>NC_133132.1:42481123-43841123 GCF_048418815.1 Hemitrygon akajei | reverse complement strand
CCTTTACCCATGGTACTGCAAGCTGCTCCTTTATAAATATTTATTCAATTCTCTTTTCTTTCAAAGTTATTATTGTATATGTTTCTATCACCCTTCCCTTCAGTGTGCTTCAGATCATAACATCTTGCTGCAGAAACAAAATCTCTCCTCATCTCCTCCACGACTACTTGCCATTCTCTTTAAAGGCACTGAAATTTTAATTCCGACCAGGTTTTCAAACTGAAGCAAGCTAATGAATTTATCTCAAATTCAATTAGAGTCGAAGGAGCAGAGTAATTGGTAAATACCAACACGTAGAATAATCAAGGAAGATGCAGTGACCGTCCCAGAGGATTTTGTTTACTTTTTCAGTGGCTTCTGAAAAGCTGGAAGGTTTTTTGTAATCAGAACAGCGTTTCAGTGGGGAACTCGAGTTGCAGCTTTTGTGTTGAATAGAATTTGTGTCGCTGCACATTTCACAGGTTTGACCCTTGGCTGATCATTCTTAGAATGAGCTGCTGTCACCTCAGTGTCCGTTTTAAAATAGGACTATCCTTTTCAAATGCGACGGGATTAAACTGTACAACTACAAAACGATAATACTGTACAGCCAAGACGGATCTCCGATGGCCTGCATTTATTCAGTGGCTGAACCTAACAGGCCACACCCTTTGGGATTCAAGTTCCCATTGGCATTCTATTTGTTCCAATGAAATTAATTTTAAAACATTATCAACACAGAAAACGCGTTATAAAGTTGGTAGCCACTTAATTTTTGTATGAGCACGGAAAAGCAAAGGGTGAAACTTCACAAAGATTTCAAACCGCCGCTGACATTCCAGGTTTAAATCGGACGAGGGATGAAGATGGGAGCATTGGTGAGAGTGTGTGTGGAGGAACTAGAGGCGATGCAGAAATGACTCACAGGGGTGTTTCCAGGTTTGGAATGAGAGAATGGGTTCCTCAGTGAAGGAGGCTGAGTGGTGACCTTACGGAGAGATGTCCGTCAAGTTATGAGGGGCAGATGCAAGGAGTATCCACATAGTCTATTTCCCAGAGTAGTGGGGCAACAGCGAAGGGTACATCGATATACGGAGAGAGGGGCAGGCTGTTCACACCAAGAGTGGAGTCCATATGGAACGAGCCACCAGAGGAAGTGAAAGAAGGGGCTTCATTTTCAAATGTTTAAAAGATGTTTCAACAGGTTGCGGATAGGAAATGTTTGGAGGTTTACCGGCCAAATGGAGGCAAGTGGAACCAACTCAGAAAGACCGCTGTCTCCACGTGGATGAGATGAGTTGAAGGTCCTGGTTTCAGACTGCACAGTTCCAGGATTAGTGTAAATGGATGCTCGATGTTGTGTGCAGACTTAATGGAGTGGGAAGGATGTTTCTGTCCGATATGGTAAACATCAGTGCGTGTTTGACTCAAGTTGCATGCTGGCAGTTCCCAGCCCAGCTTACCACCACCCTTCACAACCCTTCCATTCTTCCTCTTCTATCATGCCCCTAGCTCTCTGATGTTCACTAATTGATGAGCAAAAAAAATTCTCAACAAGTTTACAAACAGTAAGTTTGCTGATGACACAAAGGTTGGGGGTGTTGTGGATAGTGTGGAGGGCTGTCAGAGGTTACAGCAGGACATTGATAGGATGCAAAACTGGGCTGAGAAGTGGTAGATGGAATTCAACCCAGATAAGTGTGAAGTGGTTCATTTTGGTAGGTCAAATATGATGGCAGAATATAGTATTGATGGTAAGACTCTTGGCAGTGTGGAGGATCAGAGGGATCTTGGGGTCTGAGTCCATAGGACACTCAAAGCTGCTGCGCAGGTTGACTCTGTGGGTAAGAAGGCATATGGTGTGTTGGCTTTCATCAATCGTGGAATTGAGTTTAGGAGCTGAGAGGTAATGTTGCAGCTATGTAGGACCCTGGTCAGACCCCTCTTGGAGTACTGTGCTCAGTTCTGGTCACCTCACTACAGGAAGGATGTGGAAACTATAGAAAGGATGCAGAGGAGATTTACAAGGATGTTGCCTGGATTGGGGAACATGCCTTATGAGAATAGGTTGAGTGAACTCGGCCTTTTCTCCCTGGAGTGACGGAGGATGAGAGGTGACCTGATAGAGGTGTATAAGATGATGAGAGGCATTGATTGTGTGGATAGTCAGAGGCTTTTTCCCAGGGCTGAAATGGTTGCCACAAGAGGACACAGGTTTAAGGTGCTGGGGAGTAGGTACAGAGGAGATGTCAGGGGTAAGTTTTTCACTCAGAGAGTGATGAGTGCGTGGAATGGGCTGCCAGCAATGGTGGTGGAGGCGGATATGATAGGGTCTTTTAAGAGGGTTTTAGATAGGTACATGGAGCTTAGAAAAATAGAGGGCTATAGGTAAACCTACTAATTTCTAAGGTAAGGACATGTTCGGCACAACTTTGTGGGCCGAAGGGCCTGTATTGTGCTGTAGGTTTTCTATGTTTCTATGTTCCTATTTAATAGGGCCTTGTTGAATGATAGGAAGGAGAGATGTGGTCAGATCAGATGGACTGAGATGAGAATCTCGGGTGAGCATGGACGTTGGGCCAAATGGCCTGTTTCTATGCTGAAAGACTCGCTGACTGTGTGACTCTAAGAGAACATAGAACAGTACAGCACACTACAGGCCCCTCTGCTCACCATGTTGTGCCGACCTTTGAACCCACTCTGATTGCAATTTAACCCCTCCCACCCACATAACCCTCCATTTTTCATATATCCATGTACCTGTATAAAAGCCTATCAAATGTCCCTGATGCACCCCTCCGCAGTGTGTTCCATTCTCACTCAGTGTAAAACAATCTGCCTCAGACACTCCCCTAATACTTTCCCCCAATGACCTTAAAATTACATCCTATTGTACTAGGTTTTGCCACCCTGAGAGAAAGGCACTAGCTGCCAACTCTATCCATGTCTTTTATCGTACTGGACACTATACCTTTATCAAGTCACCTCTGAACCTCCGTCACGCCAAAGAGAAAAGCCCTAGCTTGCTCAAACATCTGTTATAAGACATTCTCTCTGATCCCAGCAGTATACAGGTAACCGTCCTCTGCACCTGCTCCAGAGCTTCCATGACCTTCATATGCGAGCACTGAGCGACCACTCCCCGCTGAACATCGACGTAGAGATCCTCGGTAGAGATCGTTAAGAGCACCAAGTTTCTTGGTGTAAATCTGACGGAGAATCTCACCTGGTCCCTCAACACCAGCTCCATAGCAAAGAAAGCCCAGCAGCGTCTCTACTTTCTGCGAAGGCTGAGGAAAGTCCATCTCCCACCCCCTATCCTCATCACATTCTACAGGGGTTGTATTGAGAGCATCCTGAGCAGCTGCATCACTGCCTGGTTCGGAAATTGCACCATCTCGGATCGCAAGACCCTGCAGCGGATAGTGAGGACAGCTGAGAAGATAATTGGGGTCTCTCTTCCTGCCATCACGGACACTTACACTACATGCTGCATCCGCAAAGCAAACAGCATTATGAAGGACCCCATGCACCCCTCATACAAACTGTTTTCCCTTCTGCCATCTGGGAAAAGGCACCGGAGCATTCGGGCTCTCACGACCAAACTATGTAACAGTTTCTTCTGCCAAGCTATCAGACAGCTCAATACCCAGAGTCTGGACTGACACCTTGCCTTATTGTCCGGTTTATTATTTATTGTAATGCCTGCACTGTTTTTTGCACTTTATGCAGTCTTGGGTAGGTCTGTAGTCCAGTGTAGTTTTTTTCTGTGTTGTTTTTATAGAACATAGAACATAGAATAATAGTACAGCACATTACAGGCCCTTCAGCCCACAATGTTGTGCTGACCCTTAAACCCTGCATCCCATATAACCCCCCACCTTAAGTTCCTCTATATACCTCCATATATCTCTTAAACTTCACTAGTGTATCTGCCTCCACCACTGACTCAGGCAGTGCATTCCACACACCAACCACTCTCTGAGTATAAAACCTTCCTTTAATATCCCCCTTGAACTTCCCACCCCTTACCTTAAAGCCATGTCCTCTTGTACTGAGCAGTGGTGCCAGGGGGAAGAGGCGTTGGCTGTCCACTCTGTCTATTCCTCTTAATATCTTGCACACCTCTATCTTGTCCCTTCTCATCCTCCTTCTCTCCAAAGAGTAAAGCCCTAGCTCCCTTAATCTCTGATCATAATCCATACTCTCTAAACCAGACAGCAACCTGGTAAATCTCCTCTGTACCCTTTCCAATGCTTCCACATCCTTCCTATAGTGAGGTGACCTGAACTGGACAGAGTACTCCAAGTGTGGCCTAACCAGAGTTTTATAGAGCTGCATCATTACATCGCAACTCTTAAACTCTATCCCTTGACTTATGAAAGCAAACACTCCATAAGCTTTCTTAACTACCCTATCTACCTGTGAGGCAACTTTCAAGGATCTGTGGACATGTGCGCCCAGATCTCTCTGCTCCTCCACACTACCAAGTATCCTGCCATTTACTTTGTACTCTGCCTTGGAGTTTGTCCTTCCAAAGTGTACCACCTCACACTTCTCCGGGTTGAACTCCATCTGCCACTCCTCAGCCCACTTCTGCATCCTATCAATGTCTCTCTGCAATCTTCCACAATCCTCTACACTATCCACAACACCACCAACCTTTGTGTTGTCTGCAAACTTGCCAACCCACCCTTCTACCCCCACATCCGGGTCGTTAATAAAAATCACGAAAAGTAGAGGTCCCAGAACAGATCCTTGTGGGACACCACTAGTCACAACCCTCCAATCTGAATGTACTCCCTCCACCATAACCCTCTGCCTTCTGCAGGCAAGGCAATTCTGAATCCACCTGGCCAAACTTCCCTGGATCCCATGCCTTCTGACTTTCTGAATAAGCCTACCATGTGGAACCTTGTCAAATGCCTTACTAAAATCCATGTAGATCACATCCACCGCACTATACTCATCTATATGCCTGGTCACCTCCTCAAAGAACTCTATCAGGCTTGTTAGACATGATCTGCCCTTCACAAAGCCATGCTGACTGTCCCTGATCAGACCATGATTCTCTAAATGCCCATAGATCCTATCTCTAAGAATCTTTTCCAACAGCTTTCCCACCACAGACGTAAGGCTCACTGGTCTATAATTACCCGGACTATCCCTACTACCTTTTTTGAACAAGGGGACAACATTCGCCTCCCTCCAGTCGTCCGGTACCATTCGCGTGGACAAAGAGGACATAAAGATCGTAGCCAGAGGCTCAGCAATCTCTTCCCTTGCCTCGTGGAGCAGCCTGGGGAATATTCCGTCAGGCCCCAGGGACTTATCCGTCCTAATGTATTTTAACAACTCTAACACCTCCTCTCCCTTAATATCAACATGCTCCAGAACATCAACCTCACTCATATTGTCCTCACCGTCATCAAGTTCCCTCTCAGTGGTGAATACCGAAGAGAAGTATTCATTGAGGACCTTGCTCACTTCCACAGCCTCCAGGCACATCTTCCCACTTTTATCTCTAATTGGTCCTACCTTCACTCCTGTCATCCTTTTGTTCTTCACATAATTGAAGAATGCCTTGGGGTTTTCCCTTACCCTACTCGCCAAGGCTTTCTCATACCCCCTTCTTGCTCTTCTCAGCCCCTTCTTAAGCTCCTTTCTTGCTACCCTATATTCTTCAATAGACCATCTGATCCTTGCTTCCTAAACCTCATGTATGCTGCCTTCTTCCACCTGACTAGATTTTCCACCTCACTCGTCACACATGGTTCCTTCACCCTACCATTCTTTATCTTCCTCACCGGGACAAATTTATCCCTAACATCCTGCAAGAGATCCTTAAACATCGACCACATGTCCATAGTACATTTCCCTGCATCCCAATTCACACCCTCAAGTTCAAGCCTTATAGCCTCATAATTTGCCCTTCCCCAATTAAAAATTTTCCTGTCCTCTCTGATTCTATCCTTTTCCATGATAATGCTAAAGGTCAGGGAGCGGTGATCACTGTCCCCCAGATGCTCACCCACTGACAGATCTGTGACTTGACCCGGTTCGTTACCTAATACTAGATCTAGTATGGCATTCCCCCTAGTCGGCCTGTCAACATACTGTGACAGGAATCCATCCTGGACACACTTAACAAACTCTGCCCCATCTAAACCTTTGGAACTAATCAGGTGCCAATCAATATTAGGGAAGTTAAAGTCACCCATGATAACAACTCTGTTATTTTTGCACCTTTCCAAAATCTGCCTCCCAATCTGCTCCTCGGTATCTCTGCTGCTACCAGGGGGCCTATAGAATACCCCCAGTAGAGTAACTGCTCCCTTCCTGTTCCTGACTTCCACCCATACTGACTCAAAAGAGGATCCTGCTACATTACCCACCCTTTCTGTAGCTGTAATAGTATCCCTGACCAGTAATGCCACCCCTCCACCCCTTCCCCCTCCCTATCCTTTTTAAAGCACTGAAATCCAGGAATATTGAGAATCCATTCCTACCCTGGTGCCAGCCAAGTCTCCGTAATGACCACTACATCATAATTCCATGTATGTATCCAAGCTCTCAGTTCATCACCTTTGTTCCTGATGCTTCTTGCATTGAAGTATACACACTTTAGCCCTTCTACCTTACTACCTTTACACCCTTTATTCTGCTTCTCTTTCCTCAAAACCTCTCTATATGTTAGATCTGGCTTTACTCCATGCACTTCTTTCACTGCTCTATCGCTCCGGGTCCCATCCCCCTTACAAATTAATTTAAATTCTCCCGAGCCATGCTAGCTACTTTTATGTAGTTCAGTGTAGGTTTTGTACTGATTCATGTAGCACCATGGTCCTGAAAAACATTGACTCATTTTTACTGTGTACTGTACCAGCAGTTATGATCGAAACGACAATAAAAAGTGACTTGACTTGACTTGACTTGAATGAGGTGATCAGAACTGAACACAAAACTCCAAGTGTGGTCTAACCAGAGTTTTATAGAGCTGCGACATTACCTCGCGGCTCTTGAATTCAATGTCCCAACCCAACCATACGCCTTCTTAAACACCCAAACACCTTGCTCAGCAAATTTGAGGGATCAATGGACATGAACCCCATGATCCCTCTGTAACTCCACACTACTAAGAGTCCTACCATTAAACACATTCTGTCCTCAGGTTTGACCTTCCAAAGTGTAACATCTCACACGTTTCCAAATTGGATGGCATCTGCTTCTCCCTTAGCCCAGTTCAACATCCCATCAAAGTCCCATTGCATCCTACAACAACCTTCTACACTACCCACGACACCACCAACCTTTGCGTCATCTGCAAACAGCACAGCATCTTGCCGAACACCACTGGGCATCAGTATCTAGGGCAGAATATGTTCTGTCTGCCACCACTCTCTTCCCTGTGAGCAAGCCTATTCTGATTCCATGCAGCCAGGTTTCCCTGGACCTTGTGCCTGCAGCCTTACTGCATAAACTTTACCATGGGGAACCTTGACAAATGCCTTGCTAAAATCCATGTCCTGGTCTGGTGGTTGTCCGTTGTGTCCAACAATGACAGGAAACCTGTGCAGGAGAGCTTTCAAAGTGGGAAAGCTGTTGCCCTGGGGCAGTTCCACTCTCTCGAGCTCAGAAGTCTTCGCCCAGTGGTCCTCTCCAATAGTTTGCCAACCAAACTTTTTAAATCATGATCGCACTGGAGCCAATGCATTCGTTTAGAGGTTATGGATATATCAGGCAAGGCTAGTATTTATTGACCGTTCCTACCCAACCTAATAAAGGTGGCAGGAAGCTGCCTTCCTGGGCCCTGTTGTCCATTTGGTGTTGATTTCCAATGGTGTTGTTACTGAGAGAGCAGCAGGATTTTGTCCCAGCAGTAACTTGAAGTGGCAAGGGACATCTGGGGGGCCTCAGAGTAACATCTGAAAGAAACGTGGAGGTGGGGTCCAGGTCCTGAGCATGTCGAAGCAACAGGGCCCGGGTCATAGAGCGAGGAACGACCTAATGTTTGGATGATTTAAACACTGGGCCAGGTGGATTGAAAAGACAGGGTGTTGGGTCCAGAGGCAAAGGTCGGGCTGACTCTTCTCGCTCTGCGATGTTTACTCTGCTGTGTGAAGAACTGAGGCTGAGGCTCTGGGCTTCGTATGTGAGGACTCACTTTCGTTCTAAGTGCTATTTGCTTACTTTCATTGTTTGCATGATTCCTTTCTCTCTCTCCCTCTGCACATTGGGTGTTTGTCATTTTTTTTAAAATGGGTTTTCTTGAGCTTCTTGTTTTGTGGCTGCCTGCAAGGAGGCAAATCTCAAGGTTGTATAATGTCTACGTACTTTGGTAATGGATGTACTTCGATGTTACCTCTGACAATGCAGCTGGCACTCATTACAAAAGGGGCAGTCTAACTTTTATGCTCAACTCCAGTGAAGTGGCCTTCATATAGAAATAGAAATTTAGAGACGGGAGTGCTACCAGCTGAGCCGTGACTGAGAGTAAAGATGAGAATATCTCATTTAATTCAATTGAATTACAATTCATTTTTAAAGCTGTTCCTTTCTCATTCAGTCTCCTCTACGCACTCAGTGTTCCTCGGCTTTAAATTTGTTTGAGCTATCTGAGCAGCTGATACTGTCTTCTGCTTCCAAAACTACACTTTAAAAACAAAGAACAATCTGCAATGGTTAATGTATTGTAAGTTTTGTACAGGTTACTGAAGGCAAATGGAATTTGATTGGAAACTGCTCCAGACTGAATTGTAGATTAGTCCCTGTGTGGGCCTTGATGTAATAGAGAAACAAAAGGGAGTGTGATTCAAATAGATTTGAGAGATAGTCCTGTTGTCTCTTGAAAAAATGCTTGAAGGAGCCCAGTTCAGGGCCGTGGGGACCTGGCACCCGGTTTGGACATGTCAGAGCAGAACACTAGGAAGAGGTTGAGTTGAGTCATCCTGGGCCTACCTGGGAAACCATGGTTACTGAGACTCGAGCTCTGAAACCCTGTGCCTGACTGCTTTGCGCTGTAAGCCCTGTAGCCTCCCCACCCTCCCCATAAGCAGCCTGGGTAGCATTCTGCTGTCTGCCTAGATGCTGCTCCTCTACAGATGTTTCTGCCCCTCAATACCAGACAGAACATCTGCATGCTTGTAGAATCAAGGAAGCTATTATTTAGTCAGAACACCATCCCACGTTCAGTTCAGTGAAATGGTCATCAAATGTACCGTTGAACATAACCACTATAGATTCAGTCAATTAGTTAGAGATACAGAGGTCCTTCTGGCCCTTCTAGCTGTGCTGCCCCGGCACCCCCAGTAACCACAATTTAACCCTAACCTAATCACGGGACAATTTACGATGACCAATTAACCCACCCGGACTGTGGGAGGAAACCAGAACACCCGGGGTTAATGCACGCATTCCACGGGGAGAACTCCTTACGGAATATGCCAGGATTGAACTCAGAACTTCTGGCTCCCTGAACTGTAATAGTGTCGAGCTAACTGCAACAATACCACGATGCCCCCATTGTCTGATAGCACATTCAATCCGAACGGTTCCCTTTGTGGAGGAAAGTGCTATTTTTAAACACACTGTCACGGTTTGCTATGGCTGGGTTTCAGATCCAGTAAGTCATGAACAGACTTTGCAAACAGTTCGTTATTCTAGCGCAAGGCTAGACAAGGTAGTGCAGAAGGAATGCAGGATATTGACCATCATTAGCAATGGGATAAAATAAAAAAAGCTGGGAGTCCATAGTAAAACATTGTAAATCACAAACGTGATAAAATCTGCAGATGCTGGAAATCCAAAGCAACACACAGAAAATGCTGGAGGGCAGACAGCATCTGTGGAAAAGAGCTAACGGTTAACATTTTGGGACCTGTTGGCCCAAAATGCCGATTGTTTACTCTTTCCCACAGATGCTGCTAGGCCTGCTGAGTTCCTCCATCTTGTGCGTATTGCCTTATAAAACATTGGTTCGACCACAGTTGTGGTCACTACAGTATGGGATTGTGCTGGAGAGGAGACTTACTTGGATGTTGCCTGGGTTAACCATTAAACATCCATTTACAGTAATCCTACACTAAATGTCCTCCATACTCCATAGTTACAGACACATTAGGAGCAATTTAGAGTGGTGGTAAAGGTTCTGAAGAGAATTATCGGGCTAGAAAGACCTTTGCTATGCTCTATGACCCATCAAACTTTATCATTATTCTGTAAATTATGGGAATTACGATACAATTGAAAGCTTTGCTGAACTAGTTTAGAATCAGCCACAGGTTGATAGTTAAGCTATTAGCCTACTCGTCATTAAGATGTGGAGGGAAGTAGAATACATGTGAGAAATCCCACAACCTCAAAGGGAGAGTGTGAAAATTCCACGCAGACAGCGTCTGAGGTCAGGAGCAAATTTGAGACTAGAGCTAAAGGTCATGGGTTAAGGGTGATAGGTGAAATAATTAAGGGGAGCTATCTTCACTCACAGGGTGGTGAGAGCATGGAACGAGGGGCCAGTGGGTGCGAGTTCGATTTCAACATTTAAGAGATGTTTGGATAACTATGTGGATGGGATGGGTATGGAGGACTATGGTCCAGGTGCAGGTCGATGGGACTAGGCAGAGTAATGGTTTGGCATGGACCAGATGGGACGAAGGACCTGCTTCTGTGCTGTAATGCTCCATGACTCTATGGCTCTGTGACTCAGCAGCTCCGCCACCTGCCATTGTGTTCTTCAAGAAAGTTTCAAAACTTCAGACCAAGTTATTAGAACTATTCTTTAAGCCCCTAACTGTACATGCGAATATTGTGAGTGATTTAATAGTTGCCTACGGCTTGACTTCAGCTGATTGAAAAGCTTGTCTCACTGTAGAATCTGAATAAGGTTTATTATCACCAACGCGTATTATGAAATGTGTTGCGTGGCAGTAGCAGGACATACAAATGACTAGAAATTGTAATAAATAATTAGCTCCAAACAGGAATGATGATGTGCTGTTCGTGAGTTTGTGAACTTTTCTGAAAACCTGATGGCAGAGGGGAAGCAGCTCTCCCTAAAACGTTGGGAATGGGTCTTCCGGCTTTTGTACCTCCTCCCGTATTGCAGTATCAAGAAGGCACAAAGCTACCTTATTGAATGCACTTTATTTATCCATGAAAGGCAGCATCCGCAGAGAGAAACACAGAGGGAATGTAGTTTTGCAATGACTATCATCACTTTTTCATGGCCTGGGTGAAAAAATATAGCTGCACAGCTCGTGTAAACCATCTGGAGCATTCTCCAACTGGATGGCTTGCAAGTGGGATGTGGCCAAGACCGATTAGAAAATAAAATCTTTGACAGTTGACTGATACACAAAATGCCAGAGGGGCTCAGCAGGTCAGTCAGCATCTGTGGAGAGGAATAAAAAGTCAATGTTTTGGGCCAAGACCCTTCACTAAGACTGGAAAGGAAGGGGAGAGATGTCAGAATAAGAAGGTAGGGGAAGGGGAAGGAATACCAGCTGGGAGGTGATAGGTGAAGCCAGGTGAGGGGCAAGGTGGGTGGGTGGAGGAGGGGAGGGGAGACAAAGCAAGAAGCAGGGTGATGATAGGTCTGGAACCGTAAAATGCTCCACACACTCCTTCATTTTCCAGATCATTCTTGTGAACCTCCTCTGGACCCGCTCCAACTTCCCTAAGAAGCAGAGCCCAAAATTGCTCACGGTATTCCAAATGCAGTCTGACCAATGCCTTATGAAGCTTTTATATTCTGTCCTCTTGAAATCTATTTCCTTGTTACTGACTCAACCTGCAAGCCAACCTTAAAGAATCCTCAACTCCAACTTTCCAGTCTCTGCGTCTTTACCCTGCAAGAGTCATATCTCCATCACACAGGTATTTTCACAGTACTGTAGAAGCAGATTTTTTTTAGTAAAGGGATTCTGATTTATTATGAGCATTTTAATATAATCAGTACAATATATTTTGTTAATAATGTTAATGTATTAATCTCTGAACTCTATATGGCTAGGTAACAAAACTTGACAGTTCTTGATGTCTCCAAACAATACTAACTGGAGAAATTGGGCTGAAACAAGGCAATGTACAAAAATTGTAGAATGCAAAGATCAGAGTACTGTGTGTTGGAACTGAAACATGCTAGCAAAACATGGTACCTGAAACAAGTAAGCTAAATTAACCAGGACCGTACTAATGAAACAAAAGAACCAAAGGAAATAAGTCAGGAGAAGAACACTGATTAAGAGTTGGAGAGAATAAAGGAGGGATTAAAATATTCCAGGGACATTTTGACTGAATATAAGACATCTGTAACAGAACATTTTGAGCCAATGTGCTGGAGAAGGGTCCACCCTGAACTTTAAACTGTACACTACTGGGCAAAAGTCTTAGGAATATATATAGATAGATACAGTAGTTAGGGTGCCTAAGAATTTTGCACAGTAGTGCATTTGTCAACGTGGAGTAGAGAATGAGTTTGTAAATGTGGCGGGGGCAAAGGGTGTTAGGAATGGCGAGGGTAGATGCTGCAGGTGTGGCAGAGGAGCACTGAGGCAAGCGGTGGCATGAGCACAGACGCATCCTTCATTGATTCCAAACGACTATTTATTGATCATTACAGAATGCACCTCCATTGTTTCCTGCTCCCTCCCTCTCCCTTCCCAACCATAATCCCCTCTCCCTGCCCCATTCCTATGCTCAGTCCACAATAGCCACCCATCTCAGAGTCAGATTTATCATCACTCACATAGATCATTAAACTTGTTCCTTTTTTTTTGCAGCAGTAGTGCAGTGCAACACACGAGCTAATCGAGGGAACGTCAGTGAGAGTTTCAGAGCTAGAGACCATCGCTTTTGAAGTTTTAAACTTGCAAATGTGAAGGGCGTTAATAGATCCGAAATTAAGATCCTGAAATGGGAGAAAGTTGATCTTAATATGATAAGACAGCAGCTGGGAAATTGGACTGGAAGTATTTGCTTGTAGGCAAGTCTACAGGCAAGAAGAGGGCGTCAACCAAAAGTAAAGTGGCAATAATTCAGAATCAGGTTTAATATCATCGGCATATGTTGTGAAATTTGTTAACTTTATGGCAGCAGTACAGTGAAATGCATGATAAACATAGAGAAAAAAACTGAATTACAGGAAGTATAGACAGTATATTATTAATTAGGTCAGTTAAAATAAGTGATGCAAAGAAAAACACAAATAAGTAAGTAGTGAGGTAGTGTTCATGGGTTCAATGTCCATTCAGGAATCGGATGGCAGAGGGGAAGAAGCTGTTTCTGAATCACTGAGTGTGTGCCCTCAGGCTTCTGTACTTTCAACCCTACAGTAACAATGAGAAGAGGGCATGTTCTGGGTGGGGAGGGTTCTTAATAATGGGCATTTCCTTCCTGAGGCACCACACCTTGAAAATATCTTGGATAATATGGAGGCAGGTACCCATGATGAAGCTGACTAATTTTACAAGCTTCTGTAACTTAATTCAATCTTTTGCTGTGCCCACGCCATACCAGATCGTGATGCAGCCTGTCAGAATGCTCTCCACAATACATTTGTAGAAGTTTTCAAGAGTTTGAGCTGACAACCAAATCTCCTCAAACTCCTAATGAAATATAGCCTCTGACTTGCCTTCTTTATAGCTGCATCAATATGTTGTGTCCAGGTTAGGTTCTCAGACATATTTTGCACCCAGGAACTTGAAATTGCTCTCTCTCTCTCTACTTCTGATCCCTCTATGAGGATTGGTTTGTCTTTCCTCATCATACCCTTCCTGAAGTCCACAGTCAGCTCTTTGGTCTTGCCAACATTGAGTGCAAGGTTGTTGCTGTGACACCACTCAACTAGCTGGTACACCTCACTGCCTTACACCCTCTCATCATCACCGGAGATTCTTCCAACAATGGTTGCATCATCAGCAAATTTATAGATGGTATTTGAGCTGTGCCTAGCCACACAGTCATGGGGTCAGAGGGAGTAGAGCAGTGGGCTAAGCACACATCCTGTAGAGCACCAGTACTGATTGTCAGCGAGGTGGAGGTGTTATTTCCAATCCACACAGATTGTGGTCTTCTGGTTAGGAAGCCGAGGACCCATTTGCAGAGGGAGGTACAGAGGCCCCGGTTCTATATTGATCAGGACTGTAGGAATGATGGTGTTAAATGCTGAGCGATAGTCAATAAACGGCATCTTGATACAGGTTTTATCAAGGATCTGTAGTGAATAGAGCACAGCAAGTGAAAAAGAGACCATTCCACAGTCATTTGGAGAAGGAGCGTGTGGGCCTTTGAGGACCAGCCAATGACTATTGTTTTTGTTCATTGTTTGTGCTGGACACCTATAAGTTCCTAAAAAGTCAATAAGTCCCTTGTAATCAACGTACCAGTACCTACAGTAGATTATTATACACTGTCTTCATTATTTGTGTACTTTCTGTAAGAAGTCCACCCAAATCTTCACTTGAAGTTTTACAGAGACACCGAAAGGGTGGAAAATATATTTGTAAATTTAACCTGCTGTGTGCTTGCAGTGCGTGGCTGGCCCAAGTCTGGACCATGAGCCAGGCAAGCAGCGGGAGCCACGGCTCAGGGGTTCCCAACCCAGGGTCCACGGACCCCTTGCTTAATGGTAGTTATGCCATGGATCCATGGCATAAACAAGGTTGGGAAGCCCTGGTCTAGAATATGGGCCCAAAGTGTAGCTGGAGCTGCATTTGGAGTTTTGTGAACTGACACAAGCTAAAACTTACGTAATTACCTATGGAGTCACGGCCAGCAACTCAATCAGCTTTCATTATCCACGGTAAGCCCATAACTTGACTTTGTCTGCCTATACACCCAGCCTCCATTTCCTATGTCAGATCAACACTGACCTGCAGTTTCACAAAGTAGCTCTTGTTCGTTATCTGATTATATGTAAAATTGCAGGCTCGGAACAAACTGTTCAGAAATGCTTCCACAGCTTTATCTGTTAATATCTATTTTTATTTTAATCTATAATTTACATTGTCAATGTAGATAACATTATTCTTGAAATCAGATACTGAAAGAATTTACACTCCATTAAGAGCCAAATCCTCCTTAAAGTAAGAACAGTGACCTAACTGATGTACTGAGCCATCCTGAAATATGCATTTTGAGTTTTATATTCTGTGTTTTCAAGCTTATTTTTGTTGCTGTTTCCGCGATTTATCTTTGCACGTGTGTTTGATGTTTTTCCTCAAACGGATTGGTTCTATAGTTCTTTTTTTGTGTTGTGACTGTCTGTGGGGAAAATGAATTTCAGGATTGTCTACTGCATACATGCCTTGATAATAAATGCACTTTGAACTACTACCTGATGTGCTTAGCTTTCATGCACCAGCAAGGTAGTGGAGACTGTCACTGACTGCGCTATCAATTGGTAGTTAACTCACAGACAAGCAGATCACCAGTGGCCACCTTGGCCACAGCCACGATCATTCAGCTCCGAACCCCATTACAACCTTGATCCATTTCAGAAGTGGAATGAAAGTCATTGCCCTTAACATCAAGGAACCCTGGTAGGATTAAAGTCAATGGCCATCACAGAGGAAATACTCCAATGATTGGAGGCGTACCTTGCACAAAGGAAGATGATGGGAGGTCCATCGTGCCACCCCCAGGATATCACTGCAGGAGTTCCTTAGGTGGAGTCTCATCTTCCGCTACTTCATTAATAACATTTTTCTCCTGAGGTCGGAAGTGGGAATAGTTGCAGACGAGTGCACAATTCCTCTTGCAACCCATCAAATGAGGACAACATGCAGGTGCAAGTATCCGGAAAAAAATTAAGTCACAGCAAGCAATGAACATCTACAACATTATGACAACTTTAATCACATTGCACTAAAATGGACTCTTTCTTGTAAAAATTGTTTAATTTGTTTGTCTTGTGGAATGGTGCTTATATGATCTTAAATGCTATTTCAAGTTAATATTTTCATAGCACAAGTACACATGACATAAATTCATCTTTGACTGTAATCACCCAGCCTTGACATTCGTTGGTGAGACCATTGTTCAATCCCACACCATTGATATTCTGGGGGATAATCAGTAACCTGAGACTCAAATGGGCCACATAAATGCTCTGATAAGGACTGGGTCAGAGGCTGGGTATATCACCTCCTGACACCTCCAGGAGTTTTGATCGGTTGTGTCATGGTTTGATATGAGGCACCAATGCACAGGATTGGAAAAAGCAGCAGAAGGTTGTAGACTCAGCCGGTTCCATCGTGAATGCTAGAATCCCCACCATTAAGGATATCTTCAAAAGGCAATGGCTCAAGAAGGGCATGCCCTCATCTCATTACCACTGGCAGGGAAGAACTACAGGAGCCTGAAGACGTACACTCAATGTATTTGGAACAGCTTCTCCTCCATCAGATTTCTGAACGGTCCATCAACACCACGACACTATTTTCCAACACATGCAAAATGCTGGAGGAACTCAGCAGGTCAGGCAGCATCTGTGGAAATGAACGAACAGTCAACGTTTCAGGCCGAGACCCTTCTTCAGGACCGGAAAGGAAGGGGGAAGACAGCAGAATAGAAAGCTGGGGGGAGAGGAAGGATGATTGCTAGAAGGTGATAAGTGAAGCCAGGTGGGTTGGAAAGGTAAAGGGCTGGAGAGGAAGACATCTGATAGGAGAGGAGAGTGGACTATAGAAGCAAGGGAAGGAGGAGGGGGTGCAGGAGGCACTGATATTCAGGTGAGATGAGGGAAGAGGCCAGAGTGGGGAATAGTATAAGAGGAGAGGGGGAGGGAAAGTATCTTTACTGGAATGAGAAATCAATAATCATGCCATTAAGTTGGAAGCTACCCAGATGGTAAGGTGAGGGTGACTTCATTGTGGCACAAGAGGAGGATACAGACTGACATGTTGGAATGGGAATGGGAATGGGAATTAAAATGCTTGGCCATCAGGAAGTTCTGCTTCTGCTGGATGGACAGTGTGCTCAGTGTTTTTGTTCTCGTTTTGCATTACTTATTTAGATTTTATATGTTCTTATTATAATTTCTATGTATTACATTGTATTGCTATTGCAAAACTACAAATTTCATGACTTACATCAGTGATAATACAACAGATTCTGAATCTGAAGTCTTTCCAGCATCTACAAGCTACAAATCAGGAAAGTGATGGAGTACAAACCACTAGCAAGGATGTAAACAGGTTTTCTCCACTGATGTCAGGTGGGACTGCAACTAGCCATCATGGGTTAAGGGTGAAAGGTGAACTATTTAAGGGGAACATGAGGGGGAATGCCTTCACTCAGAGAATGGTGAGAGCGTGGAACAAGCTTTTGGTGCAAGTGGTGCATGCAAGCTCGATTTCAACGTTTAAGCAAAGTTTGGATGGGTACATGGATGGAAGGGGTATGGAAGGCTATGGTCCGGGTGCAGAATGATGGGAGTAGACAGTTTAAATGGTTCGGCATGGACTAGATGGACCAAATGGTCTGTTTCTGTGCTGTAGTTTTCTATGACACTATATTCCAAAATCCAAAAAAAAATCTGAAGCCTTTCTGGCTCCAATCATTTCAGATAAAGGCTGCTCAACCTATATTTACAAAGCAATTTACATTGCTCTTGTACAAAGTTCTGATGTGGGAATGAATTCTCGAAACTGCATATTCTGCACCAACTACTTCTTTCCTTTTTTGAATTTGGAGAAAAAGGAAGAAAGTAATTGGTGCAAAGAATCTACAATTGTATGGATAATTACTTTGCATCATACATCAGAGGGGAAAAGCATAAAAACTTCACCCACCCAACACTACCTTTCACTGTGGTCCCTATGACAGTAAATGTTATGTAGCAGTGCTTCTTAATTGAAAGTTTTGTTGTTTCATTTAATAATTCTGACTTAAGCTGAAGGTGTCAGCCCTAGTTACCCAAAACCACACATCTCTTGGTCAGGTGTTTGCTAGTTCAAGCTGCACTTCAGAGTCTGAAGTTCAAAATCTAAGCTATCGAGCTTAATCCAATGCTGATGGATAGTCAGTGACACTGCTCTTGTCTCACAGCACTGGTAACCTGGGTTCATTCCTAACCTCTGGAATGGAATGGAGTCTGTACATTCTCCCTGTGAACCCTTCAATTTCCTCTTGGTAGTCTGGTCTCCCTCCACATCCAACCCATGAGGCTTTGTGAAGGTTAGTTAACCACTGTCAATTGCCCCTAGTGCGTGGGTGAATTGGGGAACTTGGAGGAAGGAAGACAGGAATGTGAGAGAATAAATGGGTTATGGTAAGATCAATACAAAAATTGGTGCCGGAGGGTGCAGAATTGATGAGTCAAAGGCTGTTCCAGTGCTCTTTGACTCTGATTTTATGCAAAACACTTTTACAGATTGTCAGGTATGATGTTGTGGCCATCACTGAATCGTGGCTGAGGATGGTTGTGGTTGGGAGCTGAATGTCCAAGTCTACATGTTGACCGAAGGGATAGGAAGGTCGGCAGAGGATTGGCGTGGCTCTGCTGGTAAATAATGGCATCAAATCAGTAGAAAGAAATGACATGGGATCGGAAGAGGTTGAATCCTTGTGGGTTGAGTTAAGAAACTGCAAGGGTAAAGAACTCTGATGGCAGTTATATGTAGGCCTCCCAACAGTAGTTGTGATGTGGACCACAGATTGCAATAGGAAATAGAAAAGGTGTGTTAAAAGGACGATGTTATGATAGTCATGGGAGATTTTAACATGCAGGTCAACTGGGAAAATCAGGTTGGAAATGGGTCGCAAAAAAGTGAGCTTGTTGAATGCCCAAGAGATGGCTTTTTAGAGCAGTTTGTCATTGAGCCTACTACAGGATCCAGATATACTGGATTGGGTGTTATGTAATGAACTGGAGGTGATTAGGGAGCCAGTGATCACAATGCAGAAATATAGAAAACCTACAGCACAATACAGGCCCTTCGGCCCACAAAGCTGTGCCGAACATGTCCTTACCATAGAAATCACTTAGGGTTACCCATAGCCCTCTATTTTTCTGAGCTCCATGTACCTGTCCAGGAGACTCTTAAAAGACCCTATTGTATCCACCTCCACCACAGTCACCAGCAGCTCATTCCACGCATTCACCACTCTCTGCGTAAAAAAACTTACCCCTGACATATCCTCTGTACCTACTTCCAAGCACCTTAAAACTGTGCCCCCTCGTGATAGCCATTTCAGCCCTGGGAAAAAGCCTCTGACTATCCACATGATCAATGCCTCTCATCAGCTTATACACCTTTATCATGTCACCTCTCATCCTCTGTCACTCCAAGGAAAAAAGGCTGAGTTCACTCAACCTATTCTCATAAGGCATGTTTCCCAATCCAGGCAACATCCTTGTAAATCTCCTCTGCACCCTTTCGATGGTTTCCACGTCCTCCTGAGGTGAGCCGACCAGAATTGAGCACAGTACTCCAAGTGGGGTCTGTCCAGGGTCCTATATTGCTGCAACATTACCTCTCAGCTCATTAACTCAATCCCATGATTGTTGATGGCCAATGCACTGTATGCTTTCTTAACCGCAGAGTCAACCTGCGCAGCAGCTTTGAGTGTCCTATGGACTCGGACCCCAAGATCCCTCTGACCCTCCACACTGCCAAGAGTCTTACCATTAATACTATATTCTGCCATCATAATGAACCACCTCATATTTATCTGGGTTGAACTCCATCTGCCACTTCTCAGCCCAGCTTTGCATCGTATCAATGTCCCAATATAACCTCTGACAGCCCTCCACACTATCCACAATACTCCTAACCTTTGTGTCATCAGCAAATTTACTAACCCACCCTTCCACTTCCTTATCTAGGTCATTTATAAAAATCATGAAGAGTAGAGGACCCAGAGCAGATCCCTGAGGCACTCCACTCAAAGCAGAATATGACCCATCTACAACCACTCTTTGCCTTCTGTAGGCAAGCCAGTTCTGGATCCAGAAAGCAATTTCCCCTTGGATCCCATGCCTCCTTACTTTGTCAATAAGCCTTGCATGGGGTACCTTATCAAATGCCTTGCTGAAATCCATATACACTACATCTACTGCTCTACCTACATCAATGTGTTTAGCCACACCCTCAAAAAATTCAAACAGGCTCGTAAGGTATGACTTGTTTTTCACAAAGCCATGCTGACTATTCCTAATCATATCATGCCTCTCCAAATGTTCATAAATCCTGCCTCTCAGGATCTTCTCCATCAATTTACCAACCACTGAAGTAAGACTCACTGGTCTATAATTTCCTGGTGGAGTTCATCTTGAAATTTTATAGGGAGAATGTAAAGTCTGACATAGCAGTATTTCAGTGGAGTAAAGGAAATTACAGTGATATGAGAGAGGTGTTGGCTTAAGTAAATTGGAAGGAGATGCTGACAAGCATGACAGCAGAGCAGCAATGGCATGAGTTTCTGGGTAAAATGAGGAAGGTGCAGGATAGATGTATTCCAAAAACAAAGAGATACTCAAATGGCAAAATAGTACAACCATGGCTGACAAGGGAAGTCAAACCCAATGTAAAAGCAAAAGAGAGGGCATACCATGAAGCAAAAATTAGTTGGAAGACAGAAGATTGGGAACCTTTCAAAACTATTAAGAGAGCAACTAAAAGAATCATTTGTAGGGAAAAGATGAAATATGAAAAAAGCTAGCAAACCATATCAAAGTGGATAGTAAAAACTTTTTCAAAAATGCGAAAAATAAGTGAGAGATGAGAGTGGCTATGGGACCACTAGAAAATGAGACTGGAGAAATAATAACGGGGGACAAGGAGATGGCTGATAAACTAAATCAATATTTTCCATCAGTCTTCTCTGTGGAATACATGAGCTGTTTGCCAGATGTTGATGGGTGTGAGGGAAGAGAAATGAGTACAGTTATTATTACAAAGGAGAAGGTGCTCAAAAAGCTGAAAGACCTGAGGGTACCTAAGTCACCCGGACCACCTGAACTGTGCCCTAGGGCTCTGAAAGAAGTAATGGTAGAGATTGTGGAGGCCTTAGTAATGATCTTTCAAAAAAAAATCATTGAATTCTGGCATGGTGCCAGAGGACTGGAAAATTGCAATTGTCACTCCACTTTTTAAAGGAGGAGGAAGGCAGCAGAAAGGAAATTATAGACCAGTTGGCCTGGCCTCTGGTTCGGAAGATAATGGAATCAATTGTTAAGGATGAGATTATGGAGTACTTGGTGGCACAGGACAAGACAGGACAAAGTCAGCATGGTTTCCTTAGGGAAAATTTTGTCTGAAAAACCTGTTGGAATTCTTTGAAGAGACTACACATAGGATTGGTAAAGGGCAAGTAGTAAATGTTGTATATTTGTACTTTCAGAAGGCTTTTGACAAGGTGCCACACATGAGGCAGCTTACCAAGTTAAGAGCCCATGGTATTACAGGAAAGTTTCTGGCATGGTTAGAACATTGGCTGATTGATAGGAGGGGGAAATGAGAATAAAAGGATCCTTTTTTGGTTGGCTGCCAGTGACTAGTGGCATTCCACAAGGGTCGGAGTTGGGATCACTTCTTTTTATGCTGTATATCAATGATTTAGATCATATATGTCAAACTCAAGGCCCGCGGGCCAAATCCGGCCCGCGGTGGAATTATCTTTGGCCCGCGAGATAATATCTAATTACTATTAAAGCTGGCCCCAGTAATTGAAGCGCCTATGGCGTATGATATGGCTAATGCTGAGTTTATTCAGGTACCAGGTTTTCAGGGATTTTAGTGTTTATTCGGCAGTCTTGCTCGGCAGTCTTCTTCATAAGAAACGGAATTTGTAAAGTGAAACACTTTGTAGTTATAGCAGAGACTGAGACACATGAGAGCAGGCTGAAAAAACGGAGGCAACGAAAGCTGCGTTCGCACGCGTCCGACTGATCCGGCCCACATGAAGCTGCATTTTGCTCAATCCGGCCCGTGACCTAAAATGAGTTTGACACCCCTGATTTAGATGATGGAATAGATGGCTTTGTTGCCAAGTTTGCAGATGATACAAAGATTGATGGAGGGGCAGGTAGCGTTGAGGAAACAGGTAGGAGGCAGAGGGACAGACAGATTAGGAGAATGGGCAAGAGACTGGCAAATGAAATATAATGTTGGAAAATGCATGGTCATGCAATTTGGTAGTAGAAATAAATGTGCAGACTATTTTCTAAATGGGAGAAAATCCAAAAATCTGAGATGCAAAGGGATGTACAAAACAATCTAAAGGTTAACTTGCAGGTAGAGTTGATGGTGAGGAAGGCAAATGCAATGTCTCATTCATTTCAAGAGGTCCAGAATACAAGAGTAGGGCTGTGATGCTGAGGCTTTATAAGGCACTGGTGAGACCTCACCTTGAGTATTGTGAGCAGTTTTGGACCCCTCATTTAAGAGAAGATGTGCTGGTTTTGGAGAGGTTCAGAAGAGCTCCAGAAGGATGATTCCAGGAATGAAAGGGTTATCATAAGAGGAACGTTTGATAGTTCTGGGTCTGTATTCGCTGTAATTTAGAAGAATGAGGGGGAGATCTAATTGAAACTTTTCGAATGTTGAAAGGCTAGACAGAGCAAATGTGGAAAGGATGTTTCTCATGGTGTGGGAGTCTAGGATGAGAGGGCACAGCCTCAGGATAGAGGGTCATCCATTTAAGACAGAGATGCGGTGAAGTTTCTTTAGTAGTGAATTTGTGGAATTCATTACCATAGGCAGTTGTGGAGGCTAAGACTTTGGGGGTATTCAAGGCAGAGCTTCATAGGCTCTTGATTGGACCCAGCATCAAAGGTTATGGGGGAAAAGGCTGGGGAGTGAGTTTGAGGAGGGGAAAAAAGAATCAGCCACGATTAAACGGTAGAGTAGACTTCATGTGCCAATGGTCTAATTCTGTTCCAATGTCTTATTGTCTTAACGATACAGGCTGTTGGAGGAAGCTGTAGAGGTGGATACAATTACAAGGTTTAATAGTTATTTGCAAAGTACCCGGCTAGGAATTTTTTAGAGACAAAAGGGCTGAATGCAGATACAGTATATGGGAGAAGCTCAGATATAATGGACAGGTTAATCGTGCTGTATAACTCTGTAATTCTATGCTAGGAATGTTTGTGTGGGAGAGACGATGATTTTGGTTTGTGAATCCTTATACAAGATCGATTGGACTAGTCAGTTTATGATGATCGACAAGGAATAGGTGTTTCTATGTTGAAGTTCTCTATGGATGCTGAACCAACAACATGAAAAAATCTCAATGCCACTCAAAATAAATCAGCCTGCTTGATAGGCTCTCTGTAGGATTTTGTGAATAAAACATGCGAGAGTCGTATTTTGTGAAAAAAAATCATGCAAGAGTTGTTTGATCTGCTCAACAAAAGCTGCAGCCCTTTACTTCCATTATGACCAAACCAACAGCAAGCTGAGTAGCCTCCAACTGATGGCATGAACATTGACTTCTCTGTTAATGCCCCTCCTCCCCTTCTTACGCCATCCTTGATATATTTAGCTTTTTTCCCCCTCCTTTTTTTTCTCTCTTTCTGCCCATCACTCCGCCTGTTCTCCATCTCCCTCTGGTGCTCCCCCCTCCCCCTTTCTTTCTCTCAAGGCCTCCCGTCCCATGATCCTTTCCCTTCTCCAGCTCTGTATCACTTTCGCCAATCACCTTTCCAGCTCTTAGCTTCATCCCACCCCCTCCGTTCTTTTCCTATCATTTCGCATTTTCCCCTCTCCCCACTACTTTCAAATCTCTTACTATCTTTCCTTTCAGTTAGTCCTGACGAAGGGTCTCGGTCCGAAACATCAACAGCGCTTCTCCCTATAGATGCTGCCTGACCTGCTGCGTTCCACCAGCATTTTGTGTGTGTTGTTTGAATTTCCAGCATCTGCAGATTTCCTCGCGTTCATCTTACACTGATGTCACTCCGTCAAACTCCGTCTCTTAAAAGTGAACACAACAACTTAATGATGGTGTTTGTGAAGAATGGTGCCTATAAAAATTATTCACCCCCCCCCCCCCCTCAGAAGAGTTCATGTTTTATTGTTTTACAACATTGAATCACTGTGGATTTAATTTGGCTTTTTTTGACACCGATCAACAGAAAAAGACTTTTATTGTGTCAAAATGAAAACAGATCTCTAGAAAGTGATTGAAATTAATTACAAATATAAAACACAAAATAATTGATTGCAAAATATTCACCCATCCACCTCAAGTCCATATTTAGTAGATGCTCCTTTGGCAGCAATTACAGCCTTGAGTCTGTGTGGATGGGTCTCTATCAGCTTTGCACATCTGGACACTGCAATCTTTCCCAATTTTCTTTACAAAACTGTTCAAGCTCTGTTAGATTGCATGGGGAACGTGAGTGAGCAGCCTTTTTCAAGTCCAGCCACAAATTCTTGATTGGATTGAGGTCTGGACTCTGACTTGGCCACTCCAGGACAATAACTTCGTTGTTTTTAAGCCATTCCTGTTTAGCTTTGGCTTTATGCTTGGTGTTACTGTCTTGCTGGGAAAAAAAATCTCCCAAGTCACAGTTCTCTTGTAGACTGCATCAGGTTTTCCTCCAGGATTTCCCTGTATTTTGCTGCATTCATTTTACCCTCTACCTTCACAAGCCTTCCAGGGCCTGCTGCAGTGAAGCATCCCCACAGCATGATGCAGCCACCACCATGTTTCACGGTAGGAATGGAGTGATTTTGATGATGTGTGGTGTTCGGCTTACACCAAACATAGTGTTGAGTCTGATGGCTGAGAAGCTCAATTTTGGTTTCATCAGACCATAGAACCTTCTTCCAGCTGACTTCAGAGTCTTCCACATGCCTTCTGGCAAACTCTAGCTGAGATTTCATGTGAGTTTTTTTCAACAGAGGCTTTCTCTTTGCCACTCTCCCATAAAGCTGCAACTGGTGAAGCACCCGGGCAACAGTTGTTGTATGCACAGTCTCTCCCGACTCAGCCACTGAAGGTTGTAATTGCTCCAGAGTTAGCATAGTTCTCTTGGTGGTCTCCCTCACTAGTCCCTTTCTTGCACGGTCACTCAGTTTTTGAGGATGGCCTGCTCTAGGCAGATTTACAGCTGTGCCATATTCTTTCCGTTTCTTGATAATTGACCTAACTGAACTCCAAGAGATAATCACTGATTTGGAAATTTTCTTGTATCCATCTCCTGACTTGTGATTTTCAGAAACCTTTTTGCAGAGTTGCTTGGAGTGTTCTTTTGCCTTCATGGTGCAGTGTTTGGTAATAATAAGGCAATTTACCACTAACTTTTGTCGTTGGCAAACCTATATCTCGAGCTAGCTTACTACTATAAAAAGAGTCCTGTTAACAATATTCTACTAACCTGGAACTGACCTATTTATTCCCACTCATTGGTTACCTCCAGTTTAACAAAAATATCTTTATGCTAACATACTGTACATTGCTCTCAATTCCATGACCCATATTTTCAGAGCTACCACATATTTACTCTGCTACTTCCATCCTCAAGCAACTCCAGAGATCTGTGAAACATGATGTTCATTTAAACACATTTAAATATGTTGATGCTGCACCATGAAATCAGGGTATCAAAAGCCTTCAGTTAAGGTGGCCAGAAAGGGTCAAGTCAAGTCACATTTATCTTTCATGGTGAGGTACAGGTACAATGAAAAACTTGCTTGCAGAAGCATCATATATATTTACATTGATATAGGCAACGTACAGAATATAAATAATGCATGATTTATAAATAAAATTGCACCATAGAGTAAAAAAAAACAAGACCTTTGGAGTACACAGTCCTCTCCTTCACATGTTCTACCAGTCTGTCGTCGCCAGTACAATCTTCTATGCAGTGGTGTGCTGGGGCAATGGCATCAACACGGGTGATGCCAACAGGCTCAATAAACTGATTAGAAAGGCTGGCTCTGTTACAGGAGTCAAACTGGACACACTGGAGGCTGTGATAGAACAAAGGACCCTATGGAAAATCCTGGCAATTCTGGACAATGTTTCTCACCCTCTGCATGCCACCTTTGCTGAACAGAGGAACACTTCTAGTATTAGACTAAGACAACTGTGCTTTTTCCCCATAACCCTTAATTGCCCTACTATGCAAAAATCTATCCAGCTTTGTCTTAAATATGGTTACTGATGTAGTCTCCACTGCTTCTTTGGGCAGAGAATTCCATAGATTCATCACCCTCTGGGAAAAGCAGTTCCTCCTCATCTCAGTCCTAAACCTACTCTCCCGAATCTTGAGGCTATGTCCTCTAGCTCTAGTCTTATCTACCAGTGGAAACAACTTTCCAGCCTTTATCTTATCTATCCCTTTCATAATTTTATATGCTTCTATATCCCTCTCATTCTTCTGAATTCCAGCAAGTACAGTCCCAGACGACTCAATCTCTCCTCATAGTCTAAGCCCTTCATCTCTGGAATCAACCTGGTGAACCTCCTCTGCATCATCTCCAATTCCGGTATAACCTTCCTCAAGTAAGGAGACCAGAACTGCACACAGTACTCCAGGTGTGGCCTCACCAGTACCCTGTACAGTTGCAGCATAATGTCCCTGCTCTTAAATTCAATCCCTCTAGCAATGAAAGTCAACATTCCATTTGCCTTCTTGATAGCCTGCTGCACCTGCAAAATAATCTTTTGTGATTCGTGCACAAACATTCCCAAGTCCCTCTGCACAGCAGCATGCTGTAAATTTTTTAACATTTAAATAATAATCTGCACTTCCAGTATTCCTTCCAAAGTGGATGACATCTCATTAACCAACATTGTACTCCATCTGCCAGATCTTTGCCCGTTCACTCAACTTATCTACATCTCTCTGCAGTCTCCATATCTTCCACACAATTTGCTTTTCCACTTAATTTAGTGTCATCAGCTAACTTAGATACACTTTGTCCCCTCTTCCAGATCGTTAATGTAGATCGTGAACAGTTGCCAGCCCAGCACTGACCCCTGTGGCACACCACTCACTACTGACTGCCAACCAGAGTAACACCCATGTATCCCAACTCTCTGTTTTCTATTCATCAACCAATCCTCTATCCATGCTAATACATCATCCCCAACTCTGTGCATCCTTATCTTATGGATAAGTCTTTTATGTGGCACCTTATTGAATGCCTTTTGGAAATCCAAGTAAATAACATCCATCTGTTCCCCTCTATCCACCGCACTCGTTATATCCTCAAAGAATTCCAGTATGTTTGTCAAACAGGAACACCTTTGCTGAATCCATCTTGCGTTTGCCTGATGAATCTACTTCTTTCCCAATGCCTTGCTATTTCTTTTTTAATGATAGCTTCAAGCATTTTCCCAAATACAGATGTTAAACT
The DNA here is from genome assembly GCF_048418815.1 of Hemitrygon akajei. Lineage (NCBI taxonomy): Eukaryota > Metazoa > Chordata > Chondrichthyes > Myliobatiformes > Dasyatidae > Hemitrygon > Hemitrygon akajei. The sequence goes on along the minus strand of NC_133132.1, from coordinate 43,813,824 downwards.
AACTGGCCTATAGTTACCTGCCTTTTGCCTACTTCCTTTCTGAACAGTGGCGTGACACTCGCCGTCTTCCAATCCGCCGGGACCTGCCCAGTGTCCAGAGAATATTGGCAAATCATCACCAAAGCCTCTACTATAACTTCTGCCATTTCTTTCAATACCCTGGGATGCATTCCATCAGGATCAGGGGACTTATCTCCCTTCAGGTCCACAAGCTTGGTCAGCACTACCTCTTTAGTGATAGTTATTTTATCAAGGTCCTCACCTCCCATTGCCTCCATAACATCTCTATTTAGCATGTTAGATGTGTCCTCCACTATGAAGACCAACATGTGTAGGCCATAAGACACCATATATAGGAGCAGAATTAGGCCATTCAGCCCAATGAGTCTGTTCTGTGAAGAAGTAAGGTGAAGAGACTATGGTTGACAAAAGAGATGGAACATTCAGTCAAAAGGAAGAGGGAAGCATACTTCAGGCTTAGGAAGCAAGGATATGACAGGGCTCTTGAGAGTTATAAGCTAGCCAGGAAGGAGCTTTCGAAAGGACTTTTGATAGCTTGAAGGGGAAAGCCTTGTTGAGTAGGATTAGGGATAACCCAAAGGTATTCCACACATACAATTGTGAAGAACAGGAGGATGACTAGATTTAGGGTAGGACTGATCAGGGATAACATGTGCCTGGTATGGATGAGGTAGGGAACAACCTTAATGGATATTTTGCTACAGTGAGTGCGCAGTTGACAAAAGTGAGGTCAATGCAGAACTGGCTAACGTGCTGGAGCATGTTGAGGTTAAGACAGAGTCGGCATTGGAACATTTGAAAAGCATTAGGATAGATAAGGCCATGGGGCTGGACAGGATATACTCCACATTACTTGGGCAATAGAGGGAAGAGATTGTTGCTGGATCAGCAATGACCTTTGTGTGCTCACTGTACACAGGTATGGTACCAGAAGATTGGGAGATTGCAAATGTTATCCATTTGTTCAAGACCTGAGACGTGATAGAGGAGTATAAGATGATAAGTGGCATAGATACAGCGGACAGCCAGCACTTTTTCCCCAAGGTGGCAATGGCTAACATGAGAAGGCATATCTTTACTTTAAAGTGATTGGAGGATGATGTCAGAGGAAGTTTTTTGTCACATAGAGAGTGGCATGTACATGGAACACACTGCTGGGAGTGGTGGCAGAGGCAGATGAACTAGGAAAATTTAAGAGACTCTTGAATAGGCACATGGGTGAAAGAAGAAAGGAGGGTTATGTATGAAGGAAGGGTTAGATGGATCTTGGAGTAGGGTGAAAGATTGGTGCAACATTGTAAGCTGAAGAGCCTGTACTGTGCTGTAATGTTCTACAATCTATTAATGACTTTACATTCTTTATTTTATTAGAGCTTTGACTCCAGCTCAGTTTTACTGCCAAATATTTGTTGAGGCCAATCATTTAAACAAATAGCTATTCCTTTGTACTCCATTACAGTGGAGTACACATGTGTTGGCTCTGATCATTTTTATTTTCTTTGCATCTTTCTTATTTGTGCTAGACCTTGTGAAGGTTTTACATATTTCCTGCTAGTTAACTCTCATAATCTATTTTCTCCCATTCTGTTATCTCACCAGTCTTTCCTAAGACTCTCCCCATCTCACAACCTACAACTTCACAGCATTACAAGATTCTTATTCTAATCAATCACCAACCTTAACCTCGAAAGCAACACACACAAAATGCTGGAGGATCTCAGCAGGTCAGGCAGCATCTATGGAGAGGAATAAAAAGATGTTACAGGACGAGCCTCCAAGAGGACCAGAACCACATTGTAGTTAGGAGGCTTGCGTGCCTCAATGACCCGGACAGCTATGTCAGCTGGATTCAGAGCTTCCTGCTTTGACTTTTGTGGGGTCACTCATGCCAAACAGGTCAAAGGGTATAGGTCAGACTATGAGTGGTTCATTGAACTGCTACATTTGGGGGTTCAGCTCAGGATAACAACCCTGACCGGTAAAACCAAATTGTTACAGAAACAGCAATGAAGAATGAAGAATGAAGAATCCTCCTGCATCTGAGTGTGACACTATTTCTGAATCTCCACCCGAACTTGCATGACTGTCAGCAGTGAAAGATACTGACATGACGAGAGAAGTCCTGAACACCACCGGAGAAGGAGGACTTTCATTGTTGCCCTAAACACCAGTGGCATAATGGGCAGTAAGTAAAAAAGAGGACTAGCTAGAAGGTGATAGGTGAAGCCAGGTGGGTGGAAATGCCAAAAGGTTGCAGGGGAAGGAATCTGACAGGAGATAAGAGTGGACAATGGGAAGAAAGAGAGAGCACCAGGGGGAGGAGAGAGGCAGGTGAGGAGAAGAGGCAAGAGAGCTGATCGGGGAATAGGAGAAGAGGGAAAGAGGAGGGGAAAAAATTACTGGAAAGAGAAATCAATGCTCATGCCATCAGGTTGGAGGCTACCTAGATGGAATACGAGGTTCTGCTCCTCCACCCAGAGAGTGCCCTCATTGTGGCAAAAGAGGAGGGCATGGAACAACTTAACGGTACGGGAACGGAGAGAGGAATCAAAATAGTTGTCCACTGGGGAATTCCACTTTTGGCTGATGGAGTGGAGGTACTCAACAAAGCAATCCTCCAATTTATGTCAGATCTCACCAGTGTAGGGGAGATCACATCAGGAGCGCTGAATGCCAGCAGATTTGCAGGTGAGGCATTGCCTCACCTGTAAGGACTGCTTGCGGCCCTGAATGGAGGAGGTGAACTTACAGGTGGAGCATTTCTGTCGCTTGCAGGATATGTGCCTGGGGGAGGTTAGTGGGGAGAGATGAGTGGGCAAGGGAACCACAGAGGGAGTGATCTCTGTGGAATGCAGAGAGTGGGCAAGGGGCAGGTAAAGATGTACTTGGTGGTAGGATCGTGTTGAAGACGGCAGAATCTGCGGAGAATGATCTGCTGGTCATGGAGGCTCATGGGGTGGTGTGTGAGGACAAGAGGAACTCTAATCCTGTTAAGGCGGCAGGAAGATGGGGTGAGCACGGATGTCTGGGAAATGGAGGAGATGCGGGTGAGGGCAGAATCAATGGTGGAGGGAGGGAAACCCCATTCTTTGAAGAAGGGGAGTACCTCTGACATCTTGGAAAGGAAAGCCTCATCTTGGAAACAGATGCAGTTGAGACGAAGGAAATGAGAAAAGGGAATAGCATTTTACAGGAGACCAGCAGATCAGGTAGCATTGACGGAAAGGAATAAACAGGCAAAGTTTCGAGCCGAGACCCTTCACTTTCCATGTCCATGCTGATCATCAAGTGCCCATCTGTACTAATACCATTTACCAACACTTGGTCACACATGCTTTTACCTTGGCAAGTCAAGTGATGGTCTATTTACTTCCCAAATGTCACAAGACCACTGCTGCTCCTTGCCTCGCCATTGCTGCTTGTGCGTGGGGGGGCGGACTTTGGAGTTCTAACGCTTAATTGTCATTCATTCTTTGGGGCACTCCCCTGATTTTGTGGATGTTTGTGAAGAAAAAGAATTTCAGGATGTATACTGTATTGTGTACATTTCTCTGACATTAAATGTACCTATCCAAACTAAAGTAGTTCGAGATTCTAACTATCCTCTGGTGAAAAATTTCTTCTTCACATCCTCCCAAAAACCCTTACCTCACCCTAATCATTTGCCTTCTAGTTTTAGACTTTTCTATTAGAAAATGTTTCTTACTCTCTATCCCCTATGCCCTTAAAATTCTATATAGCACTATCAGATCTCCCCCTGGCCTCCTCTGCCCCATGGAAAACAAATGAAACCTACTATCCCTCTCTTTAGCAGTGAAACATTCCATCACAGACAACATCCAGGTGAATCTCCTCGGCACACTCTCCACTGCAATCACATCCTTCTTATAGTTTGGCAATCCAAACTGTTTACAGAGATTAAGAAACAGGTGTTAAAACCTCTTAATCTATTGGCAGACTCTTTGATTTAATTTTCCAACCATTCTTTCCTACGGAATTTGCTGGCCCAACTTCAAGCTTCTATCTGATCAGAGTTCAAAATTCTGTTCTATTTTGCTGGAACAGCTGTTAGAGAAAAACGAAAACAGAAAATGTTGGCAACACTTAGTAGTGTCAGAAAGAGAAATGGAGTTCACGTTTCAGATTGAAAGTTCTTCATAGAACTGGAGAAGAGAGAAAGCAAGTTAGTTTTAAGCCAGAGAGAGGATAGAGGAAGGATGGAAAGAATAAATGTAATTTCTTTAATCTCAGTTGAAGGAAAACGCTGATGCTTGCCCTTATGTCTACACCTGAGATGCTGATGGGGCTTTGTGCGCTTGCTATAAGTAGTATGTTCAGCTGTTTTCTTTTAATAATATTAATGGAGTTAAAATAAGAATCTTAATCAGGTTTATTATCACCAACACACATCCTGAAATTTACTGTATTTTATTAGAGGTACAACACAATAAATAAAACATTACTATAATTTATAATAACAAATACTATATATAAAATACAAATAAGTGCTAAAAGAGAGGAAAATAGTGGGTTCATGGGCTGTTGAGAAATCTGATGGCGGAGGGCAGGAAGCTGTTTGTAAAACATTGAGTGTGTGTCCTCAGGCTATTGTACACCTCCTTGGTGGTAATAATGGGAAGAGGGCATGTCCTGGGTGGTGAGGATCCTTAATGATGGATGACGTCTTGTTGAGGCATTGTTTTTTGAAGATATCCATGATCATGGGGAGACTAGTGACCATAATGAACTGGCTGAGTTTACAACTTTTTCTGATCCCGTGTATTGGTGTCTCTGTATACCAGATTGTGATGTGACCATTCAGAATTTTCTTCATTGTACATTTGTAGAAACTTGCTAGAGTCTTTGTTGACATATCAAGTACTCTTAAGCTCTTAATGAAATGTGGCCACTGGCATAACTTCTTTGTACTTCCATCAAAATGTTGCCCCCAAGATAGATCTTCACAGATGTTGACACTCAGGATCTTGAACCTGCTCACTCGCTCCACTGCTGATCCCTGTGCTATTATGTGTGTACATAATGAAGAACTTCATTTTCCAGTGGGTTCACCTGGAAGTGATGTTGGTGAACAGACCTGCTTGTGGTGGCTGGAGGTCCAGAGTAAAATGTGGTAAAGCTGAAGCCACGACTACAGTACTCTGTAAATAAAACGGTTCTAGCATTTATGCTCAGGTAAGTTAGTCTTTGTTAAAGAACAAACATAACATGGTGACACAAGTCAGCATGAGGCCTAATTATGAAGCATAACTGAATATAGTGAACAGCTAAGAAGGAGACACTATTACTGATGGAGAAAAGCTAATGGCAAGAGAGCATGCTGTCTCGAAGTTTGCCAAGAAACTGACATGAGAGAAGCCCAGAAAGTGCTGTTGTGAATAATTTAAGTCCACTGTCACCTATGTAGTTTACCAGCAAGCTAGCAGACAACTGGAAATATTTCAAATAGTGATTCAATATATACTTAGTGGCAAGCAGAGCCAGAGGCGTGAAGGAGAAAATAAAAGCATCTATCTTTCTACACGTAATAGGCAAAATGCTTTGGACATCTACACCAGCTTTCAAATTGATGAGACAGACTTGACAGTGGACACTCTGATGACAAAGTTTGAGGAGTATTTTGTCCCAAGTAAAAACATCATGCTTTAGAGATACAAGTTCTTCTCCAGTGAACAGAAACAAGGTGTTAACTTTGACCTATACTGTGAGTTTGGAGACTCGAGAGACTCACTAGTCAGAGACAATATAGTTTGTGGAATCCTACCATGAAATAGAGTTAACGCTGGAAAGGGCTGTGAATATGTTAGGGCAGTGGAGACTACACAAGCACAATTTAAGGAGCTGCAAAGAGCAGAAACAACAGCACATACTGTGAAAACAGAGAGGCAGAGCACAAGGCATTTCACAAAGCAACCGCAAACCAAAGAGATAGGCTCAAACGGTAAATGCAACAAATATGGTGCTAGGCACATGCCAAATAAGTGTCCTGCTTATGGAAAGACCTGCAATAATTGTGGGAATACGAATCATTACACAAAGTGCTGCAAGGCTACCAAGAGAAGGGTGTACACGGTTGCTGAGGAAATGGAGGAAGTCTTTGTAGATTCTCTACAGACTGTGGGTTCTGGTAAAACAGAATGGATTGTTCCAGTGACTGTGAATGAGACAATAATTCCATTCAAGCTTGACACTGGAGCCCAGGTGACTCTGTTGTCTGCGGATAATTACAAGACTTTCAAAGCAAAGAGCAAGATTTACCCAGTGAAGTTAAAAGTGACTGGCTATGCTGGAGAGAAGGTTCCAATAAAAGGAGACTGCATAGTGACCTTCAAGCACAAGGGGCAGCAGCTAAAAGCACTGCTACTGATTGTAGAAAAGAGAGAACAGCCAATCTTAGGTCGGAGTGTGTGTGAAAAGCACAACCTGGCAAAAAGAGCTTTCATAGTGGCTTCACAGACCAAAGATGACCATGCAACACTCAAGGAAGAGTATGCAGATATCTTTGAGAGACTTGGATATTTACCTGAGGTAATTCAAGAAACTCGTAACTGCATCCATATGTGGTTATGCAAGAGAAGCACAAGAACTCCACCTTCCATAGACATCTGCATCAGCTACACCGGCATGACAGTCAGGATGCCAGTGTTGAATAGAGTGATCATGATGAAGAAGCTGCCAATCTTGCTTCCACATCATGCAGCTGTGGTTCAAAATCTGTCTCTCATCGACTTCATTACAGACTGGAGATCAAAATAACTCCACGATCCTCGGCGAAGTTGAAGAGGAAAAATGAAAAGGAAGATGGGGAGAACACACAATCCCCAATGTCAGGACATCACCAGTTCAACATGAACCAACAAGAACAGTTGCTATCTATGAAGAGGAGCCAACAGAAGGAGCTCTGTGAATTGAAACAGAATCAGTTGGAATTCATACAAAGACTCACTGATCACATGGATGTAGTCCAGGGCTCCATTACGAAACACGTGGAGCAAATAATGGCCACACAGCAAGAACAAGGTTAGAGACTGAACACAGCAAATGAAAGCAAGACGTCTGTAGAAACTGAAAGGGATCATTAAACTGCCACAAAGATGGATTGAGAATGGTTGAGTGAATAAGGGACAGTATTTGCTTATTACAAATGAAGCTAATATAAATATTGTTGTTGGAAAGCATTATTGTGTCTTGCAGGTATATGAAGACATACTATTATGTTTGTTTTCTTTAAAAAGGAGATGTGTTATTATATGTGCACATAATAAAGAACTTCAGTTCTCAGTGTGCAATGTGGGTGGTTCACCTGGAACTGGAAGTAACATTGATGAACAGACATGCTCTTGGTGGCTAGAGGTCAAGAGTAAAATGTGATCGAGCTGAAGCCATGACTGTAGTATTCTGTAAATAAAATAATTCTAACACTGTTGGCCATGCAAGTTTGTCTTTTTTAAAGAGCAAATATAACAATCCCTTGATGAGGACTGGTGTGTGTTCCCTTGACTTTCCCTTCCTGAAGTCCACAATCAATTCCTTGGTCTTACTGATGCTGAGCACAATGTTGTTGTCACGCCACCACTCAACAAGTCAATTTATCTCACTCCTGCACGCCTCCTCATCACCACCTGAGATTCTGCCAACAACATAAAAGGTTGGTTTGCAGGTGCAGCAGGCTATCAAGAAGGCAAATGGGATGTTGGCCTTCATTGCTAGAGAGATTGAATTTCAGAGCAGGGAGGTTGCACTGCAACTATACAGGGTATTGGTGAGGCCACACCTGGAGTACTATGTGTAGTTTGGGTCTCCTTACTTGAGGAAAGATATACTGGCTTTGGAGGCTGTGCACAGGAGGTTCACCAGGTTGATTCCAGAGATGAGGGGGTTAGAGTATAAGGAGAGATTGAGTCACCTGGGACTGTACTTGCTGGAATTCAGAAGAATGAGAGGAGATCTTATAGAAACATACAAAATTATGAAAGGGATAGATAAGATAGAGACAGGAAAATTATTTCCACTGGTAGGAGGGATTAGAACTAGGGGACATAGTCTCAAGATTCGTGGGAGTAGATTTGGGACAGAGATGAGGAGGAACTGCTTTTCCCAGGAGGTGGTGAATCTGTGGAATTCTCTGCCCAATGAAGCAGTGGAGACTACCTCAGTAAATATTTTTAAGACAAGGCTGGATAGATTTTTGCATAGTAGAAGAATTAAGGGTTACGGGGAAAAGGCAGGTAGGTGGAGGTGAGTTCATGATCAGATCAGCCATGATCTTATTGAATGGCAGATCAGGCTCAACGGGCCAGATGGCCGACTCCTGCTCCTATTTCTTATGTTCTTGTACGTTCTTAACAGTGGTGTCATCAGCAAATTTATAAATGGTGTTTGAGCTGTGCCTAGCCCCATAGTCATGCGTGTGGAGAGTGTAGAGCAGTGGGCTAAGCACGCATCCTTGAGGTGTGCCTGTGTGGATTGTCAATGAAGATATGTGATTTCATATCCACACTGACTGTTGACTCTCGATGAGAAAGTCAAGGGTTCAATTGCAGAGGTAGGTACAGAAGGCCAGATCTGCAGCTTGTTGATTAGTGCTGGGGGGATGATGGTGTTGAATGCTGAGCAGCCCGACATGAGGTATTGCATTATCCAGCTGGTCCAAGGCCAAGTGAAGAGCCAGTGAGATTGAGGCAGTAGGGGAAAATGCAGCGGGTCAAAGCTGAAGTTGCTGATGGAGACCACAGAAGGTGGATCATTCACTCAGCCCTGCGGTGAAGAAGGTGCCAGACACTGCAGCTTGGTTTATTCTGCTTTCTCTCTCTTCAGCCGTCGAGGATGTAAACGTTTATCGAGCATGAGTTGTTTAGTTGTGTGCAATTCACAACCAGTCACAGCAGAATTGCATTCACCTAACCCTGTCTGCAGCGTTTAGTATCCTTGCTGTTCTGTACATAGGCTCACCTGGCTAGCATCTTATTCTAAGGTATACTTGATATTAGGCCAGCTAGTGCCATAGTGGCATCAGTGCCGGACTTCGGAGTGAAGTTCAAATCCAGCAGGCTCCTAAAAGCCTGGAGAGGGATGGGTTCCGCCAGGTTTCAGATACTCAAGACACGCCGTAAGATGAGAAGTCACCAAAAAAGATCGGTGCAAAAAGCTTTGTTTTGGACACATGCATCTGGGACAAGAAGAGCGGTGAAAGTGAACTTCTTCAGGTTATTACTCTCAAGTTAATTGAAGATTTTAAAAATGCAAATGAAAAAGGATAATTCTTAGCAGGTCATGCAGGTTCCGTGGAGAGCGAAAGAGTTAATGTTTCGTGCTGAGTGGGTAAGAGATTTTCAAGCACTTCTGCTCAGTTCACCAGGAGAACCCTGAGCTTTCAATTGTTTGTCTCGTTAGAGACTCACTTCCACTTTAGTAGACTGACTTCCACTCTGACATTGTGTGCTGTGGCCTAGTGTGTTGCAATAATGATGTTCCGCCACAGCTTTAAAGCCAATATTGCATGTTCCGTATGCTGATGTACCAAACTACGGGATACATGACAGCATAACACAGACAATCACAAGAACCATACTCCCCTCCACTGAACAATGCACAAAGGACAGCACCCACAATCAAAGCCCTATCCCATCCTGATCTTTCTCACTCCTCCCCATCTTCCATTGGTCTGAAAAACACGCTCGGCCAGGTCACGGATAACTTCTTTCCCACTCTAGTAAAACTCTTGAATGGACCTCTTGTATGATAAAGGTGATCTCTTAATCTCTCAGCCTACCTCCTATTGGCCTTTGCACTTTATTCATCTCCCCACTCTGAACTTCCCGTAAAACTGTAACACTATATTCTGTTAAAGCTTTTCCCTTTTTATGTCTGAATGTTATTTTGTTCAGCATGACCTCAGAACAAATGAAGTTTTCACATTGTCTTGGTGCATGAGACAATAATAAAACAATTACATCGTGAAGACATGCCTTGCAGTCCACCGAGTCCATGTCAACCATCAATTGCTGATTTTAAAAAAATTATTTATTGAGATTCATCATGGAACAGGCCCTGCCAGCCCATCAAGTCACACTTCCTAGCAATCCCCCAATTTAATCCTAGTTTAATCACAGGACAATTTACAATGACCAACTAACCCACTAAACCAGTAAGTCTTTGGACCAAAGGAGGAAACTGGAGCACCCCGAGGCAACCCACGTGGTCACAGGAAGAACATAAAAAAAATCATTACAGGCAGCAGCTGCAAATGAACCCAGGTTGCTGCCACTGTAAAGCATTGTGTTAACCATACCACCCTCCCACTTCCCCACATTCTGATCACGTTTCTCCTAGATTCCACCCTTCACCTAAACATGAGGAGAAAACTTACAGTGGCCAGTTAACTTAGCAACCCATACATCTTTGAGAAGCCAGTGTTAGACTGAGTGATCAGGCAAAACCCTGGTAAGTGGAGCTTAATGTGGGGGAATTGAGGTCATGTACTTTGATATGAGAATAAAGATGCAGATTATTATCTAAATGGAAAAGGACCCATTTTTACTGCTTGAATAAGTTTGCAGGGAGGTCCAAGAAGTACTTAAGAATGAAAATGGTGCAAAGTGGTTGGGGTTTAAGCAGAGAGGTTTGGTTACAGGTGCACAGTCCACATCTAGATAAGATAGATACTTCATTGATCCCAAAGGAATTGCGGTGTCACAGAAGCATTACAAGTGCATAGATATGAATATTAGAAGAGAAGTAGAAACAATAAAAAAATAAGTTATCTCAAACAGTCTAACAGAAATGGGTCATCACTTCTCCGGCTATAGATTAACTCATTATAGACCCTAATGGCTGAGGGTAAGAATGACCTCATATAGCACTCTTTGGAGCAGCACAGTTGTCTTAGTCTATTACTAAAAGTGCTCCCCTGTTCAGCAAAGGTGGTATGCAGAGGGTGAAAAACATTGTCCAGAATTGCCAGGATTTTCCGTAGGGTCCTTTGTTCTACCACAGCCTCCAGTGTGTCCAGTTTGACTCCTATAACAGAGCCAGCCTTTCTAATCAGTTTATGGAGCCTGTTGGCATCACCCGTGTTGATGCCATTATCCCAGCACACCACCGCGTAGAAGATTGTACTGGTGGCAACAGACTGGTAGGACATGTGAAGGAGAAGCCTAAATACTCCAAAGGAGCTCACTCTCCTCAGGAAGCAGAGGCGACTCTGGCCCTTCTTGTACACAGCGTCTGTGATGGTGCTTCACTCAAGACTGCCATCCAGGTGCATTCCCAGGTACTGTGCATCCCTAGAATACTGTGCCCTTACCTGTAAAAGGATACAATAACATTGGAGGTAGACCAAATTCCAGGTTAATTCCTAGGATGAGAAGGTTATCCTACCAAGAAAGGCTAGATAGATTGGGTCTATATTCCATGGAGTTTAGAAGAACGAGAAATGACCTTTTCGAGGACCCTAAGGAGACTTGACAGGGTAGACACTGAGATTAGGGAAAAGTCACATAGCAACTATAAAGTCAGGGCAGCCACTTAAAACTGACGTGCATAGTGATTTCTCCTCCCAGAGGATAATGAATCTCTGGAAATCTGTACAGATCATTAGATCTATTTAACATAAAGGTGGAGAAATATTTTAAAGATCAAGGAACCGACGGTTATGTGGGAACTGGCACTAAAGAGGAGTTGAGGCCAGCGTAGATCACCATGATCAGGAGGTTGAGGTCAGGACTCATCTGGGTCTCCACTGCACCACTCTGCTACTCTCTCAATATTGGATTCAACAATTTCAGCTAATACACTTTTTCTGGTTTTATCTGATCTGGTCAGTTCTGTAGACAGGTTATCTATCTGTAAAACTAACTTGGGCAATGTGAGACCATAAGATGCAGAAGCAGGATTAGGACATAAAATATAGGGGGTAAATTAGGCCATTCAGCTCATCAAATCTGATCTGTCACTCAATTGTGGCTAATTGTTTCCCAACTCCATTCTCTTGCCTTCTACCTGTAACCCTTAATCCCTTTATTAATCAATAATCCATCAATCTCTGCCTTAAATACTCATAGTAACTTGGCCTTCACAGCCCTTTATGATGATGAATTCTACAGTTTTACCACCCGTTGGCTAGAGAAATTCCTAGTCACCTCACTTTATTCTGAAGCTGTGCCCCTGGATCCCAGACTCTCCCACTAATGGAAGCTCCTCTTCACATCCACTTGATCTAGGCCCAGATACAGTCAATCAAGCAGCACTGCTCTGATCTGCTTTATAAAAGAAAGGGTCAAATAATCTCCACTGGAAATGGTGCTTTGTTCTTTTAGGGTACCAAAGCAAGTAAATATTCATCCACAGACAGAGTCAGCAAGTTTATTGATCTCAGTGGATCAGCCAAACAGATCAGGGATTCATCCACAGTAACTTTCTTCACACTGTTCACCAATAATGACCACATGATGTACCTTTTACTTTGGACCAAAGTGGCTGAAATTCTCTTCCTTCTTATTATTGATTTAGCAATGCACCTACTTCATTACAGCTGAAAGTAACATTCAGTTGATAGCCAGTATACAAAACACAACCCCGAGCAGCACTGCTTTCTGAAAAAGAACCTTGTAACTGTTCTAATTTGGATGATTAAGAATAATATTTTAGGTATTACCCGTGGGGAGACGATGTATAAGGTATCATTATATGCGGATGATTTGTTATTATATATATCTGATCCTGAAAGATCTATTCCTGCTATTTCTTCTTTGCTTGCTCAATTTAGTAACTTTTCTGGATATAAATTGAATTTTAATAAGAGTGAACTTTTTCCATTAAATATGCACACTTCAATTTATAATCGGGTACCATATAGAATTGTCACAGACTATTTTACTTATTTAGGTATTAAAATTACTAAAAAACATAAAGATTTATTTAAAACTAATTTTTTGCCTTTAATAGATCAAATTAAGCAACTTGCTAATAGGTGGTCTCCACTATCTTTGTCTTTGGTAGGTAGAATTAATGCCATTAAGATGATGATACTACCTAAATTTCTATATCTATTTCAAGCATTACCAATTTTTATTCCTAAATCTTTCTTTGATATAGTTGATTCTAAAATATCTTCGTATTTGTGGCAGAACAAAAATCCTAGGTTAGCTAAAAAATATTTACAGAAGCCTAAGAAGGAGGGCGGCTTGGCTCTACCAAATTTAAGATTTTACTATTGGGCAGTTAATATACGGTATTTGATATTTTGGATACAAGAATTGACTACAGTTGCTGGCCCACAATGGGTAAATTTGGAATGTAAATCTGTGCAAGATTTCTCATTGATTTCAATCTTAGGATCTTCACTTCCCTTTTCGTTATTTAAAATGAATAAACAGATAACTAATCCTATAGTCAAGTATACATTACGAATCTGGTTTCAATTTTGTAAATTTTTTGGTTTGAATAAGTTTATACTGTCAAGTCCTATAACATCTAATTACTTTTTTCGACCATCTTCCATAGATCAAGCCTTTTTTTAATGGAAAACAAAAGGTATAACATGTTTTCGTGATCTGTTTTTGGATGATAACATTATGTCCTTCGAACAGTTATCTAATAAATATAATTTATCTAAAACCCATTTTTTTAGATATCTACAAGTTAGAAATTTTTTATATAATGAACTAAAGTCTTTTTCGAAAGAATGTCCATTGGACATTACAGAAAGAATTTTAGCTCTTAATCCTTGTCAAAAGGGCTTAGTTGCTATCATTTATAATATGATTATGAATCTACAACCAGATATATCAGAAAAAATTAAGAAGGAATGGCAGGAAGAACTGCATTGCCCTATATCTATTGAGCAATGGGAAAAAATTTTATCATTGGTAAACTCATCCTCTATCTGTGCTAAACATGCTCTAATACAATTTAAGGTTGTACATAGAGCTCACATGTCTAAAGATAAACTTGCTCGATTTTATTCATATGTTAATCCAACCTGTGATAGATGTCATTCTGATATAGCTTCGCTGACTCATATGTTTTGGTCTTGTCCTTGTTTACAAAACTATTGGAAAGATATTTTTAATATTATTTCAAGAGTTTTAAATATTAATCTCCAACCACATCCTTTTACTGCAATTTTTGGCCTACCAATGATAGATAATAAGTGTTTATCCGCTTCATCCCAACGAATGATTGCATTTGTTACACTAATGGCTAGAAGATCCATTTTACTGAATTGGAAAGAAACTAACCCTCCAACTGTATTTCAGTGGTTTTCCCAAACTATTTCCTGTTTAAGTTTAGAAAAAATTAGAAGTGTGGTTTTTGATTCTTCAGTTAAATTTGAGGTAACTTGGAGACCATTTATTCAGCATTTTCATATGAATTAAACGGTCTGATCCTGAACCTTATTGCCACTATCCTGAATTGTGTGGATGGAGGTTGGGAGTCATAGGCACTACTGTATATATATAACATTATGTGATTGCCCATGTTGGTTAGTTTTTTTTTATTTAGTTGTTGTTGTTTTCTTTTGGGTTTTTTTTTCTCTTAAATCATTTATATTATAATATGAGTTTGAGAGATTCTATGTATTGATCAATATATATTTGAATGTCAATTAATCTATTATGTACTCTCAAATGTCTTGTAATAATATTTTTCTTCTGTTTTTTTAAAAATTAATAAAAAGATTTGAAAAGAATAATTTTAAACAAAGAAATAATTATTGCTTACTAGAGAAATGGGTCTCAGAATGGTTTCTAAGGTATTGCTATGCACCTCAAGCGCTCTATGGTGATTACTGAAACTCAAGCACCATTAAATCATTGCCTCGTATCTATTGCTGGTTGTGCTCTAAATTAATACAATATATTTGATGAAGCACAGCATTAATGTGCCCTAAACTAGCCAGTATGTTTGAATAGCATTATTTCATCCACTACATTAAAACAGTGATGTAGCATTTGGGGACGGATGCTTTCAGAGGCCTTTCTTTCCTCACGTGTTCTATTGTTCTCACAGTGACCTGGCTGACACTAATCTCTTGATCAAGATTACTAAAAACAGAAGCAAAAACCTTGCAGGCCAGGAAACGTCCTTGGAGAGACAAGCAGAGTTAATATTTCAAGTCAAATATCCTTCAACTGATGGTTGTCACCAATTGAAAAGAAGAACCACGAGGGCAATGATCCCCAGATTACTCCCAGTGCCATGCGTTAATGAGTCCAGGAATAGAAAGATAGGGCAGATGACTGTGCGGCTGAGGAGTTGGTGCAAGGGGCAGGAATTCAAGTTCTTGGATCATTGGGATCTCTTCCAGGGTAGAGGTGAACCTGTGTAAGAGGGATGCACTTGAATGGGGCGGGGGGGGGGGGGGTACCAATATCCAGGTGGGTGATATTTGCTTTGGCCACTGGGGAGAGTTTAAATTAGATTGGTGGGTCCAAGGAATTCAAGAAAGTGAAGCCAGCAAGAAGACTGAGCTACATGCAACAATCAAAGAGTTGAAGCCTAGCAATCAGGATAGCCACATTTACAGTGAAAGGGTAGATAGGAGCCGTGTTTTATATTGCATCTATTTCAATGCATATAGCTTGAACAGGGAAGGTGGACAAATGAGGGCATTGATTGTCTCGAGCAACTGGGATATTGTGTTCATAACAGAAACTTGGCCGAGGGAACAGCAAGACTGGCAGGCCAAAGTTCTGAGGTACTGATGCTGTAGGAACAAGTAAAAGTGGAAGGTTGTTGCCTTTTTGATTAGAGAAGATATAGCAGCACTGCACAAAGACGAAATTCTTTGAGGACATCAATGATATCTAATGAAGATATTTGAATAGAACTTAGAAATAAGGTGATGATCTCATTGGTGCTCTATATTATAGACTCCACCCCCCACAAGTGGGAACTTGAGGAACAGAAGTGTTAAGCATTTCCGTGCAGTTCTGAGAATAGTAGGGCAATGTTAGTGCGAGATTTCAATTTTCCCAGTATCAACTGGACCGCCCAGAGTGCAAAGGGCCAAGATGACACAAAATTTGTGTAGAGCATCCCAGACAGTTTTCTCACACAAATTGAGGGGGATTTACTCAGGAAGGAGAATCGCTGGATCTCCTCTGAGAGGATGAGGCAGGCCAAATAAGTGAAGTGGCATTTGAGAATTTGGGTCAAGTGATCCAATTCCATTAGTTGCACAGAGGGGAGTGAGTACCTGGAATGAGCTGCCAGAGGAATTGATCGAGGTGAGCACAATTTCAGTATTTGAATGAAGGGGAAGGATTTGGAGGGCTGTACACTGAATGTGGACAACTGGGACCAGCAGGAAAAATACTGTGGTCTGCATTGACCTATTGGGCCAAAGGGCCTGTTTCTGTGCTGCACTACTCTATGTCAGAAACAGTGGTTTGGATTAGCCTGGACTCAGCCCTCTACCCAGGGTTGTCATCTGCCCAGATGCAGGCTCCCTATTGGCTGACCCTCTACACTTAAGAGGCATCCTACAAGGCAGAGCAAGCTCTGGGCAGTGGTGCACCCTGATAACTTTTGAGGTGGTCTTAAATGTCTCTGGCACCAGAAACACCCAACGCTGCTCAAATCAATAAGCGACAAAATTCCTCTAATCTGGCACCCGTGGAACATTGACTCAGCCAGAGCAGCAGATCTTCTGCATGATCCGATGTTTCCTTAACAAAAATGCTCCAGCAAGCTTTAAATTCATGTCTGATAAATGCAGAATAATGCTTTTTCCAGTGAACCCAGTAAGTTTCAAAGCAGCATGGGGCAGCATAACTTTTGTGGGTTTAAAGACGACGAGAGAAACGGTGGGAGGATAGGAGCACAGGAATCAAAATCAGAATCAGGTTTACCAGCATTTGTTGTGAATTTTGTTAACTTTGTGGCAGCAGTAAAATGCAACGCATAATAAATATAGAAAAATGAATCAGAGTAAGCAAACATATGTTAAATAGTTAAATTAAATTTTAAAAAAAGTAATGAGGTAGAGTTCAACACTTCAGAGTACCAGTGAGTGGAAAAGGAGCATGGGAAACATCACTTGATGAGCCACTGGAATTTCTAGAGTCAGACCAGCTTGGAACACCGACTGTTTAGTCACTTCCATAGATGGTGTCTGACCTGCTGAGTTCCTCCAGCATTTTGTGTGTGTTTTAGGGAGTTATCAAAGTTTTATTGTAAATAGAAATGGGATCGTTTAGCTTTGTTTGCCTTCCCTTTGCCCTTAACTGTTTAGGCATTATGCGATTCCTCTGATTTTTTTTTAAACAGTATTTAAAGACCAAACAAATAGATAAAGAGCCTGCAGATGCTGGAATCTGCCTAGCGAACTCGGGGAGTTGAGCAGCATCTGTGGGAGGGAAGGAATGGTTAGCGTTTCAGGACCTGATGCAGGGTTCCCAATCCGAATTTCTTTCCTCCCTACACGTTTCAGGATCAGCTGAGCTTCTCCAGCAGATTGTTCGCAGTTGCTGGGATGTATATGTGATGGACTTGGAGCTGCTTTTAGTATTATCGAAACACTGGCAAGTGCAACCACTCTGTAGAAGGCTGCCCGAGTTTGTTTGTAATATTGTGCTTTAAAAACAACGGTAATGCCCATCCGTATGTATGAAGACACCACGTACTTACTCGATTTGTTGCCAAGCTTCTGACAGTTGTTGGCCCCGAGTGATCTTTTCTGGTGTGTTGTTGCATATAGTGTATAATAGCAAATTTTATGCTTGCAGTCAGCTTCCAGATACAGGTGTAATGTTCGAAGGGAACTAGTATATTTGAAAGGAAAGAGTTCGAAGGGCTACATGGAGAAGGCAGGGAATGGGGCTGAGGAATTTCTCTTACGTAGACCATGGTAGACACGCAAGATGGGGCCTTTCTGTAATGCAACCATTCCACCCATGATTTCAGGAATCTTCATGTGTCACCATATAATTACCTTGCATTTTCCTTTATTGGTAAGAACCTATTTTCTTCCTTTTATCGTACATAGTCATAATCACTCTCCTGAATAAAACTGCAATGATTTTTCTGCCTCTGCCTCTTCTCTTCAAATCCTCAGACCAAAACAAACTACTAAAATAGAGTTCAATTTGAAATTCCTCCGCAGGAAATATAACACCTCAAACTTGGATATCCCACTATTAGGTTCTATCTCTTCCTCAGCTTTGCTGTTGGGGGGGGGTGAAGGGGAAGGAGGGAAAGTCAGAGGATGGGAGGGAGAGGGAGAGAAGGTGGGGGAAAGAGGGGGTGAAGGGGGAAGAGGGAGAGGGGGAAGGGGAAGAGGGGGAAAGAGAGGGGGGAAAGAGAGGGGAGGAGAATGAGAATGAATATGTACAGAACGCTCCATGGCCAAAACATCTCTGCAGAATGAGATGTTTTGGAAAGTGTTTGTTTCCATTTGTTTTCATGACGGCTGCGTAAGGTTTGAAAAGGTAGATATTTTTAAAAACTGTTAAGCATTAACAAATGTGTTAGAATCCCGTAAATGCTTAACAGTTTTTAAACTTTTTTTTAGTGGAAGCTTATAAGTTCTTTATTAGTTAGGGCATCAGAGGTTACAGGGAGAAACAATGCCAAAAGGCTTTTGATAGGGTGAAGAATATGCTGACATCTTTATATCCCATCCACATTCAAGCAGTGTAGTCAGTGCTCTATGGCAGCGAGGAGTCCAAGTAATGCAGATCCACAACCGTGGCCTCAGGCTATCAGACATTGGAAACAAGTACATAGTTACTTTGCTGGCCCAATCAACCTTCCTTGTCCTGACTGACACCTACTCCAAACAGCCAGGAGTATTACCTATGAAGTCTATGACGACAGAGGCCACCATTCAGCAAATGCTGCAGATCTGTAGCCATTTTTGGATGTCAGATAAACAGGTTTCTGACAATGGCACCCAATTCAGTTCACAGCGGTTTGCTGCATTCTGACAGAACAGCGGAATTATCCATTCATCCCCAAGCAGAGAGGTTTGCGAATACTTTTAAAAGGATTGCTTCTGAAATTAAGAGGGAGCATTGCTCGAGGCTCTCAATGCATTTCTGCTGACACATTGAATTACACCCCATCCAGGGAAGGTTCCAGCTGAAGTTGTTTTAAGGAGGAAACTGTGCACAGTGCCGCACACACTGCTGTCATAGTGTCCAGCGTCTGAGACAATAGATGGTCAGGTGCACAAGGGCAGTCACACAGATCTTGGTCGACGGGTGAAGTCATTCAAGCCCAGATCTGCAGTGTGGCCTGGACAGTATTGCAATGGACAAGACCTCCTGGACACCAGGCCAGGTTGTCAAATGAATGGGTGAAGTCTTCTACTAAGTTGTCATGGATGACATTGTCACATCAACCAGCTGTGGCCATGTGTTCTCCACAGTACAACAGGTTCATCAGGCAGATCATCTAAACACAGAACTGGACCGTTGTCTTCTTCTGGAAGGGTTCTTTTTTAGCCCAAGCAAACCAACCCCCAGCACAGCTGCAAGCAACATCACGACAAGAAACTCATAGCCTGCAACCACTACAAAGGGTTGATTGCCAGCACAAGCTGGTTGTTACGATCCAAATCAACATTTGACTAAAATCCTATTGGTAATCATCTTCAAGAGGAAGGTGTTATGGCAAGCCGAAACAAACAACGCATTTTGGTCGACTGACAAACAACCCCAGGTTGAGTTGGTTGTTATTCCCAACAACATCTCAAAAATTCTCGGGTAAGCTGCTTAAATACTCCTTTTTTTGTGTAGATTTGTGTAGCCATGTGGTTTTACTGAATAAAGGTTTATTTTCTGTTCCAGCTTTGTTCCATCTCCTGGTTTAGGATCTCATTAGTTATAGGTGAGTGAATACAAAAAAAGCTAACTTTTTTTTTTAAAAGTCTGTCCAACCGCCTTTGCTCAGAGCAAATTTTACAACTGATAGCATGCGAATGAGATGAAACTGAAACTTGAGGAAAAAATATTAAAATTGGCACGGTTTACACCAACTTTTTCTCGTGCAGTTAAAGGACTAATCACCTTTGAACTTCAGAGTTTAGATTTAAAATATATTGACTGGTTTTACAGTTGACTCAAGAATTACAAGAATTTTTATGTCAAAGTGTGGATAAATTTGAATTAATATCTGTATTTCTGGGATGACTGATTCCAGCTTATCCACTCTGTATAAACACAAATATTCAAATATTATGTTGTAATATCAGAAAAATATTTACACAATATATCCTAATGCAAGTTTAATTCATCCATTCAAAATTCTGCTTAGATTGTGGTAAAAAATTGACAAGATTTAGAAATGATTACTTCGTAATTTTTACTACATTTTTGAAGGATTATTATTTATACAGTGTCTTTCAGAACACAGAATATTCTAAAATACTGTCAAAGTGCAGTGACTACTGGAGAAAATGCAGTGGCAAATTTGTGCACAACAGGTTCCTGCAAATGACAAAGATATCCAGTGGTGTATCTGTTTTAACGATATTGACCCAGAGACTGGAGAGAACCCCTGCACTTTTCTACAATTAAATGTAAATAATCCAGATTCCTCTGTATAACTGCCCATATCTTTGGCTTGCTCCTTAAATCCCTACCATCAAAAAAGCCAACCTTCAGCCAATTCCATTCACTCAAAGGGTACGGGATCAGCTGGCATCTCAGCTGTAGTACTGAAGGCCTGTGTCTCAGAACTAGCTGCATCAAGCTAGTTCTGAGGCTTGGCATTTATACAATAACATGGAAGATTTCCCATGAATGTCCTAGCAACAAGCAGGACAATGTCAATTGGCTAATTGTAACCTAATCACCCCCATTCATCAGCAAAAGTCAATTAAAATCTCCTGAGTTGTTTCCGATTGCTGTTAATGTTCTTTAAAAGGATTGGGTGCTTTCTCTGTGTATTCAGTCCTTCTGGAAGAGAAATTGGTTTCTTTCACTCCAGATCAGAGTAGTGGAATACCAGAGTGTGAATTCTTTCATCACAGGACTGTGATGAGGAAGTGGAGGGATGGGTTAGCAAGTTTGCTAATGACACAAAGGTTGGAGGTGTTGTGGATAGTGTGGAGGGCTGTCAGAGATTACAGCGGGACATTGATAGGATGCAAAACTGGGCTGAGAAGTGGCAGATGGAGTTCAACCCAGATAAGAGTGAAGTGGTTCATTTTGGTAGGTCAAATATGATGTCAGAATATAGTATTAATGGCAAGACTCTTGGCAGTGTGGAGGATCAGAGAGATCTTGGGGTTCGAGTCCATAGGACGGTCAAAGCAGCTGCGCAGGTTGACTCTGTGGTTAAAAAGGCATACAGTGCATTGGTCTTCATCATGGAATTGAATTTAGGAGCTGAGGGGTAATGTTGCAGCTACAGAGGACCCTGGTCAGACCCTACTTGGAGTACTGTGCTCAGTTCTGGTTGCCTCACTACAGGAAGAATGTGGAAGCCATAGAAAGGGTGCAGAGGAGATTTACAAGGATGTTGCCTGGATTGGGGGGCATGCTTTATGAAAACAGGTTGAGTGAACTCAGCCTTTTCTCCTTGGAGCGATGGAGGATGAGAGGTGACCTGACAGATGTGTATAAGATGTTGATTGTGTGGATAGTCAGAAGCTTTCTCCCAGGGCTGAAATGGTTGCCACAAGAGGACATAGGTTTAAGGTGCTGGGGAGTAGGTACAGAGGAGATTTCAGGGGTAAGTTTTTTACTCAGAGAGTGGTGAGTGCGTGGAATGGGCTGCCGGCAAAGGTGGTGGAGGCGGATACGATAGGGTCTTTTAAGAGACTTTTGGATAGGTGCATGGAGCTTAGAAAAATAGAGGGCTATAGGTAAGCCTAGTAATTTCTAGGGTAGGGACATGTTCAGCACAACTTTGTGGGCTGAAGGGCCTGTATTGTGCTGTAGGTTTTCTATGTTGTTGTACATCAGCTTCATACTCCTGACAGAGAAAGGTCTTGGTCTAAATACTTATGTGGTCTCATACACATATTCATACATTTAAAGCAGAAATACTTTGATGCATAGAGCAGGTATGCAAGATGTTACCCATATTCACTTCTTTCCCGCTTCGATCTCCCCTCTACGTCAGGATGCTGTTCATTGACTATAGCTCAGCGTTTAACACCATCATTTGCACAATACTGATGGAGAAGTTGCAGAACCTGGGCCTCTGTACCTCCCTCTGTATTTAGATACTCAACTTCCTAACTGGAAGATCACAATCTGTGCGGATTGGTGATAGCATATCATCCTCGCTGACTATCAATACTGGTGCACCTCAGGGGTGTGTGCTTAGTCCACTGCTCTACTCTCTATATACCCATGACTGTGTGGCCAGGCATAGTTCAAATACCATCTATAAATTTGCTGATAATACAACCATTGTTGGTAGAATCTCAGGTGGAGACGAGAGGGTGTACAGGAGCAAGATATGTCAACCAGTGGAGTGGTGTCACAGCAACAACCTTGCACTTAACGTCAGTCAGACGAAAGAGCTGATTGTGGACTTCAGGAAGGGTAAGACAAAGGAACACATACCAATCCTCACAGAGGGATCAGAAGTGGAGAGAATGCACAGTTTCAAGATCTCTGAGGACCTAACCTGGTCCCAACATATCGATGCAGTTATAAAGAAGGCAAGACCGCGACTATACTTCATTAGGAGTTTGAAGAGATTTGGTATGTCAACAAATACACTCAAAAACTTCTACAGATGTACGGCAGTGAGCATTATGGGGGCTACTGCACAGGACCGAAAGAAGCTGCAGAGGGTTGTAAATTCAGTCGGCTCCATCTTGGGTACCGGCCTACAAAGTACCCAGAACATCTTCTGAGTGGTGTCTCAGAAAGGCAGCGTCCATTATTAAGGACCTCCAGCACCCAGGGCATGCCCTTTTCTCACTGTTACCGTCAGGTAGGAAGTACAGAAACCTGAAGGCACACACTCAGCGATTCAGGAACAGCTTCTTCCCCTCGGCCATCTGATTCCTAAATGGCCAATGAATCTGTGAACACTAACTCACTTTTTAAATATATATTATTTCTGTTTTCTCGTGTTGGCGTGTGGCCTAGTGAATGAGGCATCGGTCTAGTGATCTGAAGGTCATTGGTTCGAGCCTCAGCTGAGGCAGTGCGTTGTGTCCTTGAGCAAGGCACTTAACAACACATTGCTCTGCGACGAAACCAGTGCCAAGCTGCTTGGGTCCTGGTGCCCTTCCCTTGGACAACATCGGTGGCGCGGAGAGGGGAAGGCTTGCAGCTTGGGCAACTGCTGGTCCCCCATACAACCCTGCCCAGGCCTGCGCCCTGGAAACCTTCCAAGGCACAAATCCATGGTCTCACGAGACTAACGGATGCCTATTTTATTTATTTCTATTTTTGTACATTTTATAATCTATTCAATATATGTATACTGTAATTGATTCACTTATTTATTATTATTATTTTTCTTCTTCTTCTATATTGTGTATGGCATTGAACTGCTGCTGCTAGGTTAACAAATTTCACGACACATGCTGGTGATAATAAACCTGATTCTGATTCTGATTCTCTGCTACCTTCAATCATCTCCTTTACTCTTGCCCGTCAATTCACTCAGTCACCTCTTCCCAGAGTGTGGCCGCTCATAACCATTCTCATTCACACTCATCATATATATATTGTCTTATATATTGGTCATAAAATGCTGAGGCAGGTGCTGTCTTTCAAAACACAGGGTCTGTGCCTCTGGTGCTGCCTTTCAGACTTATGGGGTTGGATTGGAAAATGGTCTTGGCTTTCAGGATCTGCTTTTCTAGAAAAAAACCATACACAGCAGAATGAAAGCAGCAGCTTAAGACTGAAATCCCAAAGATCAGTGCCATCAGAAATGTGGTGGCAAGAAAAGGGCAAGGCGTTCCCTGCTGATAATTGAGACAAGGCATAACCACCCATGGTCCCATACCACTCAGAACCAAAGACGAGGTGATATTCCTTCAGGAATATAAGGCATCAAAGCCAAATGGAGGCAATGCTTCAATATATTCCTGAGCCATCAATCAACAGTTGAAGATGTGTCATTGTTGAATCCAACTTCATAAGATTTCAAGAAAATGTCCAGAGTTTGCACTGGGATCTTCAAGTTTGTCTCAGACTTCAATGTGACTTTGGCTGATCATACTGCTCAGATCTCACCTCTTCTTCTGTGTCAGGATTCAAAAAGACATGGGAAAATTAGCTATTTGGTCCATTGATCCTGCTCTGCCATTTCATCGTGGCTGATTTATTATCCTTCTCAAACCCATTCTCCTGCCTTCTCCTTGTAAACTTTGAGACCCTTACTGTTGAAGAACCTACTGACCTCCCCTTTAAATATACACATTCACTTCTAGAGACTTTTAAAAATATACCCAATGACTTCTAGTGACTCTGTTTTAAATATACCCAATGATTCTAGCTCCGAGTAGTGGAAGATACCCAAGTGGCCTCCACAACTGTATGCACAGATGGAGCACCCTCTAGCTAAAGAAATTCCTCATCTTTGTTCGAAAGGGATGTCCTTCTATTCTGAGGCTGTGCCCTCTGTTCCTAGACTTACCTACTACAGGAACTATTCTCTCCACTTCCACATCCCCATTGGCCTCAATGCTCTGGTCTTTCAAAAATGTATCCACCTCTTCTCTCAATATCCCCAGTGATCTAGTCTCCACAACTCAACAAAGTAGAGAATCGAGAATTTCCCTTTTTGCAAAGGAATTCCTTCAGACCTCAGCTTTAAGAGTCCACCCTTATGTCTCATTAATATCTCTTCAGTGTCAGCAATGTATTGACATTTAGAAGTACTCTTCTAGTTGAACAATAGCATGCATTAGCGCGCACTACAGGAGAGAGGTGATCTTTTCCTTTTTGTATCAAACTTTTAATCATAAAGTCATGAACGCACTTTGAAAATTAAAATGCTCGCTTCTACCATTCTACCAATGCTCCTAATTTTTTTTTAATTGAACAGCATGGCCAGATCAGACCATCACGATTCTTGATAGGGTAGACAGGCAGAATGGCCATATGGGAATTGGAACTAAATAGCTATCTTCCCAGCGATACAGAAATCTAAAAAAGAAATGGAGAAGAAAATAATAATCCTGTGCACCCCAGAACTGCTCAACTGTAGTGATTTAGGCAGGAGTACTGTTTAGACAAAGCCTCCAAAAGAGGAAATAGAAAATAAGCTGATAAAAGAGAAAGTACCTCTGGATAAGATGCATTGTATTATTCTCTGTTACATTATTAAAATGTATAAGTTCCAGTTTTAACTTCACAGTTAGAAGTCCTTCCCAAACATTTATGGTTTAAGCCATTGTGGTTTTGGAAAAAATATCAGGAGACACCAAGTGAACTCTGAGGTTTGACAAGATCACTGCAATTATTTAACAGTGCCTGGAGATCGAGAAGTGGAAATTTCATTTGTTGTTCAAACCATTTGGCAACAGTCAGCAGTTGCTTATCACAGAAGGCCCGTCCGATGAACTGAAGGCTAAGTGGCAGTCCTCTTCCTGACAATGTGGCAGGTACAGCTATCGCTGGCAAACCTGAAATGCAAAATTATGATAGTGTAAGGTAAAGCTTCCACTAATAGGAAAACAATGTTGGCTTCTGACACAAGGTTCTTAAATCCTTTCCCTTCCTTGTTTTGCTATAACCTTGACGATAAAGTCAGTATGGGTAAAATATACAGAACAGATTGGAGAGGGGGATAAGAAAGCTCTTAATTTTCCAACCACAAAAAACCATATATAATATTCGCCACTTAATTTAAATCAGGAAAAAGATAATATACCACCCACACCCCCTTTTCAATGGTGGCACAATAGTAAAAACTGCTAACAGTTTCAAACTCATGCGAGTGCACATCTCCTACAATCTTTCATGGTCCAAAAACACATCCTCCACAGTCAAGGAAGCTCACCAAAGCCTGCACTTGGTGGAGAATGAAGGAAGTTGATCTACGTACATCAATACTCATGTGCCACTGGGAGCATCCCACCATGCTGCATCACTGTGCTACAGAAATTGCACTGTGGCGGACGGAAGAGTGCTACAGCGGGTCATTAAAATTGCCTAACACGTCTTCAGCACCAGTCTACCTGCCAGCAAGGACATTTGTACAGAATGTTCAGATAAGGCCAGCAATATCCTGAAGAATCACGCCCACCCCGTTTATGAACTGCGTGTTTCACTCCCATCGAGGAACAAGCTATGCAGCATCTACACCAGGACCACTAGACTCAAGAAGTTACTTCCCCCAAGTCATCCGGCTGATCAACACCTCCACCCATGAACCCATCCCAGCACATCCCCCCCATCTACACACAGACATGACTTAGCATCACTTTATGTACAATCAGTCTATGTATACAAATTACTTGTATACTGTGTTTTACAGAATTGCTTTTATATTTATTGTGTGTTTTTATTATTGTGTTCAGTATACTTATTATGTTTTTTTTCTGCTGCACCAGATCTGGTGTAACAATCATTTCTTTCTCCTTTACACTTGTATACTGAAGACTGACAATCTTGAATCTTAAAAATGATCAATCAAACCTTACAAATATCTACAGTAGGTAAGCCACTCTGCTGCATTATTGGGTTAAAGGCAATATTCCCACACACTCTTTTTGTCTCTGCACCATGACCACTCAAAGTGGAGAAGCAGCATTTGTGATGGCACTGTGAACCTTAAGGCATACACTGGGAGCTCCAAGAAGCCCTACATTAGTGTTGGAAGGAAGAGTTCACTATACAAACCAACCACCAGCCACTTCCCCATCTGTGGATGAGTCTGCAGTTTCAACACTAGCTTTACTTTCCACCTCAGAATATAGAAATCTTACTTGGTAAATGCAACTCATTGCTCTGGATATCACCAGGAGAAATATCAACTCTACAACTACCCTGTGCAACCACGTAAGGATTTTGTACTTTTCAGTGACATTACTGTTCAGTCTTCTAAACTCAATGAAGTATATGTCTCCTGATATGACAAAACCACCATCCTAAGAATCAACCTCACTAATTTTTACCAGTCTCTTCCACGCTTTCCTTACTAAGGGAAGATTGGACTTCTACACAATATTCTAGTGTTCTGCATATTTGGAGCACGGTGCCTCTACGTATGGATTAAGCTCTCCATACTTTTTGACTTTAACTTTTTCAATGGACCTACAAGTTCATTTTTAATTATTTATGTTTCTCTGTACATCAACAATGATCAATTGTTCACCATTAAAAAAAAATCACTTCTACAGAACTGTGCAAAAGTCTTAGCTTGGTCCAGGTGTCGATTTTTACTGGCGTTTTGATGACAAACTCTGCCATCTTCATCAGGCATGATGCCTAGACATGTCTAGGCCGGTGGAATATATACTCAACTCCCATGGTCTGTCCCTCCTGATTGGTTACTCCTTAACCAATCAGGTTTCCTCTGTCTCACCTTGTTTAAAATTGGATTCCAGTTCTTCCTTACAGTGAGATGTTCGTCTTTGTAGAAATTCTTATTCTCTAGTCTTATTTCAATGGCTTCCTTCACCAAGCAGTCCCAAAAGCACATTGGTGTGGCACTGCAGTTTCGTGCTGAAGTCAGTCCTGCGGTCACTTCACGTGCAACATTCCACCGTGCACCCCGTCTTGCCGATATACACAGCGCCACATTCACAAGGGATCCTGTAAGCACTAGCCACCCTGAGTCTTTGACCTGCATAAGCTATAATTTGAGCTTCCTTACGGGTATATGGATGGTATTTTCCGGTATTTCTTCAGGATTCTGGCGATTCTTCCAGAATCTTTGGAAATATAGGGAAGACAAGCAGCGGCAATGGTTCCTCCTTGTTGTTAGTTTGCCTGGTCTTTATGTCAGTCCTTTTAAAGGCCCGATTGATTTCCTTTGCCTTGTAGCCATTCTGAAAGACCATTGCACGTAATCATCTTATCTCCTCGTGTAGACTCCCTGGGTCCAAAATAGCTTTTGCACGGTTAATCAAAGTACAAAGAACTGCTCAATGTTGGAGGTGTGATGGTGGCTGTCACTGATGAGGTACAAGTCCATGCATGTGGGCTACCAACAGATGCCCTGCCCGAGGCTACCACCTGGTTTCCATCGTGATTTGAATGTTTGAATGTATATTGTTTAGATGGTCATGGAACTGTTGGAGTGCCTGGAGTCCATGTGGCCACACTACAAAGGTATCACTGACGTATCTGAAGTAGTATTTGGGGCCTAAGGGCGATGAACTCAGCATTCTCTCCTCAAAGACCTCCACGTAGAAATTAGCAATGGCTGGTGACAAGGGCAATCCCATGGCTACTCAGTCCAATTGTTCATAGTAGTTCCCCATACAGAGGAAGTACATCAGTCTAAGGATGTGTTCAAAAAGGTCAACAATACACTTAACAGACCTTGATCGCAGGAGGACCAGGGTGTCCTTAACGGGAACCCTTGTGAAAAGGGACACTGTCGAAACTAACCATTATGTCCTCTGGAACTTGTACCTCAACAGTGACACACCTCCCAACATAGAGCAATTTTTCTACTTTAGTTAATAGTGTGAAAACTCTTGGATCCAGAGAGTGTCCATGAGGAAATAAGATGATTACGTATGACATCCCTACAGAATGGCTTCAAGGCAAAGGAAATCAATCAGATCCTTAAAGGGGCCAATGAAAAAACCAGGAATCTTAACAACGTGGAGGAACCTGTTGCTACTGCCTGTCTTTCCTATATTTTCACAGTTTCTGGAAGGATTGCCAGGATCCTGAAAAAATACCGGATTAATACCATCCACAAATCCGTAAGGAAGCTCAAATTACAGCATATGCGGTTCAAAGATGACCTGGGACTCAGGTCAGCTGGCGTTTACAGGATTCCCTGTGAATGCGGAGCAGTGTATAATCGGTCAGACAGGGCACATGGTGGAAACCCGCATCAAAGAGCATAGTAGGTGTATTCGCTTAGGTTACCCGGAGAAATCTGTGGTAGCAGAACACTACATACAAATTGACCACAGCATTGACTTCGACAGCACAAAACTACTCCACTGCGCCAATGGCTTTTGGGATCGCCTAGTGAAGGAAGCCATTGAAATAAGACTAAAGAATAAAAGTTCCAAGAAAGACAAAGGTCTTGCTCCAAGTAAGAACTGGAATACAATTTTAAACAAGGTGGGGCAGCAGAAACTTGACTGGTTGAGGACTAACCAATCAGGAGCCACAGATGATAGAAGTTGAGCAGATACAGGCAGTCACTTACGGACAACTCGTACTTACGAACAGAGGGAGGAGAACGCCATCCACCATTTTAAGTTGTTGCCGTTAACACTGTGTTGAGTGTGTAACTTTGTATTTGGCTTAAATATTCTTAGCAAGATTCACTCTGACCCCCCTCTTTTCCAGTCAGCACCGCCCCCACTTGTCCCATTTAACATGTCTCAACGCGGGTGGACTTTAGGGCCCAGAGCAGCACAAGACTTGCTGCTCGCAGCTGCTGCTGTATTCTTTTTATTAAGTGCGATCGTGAGCAATAGCCAGATCAGAAATGCTGATCAAGTCAACTAGTTCCTAAAAAGAACTCTGATAGGCCAATCAGATGGTTCACTACTGCTCAGCAATAGAATAAAATCCGCAGTTTTCTCTTTCGTTGACGGAAAACAATCGCAAATGAAAATAAAGTGGAAATAATAAAGTGATTGGAAAGAGGTGAAACGCCATCGGTCATTGGAAAAGCTTTAGGCTACAGTCGGTCAACGATCGGAACAATTTTAAAGGATAAAGTGAGAATAATGGAGCATGTGAAAGGCCCTGCCCCGATGAAAGCTACAATTATTACTAAGCAACGCAGTAGTTTAATTATTGAAATACATATGTTTCTTAAGTGTTTTATATGCATAGAAAGGTAAAATATATACTATATACTAAGACAAACGTTTAACTAACTGACACTATATAATACCGGATGTACCTGCTCCGACTTACTTACAAATCTGACTTAAAGACGGACTCAGGAATGGAACTCATTCATAACCTGGGGACTGCCTGTATGCAACCGGACTAGACATGTCTAGGCAACATCCCTGATGAAGATGGTAGAGTTTACCATCGAAACATTGGTTAAAAATCGATATCTGGACCCGGCTGGAAGCCTGAGAAGAGTTTATGTTTCATATACGTTGGGAAAGCACTGGATCCTTTTTCTTAGGCCTAAGAAAAAGGATCCAGTGGATCATCACTGGTGAGTGATGATAAACCTGATTCTGATATGGCCTCCATTGTGGACTGAAGTGGGAAGGAGACAAGAAGAGGGGTGGGAACAGGAAGCAGCAGGATTTCATTGTGTAATGATCAATAACCAATTGTTTGGAATCAAATGACTTTGTCTGGTGTGTCAGGGCTGGGTGTGTGTAACCCATGTCAACCCCCCCATCTCTGACACTCCGCCTCTGCCACCTGTCCCATGCTCCCCCCACAGAGCTCCAACCTTGCCACTCCCAACACCCTTTGCTCCCACCAGATTTACAAACTCGCTCTCCACTCTACATCGACAAAAGCAGTCAGTGCATGTTTAGTTTCGTCTTACAGTAAGACAAGACATCATTTGGATGAACAGAAAGGAGCAGTGACCAGACTGAGGAACAAAACTGGGATTTACTGTCTCCCCTGCTTATGACAGTATAAAGGTAACAACTGCCTACGAGTGCATCAGAGAAAGAGTACATAGGACATTCTCCAGGATGCTCCCCAGATTGGAGGGCTTTAGTAATGGGGAAAGATTAGCTCGACTGGATTTGTTTCCTGGAGTGAAAGGACAAGGCTAAGTGATGATCACAGATGATAACAGATTTTCCCCAATACAGGGATATCAAAAGTAAAGGATTTACTTTCAAGGAGACTTGAGGATTTTTTTTTTAAACACAGAGAGTGATAACTGCAAGGCATTGACAGAGGTGGTGGTAGAATCAGATATTATTGTTACATTTTGGAGGCACTTGGGCAGATACTTAAATAGGAAAGACAGAAAGATACAGTCCTAATGTGAACAATACAGTTGGTATAGATGGGTAAAAAGGTTGGCATAGACATGATGGCTCCTGAATTGGCTGCTGGTTTCTTTTCAGGAGTCACTTTTATTAACTTTAGTTCTGAATACTATTTGCTTACTTTCTTTGTTTACACAATATAAGTACATTGGGTGTTTGATGGTTTTTTTTAAAATGGGCTCTATTGGGTTTCTTTGTTTTGTGTCTGCCTGTATACATACATTGATAATAAATGTACTTGAAATTTGACTGAGGGGCCCAATTCTGTGCTGTATAACTATAATTTGAAGACTGTGCTGTCCATGCTGTACTTGGAAGTCCACATTTAATGCTTTCTTTACTTCCTGTGTCTCTAATAGGCTTTGGAATTTTTGAGATTTTCACTCTTCTAATTAACTATCCATATAACTTTTTTTTTGTAAATGGTTGGTACCATGCACAGCAGGCAGTGATGCATCTTACAGAAACCTGGGTTCAATCCTGTCTATGTGAAGTTTGCATGCTCTCTCTGTGACCTTTACCTGAGTATTATGGGTACCCGCCCCCCCACAAACTAAAAAAATCCCAAAGACATTTTGATTAGTATTGGATACTGTAAGTTGCCCCTCATGTAGGTGCATCGTAGGAGAATCAGGAGGAGGTCACTGGGAGATAACTGAGGAAACAGGATTGCTCTGAGAGGCAACACAACCTGATCAGGCTGAATAGCTTCCTTCTTTGTAATAAGGAAACCTGGAAATGTTTCTGTTCTGTAATCCTATTCACATTAAAGCCTGAAATTATGTTGTTACAATATGAAAATGGGTGGCAGGGTGGAGATATGTCTCTACCAAAGGAGATGTAAGGCGCTCCTTCCCTTTGCTAGCCTGCAGGTCACCCTTGGGCAGGGTGTGGCACCTGTTCAGCCCCCTGAAGCCATGGGAGCAGGTGGTGGATGCGACCACTGACACTGGGCAGACAGTCTCTGAAGAGTATTGATAATGGCTGGCTCAAAGATGCCATCCAAAAGAAAGCAATGGCAAACCACTTCTGTAGAAAAATTTGCCAAGAACAATCACAGTCATCATGATCGCCTATGTCACATGCCACAGCACATAATGATGACGATGATGATACTGTAAAATACAATGTACAATAACACACTTGAGTTTTGTATTGTGGACAAAATCCATCTGAAGCCATTCCAATCTAAACCACGGTAATACTTTTGGAACATCAGCAGGAACGCTCCTTTTTTTGATAAAAGGTTTTTCTTCAACTTTGATAGCTTTTACACAAAGAATACTGAAACGTTTCCTGAGAAGAGGTTTATCGGTAAATACATAACCAAGTAATGAGAGTTATAGTGCAAATACGAAAAAGCTCTCCATTTTCCTTTATAAAGGATGCATTGTATACCTGCTAGGTTCGCTGACTGTGTAAAAACATCCTCTTGTGCAGTCCTTGTCCGGTTATCTTCTTTGATAAACTGAAGATATGTGGAGGCATCACTTAGAGTTGTGGGTGTAAGGAGGACATCAACACCTGACCTGAAAACCTTCAGAAAGTCATTTGCAATAAGGCGTCTCACTTTTTGGGCTTTAACAAAATAGTCATCGTAATTCCTAAGAAAAGACAAAAATAAGGGAAGAAAAATAAAGTATTCATCTTGTAGTGTGAAAACAACTAAGAGAGCAGGTCAATGTTTTAACACAAAGCATCTTTACAGGAACCAAGTCCTAGATCATTCTTCTTTTATTGATAATGACAAAGCTAAATGGCACCTAGAAATTGATCAAACTGAGTTAGAGGGCAGGGGAAGGGAGAGGCCTTAGTAAATTTAGTAAGAAGTAATGAACTAAACTCCGTTAATGGCTCATTGTGTGCAAAGATTTCATTTATCATATAAAACTTCAATAATCCACAGTCTGCCAATTTAGAAATTCCAATGGTTTAGTATCTGGATCATTGTCTAATATCTTCCATTCACTGAACTCCAGTTCCCACACTCTATTTCTATTCACTGGAGCCACAGATTCCACACTTTCTTCCCCACTCACCAAGCCCCGATGGCCACATCTTACTTCCTCACACCAGGACCGGGGAACTTAACTTTCATGCAATTATTTTAAAAAAAATTATTTAGAGTTACATTGCAGAACAGGACCTTCTGGTTCAACAAGTCATGATGCCCAGCAACCCACCTATTTAACCCTACAGGACAATTTACAATGACCAATTAACCTACTAGCTGGTACGTCTTTAGACTGTGGGAGGAAACCTGAGCTCCTGGAGCAAAGCCATTATATACTGCATAACATCTAAAGTAATATCAATTTCCATCATTATGCGATAACTAATAGAAATGACATCCAAAAGTTCAGAATAGCTAGGGCAGCATCACCACAGTGCCGAATTATTGGAATGTTACTGTAACATGAATCATTATATAATCAAGAGGGTATAATGGTTGAAGAGATAAACATGAAGCAGCTGCTAAGGTTTTAGATAAAGCCAATGGCTTAATGTAATATGGCAGAGCCTGTTAATGGTGATAAGTAAAATTTTAGATTCAATAAAATTAATATGATAGAATAATCACTGTATCAGACACAAACTGTACAACTATAGTAAGACAGGTGGGGCAACAAGAATACTTTTCAATGTGTAACTGAACATGTTGAAAAGTTAATACTACCTGGTGGCCATATGTTCCCGCAGTCAAGTCTTTGAGACAAGTGTTCAACCAAAAAAGACTTAACATATAAATTAGGAGCACAATGCAAATTAAACATCAGTTTTCATTGAAAGAGAGCGTTCATGAAATGGCTTCCAGTGTAATGAATGTGCTTGATAGACCCAATACAAGATAAACCACATTAAAGCCAAGAAAAATATAGTAACCTCAGCACATCAGCTGATTATTCAGTGCCTTACTGTTTTAAAAGAAAGTAATTGCCTGCCAGGATTCTTCCTCGAACCACATCATTGAAGCCTTCATGCCTGGTTGCCGCATACAAGGATTCTGTTGAACTTTCCACTTTACTGCGGTGCCCTTTAATTAAAAATATTCTAAATCAATTACAGAGCCCGAATGCCCAAGTATTTCATTATGTCAAGTTCCAAGTATACCACCAGAAGACTGCATTTTAATAGGAAGGTGAGAAAATAACATTAGTGGATAAGGGACATTATTGGTTTATATTTGTATGTCTGTCCATCATTTCCACATGCTTTCAGAAGTCTATTTCCTAAGATCTGGAATTCTCATTCAAAACCTCTGACTTTCCACCCCTCATTCCTTTAAAACCTGCCTCATTAACTAATATTTGAATGAGTTTTATTTTGCTTTGATTTTATTTTATCCCTGTGAAGTTCTTTAATATACTTTATGGTATTAAGGATGCAGATGAATGCAAGTATTTATTGTAATAGAAGTGCAACATGTAATTACAAATGCAGAATATTATATTTCTAAAACAGAATAGCCACTTTAACCCAAGTTGTACTATTTAATTTTAGTCTTTAAAAAAACACAGAAAATTGATGGGTGAAAAGCATTGTGTGCATGTCTTGTAGTTTTCTAACATTTTCTACATGAATTCACATCACATTCAGCTGTTATTGCTCAAGGTCGTGTTTCAAACTGCACAGAGCACACATTCATCACAATCAACCATTTAAGTCAACATGTTCACAACCACTTAATTCCTTTGCTTCACTTTTGTGATTGCCAATGTGACCTGAACCTGCTTTATTTGATTACACCTTTACAACAGCTTCAGAGACCAGATTCCATGTGATTTACTCTATCCCATTGAGATTTGAGTAAGATTGAATTTCATCTTTGTAACTAAATGTATACCATCTGCTTTACTGCATAATTTTGGACCATTTCATATGGATTTTAAGGTCATTGCAAAGTTATTATCTTTTTAATATCAATTCCCATTTCAGCACATGCACTGTAAATGCTGATTATTTATTTATCGACATACAGTGTGGAATAGGCCCTTCATCGAGCTGTGCTGCCCAGCAATCCCCCAATTTAATCCTAGCCTAAACCATGGGACAATTTACAAAGACCAATTAACCTACCAACTAGTACGTCTTTGGACTGTGGGAGGAAACCGGAGCACCTGGAGGAAACCCACACAGTCACGGGGAGAATGTACAAACTCCTTACAGGCAACGATGGGAAGTGAACCTGGGTCACTGGTACTGTAAAGCACTGTGCTAAGTACACTACCGTGCCCTTAATTGATGCTACCCACTTAATCAATTTCTTGGGTATCCATACAGTAGCTCCATACCATATTCCAGTCCATCGAAGCGAGCCATATTGGATGCTACTTCTGTAGTGCACAGGACGTGATAGCACACATTTGAGTATTGGGTGTGAGGAATAGAGACTTCAACAACTCTGGCACCTGCATTTTCAAACAGCTCAGCCGCCTTGGTCCACACTTGCAATGTTTCACTGGAAAGTCCAGGTGCATGATATTCCTTTTAAAAAAAAGGAAAGGTGTTGATTTAAATAAAAGTCTAATCTCCTGGGTCAGATTAGCATAATTAAATTACAGGTTTAAAAAAGTTTATATTTAACATTTTCAAAAATAGAGAACCAGCTACTGGGAGAATGTTTTCAAGGTTAATATGTAGCCTAATCCATTCCTGAAGACTTGAGGGGCATTATAACTATAATAAATAAATTGTAAAACTATTTTCAAATCATGGTTTGAGGAAAGTTTTCAAAACATTTCTCTTACTACATAGGAGTAGCTTGGTGCCCACCAATTTCTTCACTAATGTGGACAGACAAGCTGTCACTCGGGCTTCCCTCAGTCTTTCAGAAAAACAACGTGAGGATCAATCAACAGAAGCAGAGTGAAGCATGGGGTAGGATCAGATCTGGAGACCATTTAACAAGCTAGTAAAATGGTTCTATGGTGAACCCTGGTGTGGCATCATTCATCTAACCCTAACACAACATTACCTGGCTACTATGCAGCACAGCTTCACAAATTCCAAAAAAAATTCCACACCCATCTACTGCAGAAGTACACATCAGCCAAACTAAAAACATAAAAATGTAAGAAAGTAGCAGTCACGGGATACATAGCCACTCAAATTTGCCCCACCATTCACTATGGCCATGGCCGATATTCCACGAGCCTCATCTCCTCTTTTGTGCCAATTCCCCATTCCTCTCATTTCCCTGCTTATTCAAAAACAAGGAATGTATTTACTTTCTCTTTAAATTTCCTCAATACAGCTTCAATTGCCTGGGCTACAAAATTCCACAGATTCACCATCCTCTGCAAAGAGTTCATACACACCTTAGTTTTAATTGTCAACCCCCTAATTTTATAATTATGATTCATTTGAGATTTTCCACTAGTAGAAACATCTATTCTGCCTTGAACCATAATAAGATCATCCCTCATACCCACCGGAATATTTAATATCAACCCACTTATTCTCAACACTGCATTGCATGCTTACTCCATTGTGAAATAGACATATCTAAACTCAAACTGTATTACATAGCTAACAAGAATGAACCCACTAACAGTTATGTGTAATTAAATACACTCATACGCATTGGCACTGGTGTATCTAACTCAGAAAAGACATTACACATTCACTGTGCAGCAGTACAGATCCCAACATGACAAATGATATGTATTAAATGCTACAATATTGACCCAACAACAAAGCAGCATTTATTCACAGACATGACAATGCAAACTGATGTGACCCTAACAATGTCCTCATACAATTACACTGGGTATTATAGCACTTTGGTGGTACTAATAAAGCAGCGTGTCTACAGATATATCTGTTCAGCTACTGAACAATGATGAGAAACAAAATGCATAGTCAATGTACCTATTTTAAAATGCCCTTAAACTGCTAGTAATAATGGTAATTAAACACACCTCCATTCATTCCCACATAATACTGTGAAAACCACATGAGGACCATATTCTCGATTAAGGAAGCTCTAGGAACAATATATAATATTCTACTTCTCTCTCAGTAAAGCTAGTAACAGGAAAATAAAATGTCATTTGTTTTCTTTTAATAATACTGGAGGGTTATGTTTAAAAAAAACAAATAAATCCTACAACTAGCTATCAATGGCTGGAACCTTTTTAACAAGATGGTGAATATTTACACAGACAGCAGTCCCATTTTCTGCTGCTGTCTTCTGCAATAATTTCAGGCAGCCTGACAATCCCCATTCAGGGCAGGGATGGAATCCCCGGGAGTGTTAATATTTGCACTAAGGAGTTGTAAATATTTGCTGAAGACATTTTGAAAAGCTGTTGAGTTAATTAAGATAAATTATGATATCAGAATTTAGAAATGTCAAAAGATGAAGGCCATGGGAGATGGGGGAAGTGGTAGAGTAAACACTTTGTCAGTTAATTCTGTCAAAAATGTTGTGCAGTTAACCCGTATGGGTTTTAGCACTCTACATTGTCACAAAAGCATGAAGATCATTGGCTTCCCCACACACACACACCCCCACACAGTGTGATCATACTGCATTCTTTGGACTATCTTCCTGGTACCAATCTGCTCCAGTTCTCACTCACTCTCAGCTCTCCCTCCCTTCACTTAACTCTTTCATTCTAACCCTTCTCTGCCTTCTTTCCTCTTCAGTATGCAAACTGAAGCAGTATTATTATCCTCCAGTATTATTAAAACAGATGACAGACTTAATTTTCATGTTACTAGCATTAGGAAAGCAACCTGAAGGATAATGGCTGTGTGTATCTCTTTCTCTGTTTTATGTATATACATCCACATGTAGATAAAGATATATAGCATGCCTGTGTATATATGTGAGAGATCAGCGTGTGCCTCTTTCAATTCCTCTGTCTTCAGCCTGCCCCTCCTCTTTGCTGCCTTCTCCCCAATTGTTCAATTGCCAGCCCTTTGCTCTCTTTCTCTCAAAAACTGATGCCACCGTTTCAGGATTATTTCCAGATTTTCAGTCACTTGAAACCCCAACCATCCAGCTTTATTGCCTGAAACCTGTGGCCTAACCAACATCATTCAAACCTTTCCCAGAAAACCTCAGGAGTTTATTCAACTGGCTGCCTGATACTACTTGATGTCAGCAGACTATGATCTGCCATTGCTCCAAAAATGGGCTGGAGGGTGCCCGGATATGAATTCCCAACCAACAGAGGTGGATTCATCTGACCATTACGGTGGGAATGACAATACCTCACTTGGTTGCTAACATCATGTAGCACATCCAATAGCTGGTCCCATACTGCTCCAAAACCAAACAGAGCCTCCAACATCCATAGGGCCACCCACTCCGCCACATGGCCCTTAAATTCATGAGCTTACACTGCCCCTAAATGCAGACAGTCTCTTGTATCCCTTGTTGCCTTCAAATCTTTAGACTGGTGTGCTACCTTTTCAACCATGGGCCTGGGTCTTTGCTGCTGACTTTCAACCTATCAGCCTGCTTGACCAGAAAATACTTCTTTCCATCAGAACGATGAACTAAATTAAGATGGCAGCTCAAAGGAAGACGACAGTCATCGGAAATGAGGGGTGACAAGAAAAGGACAAAAGGGCTGAGCGTTTGCCAATAAGAATGAGCCCGATTAGAAGAACTTTGGGAAAGCCCAAGCTTCTTGGTCCCACAGCAGTCAGGTACAAAGATGAGTTGATGCTCCTTAAGGAAAACAAAGCATTACACACAGATGGAAGCAGCACTTCAAGACAGTCCTGAGCTTTGAAGCTCGTGACCGATGCCACTGATGAATCCACTCTCAATGCTCTGAAAGGGAATCTCACATAGGCAACTTCAAAGTGAACCCTCAACAATCCCCAACAACATATCCCCGAAGAGCACAGAGAAATCATTATGCAAACGAAATCAACAATTCTGCAGGATGAGATGGCATACTGATGCAAGTCTGATGGTACAAAGTACAAAATATGTTTCCACAGGTGACACATTACAAAAAGCTCCACTGAACTTAGATCTGCCAGCACTGCTACAAACTTTAACAGGGGAGATGTTGAGTGAAGGAATGATCAAGGCATTGCTTTGCTTTATAGCCCATATTCTCTTAACTATT
The DNA here is from genome assembly GCF_048418815.1 of Hemitrygon akajei. Lineage (NCBI taxonomy): Eukaryota > Metazoa > Chordata > Chondrichthyes > Myliobatiformes > Dasyatidae > Hemitrygon > Hemitrygon akajei. Next base: position 43,774,638 of record NC_133132.1, on the reverse strand, counting down.
TCTTTTCCTTTGCTAAGTGGATCCTGCCAGAACAACAGTGAGGCTTCAAGGCCATCCCACAGGCAACCAACATAACCTTTATTGCTGCCAAATCTAGGTTAAGTATAGGGAAGAAAGTAATGGAAAACGTTCATGGCCTTCATTTATTTCACAAAGGTATTAGACTCTGTCTTTCATGAATATATGTGGACGGTGCTGGCCAGATTTGACTTCCCCAAAAGTTAAGGCCTCGTCACAATCAGATAAGTGCAAATTTACTGCAATGGATGGAAATTCTCAAATACCTGTGAGAATTAAGTATTGCATAAGATCTATAGATTATTTAGACATCTAAATGGTAAAATGATTTTGTAATAATACACTTGAATTAAGTAACTTTGCGAGATCTACAGAGGAAGTTTTCAGCCCCCACAACTATTTTCATAATTTTCTAATTTTAGAATATATTGAAGTAGGAGTTTTTTTGAGCTAATACACAGAACATTGCTCCAACAGTCACGCTGAGTGAGTTGTAGAAATCAGCGGCTGCAACTGGAGTAGTTCAGGCTCCACAATCTCTAAGGCCCTTGCATAAAAAGAGTATTTATGGAAGAGTGGCAAGGAAGAAGCCCTGGCGTAGAAGGCACATCCTTGCCTGTAAAGCCTTTGCACAGCACTGACTGGCCTCAATACTAAGGTGTTAGTATAAATCTAACACTGTACGCCAGCCAGCTAACACCATCCCTACTGTAAAGAACGGTGGAGTAACATCATCTGGGAATGCTTTTCAGCAGCAGAGACTGGAAATCTGGTTAAGATTGATGAGAAGATGAATGGTGCTAAATACGCAGAGATCCAGGATTAAAAAAACCTGCTAGCCTCTGTCAGAAAGCTCAGACTGGGGAGGAAGTTCATTTTCTAGCATGACGATGACCCAAAGCACATTGCCAGAGCAACCATGGAGTGGCTTCAATTGAAGAAAGTTGATGCCATTGAATGGCCCAGTCAGGGTCCTCACCTTGACCTGATTGAACATCTCTGGCAAGACCTCAAGAACACTGTCCACTGCCGCTTCCCAACAAACCTGGCACAGCTTGAACAATTTTGCAAGGAGGAATGGGGAAAATCTTGCTCCATCACATTGTGCAAAGCTAATTAGAGATTTAACCAAAATATTAACCAAAATTACTGGCTGTAATAGCTGCAAATGGTTCAACTAATTTGAGCAAAGGGGTATGAATACTTTAGAATTGCTACCATTTCAGTTTTTAAATTTTTAAGTTTTTCATGCTTTACTATTTTCCCTGGGTTTTTTTTGGGCTCCATTGTGAAAAAAAGGAGGATGTGATTCACAAGTAAAACCTCAGTTAAATTGATTAAAAAAATACCCTGGTTGGTTGTAATAATTGTTTATATCAACAAAGGGCTAGGTTTGAATACTTTTATAAGGCACTATATAGAAAAGCAAAGCAAAGTTACTTTTCCATTTCTGGCATCCTTTATTGTATTTTGTAGGATTGCAATATTCTCATTGGAGTTCTAGGCTGCAGTGATAAAAATCTTTCTGCATTGGGTACAATGAAACAGCAAGTAGCAATCTTTTGATTGTTTTCATGAAAGTTCTCAGTATATTGATTCTATTGAAATTGGCCTCCAAATGTGATATGATATTACTTCAGTGCGTTACCAGTCATTGAGATAAATACTGTTTGGCTCTCTTTAACACAGGGAATAGTGTGACAACACAGATAAAAATTTAGCCAAAAGTTAGATATCACATTTCTTGTCAGACACAATAATTTTGATTTATAATGAGATGAAAGATGGTCAATAGCAAATCAAATGTGAAGGGCACATTCATCATGACATTTGTCATTTAATTGCAGAAAAATGGGACAAAGCAAAATACTGTTAATGGCCCAACACTGTTCTCAGCTGAAGTTAGTCCTTCTGGCCTCACTATGACGGCCTCTCCACTGCAATTGATCGACAGCTTTTTAAATTTTCATCCACAAGAACATTGGTGTTCAAGGCACCCTTTACAGATCTTCAATATACCACTGACTGAATGAGGTGCTGAATACTTCTGTACAACATCAAAGGCTGCCAAGTCAGCTCATTAAGTCGATGCTTTCCAACTTTAATCCCAGTCAACCATTAATTTCCCTATAAACTGTTCTCACTTTCCCACCAGATTCTACCATTTATTTATACATTAGGGGTAATTTACGGTGGCCAATTAATTTATCAATATTTATGTCTGAGGAAACCTTCACAAGGCAGTTACATACAGTATATACTGCATTAATGTGGGTTAAAAATTACAACAGCAGGTAGAAAACCCATGTTAAAAAGGGCAATGCTATGAAGGCCATGGGGGATTTCAATACGCAGGTAGACTGGGAAAATCAGGTTGGTGCTGGATCACAAGATAAGGAATTCATGGGATGTCTAAGAGATGGCTTTTTAGAGCAGCTTGTGGTCAAGCCCAATAGGGAAATTCTGGATTGACTTGTGCAACGAAGCAGGTTTGATTAGGGAGCTTAAGGTAAAGGAACCATTAGGAAGCAGTGATTATAATATGATAGCATTCACCCAGTATGAGAGGGAGTATCTAAAATTAGATGTATTGGTATCACAGTTGAGTAAAGGTAAGTACAGAGGCACGTTGAGGATCTGGCCAAAGTTGACAGCAGGGTTGATGGTAGAGCAATAACGGCTGGAGTTTCTGGGAGTGCTGGGGCGGCACAGTAGCGTAACACTTACAGCTGGCAATAGGGGGCTCAATTCCTACTGCTGTCTGTAAGGTATTTGCATGTTCTCTCTCTGACTGCGAGGATTTCCTTCGGGCACTCGTTTCCTCCTACATTCCATATATATACGAGAATGGCTAGAAAGCTAATGGTATGCTATAAGCATGGCAATGTTTTGGGCTACCCAAAGCACAGTTATAGGGAAGTACAGCACAGAAACAGGCCCTTTGGTCCATCTAATCCATGGCAAATCTATTTGAACTGCCTACTCCTAACAACCTGCACTGGCACCATAGCCCTCCATATCCATGCACCTATCTAAATTTCTCTTAAATGTTGAAATCGAGCTCACATGCACCACTTGTGCTTGCAGATCATTCCACATTCTCATGATCCTCTGAGTGAAGTTTCCCCTCATGTTCCCCTTAAACTTCTCACTTTTCAACCTTAATCCATGACCTCTGGTTGTAGTCCCACTCATTCTCAGTGGAAAAAGCCTGCACTCATCAGCATTAAATTCCATCTGCCTTTTTTCAACCCATTTTGCCAGCTGATGCAGATCCCTCTGCAAGCCATGATAGCCTTTCTCACTGTTCTCTACACCCCCAATCTAGATGAGATCAGCAAACTTGCTGATCCATTTAACTGCATTATTAACCAGACCATTGATATAGATGACAAAACAATAAAGGACCCTGCACCAGTTCCTACGGCACATCACTAGCCACAGGCCTCTAGTCAGAGAGGCAACCACCTATTACCACTCTCTGGCTTCTCCCACAAAATCAATGTCTAATCCAATTTACTACCTCATCCTGAATGCCGAGCGACTGAACCTTCTGGACCAGCCTCCCATGCGGGACCTTGTCAAATGCCTTACCAAAGTCCATAGAGACATCATCCAATGCCTTGCCTTCATCCACTTTCCTGGTAACCTCCATGAAAAACTCTATAACATTGGTTAGACATGACCGACCAGGCACAAAGCCATGCTAAACCAGTCCATGTCTATCCAAATACTTATATATCCGGTCCCTTAGAATACCTTTCAATAACTTACCCACTACTGATGTCAGACTCACTGGTCTATAATTTCCTGGTTTCTGTTCAGAGCCTTTTTTAAACAGCAGAACATCGGCTATCCTCCAATCCTCTGGTACCTCTCCTGTCGCTAAGGATGTTTTAAATATCGCTGCTAGGACCTTGGCAACTTCTGCACTTGCTTCCCACAGGGTCCGAGGGAACACCTTGTCAGGCCCTGGGGATTTATCCACCCTGATTTGTCTCAGGGTAACAAACATCTCCTCCTCTGTAATCTGTACAGGGTCCATGAAGTTGATGCCACTTTGCCTCACTTCTATAGACTCCGTATCCATCTCCTGAGTAAATGTAGATACAAAGAATGCTTCCATGAACTATGTTGGTCGTTGATGCTTTTGACGCATTTCAGTGTATGTTTCGATGTACATATGATAAATAAAGACAATCTTTAATTAGTAAGACTTTAACTAGGTCATCCCAGTGAAGAAGCATTCTAAAGGATGACGCAACTGTCACTGACAAGAGTGGCCAAAGACAGCATAAAAACAAAAGAGAGGGCATACAATACAGCCAAAATCAGTGGGAACACAAAGGACACGGAAGCTATTAAAAACCAGCAGAAGGCAACTAAAAGAGCAATAAGGAGAGGAAAGATGAAACTGCTAGCCAATAATATAACACAGGATACCAAAAATTCTTTTGAGATATATTAAGAGAAAAAGAGAGGCGAGAGTGGATATCAGACCACTGGAAGATGATGCTGGAGAGGTAGTAATGGAGGAACAGAGAAATGGCGGACTAATTGAATGACTATTTTGTGTCAATCTTCACTGTGGAATTCACCAGCAGCTTGCCAGAAATTTCAGAAAAATGTGCGGTCGCTATTACCAAGAAGGTGCTTAGGAAACTGAGAAGTCTGAAGGTAGATAAGACATCTGGACCAAATGGACTACACTCCAGTGTTCTGAAAGAGGTAGCTGAAGAGGTTCTGGAGGCATTAGTGACCTTTCAAGAATCAATGTCACTCCACTCTTTAAGAAGGAAGGGAGACAAAAGACATCTTAGGCCAGTTAGTCTAACTTCAGTGGTTGTCAAGATGTTGGAGTCCATTATTAAGGATGAGGTTTCAGGGTACTTGGAGGCACGTGGTAAAACAGGCCAAATAGTTTCCTTGAGGGGAAATCTTGCCTGATAAATCTGTTGGAATTTTCTGAGGAAATAACAGGAAGGGTAGACAAAGGAGAGTCAATGTATGTTCAAGAAACTCACACAAAGTGCTGGAGGAACACAGAAGGCCAGGCAATATCTATGGAAAAGAGTAAACAGTCGACATCTTGGGCCAAAACCCTTCATCAGGACTAGAGAAAAAAGATGAGAAGTCACACTAAGAAGGTGGTTGGTGGGGGGAGGGGGAGGGAAGATGAAGTACAAGACAGTAGGTGATAGGTGAAACTGGGAGAGGGGAAGACGTGGCAAATGGATTGGTGAAAGAGATAAAGGGCTGGAGAGGGGAAACCTGACAGGAGAGGACAGAAAGCCATGGAAGAACGGGAACAGGGATGAGTACCAGAGTGAGGTGATGGGCAGGTAAGGAGATAAGGTGAGAGAGGAAATGGGAAAGAGGAATGGCGAAGGGGGGGCAATTAGTGGAAGTTTGAGAAATCGAACTTCATGCCATCAGGTTGGAGGCCACCCAGACGGAATACAAGGTGTTGCTCCTCCAACCTGAGTGTGGCCTCAGCGTAGCTGGATAGGAGGCCATGGACTGACATATCAGACTGGAAATGGGTGGCCACTAGGAGATCCCGCTTTTTCTGGAGAATGGAGTGTAGGTGTTTGCCGAAGCAATCGCCCAATCTATGTCGGGTTTCACTGATATACAGCAGGCCACGCCGGGAACACCAGATACAGCAGATGACTCCAACAGATTCAGAGATGAAGTGCCGCCTCACCCAGAAGGACTGTTTAGGGCCCTGAATGGCGGTGAGGGACATGGTGTAGGGGCAGGTGTGGCACTTCTTCCACTTGCCAGGATTTGTTTGTCAATAGATGTTGTTTACTTATACTTTCAGAAAGCCTATGACAAGGTGCTTTACATGAGGCTGTTAAACAAGTTAAAAGCCCATGGCTGACTGGAAAAATGCAAACACTAGGAATAATGGGGACCTTTTCTGGTTGGCTGCTGGTGACTGGTCTTGAAGAAGAGTCTTGGCTCAAAATGTTGACTGTTTATTAACTTCCATAGATGCTGCCTAACCTGCTGAGTTCCTCCATCATTTTGTGTGTGTTGCTGGTGACGTATGGTGTTGGGCCCTCTACTGTTTATGTTATATGTTAATGATCTGGATGATGGAATTGCTAGCTCTGTGGCCAAGTTTGCAGACCGTACAAAGATAGGTGGAGAGGCAGATAGTGATGAAAAGAGGTTCCAGAGGAGGTTTATCAGAATGATCTCAGGAATGAAAGGGTTAACATATAAGGAGTGCTTGATAGCTCTGGGTTTGTACTTGCTGGAATTTAGAAGAATGAGTTAGTATCCCATTGAAACTTACCTAATATTGAAAGGTCTAGATAGAGTGGATATGTAGAGGATGTTTCCTATATTGCAGGAGTCTAGGACCAGAGGGCACAGCCTCAGAACAGTCCTGAAGGGTTTGTGCCCAAAATGTTGACTGTGTTTTCCTTTCCATAGATGCTGCCTGATTGGGTGAGTTCCTTCAGTACTTTGCGTGAGAGACGCCCCTTTAGAACAAAGGTGAGGACTAATTTCTTTAGCCAGAGAATGGTGAATCTGTGGAATTCATTGCCACCGGACCACTGTGAAGGCCAAGTCATTGGGTATATTTAATTTAATGTTGATAGGATCTTGACTACTAAGGCTGTCACAGGTTATGGTGAGAAGGCAGGAGAATGGTGTCGATAAATCAGCAATGATCGAATGGCTAAGCAGACTCTATGAGCCAAATGGCCTAATTCTTATATCTAAGCAGTCAAAGGGAGAACATGCGAACTTCATACAGTCAGCACTCAAGATTGGTAAGGATACTGGATCACCAAAGTGGTGATGCAGTGGTTCTATTAGCAGCTCCAGAGTGTAGCCTCCTTTTTAAACCTGTAGGAACTAGAAGAGAAGTTTGCTTGATGGTGAACTTTCACATAAAACCTGGTTTCAATTCCAATTCACGGTGACAGATTTTGTGTCACTGGATGGAATGGAATTAGGCAGCACCCACAAATATGGTGCTACTTCACCTAATACAAATTGGCAATCCACTTCAGAGGGAAATTTACAACATTTGCAAATTCTGAATGCCCGGTGTCAATCCCAAAGCAGGGTCTTAACCTGAAACATTGCCTTTGCCTTTGTAGAGCCTGAATGACCTGACTTCCTCCAACAGTTTGCTCTTTTTGCTTGTGCTGTATTCTATAACCCACAACTGCCTGTAACAAGTTTGTACGTTCTCACTGTGACCTCGTGGGTTTCGTCCCACAGTCCAAAGATGTACTGGTTTGTAGATTAATTGGTCGCGTAAATTGTTCTGTGATTGGGCTGGAGTTAAGTTGGGGGTTGTTGGACAGCAAAGCTTTAAGGGTCAGAAGAACCAATTCTGCACTGTAGCTCATTAAGTAAATAAATAACAGTTCTATTACTATGAAATATTCTGCAAATTTCATGCAATCTTTTCTATCATCCTATTGTAATACCTTCCTTTGATTTGTACTTTGTAGGTGACAAAGTGCTGTGCTGTGAAACAAATTATCTGCTTTTTTCCTATTTAATTTCTAATAGTTAATTTACAACAATCCAAGTACTTATAGGACTCACCTTTGGAATTCCAACACATAGATTCCTGACATCGATCTCATCAGGTAATTCAAAGGGTTTAAATGGATCTTGTACAGTGGTGCAGTCTTTGGGATCATGGCCAGCAAGCACACCTAATGCAAGATTTATAGGCAAGTTAATGGAATCACATTTCAATGCTGGCAGTCATACAGTACACACAATTAAATGAACAGCTGGGTTTGCAAACCATAAATATACAGGAGCTCTGTGTTGTTAAGGCAAGATTAAAAGTATGATGTTCAGAAACTGAAAAGTTTGTGCTAAGTACATACTTATACTGTACATTTTAAAGCATGTTTCATTTTTTGCTTTAGTGTCTCTTCTTCCTGTTAGGTTTTCTTGCACTGAAGCAAACCTGTCCTGTGCCTTCTCGGAATGTAAGAATTACTTCCTAGAAAAGGTGGACTGGGTTGCAGAATGGGGATTTGCCTTTGACAACATTTTTTTTTACATTTAGAAAAATTCAAAGTATTTTTATTATAAAAATACTGGACTGATAATTTGGAGTCTGATATGAAACATTGAATTAAATGTGTAACTAATCTTGTCCCAATATGAAATAAACTATTATCAGGAATTCCAGTTTACAAAAGGACATAGACAGGTTGATGCAACGTGTGCACATATGGCAGGGAAATTCAACAAAAAAAAGACAATAATCCATTTTGGCAGGAAGGAAGAAATTTTTTAAGGGATTGCAAAAGGAGACATACTTCCACACCCAAATGCAAATCTTTGAAATTGACAGGACAGATTAACAAAGTGTGGATAAATACATCAGAATCTTGATCTTAATAAGTGCAGGCATACAAGTGCAAATGCCAAGAGGGTATTACATACCTCCATAAGATACTAGTTTACCCCAGCCTAGGTATTGGGACAATTAGGGAAGGGTACATGAGTTATTGACTCAAAAAGTTTCAAGGTGTTTTTTTGTGATGTGGCAAACACTGCTGGGAGATATGGAAAGATGTTTAAAATCATTAAAGATTTAGATAAAATAATGACCTAAAGGTCAAGATCACTCACTTTGAAGGTGAAAGAGTCAGATTTATACAACACAGCAATGGGCTTTTCCATCCAACTTGTCCTTGCTGACCAAGTTGGCTACTTGTCAGTCGCCAATTGCACGCACCTCCATAAATTCCTTTTGTAGCTCATTCTACAAATCCAACACCTTCTGTGTGAAAAGGTTGCCCTCCGGGTTCCCTTTAAGTCTTTCTCTTTTCACTTTAAATCTACGTACTTCAGTTTAAGGTTCTCCTCCTTTGGGGATTAAAAAAGACTGTGTCTATTGATCTTATGTCTGAATGCTCCTCAATTTTACATGCTTCCATAATGTCATTCCTTGGGCTATACGCCAAGGAATAAGTCTCAACCTATCCTGTCTCTCCTTATAATTTAAGCCTTCCAGTCCAGTTAACATCATTCATGAGAAGCTGAGATCACTAGCAAGGTATGAAAAGGAAGTATTCTAGTGACATGATAACTACATTACTTCCCAACCTTCTGCCTGTTCCATTACCAAGTGAAGTTGATTGAACAAGTATTACCTTTGGCTTGCAGTGATAAGACATCTGACTTACTCAAACTTGTGTGCCATTTTAAATAAGTTTGTCACCAATCTTCCATTCTAGGCACAACAGGCTTGATACAGACTTGAACTTATAACTTAGGCCAGTAGTTAAATGCAAAGTTGAGGGAATGTTTGCATTTTTGGAGTTAAGTATGTGCCTGTCACTCTTATTACACCCCATAAGTGCTTGAAAAACAGCAGGGTGCTTAATGTTCCCCTGCATGGAAGATTTATATAACAGTGCAAATGGGATAAATAAACTCAGGAAACTGATAATTAAAAAAGTAAACAGATTTAAAAGCAGCACATATTAGTAGCTAGTTTATTGAAGAGTCGAGTAATAACCTTCAAAAGTAACTCATTAAAATTTGATTAAAAGGTTTCCAAATTTGGCCATAATTGCACAAATAGGCATACAAGTTGTTTAAAGATGACAGATCAAATAATTCATATGTCTGCAATTGATCATTTTGTAACATTATTTAATCATAATCAATAAAAATTCAGCCAAGCTTTTGAAATGTTATTTCACAGCATTGGTGGACCCTGGCCCACTCTCATTTCATTTCAAAGTCACTGAAATAAATACAAACATGAAGAGTGTTTGGAAATGCTAGATATGTAACCTACCAAATACCGTGCTTACATCGTCTACACATCTGCTCATAATGCCAGGAACATCCATAGAATTGACCAACGGTATGAGGCCATGGCGAGACAGCAATCCGTAAGTACTCTTAAAGCCAACAATACCACAACGCGCTGCAGGATTACGTGTGGAACCACCTGTATCTGAACCTAAAGAACTGGAATAAGTGTTGGGTGGTTAATACTTTGCTTGTTGATTGTTTTAATTAATTATATCAAAATATTAACTATTCACCTTTGAAGATTTTTTGATAAAAGAAAGTAAACTGCAACAAAACTAGTAAATGAGAGAATAAAATAAAATTAAAACAGATAAAACCAAGTTTTATAAAATTAGTAAAGAGACCAGAAAAAACTTGAAAATTAGACAATGTACAAGTTGAACAACTGTTGGTTCTAATATGGTCTGATCATAATCCTATCACTTGAACTGCTTAGAGATTACAAACAGGTCATGTCAAGTAGCTCGGATGGCTATATCATTATGTTAAGAATAGTGATAAGATCTGCTGTATCACTAACTCATTCAATGTGGACAAATAAATATCCATTATGTATTCACAGATCTTTCCGTTAAGAATGATATGTGACTTGTAGTATAGCACACAGGGAGCAAAACAGAATGTGACAGGATCAAGGTTATAGAAGATTGCTTATATATGTAAATGGACTACGTAGAAAAAAAACAGGTAAATTGGTTTATTATTGTCACATGTACCAAGGTACAGTGGGAACATTTGTCTTGCATTACCATTCATACAGATCAATTCATTACATCAGTGCATTGTAGAGATTGTATCGAAAGCTACAAGGTAGGCAGAGGGTGGTGGGGTGACTGTTGGTAAAACATGAAATCAAACCCTTTAGAAAGAGGTGACATAGGATAGGAAGATGTAGAATCCTTGTGGGTAGAGTTAGGAAACTACAAGTATAAAATCCCTCATGGGAGTTATATACAGACCTCTGAACAGTAGCCAGGATGTGGGATATAAATTACAACAGAAAATAGAAAAGGTATGTACAAAGGACAATGTTACAATAGTTGTGGGGGATTTCAATATGCGGGTAGATTGGGAAAATCAAGTTGGTGCTGGATCCCAAGAGAGGAAATTTGCAGAGGACTGGAGGATACCCAATGCTGTTCCATTGTTTAAAAAAGGCTCTAAGAATAACTCAGGAAATTATAGGCCAGTGAGCCTGACATCATTAGTGGGCAAGTCATTGAAAGGCATTCTATGGAACCGAATATAGAAGTATTTGGATAGACAGGGACTGATTAGGGATAGCCAACGTGGCTTTGTGCGCAGTTGTTTGTGGCTAATCAGAGTTTTTCAAAGAAGGTAAAGCAGTGGATGTTGCCCACATGGTACCTGACAAGGTCCTGCATGAGAAATTAATCCAGAAGGTTTGTCGCTCAGCACTCAAGATGCTATAGTAAATTGGATTTGACAATGGCTTCTTGGGAGAAGCCGGAGAGTGGTAGTAGATGGTTGCTTCCCTGACTGGAGGCTTGCGATTATTGGTGGTGCTGCTTGCCCTCAGTCATCTGTATCAACAAAACTGGATCAGCAAATTTGCAGATGACACCCAGATTTGGGCACAGTGGACAACAAGAAAAGGCTATCAAAGCTTGCAGCAGGATCTGGACCAGCTGGAAATATGGACTGAAAAAAATGGCAGATGGAATTTAACCATATATCCATTACAGCACTGAAACAGGCCATCTCAGCCCTTCTAGTCCGTGCTGAACGCTTGCACTCACCTAGTCCCACTGACCCGCACACAGCCCATAACCCTCCATTCCTTTCCTGTCCATATACCTATCCAATTTTACTTTAAATGACAATACCGAACCTGCCTCTACCACTTCTACTGGAAGCTCGTTCCACACAGCTACCACTCTCTGAGTAAAGAAGTTCCCCCTCGTGTTACCCCTAAACTTATGCCCCCTAACTCTCAACTCATGTCCTCTTATTTGAATCTCCCCTAGGAGAATAGGAAAAAGCCTATTCACGTCAACTCTATCCCCCTCATAATTTTAAATACCTCTATCAAGTCCTCCCTCAACCTTCTACACTCCAAAGAATAAAGGCCTAACTTGTTCAACCTTTTCCTGTAACTTAGGTGCTGTAACATTCTAGTAAATCTCCTCTGTACTCTCTATTTTGTTGACATCTTTCCTATAATTCGGTGACCAGAACTGTACACAATACTCCAAATTCGGCCTCACCAATACCTTGTGCAATTTTAACATTACATCCCAACTCCTATACTCAATGCTCTGATTTATAAAGGCCAGCATACCAAAAGCTTTCTTCACCACCCTATCCACATGAGATTCCACCTTCAGGGAACTATGCACCATCATTCCTAGATCACTCTGTTCTACTGCATTCTTCAATGCTCTACCATTTACCACGTATGTCCTATTTGGATTATTCCTACCAAAATGTAGCACCTCACACTTATCAGCATTAAACTCCATCTGCCATCGTTCAGCCCACTCTTCTAACTGGCCTAAATCTCTCTGCAAGCTTTGAAAACCTACTTCATTATCCACAACGCCACCTACCTTAGTATCATCTGCATACTTACTAATCCAATTTACCACCCCATCATCTAGATCATATTTAATGATTTTAATGCAATTTTAATAAAGAATTTAATGCAGACAAGAGTGAAGTGTTGCACTTTGGGAGGACAAATCAGGTAGGACTTAAATGGTGAGCAGTACGGCACTCAGGAGTATGGTAGAACAGAGGAATATGGGAATACAGATCCATAATTCCTTGAAAGTGGCTTTAGAGTCATAAAGCCTTCATAATCAAGGTATTGATTACAGGAGTTGGGATGTTATGTTGAAGTTGTATAAGATGTTGGTGAGGTTTAGTTTGGAGTACTGTGTGCAGTTCTGGTCACCTATTTACATGAAAGATATCAGTAAGATTGAAAGAGTGCAGAGAAAATTTACAAGGAATTTGCCAGGACTTGAGGAGCTGAGTTGCAAGGATAGGTTGAATAGATTAGGACTTTATTCCCTGAAGCATAGAAGAATGAGGGGAGATTTGATAGAGATATACAAAATTATGGGGGGGGATATAGATAAGGCAAATGCAAGCAAGCTTCTTTCACTGAGGTTGAACTAAAGATCATGGGTTAAGGTTGAAAGGTAAAATGTTTAAGGTGAACTTAGGGAGAATTTTTTCACAGTGTGAGTGTGGAACAAGCTGTCAGCAGAAGTTGTGGACACAGGTTCAATTTCAACATTTAAGAGAAATTAGGATGGAAGTGGTATGGAGGTCTATGGTCTGTGTGCAGATCAATGGGACTAGGCAGATTAATAGTTCGGCATGGACTAGATGGGCTGAAGGGCTTCATAGTGTTCTATGACTTTGTCAAGAGTCACCAAGTGAAAGTCGCTAAGGGACGTTACCTTGCTTTTCTTAGGTACCAGGAGGAGAGTGGTTTCTTAAATAAGGTGGGAACCTCATACTGAAGCAGGAAGAGATTAGAAATCCCTACAGATACCCTCACTAGCCAATCTGTGATAGATAAGTCTGCTGCATTCCTAAGCATGCTGATTTTAAAAAAAAAACATACTGCAGGTTTAACTACTGGTCTGGTCAGAAGATTTACTCATTTTATTTTACTGATGATTTTGAAGTTTTTTTTAAAATTTCCAATTTAGCACTGCATTTAAAAATCCACACCTTGATACTGGGGAACAGAAACTCAAGGAGAGAAAATCATACTGGAATACTCACGCAAAGCATGTCACTGAAGCAACAGCTACTGCACTACCGCCAGAGCTACCACCTGCTGTTACCCAGCTGGAGTCTTCCACATCATCATCTTCAACATGCCGTTCTCTATATTGTTCAGAATATCCCCAAGGATTCCTTACTGGCCCATAGATACTATCAATACTTCCACTCCTAGGAAATTGGAATGATTTACAGTGACAGTATTAGGTGCCGCAGCACATCATATTTAACACTTCTGCGGTTTATTAAGTCTTTAACCTGTCATCTCCAACTAAGACATAAAAAAAATTGTAGCTGTAATGATTACAATGCCTCTAGTACAGTTAATCTGATAAGATTATATCACAGTCTACAAGAAATGTCTTTGGGGAGAAAGGTTTATGCAGTAACAAGAAGACGATTGCACAAGATAGATCAGTTGTGAAGTTTCCACAGGCACCGTGGACATCGGAAACCTTCTTGATAGAGTTTTAAGAGTATACAATGTCGCAAAAATACCCATTTCTTAAATATTGTGTACCCGCATCAAAAAATAAGTGATATGTAATATCAAAAGAGGAACTGTATCTAAAAGAGGGATCTTTTTGTTCATGGTTTTAGGGAACATACAGGTTCATGAAATACTAATCATCATATAACCAAGAGAAAAAGGATAGTGTGCAAGTTTATATCTTTGGGCATTGGTTCTTGTTGGCCTAGTGAATTCAAGAAAAATAATTTGTACTTGGATCTTTCATCGTAGTGCCAAAAGCTCTATTGCTGTCTTAAGTTAGTTGCATTAAACATCTCAGTGTTCCTCTGACAAATCTATGCTATAACTTGAAAGGATCAATAAAATATGTAAAGCTAATGTAAATACAAGTCTAGTACTGGTGCCATTGATATCTAACACCAACCCTATCTGCCTATTATGGATCCTGTTCATAATTTTCTGATGAATGTCGTTTAAATAAATGCTGAGAACAGCAGCAGAAAAATTCCTGCTCCTGAGGCTGAATTTACAGAATTAGTAAATTACATTCCAAAAGGTTTCTTCACATTTCTGCTTGCAGATTAAAGTACAAACTCTTCTCATCATGAATTTAGCTTTCTTCCTGTCACTGGCTTACTTTCTGCAAAGTTTGCTGGAGAACCCCACATACATTGTTATATTCCAAACAGGAATGCTTGTAAAAAGTTTTGAAAGGAATGGCAAAAACATCCTAAAGGAAGCTTTTGGTCAGGTAATCAAAGTGTGAAATCTTCTTACCCCATTGCAAATTCATCGAGATTGGTCTTTCCCATCAAAACAGCACCTTGGTCCAGTAACCGCTGCACTACTGTGGCATTAAAAGGTGGAACATAACCTGGAAACAGAAACATTGTCTTATTAGATACAATATGAGGCTATGCATCATTTGTAAAGCTACAGTGAGTGGAAGCTATAGAATCAAATAGAACTGTTTTAAGAATGATGCAAGTCTGTGAACTGTTCTGTTAGTGTAGCAATTGGTGAGCTGATCAAATCTGAATCCATTACGCTAAAAGCATAAAACAAAGGCTTAAAAGCTGTAAGAAATTTTGCTACAATTTGTGAGATTAGTTCATTAGTGTGACTGAAGTCAGATCAAGTCCCTTTAAGGCACAAAAACATCTGTAAATTCAGCCATGGGGAATAAGAGAAATTATAAATATCATTAGAGTAAAGGAAAAACCCTTATAAATGTTCCCAAAAAAAACCACACACAGAGCAAGCTTGAAGACTGAGAAAATGTCAGAATTCAAGAGAACCAAAGTACTTATGAGTAAAAGGAATGTAGGAATAAACCATAACTGAGTGAGAAACGCAAGAACTTCTATAGGCATGAAAAAAGGGGGAAAAAAATAAAGTTAATATCGATTCCCAGGAGCAATTGTATTGGGGAATAAGGAGTTGGCTGAGAAATTGAACAATTGCTCGGTGTTAATCTCTGTAGTGGAGAAGCGCAAGTCTAGAGGGAATGAGAACACAAAGAAACAGGGAGAAAAAGATCAGGAATAAGTAGGTCATTTTTGGGTTTGGCAGCTATAATTAGCAGTGTGCTACAGGATGTGTGCTGAGGCCTCAGCTTTTCACAGTCAATGATCTGGATGAAAGGATCAAGTATAATGCATCCAGATTTACTGATGACACAAAGCCACGTCGGAGTGGGAATGAGATGAGGTAAAAGAGAGATGTCACGATGGATGAGACACATTAGAGGCATGAATAAAGACATGACAGATGAAATACAATGTGAAAAAATGCAAGACCATCCACTCTGGTAAAACTTTACAGAAGTACTGAGATTTCTTTGAAAGGTTTGTAGTGTTCAGGGAGATCGGAGTGTCAATGTGTATAAATTATTAAGTTAACATGCAAATAGAAATCAAATGGCACGATGATATTTATCGCAAGAGTACAAGAGTAGGAATCAGGGATGACTTACACAAGACATTGATGGGACTGTGTTGGAAATACCATATATATATATACACACAGCTTTCCTACCTATGAAAGGTTGTATTTGCAAATGAGGGAGTAGAGCAAAAGTTCATCAGATTGAAACATGGAATAGTTGTCATAAGGACTAACTAAACAGAATGGTCTTGTACTTTATTGAGTTTATAAGAATGAATGGAGCTTCACGGCCATAGTGGGGTGTGTCAGGAATGGACAGGAGGAGGAGTATAGGAAACTGATACAGGACTTTGTGATATGGTGCAACTCAAACTACCTGCGTCTCAATATCACCAAGACCAAGGAGATGGTGGTGGACTTTAGGAGATCTAGGCCTCATATGGAGCCAGTGATCATTAATGGAGAATGTGTGGAGCAGGTTAAGACCTACAAGTATCTGGGAGTACAGTTAGACGAGAAGCTAGACTGGACTGCCAATACAGATGCCTTGTGCAGGAAGGCACAGAGTCGACTGTACTTCCTTAGAAGGTTGGCGTCATTCAATGTCTGTAGTGAGATGCTGAAGATGTTCTATAGGTCAGTTGTGGAGAGCGCCCTCTTCTTTGTGGTGGCGTGTTGGGGAGGAAGCATTAAGAAGAGGGACGCCTCACGTCTTAATAAGCTGGTAAGGAAGGCGGGCTCTGTCGTGGGCAAAGTACTGGAGAGTTTAACATCGGTAGCTGAGCGAAGGGCGCTGAGTAGGCTACGGTCAATTATGGAAAACTCTGAACATCCTCTACATAGCACCATCCAGAGACAGAGAAGCAGTTTCAGCGACAGGTTACTGTCGATGCAATGCTCCTCAGACAGGATGAAGAGGTCAATACTCCCCAATGCCGTTAGGCTTTACAATTCAACCGCCAGGACTTAAGAACTTTTTAAAAGCTATTATTAATGCTTTTTGAGATAGTGATTTAGATGCATATCATATTTTTTACTGAGTTAAGTATTGTATGTTATTAGTTTTGCTACAACAAGTGTATGGGACATTGGAAAAAAAAGTTGAATTTCCCCATGGGGATGAATAAAGTATCTATCTATCTATAGCGTATGAAGGGATAATGCTTCCCTTGCCCATAATGTCTAAAAAAAAAAGAGTACAGACTCAAAATGCAGGGTCAGGAATTCAAAACAGGGTTGAAAAGCAATTGCTTCTCCATGACAATAGTGAATCCTTGTAAATTGTCTACCAAAGATGCTATGGAGACAGTCATTGAGTATATTCAAGAAAAGGCAGGTAGATTTTTAGATGTTAAGAGAATCAAGGAATGGTAATAAAGTAGTGCTGTGAAAGATCAACCACCACTTTAATGAATGGCAAATCAGACACGGTGAGAAGAATGGTCTACTTTTTCTTTCCTTCTTAAATCAGTTCCATTAGACAGAAAAGCTTTATTTATTTATTTGACATACAGCGCAGAGAAGGCCCTTCCGCCTTCAAGCTGAGATGCCCAGCAATCCCTCAACTTAATCCTAGCCTAATTACGGGGCAATTTACAATGACCAATTAACCTACCAACTGGTACATCTTTGGACTGTGGGAGGAAACACACACAGTCACTGGGAGAACGTACAAACTCCTCACAGGCAGTGGTTGGAATTGAACCCGTATCGCCGGCACTGTAAAGCACTGTGCTAAACACTACGTTACCATGCTGCTTAAAATGTATAACTTAAATTTATTACATGCTTTCAACATTTCAGTCCATCCTTCTGTTAAACAAGTTGCTTAATTTGGGATATATTTAGATTATCTCCAAATCTCAGAATACAATTAATGGACACTTTCAGCCTACCTTTTAGATTTAGTATTTAAAGTCAAGTATTTCAAGACAGTTGAGAAACAATTTTGAACTCTTAAGTGAAATGACTACAGAATGAATGAGATAGTTAAAGGATTTATTTATTGTAGTATGCCTGACATATTTTATACTTTGAAAGGCTATGCATTAAGTCATTAGCTAAGCATCAACTTAACGGAATATAGTTCATTGCAGAAAAGGTTAATAACTTGGACTGATAAATAACTTTATTACAGTTTGAAAAAAGTAATAGCTTCTCACCAGTTCAAAAATTCAGAAATGACTCTAATTTGATCATATTTAAACTGAGCTCAATCTTAGCTGCGTGACAGTGGAGTTCTGCACTAATGACTTATCTCAGTTATTGGGAGGATAGGGTAAGAAAAGGAGAAATCATCATAATAAATAAAGGCAATGATAGTCTTATTGATGGCCAGTAGCTGTGGGTAAGAACAATGCAAAGCTCAACTATGACATATCCCTCTTCCCCCCTCCCCCCATTTCTTCTGCAAATATTGACTTGCTCTTTACTGATTGGCAGCAATTTATAAGCACATCTGGAGGGCTATGAAATTCAGCTCAATACCCGAAGTGGTGGGTAGCAGTAAAAAGAAAGCAAGCCCAGATTTCTTTTGGAGGAATCGACTGCAGCTATTTTTCAAAATATTTCCAACCTTCCTTCACGTACTTTTTTTTAGCTCATATACCAACTATCACTGGGGAACTCTCGGCTTCTGGCAGTACCAATCTTGAGTGAGTCACTAGGACTTGTACAGAGTTGACAGATCACATGTGATAACCCATGTCTCCGCAATCAACAGTAATTAGATGCTTTCACGTGTCTGAAATAGCATTTGGTTAAGAACTGAAAAATTTGGAAAACAGATTTTAAAATTACAAGCAACAGCTCCTTTCAACAACATTTCAAGTTAGAAATAGAGGGTTGTTTCAAATCCTGGCTCAATGTTTTCTCCTTATTAACCTTGACAGCGTAAAGCAGCAAACTGTTTTGCATGCACTGTTAATTGAACTGACTGTCTCTGTACCCAAGAGCTCTCTTGGTTGACAGAGTACGTTATCCCTCTACAGAACAGAATTCATCAAATTGGAAACTGTGAATATTTGTTCGGACATTTGGATCAGGATAATAAACTGTTTAACATTATGAGCTTTTCCATCTCCTGACTGGTTTAACACCTGACACTCTGCTCACTGTAGCTCCATAAAGCTGAAGCTGCAATGTTTTAAGAAACCAATAGTTAAGTATAATATTTCTGGATCAATAGCCAAAGAATTCTGTTACTGTTGTTGCGTGAATGAAGTCACTGGAGATAATTGCTTGTACGTACAAACCAGCTTCTTTATTTGCCAAAACGAGGTACAGCAGGCATCGGTCAAAAGGTCTGGCTGGTACAACATGAAGCTTGATATTTTATGTGCCAAACATTAAAGGACAACTCCATATTTACAATGTATGGACAGTGCCTTCTTTGAAACTACATACAACCTTCACACCTCCTGAGTCACATCCCCACCACAGACATCCGAATGAATATTAATCAGCATTGTCTGGTCTGGGATTCATAGCTTTTAAGAACCCACTGTTCAGAGCTGCACTCCAAATTAAATGCACAATACATTTTCAGATGTGAAAACTGGTAGCCAAAGTCAATTGCTAAATGTCTATGTTTTAAACCGAAAAAAAAATCACAAACAGTTACAAATATGAATGATGGACTTTGTAGTGTTAAATTGTTAGCTGCAACATTCTGAATAACAGGTAATTTCTAGAAAGCAAATACTGCTCAGCAGAATATTGGTAAATCAAATATAGTAATGTACTAACTCTTAAGGACAGATTGTGAACAGAATATTCAACCACAAAGAATACTTAAGACATTGAGGATTACATAAATATTAAAATTGATTCATTAATGCCATATCTTCCTCCCACTGTTTATTTCAATTTGATTGCTTCAAATGGATTCAAACTGACTTTTAAAAATCTTTACCTTTTAACATATTTGATGCACATGTTGTTTCAATACCAGCAGTGCTGAAGTTATCTTTAACGGCAACTGGAACCCCATCTAATGGACCTAAAGGATTTCCTGAGTGCATATTAATAAATAATGTTAATACAATGAAACACAGATTACCTAGTCAAAAAATTGTTATTTATCAAAGTTAAGAAACAAATGTCAGGTGATGCCTTAAGCACAATAACTGAAAGCAGCAGTTCATGTTTTCTTGACTGATTAGTAGGACATGGAAACATAGAAAAGTAGGCGATTCACAGTTGATGTACTATAAAATACAATAAAAATCCTCTGTATCAGTACTGTATTCCCAATCTCTCCCTTACCCAAATCTACCTTCTTTTTAAATAACTTCAGAAACATGCACTCCGCTGCCATCTGTGGTAAAGCATTCCACAGCTTCACCATTCTGAATAAACATTTTCTTCATCTCAGAGCTAAATATCTTACCCAATATCCTAACCCCCATCAGAGGAAACATCATCCCTGCATTACACCTGCCAGAATTTTATACACTATTTTGTTCTCCTTACTCAAGAAAGTTTTTTTTTTACTTCTGAGGGAGTTTAACCAAGCTTGATTGGACTGATTCCTATGATGCAAAACTGTCATACAAGAGGAGATGTGGTTAACTTTGTGTTCATTAGCATTTAGAAGAATGAGATTTCATTGAAATCATGTCATCAAGTTTATTGCCACAAGCACAAGCAGGCTTTAGATGTGTCTGTACCTCACTGACTTGATTCTTCTACACTTTAATAAACTTATCCAAAGTTAACCAAAACTCTCCTTTTGCAGAAGTTCTCCATCCTATGAATCAGCCTGAACAACCATTGTTAAACTTCTGCTGTGGAAAATATATCCTTCTTGGGGAAATAGAGCAAATCCACACCTGGTGCTCCAGGTGTGGTCCACCAAGGCTCTGTGCAACAATATTCTTGCTCCTGTACTCAAGATATCATGTAATGAAGGAAAACATCAATTTGCCTTAACTGCATGTTTACTATTAGCAACTGGTGTACGGGAATACTGTACTTAGTTCCCCGTGTAGATCAACACTTACCAGTTTATTGCTATTTAAATAATACACTGCCTTTCCAATATTCTTATTGAAATGAATAACTTCACACTTATCCATGTTATTCTGCATTTGCCGGTTACTCAACTTGTCCAAATTACCTTGAAGCCTCTTGGATTCCCTCGCAAAACCCAGAACCAGTGTGGCGTCACTGGCAAATATAGAAATATATTTAGTTCCCTCATCTATAGCTGGGGCCCAAACACCAATTACTGCAGTACCCTATGTCAAACACCTGTCACCCAATACTAGTTCCTTTTATTCATACTCTGAAACATCTGTCAAACTAATTTTAATCATACAAGCATATGACCCCCTCGAAACACAGACTCTCCTTTGGCACACCAACATTTTAAATTCTAATTTATCTAATGCCTTCTGAAAATTTAAATACACTACTTAAAGTGGTTTCTAATATATTCTACTAATTACATCCACCTAAAACAATGGTAGATTTGCCAGACACGATTTCTCTATCATAAAATCTACTTTGACTTTAGAACATAGAACAGTACAACACATTACAGGCCCTTCGGCCCTCAAACCCTGCCTCCCATATAACCCCCCACCTTAAATTCCTCCATATACCTGTCTAGTAGTCTTAAATTTCACTAGTGTATATGCCTCCACCACTGACTCAGGCAGTGCATTCCACACACCAACCACTCTCTGAGTGAAAAACCTTCCTCTAATATCCCCCTTGAACTTCCCTCCCCTTACCTTAAAGCCATGTCCTCTTGTACTGAGCAGTGGTGCCCTGGGGAAGAGGCGCTGGCTGTCCACTCTATCTATTCCTCTTAATATCTTGTATACCTCTATCATGTCTCCTCTCATCCTCCTTCTCTCCAAAGAGTAAAGCCCTAGCTCCCTTAATCTCTGATCATAATCCATACTCTCTAAACACGGCAGCATCCTGGTAAATCTCCTCTGTACCCTTTCCAATGCTTCCACATCCTTCCTATAGTTAGGCGACCAGAACTGGACATAGCACTCCAAGTGTGGCCTAACTAGAGTTTTATAGAACTGCATCATTACATCGCGTCTCTTAAACTCTATCCCTCGACTTATGAAAGCTAACACCCCATAAGCTTTCTTAACTACCCTATCTACCTGTGAGGCAACTTTCAGGGATCTGTGAACATGTACCCCCAGATCTCTCTGCTCCTCCACACTACCAAGTATCCTGCCATTTACTCTGTACTCTGCCTTGGAGTTTGTCCTTCCAAAGTGTACCACCTCACACTTCTCCGGGTTGAACTCCATCTGCCACTTCTCAGCACACTTCTTCATCCTATCAATGTCTCTCTGCAATCTTCGACAATCCTCTACCCTATCTACAACACCACCAACCTTTGTGTCGTCTGCAAACTTGCCAACCCACCCTTCTACCCCCACATCCAGGTCGTTAATAAAAATCACGAAAAGTAGAGGTCCCAGAACAGATCCTTGTGGGACACCACTAGTCACACCCTCCAATCTGAATGTACTCCCTCCACCATAACCCTCTGCCTTCTGCAGGCAAGCCAATTCTGAATCCACCTGGCCAAACTTCCCTGGATCCCATGCCTTCTGACTTTCTGAATAAGCCTACCATGTGGAACCACCTGATATATCCCGTTATCACAATACTTAAGTGTGTTGGTGCGTGGCCGAGTGATTAAGGCATTGGACTAGTAATCTGAAGGTTGCTAGTTCGAGCCTCAGCTATGGCAGCGAGTTGGGTCCTTGAGCAAGGCACTTAACCACACATTGCTCTGCGACGACACCGGTGCCAAGCTGTTATCAGCCCTTGCCCTTCCCTTGGACAACATCGGTGGCGTGGAGACAGGAGACTCACAGTATGGGCAACTGCCGTTCTCCCATACAACCCTGCCCAGGCCTATGCCCTGGAAACTTTCCACGGTGCAAATCCATGGTCTCTCGAGACTAACGGATGCCTATTTATTTTTTTTATAATTTTCAATCGGCATTTTTCCCACTTCAAGTTAGCCTTTATTAATTTGTATTTCAGTTTTTCCTCTCTCCTGTTTTAAATATTGGGATTATATTTTCCACCCTCTACTCTGCAGAAATCCAAGGCAGCTTGGAAGGTGACACCCAATGCATCTATTAGTTCTATACTTACTCTTTCAATATTTAGGATGCAGATCATCAGCTCATGGGGATTTTTAGTGTGGTTAATTTCTTTAGAACTTTTTTTGACTGATGCTAAATTCTTTGAATTCTTTTCACTTTTTTCTTGTTTTCTTAGCAATTTCTGGGAGGTTACTTGTGTCCTCTTCCGTGAAGACAAATTAAACTATATAGTTAATTGTTCTGCTATTTCTATATTTCCGATTATAAATTCCCCAATTTCTGACTGCAAGGCACTTGCATCTGTCTCCATAAATTATTTTTTTCTCTCTGCACAACTTTATTAAAACTTTAACAGTCCATTTATGGTTCTAATCACAAACAAGAAAATATGCAGTTGCTGGAAATCCACGCAACACACACAAAATACTAGAGGAACTCAGCAGGTCAGGCACCTATTGAAGAGTACAGACAATGTTTCTGGCCGAGACCTTTTAGCAGGACTGGTGAAGGGGCTCGGCCCGAAATGTCTACTGTATTCTTTTCCATAGATGCTGCCTGGCCTGCTGAGTTCATCCAGCATTTTGTGTGTGTCACTTATGATTCTAGTAAGTTTATTCTCACATGATTTTTAGTTACTGGCATTCCAGCTTTTTGCTTAAAAGAATGAACAGTTGTGGCTTCAAGCCTCACAACAGGACTGAGGGTTCAAATAGTTACAGTGAGCGCTACATTAGCGGAGCTTCTGAGCTTTGATGAAGTTCTGCCTGCCTTTTCATAAAGATGTGAAAGATACCGGCGTGAATAAAATTTTGTGCAGTGTAATTAGAAGATGCTGTTTTTTTTTCTGTTGCTTCGGTCAACATTTCTTTTAGAACTAACACTACAAAGAAACGTATTATCCAGTTAATTGTCTCCTGGGACCGTTACACTTGCAAATGAAAAACAGGGCTGCTTTAGAAAAGTAATTAATTCGACTGATCCTTTGTCATAAATGTTACAACACAAAGGAGCTTTTCTCTCTTCTAACATTTCTGCATTTCATCTGCAGTTACTTTAAGCATATGTAAAATTAGTATTAATAATTGAAGTCTCAATGACTAGTAAATAAATTGATTAGAAACATTAGTATCAAATATCCTGATGAAGGATCTCAGCGTGAAACGTTGACTGTTTACTCTTCCATAGATGCTGCCTGTCCTGCTGAGTTCATCTAGCATTTTGCATGTGAACCTTTTATTTTGACAAGCACGGTCACAGAAAACAAAGTGAAAATTAAAACTGCGCTCAGTCAAACATGGATAAAGTGAAAACATGGCTTGTTCCCAAAACATAAGATGGCAAGTTTTGAAAGGTGTATCAAGTGTATATGAAAGAAATGTTCATGCAATGAAGTTGGGAATAAGTTTTGAAATTACCTCTCTGCAGTCTTTCCTCTGCATCTGCAGCCTGTTTCAGGGCTTGCTCCTCAGTGACAGTAATATAGGCATTCAAAACTTTTGTTTTCCTGATTAAAGACAGACATCTCTGGCACAGCTCAGTCGGACTAATTCGCCCTTGCCTTAAAGCCAGGGAAACCTACAATTTTAATAATGCATGTTAATAGGCTACATTAACCTTACATATTAACATGGATAGGATAAGAAAACACCATCTAAAAGCTTAATTTTCTTCTATCCAATGAGGTTTCATAGTAGCCATTTCCCAAAAAGGTTTTTATTTAAGTCCCCAGCATTCTATCACTACATATACAAATTTTAAAGTGGATGATTTTAGATTTCTTAAAAAGGGGGAAATTGGCCATGAGGCCCATCGTTTAGACAGAGACATAGAACAGTACAACACAGGAACAGGCCATTCAGTCCACAATGTTGTGCCAAACCAGCATGTATTTGCCTCTGCCACCATACCAGGCAGCGCATTCCAGGCATCCACCACTCTGTGAGTGAAAAGCTTACCCCTCACAACCCCTTTGAACCCTGAGCTTTCTCACCTTGAATGCATGCCCTCTGGTCTGAGACAGTTCAACTCTTGGAAACCAGACACTCCTTGTCTACTCTACCTGTGCCTCTCATAATCTTATAAGCCTCTATCAGATCTCCCCTCAGCCTCCACCTGCTCTGGAGAAAACAAACCAAGTTTATCCAGCCTCTCAAAACCAAGAATAAGCCCATAACAAATCCAGCAGCTTGTGTGATTTGTTGCATAATAACAACCTTGAGTGTACTCAACGATGATGCATTCACATTCATAAAGGAGAATTTCCAGCCATTTGAATTTAAGAAAAAACTGCAGCTCATATCCTGAGATGAAACCTTACGAGTTCTAGATTCTCCAGGTAGGAGAAATAACCTTTATGCATCAATCCTGTCAGTTGCTTACAGATTCTTATGCTGCAATATAATTACACTTGTTTTGTAAACCTCTGCGAGTATGGGCCACTCTCAATTTCTCAGTGAAGGACAATTCCTCAACCAGAAAACAAGCAAGTGAAGCAGTACTGCCTTCTGCGGACACAGAACTTGTCTCTATGTGATCGCATCCGATTCTGAAAATGGGTACTCATAAAATCTCTGTACAATTCTGGGGGATGCGTCAGAAGAGGGGACGCGGGCAGGGTGAAGAGGGAATAGGACAGAGACAGTGGGGAGAGATGTTGGATCGGAGGAATACTAGGGCAGTGAGAGATTTTCTCGTTCGGTGAACGAGAAACGGGGAAGTGCAGTTGTTGCGAGCGGCTGAGCCGGCCCCAGCGACGATGAGGTGAAGAGCGGCGGAGTGTGGACGCTCACCTCCCGCAGATTCCAGCCTCTCATAGTCACCATTCACCTTCTCACCAACCGGTTCCTATGACCGCCGCCATGCAGGTTGTTTGTCAGGAACCCGGCAACAACGACTCCGCTGATTGGACGCGGCCCGTAGGAAGTGGCGTTTGATTGGATGTCTGCTGGAGGTCACTGAGGTCGAGGAAGTGGGTACAGGAAGCTTGGCATTAGGTAAAGTGGTACGTCCAAGACAGACTTTAACAGTGCAGACACTGAACACGGTTATCGGCTTTACACTACACCTAGAATGTGTGAGCTTCTGTATAAAGTCTGCTGCGAAAGTCTATTGTTGGGAATTTTAGTTTAGACAAGAGGTTGTGTAAGTGATCACTGGTAAATCCAGCGTTTGATATACCTACAATTTCACAGTTTGGTTACGTCCCTCATCATGTTGCATTTTGTGAGTAGAAAAGTTGGTAGTGGATCTTTAGGCACGTCAGCAAGAATCGGAGGAAATGTTTTAATCCAGTGTTTTTGTAGAAAGATTACCACTTCTTCATGCAGGCAGACAGTAATGCCAGCCTGGGTGATAGATAAGTATGGGAATAACAGTATGCTGCGTTTGACAAAAAATTCTCCCTTTCCAATCATACACTACCCCAATGAAGTTATAATAAAAGTTCATGCTTGCAGCTTAAATCCAATTGACATTTTCATGAGAAGTAAGTTCATGTTTTTATGGTAAAGTTAAAAATGCTAATTATCTTAAAATGGTTTATGTTACAAATGTGCCTATTATTGTAAATTTGGACATGGTGAAACTTAGAATATTTTGGGGTGGGCCTGTTGTATACTTTTAAACTACTTTAATATTTTGGCAAATCATGGTAATGTGAGTAGATTCATACAGTAAGGGTCATACTGTGTAAGCAAACTGATGTGTATCAATATAATTAATGTTTGCCAGTATAATTTGTAAATGATCAATGTTTTTCATGAAGTGGTTGCTGTTAAGTTATTTTTTCCGTTTCTGTTCTTGTTTGTGGCTTGTCAGGTAAAAAAAAACACAGAATCCTACACAGCATTAAAATAGTGCTTGCAACCCAGCTTTTCTATCTCCTTGTCTTCTCATCTCTGCTTGCTACCAAGCCAATTAACTGAACATTAATGAAAGCCTGAGTGTGAAGGTAATTTGGGGCTGATGCAATTACTGATGTGTAGGGAGATTGATGGCCCATGGAATATTGCAAGGATTGGAAAGTGCTGAACTGTAATTGAGTATTTTCATAAAACTGAACTTGTTTCAATTTAACATTTCTGAGAGTGGCTGTGTTTGATTGTTATGGCGAATGTTTGTTATTGAGAAATAATTTTTGCTGTAGGTTTCTTTTGTTGTCATCTCCCTAACTCCGCACTGCCTTCGCCTGATAGGCAAGCAGTAATATGATCACGATTCGGCTACAGAAATGTTTTTAATCTATAAAGTAGCTAATATGAAGCTGACTGAATATGGTGTGTACCTAAGAGAGTGCAATATAGTCATAGAGTAAAAAAAGCAAGGAAACAGGCCTTTTCGCCCAACTGGACCATGCTGGCCACAGCATCCTCCCTGCTAGTCCTGGTTGTCTAACACTACCCTCTTGACGCCTCTCTCCTCCATGTACCTATCCAAATGCTTTCTCAGTGCTGCAGTTCCATCTGCCGCAAACACTTCTTCTGGCAGCTCATCCAAGTACTCACTACCCTCTCAGTTACCTCTCAGTTCTCTTTTAAATCTCTCCCTTCTTATCGTTTGCCCTCTAGTTTTGAGACTCCCCAACCCTGAGGAAAAGCCAATGGCTGTCCATCGTATGGATACCTTCGTGATTTTATAAACTTCCACGAGGTCACCATTAATTTTCCTGCCCTCCAAGGAATAAAAACCCCTCTCTACAACTCGGGCTCCTCTAATTCTTTTCTGCGTCCTCTCCAGCTTGACGATGTTTATCCTATAGCGGAGGACCAAAACTAGGCACGATCCTCGCAAGTATAACCTCACTAACCACTGGCATGGGATCCAGGGAAGTTTGGCCAGGTGGATTCAGAATTGGCTTGCCTGCATGAAGCAGAGGGTTATGGTGGAGGGAGTACATTCAGATTGGAGGGTTGTGACTAGTGGTGTCCCACAAGGATCGGTTCTGGGACCTCTACTTTTTGTGATTTTTATTAATGACCTAGATGTGGGGGTAGAAGGGTGGGTTGGCAAGTTTGCAGATGACACGAAGGTTGGTGGTGTTGTGGATAGTGTAGAGGATTGTGGAAGATTGCAGAGAGACATTGATAGGATGCAGAAGTGGGCTGAGAAGTGGCAGATGGAGTTCAACCCGGAGAAGTGTGAGGTGGTACGCTTTGGAAGGACAAACTCCAGGGCAGAGTACAAAGCAAATGGCAGGATACATGGTAGTGTGGAGGAGCAGCGGGATCTGGGGGTACATTCCACAGATCCCTGAAAGTTGCCTCACAGGTAGATAGGTAGTTAAGAAAGCTTATGGAGTGTTTGCTTTCATAAGTCGAGGGATAGAGTTTGAGTCGCGATGTAATGATGCAGCTCTATAAAACTCTGGTTAGGCCACACTTGGGGTACTGTGTCCAGTTCTGGTCGCCTCACTATAGGAAGGATGTGGAAGCATTGGAAAGGGTACAGAGGAGATTTACCAGGATGCTGCCTGGGTTAGAGAGTATGGATTATGATCAGAAATTAAGGGAGCTAGGGCTTTACTCTTTGGAGAGAAGGAGGATGAGAGGAGACATGATAGAAGTGTACAAGATATTAAGAGGAATAGACAGAGTGGATAGCCAGCACCTCTTTCCCAGAGCACCACTGCTCAATACAAGCAGACATGGCTTTAAGGTAAGGGGTGGGAAGTTCAAGGGGGATATTAGAGGAAGGTATTTTACTCAGAGAGTGGTTGGTGCGTGGAATGCACTGCCTGAGTCAGTGGTGGAGGCAGATACACTAGTGAAGTTTAAGAGTCTACTAGACAGGTATATGGAGGAATTTAAGGTGGGGGGGAGGATATGCAGGAGGCAGGGTTTAAGGGTGGGCACAACATTGTGGGCCGAAGGGCCTGTACTGTGCTGTATTGTTCTATGTTCTATGAAATCCATTTGCCATTTCTCAGTCCATCTCCCTAACTGATCAAGATCTCTGTATTCATTATAGAGGTCCTGATCACTATCAACAAGATTCCACCCCCCCCCCCCACACACACATGAATTTAGTATCATCAACAAACTTGCTAATTTTGCCATGAACATTCAAATCCAAATGAGTACGCACAAAATGAATAACAGCAGTCCCACCACTGACTCCTGAGGGATCCCAATTCTGAATCCACCTCGCCAGTTCCCCAAATCCCATGTGACCTGATCTTCCAGGTCAGCCTGACCTGCAGGACCTTGTCAGAGGCCTTACTGAAGCCTACCTAGACAGCATCCACATCCCCACCTTCTTATATCCCCTTAGTTACCTCTTTGGAAATCTCCAACAGATTTGTCAGACGTGATCTCTCACGCACTAAACCATGCTGGCTATTCCTGATTAGGCCTTCATTATCCAAGTGATGGTAGACCTTGTCTCTCTGATTTCCCTTTAATACCTTCCCCCGCAACTGAAGTCAGGCTTTGTGGCCTGGCCTTGCTAGCCGTCATGAACAATGGAACAACTTTAGCTCCTTCTTGGCTTTCAACCAAATTTGGTATCTTTTACTGTCTGAAATTTCAGAAATTGTGTTTAGATTTTTCTGGATTTCAGAAGGGGTGTCTGGGCTGCTGTAAAAAGTGAGCGATGTCTCCGTGACATGGTGTCTGTTATTACCTGCATTGTGTAAGCAACTCCCAAGTCAGATTGTAACTCTGCTCTTCAAATCCTGTTGGAGTACAAGTGGAACCCATTGTCTTCCCAAAATAGTTGTGTTACAGGAAGCAAGTTTCTCCTAGTGCTTTGTAAGGTGAGAGCCAAATGGCCCTACAAGCTTACTACTGGCTTTGGGGTAGAAAGCTCATCTAGGGAGAATTCTACTCAGTGTTTCATTTCTCTTGCTAGTGTTACAACGTGGAGGGAAGAAGGAGACTTACTCGGCCTTTGTATTATCTCAAGGTTGTTTGTATTGGATGATACTGTTTATATTGTGAATACTGATTGAACAAGCAGGTACATAGAAACTCCCTTCCACAGTTGATATTTGAACTCAGCTCAATTGTTAATCTTAAATCTGAGGATGACTAACTGTAGTTAGTGAAAGCTACATAGTAATTATGAGTGCAAAAGAGTTCAGACCAGACGAGGAGTAAGGTGACCAGTTGCTGTTCTTGCACTCAGTGGAAACTTGGAAAAATTTCATTCCCTGTGTTGAAAAGGAGAATAATGCCTGCGGCTATCACTTCTTCTCACTCCACCCTTTCTCTAATCCATGTGTCAGTTTCGGGCTTAATGCTTGTTCCTTTGTGCTGTGTCAGTGGTTCCATTAAACAGTCTCAATTCAAATCTATAAGATTAAAAGGACAACTTAATTTTCAGAAAATAACAAATTTCACACTTGATTCAAGCTATGTCGTGCATTACACTGTTCCAATGCCTTTCGGTGAAAGAGTCTGATTACTGATTGAAATTTTGTTTTACTTTTTCTCAAATGAATTCTTAATTTGCATCATGATTGCAACTGATGCCTGGGGTTTTTGGTGAGTCTCTTTGCCGTTACCAACAGTCTGCATGTTCGTTGTGTCTTAAAGATGGTTATGGTGCTACTGCGCTAAGAGTGAAACGTGACCCCTTACATTTAAAATCTACCGGGAGTGAATTTCCTTTGATTTTGGGTCGTGATGTCTCTGGTGTCATCATGGAAACTGGACTGGATGTATCTTATTTTAAACCTGGAGATCAGGTAGCTGCTGGATTTTGTTTCTTGATATGCCTGAGAGAATGTTGTGTCTGAGCACATTAAACGTTGGTTATATTTTTTCTTGACCTACATTATAAAAGGGATATGAGGGTCAGAGAGAACTTGCATTTTCATAGTGCCTTTCATGACCTCTAGATGTGACAAGACCGCTTCACAGCAAATTAAGTATGTTTTTGGTGCAGGTTACTCAAACAGCAATGAGATAATAATGATTTAATCTGTTTCAGTGAAGAAGGTTTTAAATGAATATCATTTAACACTCCTTATATGATAAGTCTTTTCCATGAACCTGCTTTGAACCCTTTCCAATATCAGCACATCCTCACATCCTTTCTTAGATAAGGGGCCCAAAACTGCTCACAATACTCCAAGTGAGGCATCACCAGTGCCTTATAAAGCCTCAGCATTACATCCTTGCTTTTATATTCTAGTCCTCTTGAAATGAATGCTAACATTGTATTTGCCTTCCTCACCGCAGACTCAACCTGCAAGTTAACCTTCAGGGAATCCTGCACAAGGACTCCCAAGTCCTGTTGCACCTTGAATTTTTGAAATTTCTCCCCATTTGGAAACGGGTCTACGCCTTTATTCCTTCCACCAAAGTTCATGACTGTACATTTCCCGACTCTGTATTCCATCGGCCCCTTCTTTGCCCGTTCTCCCAATCTGTCCAAGTCCTGCCACAGCCCCCCTGCTTCCTCAACACTACCTGCCCCTCCACCTGTATTTGTATTGGCCGCAAACTTGGCCACAAAGCCATCGATTCTGTCAGCCAAATCATTGACATTCAACGTAAAAAGAAGCAGTCACAATGCTGACCCCTGTGAGGCACCTCTTGTCATCAGCAGCCAATCAGAAAAGGCTCCCTTTATTCCCACTCTTTGCCTCCTCTTTGATTATGCTGGCTGCTTACCTGAGGTAATGTGAACTGTAGACGAAGTCCATGGAGAAGGGTCTGGTGTCCGTGATGTGCTGAGCTGTGTCCACAACTTTGCAGAGCAGTTGCCATACCAACCACAGTGCATCTGGAAGGCTACTTGATAAAGATCTGTGAACGTCTGCGGGGACGTGACGAATTTCTTTGATGAGGAAGTCAAAGTGCTGTTGAGCTCTCTTAGTCATGGTTTCTATATAGTTGGACCAGGACAGATAGTGTTCACTACGAGGAACCTGAGGCTCTCGAGCTTCTCGACCTCAGCACAGTTGTCGTAAAGAGCCCCGCCCCCACCCCACAACTTCCTGAAGTCAATGGCCAACTCTTCTGTTTCGCTGACGTTAAGGGGTAGGGTGCGTCATGGCTCCACGTTATTCGTCTATCTTCTTCCTCCTCGTTATTCGAGATACTGACCCCTACAGCGGTATCATCTGCAAACTCGTGGATGGAGTTAGGACAGAATGGCCACACAGTCGTCAGTGTATAGGGAATGGAGTGTGGAGCTGAGGACGCAGCCTTGCGGGGCACTGGCGTTGTAAATGGTCACACCACCTCTGCCTACCTTACTGATTGCAGTCAATTGGTCCGGAACTCAGGGGCCCAGTTGCTAAGGGCGCTGTTGAGTCCCAGATCTGGGAGACCAGAGATTATGTTGTTTGGCAACTGGAGTACTGAAGGAGGAGCTGTAGTCAATAAATAGTAGTCTAATACCGGGGACTTTATTGTCCAGATGCTCCAGAGACGAGTGTAGGACCAGGGGAGATGATGTTCACCATTGGCTTTTTGCAGCAGTAAGGGAGTTGCAGATGGTCCAGATTGTCTGGAAGGGTGGAGTTAATGTGTGTCATGACCCTTCTCTCAAAGCACTTCCTGTTGCACCGTCGGGTGGTAGTCATTAAGGCACGTTATCTGAAGTACCAGGACAACAATAGTCTTCTTAAAGAATGTTTGAACCTTATATTGAAGCTGACCCTCAAACAGGATCTAAGGACACAACCAAGGGCACCATCGGGGGCCATGCTGGAAATCCGAAATAAAGGCAGAAAGTATTTGAAAGACCTGAGTTAATTTACACAAATGGTGAGACAGTTAATGTTTCTGGTCAATCACGCACTGACATGAATGGTGGGAATTAGGAGTGGGTGTAATCCATCACCACTGTTCTGATGAAGGGACTTCAACTTGAAATATTAATTCTGTTTTTCCTTACACAGACACTGTCTAGACTACTGAGTTTTTCTCAGTATGTTCTGCTTTTATTTTCAGATTCCCAGTTTCAGGTCAAGAGTAGGCTCTGTGAATATTTGCAAAACATTTTGTAAGTGATGCATACTGTACTGAGGATGGTATTTACTAAGTGTAACAATACTTCAGCAGTAAACAATTGATTGTAAGATGCTTTGGGACATCTTGATGTCATGAAAGGCAGAACAAAAATGGTTTCACTTTACAGATTTTAGTGTCATAAAATATTTGCTCTCTTTGGCCTTTGGATACGTTCTGGTTTATCATCATGGACATACATACCCAGGGTATAAATGCTGGGAAAATGAACCTTTTGCAGAAGCACAGGATGTGACAATTTCTCTGTCAATTACAGATGCCTATTTCTGCCTCATTATGCTTGTCAAAGCTTCGCTCTGTTAATGGAATTATGGCATTGTGAGTTGCCACTGATAATTTTCACAGAATCTCACAAAAGCAATTTCAGATAGATTCTTTGCTTCTGTTTCAGGTATGGGCAGCTGTTCCGCCCTGGAAACAGGGAACGCTGGCAGAATTTGTGGTAGCAAGTGCAAATGAGGTAAGCTGAGAGAGCAGATGATCGATTTGTCATGCGGAATGGTCATATACACACGGTTGACTCTTTAGTACGTACCTCTTGTGGCTAAAGAGCGACCACTGAGTGAATGTTCCTGGTCTTCTGCTGCTGTAGTCCATCTGCTTCAAGGTTTGGTGTGTTGTGTATTCAGAGACGCTTTTCCACACAACACTGTTGTAACGCTTGTTTATTTCAGTTATTGTTGCTTTCCTGTCAGATTGAACTAGGCTAGCCACTCTGCTCTGACCTCTCTCATTAACAAGAAGTTTCAGCCACAGAACTGCTGCTCACTGGATTTTTTAAAAATCACACCATTCTCTGTAAACGTGCGTGAAAATCCCAGAAGATCAGCAATTTCTGAGATGTTCAAACCTTACCGTCTGGCATCAACAATCATTCCACAGTCAGAGTCAGAGAGATCACATTTCTTCCCCATTCTGATGTTTGGCCTGGACAACGACTGAGCCTCTTGACCGTGTCTGCATGCTTCTGTGCACGAATTGGTGCCACGCGATTGGCTGATTGGATACCTGCGTTAACGAGCAGGTGTGTAGATGTACCTAATAAAGTGGCTCGCCATTTAATTGCTTGCAGTTCCCACCCAACAGTTATGCAGTCTTAAAGGCTCCAGGACATACCGAAAGGCCGGGGCAAATCTTGTTGGCCCAGCTCTGTGAGCTCATGCTCACATGTACCTGGCCATGATGCAGAGTGTCTACCTTTCTGGCTTGAAGCACCTTGGACTCCAGAGGTGTGCTCTGAGCAATAGCAGAGCCACCAAACCCCAAAACTCCCTTGAAAGGTAAAACACTTGGCAGCTCCCCCATCTGCAGCTCTGAATTCCCAAATATTCCCGAACTTTTCAGGAAGTTTAAAGTGGATCAAACATTTTCAGAATAAAAAGTAACAGTACCTAAAAATTAAAAAGCTAAAATTAAAAACTATGCAAAGATTACTTAAAAATGAACTTGTCTTGTCCTTTGTGCAATTATACAATCCCTACTGTAGTCAGTAGACTCAAGCCTAACCTGGTTCTGTGTGGAACACTGCCAGTTACCAGCAAAATCTGGGACAATTTGCAAGAATGTAATAGGGCATCTGATCCTGTGATGATTTGTGCTGGGAGATTTCCCTGAGGCTGACGCTAATCTACATCTGTGGCCTTTAATTGGCATGGCTGTTTCATTTTAAACTCCAAGGTAGAGTTTGTGTAACAACTACAGTTCCACTAATTAAGCATAATCATTAGTAGTCTGAACAATGCAATAGGTAGAGATATTTATATTTGAGGAGATGACCCTTTGACCCAGTTCACTTGGTGCAATGACACTTCAGTTGAAACACTTTAATAGATTCTGCCTGACCGTTGGAGTTCCTCCGGTATTTTGTGTGTGTTGCTGTGAATTTGCTCGACAAGCTTTCATGTTTAAAACTTGGTTCACTCTTCTCACCCGAGGGTTTGTTCTCATTAGGTGTCCCATAAGCCAAAAGCCCTCGGTCACAGTGAAGCTGCAGCTTTACCCTACGTGGCTCTGACGACGTGGTCGGCCCTGGTGAACACTGGAGGACTGAACAAAGATAACTGCAGAGGGAAACGGTAATGTCGGCTTCATTCTTCGTGTGTGGTAAATGGCACGTTTCCTGCTGCTTTTGGAGCATACAGCTGAGGGCTGAAGTCCATTGCAGGTAGAGGCCACCCCACCACTGACCACACCTACAGTGAGTGCTGAAGCATCCATTATCAAGGACCACACCCCCACCACCGCCCAGGCCATGCTCCCTTCTCGCTGCTGCCATCAGGAATGAGGTACAGGAGCCTCAAGTCCCACACTACCAGGTTCAGGATAGTTATTACCCCTCAACCATCAGGCCCTTGAACCAGAGTGGATAACTTCACTCACCCAACAGTGAACTGATTCCACAACCTATCCACTCATTTTCAAGGACTCTATATCTAATGTTCTCAATATATTTATTTATTATTTTGTTCTTTTTTTTATATTTGCACAGTTTGTTGTCTTTTGCATATTAGTTATGTGTCTGTCTTTGTTTTGTGCAATTCTTCATTGATTATATTGTGTTTCTTTGTTCAATGGATTCTGGTTAATTGGGACACATCAGGACTGCTACATTTTGACTGAATTAAATGGCAGCCCCAATTAGCCGACATTTCATGGAAATAGTTAAAAAGATATAAAGAAGACAAACTGCTGTTTAACTGCAAAAATTATGTATTTAAATGAAATACAGAACAAATTAAAATACTATCAATGCTACTACAGTACTATTTGACTGTGTATTAGTTCCTAATAGTTAACGAAGAAGGGTATCATGTTCTTTTGATTGACTGTGAATGAACAAACACAGACACCTAGTCCTGACGAAGGGTCTCGGCCCGAAACGTTGACTGTTCGTTTCCACGGATGCTGCCCGACCTGCTGAGTTCCTCCAGCGTGTTGTGCGCAGTGCAGATAATGGACTACCTTCACATAATGCCACTGACGATTACATCCTCCAAATCTTTATTCTCATCATAACATTCAAGATGATTGTTGATTTTACTATGTCAGCAAATTAGGAGCTTCAAATTCTTTGCAGGACCTAACTTGTTGAAGTAGTGAAATTGTTTCATTTTCACACTGCCTCTTTCTGAATGCTGGAAACTGCAGTAGCAAAACAGTTCTGAATTGTTTTATTTCTTACTTATTGCCAACTATCAGTGACAACAATCACCGCTTTTTGAACACAAACGCACATAATGGACGCTATAAAAAACACTTCGCGACCATACCAGTGCAAGTGTCTGACGCTAGTTAGAAACTGTTCGGCAATGGTCTCCTGTCCCAATTAAGCAGCATAGTGTCCCAATGAAATGAAGGGAATCCTGGCCCTTCTCTCTATTTATTTTTGTTCTTTATGAGTTGTCCCAAATAAGAGGCTGTCCTGATTAACTGATGGCCCAGATAACTGGAATCGGTTAATCGGTTATTTCCTGTGAATGCCTGCAGGAAAATTAATCTCAGGTAGCATACGATGATACATATGTACTTTGGTGATA
The DNA here is from genome assembly GCF_048418815.1 of Hemitrygon akajei. NCBI lineage: Eukaryota > Metazoa > Chordata > Chondrichthyes > Myliobatiformes > Dasyatidae > Hemitrygon > Hemitrygon akajei. The sequence continues at coordinate 43,738,061 of NC_133132.1, read as the reverse complement.
AATTTATTTTGAACTTTTGGACTTTGAACATGGATTATCAGCTGGTTTTGAGGTGTGGCCTGAAGGGAAAGATAATTTAACAGAGGATATGGATAATTTAAGGCCTGACCTCAAGGTAGCACGTAAATTCAACTGACAATATGTGTTGCTTGTCATTGTCTGTGAGATCAAATGCAGCAGGTGGACAACTTGTTGGGGATGTTGCTGCTTGTCATGGATTCTTGCAGTGCAGCCAAGGCCATTTGGTCCATCCTTGCCTATGCTGCCCAGCTCCTCCTGTATCTCTGATTTTTTCTTTCAGAGACTTGCAATTGGAAACCAGCCAGTAGGCATCTTTGAGCTCTAAGAAGCCCCTTTGAACCCCTGATCTACTCACTTTACACCTATGATTGTGTGGCTAAGTACAACTCCAACACCGTATTCAAGTTTGCTGACGACACCACTATTGTGGGCCATATCAGAGATGGCGATGAATACAGGAAGGTGATTGAAAATCTGGCTGAGTGGTGTCATAACAACAACCACTCACTCAATGTTAGCAAGACCAAGGAACTGATTGTGGACTTCCGGAGAGGGAAACCAGGGATCCACGAGCCAGTCTTCATCGGACGATCAGAGGTGGAGAGGGTCAATATCTTTAAATCCCTGGCTCTCACTATCTCAGAGGACCTGTCCTGGACCCATCATATAAATATAATTGGAAAGAAAGCACAGTAGTGCCTCTACTTCCTTAGGACTCTGCAAAGGTTCTCATGTTATCAAAAACCTTGACAAACCTCTATAGATGTCAAATAAACTCTTCTCGGCCTTCCAGCTGGGTACATGTATCGATTATAACAGATATTTTGATACCAAACTCTGCCACCTTCATCAGGGATGATGCCTGGGCATGTCCAGACCAATGATATTTATACCTCCTCCTGATTGGTAGCTCTCATCCAATCAGGTTTCCAATCTCCCACCTTGTTTACAATTGAATTCCAGTTCTTACTGAGAGCAAGACCTTTGCCTTTGTTAAAATCCTTTTCCTCTAGTTTTATTTCAATGGCTTCCTTTACCAGGCAGTCCCAGAAACCATTGGGATGGCATGGTGGTTTTGTACCATTGGAGTCAAACCTACGGCAGTTGCAAATGTTATCTTCTGCCACCACCGATTTCACCGGCTAACCCAAATGGATATACCTCCTGTGCTCCTTAATATGCATTTCCACCGTGCGTTCCATCTGGACATTCCAATACAATGGAAACCGGACGGTAGCCTTGGACATGGTGTCTATGGGAAATGCACTCACACGGACTTGTACCTCAACAATAACAGCCTCCGTCATGCCTCCCGATGTACAGCAGTTCTTCCTACTTGGATTAACCATGTGGAAACTATTTCAGATCCAGAGAGTCTCCCTGAGGAAATAAGATGATTACACACAACGTTCCTACAGAATGGCTACAAGGTGAAGGAAATCCAATGGAAATCCAGGAAACCTAAAAATGTGGAGGAATCCGTCACTACCGCCTGTCTTCCCTGTATTTCCTTGGTTTCTGGAAGGACGGCCAAGATCCTGAGGAAATACCAGATTAATACCATCCGCAAACCCATGAAGAAGCTCACGCAGGCCGGAGATGACCTGGGACTCGGGTCGGCTGGCGTTTACGGTGTTCCCTGGGAGTGCGGAGTAGTGTATGTTGTCTAAATGGGACGTGTGATGGAAACACGTATCATGGAGCACAGGAGGCGTACCTGTTTGGGTCACCCAGAGAAATTGATGGTAGCAGAACATTGCATTCGCGATGGCCATAGTAGTAACTACAATGGCACACAAAACTACTGTGCCACACCAATGGTTTTTGGGACTGCCTGGTGAAGGAAGCCATTGAAATAAAACTAGAGAAAAAGTACTTTAACAAAGATGAAGGTCTCACTTTGAGAAAAAAACTGGAATTCAATTGTAAACAAGGTGGGAGAACGGAAAACTGATTGGATGAGCACTAATCATTCGGGTGTTGGACTACAGGGGTGTGAATACCATCGAACTAGACATGCCCAGGCATCACCATCCGTGATGAAGATGGTGGAGTTTGTCATTGAAACGTTGGTTATAATCGATACCTGTACCCAGCTGGAAGCCCAAGAAGAGTTTATTTGTTGTATATGCTGGGAAAGCACCTGATCCTTTTTTCTATAGATGTGAGGTGGAAAGTGTGCTGACTGGCTGCTTTATGGCCTGGTATGGGAACACCAATGCCTTTGAGTGGAAAATCCTACAAAAGGTAGTGGATTTGGCCCAGGCCATGCTCTTTTCTCGCTGCTGCCATCAGGTAGAAGGTACAAGTGCCTCAGGATTTGCAGCACCAGATTCAAGAACAGTTACTACCCCTCAACCATCAGGCTCTTGAACAAAAGAGGACAACTATACTCACCTATTGAGATGCTCCCACAACCAATGATCTCACTTTAAGGTGCTACTTCGTGTTCTCATTATTTATTCCTATTTATTCATATTTACATTTGCACAGTTTGTTACCTTCTATGCTCCTGCTCTTTCAATGATCCTGTTTACAGTTACTATTCTATAGATTCCCTGAGTATGCCCGCAGGAAAAGGGATCTCAGCGTTGTATGTGGAGACATGCATGTACTTGGAAAATAAATTGTTACTTTGTACTTTTGATGAAGAAACCCGGTGTGCAAATAAAAATACTGAGAACCTGAATTATAAAGAGTCCTTGCAAGTGATTCTGAACTACAGACTCCATTTCAAGGCAACACGTACAACACGCTGGAGGAACTCAGCCGGTCGGGCAGCATCCGTGGAAACGAGCAGTCAACGTTTCGAGCCGAGACCCTTCGTCTTGCTTCATTGGCATGTGGCACAGATAGCAGTCCTGAGATCACAACCCTGGAGGTCCTGTCCTTTAACTAAGCACCTAACTCCCTGGGGAAGAGTTTTCAGGATCTTGTCACCCTTCCTACTCAAGTCATTGGTATCGACCGGGGTCTACAACCTCTGTCTTCTCACCCTCCCACTTCAGAATGCTATGGACTCCATCCAAGTCCGGGAGGCAAGATACCGTCTGGAATATTGTTTTTGTCCACTGAACACCCTAACCATTGAATTCCCTATCACTACAGCTGGCCTCTTCTCCCCTTTTCTGAGCCACTGAGCTAGACTTGGCACTGGACACTTGACTGCTGTGGCTTTCCACTGCTACGTTATCCCTCCATCTGTATCCAAAGCATCTGTCATTGAGGGGAACAACCACTGGGGTACTCTGCACTGACTGCCTATTCCCCTTCCCCTCCTGACATTCACCCACTTATCCATGTCCTACCTTTCTACATCGCCTGTCTATCAACCTCTCAGCTTCATGAATGATCTGGTGTTCATCCAGTTCCAGCTCCAATTCCTTAGCACAGTCTGCATGAAGCTGCAGCTGGATGCACTTCCTGTGGGTCGATTCGTCTGGAGGTGCCCCTACCTTCCCACATCTTACAGGAGAAACGTTCCGCTTTCCACTATCCAGCCTGGCATTCCCATTGCTCTGACTGTGCAAAAAACAGGAAAGAAAACTACGTGAAAAGTCTACCTACAGCCTCTGCCTCTTCTTGCTGCAGCCCCCACCACCACCTGCCCCCGCTCTAACACTGGTCCACTCCCACAATGGCCACTCCACTTAAACCTAACTCCATTTTGTTGGCCCTTACCCCACGATCTGTGATGCGCAGGATGTCTCATCTGCCCTGCTCGTTGTTTTAAACATACGATAATAAATTTACTTTGAACTTCAATGGATTTCAACAACTTTGAAACAGATTCAAGCATCAGAGTACACTATGTAGTTTTGAACAATATGTTGTTACACAGACAATGATTAACATTCATCATCCTCTGGTTTATGTGTGTACTGGTAGTAGGAGACAGCAAATGGATCTGATTGATCTCTGTATTTCCTAGCAACTACAATCATCCAGGCAGGATTAGGCCCAAGAGAATCCTTTGAAATTAGATTCAATTGTCTGAATTGGGTAAGGTGGAAAAATTATATTAACATGTAGTTTAGATATATGAAAATTGTCTCAGTATTGCAGGTAAATAAATTTGCAATAATCTGCACTTTAGTATTTAATTAAAAAAAACCTTGCTGTGTACTTAATAGTACTCCAAAATCAACATAGTTTCACTTTATCTCTGCCAGAAAACAGTTCCTTTTCAATTATTGTTGAAATGGTAGAACTAATTGTATTATTGCATACACATTAATAAACCCTGTACCAAAACCACACAAAGCAGTAGCATTTAAGATATGGTTCAAGTGCACCATAAAGGAAGAGCTGGATAGACTTTGCAGAACATTTAAAGTCTATTTTTTTTTACTGTAAAATTACTACTTTGAATCCTCTTGAGGTCATTTTGAAGTTCCTTGACAATTTTCTCTTTACTCCCATCTCACCTCTCTTCATTTTCTAAATATCCACTTCTGGTACTGAATTTTATATGATGGGAATGTGAAATTATAAAACTTAATCCCACCAAAATTATAAAATATAATCCCACTAATCCAGAGTCAGCAGTTGTTGATATTTTTCCCAATATGTGTGAATTAGGGACTACCTTAGAAACAGCTTAGCCACAAAACATAATATTTTTCTAAATTATCAGTATTCGGAGGTATCATTAACTAGAAATTTAATCTAATCTCTGAACTGACTCTATGGCTAACAGACTCACTTTCAAGAAGTCTTTGCAACTCATGTTCTCAGTATCTTTTTAAATTTGTAGTTTGTCTTTTGCACGTTGGTTGTTCGGTAATCTTTGTCTGTTTATGTATAGCTTTTCATGATTTTTTTCCCCGCTTTCCTGTAAATACCTGCGAGAGAATGAGTCTCAAGGCAGTATATGGAAACTGTGGTAGTTTTGAAATATCTTTAACAATTCTTCACGTTTTTGTGTAACTGGGCGGTTCGTAAGTGATTACTGCAAACGTTTCGAACGCAATGCAATTTCATGCAAGACCATTAACATTCAGGAGTTCCAGAAATGTTGAATGTGTTGTTTATCGGTTTTTATAATGTTTTTGAATCTTCCTCAATCTAGGGTTTTGATCCTTGGAGGATCAGGAGGAATCGGTACCTTTGCTACTCAGGTAAGTGAATGTTATTAACTTGTTTTATTTATTCTCAATTCTTGTATTGATTGTAATGATTGTACTTATTATATTCTAGTTAAATTAATTGAATCATTTAATCATACAGCATGGTAACACGCCATTCAACCCAACTCGTCCAAACCTTATCAATCTCCTCTCCTAGCACTAGATTGATTACTTTCTATGTCAAAGCAATTCCAGAGCTCCCGGAGACACTTCTTAAACGTGAGTGATCATGGCTCATGAATTTCACTGAGTTTTTTCAAGAGGTGACAAGAAGATTGATGAGGTCATGGTTTTAGGGGTTGCTTATGTGGACTTTAGCGAGGCCTTTGACCGTGTCCCACCTGGGAGACTCGTTCAGAAGGTTACATCACATGTGGTCCTTTGGTTGCAAAGTTGTCTTCGCGGCAGCTCAGATGGTAACAGTGGAGGCATGTTTTTCAGATTCAAAGCCTGTGACCTGTGTTGTAAATTTTGGTGCTGTGTCCCTGGTTGTTTGTCACCTGTCTTAGCAATTTGGCTGAGAATGTAGTTGACAAGATGTGTAAGTTTGCAGATGACACCAACATTGGCGGTGTGTGGACAGTGAAGATGGTTACCTAAGACTACAACAAGATTTAGCTCAACTGGGAAAATGGGCACAGTAATGGCAGATGAAATATGACTCAGACAGGTGCGAAGTGTTGCATTTTGGGAAGTTAAACCAGGACAGGGGCCCTGGAGAGTACTGTAGAACAAAGATACTTAGCGATACAACTCCAAATTTCCTGAAAGTGGCAACACAGGTAGGCAAAGTGATAATGAGTCTGTTTGGCATGTTTGCCTTCATTGGCCAGGACACTGAGTACAGCAGCTGGGACATCTGTCTAGCAGCTTTATAAGTTGCTGGCAAGACCACACTTGGAGTGTTGTATGCAGTTGTGGTTGCCCAGCTGAAGGAAGGACTTGATTAAGCTAGAGAGGGTGCAGAAAAGATTCATAAGCTCGTTGCTGGTACTCGAACTAGAGTTATGAGGAGAAACTGGATAGGCTGGAGCAAAGGAGGTTGAGGAGTGAGCCGATAGGGGTTTATAAACTCATAAGGGGCATACTGTAAGGTGGGATGGGCACATTTGTTTTCTGCAGGGTAGTGTAAAGTCAGAGTACACAGATTTAAGATGAGAGGAACAATTGCGCTGATAATTGTGAGACGCATGATGTTTTACAGGCAGCAAACAAAACTATTAATGACACGTTTTCTGGAGTATGAACACTGCAATCTGTAGGCTGTAATTTCCCGAAGGGAGACGTGCTTTTGAGCAGTCTGCCCGAGCTGGTGTTTGCGGTATCCTGAAGGGTTTGGCAAACCGGACTCTGGCAAATGGAGGCATGGCTACGGCGGCTATTGCTGGAGCAGACTTGGGGCTTGGTCGAACCGGTGGGCCTGGGCTAGAGAGAGTGAAAAATGTTTGGCCGATTTGAGTGCTGAGCCAGATGAGAAAGATCGAAGCATCAGAGTAGAGGGCAAAAGTCAGCCGAAAGCTGCGTGAGGTTTACTTGCCTCAGTGCTAAACTGGCTCTATAGCCGTGGCCTGCAGGTGTCAGGCTCCTGGAGGGGCTTCACTCACCTCAGCATTGAACTGGCTCCGTGGCTGTGACCTGCGGCCCTCGGCTCCGGACTGACTGAACTCCGAACTGGCTCCGTGACTGTGACCTGCGGCCCTCGGCTCCGGACTGACTGAACTCCGAACTGGCTCCGTGGCTGTGACCTGCGGCCCTCGGCTCCGGACTGACTGAACTCCGAACTGGCTCCGTGGCTGTGACCTGCGGCCCTCGGCTCCGGACTGACCGAACTCCGAACTGGCTCCGTGGCTGTGACCTGCGGCCCTCGGCTCCGGACTGACCGAACTCCGAACTGGCTCCGTGGCTGTGACCTGCGGCCCTCGGCTCCGGACTGACCGAACTCCGAACTGGCTCCGTGGCTGTGACCTGCGGCCCTCGGCTCCGGACTGACCGAACTCCGAACTGGCTCCGTGGCTGTGACCTGCGGCCCTCGGCTCCGGACTGACCGAACTCCGAACTGGCTCCGTGGCTGTGACCTGCGGCCCTCGGCTCCGGACTGACCGAACTCCGAACTGGCTCCGTGGCTGTGACCTGCGGTCCTCGGCTCCGGACTGACCGAACTCCGAACTGGCTCCGTGGCTGTGACCTGCGGCCCTCGGCTCCGGACTGACTGAACTCCGAACTGGCTCCGTGGCTGTGACCTGCGGCCCTCGGCTCCGGACTGACTGAACTCCGAACTGGCTCCGTGACTGTGACCTGCGGCCTTCGGCTCCGGACTGACTGAACTCCGAACTGGCTCCGTGGCTGTGACCTGCGGTCCTCGGCTCCGGACTGACTGAACTCCGAACTGGCTCCGTGGCTGTGACCTGCGGCCCTCGGCTCTGGACTGACTGAACTCCGAACTGGCTCCGTGGCTGTGACCTGCGACCCTTGGCTCTGGACTGACCGAACTCCGAACTGGCTCCGTGGCTGTGACCTGCGGCCCTCGGCTCCGGACTGACCGAACTCCGAACTGGCTCCGTGGCTGTGAGCTCACTTTCACAGACCCTGTCGTTCACGCTCTCTCTGTTATTTGTTTACTCTTTTATTATTCGCGTGACTTATTCTTTTTATCACACAACATGTGTTTCTACTGTCTTTGTTTCTTAATGAATTTGCTTTTGTTTCTTTGTTCATAGAAGATGAATCTCAAGGTTGTATATAATATAATGCACATACTTTGATAATAACTGTACTTCGAATTTTGATTCAAAGAGGACTTGAGGGGTACGCTTTCTCTCAGACAATGGTGGATAAATGAAACGAGTTGCCAGAGAAAGTGGTATAGGCATGAACACTTACACTGTTTTATAAAAAAAATTTGCACACGTATAGCGATAAGAATGATTGAAAGCAATATGGTCCAGATACATGCAGATGGGATTGGCTCAGATAATCATCTTGATTGTGCTGAAGGCTCCGTTTCCATGCTGTATGACTTGCTGACTGGAAATGCTGTCAGCGACTCAGTTTAAACCACTCTCTCAAGCACTGCGTGCCAGGTACTGTTGAGTCTATAAGATATAAGAGCAAAATTAGGCCATTTGGCTCTTTGAGTTTGCTCCGCCATTTGATCGTGGCTGATCCATTTCCCTCTAAACCCATTCTTTTGCCTCCTCTCTGTAGCCTTTCACAACCTGACTAATCAAGAACCTATCAACCTCCACCTTAAATACACCCAATCACCTGGCCTCCACAGCTGCCCCGTGGCAACGAATTCCACAGATTCATCACTCTCTGGCTAAAGAAATTCCTCCTCATCTCCATTCTAAATGGACATCCCTCCATTCTGAGGCTAAGTCCTCCAGTCCTAAACTCCCCCACCATAGGAGACACACTTTCCACATCCACTCTATCTAGGCCTTTCAACATTTGATAGGCTTCAATGAGATCCACTTTATTCTTCTAAGGTCCAGTCAGTAAATGCCCAGCGCCACCAATTGCTCCTCGTATGATAACCCTTTCATTCCCGGAATCATCCTTGTGGATCCCCCTCTGAGCCCTCTTCACCGTCAAATAAGGTGCCCAAAACTGCTCACGTACTCCAAGTGAGGCCTCACCAGTGCTTTATAAAGTCTCAGCATCATATCTGTGCTTCTACCAAAGTGCATGACCATATACTTCCCGACACTGTATTCCATCTGTCACTTCTTTGCCCATTCTCCTGATCTGTCTAAGTTCTTCTGCAGCCTCCCTATTTCCTCAAAACTTCCTGTTCCTCCACCGTTCTACGTATCATCTGCAAAATTGGCAGTAAAACCATCAATTCCATCGTCCAAATTATTGACGTACAACATAAAAAGAAATGATCCCAACACTGACTCACGGAGCAAGCACAACACTAGTCACCATTAGCTAATCAGAAAAGGCTCCCTTTATTCCAACTCTTTGTCTCCTGCCAATCAGCCATTGCTAGAATCTTTCCTGTAATACCATGGGCTTGTAGCTTGTTAAGTAGCTTCATGTGCGGCTCCTTGTTAAAATCCAAGTACACAACATCCACCGGTTTTCCTTTGTCTATTCTGCTTGTTATTTCCTCAAAGAATTTCAATAGATTTGTCAGGCAATATTTTCCCTTCCCATGCTGACTTTGCCTAATTTATCATGTGTCTCCAAGTACCTTGAAACCACATCCATAACAATCAACTCCAACATCTTCCCAACAACAGAGGTCAGGCTAACTGGCCTATAATTTCCTTTCTTCTGTCTCCCTCCATTCTTGAAGAGTGGGGAGTGACACTTGCAATTAACAGTCCTCCGGGACCATGCTAGAATTTATTGATTCTTGAAAGATCATTATTAATGCCTCCACCGTCTCTTCAGCTATTTCTTTCAGAACCTGGAGTGAACCTTGTCCCCCATTACTCCAGCATTACTTTCCAGCAGTTCAATGTCTATTCTCGCCTCTCTTTTACTTTTTATATATTTGAAAAAAACCTATCCTTGTATAGTCCACAAACATGGCCACAAAGCCATCAATTCCATCATACAAATCTTAGGCATATAATGTGAAGTCTTTTTCATATTCCCTCTAAATCTTTTGCCCCTTACCTTTCTAGTTTCGTCTACCTCTGATATTGGAGAAAGGTTTCCTGCAGTGTACCCTGATTATATCCCTCACCGTACTTTCTGTCTTCCAGCCATAATAATTGCATTTTACCTTTCGTCTTCCCTTCCTCTTTCTCTCAACTTGGACCATTTTGTTTTATTTTTGTTTTCCCACATCTTTTCCTTTGAACATGCTCATATCATAACAGACTATTTTAATGCTTCCCTGATCTAAGTGCAGTATCTCTCATTTTCTTTGCCTTTATTAACCTCCCCTCCCTCACACCGTCCTTACTTCTGCCACATTCAGTCTCCCTTTTTGATTTTGCTTCAGTAAAGCAGGTCCTCACTCAGTTCAAATGTCAAAGGTGAAAAGGTCCTTCTGGACTTTTAGCTTCACTGATGCCCAAATATTGTGTAAAAATATTTCATGGTTATCCGTGTTGAAGGCACGTCGTAAATTTAATATAGTAGCGAAGTTAGAATGGAACAAAAACATTATTTTTGTGCTGTTTCTCGAGCTAATTAGTTTTGTTTGGATCAAAATCACTTCTATTCCCCTGACTCCTCTGTGTTTTGATCTTTCAATGCAACTGACCATCTGGGGTTGGAACAGCTTCATGTTTTTCTCAGTATTGATGCAGAACTCATTAATAGTCCCTGGTGTCAAGCCGTAGAAAATTAATGAGTAGCAACCTTGGCTGGTGAAATGGAAATGAACCTGCCTAATGATTATTTATCATATATAATCCACTCAAACGAAACGTGTTGTCATTACTTAATGTTGCATAAACTGATTTTAATTTAGTTTAATTGGAGCTATTTTCTGCGAGTCCTGCTTTGGTTTTCTCACCATTTCATGCCTTTTGTTTGCTATCATGTGATTGTTATATTTGTGGTAATATTATTTCATTCAGCCTCACTTACTATTCGAGCTGTGCTTTACTGTCTGTTCAGTCAGAGAAAACAGGCAGGACTGGTACTTCATAAAACATTATTTGTTTGTCATATCTGGTGTATTGCCTGTCCCTAGACTGTTTTCCTAGCTGTGATGCCTTAACAGTGTAAACCCTGAGCTCCAAGATTCCTTCCATATATTCTTCAGCCCCATTAAGGGCCTCCTTGGTCCCATCCTCAGTTATCTTTATTTATTTATTTACATCTGTCACTTGCTTCAGGTTGGGGGACTTTGCATTGTGACTGGGAAACGTTGATGCACGGCTCAGACTGGTCACTGTCGACGTACAGCTCATTGGCTGAAAGAGTGTGTACGGAACGCATATATGGTTTAGACTTTAATTCATCCTCTGTTTGAATCGTCTAGTGCTGAAGATGCCCTTTGTGTCAATGTCAGTCAGTGTCCATACCGCCACTGATTAATCCCAGATCCCCATCAATCTTTGCCACGCTGTATTTTTGCAGCTAACGTTAGGAGGACCAGAAGCTTGAAATCCCACTCTGCCCTGGGTTTAAGCTTCGGTTACTGAACCAACCTGCGCAGCCCGATTCACTACTTCAGTATAACGACAGCATGACTATTTTGCACTGTAATCGTTCATTGTCTTTGTTCTAATTCTGTTCTTTCTCATATAATTTTGTCTAATTAATGTTTAATTATGATTTTCCCGTGACTCCTGGGCTCCCGTGATGTAATGCTTTTGATGCTGTACGCAGATTTTTTTGTTGCACCTGCGCATATGTGTACTTGTACGTGTGGGGGAAAATAGATATTTCAACTTTTACCTTTTGGCTCTTCTTCTTTCCTCGTTGCCCTGTAATATTCTTCCAGCTATTTTTATCGTTCTGTTTTGAATATCCTTCCAACATCCTTTACAGGCATTTTCCAAACGGTTCAATGATTGTTCATTCAAACTCCTAACTACATTTAACTACATGGCCTTATTTAAACATTTGGGAGGAAATGATGCCTCCAGCACTGGATGGTAATTGTTCCACTGAATTACTTTAAACTGCAAACCCCACCTTTCCCCTCCTTCCGCAGTGAATGTGTTAGATTAAATTACAGTGATGGGTACATCACAGCTCCTTAAATTGAAGTACTTTTGGACTCATTGATAGAAAATTGTTTGCCTAATCAAACCAGTGATGAGACTCTGTATACAGTATATGGTGGCCATGTGCATCATTTCCTCTGGAATTTTCCTCCTGTATAGCTTTTGAAAGCCTGGGGAGCCCATGTGACCACTACCTGCTCAGCAGATGCTTTCTCACTCTTAAAAGATTTGGGTGCCGATCACATCGTTGACTATAGAGCTCGGAGTGTGGAGGAGCAGCTCAAGGACCTGGAACTGTAAGTGATTTGCTGTCGTAATCATGAAATTGGAAACGTTCTGCTGACCTGCGCGGTTGACTCTTTGGTGGGTACACTCAGCACTCCACACCGTGGCAGGGGCAGAGCCTCTAACCCTTAACTCCATGTCTGAAGTGAACGCGCAGGTTGGAGTTGTCCTGGAGAATCCTGTTGGTGCCTTCTGCAGTTCCTTGTTTCTCCTAGCTCACTCTGCTGCCGTTCTCCACTGCCCACGCTCCACCATTAACCCTTCCTTGGGAAGGGAGTTAAACGAACACGTATCTCAATGAGCGTTGCTGGAAACCACCGCAGAAGATGCGGTGCAGTGCGGGAACTTTGGAAATGTGTGGTTTGGGGAAGGATAGAGTGCTGAGGGATGTGACATCACCTTTTTGGGGACTGTGCCACGTATTTGGTTTAGTTTAGGCGTTCTTTTTTCATCTTGTCCATTCTACCCACAACAAGGAACTTCTTGTGAAGCTCTTCTGTTGCCCATTACGCCACTCGCGTTTAGGGCAGCGATGAAGGTCCTCCAGCTCTGACCGTGTTCAGGGCTTCCCTCATCACGTCAGTAGCTTCCTCTCGGTTCTCACCACTCTCAGTCACGCAAATCCTGGGTGGGGGTTCAGGAATACTGTTGCACTCAGATGCAGGAGGATTCTTCGCTGGTGTTTCTCTAATAATTTTGTTTGACCAGTCAGGGTTGTTAGCCCTGAGCCGAACCCCCGAACCTGGACGACTGGTGGACAACTCCTAGTTTGGCCTCTAACCTTTGACCTGATTGGCATGGGTGACCCTACCAAGAGCCAAAGCTTAAAGCCCTGACTCCAGCCAACTTAGCTCTCTGGGTCGTTAAGGCATGCATGTCCCCAAACCACGACAAGGTAGTGGTCTTCCTGGAGGTTCTTGTGAACTAGTGTACCACTGTTGCTAACTTTGGGAGCTGGAAGAAGTTATACCATCAAAGTCTGAGCCATTTTTTGCATTCTCTTCTGAGGCATCTTTGGAAGCAGGCAACCCTTGCTCTTTGTCTGTATACCCTACCAGCTGGTGTCCGTTGTACACAACAGGCGTTTGGTGCTTGACGGAGTTTAATCTGAGCTGAGGGTAGTATTTCTGCATCGTTCCCTCACTATGCCACGTTCTTTGCAGAGGCTGCCAGCGATACTAACTGAGGTGCGTGAACGTTTATCTTCCTTCCCAAGGCAGTAGAACAGAGGGATCTGGGAGTACAGATACATAATTCCCTACAAGTGACATCACAAGTAGATAGGGTCATAAAGAAAGCTTTTGGTACATTGGCCTTTGTAAATCAAAATATTCAGTATAAGAGTTGGAATGTAATGGTGAGGTTGTATAAGACATTGGTGAGGCCGAATTTGGAGTATTGTGTGCAGTTTTGGTCACCAAATTACAGGAAGGATATTAATAAGGTTGAAAGAGTGCAGAGAAGGTTTACAAGGATGTTGCCGGGACTTGAGAAACTGAGTTACAGAGAAAGGTTGAATAGGTTAGGACTTTATTCCCTGGAGCGTAGAAGAATGAGGGGTGATTTGATAGAGGTATATAAAATTATGATGGGTATAGACGGTGAATGCAAGCAGGCTTTTTCCACTGATGCCAGGGGAGGAAAAAAACCCAGAGGTCATGGGTGAAGTGGGAAAAGTTTAAAGGGAACATTGGGGGGGCTTCTTCACGCAAAGAGTGGTGGGAGTGTGGAATGAGCTGCCAGATGAAGTGGTGAATGCGGGCTCACTTTTAACATTTAAGAAAACCTTTGACAGGTATATGGATGAAAGAGGTATGGAGGGATATGGTCCAGGTGCAAGTCAGTGGGACTAGGCAGAAAAATGGTTCGGCACAGCCAAGAAGGGCCAAAAGGCCTGTTTCTGTGCTGTAATGTTCTATGGAAGGGTTAGTGCTGGAGTACGCACAGGTGCCAGGTAGCTGTGGTGGAGAGCAGCAGAGTGAGCTACTCTTGACAATTTCTGACAAGAAGACGCAAGAGATTAGAGATACTGGAATCTAGAGCAACAAACAGTCTGCTGCGGGGGCTGGTGGGGGGAGGAAATGTTGATTTTTTTTTGGGTCGAAACCCTGTATCAGACTGGAAGTGCCTACGATTCCTTCCTCTCACAGATGCAGCTCGACTCACTGGGTTACTGCAGCAGCTTGTCCAACAAGTTAGGGTTTTGTTGATAATATTTTGTACTGGCATGAGAATGGTATTGATGATTGGAATTTATTTACGTGCAGAGATTCGATTTTCTATCCCTAGATCTCATTGTTTTTCCACCAAAAGGTGAATGTACGCCTTGTGCTCCTATGAACATAGCTTTTTATGTTAAGGCTGTCAGTTCAGGTTGCAGATTTTGAAGATGTAGGTTTGCTCCTTTGAAGAAAGAAGGGCAGACAATATGTTTTCACCCCTCCTGTGCATGTCATGAGTTAACCAGTGACCAGAGTAAACCGTTCCTCTCTTGGCAGATTAAAGATTAGCTTTATTTATCAGATGTATATTGAAACATACAGTGAAATGTGTTGTTTGCATGGAGAATGTACAGAGGGCAGCCCACAGGTGTAGGTGTGCTGTATTCCTCAATGTAGTATGCCCACAAGTTACAAACCCTAACTCGTATGTCTTTGGACTGTGGGAGGAAACATGAGCCCCTGGAGGACACCCATGTGGTCACGGGGCCAACTTCCAAACTCTTTACAGACGGTGGTGGGAATTGAACCCCCAATCATGCAGGTGGCGCTGCGAAGTGTCACGCTAGGCGATAAAGAGATGTAGAGTGGCCAGGACCCGTGCTGGCAGCGTAGAACTGAAATGCACCGTCCGTAGCCATTGCATCACTAGAGTTAGGTTTTGGAACTTCTATCAGTGCCATCATTTGGTAGTCTTTTCGATTATCTGAGCCTGCCTCGCCCTCAGCTCATCTGCCGGTGAAACCCCTCCAGACTCGATTATTACAACATTTCTGGCCAATGACCCTTATTTCACTCTCTGGAAATTTAAGGTCAGCTGCAATGTGTTATCTCACTTCAAGCCCCTTTCACCCATCGGCTCTGTACCTGCTCAGCTGCACTAACCCTGGTTAAGCGATGCCAAGAACTCAAAATTCTTTACCTTATTTTCACTTCTCACTATCTCTGTAATGCTGCCCTCACCCGTCTCCTCCGTTTCCTGTACGTCCACACTCACCCCATCTTCCCACTGCCTCAACAGGGATGGAGTTCCTCTTGTCCTAATCTATCAACCCACGAGCTTCCGCATCCAGCACACCATTCTCTGCAACTTCCACCATCTCCAAAGGGATCCTACCACCAAACGCATCTTTACCTCCCACCCGATTCCCTGCTCTCTGTAGGGTTTGCTCCCTCCGTAATTACTGTGTCCAGTACTTACCCTGCAAATGGCC
Organism: Hemitrygon akajei; assembly: GCF_048418815.1. Taxonomy (NCBI): domain Eukaryota; kingdom Metazoa; phylum Chordata; class Chondrichthyes; order Myliobatiformes; family Dasyatidae; genus Hemitrygon; species Hemitrygon akajei. Next base: position 43,722,552 of record NC_133132.1, on the reverse strand, counting down.
AAAGCGCTACACTTGCCCATTTACCTCCTCCCTCACCTCCGTTCAGAGTCCCAAACTGTCCTTCCAGGTATGCCAGATCTGCCGGGGTTGTCTTATTGTATCCGGTGCTCCCAGTGCAGCCTCCTGTTGGTGAGGCGTTTAGGGAATCGCTTTGCTGAGCTGCACCTGCCAAAAGCAGAACTTCCTGGCAGCCAAACATTTCACTTCCTTTTCCTGTTCCCGTTCCGACGTGTTGATCTGTGGCCTCCTCTTCTGCCACGATGAGGCCAATAGACAGTAGGTGTAGGAGTAGGCCATTCGGCCCTTCTAGCCAGCACCGCCATTCACTGTGATCACGGCTGATCATACACAATCAGTACCCCGTTCCTGCCCTCTCCCCATATCCCTTGACCCCCACTATCTATCGGAGCTCTATCTAACTCTCTCTTGCATGCATCCAGAGACTTGGCCTCCACTGCCTTCTGGGGCAGAGCATTCCACATATCCACCACTCTCTGGGTGAAAAAGTTTTTCCGCGTCTCTGTTCTAAATGGCCTACCCCTTATTCTTAAACTGTGGCCTCTAGTTCTGGACTCGCCCATCAGCGGGAACATGCTTCCTGCCTCCAGCGTGTCCAATCCCTTAATAATCTTATATGTTTCAATCAGATCCCCTCTCATCCTTCTAAATTCCAGTGTATACAAGGCCAGTCGCTCCAATCTTTCAACATATGACAGTCCCGCCATTCCGGGAATTAACCTTGTGAACCTACGCTGTACTCCCTCAATAGCAAGAATGTCCTTCCTCAAATTTGGAGACCAAAACTTCACACAATACTCCAGGTGGGGTCTCACCAGGGCCCTGTACAGCTGCAGAAGGACCTCTTTACTCCTATACTCAATTCCTCTTGTTATAAAAGCCAGCATGCCATTAGCTTTCTTCAGTGCCTACTGTACCTGCATGCTTGCTTTCATTGACTGATGTACAAGAACACCTAGATCTCGTTGTACTTCCCCTTTTCCTAACTTGACTCCATTTAGATAGTAATCTGCCTTCCTGTTCTTGCCACCAAAGTGGATAACCTCACATTTATCCACATTAAACTGCATCTGCCATACATTTGCCCACTCACCCAACCTGTCCAAGTCACCCTGCATTCTCATAACATCCTCCTGACATTTCACACTGCCACCCAGCTTTGTGTCATCAGCAAATTTGCTAATGTTACTTTTAATCCCTTCATCTAAATCAGAGGATGTGCCTGCATCAGACACAGGAGTTCCCGAGTTCAAGAATGTGTCCTGAAATTCATGGGCATCTCCAAAATAGAGAGCAAGGAAAGAAGAGCTGGCCACTCTCAGGGTGGAAGAACAACAGCTCATATTCCGTCTGGGTAGCCTCCAACCTGATGGCATGTACATCGATTTCTTCTTCCAGTAATTTTTTCCCCTCCATTTCTCCCTTCTGTTCCCACTCTGGCCACTTATCTCTTCTCACCTCCCCCTGCTGACCCTCCTCCCCTTTCTCCTGTGGTCCACTCTCCTCTCCTATCAGATGCCTTCTACAGTTATTGTAAATTCCGTAGATGTTGCCTGGCCTGCTGAGCTCCTCCAGCATTGTGTGTGTGTTGCTTTGATTTGCAGCGTCTGCAGAACCTCTTGTGTCTGGAATCTCCGGCAGCATTGTTATCACTGTTTCACTAATTCAATCCCCTTGAGCTTTCCTCAGTTTAATTTCTCCATCCTCTTCAGTCAGGAGGTCTGCAGCAATGGCCAGTGAGTCTCTCTTCTACAAAATGTCCCTCTTTTGGGAGATCTTTTGGCATTGGCTCCTAGCATAATTTGAAGGTACAGATCCAAGTCCCATTTTATATAGGATGTGAGTAGCAACCCTCTCCACTCCTTCGATCCCTCCTTCTGTTGCTTTCAGTGGGAATTTACAGATGTGTTTCCCCAGGATTATCACAACCATGTGTCTCTTGTCCAGGTTTGACTTTATCTTGGATAATCTGGGTGGACAGACAGAGCAGTGGGCACTGAACCTGCTGAAGCCATGGTCAGGGGCTACATACGTAACACTGGTGACGCCATTAATGCTCAATATGGATCGACTTGGAGTCACTGATGGAATGTTTCGCTCGGGGGCCACCATAGGCAGCAAGGTCCTAAAGGTAAAATTATTTTCGGAAATACGTCTCACTGTACGGGCACGGGCACAAAATATGTTCTGGCTCTCCAATACTTCCTGCAACTGCGACCACGTTTCTAAAGCACTTGGTTGGCTGTAAGGTGCTTTCTGAGATGCCGCGCTGATGTAAGCCACACGCGGTCTGAAGCTGTGCAGAGGGAAATGCTAAAGTGGCAGCAGCGGAATGGATGATGGCGGTGGAATTAGATCTGCCTTCAGGGAGAGGGTTTGGGTCGCTTCTGTTCCAGCAAAACCTCCAGCATCAGCAGCCCACCGATACGTAAGGTCAGAATAGGGATGCGTACTGTAGAGCAGTGCTCCTCAGCGGGCTGAGAAAGCAGAGGCCTTAAGCGGACCAACCTGGTTCGTTGAACGCCGCATCTGCTTTGGACCCCAGCAGCACTATAAGCAATTTGGTAGTATGCACGTAGAAGAGAATAGAACAGAACTTTGTTGTCATTGTCCAAGACAGCGAGACTGCACAGCCACTCCAGTCTATGTAAAGCAGATATTTACAATGCATGCTGTGATTTGCTCTGTTCCTCACTTAACTCTTGAATGGCAGGCTCTACTGTGTGGTGAGGTTGTAAGTCCAATCCAGATTGGATAGGCAGAGGCTTACTTAGTATTATAGAGTCATACAGCACGGAAGCAGGTCCTCTGTTCTACCAAATCCACTCCTGATTGCACTAATCTACACTCATACCCTTTTACTTACCCCGCATTTTCATCAGCTTCCTCCAGGTTCCTGCCATTTGCACAAATTCCCACAGCCTACCATTGCAGATGTGTTTGGGACGTGGGAAGACCACGCCGTCACACGGGGAGTGTGTGAGGTGTCAGCTGGAGCAGCTCTGCCACCTGGTGGCTGTCGTTTGTTCATTTCAGAGATACTGTCCGGTAATACCTAGTCCCTTCTGGCCCAGTGAGCCTGTGCCGCCTGGTTATAACATGTATCTTCTATCTAGGCAGCACCCTGGTAAAATTCTTCTGCACACTTTCCACATTCTTCCTATTTTACGGCAACCAGAGCTGCACACAAACAAGTGAGGTCTGACTGAAGTTTTAGAAAATTGCAGCTTGATTTCCGTACTCTTACACTAACCTAATGAAGCTCCTTTGTCACCACCTCAAAAAAAAACTTGCTTAAGTTTGTAAGGTATGACCTGCCTGCACAAAGTTAGGCTAACTTTCTCTAAGTAGTTGATGCCTTTTCAAGTGAGCATACATGTTATCCCCCAGCTTCCTGTCCAATAGCTTCCCTATCCGGATGCATCTCAGCTTGATACGAGTCACTCTGTCTGTGACTGCAGGACACAACCCAGCACGTTCTGGAAATCAGCCTTCCCATGAACTCCTGTCAGCACCTCTCGTAGAGCAGCCAGTATAATCAAAGCCCCACTCGCTCCAGCCAGACTCTCTTCTCACCCCTCCCATCAGGCAGAAGGTACAAAAGCATGAAAGCACATCCCACAAGGCTCAAAGACTGCCTCTATCCCGTTGTTATAGGACTATTGAATGGCTCCTTAGTACAGTAAGATGGACTCCTGTCCTTACAATCTCCACGTTAAGACCAAGCATCCTATTGTCTACCTGCACTCCACTTTCTCTGTAACTGTTACACGATTGTAATGAATTAATCTGTATGTTTTTCACTTTGCCAAAGTTTGAACTAAATTTATGATCAAAGTGTATATAAGTCACCATATACAGTACAACCCTGAGATTCATTTTTTTTATGGTATTCACAGTAAATACAAGAAACACAAGAGAATCCACGAAAGGCTGCCCCACATACAGTCAATGTGCACAAGACAGCAAAATGCAAATACTAAATAACTAAGCAATAAATATCGAGAACGTGAGATGAGGTGTGCTTGAAGACGAGTCCATAGGTTGTGGGAACAGTTCAGTGATGGAGTGAGTGAAGTTATCCTCACTGGTTCAGGAGCCTGATGGTTGGTTGGGGGGGTAATAACTGTTACTGAACCTGGTGGTGTGAGTCCCGAGTCTCCTGTACCTTTTTGCTGATGGCAGCAGAGAGAAGAAAGCATGGCCTAGATGGTGGGGGTCCTCGATGATGGATGCTGCTTTCCTGCATCACTGCTTTGTGTAGGTATGCTCAGTGCTGTGGATGACTTCACCTGAGATGGGTTAGGCTGTATCTACTGCTTTTTGTAGGCTTTTCCTTCCTAGGGCATTGGTGTTTCCGTAGCAGGCTGTGATGCAGTCGGTCTTCACCTCATATAAATAGTTTGCTAACATTTTAGATGACCTTGGTACACATGATAATGATCAGCCAGTTTACCAATTTTCTACAACTGAAGTGAGGCTCAGTGGCCTATTATTCCCTGGATTATCCCTATTTCTTTTCATGTACAAAAGCACAACACTTGCTACTCTGCAGTCCCCTGGGAGCCCGCCCGTTGCTAGTCAGACAACAAAAGATCTTTGTCAAAGCCTTGGCAATCTCGTCACTTGCTTCTTTCAATATTCTGGGATAAATGCCATCGGGCCATGGGTACATATCCACTTCAGTGCTTTTCAGAAGGCCCAGCACTACCTACTCCCTGATCTCAAAATGTCCCAGCAAGTTACTAAACCTCACTCTGTTTCTGCTGTCCTCCCATTTCTCCTCAGTTAATACAGATGGAAGTACTCATTTGGTACTTTAGCCTCTTGCTCTGATTCCAATCATGATTTCTCTCCTTAATCCTTGACTGGACTTACCCTCTCCTTAGTTATTCTCTTTTTCTTAATATAAGTATCAAATGCCTTGGGATTCTCCTTGATCCTGCTCACCAAGGACATTTCATGATCCCACACTTTCCCGCTGTCTTTATATTCCACAAGGGCCCAGTCTGACCTTAGCTTCCTAAACCTATATATACTTCTTCCTGACTAAATTAAGAACCTCTTGGGTTGTCCAGGGTTCCCTTACCTTACCATCCTTGTTCTTGCCAATCCTGAACTTGAACCTGCTTGTCTTTAAACAACTTCCACATGTCAGGTGTGGACTTGTCCAACAGCAGGTGCTCCCAATCAGTGCCCCTTAGTTTCTGTTCTATCCTGTTGTAATGCTCCATCCCCAAACTCAGTATCTTCCTGCAAGACCTTTACTCGTGATTAATGAGTTTTGGTCACTATTCCCAAAACGTTCACCCACTATCAGGTCTGTCACCTGGCCTGGCTCATTTCTTAAAACCAGGTCTAAATATTTTTCTCCACATATCATTTCAACGGCCCTTCTTGGATGCACTGAAGAAATTCCAGCCCATCTTAAATTTATTAAGGAAGGCCTGTTTAATGCTGGGGAAGTTAAATCCTCCCCCTCTCTGACAACCTTGTTGTTTATGTGCCTTTTCAGAATCTGTCTACATTTCTGTTACTCTGCTTTTCAGTGGCTGTTGGAAGGCCAGTAGTATAATCCCATCAGCGTAATTGCAACTATTCTTTGCCCAAATCGCCTCTGTGAATGGGTCCTCCAGTACAGTCAGTGTTTTGGTTCAAGACCCTTCTTCAGGATTGGAAACGAAGGGGAACGATGCCAGAATAAAATGATAGGGGCAGGAGAAGGGAATAGCTGGGAGGTGATAGGTGAAGCCAGGTGGGTGGGAAAGGTAAAAGGCTGGAGAGGAAGGAATCTGATAGGAGAGGAGAGTGGACCATGAGAGAAAGGGAAGGAGGAAGGAGGACCCAGGGAGAGATGATAGCCAAGTGAGAAGAGATAAGGGGTCAGATTGGGGAACAGAAGAGGGAAGGGGGAGGGAGAGATTTTTTAACAGGAGGAGAAATCAATGTTCATGCCATCAGGTTGGACACTACCCAGTTGGAATATGGGCTGTTGCTTCTCCACCCTGAGGGTGACCGCATCGTGTCACAAGAGAAGGCCATGGACTTGACATATCGAAAGGGAATGGGGATAGGAATTAAAATGGTTGGCCATTGGGGAATTACTCTGTTGGCGGTTGGAGTGGAGGTGCTCGACAAAGTGGTTCCCTGATTTACGGTGGGTCTCACCCGCGCAGAGGTGACCGCATTGAGAGCACTGGATAAAATACAGAACCCCAACAGATTTGCAGGTGAAGTATTGCCTCACCTGGAGGTGAGGGAGGAGGTGAATGGGCAGCTGTAGCCTGCTGATTCTCCCTCATCAGTCGTGCAACCCTTCTGCCTCTTCTAACCCCATCCCCCTAAAGCAATGAAGCCCAGGAACGATGAGGTGCCAGTCCTGTCCCTCTCGCAAGCAGGTCTCTGAAATGGAAGCAACGTTGTCATTCCACGTACTGATCCTGGCTGTTAGGTTCAGCCTCCTTACCCATAATACTCCCAACGGTGAAATCAACACAGTTCAGGCAGCAGTCTCACCATGGTAGCTCGTGCTATCCCTTACTCGTCGTGCCACCTGTTTCCCTGCTGCTGTGGTTCCCACCCCCCTATCACTCTAGTACAACCCCTCCTGAGGAGCACCGGCAAACCACCCAGAGAAGGTTTTGTTTCTCCTCCGCTCTTGCCCTGGAAGAGAGTCCAATAATCCGTAAATCTGAAGCCCACCCTCCTACATCAACTCCTTGTTCATGTCTTGAACGCCACGTAGCATGGGTAGTAATCCTCAGACCTTTTTATCTTTCTACCTAGTTCTCTGAAACCCCTTTGCAGGACGGCACCCCTGCCCCTGGCTATGTCACTGAACCACAACGTCTGGCCACTCGCCTTCCCCTCTCAGAGCGTCACGTACCCACTGCAAGACGTATTTGACCCTGGGACCAGGGAGGCAAATACACTATCCTGCAGTCTCGATGGTTGCCGTCAAAACTCCTATCTGCGCCCCTAACTATTGAGTCCACTCTTGCTGACTTCAATCTTCTGTTGTTCTCCTAAAGCTGGGCATGGTGCCACTGACCCGGATACTGCTGTTCTCTGAAAGGTCATTCCCCTCCCTCCCCCACAGTATCCCCAGGCCTGTACCAGTTAGATGGGGGAACGACAACAGGGGAACCTGCTCTGCCTGCACAGTACCCTCCCACCACCTTCTGGTGGTGACCCATGTATCTGCTGCAGCCAAGGTGTGACCATCTCACTAGAACTTTTGTTTGTGATATCCTGGGAATGCCGGCTGAGGAGCTCACCCAACTCCAGCTCCAGTTCCTTTTGCCGACCTGTCAGGAGCTGCAGCTTGGTTGCACTTCCTGTGAATGTGGTCATCAGAGAGACTGTGAAATTCCCTGAATTACCACATCGTAGAGCAGAGTGATCTAGGAATGATGGTGCATAGTTCCCTGAAGGTGGAATCTCATGTGGGTAGGGTGGTGAAGAAAGCTTTTGGTATGCTGGCCTTTATAAATCAGAGCATTGAGTATAGGAGTTGGGATGTAATGTTAAAATTGTACAAGGCATTGGTGAGGCCAAATTTGGAGTATTCTGTACAGTTCTGGTCACCGAATTATAGGAAAGATATCAACAAAATAGAGAGAATACAGAGGAGATTTACTAGAATGTTACCTGGGTTTCAGCACCTAAGTTACAGGGAAAGATTGAACAAGTTAGGTCTTTGAGGGGGGACTTGATAGAGGTATTTAAAATTATGAGGGGGGATAGATAGAGTTGATGTGGATAGGCTTTTTCCATTGAGAGTAGGGGAGATTCAAACAATAGGACATGAGTTGAGACTTAGGGGGCAAAAGTTTAGGGGTAACATGAGGGGGAACTTCTTTACTCAGAGAGTGGTGGTTGTGTGGAATGAGCTTCCAGTAGAAGTGATAGAGGCAGGTTCGATATTGTCATTTAAAGTAAAGTGGGATAGGTATATGGACAGGAAAGGAATGGAGGGTTATGGGCTGAGTGCGGGTCAGTGGGATTAGGTGAGTGTAAGCGTCGGCATGGACTAGAAGGGCCGAGGTGGCCTATTTCCGTGCTGTAATTGTTATATGGTTATATCTTGTAGGAGAAGCATTCCACTGACCTGACTGCCATTTTATCTACACTGACAAAGGTCATGGATTAACAGCAAAGTAAAAACCTTCCCTAATTCTTAACTTCTCCTCAACCGTGTCTCCTCACTGAAGCCTCTCTAGCCAAACCCTCGGTTCCCCACTCCTTCACTGGCCCACTCTCTCAATGGCAACACCAAAATGGCTGCTCTGCTTGACCCTACTTCTCTTTATTGGCAAAGCATGTTTCATTGTTAGATGGATGGAATCAGGAGGGAGACATAAATAGGTCAAGGAAAGGTTCTGGGGGGGGGGGGGGGCAGTGGAGTATGATTAAGGGAATAAAAATGTCAGCGATCAGAAGGAGAGAGGTTTGGGGAGGGGGAATATGAGAGTAAAAGTCACCTGAAACTGAGTTGCAGACTGCCCAGGCAGACTATGAGATGTTGTTTCTCTGCTGTGCACTGGGCCTCACTCTGGCATCGGAGATGGGAAAGGGAGGTGAAAGCTGAGAGCTCCAGATGCCCGTTGCCGACAGAGAACACGCTTGGCAAAGCAGTCACCGTGTTTGTGTTTGCTCTCACCAATGTGGAGGAAGCCGTGTTGAGCATGCAGTAGACTGGAGGATGTGCATGGGAACCTTTGTCTCACCTGGAGGTGCTGTTTGCTGGTAAGGGAGGAGATGTAGGGACGGGCGTTGGTGGGTGAAGTGCTAATGGATAGGTAGAGGTAGGTGGGGAGGGATGAGCAGATCAGGGAGTTAAGAGAGTGGTCCCTGCAGAGGATGGAAGGAGTCTGATATTGTAGTTTGTCATTACAAATACTTGTGTGTCTGGAAGAAACAGATAGTATCCCAGAGGTTTCTTCACCCAGTCGCACAGTTTACTTAGCACTTCCCGCAGGACCTCATTCTGCAAAAACTGAATCCATCGAACGTAGGAAGATATTTGCAAAGCACGTAACCAAAATATTATTCATAAGGTAGGCTGTGGTAGCTGCTTTCATTCACACAAATTAACTTGCATCAACATCTGAAAATGTACCAGTTATTTTGAGGTCTGCATTCACTGGTTCCCTCCATTTATGTTAGAGATCTTCAACAGCCAAGCAGATATACAATCTATACTCACCAATTAATGCCTTTACAAAGGCATTTGTTGTTGTCAACACCCCTGCACCATCCACCGCAAGTGGGACTTCCTGGTGGACAAACGTTTTAATTCCAATTCCTATTCCTGTTCTGACATTTTGGACTGTAGTCTCCTCTTGTAAGGAAACCCAATTCCCCTCGGGATCAATAAAGTATATCCGTCTGTCTGCCCACCCTCAGGGTGGAGGAGCAACACCTTATATTCCGTCTGACCATCCTCCAACACGATGGCATGAATATCGATTTCTCTTTCCGATGAACAAATTACTCCCACCCCCTTCCCCTGTTTTCCATTCTGACCTTTCACTTCTTCTCACCTGCTTATTACTTCCCCCTGGGTTCCCTCCTCCTTCCCTTGCTCCACTGTCCACTTACCCCAGCATTGTGTGTGTGCGTGTGTCGCTGCAGTTTATCTGTGAAAGTGCAGAACCAGATCCTCAGTAAATTAGAGGCCTTGCTTACTTTTACTCTGCTGTCTCTGAAGTACTCGGGTGCTAATTTTAAAATGATGAGTTGCAGAGAAAAGATTTTTTTTTGGTGAACACTGAGCTAAATGGGTTCATTGTGGCATTGCGTCCCGCTCTAAGAGATTTAGAAGGATTGTTAATGGAGATAACTTGAGGGTCTGCATTTCTGTCTTCTGTCACTTCTGCATTATAACATTTTCTGTCTTCTTCCTCGTAGCATCTGAGCAAAGGTGTTCACTATCGCTGGGCTTTTTTTGCCCCGAGTGGCCCAACTCTGGATAAAATAACAGAGCTTGTAGAGAAGAGAAAGGTAAGTCTGGATGAAGGAAACAAAGCCCCAATATTAGAGAAACTTTGCACACCCTCCAATCCATTGTCTTTGCTGAAATGGATGTTTCTTCCTTTTTCTCTCTCTATCAGCCGTCTGCTCCCTCGTTAACCCATGTACTTATCTAACCTACCCTCAGTGTTATTTATCTCAACACCCTCTTTGGTGCCAAGTTCTCATTTCATCACCTCGTGGGTAAATAAATTTCTCCTAATTTGATCTATTAGTAATGAGGATGTTGCTCTGGGCCCCAACTCTGGGTTTTGCTGTGAATGAAATCATCATCTTCTCATTTAACTCGTCATAATTTTTAAAACCGTCAAGTAGGTTAACCTTCTCTCTAGGACAAAAGCATTTTCTGGTTCCTTTACTACCATATGGCTGCAGGTGAATTTCTTGCATATTTCAGGGCTAAGAAATTGTACTACAGTTTGCATCTTTCAAAAGGTAAAGGCTACTGGTGATATTTTGATGTGTAGCTTTAATTTCTGCTCTCTTTCTGCATCCCTTTAAGCTTACTGCAAAGGATATTGTATGTTATTAGAAACGATTGCCTTGCTGGTTGAGAGAGTTGAGTTTCTAAGGCACTGAGACATTATACCACACCTCCCATCACTGTTTCCCCCCATCAGGATTTAAGATGGGTATTTTAAATCCTTCACCCACTGGCTGTCTTGGGCAATGCTGCCACCTGTTGGTTCAGCCTGGTAAATGTGCTTCAGTTGCAGACTGGAGATCCAACTCTTGAACCTTCTGACTCCATTGGGAGCATACATCTACCCGTTACTGAAGCAGAGGAAAATCATGTACAGACACTGTGATGTTTACTGATGATCGTACACTATTCAATTCCTGTTACAACTCCTCAGCCAATAAAACAGTCCATGTCACATGTAGCAAGACCAAGATGGCACTCAGGCTTGGGCTGATAAGTAGTAAGTACTGTTTCTGCCACAAAAACTCCAAGCAACGACCATCCACAGAACAAGAGAATATATTCACTTACCCTTGACTTAAGTTTAATTGCTATTGCATCAGTATCTAAGGGAATGCCATCGATCGACACTCAACTGGACCAGCTAGACTTTTCTTTTTACGTTATATGTCAATTTTGTAGCCAAGTGTGCAGGCGATATGAAGCTAAGTGGAGGAGCAGATAGCATTGAAGAAGCAGAAGGACGTAGACAGATTAGGAGAATGGGCTGAGAAGTGGCAGCTGGAACATGGAGTCAGGGAGTGTACAGCCATGCACTTTGGTAGAAGGAACAAAAGCATAGACTATTTTCCAAACAGGCGGAAAATTCAAAAATCCAAGGTGTAAAGATACTTGGGAGTCCTTGTGCAGGATTCGCCAAAGGTTAATTTGCAAGTTGAATCGGTGGTGAGGAAGGCAAATGGAATGCGAGCATTCGTTTCGAGAGGACTGGAATATAAAAACAAGGATGTAATGCTGAGGCTTGGTAAGGCACTGGAGAGGCCTCACTTGGAGCATTGTGAGCAGTTTTGGGCTCCTTATCGAAGAAAGGGTGTTCTGACATTGGAGGGGGTTCAAAGGAGGTTCATGAAAATGATTCCGGGAGTGAAAGTCTTATCATATGAGGAATGTTTAATGGCTGTGGGTCTGTACTCGCTGGAGTTCAGAAGAATGTGGGTAGGCTGGGATCTTATTGAAACCTATCAAATGTTGAAAAGCCTAGACAGAGTGGATGTGGAGAGGATGTTTCGTATGGTGTAGGAGTCTAGGGCACAACCTCATAATAGACAGACATTAATTTACAACAGAGAATAAGAGGAATTTCATTAGCCAGAGGGTGGTGAATTCATTGCCACAGATGGTTGTGGAGGCCAGGTCATTGGGTGTATTTATAGTGGGGTTGATAGCTTCTTGAGAAGTCAGCCTGTGAAAGGATACAGCGAGAAGGCAGGAGAATGGGGCTGAGAGGGAAATGGCAGAGCAGACTCAATGGGCCAAATGGCCAAGTCCGCTCCTATGTCTAACGGTCTTATCTAGGTACTGTGGCTACAAGGGCAGGTCAGAAACGGGATCACGTTTAGCAAATAACTTGCTTCTGATGCCCCAAGGTGCTTCTACTGCACATATGACACAAATCAGGAGAGTAGTACAATAGTTGTACGAATGCATGCAGTCTTCAACAATCAGAAAACTCAATACCCTCCAGGACAAAGCAGTTAACCTGACCGGCATTTTGTCACTCCGCCGACAACCATTCATCGCCTCCATCACGAGCTGTGATGTCTACCATCTACAAATGTGCTGCACTTGCTCACCCAGGCTAACTTGACAGCATCTCATACTCCTACTGCTTAGAAAGACCAAGGCAGTAGGTGCATTGCAACACCATCCACTCCCAGCTGCACGTCACTCTGACTTGTAACTACACAATACTGTGTAAAAGTCTGAGGCACATATATATAGCTAGGGTGCCTCAGACATTTTTATGGTACTGGTGTAATTTTACTGTACTGCTGCTGCAACAAAAAAAAACAAATTTCATGATGTGAGTGTCGATAAACCTGATTCGGATGCGGGTCTTTGGAGGTTATGATGCTTCAATGCACCTGCAGATCGGCACAGGCTGCAGTTTTGTAAGGTGTTGGTCAGTTGTAGCAGAGCACGGTGTGGATAGTGTACACATCGCAGCCGTAATGTGCCGGGGTCTTTTGGACCTCAGTTCCACTCACTGTCACTTCCAACTAGTTGTAGGAGAGTTTTCAGTTTGGTTAATTCCTTAACAACACCAGGACAATGAAAGGATAGCAGAGAATGAAGTGAATGTATTGTGTTCAGAGAAACTTGCTGTATGAGGTAAACACAGTGAAAATTCCATTCAGCAGTTTCAAAAACCTCTACGCTGCATAATTGCTTTAAAATATACCAGTGAGGGGTAAATTGTGTTGAGTCACTGCATAACTGAAATGAGTCGGCATTTGAGTCACATGCCGTCTCTCATTCTTCTGGATTACAGTTCAGTTCAGGATGTTAATGGCTGCTTTTGGGCTTGGCTTGTTTACTTAGCGTGTACAGCATTTTGATCCAGATTCAGATTAATTCATCACATGTGCATCGAAATGCACAGAAATAAAAGGCATCGTTTGTGCCAGCAACCAATGCAATTCGAGCGGGGTGTGCTGGGGGCTTTGGCGCCAACATAGCATGCCCACCATGCTTGGCAGGTCAACAGAACAAGCATCAGAAAACAACAGCAGCAAAACAAGCCCCATTCCTCCCTCCCACCGGTCCACACATGCAGACAGTCATCCTCTCTTAGGGCAGGTCTCCAGACCTCCGGTCTCTAGCCTTCACCCATCGGGACTTCTGCTCAGCTTTCAGGCTTTGATCTTCTGTGTCCGGCCCCAGACGAGCCAGTAACGGGACCCCCAAACTCCAGAGCTCAAACACTGGGCTCTCCGACTCACTGCCCTCAGACAGCCCGACACCCCCATATGTCTCTTATCCCGCCCCCTCTTATGTCTCTTATCCCGACCCCTCCTCCACGTCGCTGGCCTTCGAACGCAGACTGATTGCAAACATATTGTTGATGAAAATCGGATTGGCAATTGCAGAAGTGAAACGTAACACAGATGTGTTGATAGCCACTGCCCAGTTATTCTTACATACAGACAGATGCCTGATGTCTCGAGGAGTTGCATTCACTGATGCTATTTCTTCCGCTCCAATCCTTTCTTTGCCTTTCTTCCATTCTATCTCATCTAAATACAAAGCAGGTTAAGTACCTAGCACAATAGTTAGGAGACAATTGGCAAAAATATAAGCGGGAAGATTTGTTTCTAAATGCAGCATATTGTCATGATTTTGGACATGCTCCCTAGGACTTGGTTGGAAATGGATGGAATGGCAATTCTAAACTGCACGGTTAATGGTTTTTAAACCTGGGAGAGACATGGCACCAGAAGAAAGGTGACTAGATACAGTACTGTGCAAAAGCTAGGCTGCCTAAGAATTTTGCACAGTACTGTAGTAATTTTCTATATTGCACTGTACTGCTATTGCAAAAAAAAACAAATTTACTGACATATGTGAGTTATGATAAACCCGATTCTGATATGGGTCTCTATTGTGGACTGAGAGTGGGAAGAGGGGATTCATGGTTGGGAAAAGGAGAAGGGAGAGGAGAGGGAGTGAGAAGCACCAGAGAGACATTCTGTAATGATCAATAAATCAGTTATTTGGAATCAAATGACCTTGCCTGGTGTCTCAGGGCTGAGTGTGTCTACACCTGCACCACCAACCCCACTCCTGGCACTCCTTCTCTGCCACCTGTCCCACACCCCTCCCCCAGCGCTCCACCATCGCTATTCCCGCCAGACTTACAAACTTGCTCTCTGCTCCACGTTGGAAAATACAGCACTGTGCAAAAGTCTTAGGCACCCCAGCTATGTATATGTGCCCAAGACTTTTGCACAGTACTGCAGATGACTGTTCTACAGTGGCCACCAGGCCTCCTGTGTGAACCTGAAGACTGACCCTTACACATTGGGAGTGGTTTGGGCTTGATTTCTGATTGTACAGTCAGTGGATCCGTTGACTTTGTAAGGCTGGAAGAGGTATGGATGCGGCAGCAGTGGACAAAATGGTGAAAGGTCTCAGCAGATCAAGCAGCATCCATGCAGTGTGTTCGCGTTTTGGATGCAGGGTCTCGGTACCAAATGTTGACCTACACCTTTTGCCTCTGCAGATGCTGCAAACTCTCTGAGCTTTCTCAGTGTTCCCTTTGTTCGTTTTGGATTCCAGCATCTGCAGTCTCTTTTGTCCGGAGACTATGTTGTTAGTCAGGCTGTGGAATGGCCATTGGCCCTCGGTGACTGAGGAAGTCACAGCTAACAAGCCAGTTGTTTCGCCATGCCCAGAGTCTTTGATCAAACAATATTCACTGGTCCCTATTAAAGTGGCTGTTCCCAGAAAAGCATCATCCTGTGCTCCGTGCACAGGTTTCTTTTCTCTCTCCTTAGCTTCCCCATTGTTACTGAACCCGTCAAACTATACTGAATTACAGTAGGTTCTGGCTCACTGCAGACACTGGGTTAGAGGTCACTGCTATGGGTCAAGTCAAGTCACTTTTATTGTCATTTCGACCATAACTGCTGGTACAGTACATAGTAAAAATGAGACAACGTTTTTCAGGACCATGGTGTTACATGACACAGTACAAAAACTAGACTGAACTACGTAAAAAAACAACACAGAAAAAAACTACACTAGACTACAGACCTACCCAGGACGCATAAAGTGCACAAAACAGTGCAGGCATTACAATAAATAATAAACAAGACAATAGGGCAGTAAGGTGTCAGTCCAGGCTCTGGGTATTGAGGAGTCTGATGGCCTGGGGGAAGAAACTGTTACATAGTCTGGTCGTGAGAGCCCGAATGCTCCGGTGCCTTTTCCCAGATGGCAGGAGGGAGAAGAGTTTGTATGAGGGGTGTGTGGGGTCCTTCATAATGCTGTTTCCTTTGTGGATGCAGAGTGTAGTGTAAATGTCCATAATGGCGGAAAGAGAGACTCCGATGATCTTCTCAGCTGACCTCACTATCCGCTGCAGGGTCTTGCGATCCAAGATGGTGCAATTTCCGAACCAGGCAGTGATGCAGCTGCTCAGGATGCTCTCAATACAACCCCTGTAGAATGTGATGAGGATGGGGGGTGGGAGATGGACTTTCCTCAGCCTTCACAGAAAGTAGAGACGCTGCTGGGCTTTCTGTGCTATGGAGCTGGTACGAGATTCTCCGCCAGGTGAACACCAAGAAATTTGGTGCTCTTAACGATCTCTTCCGAGGAGCCGTCGATGTTCAGCGGGGAGTGGTCGCTCCATGCCCTCCTGAAGTCAACAATCATTTCTTTTGTTTTGTTCACATTAAGAGACAGGTTGTTGGCTCTGCACCAGTCTGTTAGCCACTGCAGCTCCTCTCTGTAAGCTGACTCGTCGTTCTTGCTGATGAGACCCACCACGGTCGTGTCATTGGCGAACTTGATGATATGGTTCGAGCTGTGTGTTGCAGCACAGTCATGGGTCAGCAGAGTGAACAGCAGTGGACTGAGCACACAACCCTGGGGAGCCCCCGTGCTCAGTGTGATGGTGTTGGAGATGCTGCTCCCGATCCGGACTGACTGAGGTCTCCCAGTCAGGAAGTCTAGGATCCAGTTGCAGAGGGAGGTGTTCAGACCCAGTAGGCTCAGCTTTCCAATCAGTTTCTGAGGGATGATTGTGTTGAATGCTGAACTGAAATCTATGAACAGCATTCGAACATATGTGTCTTTTTTTGTCCAGCTGGGTTAGGGCCAGGTGGAGGGTGATGACAATGGCGTTGTCTGTTGAGTGGTTGGGACAGTACGCAAACTGCAGGGGGTCCGGTGAGGGGGGGCAGCAGGGTCTTGATATGCCTCATGACGAGCCTCTCGAAACACTTCATGATGATGGATGTGAGTGCAACGGGACGGTCTTGGTTCTACAGTCATAACCTGCAGTCTGAGCTCAGCTGGTTTGAATGTGAAGAGTATACTCACTGAGACAGGTTGTCCTGGACTTCAGCATCTGGTCTGGGTGGTCACAGGACCACTCAATGAAAGTATCACTCCCGAGAAAGTATTGACAGCTTATCAAGTCTCTGATATTCAACAATATCAGATTTTAAAGGAAGTAAAGACCAAATTTTATCTTCAACATTTAAAACCAGCTTTATACCTCATCTGAAGCATTTTCACATTTGGGCTGTTCAGCACTTTTCAGTGGTATAAATGAGCAAAACATCTGAAACAATGGTTGGGTGTGCTGGAGGCTCTGAGAGGCCACCATCCGTGTAGAGGGAAATGTACGATAGCCTGGATTTTATTGGCAGAGGCTCACTGACCATAATCACCAGCTTTAGTCACCGATAGCTTAAAATTACCTCTTGCAGATATGAAGTCTCCATTTTGCCTACACGTGACGTTCAGAGGAACCAATGTGTTCTACTGCAGGAGTTATAAAAGGTTAGCAGGCAGGATTCACAAGTGGTTAAGAAGACAAAATGTTGGCCGTTATTATGAAGGGCAGCACACAAACAAGCCAGGAACTCAGCAGGTCAGGTAGCATCTACGGAGGAAAATGGACTGTGAATGTTTCAGATTGAGACCTGAAAGATCTCACAAGTAGGAGAGTTTATGCATCTGGGGCCGTAGCTGCAAGATAGAGGGATGTCACTTAAAACTGAGGTCTGGAAACATTTATCTCTCAGTGGAAAGTGGATGCCTGAAATTCTGCATCTGTGAGTCTGATCATTAACATAGTTTAAGTTGGAGATAGATAAATAATTGAAACATTGAGGAATTGAGTGTTCTGAGCAACTGGCAAAGGAGTTGAGGCCAGTGTTGATCTGCCACGATCAGGGGAGGCTGTCTCACTCCTATTTTCTTGTTTTCCTGCTTTGCTGCCTGTCAAAACTGTCAAGCACTATGAATGTCTGAATATCTCCAGTAATACAGTCAAGAAGGCTACCAAAGCTTACAGCAGGATGTGGATCAGCTGGAAAAATGGGCTGAAAAATGGCAGATGGAATTTAATGCTGAGAAGAGCAAGGTGTTGCACTTTTGGGAGTACCAACCAGGGTGGGGCTTACACGGTTAGCGGTTGGGCACTGATGAGTATGGTAGAACAGAGGGCTCTGGGAATACAGATCCATAATTCCTTGAAAGCAGTGTAACAGGTAGATAAGGTCATAAAGAGAGGTTTTGGCACATTGATCTTCATAAATCAGAGAACTGAGTACAGCGGTTGGGATGTTATGTTGAAGTTGGAAAAGACATCGGTGACACCAAACTTGGAGTATCGTGTGCAGTCACCCACCTGCAGGGAAGATATCAATAAGATTGAAAGAGTGCAGAGAAAACTTACAAGGACATTGCCGGGACTTGGACTTGAGTTTTCGGGAAAGGTTGAATAGGTTAGGGCTTCACTCCCTAGAGCATCAGAGAATGAGGAAAGCTTTGACAGAGGTAAATGCAAGCAGGCTTTTTCTATTGAGGTTGTGCGTGAGACTAGAACTAGAGGTCATGGGCTAAGGGTGGAAGGTGAAATATTTAAGGGGAACATGGGGGGACCACCTTCACTCAGAGGACAGTGAGACGACGCACAGAACGATGTGCCAGGGAGGGAAGGCCCTCCTTTCCCCGAGCATCAGACACTCTGTCGGTCGCTACAGATGGGAGAAAGACCCTAGCCAGGGTCAACCCACGTAAAGCTGTGGGGCCTGATAACATACCTGGTTGGGTGCTGAGGGATTGAGCAGCCCAGTTAACAGACGTTCGAACAGACACCTTCAACATCTCTCTGGAACGGTCCACTGGCCCTGTAGACTTCAAGGTGCCCGCTATCCTCCTGCCCAAGAGGGTGACAGTAACTTGCCTTAATGACTACTGTCCAGCGCCACTCACCTCAACAATGACAAAGTGCTTTCAGAGGCTGGTTTGGATCATACTAAATTCCATCCTCCTGCTACGTTGAACTCTTTCCAGATCGCTTATCACTCAAAACGGTCCACTGATGGTGCCGTAGCCTCTGCCCTCCACTTTCTCCTGACTCGCCTGGAAATGGTGCTTCACCTGCCAGGATTTTGTTTATCGACTTCAGCTTGGCATTTCATACAATCATCCCTCAGAAGCTGGTGGGTAAACTGACCACATTGGGTCTCAGCACCTCTCTCCGTAACTGGAGCTTGGATTTCTCGACGGAAAGGCCCCAGTCTGTCCGTGTTGGCAGCTGTATCTCTGTGCGTTGGTACCCCCGGGCTGTATGCTCAGCCGCTGCTCTCCGTACTGCTGGTGCACGACTGCGCTGCATGATGTAGCTCAATCTGAATCAAGTTCTCTGATGACACAACAGTGGCTGATGTCATCAACGACGCCGCCGAAATGGCGTACGTAGAGGAGGAAGGGCAGCTGGGATGATGGTGTGAGCGCAACAACTCGAGTCTCAACACGGACAAGACCAAAGAGGTGATTGTGGACTTCAGAAAGCTGCAGCCTGACCCCTCAGTGCACATGACCAGCTCTTCTGTGGAGAGAGTTAGGAGCACCGTTTCTCACCTTCTCTCTCAATACTGCTTCTTTCGTCAAGAAAGCACAGCAACATATCCACTTGCTAAGGAGATTGAGGTGAGCAAAGCTTCCCCCCCCCCACTTCATTCTAACCAATTTTTACAGGAGCACCCTCGACAGTCTCCAGACCAGCTGCATCATCTTCTGGTACAGGAATTGTGAGGCATCTGACCACAAGTCCCTACAAAGGATTGCAAAGACTGTGAAGAAGATCATCAGGGTCTCTCTTCCACCCATTAGAGATATTTATCAGGAGCACAGTGTATGCAGGGTCCTTAACATTGTCAGTGATCCCTTTCATCCATCCCACAATCTCTTTGACCCCCTACCATCAGGCAGGGCTATTCTTGCATTATCACAAGGACTGTTAGGATGAAAAACAGTTCCTTCCCCCAGGCCAGAAGACTGCTGAACTCCCTGCCATTACCTAGATATCATCACGTATGGAATGCCAGCTCTGTTATACTGTTTACTTTTTAATTTGTATAGTGCCCTATAAAAAGTATTCCCCCCCCCGCCCGAAAGTTTTCATGTTTTATTGTTTTACAACATTGAATCACAGTGGATTTAATTTGACTTTTTTGACACTGATCAACAGAAAAACACTCTTCTGTTTCAAAGTGAAGACAGATCTCTACAAAGTGATCTAAATTAATTACAAATACAAAACGCAAAATAATTGATTGCATAAGTATTCACCCCTGTGTGGATGGGTCTCTATCAGCTTTGCACATCTGCACACTGCAATTGTTCCCCATTCTTCTTTACAAATCTGCTCAGGCTCTGTCAGATTGCATGGGGATCATGAGTGAACAGCCCTTTTCAAGTCCGGCCTCAAATTCCCAGTTGGATTGAGGTCTGGACTCTGACTTGGCCACTCCAGGACATTAACTTTGTTGTTTTTAATCCATTTCTGTGTAACTTTGGCTTTATGCTTGGAACCATTGTCTTGCTGGAAAACAAATAGTCTCCCAAATGACAGTTCTCTTTCAGACTGCATCAGGCTTTCCTAGGGATGGTGTGTTTTCGATGAGGTGCAGTGTCCGGCTTACACCAAATGCAGCATTTAGTCTGATGGCTGAAAAGCCCAATTTTGGTTTCATCAGACCATAGAACCTTCTTCCAGCCACTTCAACATCTCTCACATGCCTTCTGGCAAACTTTAGCTGAGAGTTCATATGAGATTTTTTTTAAACAGTGTCTTTCTCTTTGCCACTCTCCCATAAAGCTGTGACTGGTGAAGCACTTGGGCAACAGTTGTTGTATGAGCAGCCTCTCCCATCTCAGCTACTGAAGCTTGTGACTCCTCCAGAGTTGTCATAGGTCTCTTGGTGGCCTCCCTCACTAGTCCTCTTCTTGAATGGTCACCCAGTTTTTGATGATAGCTTGCTCTAGGCAGGTTTATAACTGTGCCATATTCTTTCCATTCCTTGATGATTGACTTAACTGTACACCAAGGGATATTCAGTGACTTGTAAATTTTCTTGTATCCATCTCCTGACTTGTGCTTTTCAATAACTTTTTTTAATGGAGTTTCTTGGAGTGTTCGTTTGTCTTCATGGTGTAGTTTTTGCCAGGATACTGACTCACCAGCAGTTGGACCTTCCAGACACAGGTGTATTTTTACTACAATCACCTGAAACACCTTAACTGCACACAGGTGATCTCCATTTAACTAATTATCTGATTTTTAAACCCAATTGGCTGCACCAGTGATGATTTGGTGTGTCATATTAAAGGGGGTGAATACTTGTATACTATCAATTATTATGTGTTTTATATTTGTAATTAATTTAGATCACTTTGTAGAGATCTGTTTTCACTTTGACACAAAAGAGTCTTTTTCTGTTGATCAGTGTCAAAAAAAAGCCAAATTAAATCCACTGTGATTCAGTGTTGTAAAACAATAAAACATGAAAACTTCCGAGGGGGGGTGGTGAATACTTTTTGGAGGTGCTGTATTCGCACCTTTTTATTTGTCAACTTTGTGTTGTATGTGTGAGTTACATTACTGCATTGTGCATCTTGGTCTGGAGAAACGTCATTTTGTTTGGTTGAATGACAGTAAACTTGAACTTGAGTGTGGAACGAGCCGCCAGAGGAAGTGGTGGATGCAAGTTTGATTGGAACATTTGAGGGAAGTTTGAATATGCACATGGATAGGAAGGGTATGGAGGGCTAAGGTCCAGGTGCAGGTTGTTGGGACTAGGCAGAACAACAGTTTGGCACTGACTAGATGGGCAGAAGGGCCTGTTTCTTCATTGTAGTGCTCTATAACTGTATGACTCTGAAGTGTTAAAAGAATCACAGTTTATTAGCAGCTAGCTAACTAACAACTTTTCATCAAAGCTGATTGGAATCATGGCCTGGTTTAGTCTTACTGAATGTGAATGTCAAATGAAATGCCCTGGAGAGTTTCTTCATGAAAGGAAATCATTAAATGAACTTATTTCATTTATGAGTGATGTGTTGTACAGCTTTACTACAACTAACAGCTCTTGTCCAATAGGTGGCAATGCAGTCCTTACTCAACAGCAGCTAATAACCCTATGTAGTTTTCTCTTTCCTCATGCCTACTGTGCTAATAACCCTATTTAACATTTTCTCTTTCCTCATGCCTATTGTGTCTTTCTTTCACTTTCTTTCTCTCCCTCTTTATCTTCTCTTGTCTTTCCCTCCCTCTCTTCTCATCCTTCCCTCCCTCTCCCCTCTCTTCTTTCCATCGCTCTCCCTTCTCCTGTTTCCCTTTCTCACTCTTCTCTTGTCTTTCCCCTCCCTCTCCTCTCTTTTAACCTTGCTCTCTCTTCTGTCTCTTGCCACTTTGGCTCTGTTTTCCTACCCCTTCCCACCTTTCCCCACCCCCATTGTCAGCCTGTGTGAAACGAGACCCTCTCAGTATACCGGGTGGGTTACAACATGGGTCACTGGAGGTAGGAAGGAGAGCATGTTCCTTTATCAGTTGTGCTGGCCATGCATTTCTGCCCAGAGATACAAATTGGAAGCCTTTTGGGCCTTCCCATGTGCTCTATTCTCAGGTAGATGAATGAACAGGTGACCTTGAAAACACTTTCAGAAGCCCAGTATCAGCATCCCAATTGGCCTCCTTTAGGACACTGTGGACACTGCATTCAGAAAAGCTGGCTCATGAGTGAAGGAAATCCAGGCCAGAGTGTCAGTAGGCTGCTCGACTGCTGCATACTGTCCCCGATTCTACCTCTGGCCAGTTTTTCTACTGTGCAGCTTTGAAATGGAGTACGATTGTGGATGATATCCTCTTGTCTCAGGCAATTATGCTTCAATGCCCTGGAATCTGTGTGTCACAGTAGCACAGTGACCTCTATGTGTAGGCTATCACTGCAGCACAGTCAAGACCCAAAAACCTAATCGATCATCCCAGGGAGTACTGTAGTAACCTTTGCTACAGCCCCTACAAGCAAATAACAAAGTAGTCAAAGGATCAATTTATTATCAGAGTACATACATTCACCACATACAACCCTGAGATTCTTTTCTGTGGGTTATACTTAGCAAATCTATAGAACAGTAACGTAAACATCAGGAACTGTTAACTGTAAAAAAAAGTGCAAATGCTGATATAAATAAATAGCAATAAATACATAAAATAACAATATAATAGTCTTTAAATGAGTATCCCCTTTTGTTCTGGAACCTGGTGGTGTGAATCCTGAGGCACCTGTACCTTCTACCTGATGGCAGCAGTGAGGAAAGAGTGTGGCCTGGATGGTGAGGATCTTTGATGATGGATGCTGCTTTTCTACGGCAATGTTTCATGTAGATGTGCTCAATGGTTGGGAGGGTTTTACCTGTAATGTACTGGGCCGAATCCACTCCCTTTTGCAGGATTTTCTGTGCAAAGGCATTGGTGTTCCCATATCAGGCCAAAATGCAGCCAGTCAGCACACTTTCCACCACACATCTATAGAAGTTTGCCAAGGTTTTTGATGACATGCTGAATTTCCACAGACTCCTGAGGAAGTAGAGGCACTATCGTGCTTTCTTCGCAATTATATTTATATGATGGATCCAGGACAGGTCCTCTGAGATAGTGACACCCAGGAATTTAAAGTTTCTGACCCTCTCCACCTCCAATCCTCCGATGATTACTGGCTCACGGACCTCTGGTTTCCCTTTCTGAAGTCTACAAGCAGTTCCTTGGTCTTATTGACATTGAGTGAGAGGTGGTTGTTATTACACCACTCAGCCAAGTTTTCAGTCTTGATTCATCACCCCTTTGATACAGCCCATAACCGTGGTGTTGTCAGCAAACTTGTATATGGTGTTGGAGCTGTACTTAGCCACACAGACATAGGTGTAGAGTGAGTAGAGCAGGGGGGCTAATTCCTGTGGTGCTCCTGTGCTGATGGAGATTGTGGAGGAGATGTTTTTGCCAATCCAAACTGACTGGGGTCTACAAGTGAGGAAATCCAGGATCCAATAGCACAAGGGGGTATTGAGGCCCGAGCTTATTGAATAGTTTTGAGGAGAGGATGGCGTTAAACGCCAAGCTGTAATGGATAAAGAGCATCCTGATGTATGCACTTTTACAGTCCAGATATTCCAGGGTTGTGTGAAGAGCCAATGAGATAGCATCTGCTGTAGACCTGCTGCTTCAGTAGGAGAATTGTAGCGGATCCTAGTCACCATTCAGATGGGATTCAGATGTGGATGCCTCTTTCCTTTGGCAGAGACCAGACCTATACGCGATATTTCAGATGACATTTAACCAGAGCTTTCTATAACTGGAGCAAAAGACTTGTAGAGGCACCTTCCAGATCATAGGCACCTGGTGGATTGATAGGTGCCCTATGATCACGGGTATATGGTGTTCCAATGTGGAGACGTGTGTCTCTTCAATTACATCTTTGCTTAGCCTGGTTTTGTCTTTTCCACAACTTGATTTACCTGCACTGTTAATTGGACTTCTTGATGGTTTTAAGTTTTGATAGAGTCCCTGATCTCAAATCGAAATTGTTTATGCGAACAATGGTCTGATGTTATCCCTGGGTTGGAGGGCAATGGGGAAGAGGATGGGACAGGACTCAGAACATACTGTTCAGAAAAGTTCTTGTTCTTTTAGCCACTGCTTCTGATGTTTGTGTACAATTACTCCACTAGTAGCATTCTGGCATGTTCTCAAATGCTTGTTTGAGAGACCGTAATCGTGACATCTACTACATTTTTATCACTAGTTCTTTGCTTGTCACAAAATCATTGTGCTTTTGGTTTCTTTCTTAAGAAATTGAGGACAATTTCTGTGAACATCATTGCCTTGCTGAATTTTGCCCGTCTTTCTAAGGGACATTGGATGAAACCCTGCCAGTCTCTCCTGGTTGATAGCTTTGTGTTAGACTTTGTTCATGAGTGGCATTTTTGTAGAAAAAGTATTTTTCCTGCTTTTCTTTTTAATGGTGAAGTTACTATCATCACCTGTATGCTCACCACCAGTGAAGAGAGCAGGAATTGGGGCTCAGTGAATACAACCCAGGCAATGTTCAATCAGCACATAGTTGTCCATTGCTTTAATGCTGTACAATCTATCAACTAGCTCTCCACCAATGTGAACAGCAGTTGGCACGTGCATATTCTATTTGCACCATAAGATACAGAAGCAGAATTAGGCCATTTGGCCCATTGAATCTGTCCTACCATTCCATCATGTCTGATTTATTAACCCTCTCAACCCCATTTTCCTGCCTTCTCCACATAACCCTTGACACCCTTATTAATCTAAAACCTATCAACTTCCGCTTTAAATATACCCAATGACTTGGCCTCCATATCTGTCTGTGGAAATGAATTCCACAGATTCACCACCCTCTAGCTAAAGAAATCCCTCCTTATCTCTGCTGTAAAAGGGAGATCCCTGCATTTTGAGGCTGTACCCTCTGGTCCTAGACTTCACCATGATGGAAAACATCCTCTCCACATCCACTCTATTTAGGCCTTTCAAAATTTGTTACATTTCAGTGAGATCCCCCTCATTCTCCCAAACTCCAGTGAGTGCAAGCCCAGAGGCATATGTTAACCCTTTCATTTCCAGAATAATTCTTGTGAACCTCCTCTGAAATCTCTCTAATGCCAGCAAATCTTTGAAAAGGGGCCGAATTTTCTCACAATGTTCCATGTGGTCTGACCAATGCCTTACAAAGACTCGGTATTACATCCTTACTCTTATATTCTAGCCCTCTCAAAATGGATGCTAACATTGCGTTTGTCTTCCTTATCACTGACTCAAGCTGCACACGAACCTTTCGGGAATGCTGCACAAGGACTCCCAAGTCGCTTTGTACCTCTGATTTCATCGGGTCCAGGTGACTCACCCACCTTCAGGACTTCTCCCTGGTAATAGCATCTACACTCATTTCTGCTCCTGACACTCTCAAATTTCTGGCATAATGTCTTCCATAGTGAAGACTAATACAAAATACTTATAAGGTTCTTCTGCCATTTCTTTGTCCTCCATTACTAACTCTCTGGTGTGAATTTCCAGCAGTCCAATGGCATGAACATCGATTTCTCGAACTTCCGGTAATGGCAACCCCCGCCCCGCATCACAATTCTCCATTCCCATTTCCCTCTCTCTCCTTATCTCTTTACCTGCCTATTACCTCCTTACGATGCTTCCACCCCTTCCCTTTCTCCCACGGCCTTCTGACCTCTCATATCAGATTCCCCCTTCTCCATCCCTTTAACTTTTTCACCAATTGACTTCCCAGCTCTTTACTTCACCCCTTGCCCCCCAATTTCACCTATCACCTTGTACTTCTTCCTGCCCTCCCCCACACCACCTTACTCTTGACTTCTCATCTTTTTTTCTCCAATCCTGAAGACTGTTTACCCTTTCCGTAGAAGCTGCCTGGCCTGCTGAGTTCCTCCAGCATTTTGTGTATGTGTTGTTTAGATTTCCAGCATCTGCAGATCTTCTCTTGTTTATGATAATAATGCAAGTTAAATAATGAAATGTTAGAAAAATATTACATTCCGTAAGATGGACTCGACCTTATAATCTATCTTGTTATGGCCTTTCATCTTATTGTCTTGCCTGCACTTTCTCTGTAACGCTTTATTCTGCATTTTGTTATTGTTTTCCCTTGTACCACTTCAAGGCGCAGTTATATCGAATTGATCTCCATGGACGATGTTTTTCACCATACCTCAGTACATGTGACAATAATAAATCAATTTACCCAATTTACTGTTTGCATTAGGAGCTCTGCATGACAGCACATCCAGGCAGAATATCAGCACTTAGTATTTAATTATCAAGGTAAAGATTTGAAAGTTCTAATAGCTATTTTTGTCAGCTGGATTAATAATAAGTCCTGGGACAGGTATAAACCACAGTAGAGTTGAATTAGTGAAGCAACACCATGCCTATTGGTGACCATCGTGCAATGTTGAGAAACCAGCAAGGGATATACTCAGTGGCCAGTTTAGATTCACGTACTCATTAATGCAGCTACCTAAATAGTCAATCATGTGACAGCAACTCAATGCATAAGAGCATGCAGACATGTCAGGAGACTCAGATGTTGTTCAGACCAAACATCGGAATGGGGAAGGAGTGTGATCTAAGTGACTTTGACCACGAAATGCAGGGAGGTTCAGGTATCTCAGAAACTGCTGATCTCCTGGGATTTTCACGCACAAAAGCCTATAATATTTACAGGGAATGGTGTAAGCAACAAAAACATCCAGTTAGCGGCAATTCTGTGGGCCACAATGCCTTGTTAATAAGAGAAGTCAGAAGAAAATGAGCATGTAACCTAATCTAGAAGCTGCCGAGAGTTTCCCTACCACACAGCCCTCTATAATTCTAAGCTCCATGTACCTAAGAGTCTCTTGGAAGACCCTATTGTATCCAGTCTGGTTCAATCTAACAGGATGGCGACAGTAGCTCATATAATCACGCACTGCAGCAAAGCTGTGCAGAAGAGCATCTCTGAACGCACAAGTCGAACCTTGAAGTGGATGGGCTACAGCAGCAGAAGACCAGAAACACACTCAGTGGCCTCTTTATTAGGTACAGGTGTCTAATAAAATGGCCACTGAGTGCATATGTATTACTTTATGGGACGGCGTACATGTTGCCCAAACCAGATGCACCCTTACCAATTCTCAATTGGTACTGGCACGATGCATTGATCTGCTGAAGCAAGATAAGTGTTTCAGGAAAGCACTGCATGGAGCCAATGATAAAAGATGAGCTTTATATTCAAGCTTTAACTTTTGTTGTGCGGTTATTTTGTTGGTTCGAGGCAACGAATAATCGCCAGAGGTAATTCCTTTATAACCTTCTCTCTCGTGTTTCAGGTCCGACCAGTTGTTGAGCAGCTCTTCCCATTTTCTGCAGTACCGCAGGCTTTCCTGAAAATGGAAGGAGGTCATGCACGAGGGAAGACTGTAATCAACAGGAGTGGAGAATGAATTATTTTATTTTGCAGTTTTTGCATAAGCATTTCAAAACAACAAACACAGTAGTACTGTCGCTGATCGTAGCAACTATGTACTGTACAGTGAAAAGGAAATAAAATATTGTCCGTTTTTCATTTACCAAAATAACTCTAAATAAGATGGTTATACAAGTATTTATCCAAGTTTACGGCACAAACAAGTGTTGAAATAGTTGAGTTGATAAAAATGACGAAGAGGATAATAAAGGTAAAGTACCATCATACCCAATATTAAAGATAATACAGCCCCCAGTTCATTTGCTAAAGTACAAAAAGGAATGTATGGGTGATTAAAAGGTTACAAAACCTTTAAGGTGAAAGTGTTTATGATGATCCCTGATGCAATTTATCAAACAATATCGTCATTTGAACATCCACTGTCTCCGTAACGTCGAAGGAATTGCTGGGCCTGCCCATAACAACTCTCAACATCCTACAAAGATACTAGTGATGATATGATATCCACATCACCACGTTAAATCGTCTTCAGGTGGTCAATATGAAATTTACTTTTTAAAATCTGTATATTCGCAAATTGTGGCTGTGTTGGCCAGCAACTGTATCTCACAGTTGTTCAAAAGCTTTTTTCAATGCAAACGATAAAAGGGTTGGATTTTGAATTGAACCAAAGTTCAAAATTCAGCCACAAAGTGAAAGTCATAATAAGGAACTAGAACCACTTGTAAAAAAAAAGGTTCTTAAAACTTTAACACCAATTCTCATTTTCAATTTTTTCCCCCCAAAAAAACACAGAACCATCACAGTAGTAATCTGTGCAGAGCAAGTCAAACATCCATCTCTCACACCAAAAATACATCCTGAACTTTTAATGGTTTGTACAAACCAAGGTAGCACAAGCGCAGTTACAAACATCCAATATTACGGATATTCAATTCTGCATGAGTACCCTCATATTTATGACCCACCATCAACAGCAATTACAATGTCAAGCGGGGATCGTTGCAAAACTGTATCTTCATCCCAATGCATTAATTTGCCAGAGAAGTTATTATACCCATTTCCTGAAGAGACTTCCAGTGTTCAGTAAAACCAGTGAGCAGGATTAGTCAATTATAAATAGTATTTAAAAATGTTTCAGCATATTTTACACCAGGAATGAGATTTTCTCAGTTAAACAAAAACAGCCAGTTCCCAACGCATGAACTAAATGTAAGAATGCTTATGACCTTACAAAGATTATAATGTAACAAAAAGCAGATGGCAGTTGTTACTGAATTTACTTTGAAAATATAACATTGCACTGACAGTAGACAACTTATGCACAGTGCTTAGAAAGTGCTTCACGATTTTTCATTTCTGTTTCCACCTTGAAAGAATCAAACGATATCCAGGTCCCACCTCTGCATTGGCCGAACCTCATCAAATGTGCTGAGAATGGTTTGGTTCTTGTCGTAATGCTGACCCCCTTGAAAAAAAAACGAAGATTACACCTTTTAAGGCCTATTGACATAATGTTCCGACTTAACCTTTCATCAGTGAGCACCTGCTTACGGAAGAGCCAAGCTTTCATTGTGACTAAAATCTTGTGAACGCTCCTTGAGTCGTTGATTCTTCTCCCAGCTACTGACGCCTCGTGCAGCACGCTTGGGCTTTCTGATGTGCTACTGGCCTTCCAGCTTCTCAGTGGCAGGTGTGAAGTAAAGAAAAACTGACAGGATTGTGGCTAAAATTCCCTTTACTTTTAGTAGGTGCGAATCTGAAGGGTCATAGATTACACTAGAACACCATCTTGCATGCCATCTCTGAAAATTACATTATGTTAAAAAAGATGCAAATTCTATTCCCATTTTAGGGTACACCCGGAAGGACATTTCCTTCTCTCCAGGCTGGGATTTCTCACTTAAAAAAGTAATACTGATTTGTGAATGCAGATGAAGAGTCATTTATGTGCTGAAATATATATTCTGTGATTCTACTGACTATAAACTAAGCATTTTATAAGGGTTTCCACATTAATTGCACCCCCCTCCCAGTAAATCATTTAATGCCTTTCCTGAAGTTAGATACTGACCTACTTCCTAATGAAAGGAATGACATATTTACAAACTGTAATTAAATTAAATCTCACAATTCAATGACTGTATATGGTTAATGATTAATAAAACAAATTATATCAACACATCCCTTAAACTAACAAATTATGCACTAACCCTACCGAACAGTCGCCTATAGGGAACACCATCACTCCCTACTTTTAAAAAAATTACCTATCTGATATTGGTTTGTGTTTTAAAGTAGAACTTGCATAAACACTGCAGCTCAGTCCAAACTCGAGTCGAGAGGATGGAAGGGAGAGCATTATTGCCTTGGGTTCACATTGCTAAAGCAAATATCATTAAGTGGTGGAGAGGAATGCACTGACAAGAACGTGAGAATTAGAAAATGGATCAACTCCTCACCTTTAATGTCGATAACCAAGTCAGTCCTAATACAATTCCATATGACTCCGTCGGAATCGATGCTCCAGATGTGAACGTCTTTACTGTTGAGTAGTGAAATCCCCAGTCTTGAACCTACGCCAAGCAAGCTTCCCGTTACATCCAAGCAACAATCTTCTCCTATCTGTGGCCGGAGAAAGGAAGGGAACCGTTTCAATCAATTCCATCCAAATGAAGGGAGAGTCACTGAATATAAATGAAATACTGACCGGCTGCATACGCAGTTTGAAATGGCTCACAACTCCGTGATATAAATTGGACTATTTTTGTCTCAGAGGAACACTGTTCAGAACTGAAAACGATGAAAGGCCGTGGCCCAAAATGTTGACTGTTCATTTCCCTCCTTTGATGCTGAGTTCCTCCAGCATTGTGTGTGTGTGTTCCTTAAAATGAAGCTCTACTACCCCTGGGAGACCTGACTGCATCTTCACACCTCACTAAAGACTGCTTCAACACAATTCAAAGTCTACAGCAGGGTTTCCCAACCTTCTTTATGCCATGGACCAACACCATTAAACGAGGAGTCTGTGGACCCCACATTGGGAAGCCCTGCTCTAGAGAGTCAGCTAGAGTAAATGAGAGCTATCTTTAACCCGGTGAGACGCTCACTTTTTGAGTGTCTTCCCGGTGGTGACACCACTGGCAGTACTCCGTTACCGGAGGCACTGTAATGGCCAGGATTACTTACCTGGGAATCAGGTTCTTGGCTTGTGAAGAAAAGAGGGTTTAAAATAATTGGAATATGTCATAAAATTTGTTAACTTAGCGGCAGCAGTGCAATGCAAAACACGATAATACAGGGAAAAAGAACTCAATTACAGTATTGATTTACTTATAGATGGGAGAGGGACTTTAGGACAGGAAGCAGTGATGACCATACCAACTCTCAAAGCCTTTATATTTCTATATCTATATCTTCACTGGACCTCCCATGAGCAATGTGTGTCACAATAGTGGAGCTAACCGATCTACTGCCTCACAGCCACAGCGATCTGTGTTAACTATGACCTCCGGTGCTATTTTACTTCCTCTCTCTCACTGCATGGTTTTTCTCGAGTGCTCTGGTTTCCTCCCACATCCCAAGGACACGCAGACTGGTGGGTTAATTGCTCACAGTTAATCGCTATTATTATGTGGGTGAGTAGTAGAATCAGAGAGGAATTGCTTAGGGTATGGGGAGAATAAAAACTGGATTAGTCCAGGGGTTCCCAACCTTCTTCTTGCCATGGGCCAATTACTTCTCCAAAAAACTTCTTCTCCCAGAGAGTTGTGGGGGTCTGGAATGCACTGCCTCGGAAGGTAGTGGAGGCCAATTAATATTTAATGCTTTCAAGAAGGAGCTAGATAGGTATCTTATGGATAGGGGAATCAAGGGATATGGGAACAAGGCAGGAACCGGGTATTGATAGTAGATGATCAGCCATGATCTCAGAATGGTGGTGCAGGCTCGAAGGGCCGAATGGTCTACTTCTGCACCTATTGTTTATTGTCTATAATTACCATTAAGCAAGGGGTCTGTTGACCTCAGGTTGGGAACACCCTGGATTAGTCTGAAAGGTGGCTTGATGGTAAGTGAGCCGAAGAAGATTTCAATGTTCTATAACTCCAAATAAACTTCTTCTAAACAACAGACAGCAATAGAGAAAAATATTCAAATATTGATGTGATACTATGTGATCTTCATTTATTACAAATAACTTAATCCTCGAAAATACAAAGGACACAGTAGAGCATGTGGTGTGGCAAAGTTGTATATTGTATACATACTACAGAATCAGAATCAGGTTTAATATCACCGGCATATGTCGCGAAATTTGTTAACTTTACGGCAGCAGGGCAATGAAATACATGAGAGAAACAATGAATTACAGTAAGAGTATACGATATATGCCTATTAAATACTTACGTTAAAATAGTAGTGCAAAAAAAAACAAATAAAAATGTACTGAGGTTGTGTTCATGGGTTCAATGTCCGTTTAGAAATCAGACGTCAGAGGGGAAGAAGCTGTTCCTGAATCGCTGAGTGCGTGCCCTCAGACTTCTGTACCTCCTCCCCAATGGTAACAGCGTGAAGGGGGAATATCCTGGGTGCTGGGGATCCTTAATGATGAATGCCGCCTTCCTAAGGCTCTGCTCCATGAAGGTGTCTTGGATACGACAGAGGCTAGTACCCACGATGGAGCTGACTAATTTTACAACTTTCAATCCTGTGCAGTAGCAATCCCCTCCATATCAGGCAGTGCTGCAGCCTGTCAGAATGCTCTCCATGGTACCTTAGTAATGTTTTCGTGTGTTGTAGTTGACAAACCAAATCTCCTCAAACTCCTATTGAAATATAGCTGCCCCCTTGCCTTCTTTATAGATAATAAATAATAAAAGCATGTTGAACTTTGTAGAAAAGGTGAAAAAATATTATCACAAAGAAGAAAAGCTACTATTACCAACACAGGATGAAATGTTTCAATAAAAATGCAAGTAATTATTTTTTAAATCAACTTTTTTTAAACGAACTATCAAGGTATCAGAACATTACAAGGATGAAAGGGAGACGTTTGATAGATTTACTGAAGGCAGGAAGAGGGTAGAAGTTGAAGACACAGAATGAATACAGCCCATTATCTAGACACACCACCTAGCAAGTGGACCGACGTAACATGCAAAATTCATGTTGCTTATTAAATAAACATACAGAGGCTCCAAGGGGATATCAGAGCAACACACAAAATGCCGGAGGAACTCAGCAGGTTAAGGCAGCATCTATTGAAATGAATAACCGGTCGACGTTTTGGGACGAGACCCTTCTTCAGGACTGAGGTTATAAAACTTTAAACTCTGCCTCACTGTCACTGAAGTTTGAAGCCAAAGAGTGATTGCATTCTGACAGCTACATTTATAACACAGCTTCTTTGTCTTTCTCACTGGGAAGGGTGAAAAGACAATCCTCTCTCCTAAAAATATCAAGTGCCTTATTCATTAAATAAACATTAAGATGAGGGATGGGATAGGGATTGATAATGGATGGGACAGAGATTAAAGAGATAAAATTAAACTGATAAAACATTAAGAGAATATGCTTTAATAATTAACCAAAGAGCATTTGGATACCTTTGCCTGATCATAAAAGCTGCCTGATGCATATTTTAATCAAATGTATCGCATTTAAGTTTTATTTCTAAGTACCTTGTTTTTGATGTACCCTCCCTGGTAGAACCAAATTTGATCGTCCATGCCCGACTCTTCCAAGGCCTGTATTCGAATCATTTTCATATCAGTCAGTTCTCCAGTCAAAGTCAGGAATGCTCCAGTGCCTCTGTTCCGCACCCTGAAGTATACTCGCCTCTGTGAAGGAAACAGGTTATCTGCATCAACTATTTGGTTTAAGGCGGTGCTGCTTACTGGTTTGAGCGACAACTTACCGGTGGCCAACTATACAAAAAAAAGCAATTAAACGCTTTGCTATTCCCACTTTTTCTGGTGTGTAACCACTACAACAGTGGCCTGTGGCTTCCCTGTCAGAAATGAGCTGAATCACCTGTACAGTCTAGCATGTTTGCTGTGTGGTTGCAGTCTCCCTGGGGAGGGACGGTTCTCCCTGGGGAAGGAACATTCTCCCAGGGGAGGGACGGTTCTCCCTGGGGAAGGAACATTCTCCCAGGGGAGGGATGGTTCTCCCTGGGGAAGGACAGATCCCCCTGGGGAAGGACGGATCCCCCCGGGGCAGGACGGTTCTCTCTGGGGAGGGACGGATCCCCCTGGGGCAGGACGGTTCTCCCTGGGGAGGGACGGTTCCCCCCTGGGGAAGGACGGTTCTCGCTGGGGCAGGACGGCTCCCTCCGGGGAAAGTTAGTTCTCCCTGGGTCAGGACAGATCCCCCCGGGGCGGGACGGCTCCCTCCGGGGAAGGTTAGTTCTCCCTGGGGAGGGACGGTTCTCGCTGGGGCAGGACGGATCCCCCCTGGGGAAGGACGGTTCTCCCTGGGGCAGGACGGTTCCCTCTGGGGAAGGACAGTTCTCGCTGGGGAAGGACGGTTCTCCCTGAGGCAGGACAGTTCCCTCTGGGGAAGGACAGTTCTCGCTGGGGAAGGACGGTTCCCTCTGGGGAAGGAAGGTTCCCTCCGGGAAAGGACAGTTCTCGCTGGGGCGGGATGGTTCCCCCCTGGGGAAGGTTAGTTCTCCCTGGGGCAGGACTGTTCCCCCTAGGGAAGGTTAGTTCTCCCTGGGGTAGGACGGTTCTCCCTGGGGCAGGACGGATCCCCCCGGGAAAGGACAGATCTCGCTGGGGAAGGATGGTTCCCTCCGGGGAAGGACAGTTCTCGCTGGGGAGGGACGGTTCCCCCTAGGGAAGGTTAGTTCTCCCTGGGTCAGGACGGTTCCCTCTGGGGAGGGACGGTTCCCCCTAGGGAAGGTTAGTTCTCCCTGGGGCAGGACGGTTCCCTCTGGGGAGGGACGGTTCCCCCTAGGGAAGGTTAGTTCTCCCTGGGGCAGGACGGTTCCCCCTGGGGCACTATGGTTGCAGCATGTTGGGGCTGGAGTTGCTGTTGCAGACTTGGAGGCAATTGACGTGGCAGAGCCAAGGTGAGGTGTGGAAAAGATCTGAAGTTTTTATCGACTTAAGAATCAAGCCGAATTGGAAAATTCGGGTACTGGCCGTAACAAGGCAATGGAGCCTGAGACTGCGGGTGAGGAATGACCTGAGGTTTAGAAGATTTAGGTGCTGGCCAGGACTGAAATGCTCGTGGTGTCAGGGTTTGAGGTGAGAGCAGGCCCGTTTGGCTGGGTTTGCTGGACTCATAAAGCGGCCTGCAACGAGGGGATTTCTGAATCAGCTGCAGCGATGCCTGGCGCAGTAAAAATCAGTTCTGAATGCTGTTTGCTTGCTTTGTTATCTGCACAATACGGTTTTTGTGTTTTTCTCTCTCCGCACATTGTGTGTTTGACAGTCTTTTAGGAGACGAATCTCAAGGTTGTATAAAGTACACATACTTTGATAACAAATGCACTCTAAACTTTGAAATGTTCCTCAGTTCTTTTTTAAACACTTGTAATATTGTAAGTTTAAACTACAGTGTTGATTATGCATTGGTTTATGCCACGTGGATATTTATATCTTCTGCAGTTAAACAAACCAGAAATAACTGAGAGGAGGTAGGCCAAAGAGTTCCTAAATTAACATGTACCCATTAGTAACTGAGCTACACTTTCTTTTAAAAATGTTGTTCCAGACAATCTGACTGCTCTAATTGCCAAAACATTCAGCTATAAGTTCCATTGCCTTATACTGTACAGTAGTTAAAAAAATTTAGCACAGAGACAGGCTCTTTAGCCCATCGAGTAGTTGTTAGCCATCAACCACCCATTAACACTAATCCAATATTAATCCCAGTTTTTATGCTTCCCAGAATTCTCAGCTCTGTCCCAGAATCCACTGTTGCACTTGCAGCGATTTATAGTGGACAATTATTGCCAGAGTGGGTGGAAACCAGAGGACACCAAAAGGGAGAACGTGAAAACTCCACACAAGCAGCTCCTGAGGCCGGACCTGCAAGGAGACCAGTGCCGTGAGGGGCACCGCAAGCCCCTGGCTCCCAGCTAAGGAATTCCTGATCATCTCTATGGTACACAGAACAGCAAATCTGCGAAGTCTGGGCATTTCTTTATAAGGGGGAAAAGGAAAAGTACTGCGAATGCAGAAGAAAATACATATTTATTCAATGCAAGGAAAAGAAAAAACCTTAATTTCAAAAATACTTTTTTCATTTCCTGAAGAATCTGTTTGGGGTTGTGCTTGAAGATGTATTTTAACCCCTGAGGAAATCAGGCATTCACCCCCCCCCCCCCACCCCGTTTGATTTCTATTGAAATTTCATTAATCCATTAGAGAATGAATTTTCTTTTCTTCATTAGTGTTTCAACTACTTTTGATTGGATGGGCAACAGTGATGAAGTCCCACACAAACATTATTCAAAAGTTCACACGACAGATCTTTATAGCCACGTGTCCTGACCTGAATCAGTGGACGCAGAGAACCAATCACGTGCCATCCAGTGTGCTGATGCCAATTGGGTATCTGACTGGGCTGGAGCAATACCTGTCGACCTCTGTAGTTACTGCCTTCATAAACGACCCACCTGTTTTTCATTTTAAAAAGACAGAATATATTTTGCACATTTACACAATACAAAATACCTGCAGAATGTTACACTAATATTGAGCATTACTTCTGCAAACAGAGGCTACTTCAGTAAAACATTAAGGATCCATTAAGATTGTGATACTGCGTTGATTTCTAAATTGGTTTAAAGACACACTGGAAAGCCACAACATAAAATGATCTACCTTCAAGTATTTTAGTGAGGGGACAAGACTCTTTTTCCCCTTTAGGAGAAAACAGGCAGAGCAACCTAAAAGTAATGGACCAGGTTGGAATGACACAACATCAGAAAAACAGATGTGTTTCACACTAGAACATCCCAGCTGGCTACGAGTTGTAATAAAAGAGAAACTGCCGGAAACACTCAGCAGGTCAGACTGCACTTGTGGGAACAGACCACAATCCTTAAGGATCGGCAGCAACACCTCTGCCTCGATTATTCTCAACACTGGTGCTCCAGAGTATTGTGGCCCTATTCTACTCCCTGTACACATGACTGCATGACAAGATTTTGCTCTAACTTTTAACATTCATTTTATTTAGAGCTGCAGTGCAGAATAGGCCCTCTGGCCCTTCAAACCGCACTGCCCAGCAAATCCCGATTAAAGCCCAGCCTAGTTATGGGACAATTTACAAAAACCAACTAACCTCCCAACCGATACGTCTTTGGACTGTGGAGGAAAACCGGAACACCCAAAGGAACCTACATGGTCACCACTAGACCACAAGACATAGGAGCGAATTAGGCCATTCAGCCCATCGTGTTTGCTCCGCCATTCTATCGTGGCTGATCCTGGGTCCCACTCAACCCCATACATCTGCCTTCTTGCCATATCCTTTGATGCCCTGACCGATCAGGAAATGATCAACTTCCACCTTAAATATACCCACGGACTTGGCCTCCACCGCAGTCTGTGGCAGAGCATTCCACAGATTTACTACCCTCTGGCTAAAAAAAAAATTCCTCCTTACCTCTGTTCTAATGGGCCACACCTCAATTCTGAGGCTGCGCCCTCTAGTTCAGGACATCCCCGCCACAGGAAACATCCTTTCCACATCCACCCTATCTAGTCCTTTCAACATTCAGCAGGTTTCAAAGAGATTCCCCACATTCTTCTAAATCCCTGTGAGTACAGGCCCAAAGCTGCCAAACACACCTCATATGCTAACCTCTTCATTCCTGGAATCATCCTCGTCAACCTCCTCTGGACTCTCTCCAATGACAACACATCCTTTCTGAGATATGGGGCCCAAAACTGTTGAAAATACTCCAAGTGTGGCCTGACTAGTGTCTTATAAAGGCTCAGCATTACCTCCTTGCTTTTATGTTCTACTCCCCTTGAAATTAAGGGGGGAGACCTGATAGCAGTACAATTGCGAATAGCATATATAATCGAGTGTTTTCCCCATGATAGAAATGTCAGATACTGGAGAGCATAATGCTAAGGTAAGAGAGGAAGAATCTAAAAGAGATGCTCAAGGCAATATTTGTTTTTAAAAGCACGAGAAGAGACAGGAACCTGGAACACATGGCCAAAGGAGCTGTTAGAAGCTGATAAGATAGCAATGCTCAAGAGATCTTTAGGTAGACATATGATTTTTTATGCTTCAGAGACAACTGGGAAAACCCTGTCAGATGGTTGGGGCAGAGTTAGTGAATTTTACTCAAGAGACTCTTCCCAAGCATCAGAAATGCAAATTTACATCCAACCTGCCATCTTTAAGAAATGTAATTTACATATACATCGATTCATGTTGCCTGAAAAACATGCATCTAATTTTATTCAAATCTAGTTAGCATATTAGGTAACTGGATCATTTGAATTTGTTTTATTTAATTTTTAAAACCAACTTGAAAATGACTTCAAACACAAAAGATTATTAAAGATAAAGATAAATACTGTGTATAAATAATAAATGCACAATCCAGACAATTATTTTCTAATATCACAGTAGATTGTTCCCTTGCATCAGAAGTTTTGAAGTAGGTTTTCTTTTACTTACATTCCACCATTAACTTTGACTGAAGAAACACGAGTATTATATCCATCTAATTTCAGATTCAACACTTCCGAGATCAACTCAACTCTCTTTCCTTCAAATTTCTCTCGCATAAAGAGTATTATGCCTGGCATTGAGAAACACTGAAAACAAGAAAAAAATACTTTTCATAGGAAGAGGGAGAAAAGGCAATTATAGCTACTCAGAACAACTTGGAACAAACTGAGTGTATGGACTGACTGGCCACGACAGCGAGCAATTACGGAGAGCTGTGGACATTGCTCAGCTATCATGAGATCCGGCCTCCCCTCCATGGATTCTGTCTCCACCTCCCATTGCTCTGGGAAAGTAGCCAACAGAGTCATCGACCCCTCCCACCCTGAACATTTTCTCTTCTTCCTCTTGCACCGGGCAGAAAATACAAAAGATTGTAAGCATGCAACACCAGCCTCAAAGACAGTTTCTATCCCATCATATGATTATTGAGAGGACCTCTTTTCGATAAAGTTTACCTCGTAACTTCACAATTTATGTTGCCAAGGCCCTTGCACCTTATTGTTTAACTACTCGGCATTTTCTCTGTAAATGGAACATTATATTTTGCATTCTGTAGTAGTCAAATATATTTTGTTTTGAAATTATCTGTATAGATAGCATAGAAAACAATTATATTTATTTTATCTTATTTCAATATACAGAGTGGAATAGGCCCTTCTATCCCTTCGATCCACACCACCCAGCCGCCTCTGACAGCCCCAATTTAACACTAAGCTAATCATGGGTCAATTTACAATACCAATTAACCTATCTGGTCCATCCCTGCACAGTGGGCGGATACCAGAGCACCCAGGGAAAACCCGCACATTCCACGGGAAGGACGTACAGAGACTCCATACAGAGGACGCTGGGATTGAACACCAAATTCCAAAGCCCCAAGCTGTAAGGTCGCATTAAACTCTGGGCTACCGTGGTGCCCCATATGGTATCGTGCGTATTGTATCTCACTACATGTGATCATGATTAACCAATTACAATTATTTTTGATTACTGTCAGAAAGGTCCACATCATTTTTGAAAATAACATAAGGGATCGCTAGCTTTATAAACAGAAGGAGATTATATGTAGTATATATTTCTAAGAACACTGGTAGTTCATAATATAAATCACCAAAATTTAAGGCTAATAGAGATTGCAGAGGAGATTTCTGAGAATGATCCTGAAGTCAAAAGATGAGCTATTTGGAAAGCCTGAATACAATAGACTGATTTGCCTTCACAGAAAGCTTAAAGGAAAGTATGAATTTTACAAAATAGTGATGGATTTTCTACTGGCAATAGGGTCAGTAACAAGACCTCAGAAACTGGCAGGAAGAATAACAGATAATATCACGAGAGAGTGAAATTATACAGCAAGTGCTTTAACATTGCGAACTGGGAAATGGAAACATATTTAATAAGAGCTTCTAAAAAGAATACTTGGTGAATGTGTGGGAGGAAGCTCACAGGAAAGTGGAGACAGAGCAGAAGGGTTAGACAGTGAATATATCTTTCAACAGAAAAGTAACTCAGACATAATAGTGTTCTGAGCTGTGGGTTTCTCTCTTAGTTTCTTATCACACCACTCATGAAATCTCCTTAGAGGAGTCAAAATAAAAATTTAATAATCACATGTAATATCACAATCTAATCAGCAATTCAGCCTTGAAAGTGAAATAACACCCATTATATATTACAGTTTAGGATGTTCTGATGATTAATAGGTAAGTTATAGGCGCTAAATGTTAAAGTTGCAATTTCAGAAATTATCTTTCCACACGTTTAGCTAGAGAAGAAAATTTTAAAGCTTTACATAAAAGGACTTGAGTTCCACCAGTTCCAATCATGTTTTTGGAAGATAATGTCATTGTTTGAGAAGAAGGCAATGGCAAACCACTTCTGTAAAAAACTTTGCCAAGAACAATCATGGTCAAGACCATGATCACCCACGTCATTCGACTTGGCATGTAATAATGATGATGGTGATTATTGTTTGACTTGCTGAAGCACAAAGAACAAATTAGGATCTAATATTGTGACCGTCCGTTGATGCAGAAAGGACATGAAAAAAACACCAGCACGAGTTATGTATCTTTCAACTCCTAAAAGGAAATTGGGCTGTTAAATCTATCAACAGCATCAGAAATTTCTCGACTGAAAGTTAAATATTTAAGGGATACTTACAAAGTTTACTGTCCGTGCGGATTTGATACACGTATCAACTATACAGCCCATAGCTGCCAAGTCAGGGTAAGTTCCTTCCTCAAGTACGTATTGTCTCCCAGTGAAATCCTCTGCATCAAAAACTACCCAGCTACAAAGAAACACAAACCATGAATCAATTAGTTTCGCCTGCCTTCTGACCAGAAAGGTTCAAAGTATTACTGTTATTTCAAAAGTCAGGTTCATGGGGGGGTGGATTTCAGTATGCAGGTAGATTGGGAAAATCAGGTCGGTACTGGATCCCAAGAGAGAGGATTTGTAGAGTTCCTACAAGATGGCTGTTTAGAGCAGCTAAAATAGGGGATCAGCTATTCTGGATTGGGTGTTGTATCATGAACCGGATTTCCGGAGACACGATGCAGAAAAGGCCCTTCCAGTCCTTCGAGTTGTGCTGCCCAAGGATCCCTCGATTTAACCCTAGCCCTAATCATGGGACAATTTACAATGTCCAATTAACCTACCATCCGCTATGTCTTTGGACTGTGTGAGGAAACCCAAGCTCCTGGAGGAAACCCACATGGTCTTGGGGAGAACATACAAACTCCTTACAGGCAGTGTCAGGAAATGAACTCGGGTCTCTAGTGCTGTAAAGCATTGTGCTAACCACTACGCTATTGTGCCAGGGAAGCTATGGTAAAGCAACCCTTAGGAAGCAGTGATCATAATATGATAGACTGCAGTTTGAGAGGGAAAGGTTAAAGTCAGATGTATCAGTATTTCAGTGGAGTAACGGGAATTACAGAAGCATAAGAGGGGAGCTGGCTAAAGTTGATTGGAAGGGGACACTAGCAGGGATGATGGCAGAACAGCAATGGCTGGTGTATCTTGGAGCAATGGGGAAAGAGTAGGATAGATACATCCCGAAGAAGTAGTATTCAAAAGGCAGGATGAGGAAAACATGGAAATCAAAAACAACATAAAAGCAAGAGTGTGGACATATAATAGAGCAAGAATTAGTGGGAGGTTAGGGGATTGAGAAGCTTTTAAAAACCAGTAGAAGGCAACTAAAACAAAAAGAGAAAAGATGAAATATGAAGGTAAGCCAGCCAATAATCTCAAAGAGGATACCAAGATGTTTTCCAGACATATAAAATTTAAAATCAGGTGAGAGTAGATATCGGACCACTAGAAAATGATGCTGGAGAGGTAGTAATGGGGGACAAGGAAATGGCAGATGAATGAAGAAGTATTTTGCATCAGTCTTCACTGTGGAAGACACCAGGAGTATGCTGGAATTTCAAGAGTGTCAGAAGGCAGAAGTGAGTTCAATTACTATTGCTGGGGAGAAGGTACACGGGAAGCTGAAACGTCTGAAGGTAGAGAAGTTACATGGACCTGATGGACTACATCCAGGATTCTGAGAGAGTTGAAAAGATTGTGGAGGCATTAGTAATGATCTTTCAAGAAGCACCAGATTCTGGAATGCTTCCAGGGGACTGGAAATTGCAAATGTCACTCCACACTTCAAGGGAGGGAGGCAGAAGAAAGGAAATTATAGGCCAGTTAGCCTAACCTCAGTTACTGGGAAATGGTTGGAGTCTATTGTTAAAGAGAGATCTCAGGGTACTAAGAGGCACATGATAAAAAAGGCCAGTGTCAGCATGGTTTCCTGCAGGGAAAATCT
Source organism: Hemitrygon akajei (assembly GCF_048418815.1). Lineage (NCBI taxonomy): Eukaryota > Metazoa > Chordata > Chondrichthyes > Myliobatiformes > Dasyatidae > Hemitrygon > Hemitrygon akajei. The sequence continues at coordinate 43,680,431 of NC_133132.1, read as the reverse complement.
TGCCTAACATATCTGTTGGAATTCTTTGAGGAAATAACAAGCAGGATAGACAAAGGAGAATCAGAAGATATTGTGCACTTGGATTTTCAGAAGGCAGTTGATAAAGTGCCATGAGGTTGTTGAACAAGACGAGCACATGGTATCACACAAAGGATGCTGGCATGGATAAGAACATTGGTTGATTGGCAGGAGGCAAAGAGTGGGAATAAAGAGATTCTTTTCTAGTTGGCTGGCAGTGACTAGTGGTGTTACACTAGGGGTCAGTGTTGGGAATGCTTCTTTTTACATACAAGGGGTAATTGATAAGTTTGTGGCCTAAGGTAGAAAGAGTCAATTTTAGAAAACCTAGCATATTTATTTTACAACATAATCCCCTCCTACATTTACACACGTAGTCCAGCAGTTGTGAAGCATATGGATCTTGGACCTCCAGAAAGTGTCCACAGATGGGTGATTGATAAGTTTGTGGTCTAAGGTGGAAGGAGATGAGTTATACAGCTCTCGTTACATGCACATGCAGGTCAACTCTTTGAGTGATTTTGCAGAAAGTTTGAAGTTAATAACTCATCAGGGGTGATTGATAAGTTCATGGCCTAAGGTGGAAGGAGATGGGTTATACAGTTCTCGTTACATGCACATGCAGGTCAACTCTTTGAGTGATTAGGCGGAAAGTGTGAATTTAATAACTCATCTCCTTCCACCGTAGGTCATGAACTTATCAATCACCCCGATGAGTTATTAACTTCAAACTTTCTGCATAATCACTCAAAGAGTTGAACTGCACCTGCATGTAACGAGAGCTGTATAACTCATCTCCTTCTATCTTAGACTACAAACTTATCAATCACCCATCTGTGGACACTTTCTGGAGGTCCAAGATCCGTATGCTCCATGACTGCTGGACTGTGTGTGTAAATGTAGGAGGGGAATATGTTGAAACATAAATGTGCTAGGTTTTCTAAAATTGACTTCTTCTACCTTAGGCCACTAACTTATCAATCACCCCTTGTACTTGTCAATGATTTGGATGACTGTATTGATGGCTTTGTAGGCAAGTTTGCGGACGATAGAAAGATAGGTGGGGGGCAGGTAGTGTGAGGAAGCAGAGAGGCTGCAGAAGGACTTTGACACCTCAGGAGACTGGGCAAAAATATGGCAGATGGAACTCAGTGCTGGGAAGTGTACGGTCATGCACTTTGGTAGAAGGAATAAAAGCATAGATTACTCTCTAAACATTCAAAAGCCTGAGGTGCAAAGGTAATAAAAGCAGAAAGGATGAGCTGACATTGGAGAAGTTTATGAAAATGATCCCAGGAATGAAAGGGTTACATATGAGGAGTGTTTGATGGCTCTGGGCCTGTACCTGCTGGCATTTCGAAGAATGGGGCGGGGGTGGGGTATCATTGAAACTTGTTGAACGTTGGGAGACCTAGGTAGAGTAGATGTGGAGAGGCTGTTTCCAATAGTGGGGGAATCAAGGATCAGAGGGTGCAACCTCAGAATAGAGGGACGTTCATTTATAATGGAGATGAAGAGGAATTTCTTTAGCCGTAGAGTGGTGAACTGTGGAATTCATTGCTGTGGAGGCCAGGTAATTGGATGGAGGTTGATAGCTTCTTGATTAATAAGGATCTCAAAGATTACATTTAGAATGGATGAATAAAGTTTGGAGGGATAATAAATCAGCCATGATGGAATGGCAGAGCAGACTCGATGGGGCAAATCACCTAATTCTACTCCCATGTCTTATGGTCTCTTTGAAGAGCGGGGCAAAGTATTCCCACCGTGCTGCTGGGTAGGGAAATGCAGGATTTCAACTCACTAACCATGGTGGGCCTATGATACGCTCAGGATATAGGCAATAGAGGGAAATCTACCCTTAAAGGTGTTAGACTCCTCCTGCTGTCTTGACTTTCACACGATGGTATAAATTGTAGGTTTGGAGGGAGCTGCTGGAGTAATCTGGACTAGTAACTGCAATGCATTTAATATCATTTACGCCCTTCATTCATCTCACTGGAGTGTGCAGGCAGCTTGGATGTAGTGCGGACAATCTAAGTATTGTTCCTTACTGCCGCAAGGAAAAAGTCTGCTGGACCACCTTTAATTACTAGCTATACTCTGAATTTCACCTCAACCCGTATTGAAATCATCCTGCAACTTCTGCACATTCACAAACCCAACTTATTTCAATAGAACACAAGATTTTTAATTTATTTAGTGAAATCCAGAGGGGGTTAGCATAACAGTAAAAGAAATGGGAACAGAATTAGGCCATTTGGCCCATCAAGTCTGCTCCGCCATTCAATCAAGGCTGATTTATTATCCCTCTCAACCCCACTCTCCTGCTTTCACCCCATAACCTTAGACACCCTGACTAATCCAGGACCTTTCAACCTCCACTTTAAACGTACTCCATGCCGTGGCCTCCACAGCCATCTGTGGCAATGAACTCCACAGAATCAGCACCCTCTGCCTCAAAAAGGTTTTCTTCATCCATGTTCTAAATGGACGTCCCTCCGTTCTGAGGCTGTGCCCGCTGAATCAGCACCCTCTGCCTCAAAAAGGTTTTCTTCATCCATGTTCTAAATGGACGTCCCTCCGTCCTGAGGCTGTGCCCGCTGGCTCTACGCCCCACCTCGCCACCTGTAGGAAACATCCTCCCTACATCCACTCTGTTTTGACCTTTCAATATCGGACAGGCTTCAGTGAGATCTCCCATCATTCTTCTAAATCCAGTGAGTACAGGCTCAGAGCCATCTAACACTACTCCTACGTTAACCCTATCATTCCCATGATAATTCTCATTTCATTCTCGTAACGGATCATACAACGGACATTTTGCACTAAGTGTCATCACACAGTATTTACTGTCAACTATTGAACTGAGGAAACAAAATTCTTACATCACTGATCAATGTCTTGCAAGCTGAGGGTCTCAGAACAGGAGTTCACAAAAGCATTTTGCTTCATTTTTAAAATATTTTTCAATTATAATGAACAGGGCTTTCTCATTTACTGAAACAAAATGATAGGTATTGTTTTTTGAAATGGTCAGGTAGCCTTAGCTTAAAATAGGGCATCAGGAGGGAGTGTCAAAATTTAACCTCAATAAGGTTAGGTGTTAAAAACCATAAAAGACATATTGAAATAGACTACAATATTCTATTTAACTGACTATCAGTTTAAAGAACTGCCATTGTGATCCATAACTACCCTATGAAGCCTTTATGTTTTCAGGATCTAGATTAATTTGCTCACCTGCCACTTAGAACTTCACAGGACTTGGGTGAAAAACCATCAGGAAATTGGACTGCATCCATGTCAAAGATTTGTACGCTTCCTTGAAATTCAGGCTCAGAAAAGAATTTCACCTGCTCGCAATAAATCACATAAAACACATGCAATATGCTTAAAAATACGATACAGAGCTAATGCTGTGTGAAATTTACAATTTCAATATATCAACAATCTTATTTGCTTTAAACCATAAATAACATGGACTGTAAAAATGATCGTAATGAAATTACAATTATAATTGAGCAAATCCCCATGGCAATTTAGCTCAGACTCTCAAGTTCTCTTAATAATTCCTTTGACAGAACAAGTTAATAAAAACATAAAACTTTATTCTTTACCTTAAATTTAGACAGTTCGCTATCCACTGCATCCTGAAATTAAAAAATAGGCACAGATTACGAAGATTTACCAGAAAACACCACTGAACCCTATATCACTCCCAAAGAAAGATACAAACTACTTACCTAGCTAATAAGACGCTCTTAACCTATAAGCCCAGTTAACAGTAGAGATTGTTTAATGCTATCCCTAAGGTCCATGCTAATGCACAAAATCTATTATTTCAATCTGAAATTCATAGGATTCCAGATAGTTTTTTAGCTTTTTACCATCATTTCATTCATCACTGCCAAATGACCTAAGTTATTTTTGTTTAAAGTGAATTAAACTCAGGATTGGATGCTAAAGGAATTCTTCTGTGGCTCTTAGCATCAGATGAAATCCCCTCGTCTCCAGTTGCCTCAATTATCCAGTACTGTGTTGGATTCTCTTGTTTAAATCCAAGGTTGTTTTAGAAGTCAGGAATGAGGCATAAAGCTTGCTGCTTCATGATTGTTTTATTAAGAGCTGATAGAACAAAGGGAAGTTGAAACGATAAAAAACGGGACAGAAGTCTGATACTTGAAGGAGAACAGAAACTAAAGATGGTGCCTAGCATAACACAGCTACCTTTATACTCAAAGGTAAGAAAAAAATCCATTCTAATTTATAGACAATAATAATCCAATTAGAAAATATTTAGTCAATACAGCAGTAAAAACTGAACAAAGAGAAAATACTTATTCACTTAATGCAAAGCATCAAGAGCTTTCCAGAATTATACTTCGTATAATAGCTACAGACATATAAAATTGGTACGTATATTATAACCACTAGTAATCATAGGAAGGAGTTACTTGTATATAAGTAATTATATAATATGCAAGTAGATAATTAACTGCAAAGAAAATGAAAATGAAACAGTTAATTCAACAACTGCAATTGTACAAATATGGCAGAACTGTGCGATTTGACCTGCTCTGATACTTTTCAAACCTTAGCTCCATCCACAACATACTGCTTCCACTGTTTGGTCTTCTGCAAGTTGGCCGTTCAATTTAAGTGTATCTGGTGCTGTTTCTGGAATAATCCTCTCTAATTCTCACTGAACCAAGGCTAGTTCCCTGGCTTTATGCCAAACAGTAAAGGTAGAGCAAACAACAAACAGTGTGCTGGAGGAACTTGGCAGGCTGAGCAGCATCTGTGAGAGGAAAGAAACTGCCAATGTCTCGGGTTGTATCCTTGCATCAGGACCAAGAGTGTCTGCACAACAGGACAAGGGAAGAGTTGGTGATTGGTGGATTGAGAAGGGGTGTAGGATGGATCAGGCAGATTGCACCAGATGGGGGAGCTAGGGTGGATTTGGGAGACAAAGCAGGTGGATGATAGATGACAACAGGCAAAGATGGAAAGAGAAACCATGTGAATGGAGAAAAGTATGAAGGTGAGAAACAGTCGCTGGAGAGAGATAAACAAAACTCTAAAGGTTACCAGTGCTAGGAGATGATGGGAACCATTAGGGGAGAGGCGAATGGCAAATGGTACCAGAAACAAACCCATGTTTTTTGCTCCAGATTCCAGCACCTGCATCTTCTTGAGTCTCCAGAAGAGAAAAGCCTAGCTTCAATCACACATTCATATGGCACAGAAATAGACCCTTCAACCAACCCAATCTATGCCAACCATCCATTACACCCATCTACCCACGGTTCCATGAAATGTCCTCTGATAATTCAGCCACACTTTCAAGGTAATTTGAGACAGGTGAACAACCCAACAATCTTCAGCTTTGGATTTTAATCCAAAGCTAGAGTTTTTGTGTTTTATCCAGGGAATTTTCTCACTCAACTTCTTTGCCTCCCCATCTTCCTTGTAGGTGCTCTTTAATACCTACCTCATCTGTTCCAGTACCTCTTTGTGTAAGGTTAGAGAATGTTTAGGAATGAAATTCTATTCTTGTTCATGGTAACTTAGGTACCCAGTCTGTATATTTTAGTTGAAATATAAATCTTAACTATTGGGCATTGTGTGAGCATCTCACTGAGAGTGAACCAGAAAAGGCCCCCTTTACTTCCACATCCAGCCTATTTTATCATGTGCCTTCACATACCCCAAAAGAGGATCCTTAGTAATTGGCTCCAAGATCTTGCCAACCACTGAAGTCAGGCACAGTGACCTATAATTCCCTGACTTTTGCCTCACCGCTTCTTAAAAGGTTGAGTAACAGCCCTCGGAAACCATTCCAGAATTTAGCGATCCTTGAAAGATCACTGCAAATGCCTCCACAATCTCTTCAGAGGGCAGAGGGTCCAGATGGTCCAGATCTACCTTCAGACCTTTCAGCTTCCTAAGCACCTTCTTCATAGTAATAGCAACTACACCTACTTCTGCCCTGACACTCACGGATTTCTGGCAAGATGTTGGTGTCTTCCACAGCAAAGACTGATGCAAAATATTTATTCAGTTCATCTGCCATTTATTTGTTCTCCATTACTGTCTCTAGCGTCATCTTCCAGCAGTCCGATGTCCACTCCTACCTTTCCTTTATTCTTCATATATCTAAAAAAACTTTTAGTATCCTCTTTTATATTATTGGCTGGCTTAACTTCATATTTCATCTTTTCTCTCCTTTTTTAGTTGCCTTTTGTTGACCATATAAAAACCTCCCAATCCTCTAGCTTCCCACAAGTTTTTGCTACATTGTATGTCCTCTCTTTTGCTTGTCAGCTACGGTTGCTTCACCTTCCCTTTAACATGCTTCTTCTTTTGGATGAACCAATACAACCTCTTCTGAATTATTCCCAGGAACTGCAGCCACTGCTGATCTGCCATCATCCCTGCTAGTGTTCCCTTCCAATGAATTAGGCCAGCTCCTCTCTCATGCCTCTGCAGTTACCTATATGCAACTGTAATTCCAATACATCTGATTTTATCTTCTTCCCCTCAAACTGCAGGGTGATTTCTATCACATTATGATTACTGCCTGATAAGGGTCCTTGGCTCCGAAGGGTTCTTTCCCTGTGAAGTTCGAGATTGCCAAGGTGGAATATGAGATATGGTTCCTCTAAAATACGTCGAGCCTCAACGTCACAGCCTGGATTAGAACACCTTTAAGTTATTATCACAATCTGTGCAATTCCTGGATCAAACTTAAATAAGCAAGAGATTAACACAAATACCCACCACTACAACAGGCTGAACTGAAGCGATGGTAGAATTTCTTGCCCCCCAGTCTTCAAAGGTACTGTATAGCCCCTTTTCCAGAATGTACTGCTCTCCTGTGAAATCAGAATTCTCGTATGCAACCCAGCTGCAAATTAAGCAGAAAACAGACTGGTTACTTCTACTGAGCTTTATAAATACAGTTGCATTAAAGCGGAACCGTTGAGTGTGACTCCTAGGAGTTCGTCGCTGAGAAAAAAAAGCAACATGGAAAGAACGATGGGTTTCAACAACCAGCTGAGGCTTGTATATTGGGACCTGAGGACTTTTAAACCCAGTGACAAAGGCCAATTTCATACCATACTTGCAAAAGTCTTAGGCACAGTGTTGCTAGGGAGATATGTAGCTAGGGAGCCTATTACATTTAAACTGTAGTCAAGGTAGAGTGGAGAACATGTTTGTAAATCTGGTGGGAGCAAAGGATGCTGGGAAAGGTGAGGGTGGAGCACCATGGGAGTGGTTGTGGGGCAGGCAGCAGAGAAGGTGTGCCTGGTGGTGATGCAGGTACAGACACACCCATCCCTGACATACCAGGCACACAAGAGAGATACATATCAGAATCAGGCTTATCATCACTCACCTATGTCATGACATTTGTTTTTTTTTAGTATGGCAGCAGTACAGTGCAACACATAAAATTACTACTGTACTGTGAAAAAGTCCTAGTCACGCTAGCTATAAAAAGTATTTGTCACCCCCCCCCCCCCCCCGGAAGTATTTATGTTTTATTGTTTTACAACATTGAGTCACAGTGGATTGAATTTGGGTTTTTTTCTGACACTGATCAACAGAAAGACTCTTTTGTGTCAAAATGAAAGAACATCTCCACAAAGTGATCGAAATTAATTACAAATATGAAGCTCAAAATAATTGATTGCATAAGAATTCATCCCCTTTAATATGAGACCCCAAATCATCACTGGTGCAGCCAATTGGTTTTAGAAGTCACATAATTAGTTAAATGGAGATCACCTGTGTGCAGTCGAGGTGTTTCAGTTGATTGGAGTAAAAATACACCTGTGTCTGGTAGCTCCAACTGCTGGTGAGTCAGTATCCTGGCAAAAACTACACCGTGGAGACAAAACTATGCAACTCCATGAAGAGGTTATTGAAAGCACAAGTCAGGAGATGGATACAAGAAAATTTCCAAGTCACCAAATATCCCTTGGAGTGTAGTCAAGTCAACCATCAAGAAGTGGAAAGAATATGGCAAGGATGTAAATCTGCCTAGAGCAGGCTGTCCTCAAAAACTGAGTGACCATGCAAGAAGGGGACTAGTGAGGGAGGTCACCAAGAGAACTATGACTACTCTGGAGGAGTTACAAGCTTCAGTGGCTGAGATGAGAGAGACTGCACATACAACAACTGTTGCCCAGGTGATTCACCAGTTGCAGCTTTATGGGAGAGTGGCAAAGAGAAAGCCACTGTTGAAAAAAACTCACCTGAAATCTCGGCTAGAGTTTACCAGAAGGCATGTGGAAGATTCTGAAGTCAGCTGGAAGAAGGTTCTATGGTCTGATGAAACCAAAATTGAGCTTTTTTGGCCATCAGACTAAACGCTATCTTTGGCTTACACACATCATCAAGATCACACCATCCCTACTGTGAAGCATGGGGGTGGCTGCATCATGCTGTGGGGATGCTTCACTGCAGTAGGCCCTGGAAGGCTTGTGAAGATAGAGGGTAAAATGAATGCAGTAAAATACAGGGAAATCCTGGAGGAAAACCTGATGCAGTTTGCAAGAGAACTGCAACTTGGGGGAAGATTTGTTTTCCAGCAAGACAATGACCCCAAGCATAAAGCCAAAGCTGCACAGGAAAGGCTTAAAAACAACAACATTGATGTCCTGGAGTGACCGCGTTGGAGTCCACACCTCAATCCAATTGAGAATTTGTGGCTGGACTTGAAAAGGGCTGTTCACTCATGATCCCCATGCAATCTGACAGAACTTGAACAGTTCTGTAAAGAGAATGGGGAAGAATTGCAGTGTCCAGATGTGCAAAGCTGATAGAGACCCATCCACCCAGACTCAAGGCTGTAATTGCTGCCAAAAGTGCAACTACTAAATACTGACTTGAAGGGGGTGAATACTTAAGCAATCAATTATCTTGTGTTTTATATTTGTAATTAATTTAGATCACTTTGTAGAGATCCGTTGTCACATTGCCACAAAAGATCAGTGTCAAAAAAGCCAAATTAAATCCACTGTGATTCAATGTTGCAAAATAATAAAACATGAAATATTCTGAGGGGGGTTAATATTTTTAATAAGCACCGTATGTGCCTCAGACTGTACTATAGTTTGTGACTAATCTCACAGATTCCATGTCTCCACTGCCAACTTCTACGAATTTAAACCAATCCCCAGTTATTATCTATGCCTTTACATTGTAAGCTTCCAACCCTTCCTCCAGTTAACTATTTCCTTTTTAAACAGTTTTTTAAAAAATTGCAGAGATTTCTTCACTTTTAAACAAAAGATATTCAGATATGGCATGTGGATGTCACTGATAAGGCCAGAATTTATGGTTCCTTTCCAAGTGGTCCTTAAACAGACCAGCTTGCTGAATTATTTCAAAGGAAAATTAAAAGTCAACACTTCAGTGATTTTGCAATCTCGCATGGGCCAGACCAGGTAACCAAGGATGAAGGATGTACACTCCGTGGTCATTTTATGGGATACCTCCTGTATCTAATAAAGTGTCCGCTTGGCGTATGTTCATGGTTTTCCGCTCCTGTGACCCATCCACTTCAAGCTTCAATGAATTGTGCATTCAGAGATGCTCTTCTGCACCTCACTGTTGTAACCTGTTGTTATTTGAGTTACTGTCGACTTCCTGTCAGCTTGAACCAGTCTGGCCATTCTCCTCTGATCTCTCCCATTGACAAGCCATTTACACCTACAGAACTGCTACTCACCGGATGATTTTTTTGTTTTGTTTTTCGCTCCATTCTCTGTAAACTCAAGAGAATGTGGTGTGTGAAAACCTCAGGAGGTCAGCAGGTCCTAAGGTACTCAAACCACCCCATCTGGCACCAACTATCATTCCTCTTGTATCACATTTCTTCCCCATTCTGATATTTGGTCTGAACAATAACTGAACCTCATGGCTATGCCAGCATGCTTCTATGCATCGAGTTGCTGCCACAGGATTGGCTGATTAGATATTTGCGTTGACGAGCAGGTGAACAAGGTGTACCTGATACAGTGGGCACTGAGTATAGGTATGCCAGTAGTTTTGTGCTCACAGTTAATAATGCTGTTTATTTTTTTTTGCTTCTGTACTATCTGTCTGGATGGCTTTTTGCTGTGCGTGCGACGAAAACAAACCACTGACTTGCTTCCTTTTCTCCACCTCATCATGCAACAAAGGATCGAGAACGACGTGGGAAGTTTAACTTGTCCACGAGATGACTGAAGACAGCAGGCTCCTCGATCCCACCCCCAGTCCGCAGTACTCGAGTACAAGCGACTCTCCTGCTAGATCTGTTTTACAGCAAGTCCCCAGAAGATTTCTACACGCAGGTGAATTGCAGATTGATTTTTCCCTCTCACCGTTAAAGGCACATACAAAAATACAAACTGCCTGTCTTAATCATGAGCCAAAAATCAGGAGAACAAAAGTACGAAGAAATGTGTGGATTTCTGGTTCACTGGAAGAGCGCAAATCAACATCAATTGGGTTGTGACTCATTAAGCCAGGAATCTAACTTACTCTTTTAAGGGTGATACTGTCAAGGATTCTTTTACTATCTCCTCCTTATGCAACGATGCCTTTTCCTTGAGGCGTTGTTCTGTGGTGCCCACACCTTTGCAAAGCAACACACACAAAATGCATGAGGAACTCAGTAGGTCAGGCAGCATCAACGGAAATGAATAAACAGCCCAGGTTTCGGGTCAAGACCCCCTTTCAGGACTGGACAGGAAGGGGGAAGATGCCAGAATAAAAAGGTGGGAGGAAGGGGAAGCAGGACAGCTCGAAGGTGATGGGTGAAGCCAGGTGGGTGGGAAAGATGAAGGGCTGGAGAGGAAGGAATCTGATAGGAGAGGGGAGTGGACCCAGGGGGAGGACACACTTACAATACTGTTATGTACTATCAGGATATCAGTCCAGTGTGGAAGGAAAAAATGAATAATATCACGTCAAATTATACAGGGAAGAGCAATATGGAACCATACAGGAAACAACTCAATTAGGATTTCTCGTGACTGGATTAATAACTCTTATGAACTTCAGAGTGTTCATACAGTCAGAGAAGTACATTAAAAAAAAGTCCAGGATTCCCTAAAGGTTAATTTGCGGAGTGAGTCTGTGGTGAGGAAGGCAATGTGATGTTAGCATTCATTTCAAGAGGACTAGAATATAAAAGCAAGGATGTAATGTTGAGACTTTATAAAGCACTGGTGAGGCCTCACTTGGAGTATTGTGAGCCGGTTTGGGCCTCTTATCTTAGAAAGGATGTGCTGAAACTGGAGAGGATTCAAAGGAGGTTCATGAAAATGATTCCAGGATTGGAAGGCTTGTCATATGAAACAGTGTTTGATGGCTCTGGGCCTGTATTCATTAGAATTCATTAGTGACTTAATTGAAACCTATCGAATGGAGTAAGGTCTTGATAGAGTGGATGTGGAGAGGATGTTTCCTATGGTGGGAGAGTCCAAGACCAGAGGACACAGCCTCAGAACAGAGGGGTGTCCTTTTAAAACAGAGATGAGGGGGAATTTCTTTAGCCAGAGAGCAGTGAATCTGTGGAATTCTTTGCAACAGGCTGTCGTGGAGGCTAAGCCTTTACATATATTTAAGGCAGAGGTTGATAGATTCTTGACTGGTCAGGGCATGAAGGGATTCGGGTGAGGGGAGGCAGTAGATTGGGGCTCAGAGGGAAAATGGAGCAGAATCAATGGGCCAAATGGCCTAATTCTGCTCCTACATCTAATGGTCTAAATACAGCAGAGGAACAGGCACTTTGGCTACTGAGTCTACGGCAATCATCAGTCACCTACTCACACTAATCCTCTATTAATCCCATTTCCTATTCTCTCCACATACCGTTAACTCCACCCAGACTGTACTGCTAACCTACATTCTAGGAACAATTTACCCAAAGGCCCACACATCTTGTGAGGAGAAACTGCAGCATCCAGAGAGAAAACACAGTGTCACAGGGAAAATGTGTAATCCTGGGGCAAGGATTGAGCCAGGTCTCTGAGACAGCATCAGCTCTCCTAGTCTCTCCAGTGCACCGCACAGTAACAATCACTGTGGCAAACATAACAGTCAGTGCCCCACTTACTAGAAATACCCAGCCACGCATAAGGCATCGGCAAGGTTAATCAAAATGTGCTGTGTTTCTCTACGACTCTGTGAAATTTACCATTGCTACTATCGGTAGAATTCAAGAAGAGGAGAATAGAGGAGGGGAGAAGCAGAACAATCTTCCCCCTCAGATTAAAAATGAGATCCTGGGAAATGTGAATTTCACCTTGGCTTCATCGACACCTCTTGGTAAAGATAAATATCCATAACGAAATTCACATTGCTTCTTGTTTTCCAGGGAAAAGAAAGCTGGAGGATCAAGAACTCAAGCAAGCACAGCAAAAGGCTGGGTAGCTCTAGTTCACTGAAAGGTGGCAGGGGTCAACACTTGTCTCTCAGCACCATGACAAAAGTCAAGAATGCTATTTAGAAATAGACCCTCGCCCAACAACCGCAGAACAGCGGATTCTTCCTAAGTCAATTCTCCCCCTCATCTCTTGGTCAATAAAGCTCACACTGGAATATAAAATAATGTACTCCAAATCCAAATCCAAAAGCGAGATCCAAAAGTTTGAACACGGCACTGATTACCTATAACATACATATGTGCTGATGAAACAATGTTCCAATCCTATGTATTTCAGACAAATTCAAGGACAATGGGACTACTACCTAGTTTATTTCTGGTAATGTACGTATTTACATGGACATCTTTCACAGCCTCAAATCTCAAACCAACCCCAAACTCATTATAGCAAATGGAGCATATTCAAAATGTGCTGTACAATATTACAGTATGCTCTGTTACTATAACAAGGTAGTTATAAAGAAGGCAAGACAGCAGCTATACTTCATTAGGAGTTTGAAGAGATTTGGCATGTCAACAGATACGCTCAAAAACTTCTCCAGATGTATCGTGGAGAGCATTCTGACAGGCTGCATCACAGATGGGTATGGTGCGGCTACTGCACAGGACTGAAAGAAGCTGCAGAGGGTTGTAAATTTAGTCAGCTCCATCTTGGGTAGTAGCCTACAAAGTACCCAGGACATTTTCAGGGAGTGGTGTCTCAGAAAGTCAGCGTCCATTATTAAGGACCCCCAGCACCCAGGGCATGCCCTTTTCTCACTATTACCATCAATTAGGAGGTACAGAAGCCTGAAGACACACACTCAGCGATTCAGGAACAGCTTCTTCCCCTCTGCCATCCGATTCCTAAATGGCCATTGAACACTTGAACACTACCTCATTTCTTAAAATATACAGTATTTCTGTTTTATGCACTTCTTAAATCTATTCAATATACATACACTGTAATTTATTTATTTATTTTTCTCTTCTATATTGTGTATTGCATTGAACTGCTGCTGCTAAGTTAACAAATTTCACGTCACATGCCGGTGATAATAAACCTGATTCTGATCCTGATATTAACAGGATTGCCTTCTCAAAGTGGCAATCACCCACAGGTCAATAATACCGAGTTGCCAAAGCCATCATTGGTGTGAAATTACTGAGCTGAGTTGACTGAATTCTTCAAATACTCATTTTGTTTTCATTGCAGAAGAAAAGCTGAACTTTTGGCTATTTGCTTAAGAATGCTTAAGTTAGACTTACGTCCCACTGAGAACATTTATGGACATTGTCCTCAATCCGTAGTCAGTCTCCTCCAAGATTGGGACAGGCCCTACTACTTCAATGCTTCCACATTTTTCAGAGAAGTTTGCGTCACTGTACATTATCATGGCTGGATTTGACAAGTCCTATGTATTAAATGAAAAAAGAAAGAACATTGTTGAACCAGATAGAGAATGCTACCTCTAATATGGACAGTAAATCATAAAAGTAAGATTTAAAAAATCATGGATTTTGCAAAGTGGGCGAGAAAAGCGGACAATAACCTTGAAGTTGGCAGGTTCATCGTTTATTTGGCTGATTATAGTGAATAATATCAGAGCATTCTAAATCCTTCTGTGTGCTTGTTGACCATGACTTGTGATTGAGCAATGCATCAATTTTATAACTACCACACTTATCTTTAAATATCTACAGTGCCACAACTTCTGCCAGCCTCAGTCATTTGAGATGGTTGAACTCCTCTGACTTTACAACACACAACAGTACAGCACAATATGAGCCCTTCAGCCTTAAATATTGTGTCGACCTTTTGAGTTATTAAGTCGATCTAACACATCCCTCTTGCAAAACTGTCCTTTCCTTTCATCCATGTGCCCACCTAAGAGTTTCTTAAAAGTCCCTATTTTATCAACCCCTACCACCAACCTACCTCTGAATTCCACACCCCCCAATACTCTCCTCCAATCACCTTAAGTTATGCCCCCTCATATTAACCATTTCTACCCTGGGATAAAAGTGCTGCCCCTCTACTCTAGCAATGCCTCGTCATCTTATACACCTCTGTCAAGTCACCTCTCATCCTCCTTTACTCCAAATAAAAAGCCCGAGCTCACTCAACCTTTCATAATCAGACAAACTAATCCAGGTAGCATCCTGCTAAATCTCCTAGGCACCCCCTCGGAAACGTCCTCATCATTCTGATAATGAAGCAACCAGAACTGAATGCAATACTGCAAGTGTGATGTTACCAGAGGTTTATAGACTATAAACAGCTGTTGAATTTAACTGATGGAACTATACACAGCCATGTCTTCAACTATCTAAGCCCTAAGTTAAGAAAGTCTCTCTTCACCTCCCTCCCAACCTTCAAAATACTCTACAGCACCTACCCCTGAACGATTTTGGTAATCTGTCAAAATATCTGCACGGCTTCGCTAGATTTCCTTTGCTAAAACTCCAGTGAAGCACCTCCAGACACTTTCATTACAGTTAAGGTGCTCTATATGAAGGGATGTAACTGCTGCTCATTATCAACAAGTTCTTTACTTTATGGGCCACCTTTCTCCAAGTACAACTGAGCTAGACATCAGCACTCAAGCAGGACTCACTCTCTTCTCAGGACAAGGCACAGACAAGCGACATTCTTCCTCCACAAGTCATTTTCTGGGATACTTTTTGGTGGGGGAGGTGATGGCAGGTTGGTATAAAGAAAGCAAACAATTGCAAGTATATTTTATTTAAGGACACAAGATCTGTTCGTTTGCAATTATATACATTCAAACAAGGAGTACTCACAACATGGATAAGCCGCAAAGATTGTAGGTGTCTGTTGTAGCCTCCCCATTCAGTCCATGCTTTATACTGCCCTTCCTCAAGTGCATACTGATGCCCTCGAAAGCCTGGTTTCTCATAACCAACCCAACTAGGAGAGATTGTAAACACGGGTCAAAAATCAAGTCATTTATGTGTCAACAAGTAGCGCAAAAATAATTATTTATTAAGTGAAGTAACTGTCCCTGCCAAAAGCAAAGTTCAGAACTACAGTTGACAATCTTGTAAAATATGCCATAAAATACTTGTCAATTAAAATGTTAATAAAGCACAGGAAAGGGTGACTGCCTGTTACATTTCTGAGCCTGACATGCCTATAACTTTTGCTCTATGTGCTCATATCAAAATATGCAGACATTAAGGATTTGCATTTGTAATGTGTTCCACTACAAAATATTATCACAGAACACTACAGCACAGAAACAGGTCATTCAGCCCATCTAGTCTGTGGCAAATCATTAATCTGCCTAGTCCTATCGAGCTGCACCTGTCCATAGCCCTCCATACCCCTCCCATCCATGTACCCATCCAAACTTCTCAAGTTTTCAAATTGACCCCACATACACTGGCAGCTCACTCCACTCTCTCTCCACCCTCTGAGTGACGAAGTTCCCCCTCATGTTCCCCTGAAACACTTCACCTTTCACCCTTAACCCATGACCTCCAGTTGCACTCTCACCCAACCTCAGCGTAAAAAGCCTGCTTGCATTTACCCTATCTATACCTCCCATAATTTTGTATACCTCTATCAAAACTCCCCTCAATCTTCTACTTTCTAAAGTCCTAACCTATTCAACCTTTCCCCTCAACTCAGATCCTCGAGATGCAACAACATCCTTGTACATTTTCCCTGCAATCTCTCAATCTGATTGACATCTCTTCTGTAGGTAAGTAACCAAGAATACTCCAGATTAGGTCTCACCAATGTCTTACACAACCCCTGTACTCAATACATTGATTTATGAAGGGCAAAGAGCCAAAAGCTTTCTTTACAACCCTCTCAACCTGTTACACCGCTTTCAAGGAGTTATGGATCTATATTCCAAGATCTCTCTGTTCTACCACACTCCTCAGTGCCCTAATGCTTACTATGCAAGACCGACTCTGGTTGGTCCTCCCAAATGCAACACCTTGCACTTGTCTGTATTAAGTTACATCGGCATTTTTCAGCTGACTTTTCCAGTTGGTCCAGATCTCGCTGCAAACTGTGATAGTCATCCTTGCGGTCCACCATACCCCCAATCTCGGTGTCATCCACACATTTGCTGATCCATTTTACCACATTATCATCCAGATCATTGATATAGATGACAGGCCAACAACGGACCCAGCCTGCGACACACTACTAGTCACAGGCCTCCAGTCAGAGAGGCAACCATCTACTGCCACTCTCTGGCTTCTCTAACAAAGCCAATGTCTAATCCAATTTACTACCTCACCTTGAATGCAGAGCAACTTAACTCAACAGTCCTGGTAACTTCCCCAAAAAGCTCTAAGCTTGGTGACATATGACCTACCACACACAAAGCCATGTTGAATATGCCCAATCAGCCCCTGTCCATCCAAATACTTATATATCTAGTACCAGGGGGCACAGCCTCAGAAAAGAGGGACATCTATTTAGAACGGAGATGAGGAGGAATTTCTTTAGCCAGAGAATGATGAATCTGTGGAATTCATTGCCACAAGCGGCTGTGGAGGCCAAGTCATTGGGTACATCAAAGGTAAAGACTGATAGGTTCTTGATTAATCAGGACATGAAAGGTTATGGAGAAAGCAGGAGGCTGGGGCTGAGAAGGAAATGGATCAGTCATGATGAAATTGTGGAGCAGACCTAATGGGCCAAATGGCCTAATTCTGCTTCTACATCTTATGTTCTTATCCGGTCCCTTAGAATACCATCCAATAACTTTCCCACTACTGATGGCAGGCTCACTGGCCTAAATTTTCCTGGCTTACTCTTAGAGTCATTCCTAGACAATGGAAAAACATTAGCTCTCCTCTGATCCTCTGGTACCTCACCCATGGCTAACAATGTTTTAATTATCTCTGCTAGGGACCTACAATTTCTGCACTAGCCTCCAAGGGGACATCTTGTCAGACCCTGGGCATTTATTCACTCTAATTTTCTTCAAGACAGCAAACACCTCCTCCTTGGTAATCTTTATAGGGTCCATGACCTCACTCCTTTAGACTCTGCATCTGTTTCCTGAGTAAATGCAGATGCAAAAATATCCAGTTAAGTACTTTCTCATCTCTTTCAGTTCCACGCTTAGATTAGCCAAAGGACCAATTTCATCCCTTGCTATCCTTTTGCTCTGAATATATCTGTAGAAGCCCTTAGGATTATCTTTCACCTTGTCTGCTAGAGCAACCTCACACTTTCTTTTAGCCCTCCTGCTTTCCTTCTTAAGTGTCCTCGAGGATTTCTTATACTCCTCAAGTACCTCATTTGTTCCTACCTGCCTACACCTGCAATGTACTGTACCGCCTCTATTTTCCTTGTTATTGCCACTCACAGATGGAGGCTGCAACCTGTAATTCAGAAATCTTGAGGACTCCCCTCCCAGCTTGAAGAGGAATATGAGATATAAAAGGCAACTCATTTAAAAGCAAACAGAAAATGAGAAGCAAAGAGGAGAGACATAGAGATGACACTACTTATGAGAGACACTAGGTAAGAGATGCACTGCTTGCATGATCTTTGAAGGAGCCACACTCAGGAGAGGGCAGCATCCGGTGAGGAAGAGAGGGCAGGATCTGGAGATGAGGAGAGGGCAGGATCTGGAGATGAGGAGAGGGCAGGATCTGGAGATGAGGAGAGGGCGGGATCTGGAGAGGAAGAGAGGGCGGGATCTGGAGATGAGGAGAGGGCAGGATCCAGTGATGAGGAGAGGGCAGGATCTGGAAGTGAAGACAGGGCAGGATCTGGAGATGAGGAGAGGGCAGGATCCGGTGATGAGGAGAGGGCAGGATCCAGTGATGAGGAGAGGGCAGGATCTGGAAGTGAAGACAGGGCAGGATCTGGAGATGAGGAGAGGGCAGGATCCGGTGATGAGGAGAGGGCAGGATCTGGAAGTGAAGACAGGGCAGGATCTGGAGATGAGGAGAGGGCAGGATCTGGTGATGAGGAGAGGGCAGGATCCGGTGATGAGGAGAGGGCAGGATCCGGTGAGGAAGAGAGGGCAGGATCTGGAGATGAGGAGAGGGCAGGATCTGGAGATGAGGAGAGGGCGGGATCTGGAGAGGAAGAGAGGGCGGGATCTGGAGATGAGGAGAGGGCAGGATCCTGTGATGAGGAGAGGGCAGGATCCAGTGATGAGGAGAGGGCAGGATCTGGAAGTGAAGACAGGGCAGGATCTGGAGATGAGGAGAGGGCAGGATCCGGTGATGAGGAGAGGGCAGGATCCAGTGATGAGGAGAGGGCAGGATCTGGAAGTGAAGACAGGGCAGGATCTGGAGATGAGGAGAGGGCAGATTCCGGTGATGAGGAGAGGGCAGGATCTGGAAGTGAAGACAGGGCAGGATCTGGAGATGAGGAGAGGGCAGGATCCGGTGATGAGGAGAGGGCAGGATCCGGTGATGAGGAGAGGGCAGGATCCGGTGAGGAAGAGAGGGCAGGATCTGGAGATGAGGAGAGGGCAGGATCTGGAGATGAGGAGAGGGCAGGATCTGGAGAGGAAGAGAGGGCGGGATCTGGAGATGAGGAGAGGGCAGGATCCTGTGATGAGGAGAGGGCAGGATCCAGTGATGAGGAGAGGGCAGGATCCAGTGATGAGGAGAGGGCAGGATCTGGAAGTGAAGACAGGGCAGGATCTGGAGATGAGGAGAGGGCAGGATCCGGTGATGAGGAGAGGGCAGGATCCAGTGATGAGGAGAGGGCAGGATCTGGAGATGAAGAGAGGGCAGGATCTGGAGATGAGGAGAGGGCAGGATCCAGTGATGAGGAGAGGGCAGGATCTGGAGATGAGGAGAGGACAGGATCCAGTGATGAGCAGAGGGCAGGATCTGGAAGTGAAGACAGGGCAGGATCTGGAGATGAGGAGAGGGCAGGATCCGGTGATGAGGAGAGGGCAGGATCCAGTGATGAGGAGAGGGCAGGATCTGGAAGTGAAGACAGGGCAGGATCTGGAGATGAGGAGAGGGCAGGATCTGGAGATGAGGAGAGGGCAGGATCCAGTGATGAGGAGAGGGCAGGATCTGGAAGTGAAGACAGGGCAGGATCTGGAGATGAGGAGAGGGCAGGATCTGGAGATGAGGAGAGGGCAGGATCCAGTGATGAGGAGAGGGCAGGATCTGGAAGTGAAGACAGGGCAGGATCTGGAGATGAGGAGAGGGCAGGATCCGGTGATGAGGAGAGGGCAGGATCCAGTGATGAGGAGAGGGCAGGATCCGGTGATGAGGAGAGGGCAGGATCTGGAAGTGAAGACAGGGCAGGATCTGGAGATGAGGAGAGGGCAGGATCCGGTGATGAGGAGAGGGCAGGATCCGGTGATGAGGAGAGGGCAGGATCCGGTGATGAGGAGAGGGCAGGATCCGGTGAGGAAGAGAGGGCAGGATCTGGAGATGAGGAGAGGGCAGGATCTGGAGATGAGGAGAGGGCAGGATCTGGAGAGGAAGAGAGGGCGGGATCTGGAGATGAGGAGAGGGCAGGATCCTGTGATGAGGAGAGGGCAGGATCCAGTGATGAGGAGAGGGCAGGATCTGGAAGTGAAGACAGGGCAGGATCTGGAGATGAGGAGAGGGCAGGATCCGGTGATGAGGAGAGGGCAGGATCCAGTGATGAGGAGAGGGCAGGATCTGGAAGTGAAGACAGGGCAGGATC
Organism: Hemitrygon akajei; assembly: GCF_048418815.1. NCBI lineage: Eukaryota > Metazoa > Chordata > Chondrichthyes > Myliobatiformes > Dasyatidae > Hemitrygon > Hemitrygon akajei. Next base: position 43,660,320 of record NC_133132.1, on the reverse strand, counting down.
TGGAGATGAGGAGAGGGCAGGATCCGGTGATGAGGAGAGGGCAGGATCTGGAAGTGAAGACAGGGCAGGATCTGGAGATGAGGAGAGGGCAGGATCCGGTGATGAGGAGAGGGCAGGATCCGGTGATGAGGAGAGGGCAGGATCCGGTGAGGAAGAGAGGACAGGATCTGGAGATGAGGAGAGGGCAGGATCTGGAGATGAGGAGAGGGCGGGATCTGGAGAGGAAGAGAGGGCGGGATCTGGAGATGAGGAGAGGGCAGGATCCTGTGATGAGGAGAGGGCAGGATCCAGTGATGAGGAGAGGGCAGGATCCAGTGATGAGGAGAGGGCAGGATCTGGAAGTGAAGACAGGGCAGGATCTGGAGATGAGGAGAGGGCAGGATCCGGTGATGAGGAGAGGGCAGGATCCAGTGATGAGGAGAGGGCAGGATCTGGAGATGAGGAGAGGGCAGGATCCAGTGATGAGGAGAGGGCAGGATCTGGAAGTGAAGACAGGGCAGGATCTGGAGATGAGGAGAGGGCAGGATCCAGTGATGAGCAGAGGGCAGGATCTGGAAGTGAAGACAGGGCAGGATCTGGAGATGAGGAGAGGGCAGGATCCGGTGATGAGGAGAGGGCAGGATCCAGTGATGAGGAGAGGGCAGGATCTGGAAGTGAAGACAGGGCAGGATCTGGAGATGAGGAGAGGGCAGGATCCAGTGATGAGGAGAGGGCAGGATCTGGAAGTGAAGACAGGGCAGGATCTGGAGATGAGGAGAGGGCAGGATCTGGAGATGAGGAGAGGGCAGGATCCAGTGATGAGGAGAGGGCAGGATCTGGAGATGAGGAGAGGGCAGGATCCGGTGATGAGGAGAGGGCAGGATCCGGTGATGAGGAGAGGGCAGGATCCGGTGATGAGGAGAGGGCAGGATCCGGTGATGAGGAGAGGGCAGGATCTAGAGATGAAGAGAGGGCAGGATCTAGAGATGAAGAGAGGGCAGGATCTGGAGATGAGGAGAACAGCTCAGTGGCTCGGTGTTGGAACACACAGAACAATAAAAAAACACTGCTCTAATGAATAACCACAGTTAAGAATAAAACAAGATAAATACAAACAAGTTCACTATATAACAATTACGATGTCCTCTTTCCCCATCATGAGGCGACACACACATTTACATCTACACGGGTACCTGTGTGCTAAGGGTAATGCATAATTTAAATGACAGCGTTACTCAGCTAGAATTTCTGTTGTATTACAAGGATAAGGGCAAGGAGACAAACCAAGAATGATTTATACCCCTGATACAAATTTCAAAACCATACAGAAGTTCTAGTGCATGCAACTTCAGATCAGAAGCTTCCATGTGTAATACTTACTGCTTCATACAAGCTTATTGCTCTTTTTTATAAACCCCATCAACCAAAATACCTTTCATAAGACTGATAATATCTCACTTACATCTGCTGCTATCCGAGATCTTCCACCCTCCCCTCCTATTAGATTCCTTTTTTGGCCCTTTATCACTTCCACCTAGCTCCACAGACCTTCTCTCTTCACCCCCTCTCCCCCACCCACCTATCTACCCCTGACCTGGCTTTACCTATCACCTGCCAGCTTGTACTCCTATCCCTCACCTTTCTATTCTGCCTTCTGCCCCCTTCCGTTCCAGTCTTGATGAAGGGTCTGGGCCCAAAATGTTGACTGTTTTACTCCCCTTCATAGCTGCTGCCTGACTTGCTGAGTTCTTCCAGCATTTTCTGGGAGCTGCTTAAAAAAGGTTCCAACCTTTGTAGAATCTCTTATGTTTATGACAACAAATCATTCCTCTGAAACTCTGCTTGTGCACAGTAGTCTATTCTCTGATTGAAAATAACTTTATTGATAACCTCCTGCCTACAGTCTTCTCTACTGCAATGTCAACATCAAAGAACACTGAGGCTGTCTACAAGAAGGGTCAGAGCCGTCTCTATTTCCTGAGGAGACTGAGGTCCTTTAACATTTGCCAGACAATACTGAGGTTGTGGTGGCCAGTGCTATCATGTTTGCTGTTGTGTGCTGGGGCAGCAGGCTGAGGGTAGCAGACACCAACAGAATCAACAAACTCATTCGTAAGGCCAGTGATGTTGTGGGGGTGGAACTGGACTCTCTGACGGTGGTGTCTGAAAAGAGGATGCTGTCCAAGTTGCATGCCATCTTGGACAATGTCTCCCATCCACTCCATAATGTACTGCACAGGAGTACATTCACCCAGAGACTCATTCCACCGAGATGTAACACTGAGCGTCACAGGAAGTCATTCCTGCCTGTGGCCATCAAACTTTACAACTCCTCCCTCAGAGTGTCAGACACTCTGAGCCAATAGGCTGGTCCTGGACTTATTTCCACTTGTCATAATTTACTTATTAAAATTATTATTATTATTTAATTATTTATGGTTTTATATTGCTATATCTCTACACTATTCTTGGTTGGTGCAACTGTAATGAAACCCAATTTCCCTCGGGATCAATAAAGTATGTCTGTCTGTCTGTCTGTCTAAGTGCCTGAATAACGTTTATTTCTATTAAGTTAGTTGCCTTGTTTATACAAAAGTTCAAAGAGAAATAGTAAATGTAAATTGATAGTTTTCCATCTAATGGAAGAAATCATTTGCTACTCAACCCCTTAATAAGTCTATGGCTGCATTACCAAACCTGGGATTCCCAACCTGTGGCCCACGCCCCCCTCCCCCACCCCCTTGCTTAATGGTACTGGTCCATGACATAAGAAAGATTGGCAACCCTTGCTCCAAACCATACAACTAGCATATTACACTGCATATGATCATGGACTTGTTGACCAGTAAGGTTAGATTAACAAAGGGAAATCTACTAGGAAATTTAGCACACACATCCAGGTACAATGTTTAAAGCAAATTAGGAAAATAAACAGGTGCAGTATTTCCATCAGGTTTAATTACTATTATATAACACTCAGATAATTTGTGACAGTAAGATTCAAGCTGTAAGCAAAACAGAGATTTAGTACCAGCCAGTGTTTATATACAACTTACAATCCTCCTAAAACTTCCATGGATCCAATATTTGCAAACGGATACGTGTGGCACAAAGCTGACTCTTCATCATCTTCAGTGAAGCTGAATGCATCTGTTCTTATTTCCAGCTGTTTGCCTTCAAACAATGGTTTTTCATATATGATTACCTGCAAAAACAAACGCCTAAGTGAGGGAAGTGAACATTTTCTCGCGTTTATTGCAGGTTTTCATTTACTGAACACCGACTTACTGCCCCTCATGCTGCTGGTGTTTAGGGCAGCAATGAAGGTCCTCCACCTCTGTCTATACAGAAGGATTCTTCATTGCTGCTTCCGTTACAATTGTCTTTAGACCAGTCAGGGTTGTTAGCGCTGAGATAAACCTCTGAATCTGGAGGACCGGTGGACCACACTTAGTCTGGGCTCTACTTTTTGACCCGTTTGGCATGGGTGACTCTATGAAGAGCCAAAGCAAAAGGCCCTGACTCCAGCCAGCATGGCTCTCCGGGTCACTGAGGCACGCAAGCCCCCAAACCCCATGGCAAGGTTGTGGTCTTCTTAGAGGACTGAACACAGAAGCACAACATTAAACACCCGCAGCAAAGTTACCCGAGTACGTATCACAGATTCCTAAGTCAGCGGCAGCAGGATTTGCTCTGAAATTTATAATGAGGGATTGTTTCACCTGACTCTGAGCGTCAAATGACTTTTAATTTTGATTTCGTTTACACAATTTATTCTTCATAAGTTCAGGACATGCTCCAAGTATATAATCCATAGATCACACAAATTTAACATATCACAACTCCATAGCAAGCAAGTTAGCATTGGGAAACACCAAAAAAAAATTCTTCTAATATTTTTTTTTAAATCAAAAAATATTAAAATGAAGGGTGCAGTGACACTTAATCATTCCAAACGGAACAGGAGAATGTGCATGAGGAGAGAGGTGATGAGGCCGTCGAGGGAGTACAAGTAAACTGCCAGTGGGTGTGGAAGCAGATTCAATAACCTTCAATGGAGACTGAATTCAGTGCCAAGAGGATACAAAGGGTTTGTACAGTCTTGTTGTGTTTAAATATGCTTCAGGTGCCAATTTTAGGAATTTGAGATGCTGGCTATGATTCAGAAAATACAATAAAATGGCCTTTGAACCTTGAAGGGTCATACTTAAGGAAATGAAAGAGTACAGTTTGGATCTGTCAATTACAGCACTGAAATAAAAACAGCCAACATTCCGATATCAGGCAAATGGACTGCGAGGTGGCAAGAAAGCTCTGACCAAGTGGAAAAATTTTTAAAAACTGCAAATGATTGACAGATCAAGCCTAACCTGTAGGAAGAGAAATGGTGTTAGCATTTCAGGTTGAATTACCAAGCTTTGTACAACTGATAGCAGCCGTTCCAAATGCAGAGATTCAAGTGCTCTGACATGGAGTCAGTAGGCCTAGGGCTTTGTTCTTCAGTCAACTCAGTGTTTCATTTCTGTTTTCCTCATGAATCCCACTTACCTAATGCTATGTTCCTGTGCTGATGCTGCAGGGCTTTCATTGCAACTGTGCTTACATCACTTGGGCATATGTCACTATACTCGACTGGGAATCATCATGCCTGTCACTATACGGACAGAAACTGGCTCCACGTAGCTAACAAATCTGAAAATGTCAAGGATTAGGGTAGGATGTTTGATAAGAGAATTCTTTTTTAATTGAGATAGCGTGGAATTGGCCCTTCTGGCCCTTTGAGCCACGCCGCCCAGCAACCCACCAATTTAACGCTAGCCCAAGCACGGGACTATTTACAATGACTAATTCGCCCTCCAACCAGTGCATCTTTGGACTGTGGGAGGAAACCCACACAGTCATGGGGAGAACGTGCAAACTCCTTACAGACAGCGACGGGATTTGAACCCGGGTTGCTGGCACTATAAAGTGTTGTGCTGATCACTACCTTGCCATAATATTGGAGGGGTGCACACAGTTTTATGCACACCAAGTGTGAAACACCTTCTTACAACATGAATGAAAAAGATTTTTGAGCTCAAATAACAAAATATCAATTACTGTATGCAATCTAGATAATGAGATTATGGGAGAATACTTGTACTGTACTGCCAGAAAATCTTACCTTGTGTTCATGAAGGTTTTCTACTTTTAATGCACCCTGCAAAAAAAAAGTATTACTTTTTTTTAATATTTGTCTTCTTCTTGGTAAAATAATAACAGATCAACTCTTCAAAGGCGCCCAAATGTAAACTTTTGTTAACTAATGAACTAATGGGTCAATAAACAGAAAAACAAATATTTTGAGAACTTAAGTCAAAGGTTGGAGTGATTAAAAATATGACACTGGCATTACAAGCTTCCAGGTAGGTACTATATACTGATCAGACACTGAAGTAACCACGCCAAATATCACCGTTTTCCCTTGAGCTATTTTATGCCGATTAGCTGAAAAAAATATAAATGCAAATGAGAAATTTAGGTAAATGTCATTCAAATGAAGAGGGAAAACTTCCTAAAACTCCCCCACAGAAAATACAGCATATTTATATTCATCTCAGGCCAATACTTATTGATCATTTTCAGATGGCAGAGAAAGTATAAAATCACATAGTTGAATTACATGAAGGGACACCTTAGATCAGGTCCACAGCATTCTTAAGGGAGGGTGAGCAGCCAGAGGCCGTGGAACATACTGGCACCAACAACATAGGTAGGAAAAGGGCTGAGCAAATATAGGGAGCTTGGTAGAAAGCCGAAAAGTAGGACCTCAAGCATGGTAATCTCTGGACTGCTGCCTGGGCCACAGGTCAGTGTGAGTAAGCACAGGATATGGCAGATAAACGTGTGGTTCGAGAATTGCTTCAGAGGTTAGCAGGGTGACTGGAGTGAGGGTAGGAATGACCATGGATAAAAGGGGAAACATGTCCCTGGAGTCAGAGGTAGAGGGGGTCCTTAATGAATATTATGTATCAGCGTTCACCAGCGACAAAAGTAAGGACAGCATAAAAGAGGCTGACATGCTAGAACACGTTATTAAGAAAGAGGATGTGCTGGAACTTGTGAAAAACATTATGATAGACAGGTCCCTGGAGCCAGATGGGATGTACCTCAGCTTAGTATGGAAAATGAGGGAAGAGATTACTGCGGTTTTGGTGGTGATGTTTATTTATTTAGAGGTATAGCACCATAACAGGTCCATCCAGCCCAACGAGCCCCTGCCACCCAATTAACCTGTCAACCCATACGCATTTGGAACAGGAGCACCTGGTGGAAACCCATGTGGAGAGAGGGAGAAAGGAAAAATTCCTTCCGGACAGCTGCAGAGTTCAAGCCGGGACATTGGCGGTGTCGTGGCATTGTGCTAATCGCTACACTACCATTGTTCCCCACATTGGGGGCAGATGTAATCAGATTATCTGACCAAAGGAGTGGCTCCAGAAGACTGGAGGGTGTCAAAGGTTGTCCCTTTGTCCAAGAAAGATAATAAGGATAATCCTAGGAATTGTAAACCAGTGAGTATTTCACTGGTAGTGAGCAATCCACTGGTGAGTATTATTGGATAACATTTGGAGAAGTATAGTCTGATTAGGGATAGACAGCATAGATTTGTGAGAAGATTGTACCTCAAGAGCCTGACTGAATTCTTCAAGGAAGTGACAAAATAAATTGCTTAAAGTTGAACAGTGCATATGGATTTTAATAAGGCATCCAACAACATTTCCCGTGGTGGGCTCATTCAGACAGTCAGGGTGCATGGGATCCAGGGAAACTTGGCTGCTGGGATTCAGAATTGGCTTGTCCCATAGACAGCGAGTATGGGGCTTATTCTGCCTGGAGGTCGGTGACCAGTGGTGCTCTGGGTCCCCTGGCTCTTTGTGATTTTTATAAATGACTTGGATAAGGAAGTTTAATGGTGAGTAACTAAGTTTGCAGGTGTCAGCAAAGTTGATGATGTGGATTGTGTAGAAAGTTGTTGAAGGTTACAGCCAGTCTGAAAAGTGGCTGATGGAATTCAATCCTGAAAAGAGTGAAGTGATACACTTTGGAAGGTAGAACTTTTAAGATAGAGTTCAGGGTTAATGGTAGGATTCTTAGCACAATGTTGAGGAACACTGGAATTTTGGGGTCCACATCCATAGGTCCCGCAATTTCCATGCAAGTTGATCAAGTGGTGAAGAAGGCGTATTGTGTGTTGGCCTTAATTAGTCATGGGGAATTAAGTTCAAGAGCCTCGAGGTAACGTTGGAGTTCTATAAAACTCTGGTTAGACCACACTTGGAGTATTGTGTTCAGTTCTGTTTGCCTCATTATAGGAAAGATGTGAAAGCTCTGGAGAGGGTGCAGAGGAGATTTATCAGGATGCTGCCTGTATTAGAGGCCAAGATAGGTTGAGCAAGCCAAGGCAATTCTCTTTGGAGAAAAGGAAGGTGAATAGTGACTTGATTAAGGTATATAAAGTGATCAGCAGCATTGATAGAGTGGACAGCCAATACCTTTTTCCCAGGGCAGAAATGCCTAATACAAGGTGGCATAATTTTAAGGTGATTGGAGGAAAGAATAGGGGGGATGTCACAAGTATTTTTTTTAACATAGAGAGTTCCTCCAATGCACTGCCAGAGTTGGCAGCAGAGGTGGATACATTGGAGACTCAAAGTCAGGCACAGGGTGAAAGAAAAATGGAGGGAAGTGTTAGATTGATCCTGGAATAGGTTTAAAAAGTCAGCATAACATCGTTGGCCTGCACTGTTGTATGTTTTTTGTTCTAAAAGAAAGCTTCTGATTATATTTTTTTATTCAAAGGTTTATTTTAGACGTCATGCTAGTAGAGAATTTGATCCTCATGAGTAACTTTATTGCTAGAGCTGGAAAAGATGCATTCTTCCAGGTTAGTACATTTGCAGATGATACGACGATTGGTAGTGTTGTGGATAGTGTAGGAGACTGATAAAGAATGCAATAGAACATAGATCGTTTGCAGACATGGGCAGGGAAATGGCAGATGGAGTTTAACCCGGCCAGATGTGAAGTGTTGCACGTCGGTAGGACAAATGTAAAGAGACAGCCTTCTGTCAATGACAAGACCCTTAACAGTGTTGATGAGCAGAGGGATCTTGGGGTCCAAGTTTATAGTTTACTGGCTACACAGTTTGATGAAGTGGTTCAGAGGACACGTGGCATGCTTGATTTTGTTAGTCGAGGCACTGAGTTCAGAACTGAGGGGCTAATGTTGCAGCTTTATAAAACCCAGCTCTAGTTAGGCCACATCTGGAATACTGCATACAGCTCTAGTTAGGCCACATCTGGAATACTGCATACAGCTCTAGTTAGGCCACATCTGGAATACTGCATACAGCTCTAGTCACCCATTGCAAGACGGATGTTGAGGAGTTTGAGGGTGAAGAAGAGGTTTACCAGGATGCTGCTTGGATTAGATTGCACGTGTTATATCGAGAGGCTGTTTTCTCTGGAGTGGAGAGGTCAAGGGGAGATTTTATAAAGGTCTATAAGATTATGAGAGGCATAGATAGAATACACAGACAGTATCTTTCCCTCAGAGTCAACATGTCTAACACCAGAGGTCATGAACCCGGGAGTGGGACGGATGAAGCAGAGAGCAGGGAAGTGGATTGGTGAGAAAGAATCAGGGCTGGCGAAGGGAGAATCTAATAGAAAACAGAAAGCCATGAAAGGAAGGGGGAGGAGCACCAGAGAAAGGCGATAGACAGGCAAGGAGATAAGGTGACAGACAGACAGACATACTTTATTGATCCCGAGGGAAATTGGGTTTCATTACAGCTGCACCAAGAATAGTAAAGATATATAGCAATATAAAACCATAAATAAATAAATAATAATAAGTTAATCATGCCAAGTGGAAATAAGTCCAGGACCAGCCTATTGGCTCAGGGTGTCTGACACTCCGAGGGAGGAGTTGTAAAGTTTGATGGCCACAGGTAGGAATGACTTCCTATGCCGTTCAGTGTTACATCTCGGTGGAATGAGTCTCTGGCTGAATGTACTGAATGAGAGGAAAAAGAGTATGGGGAATGGTGAAGAGGGGAGGCATTACTGGAAGTTTGAGAAATCAATGTTCATGCCATCAGGTTGGAGGCTACCCAAACAGAATATAAGGTGTTGTTCCTCCAACTTGACTGTGGCCTCATCTAGACAGTAGATGAGACCATGGATTGATATATCGGAATGGGAATGGGACGTGGAATTAAAACGGGTGGCCACTGGGAGATCCCGCTTCTTCTGGTGGATGGAGCGTAGGAGCTTGGCGAAGCGGTTTCCCAATCTACATTGGGCCTCACCGATATACAGGAGGCCACACTGGGAGCATCAGACACAGTATATGACCCCAAAATACTTCACAGGTGAAGTGTCGCCTCACCTGGAAGGGGCCCTGAATGGTAGTGAGGGAGGCGGTGTTAGGCAGGTGTAGGGTAATAACTCCCTTCTCCTTCCCCATTCCCCAACCCTTTTTGCCTTTCTCACCTTATTTCCTTGCCTACCCATCGCCTCCCTCCAGTTCTCCTCCCCACTTCTCTTTCTTCCATGGCCTTTATTACATTCCCCCTACTCCAGTCCTGTACCTATTTCACCAGTCAACTTCCCAGCTCTTTACTTCATCCATCCCAGTTTCACCTATCACCTTCTGTTTTCCTCTCCCTTCCTCCCACCTTTTAAATCTTTTTTCTTCAGTCCGGATGATAGGTCTCGGCCCGATCTGTCAACTGTTTACTCTTTTCCACAGATGCCGCCTGGCCTGCTGAGTTCCTCTAGCATTCTGTGTGTGTGCTGCTCGGATTTCCAGCATCTGCAGATTTTCTCTCGTTTGTAGTTTAGTTGGTCACTTGATTATTAATTTATTTGGTTTAGCACTATACTGTGGGCCGAAGGGCCTGTTCCTGTGCTGTACTATTCTATGTTCTGGAAGGCAATTGTCAAGGAGGGAGTGGGGAAGGCTAATTACAGTGGACCAATGAAAGGAAACCAAGGGAACATGTTTCAACTCAGTTCACTCAGCTAGGGAACAGTACATGTGTATGTCAAATACTAATACCAGGCAAATGAGTTCTTTACTCTGAGACCATAAGACATAGGAGAAGAATTAGGCCATTTGGCCCATTGAGCCTGTTCCACCATTTCATCACGGCTGCTCCATTTTTGCTGTCAGCCCCAATCTCCTGGCTTCCTCCCTCCCTCCCCCCCCCCCCCCGCCATATCCCTTCAATTTCTGACCAGTCAAGTATCTATTGACCTCTACCTTAAGCACACATAAAGAATTGGCCTCCACGGCTGCCTCTGGCAACGCATTCCACAGATTCACCACTCTCTAGCTTAAGAAATTCCTCCTCATCCCCCTTCTAAAATGATGCCCTTCTATTCTGTGGCTGTGTCCACTGGTCTTATACTGTTCTACCACAGGAAACATCCTTTCCACATCCACTCTGTCAAGGCCTTTCACCATTCGATAAATTTCACTTAGGTCACCCCTCATTCTTCTGAATTCCAGTGAATACAGGCCCTGAGCCTTCAAACGCTCTTCGTATGACAAGCCGCTCAATCCTGGAATCATTTTTGTGAACCTCCTTTGAACCCCCTCTGGTTTCAGCACATCCTTTTGAAGATAAGGGGGTCCAAGAGTGCTCACCATACTCCAAGTGAGGCCTCACCAGTGCTTTATAAAGTCTCAAAGTATATCCTTGCTTTTATATTCTAGTCCTCCTGCAATGAATGCTAACACCACAGACTCAAACTGTAAATTAACCTTCAGGGAATCCTAATACTGTTTGAAATTGTAGATTCAAATAGGATTATATTGCTACTACTCATTGAGCTGGGTGCCCTCTGCAGAATACAACCTAGCAAATCTCAGACTTTTTAATTCAATTTTGAAGTGGAATGTCACCATGTAAAAGGACAACTAGCTACGCTGGTCATTTTGCACTGTTTTAAATATCGGTATTCAATTACATTCACATTTCAGATAAGCTTCTTTATATATACCATTTTTAATGGTCTTAGCGAGCCGATGTATGGATCCGTAGCTTCCCAAGATTCTGGGCAAGGATACTGACCAGGTTCCACAATGTAAGAATTTCCTTGATAGAAGGGCTCTTCGAAGAGCAGCCATCTGTGAAATAAATACAAAAATGTCAAGAGTCGGGCGACAGCTTTTCCCAGGAAAGCAAAATCTTGAAAAACGCATTGGTAATCTTGACTGGAATGAAACAATCAGAAACAAGAGAAAAGCTGCAGTTGCTGGATATCCGAGCAACACACGCACGAGCGCACAGACACACACACACACACACACGCACACACACACGCACGCGCACGCACGCACGCACGCACACACACAGAGTGCTGGAGGAACTCAGCAGGCCAGGCAGCATCTAGGGAAGAGAGCACAGCTGAAGTTTCGAACCGAGACCCTTCATCAGGGCCTCGGCCCGAAACGTTGACTACTTAATCGTTTCCATACACGCCGCCTGGCCTGCTGAGTTCCTCCAGCATGATGTGTGTGCGTTGCTTGGAATAAAACAATGATACATTGAGAATTGTTGCATTTTATTGACACACAGGAGAAGCTATTTGGATATCTGACATTCCTTCATTTGTCCTTTTTTGACTTTCTACCATCAGGCAGGAGACTCCGATGCATCAAGACAAGAACGGTCAGGGTGGGAAACAGCTTCTTCCCTCAGGCCATTAGGCTTCTGAACTGCCGGCCGCATCGCATTCGAAGTGTCACCGGATAATTTGTACTGTCCTACAAAACTTAATTTATGCACTTAACTCTCCCATTTCCCGAAAATCTGCCCTCACCCCATCCACCCACCACCCCACTCGGGGTAGGGTTCACCTACCACCCCACCAGCCTCCAGGTCCAACGTATAATTCTCCGTAACTTCTGCCACCTCCAACGGAATCCCACTACCAAACACATTTTTCCCTCCCCCCTCTTTCTGCTTTTTGCAGGGATCGCTCGCTACGCGACTCCCTTGTCCACTCGTCCCCCCCCATCTTTTCCCACCGATCTCCCTCCTGGCACTTATCCTTGTAAACGGAACAAGTGCTACACCTACCCTTACACTTCCTCCCTCACCACCATTCAGGGCCCCACACAGTCCTTCCAGGTGAGGCGACACTTCACCAGTAAGTCGGCTGGTGTGGTATACTGCGTCCGGTGCTCCCGGTGTGGCCTTTTATATATTGGTGAGACCCGACGCAGACTGGGAGACCGTTTCGCTGAACACCTACGCTCGGTCCTCCAGAAAAAGCAGGATCTCCCAGTGGCCACACATTTTAATTCCACGTCCCATTCCCATTCTGATATTTCTATCCATGGCCTCCTCTATTGTTAAAATGAATCCAAACTCAGGTTGGAGGAACAACACCTTATATACCGGCTGGGTAGCCTCCAACCTGATGGCATGAACATTGAATTCTCTAACTTCCATTAATGCCCCTCCTCCCCTTCTTACCCCATCCCTGACATATTTAGTTGTTTGCCTGTTCTCCATCTCCTTCTGGTGCTCCCCTCCCCCCTTCTTTCTCCCGAGGCCTCCTGTCCCATGATCCTTTCCCTTCTCCAGCTCTGTATCACTTTCGCTAATCACCTTTCTAGCTCTTAGCTTCATCCCACCCCCTCCAGTCTTCTCCTATCATTTCGCATTTCCCCTCCTCCCACTACTTTCAAATCTCTTTCTATCTCTCCTTTCAGTTAGTCCTGATGAAGGGTCTCGGCCCAAAACGTCGACAGTGCTTCTCCCTATAGATGCTGCCTGACCTGCTGTGTTCCACCAGCATTTTGTGTGTGTTGTCGTTTGAATTTCCAGCATCTGCAGATTTCCTCGTGTTTATGCACTTTACTTTGTTTATCTATGCGTAATTCGATTGGTGGATTTAATTCTTACTTTCCTAAGTTGTTGTGTGTTACTGTGCTTTACTCCTGGAGAAGTGTTGTCTCATTTGGCAATATACATGTACAAAGCTAAATGACAACAAACTGGATTGACCTGACTCAACTTGAGTGTATATCAGGGCCGAGAAAAATAATCATGCTGTTCTCACCCCATCACTCTTTACCAACAGCTCTGGAAATGCAAGTTATTTCCCTTCAATTAATCCTTTTTTTTTTACACAGTTGTATACGTACAGTAGTTTCTCTGCATTCAGTACCAATCAAGATTGCATAAACCATGTTAAAGTTACTATTGTCCAACCAATTCAACTAACAAAAATGAAACTAATTTAGACATGTAATTTTCAAATACCCTTCCCAAAGGGAGGGTAATTAGTGGGCTCCCATTCTCTACAGAGTAAGATTTGTGGAAATTCTGCTCACACTGGTGTTAAAAGAAAACTTCCAAATTGCTTTTTTATTCAAAGTTTGATTTTAGTTTCTTTAACCAATGGAGCTCGAAGCAAATTTTATCCAATGATTATGTACGAGAAAACTATTATATTGGAAATTGCAATGGCAATTAATTAACATCAGGTCGAGAAATTTAGCATCCAACTAACTTTGCACCTAACCAATATAGCAAGCCTCCAACTTGATGAGCCAAAACATGTATACAATCTGCTGCTTGACAAATCTGCTCAGGAATAAAATTAAAACCTGACTTGATCACAACTTATGCTTGCCCGAGGGTGCATGAATTCTTTTGATACCCAGTCCTAACAACATATAGTTGGATTCCATGCGGTTTCTCACGTCGTCAAACTAGCAAATAAAATTGGTACAAAATGCCAAGGCTCAAACAAGCATTTAGTATCTAACATGTTTGACTAGCTTGTTTGACTTGTTATCCAACTCCGGTGTTTCTTCCCGGTTACGCCAAGGCTCTCCCGGATAACATCAGATGCTACTTCAGGGAACGACAAAATCAGGAAACAAAGTTAACCGTGCCGAACAATAATTAATGCCACAAAAGCTCGGTGTTAAGGGCACGCTACAGTGTCCATCGAAAGGTAGTGGAGAAATGAGAACGTAGCTTTGAGATAAAGAATTAATATGATCACACTGAATCAAAGGACAGCAGATACCTGGGAACACCACCACTAGGAAATCCCCCTCCAAGTCACTCACCATTCTGACTTGGAAACATATCGTTGTTCCTTCATTGTCGCTGCGTCAAAATCATGGAATTCTCTCACTCCCAGCACTGTGGATGTACCTACACCTCAGGCACTGCAGCAGTTCAAGAAGGCAGCCAATCATTGCCTTCTCAAGGGCAAATGGGGATGGGCAATAAATGCTGGCTTAGCTGGCAATGCCCACATCTCATAAAATAAATAAAAAAGGGCAAAATATTTTATTCCGGCTCCTATTCTTCTACATTTCTACATACTAGACAATGCCCATTGGCAGGAAGTGGAAGCGCATAATACTGTGACTAAAGATTATGAGTGAAACAAGGTAGCCGTAATTTCTAAAAACACATTTTCTAGAGGAAATCAGCTTGTCAGGCAACATTACTGAGGGGAAATGGGAAATGAGCTTGAGACCCGTCATCTGGGCGACAATTTCTGGTACATTTCACATCATTCTGAAAAGGTAACTGCGAGATTCCTGCCACTGGTCATCTTTGTAACTCTAAAATCAGATGTGCGTGGAATGATGTCGTACACTGTGTAATGTGTCCTTTGGAGTAATAGCTTGTGTGTTGCTCTTGACCCGCAAGATATATACCTTTATCACCCTGATTTCCTGAGCAATCCTTACAATTTACATGGGTCCACAAGTTCCCTCGAACCAACATTGCTGCTGAACCCAACCCACTCCAACATACTCCTGATCGCTCGATTCACGGACTAGCATCATACACGCACCCACTCTTTAACAGATTTCTGGCCTCCGAAGCACACCTAACCACCCACTCCCGTCTTTCAGAGGCTACAGACTACTGGGAAGAATTTCAAATAAATGTGAGAGCTCTGTAGTTCCTTTTGTATCTTTTTCTGTCATATTTTCATATTTTCTTGACAATGAAGGCAGCCACCAAGCCCGTCATTTATGATTTCTCATTAGCCCCATGACTATGCTTGGCTGGAATGCTGACAATCAAGGTATTCCTGAGTAATAGCACAAGTAATTTCCTCCCGATGCTTTCATGCACAAACGTCTTTTCCCCCCAACAGTCTATTCTCTCTCACATGTCCATCAACTTCCCCCGGCTCTCTTGGCAACCAGGTACTTTGGGGACAAGTTACACCGGTCGGTTAACATACCAGCATGCCTTTGATAATACGTAGCAGGGAAACGAACACCGAAGTAGATCAGACACGAAGCAAAACGATTGCGCAAGATGTTTTGTTTGTAGGTAACTGCGACTAAATACAGAAACACATCAAACCTGCAGCGTGGCCTCTGAATTACGAACAAGCTTTTGACAGTACAAAGGAAGCTTGTCACTGCATCACATTCCATCACATTTAAGAACAAGTCAGGAAGGAAAATGTCACTGAGAAAGAGGCCATTTGGAAAGAATAAGGGTATTAAGTTGGGAAGATGCCAGAATTTACTGATGCTTCAGCACACATGTACAACATAGATATTGACAACAGGCAGATGTTCTGCACAAAATTAGCCGAAGGATCTTCAAACTGTAAGTAACATGAAGCTTCTCCTTCCACAGCTTCCTAACTTGACAGTATTTCTGTCCTTCTCATTTGTGCTTATTTCAGATTTCCAACAACGGCTGTTTTTTTAATGTTCAAAATAATTTTGATTCCTTGAAGCTTCTACATAACCTGAAACAAGCATAAACATGACCAACTTGAGTTGGAAACCATCACCCACCAAAGGCTGGGGGAACTCATGACTGACTATGTTTGGCCGGAACAAGCAAGGTATTTTCTGAGTAACTGTGCAAGTAATTTCCTCTGAAAGCAGCAGCTTATCCAGACACTACATACTTAGCCTCGAGGGAAGAAGGGCTCAGCTTACCGAGTTTAGAGATTAATAGACGAGAAGAGAAGATGACAATGATTATCCATCGGTGCAGAATGACATCAAAAGGACGGAGAAGCGGAGAGGCGCAGACAGCGCGGGAGGATGGGGGGTGGTGCAGGTTAGACTCAGGCGGAGGGAGAGAGGGCAAACAGAAAGGGAGGGAGGTGTGTGGGCAGAGAGAGAGAGGGGGGATGTACTGGCAGAGCGAAAAGAGGCCCGCAGGCAGAGTGCGAGAGAGAGAGAGAAAGAGAGAGGGAGAGAGGGAGAGAAGGAGAGAGGGAGTGAGAGGGAGAGGGAGAGAGAGGGAGAGAGAGGAACGCACTTACAGAGAGAGAGGCTGCCATGCACGCAGAGGGTGAGGCACCGCACGGGCAGAGAGAGGGGTCACATAGCCAGAGAGCGGAGGGTACGCAGGCACAGAGGGGTAGGATAGACATTTCATTCTTTCTCTTAGTTGACTTCACTTATTCCCTATGGATTTGGGGGTGTGTGCTGGGAATGGACCATATCGGATCAATTACAAGAATGTTCAGGAGTGCATGTGGACAAGTGACCATGCTGTGAATCAACTGGGCCAACTATGCCCGGAGGGCTGGTCGCCCCATCGCTGTTAGTTACCCAGCACGTCCCAACCCTACTGTGTAAAAACCCTACTATGTCTCTGACGTTCTGGCTCCACACACATGTAAGAGGCACACAGCAGATGGAGGGAGGGCAAGTTGGGGGTGGAAGAAGAGAGAGAGAGAGAGGGAGGAGGAGAGGGAGAGGGAAAGGGAATGAAAAAGAGTTATATGGCTTTAAACCTATCTAAATTAACAAGTTCTGATTGACCCACTGCTGAAAAGTAAAGGACCAGATATAAATTGTAGTTGACAAAATTCTAAGAACTCAGCACTGAAAGGGTATAGTACAAAATATAAATGCATTACAATTTAAGAATAAATTATCCCACTGAAATGAAGTTCAGTGGCACGTGAAATCATCTTGATTAGCCCAAAATGTTAATGAATAAAATGATAAAAAGAGGCAAATTATGTGTAATTAGCCGCATTATATTTTGCCTGGCCATGATATGATTAAACTGTTAATATTCGAGAAATAACTCATTCAATAAATTGGTAGTATTTGGAAGCAACATGCCGTTTGGTGACACTGTATTCCAGTCAGCTTCCCACAAGCTGGAGATTGGTTCACTTCCATTCTTATCTGATATTGTGTGCAAACAACTGTATCATGGCACTCCCAACAGGGGATTATTTACAAAACATTAACATTTTAATTAGCCCTTGATCAATTTTATAACAATTGATTATCAACATATTTTCCCTTTTCAATCGACTCCTTCCTTTAGCTCAACCCTGCACTGGACCTGATGCAAGCTGCACTCTTAGAAACCTGGGGCTACACAGCTGCTAGAGGAGGCCCAGGCATTACCTGTGAGGGGAAATGGACAGTTCACAGTTTGGTTCCGACCCTCCACCCAGACTAACTCAGTTCAGAAGGACCTTGACACAAAGTGACACTTCATTCCCCTCCACACATGCTGCCCAGCCCGTAGAGCTCTTCCAAGATATTGCTTGTTGCTCCAGATTCTAGCATCTGCAGTCCCTTGAGTCTCTACTCTCAGATACCTAATGTTTACATTTGAGTCATCCAGTGCAGATACCTTCCATGTTGTGTGAAGCCAGTGGGTGGGCTATATTGTGTTCCATCTCAGCAAAGTGTTTATATCAACAAACATGGACGTCTAAAACTTTGACAAACTTCTATAGATGTGTGGCAGAGGGTATATTGACTGGTTGCATCACAGCATAGTACGGACACACCAATGCCCTTGAATAGAAAGTCCAATCCATCACGGATAAAGCCCTCCCCACCACTGAGCACATCTACATGAAGCGTTGTTGCAGGAAAGCAGCATCCATAACCAAGGACTCCACCACCCAGGACATACTCTCTTCTCGCTGCTGCCATCAGAAAGAAGGTACGGGAGCTCAGGACTCACCACCACCAAAGCTGAACATACCCATGTCCCCCTTACCTCCTAAAGATAGGAGGTTATTTTATTGTTGTTCTCCAACGACCTTATGTGAACTTTGACATCAGTCTCTTCCATGTAGTCATCATGCTGCATTTAATATTGCAGTAATATTTGAGTAATCTTGTCAATATATTGTTTAATTAAGAATTCTTTGTGGTGTACATAATTCCTATGGCTATAGATAGATAGATCCCACAGGAAATCATAGTGTCACAGTAGATTTACAAGTGCACAGATAGACAAATATATAAATATCAGAAGAGCAGTAAGAAAGAATAAAAATAAACCTACCTCAAACAGTCTAACAGGAGGGGTCATCACTTCCCCGGCTATAGGTTGACTCATTACAGAGCCTAATATAGCACTCTTTGGAGCAGCACAGTTGTCTTAGTCTATTACTAAAAGTGCTCCTCTGTTCAGCCAAGGTGGCATGAAGAGGGTGAGAAACATTGTCCAGAATTGCCAGGATTTTCCGTAGGGTCCTTTGTTCTACCACAGCCTCCAGTGTGTCCAGTTTGACTCCTGTAACAGAGCCAGCCTTTCTAATCAGATTATTGAGCCTGTTGGCATCACCCGTGTTGATGGCATTGCCCCAGCACACCACTGTATAGAAGATTGTACTGGTGACAACAGACTGGTAGAACCTGTGATGGAGAGGCCTGTGTACTCCAAAGGATCTCAGTCTCCTCAGGAAATAGAGGCAACTCTGGCCATTCTTGTACACAGCCTCTGTGTTGGTGCTCCACTCAAGTCTGTCATCCAGGTGCACCCCCAGGTACTTGTAGGTCCTCACCACATCCACGTCCTCACCATCAATAGTAACAGGGAGCAGTGCAGGTTTAGTCTTCCTAAAGTCCATCATTGTCTCCTTTGTCTTACTGATGTTGATCTGCGGATGATTCAGCTTGCACCATTTGACAAAGTCCTCCACCAGGGCCCTGTATTCATCCTCCCGTCCTCCCTTTATACACCCAACTATTGCTCAGTCATCAGAGAATTTCTGTAGATGACATGACTCAGCGTTGTATCTAAAGTCTGAGGTATACAGGGTAAACAGGAAGGGAGCCAATGCAGCCCCCTGTGGGATATAAATACGTGAATTGTGTATGTCATCACATGATCACAAGATACGTACATGCCTCGCTTAAAGTAAAACACGAGAGTCAGGCTCACATTTCAGATTCCCGTGTCTTCCTTTGAATTAGCTTAATGTTTCGAAGTCACAAAGCATAACAGTTATAACTAGCAAAACGAAGTGGGACTAATTCAACTCAACACCTCACTTGTACCATTGTTACATGTACTGAGGCACAGTGAAAAACTTGGTTTTGCATGTCATCCATACAGGTTTTAAAATTTTTATTTATTTATTTAGATCCGGCGCAGAACAGACCCTTCTGGCCCTTTGAGCCACACCGCCCCAGCTACACCCAATCTCGTCTTATCAAGGGACAACTTACAAGGACCGATTAGCCTACCAACCGGTACGTCTTTGGACAGCTGGAGGAAACCCACAGCGGGAACTGAACCCAGGTCACTGGTACTGTAAAGCATCGTGCTGACCAGTATGTCACCGTGCATTGAGGTAGTAAAAGTGGAAACAATAAAATAACGCAGGGTAAAACATTACAATTATAGAGAAGGGGCAGTGCAAGTGGACACTAAGGTGCAAGGTCATAAAAGGGAGGTTGGGAGCTTATTATTGCTCATGATCTTTAGACTCACAGATACGCAGCAAGGAAACAGGCCCTTTGACCCA
Source organism: Hemitrygon akajei (assembly GCF_048418815.1). Classification (NCBI taxonomy): domain Eukaryota; kingdom Metazoa; phylum Chordata; class Chondrichthyes; order Myliobatiformes; family Dasyatidae; genus Hemitrygon; species Hemitrygon akajei. Next base: position 43,640,529 of record NC_133132.1, on the reverse strand, counting down.
ACTGAGATGCCTATTTACACTGATCCCATTTGCTCGCATTTGGCCCACGTTATTCGAAACCTTTCCTACCCACCTGCCTGTTCAAATGCCTCTTAAACATCGCAGCTTAGCCTACCTTTACCACCTCCTCTGGACCACTTGGGCTTATCTGAGTAAAATGCCCTTGCCCTCCTCCACAGTTCACGTAGATCTTGTTGTGACCTTAGACAACATTCTCCACTGCCCGTCATATATTTCACATCTTTACCGATCATCCCCTCAACACTCTCTTCCAAGTCATGTTAATAGACATGATCAATAATAGACTTAGCAAAAATCCCTGTGGCACACCACCGGTTACAGGTTTCCAATCTGCAAAGCAAACTTCCAAAGGCAACTCATAATAAGCAGCATCACATAATCATCTACAGAAAATATTTTCTGCAGATGCTGGAAATCCAGGGTGACACATTAACACAAAAGTGCTGGAGGAGCTGAGCAGCAGGGCAGGCAGCTAACCCTGATGAGGGTTCACTGACCGAAACATCGACTGTTTACTCATTTCCATAGATGCTGCCTGGCCTGCTGAGTTCCTCCAGCATTGTGTGTGTGTGTGTGTGTGTGTGTGTGTGTGTGTGTGTGTGTGTGTGTGTGTGTGTGTGTGTGTGTGTGTGTGTGTGTGTGTGTGTGTGTGTGTGTGTGTGTGTGTGTGTGTGTGTGTGTGTGTGTGTGTGTGTGTGTGTGTGTGTGTGTGTGTGTGTGTGAGACATTGCAGTTCTTAAATGCAGCCACATGTAGGACATTTACTTGAAAGTTATGTCATCAGTTAATATTGAACTAATACTAAACTAATATTGAACAATGCTCAGAATTTAAATATTCTGCTTACGTGCTCGAAATTACTTCAAGGGATAATGTCGGTTCCAGAATCCCATATGTCTGTATTTCCTCCATTTCATCAAAGTATGTTGTCCTTCTTCCCAAACCATCCAGCTCCGTACATAAACTTATTTCAGGCAAACACCATTCCTGGAAGGTTACACATTAAATCTTTGATTAATCAAATTCTCTGTTTGGGGGGTTTCAAAACTATGACTTCCTAAAGATCTTTTATTACAAGTTCTTTTCAAATAATTATCAACAGTATAAAATATTGCCGGAGTACAAAAATCCGTGTAACACTTACTGCCTTTTTTGCTTTATTATTAAAGGCTTGTTAATAAATGCTGTCATGAAATGTTTCTGAATTTACACTTTTAATCTCATAGATGAGGAACTTCAAGTATACTTCTGTATCACAATCAGGTTTAATATCACAGGCATATGTTATTACATTTGTTGTTTTGTGTCAGCAGAGCATTGCAACATGTAATAATAAACTATAACTTACAATAATAAATTTATTTAAAAAAAATAATTAAATAAATAGTGCAAAAAGGGAGCAATAAAGTTATTGAGGCACTAAACATGGGTTCATTGTCCATTCAGAAATCTGATGGCAGAGGGAAAGCAGCTGTTCTTTAAGCATTGAGTGTGTGTCTTCAGGCTCCTGTACCTTCTCCTTGATGGCAGCAATGAGAAGAGGGGATGTCCTGGGTGATGGAGGTTCTTAATGACACACGCCACCTTTTTCAGGCATCACCTTTTGAAGATGTCTTTGATGCCCTGAGCTGAGTTTGCAATTTCCTGCAGCTTTTTCCAGTCCTGTACAGTCACCCCCCCATACCAGCAAGTGATGCAACCTGTTAGAATGCTCTCCACGTTACATCTGTAGTAATTTGCGGGAGTCTTTGGTATCAAATCAAGTCCCCTCAGAATCCTGATGAAATATAGCTGCTGTCGTGCCTTCTTTGTAATTGCATCAATATGTTTGGCCCAGGACAGATCTTCAGGGATGTTGGCACTCAGGAACTTCAAAAAGCCAACCGTTGATCCTTGAATGAGGACTGGCGTGTGCTCTCCCTCGACTTCCCCTTCCACCATCATTTCCATGGTTCTACTGGCATTGAGTGCAAGGTTGTTGATGCACCACCACTCAACCAGCTGATCTATCTCGCTCCTGTACACCTCGTCACCATCAGTAATTTTGCCAATGGTGGTTGTGCGGTTGGCAAACTTACGGATGGCATTTGAGCTCTGCCTAGCTACACAGTCGTCGGTGTAGAGAGGGTAGAACAGTGGACGAAGCTCGCAGCCTTGAGGTGCATCAGTGTTGATTGTCAGAGAGGAAGAGATGCTATTTCTGATCTGCACTGACTGTGGTCTCCTGATGAGGAAATCAAGGATCCAGTTGCAGAGGGAGGTACAGAGCCCCAAGCTTTGGAGCTTACGGAGTGTATGACGGCATTGAACGCCAAGCTGTAATCAACAGACAATAGCCTAACTTAGGTTTTGCTATGCCCAGGTGACCAAAGGCTGGTTGAAGTGCCAGTGAGATATAGACCTATTATGGTGATAGGCAAATTGCAATGGGTTCCAGGTCCTGGCATAGGGGGGGAGTTTATTCTTGCCACGATTAACTTCTCAAAGCAGTTCATCACAGTAGATGTGAGTGCCAGTAGCTGATAATCATTGAGGCAGGTCACCCTGCTCTTCTTGGGCACTGGTCTGATTGCCACACTGCAGCAGTGAGAGGTTAAAGATGCCCTTGAACTCTCCTGCCAGTCGGTTGGGACTGGTATACCACCAGGGCCTGGTACATTGCCAGGTTTCATACTCTTGGAAGATGTTCTGACATCTGAGGCAGAGATCACAGGGTCGTCAGTTGCTGCAGGGATTCACACCGGTGCAGTCTTATTTTTCCTTTCAAAGTGTGCATTGAAGATACGGAACTCATCACGGAGTGAAGCATCACAGACATTCGTGATGTAAGGTTTTGCCATGTGGGATGTAATGGCCTGCAAACCCTGCCAGAGCTGACATGCATCCGATTCTGTCTCTAACCTTAATTGGAATTGTTTTTCACTCTTAAAATAGCCTTCCGTAGATTGTACCTAGACTTCTTGTAGGGTTCTGGATCGCCAGTCTTGAATGCCACAGATCTCGCCCTCAGCGGACTCCGAATCTGTTTAACCTTTCCTTCTTTTTCCACCTTTTCCTTAATGATCAGCCAACGCAAATAAATAGGTACATTTTCTTCTGCCAATCACACCTGCGTCTCAACCTCCAAACACTAACAATTGTGTTGTCTTGCATTCTTTATTTCTCTCTCACAAGTTATGTAAAGCTTTTGGCTTATTTTCCCTGGGGGAGCATGCAGTATCAGGAAGAAAGTCGTTTAACAATCCCTCGTTCACAGTTACACCAATTAAGAGGTCCTAATCTTATGGTGGCACAGTGACATCAGCGCCGGACTCCGGAGCGAAGGTTCCCGAGTTCGAACCCAGTCGGGCCGCTCCCGGACACGCTTTCCATCCGCGCCCGGTTGAGTGTCGAGCTCGCAACTCGACCTCGTTTAAAAAAAACTGCGCTGTGAGCAGGACGTGGGGGGCCACTCACAGAATCTTTCCTCCAAGACAACCACTTGGAAAAGTAAGTGGTCGCCGAGGCTCTGGCAGAGTATGGCACACAGAAAAAAAATCTTATGGAATCATAGAAACACATGGGAAATGCAGCCCATTCTGTCCAGGTCAGTTCAGTAAGAGCCCCACAGCTTAATCCCAGCTGAGCACACCTTCCTTTGCACCTTTCTATCCAAATGTCCACATGTCTTTTTACATTCTGTACATGTACCTGCTTGTAATTATAATATTGCATCACTAACATCTCGAGATATTACAAATATTCAGGAGAATGACGGCTCAGTTCTTTAAGATGAAGTCAGTGGAGACAAGACTCTGCACAAATGCAGATATATTCAATAACCAGAGTCATTTTTTTACAGCTTAATTCATTGTTTACTAAATTTATTCCTACCTCCACTAAATCCACCTTTTTCACTTTATAGTCAGTTTGTGTTTTGTGACAGTATCTTTCCAATTAAATATTTATCATGTTAGTCCCTTTCTTACCTATCCACAATTCTACGATTGTTGATTCTCCTCCTTCTTTCCCACAATCTCTTTCTACCCACATGCATTCATAGTAAACATTAACACTTTGTTTTACTATTGAATTATTTCAATAGTAAAGACTTGCCAATACCATCATTTATTGTCCAGACCTAATTCTCACTGAACTGTGGAGGCAGGTAGAAGTCAAACGAGTTGCTAGGCCACAGGTCAAATATGGACCAGAACGGGGAACGAAAGCAAGCTTCCTGTTTCGTTTAAGGATGTTAGTGAACTGAACTAGTTCTAATCACAGCCTGGCGGTGGCAAAGGGGAAACTGCTGGAACCACTCAGTGAGCCAAGCAGTATTTGTGGGAAGAGAAACAGGGCTAACACTTCAGCATGAAGATCCTTCATCAGAACATAGGAGGAGGTAACACAAGCCTGCTCAACTGAGGGAGGTGGGGCAATTAGATACCCAGCATATGCAGTCTATTTTCAATAGTTTCATGGTTGGCATTATGAACTTGCTCTCATTCTAAATTACTTTCATTTTTATTCAAGATCATTTCCCCAGCTGCCTTAATGGGATTTAAACTCATGGCTCTGAATCACTGGCTGTTATTACAATATAGCCGGTACTTCCCTTTATATAAATATAGCAGAGTGCCTACTTATCTGTTGTATTTTAGTGCGCACAACTCTGTCTTCATCATATATTCGTACGGCCTGTCTGGAATTAGAGCAAAATTTATCTTACTTACCTCACCTCAGAGCTCACAGAAGGTATCCAGGCCTTTAAAATTAAAGCATTCCCCACAGGCCAAAACCTGCGCAACCCAGATGTACAGTACTATCAACAACTTACTGCTAAATTGTTGAAGAATTTGTTAGCTCCTTTTTCTGCCTCCAAAGTAATTTAGTTATTACATTGACCAAAATAATTCTGAAGGAGGCCCACCTTAGTTACTCTCCTTATCGATCCAATAACGGATTCACTACAGGTTGATGCATTGCCTTCATTCTCCTCCTTTCTCCAAATATCTGTCAGCTCCACTACACCTTCCTCCAGAGCAACTCTGCTACCTTCGAAGTTTGGTTTCTCATAAAGAAGCCAACTGTTTGGGGGAAAAAAAATTGAAATTAATTTGGAATATTATTACTAACACTGCGAAAACCAGTCACATTATTAATTCTGCTTGTATTTTGAAGCATTTCAGTTCACTTTGGTCCATTTAAAAGCCATGTTTCAAACCAAAGACAGGAGTTCATCTTGCTTACACTTTGCCATGAACTCAAAGACAGCCGGTACCTCACCGTTACATGACACTTAAACGCACCCCTCAAACACAGAGGGAAGAATTCTTGATCTCCCCATCTGCTTTGTCGTGTCTCTTTTCCTGTATACTGTACATGCAGTGCATTTTTCTGGATCAGTAGCTTTAAGTTCTGAATCGCTTCCCTTTTACTATCTTGATGTAGTTATGTATCTTAACGATTTGACTGGATGGCATGTAAACATAAACTTTTCACTGTACACGTGACAATAATCAATATTATCAATATGTTCAGAATTCACAGCCACTCATGCATTTACAATCAAGTCGTGCCGGAGCAAATCAAAACTATTTTCAGTCAGTGCTGTTATCATCGTGGAGCCATCCCATGTTAAATATAGCAACCAACTGAAGTTGCTTCTGTAAACACAACAAAATTATCTTGGCATCTCAGTGAGCACCCGTTACATAATAGAAGCAGAATTAGGCAATTTGAACCATCATTTGATCATGGCTAATTTATCCTCCCTCTTAAACCTACTTTCCTGTCTTTTCCCCATAACCTTTGATGCACTTACTAATCAAGAACCTTTCAACCTCCACATGGAATAGTCCTAATGACTTGGCCACCACCACCTTCTGTAGCCAGGAATTCCACCAATTCACCACTTTCCAGCTAAAAAAAAATTGCTCCCCATTTCTGATCTAAAGGGACATCTTATTTGCAGGCTGTGCCCTCTGATTCTAGACTCTCCCACTATTGGAAACATCCTTTTCATGTGCACTTTAGCCAGTCCTTTCAGTGAGATCCCCCTCATCCTTCTCAAGCAAGTACAGACCCAAATGGTCCTCACACATTAACCTTTTCACTCCCGAGATCATTCTTGTAAATCTCCTCGGGATGCTCTCCCGTGCCAGCACACCCTTTCTTAGACACAGGCCTCAAAATTGCTGACAGTACTCTAAATGTTTTCTGGTCAACGTCTTGTAAAAACTCAGCACTACTTCCTTGCTTTTATATTCTAGTCCTCTCAAAGCCATCTGGAAGGCACGCTACAAAATCCTTCTCTTGGGATCCAGTACTGACCTGATTTTCCTAATCTACCTGTGTAATTCCGGTATGATAACGTAACAACTGTACGCAGTGGCTTCTACAGAACCAACCAATGGTGTTAATGTGTATACTTAACAACTGCAAGACCCAGCTGGACATTAAGAACCCCATCAGCTATTTGCCCGTTGGCGGATACACTGAAGGAGCCAGACTTGGCGAGGATGGTGCTGCAGCCGCGTTGCAGTCACCGCGTGAAGGCAGTGTGCAGTCTAACAGCAAGTGATTGCCTTAATCGCTTTTCTTGTGATCACAAGACTCTACTGGACGTTGGTGAACGGCAGTGGGGGGAGCTGCGGGATCTCAGTTGTGGCCCGGACTGGGCCTAAGCCACGGTGTCACCTGTTTGCAGCCGTCCAGGGCCGAGCCGGTAGAGTTGGTGTATTCCACGGGAGTGGCGGAGGTGGCTGGAAGGTGTCACTTTTGCCCTCCCATGTTCGCTCAGCAGAGACAAGCTGTATTGTGTCTGACTGCGAACTGCTGCAACATAGGGACTTGGGCTATACTTTTACAAACTAAACTTTTTTAAATTGAAAATTAAACTTGAACTCGATATTGAAATTCCCTATGAGCACCGTAGCATTACATTATTACACGCCGTCATGAAGAAAGAAGAAGAAAGCCAAGTGGAGTCATCGGGACGCCATCGTGACGGCATTTTCTTTTATGCAGGCTTTCTTGTTTTTACGAGGCCGAGTTGCTAGCTGGACGCTCAACCCAGCACGGATGGAAAGCGTGCAAGGGAGCCGGCTGGGTTCGAACTCGGGACCCTTCGCTCCGAAGTCCGGCACTGATGCCACTACGCCACCAGCCGGCCAAGATGGCATCATACCTGTTGATTTTTAGCTGCTCTGTAAGCTCATCTACCTTATCTTGTACAATGTGTGCATTCAATTAAAACACTTTCGGTTCAGTCTTTATTTCACCCTCCTTTGCAGTTTTGTCTCTACGTTGCTTGAAGTTAAATTCTAATCCCTGTCAAAACTTTGTTTTATTCTTCGTCCTTCAGCAACGTTGCCTGCACTCTCTTTCCCTTTTACTTCATCCATACTCTTCCAAGCTGTTGAACCACCCCCACCACCTGACTATTTAGATCTACAGCCCTTGTTATGTGCTTCACCGGGACCCTGGTCCCAGCATGGTTCAGGTGGAGCTTGTCCTTCTCGACTCCTCCTCCAATTTTTCCCTTTGCTCCCTCTCCATCAACTCTAATATAGTTTGTTTGTTAGTTATGTGCCGCATTGTACGACATGGGCAATCGTGGTCTTTCCATAACCATGATTGTGCCTGGTAAATTTTTCTACAGGCGGTTGGCCATTGCCTTCTTCTGGGCAGTGTCTTTACAAGATGGGTGACCCCAGCCATTATCAATACTCCTCAGAGACTGCTTGGCGTCAATGGTTGCACAACCAGGACTTGCGACATGCACGAGCTGCTCATATGACTATCCACCACCTGCTCCCATGGCTTCACAAGACCCTGATCGGGTGGGGTGGGGGGGCTAAGCAGGTGCTACACCTCGCCCAAGGGTGACCTACAGGCTAGCGGAAGGAAGGAGTGTTGTACACCTCCTTTGGTAGAGACCCCGCCACCTGGAAGTTAATATAGTGAAGCACCCAAATGGAAAGACATCTTACCAGCCTCTTACTACTCTAATAGAAATTTCAGAGGACAACTTTAAGGACGTAGCATCCTGAACATCATGAAAGTATTCAGAAGCTTCTCCATTAAGTCTGGGCTCACTATAGATGACAATCTGAAAAATACAGAAGAGTTTAAACACCTTGCTTTGTGTTTCAGCAACAAACCACTGAATTAAATGTTTGCATATGTTTCCTACCTTTCCAGGTCTAGAGTTTAATCTTACTTTTTCCATTTCAGGTATCTGTTAATAAAATTTTTAAATAGTTAGATTATTTTTTGTTGCATATATTCTAACGTTTCTTTAGCTATTGAACACGCTTTGCCCAAAAATTAAGGGAATTCCGGCCATTGACCATTCTAAATCAATGCTGCAATTTTGGTGTAATATTTTATGACTCAACATATAGAATGGCCGCTGATCACAATACCGAAAAAAATCACAATTACTATGAAATGGACTCTTGGATGGAAGTTAACGAAAATAATGCAGGAATTTTCCAGCTCCCACTTACAATATGATGATTATTTTGTACTCAAAGGGACAAATGAGAAAGATGCTTAGTTATTTTCCAAAACTGAACTACTGGATCAACTCCCAGCCATGCTGTTGAACATTCAAACAGCCACGAATATTGAATTGCCTTCAGCAGTCTTGTCGTTCGAACTAAAGCTTTTTTTTGAAAATCATTTGTTCGAGCAAAGTGGACATAACTGGCAAGATCAGTATTCGCTACAATTTCAGGGCTGGGACGCTGAATGACTAGAGTTTAATACCTTCCTCTTTTTTTTCCATTTTGCTTATTACCGCACCGTTCCTGTTATCTTGCCAAGATGGTCAGTCTCACAGGCCACTTGACCATGAGCATCACAGCTACACCTTAATCCTGATTTTAAACGCGCACACACCCCTATCATCACTGGAAGGCAATGACCACAATTGCATACAGCAAACAAAGAGAAATTGCACTTTCAAATCTGTAATGGAATAAATCAAACTGCCCAGTAGTCATCAGGCTAATTTCTCAATCGGGAAACTTCTAGCACGTAGTAGGAAGTTGGCCTGCAAAACCACACATCTCAAACATTTGCCAAATGGGTGGAGATTATCTACAATACAATAACAGATGGGCACCAAAAATACCAAGTTCAACTTAAAAATTAAAGACCTCAATTCAATTTATATCTAGTTAACGAAGACGACTGATGAACGGAATGAAAGGTTGGCTAGCAAAACTGAGGTCTATGAAACAGAGCAGCGTCGGTACGGGTGTGGCGAACAGACTAAGACCCTCGTTGTGGTAATAATAATTATTATTATTTTGTACTGCAGCAACATTTAAAGCACACTTAGCAATAATAATCAATAATAATAAATATAATAATATCAATTAATAAAGTAACAAGGTAAATTTTAATTTATCAATGTGCAATAATAATGTATGAAATAATAAAACAGAGGCTATTGTAGTACTCACTGACCTCTGTTGATACCCCTGCCCCCCACCCTTACCCCATCCCTATTTATTATTTTAGTCTAGTTCTCTTTCTCACTCTTTTCCCCCCTCACTATAATCTCCCCCCAGCCCTACCTCTCTTTCTCTTTTATTTCCCATAATTCTCCACCTTCCCCCTAGCCCATTTCCCTCCAGCCTATCACTTCCCAGCTCTCTACTTCATCCCTCCCCCCCACTTCTTATCCCCCCTCGACCATCCCATGTTACTTCACTCCTGATGAAGGGTTTCGGCCTGAAACGTCGTTATTACCTCCTCCCATAGATGCTGCCTGGCCTGCTGAGTTCTGCCAGCATTTTGTGCTTTTTTTGTTTTTTTATTTATTTCCAGCATCTGCAGATTCACTCGTGTTGCTATTGTAGTACTGTGTGTCACACAGAAATGAACATGGAGGATGGTAGAGAGACGTGTCACCCAGCTGTCAGCACTGAGGTGCTACTCTTCTTTCAAACTGCATGGGTAAAATGGCAAAGTGTGCAGACGACATAACATGTGAAGGTGTCAAGGAGAGAGTAACAGGTTGCAAGCAGATATTGATACGCAGATGGAAAATAATCCACACTGGTGTGGAATGATACACTCTGGCTCAGAGTAAGGAGATAACACTGACCCACAGTTCTGAAAGACACGCAGGAGCAGAGGGACTGGGATGCAAGTATTTTTCAATTAATGAAGTGGATGCATTCTGCAAGATACACTCAGTCGTCACTTTATTAGCTACCTTCCTATTTCATTCATCTTTTTTACCCACATTGTATTTTTCCGAAAAATAATGATTTTTGAAAAATACTCTAGCACTATAAATCCCAAGCATAAAAAAGTGAACATGCATGATCTCCATGTTAAGGTCATTACACTGAAGCAAGACTTCAATGTAAATTCTATCTAATTTAAGATGCCAGACATTTATCCCCAAAAGAAAACTTTACCTCAGTATCCGGCTGATTGGGAAAATCACACTTGGGAGTAAACAGGTCGGTACCAAATAAGCTTAGAGTATTCTGATCACGATGCAGAAAGTCCAGCCCCTGGAATGTGAGTTCACTAACTGATTCACTTGTGTTCACACTAGCCCCAAAATTTGTATTAATTTCCAAGAGATTCGGTTTCAAATTAGGGATGGTTGAACCACTTTCCGAATATTTTTCTGATACAGAAAGAGAATTACTTTCATTTTCAGAGGTATTGGATTTCAAGCATTTTTCTGCGTTAGCTGGTAACGGGATCTCTGAAGAGGTCGTATTTGACAAATCACATTCAAGCTCTTTATCAGTGTAATTTTTCTGTAATGATGGAGAGGTATCAGCAGATGTCTCAGGTCCAGTTAATAAACTGGATGTTTGGCCAAGTGTCTTTCCCATCTCTAAACGTGATCTCTTGCTGTCAGATACAGAGGCAAGATCATCCTGCACACGATCATTTTTTTTAAATAGCGGCTTCTTATTAGCTAGGGTTTTAAAGAGCAAGCTCTGCTCAGCAGATACACGTTTAACTACTTTTGATTTTGTTTCAATTTGCTGCATTTTGAGGAGACTGGAGGGCGCTTCACTTTGTCGGATACTTTTTCTCATTAAACCGAACTTGAATGTACTTGGGTCAAATTTCTTCTCCTTTTTTGGTGATGGTTGATCTTCCTGGATTGGTGGCATGGCGAATGGTGGTGTTAAAGGCACTTTAGGAACCCGCTGCCTCTTTTGGAGTTGAATGGGATTGCCATATCGACGGATTGTTTCCGTAAAGCTATCCATGTCAGAAGAGCTGTCCAAGCTACTGCCTTCGTTGAAAGAAACCGTGATTTCACTTTCTTGCTGGGATATTGAGGCTGCTGGTTCTATAGCTGTCGTAGTGCCATTCGTTGTTGACTCCAGGTCCACATTCACTTTATCTGTACACGTATCAATGACAACGGAAGATTCCTTTACACTAGCTTTGCTTGGTTGTGATACTTCTATACTTCGTGCATTTGTCGATGCACCGACCTCTGTCCTTTCCCCAAATGCATCTGTTGCAAAGGCATCTTTTTCTCCGCATAAATTTCTTGCAGGTGCCTCCAAATTTAAAGCCGGGTTTGCACTCTTTGACTCCACCTCCCGATGTACTTTAGGTGTGCTTGATAACAGGGGCAGGCCCAATTTGTTGGGTGTCACCGCTGAACCACCATCTTGCTCCAAAGCAGTCCTTGTAGAAGAAGCCTCATTTTGGTCAGATTCGGCAGTCCCAGGTGGCTGTACACTCTGGGAAGAGGCTGTGCTATTTTTATCAATACCTCTGTTTTCTAATATGGATAGGTCCTGCTCTGAAGGTTGGACAAGTTTTGTTTCAGTGTCACCAGCGCCATTAGCAGGGACATCTTTCCCAATTGAAGGCTCCGCGGTAGAGGTCTGTAAACGAACGGATGCATCGTTTGCCTCACTCTCTCTAAATGGCAAGTTGGCCATCCCTTGATTAATCGCTAGATTACTGTTGGCACTGGTTAACATATCTGACACTTCTGCACTCTGAGGTGATGTCTTCGTTTTTTCATTTTCTCTTTGGACTGTCTGTGGGGAAGCTAACCCTGCAGGCAATCTGCTTTCCTGCTGCCCAAGAACAGTACCTGCACTCCTGCCATTTTCCGTTTCAGACGCAGCGCTTTCAAAGATTTGCCTCGACTCGGGAGGTGCATTTGCTTTGCAGTCGTTAACTTGCTCCTTAGAAAACTCCACTGGTTCTTCGTTGCCAGTTTCAGCCTTCGTGGTTTCAAAAGCTGGTGGACTTTGAAGTGGTTCTGCCTCGGTTATTTCAGAGTCGTCACTTCGAATTGTTGGAGCGATCTGTTGTGAAGGCAGTGCAGGCCCCAGAGTTACTTCACTGGGCCCTGATACAATGCCACCAGCAGCATTCGCTACAGTCTCAGCCTTAATGTCAGGGGCTTGATCACACACGTGTGTCGTGTCATTCATTTGCAAAGCTGGAGCAGCAACCCCCGGTAAGCTTGTCTGTGCTTCGGGTATTTCAGCACTTTGAGGTGAGCTACCCTTTGCCTCAGATTTTCCAGGCTCCGTCTGTAGTGAATTCAACTTTACAGGCATGGCGTCATCAGTTGCTGCAGTAGCCCAAGATTCCTGCAGCTCAGTAACACTGTTTCCTGTAGCACACTTTTCCGCCTCGGACGCACTGCTTTTAATAGTCTGTGGAGGCTCAAGGGATCCATTCTTCGTTTCAAAGTTATCGTTTTGCTCATTAGAACTCCTTGCCGATGCTTTGTCAACTACAGCCTCCGTCGGTTTGAGTGCCTGCACAGTTTGGAGAGATGCTTTCTTCTTCAGTTCCGAACCATGACCGTGGAGCAGAGACACATTCTGCTGTGAAGGGAAATCAGGGCCCGTTTCTGCTTCGGTAGATCCTGGTTTGCTGTCAGTAATAATACCCGCAGAGATGTCAGTGTTAATTTTGGATGCTTGTTCACAGAAAGATGACACCAGACCTGTTTCTTTTTCCTTATGCTCTGAGTCCACTGGCTCCACTTGCAAAGGTAAGGCACCATCACTTGCAAGTTCATCCATTTTCTTAGTTTCTTTTGCCTGCGTCTGTAATGAGCTTAACTTTATAGCTGAGTCGCTTTCAGCTGCTGAAGTACCCAAGCGTCCCTGTTGCTCAGTAGCACGGCTGGCACTTGTGTCTGTCTTGATTTCGGATTCAGCTTCTCCAGACATGTCCTTGGGCCGAGGAACTGAGTTCTGTGCTTTGCAGTCACTAGCTCGCAACGCCGGCGAACGCTCTTGAGCAAGCTTACCTGCGCCAGTAGGCCCCTCATCGGCAGCTTTCGCGTGGTCTTTCTCCTCCAGTTCAGGCATGATGGTTTCAGGAGCCTGCGGCAAAGCTGCATCACCTGTTGATGGTAGACGCTGCTGTGCAGATACCACAGTTCTGACTACCACATTACTTGACCTCTTCCCTCGATTAAGATCATGGCTTGCATCCTTGTTCTCATCAGACAATAAAGCTGTGGGCACTTCCACTGCTGGGTCTGGAGGGGACTTGCCTGTATCTACCTGGTCCTGATGTTTTTTAAAACTTTGTGAGGAGACGCCCTTCTCAACTTCGGATAAACTTATTTCAGAAGTTTGCATATCCACAGAAGGTGACTGGCTTTTCACATCACTGTATCCACACAACCCTGAAGATCCTGTCTCAACTGAGCAGCTTTCCTCTGATCGATCAGTTTCCACACGGACACCTGCAGTCTTCTCTCCTTCAGTTCTGTGCACTCCCTCAGAAATACGCTGTGCGTTTGCTTTGGATATTTCATCAGCTTGAGGCCTTGCGTCCGCCTTTACTCCAGCAGCTGCCTCAGCGTTCTTGGAAGCGCTTGGCTGCCTTTTACCGATTACTGTTAAAGTGCCGTCTGTCCGCCTGGCAGGTTTGTTTTGCAGCTGGATCGTTAGACTCCCGACGCACGTTTTATTTGAGGCGGGGGCTAAAGGCAGATTTTTAATGGTGCAGAAGTCGACTTTGTGGTGGCTTGTAGCATTCTTTCTTTTAGGTAGCGTAACTCTGATGGTTTCCTCTTCCTCAGTTCTGATTTCAGTGCAGCCCTTCAGCTGGCTTGGCTTGATCTGGGCATCCGATTCCCCTTCCTTTTCGTTTGACGGACTGTCAAGGGAAACAGAACAATGTCAAAAGTAGTTTGCTCAATATTCTAAATAAAAATCGACATAGATTCAGAATGTCTCTCAGGGAAGCTTTTTCCTTCTACTTAAGGGGATGAAGACCCAAGGAAGGAATACATTTCCTTGCTTTTCCAAGAGAAGAAAACAATTCTCACTAAAGTCAGGGGCTCCCAAACTTTTTCATGCCTTAAAAGCAATATCTGCCTCTTGCCCGGACTGCCCCGGTAATGCTAGTTATGACAATCAATCCGGAGAGTGGATTGCTCTGGACTACTCACGAGCAATGAAACAGAAAAAGAAAGTTAATTTTGTTAACTGTTTAAATGTGGAAATAGAGCACCCAACAGTAAAACTTCTGCTTAGCACTGAGTGGTTACATTTATGAAGAGACCTCCTCAAACTCAGAATGTCACCAAGAACTACAAAGCCAACGGCAGACTTCTGGAATTTACAGATGCCCTTATAACCAGCTTTCCAGTGATTGACAATGAACTAGGCTAGGGTTAAATTGGGGGCGGATTGCACGCAGTGCAGCTTGAATGGCAGGAAGGGCCAAAACCACGCTGCATCTCCAAATAAAGACAAAATAAATAAGTGAAGTGCTGCAAAAGGAAAGCTGAGACTTAGGGCAGATCAGCCACGCTCGCAATGAGCAGCAGGACAGTAGGGGCTTTGCCTGCTCTAACGTTCCAGAGACGTACTGAGGACCCTGTATCTCAATAACTAAAATAAACAACTAAAAATCACACTGACATGCAAATCACAGCGGTCTCCTTGTTTACGGAAGGATGCAAATATACGGGACGTGGTTCAGAGATTTAACATAGTGATGGCTGAAATGGGTCAGTTGTCCAACAAGGAATGATCGGACAGAACAGAATTTGGAACAGCGTGAAGTGGCTTGGCTGATTTAAAAATCCGAGTAAGTTTTGTCAAGGTGGATGTAGAGAGGACGTTTCACCTTCTGCGAGAAGCTAGAAGTAGCAAACAAAGGGGTTAGTCACTTAAGACAGATGAGGTAAATACCTGTCCTCTGAATATTTTCAAGACAAGCCCGACATAAATAATGGGGTGAAATGTTTCGTGTGAAGGTGGAGCTCATGTTACTAGCACGCAAATCATGATCTCAATGAATGATGGAGCCAGTTTAGGAAGCTCCTCGTTAATGTGTTTGCATTAGCAGCTGAAGGGCAAACAGCGTCAGACATCCTGCTGCTAAAATATTTAACACACCTTTGGTCTTTTGGAGAATTTCCCTGTGGATTTTTGAGAGACAAGAATCCAGTGGGCATTAGTTAAAGTGAAGTAATTGGCTCAGGGTAATGCAAGCAATGTCCAAAACAAAGGAATGGAAAAAGACAGGAATTTAATGCCTGAAGAACATCCTGGATATCCATTACAACCATTACATTCTCTAAGAACTTTTTATTTAAAGAGATAGGGCAAGGTGACAAGTCCTTCTGGTCCAATGAAGCCACGCTGCCTAATGAATCCTGCGAAACCTGTGTGTTTTTGAAATGTGGGAGGAAACCAGATCACCCGGAGGAAACTCACGCAACCATGGGGAGAACGTACAGTGTGAACTACAGCCAGTGGTGGAATTGAACGAGGATCACTGGCAATCTGATGATGTCACACTAACCACTATGCCACCCTAACCGAGAGTTTGCCTGTCTAAAATCAGCAAGTAGTCACTTGTACCAAGCAACACACACAAAATGCTGGAGGAACTCAGCAGGCCACGCAGCCACTGTGGAAAAGAGTGTAGCCGACATTTTGGGCCGAGACCCTTCAGCAGGACGAGAGAAAAAAAAGCTGAGGGGTAGATTTAGAAGGTTCGGGGAGGGGAGAAAGAAACACGAGGTGATAGGCAAAAGCTGAAGGGGGAGGGGTAAAGTAAAGAGCTGGGAAGTTTACTGGTGAATGAGATACAGGGCTGGAGAGTAGGGAGTCTGATAGGAGAGGACCGAAAGCCATGGAAGAAAGAAAAGTGGGGAGGAGCACCAGAGGGAGGCGATGGGTGGGCAAGGAGACAAGGTGAGAGAGGAAAAGGGGATGGAGATTAGTGAAGGAGAGGTAGTGGGGGGCATTACCGGAGGTTTGAGAAAACCATATTTATGCCATCAGGTTGGAGGCTATCCAGACGGAATATAAGGCATTGTTCCTCCACCCCAAGTTGCTACCTACATCTGTGACGCTTCACACACTCTGGATCTTTTCAATGATTTCAGGTTCCCTGGCCCCCATCATCTTACTTTCACTATGAATGTCCAGTCCCTGTACACCTCCATCCCCCACCAGGAAGGCCTCAAAGCTCTCTGTTTCTTTCTGGATACCAGACCCAACCAGTTCCCCACCACCACCACTCTCCTCTGCCTAGCGGAACTTGTCCTCACACTAAATAATTTCTCCTTTGGCTCCTGCCACCTCCTTCAAAAACAAGGTGTAGCCATGGGCACTTGCGTGGGTCCCAGCTATGGCTGCCTGTTTGTCGGCTAGATAGAGCAGTCTATGTCCAAGCCTGCACTGGTGACCGCCACGCACTTTTCCCATGTTACATCGACGACTGCATTGGTGCTGCTTCCTGCACCCGTGCTGAACTCCTCGACTTCATCCACTTTGCCTCTGGCCTCCACCCTGCCCTCAAATTCACCTGGTCCATTTCCGACACCTCCCTCCCCTTTCTCAATGTGTCTCTGTCTCTGGAGACAGCTTATCCATCGATGTCTATGACAAACCCACAAACTCTCTCAGCCACCTGGACTTTACCTCCTCCTACCTCGTTACCTGTAAAAACGCCATCCCCTTCTCTCAATTCCTCCGTCCCCACACCTGTTCTCAGGATGAGGCTTTTCATTTGAGAATGAAGATGTCCTCCTTCTTCATAGAAAGGGACTCTCCGTCCTCCATTATCAACACTGCTCTCACCTGCATCTCTTCCGTTTTACACACGTCTGCTCTTAACCCAACCTCCCGCCGCCCTACCAGGGATAGGGTTCCTGTTGTCCTCACCTACCACCCCACCAGCCTTCACGTCTAGCACATAATTCTCCAAAACTTTCACCACCTCCAATGGAATCCCACTACCAAGCACACTTTTCCCTACCGCCACACCCCCCCCTCCCCCAGCTTTCTGCTTTCTGCAGGGATCACTCCCAACACGACTCCCTTGACCATTCAACCCTCCCTACCGATCTTCCTCCTGGCACTTATCCTTGCAAGCGGAACAAGTGTTTCACCTGCCCCTACCCCTCCTCCCTCACTACCATTCAGGGCCCCAAACAGTCCTTCCAGGTGAGGCGACACTTCACCTGTGAGCCTGTTGGGGTCATAAACTGTGCCCAGTGCTCCCAGTGTGGCCTCCTGTATATCGATGAGAACCGATGTAGATTGGGAGACTCAACGTAGTCTGGGAGATCACTTTGCCGAGCACCTATCCTCCATCCACCAGTGGCCACCCATTTTAATTCCACTTTCCATTCCCATTCCAATATGTCCATCCATGGCTTTCTCCACTGTCGTGATGAGGCCACACTCTGGTTAGAGGTGTGGTGAACTACATATACCTGTCTGAACTGCTCCTGTGGCTCCTCCCACAGACCCCTGCTGACTGCTTCTGTGGCTCCTCCCACAGACCCCTGTATAAAGGCGATTGAGGCCTGAGCCCGGCCTCATTCTCCAGGATGTAGTGTTGTTCATTCTTCCAGTCAATAAAAGCCGATATCTCGCTTCTTACGTCTCAGAGTGAGTTATTGATGGTGCATCAGGAGGAACAATACCTTATATTCAGACTGGGTAGCCTCCAACCTGATGGCATGAACATCAAATTCTCAAACTTCCAGTAATGCCCCCCCCTTCACCATTCCCCATCCCCTTTTCCCTCTCTAACCTTATCTCCTTGCCTGTCAATTGCCTCCCTCTGATGCTCCTCCCCACTTTTCTTTCTTCCATGGCCTTCTGTCCTCTCCTATTAGACTCCCCCTTCTCCAGCCCTGTATTTCTTTCACCAATCAACTTCCCAGCTCTTCATTTCATCCCTCTCTCTCCCGGTTTCACCTGACACCTTGTGTTTTTCTTCATCCCCTCCTCCCACCTTTTAAATCTACTCCTCATCTTTTTCTCTCCAGTCCTGCCGAAGGGTCTCAGCCCGAAACATCGACTGTACTCTTTTTTTTTCTATAGATCTGCCTAACCTGCTGAGTTCCTCCAGCATTTTGTGTGTGTTGCTTGGATTTCCAGCATCTGCAAATTCTCTCTTGTTAGTTATTTATACCAATCAAGTTTTAGCTAAGCAAAGTTGACTTAGCTAACCAATAACTTAAAAGGGATGTTATGATTAAACATAAAACATCAGGACTGTTCTGATCTGCAACTGCACTTTCAACATAGTGAATGAGAAAACAGAACTATGTGATTGCTCAGAAACAGCACATTGATCTCTCAAACTTGGTTACAAATAAATATTACATACAAATCCTCGCAAATTATAAATGGCCGACATTATGCACAGGACATAAACAAGCATTCAGGAGATCAGGGGGATTGATTTGCTGTCTGCTGTGTAGGGACTTGGTTCATGGCCACACTTCTGACCTGAAGATTGTTAAGATTACGAACAATTCCTGGCAAGGGAAGCCTGCCATAGTTGGGGACAGCCCATCCAGTAAAACTTTGATTACACAGCATTCAATCATTTGGTTCAGCATCTGACTCAACAGGCGGTTTTTAACCACACTCTCTCCTGCATCACCAGGGCCCCATTTCCCACACTCTTCAGCTTGCCGGGGCCTTGCTGCCAGTGTCTGCTTCCATTCTACAGGGCCCTGCTTCCTCTGCTCCTTTCCATCCGCTAGGGTCCTTCATCCTATTCCCCCTTTTGATTCTCCCACTAGAGCCTTGCTTCAGATGGTACCACTTAATAGCAGAGAATCAGTACAATATACAACCTGCAATTCTTGCTCGTCGCAAACATCCACAAAAACAGAAGAGCACCCTAAAGAATAAGCGACGGTAAAAATGTTAGAACCCCAAAGCTCCGCCCTCCCACGCACAGACAAGCACCAGCACCCACCGAGCAAGCAATAGCAAAGCCCCCAAGGAAGACCGTGATCTGCAGTCCAACAAAAACTAATTCTTCACCCAACAGTTCGACATACACAGGCTCTCTCTCTCTCTCTCCCCCCTAATGAAGGGGCAGAGAGGTGTCACACAGCGAGAGGGGACACTCAAACAAAACAACGCACTGATTTCCAGTGGTAAAGTCTGCCGCATGTATCCCCTTTCAACTACTGGTGATGCTAGTCCCATGCTCCCACTCAATTCACCATATGCTTTCTTCCTGTCGATCAGGGTTCCATCCCACACACACAGACCCGTTAAACTGGCTGGATTCACTGGGGAATGTATTATGAGACAACACAAGGAAAATCTGCTCACCCAGCAACACAAAAGTTTAAACTATGCCAGATTACTGAAGCTTCAGTTATCCTAGACAGCAGTATAAGATTAATTTGTATGTGCAAAACACACATGGGGTTTACACTTGGGCAATGTAACGGTGAAACTCAGCCCCAGCACCATAGCATTGCTAAAATTTATCAAATTTGGCATTTACCAAAGGGAAAAAAAGTGAAGATAAGGATAAGCTGGATGGAAGAATAACCAACAATGCAGGTGCTGAAGAGGTCTAGCGTGCCAAAGAAAGGTGTTATGGAAGCAGTGGGAGGTTGTGCCCCTCAATAGAATCACTGTCACCAAAGAGACAGTGATGATAAATTACACACAAAATGCTGGTGGAACACAGCAGGCCAGGCAGCATCTATAGGGAGAAGTGCAGTCGGCGTTTCGGGCCGAGACCCTTCGTCAGGACTAACCGAAAGGAAAGATAGTAAGAGATTGGAAAGCAGTGGGGGGGGGGGGGGGGGAATGCAAAATGATAGGAGAAGACCGGAGGGGGTGGGATGAAGCTAAGAGCTGGAAAGGTGATTGGCGAAAGTGATACAGAGCTGGAGAAGGGAAAGGATCATGGGACGGGAGGCCTCGGGAGAGAGAAAGGGGGGGGGGGAGCACCAGAGGGAGATGGAGAACAGGCAAACAACTAAATATGTCAGGGATGGGGTAAGAAGGGGAGGAGGGGCATTAACAGAAGTTAGAGAAGTCAATGTTCATGCCATCAGGTTGGAGGCTACCCAGCCGGTATATAAGGTGTTGTTCCTCCAACCTGAGTTTGGATTCATTTTGACAGTAGAGGAGGCCATGGATAGACATATCAGAATGGGAATGGGACGTGGAATTACTTCTGACTTCTAACGTTGACTTCTCTAACTTCCGTTAATGCCCCTCCTCCCCTTCTTACCCCATCCTTGACATATTTAGTTGTTTGCCTGTTCTCCATCTCCCTCTGGTGCTCCCCCCACCCTTTCTTTCTCCTGAGGCCTCCCGTCCCATGATCCTTTCCCTTCTCCAGCTCTGTATCACTTTCGCCAATCACCTTTCCAGCTCTTGGCTTCACCCCACCCCCTCCGGTCTTCTCCTATCATTTCGCATTTCCCCCTCCCCCCACTACTTTCAAATCTCTTAGTATCTTTCCTTTCGATTAGTCCTGACGAAGGGTCTCGGCCCGAAACGTCGACAGCGCTTCTCCCTATAGATGCTGCCTGGCCTGCTGTGTTCTACCAGCATTTTGTGTGTGTTGTTGTTTGAATTTCCAGCATCTGCAGATTTCCTCGTGATGATAAATTAGTTGGCCTGAAGATAGACAAGTCCCCTGAACCTAATGCATCCCAGGGTACTGAAAGAAAGGGTGGCGGTTATAGCAGACATGTTGGTGATCATTTATCAAACTTTTCTGGACTCTGGGTAGGTCCTGGCGGCTTGGAAGACAATGAATATCATGCCACTGTTTGAAACAGGAAGTAAGCAAAAGGTGTGTAACTATTGGCCAGTTAGTTTAGCTATCATTAAGGAACAAAGAGTGAGACATCTGCATAGAATGGTTCCATTAGCAGGTGCCACAGCAGCGATGTGACTAGCATGACAGTATTACAGCTCGGGGTATTCAGGAGTTCAGAGTTCAATTCTGGAGCCATTCCCGAAGGAGTCTCTGTAACGTCCTCTCTGTGGAATGCCTGGGTTTTCTCCGGGTGCACTGCTTTCCTCCCACAGTCCAAAGAAGTAAGGGAAAATTTACAGTGACCTATCAGGGTTAATTGCTCGTTGTAAATTGTCCCGTGATTAGATTAGGGTTAATCGGGGTCGTGGGGTTGCTGGGGCAACGAGGCTCGAATGGCTAGAAGGGCCTACTCATTGGAGTCTCCATCCCATATCTCACTATCTCCACTCAACCTGAAATATTCACCTTCTCTTTGCTCCACAGATGCTGCTTTACCTGCTGGGTTCTTCCAGCAGTTTACTTCTTGCCTGGGGATATAGTGAAACCATAGGATTTTAACACCAATAAACTCCAGGTAAAGAAAAGATACACTTACAGCCTTATTCTTGTCGTCACTGTGGAATGGAGTTGTGAAGTAATTACATTCTGGGGGTTACTTTTTCCTTCTGCATTATTCATTTTCTGAGTTTTCAGCCTTTCCATGTCAGCATGAGATTCCTCTGTAAACACACTGTGATGAATGTTGCTGTTTCCCACATTTTGTTGGGCGTCTCCACTTGATGCCTTTTCCGAAGAACTGATCTTTGGGGATTTCGCCTCATTATCTGGAGATGGACTGAAAGATGTCCTTTGAGAAGACTTCTTTCTTGATACAACTGGTTTGGAAATAGCTTCTGCAGATCTTTCAGCAGACAGAACAGACTCAGGTAATGTTTTCCTGCGGACTAATGGCGGAGTGCCTTGTGTTGGTGACTGCAACATATAACCTGGGACTTTAGGGGACTGTTGTGTCAGGTTCACCTCATTTATCTCAGAGTCATTCTGGTTAAAGCTTTCTTCAATCGCACCAGCTTCTGCATTCACAGCGCTCCTACCAGACTGATTAGATTTCACAGACCGTCTCCTTTTTCCCTTTTTTCCACCTTGTTTCCCATCAGAGGGTGACTTCTTATCCATTTCAAAGGAATTAACCAGCGTTAATCCAAAGTCTAACTCCAAACTGCTCGACCTTTCCACTGTACTTTTAAAAGATTTTGCATTAGTGTGAGAATTAGAAATAGGTTTATCGGTATTTGATTCTTCTCCTGATGGGTTATCTGCAGCGTGACTCTCAACTTTGAGTAACTGTTGCTTTGCCACGTCAGGTGTAAACTTAGTTTTTTCAGAAATACTGTGATTTTTGATATCCTTTTTAAACTCTGGAAGCGTGGAATGGTTCAACTGTTTGTCTTCTTCTTCTTTCAATGGCTTTTCCAACCCTTTGAATTCCACGCCAATGCTATTAATGGGCAACAAAACAGATGCTTTTGACAACTTTATACCAGAATCTACTTTGACTCTAGGTGGGCTTATGTCAATTTCAGCAACTCCGGCTACCCGTTCAATTCTCACAATCTCAGATATTGGCAAAACATATTCCTTTATGGCTGGTAAATCTATGCATTTCTCATCCCCTTCACAATCGCACTGGCCTTCAGTAAGTCTGTCACTATTTACAAATTTGCTGTCATTCTTTGGTTGGGTGTGCCGGGATGTATCACTGAGTTCAGCAGCTTCACACTCCTTTACAGTTCTGTCAATACGTTGCAAACTTGCATCTCCAGAGCCTGACGTGAAGGAAGGTTCCCCCTTATTTACCAATACGTTTAACACATTACTTCTAACTTTTGTTGGGTTACTACGCACAACTTCAATAGAGAACTGCTTTTCAAGACCTTTGGGCCTGGGGTCTCTATCTGAGCCTTGCAGGCTGATATCAATTACTGTGACTTTCTTATTTTCAGACAAACTTGCAGACCGTTCGCCCGGATCGCTTGAGACAGCAACTGGGCAACTTTCATCCGGAGAAGCTGAGCATATCTCTGCTAGATTTCGGTCAAGGACATCAGCCTCAGTCAGTCCTTCACTCCCATGGTCTTTGGAAGATCCTGAACCCTGAATGTTACTTGAGTTTTGCCCAGGAGAACTTAAGTCTTTTGTTGTTGGAGCAGATTCCGCAACAGAATTACCTGGGCTTAAAGGCACTGCAGATGATGCTTTCACACTTTTTTTCCTACTAGAATTAAAAATCCCTCCCAAATAATCCAACACTTGGCTTCTTTTGCCCTCTTCTGCCTTTCCGGAGCTTGGAGAACGATTATTTTGAAACTGAAAAGGAACAAGAAACAGAGTTAGAGAAAATATAGGCGCAGAAATGGGGTAAGTACAGTCCGATCAGGCAAACATTTTTACAAGTATAATCAATAGTAGAACTGTGTCATCTATACAACTGGAACGCAGTGTCACAACCAAAGGAATTGCGTTGTTTTATGGCCAACGCATGGCACACAGCATTTTTTTTATCAATGAGCATACACTGAGCAGAGAGACTGCTGTAACTAGGCAACTGCAAGATAAATATGATGTAAAGCTCTGAAGACTCGCTGTTGCTTAATCTTTACAGTAGAGCACTGAGTGATTACTTTTCCCCTGTTCGACTGTGGAAACACCATGCTGCCCTGAAGCAGCAGCAGCACCTGCAGAACACACCTGGCTCCAGGTGACCTCCACCCACAGAAAAAGCACTCATCCATCCCGGACAACTTCCACCCATTCCTCCGGCGCACACTCCACTGCAGTTGAGGGTGTGTGAGGCAGTGTACTTGCCCGCCTGCCAGTCAGTTAGGCAGTAAGATAGCAGGCATCTGGGGGAAGGCAAACCAGAAACAAGGATTTTTCATGTTAAGCAAATCACTTACGATCTTAACGGGCAGTTTTCTGAAGGAATTCAGTGGGTCGAGCCGCACTGGGGAGGGCAGGGAGGGAATCCTCAGTGTTTGGAGTCCAATCAGATCTCTTGTTTACAATAAACATGAGAAAGCCTGCAGATGCTGGAAATCCAAAACAACACACACAGAATGCCGGAGGAACTCGGCAGGCCAGGCAGCATCTATGGAGATGAACACACAGTCGACATTTCTGGGCAGAGACTCTTCTTCAGGACTGGAAAGGAAGGGGGAAGACACCAGAATAAAAAGGTGGGAGGAAGGGAAGGAGGATAGGTAGAAAGTGATCAGTGAAGCCAGGTGGGTGGGAAAGGTAAAGGACGTGAGTGAAGGGAATCTGATAGGACAGGAGATTGGAAAAAGGAGAAAGGAACGAGTATGGGCATTAGTGGGAGATGATGGGCAGTTGAGAGGAGGTAAGAGAGAGTGGGGAAGAAGAGGGGAGGGGGGAGGAAAATTATTTTTACTGGAAGGAGAAATCGATATTCATGCCACCAAGTTGGAGGCTAACCAGATGGAATATAAGGTGCTGCTCTGCCAACCTAAAGGTGGTCACATCTTGGCACAAGAGGAGACCGTGGACTGACATAGTGGAATGGGACTGAGAATTGAAATGTATATAATTGTACTTTTGAAAGTAGAAAGTTCCAAATAAAAGCAGAAATCCAGGTCTATGCTGGAATTAGTCGACAATAATTAATAAGGATTCAAGCAGAAAGGACCATCTGCCCAATAACAGGTAGCTCTGTTATTCATTCAGATCACTACTCAGCTCCATCTTCCTCTCCTACCTACAGCTCCCTTTATTCTCTTAATAACCAGAAATACGTCCAAGCCCGTTTTAAACTAATTGAAGTCACATCCTCCTGCGTACAGAATTGAGATTCACCAAATAGTATAGGAATTTCTCCTGGGAGCAAAGGATGTTGGGAATGGCGAGGGTGGAGTGCCGTGGGAGGGGTGTGGGACAGGTGGCAGAGAAGGAGGTGTCAGGGTGGGGGTTTGACGCAGGTGTTGACACAGCCAGCTCTGAGTCACCAGGCATGGTCATTTGATTCCACACAATTAGTTTACCGAATATCTCTCTGGTGCTTCCTGGTCCCTCCCCCTCTCTTCCTCTTTTCCCAGCCATGATTTCCCTTTTCCCTGCCCACTTCCTGCTCTCGGTCTATAACAGAGCCCCATATCAGAGTCAAGTTTATCGCCACTCACATACGTCATGAAATTTGGTTTTTTTTGTGGCAGCAGTACAGTACAATAACATAAAATTACTACACACAGTACACTACAGATGCTGGGGTCAAAGCAACACATACAACAAGCTGGAGGAACTCAGCAGGTCGGGCAGTATCCGTGGAAATGAGCAGCACTACAGTAAATTACTACAGTGCCGTACAAAAGTCGTAGGCACCCTAACCATAGATACATGCCTTAAACTTTTTCACAGTAGATAGATGATAGATAGATAGATACTTTATTCATCCCCATGGGGAAATTCAACTTTTTTTCCAATGTCCCATACACTTGTTGTAGCAAAACTAATTACATACAATACTTAACTCAGTAAAAAATATGATATGCATCGAAATCACTATCTCAAAAAGCATTAATAATAGCTTTTAAAAAGTTCTTAAGTCCTGGCGGTTGAATTGTAAAGCCTAATGGCATTGGGGAGTATTGACCTCTTCATCCTGTCTGAGGAGCATTGCATCGATAGTAACCTGTCGCTGTACAGTACAGTAAAGTACAGTACTGTACTTTAACTCTAGCTAGCACCCTTTTTCCATCAAATTTAATCAAGGTTGATAGGTTATCTATTCGAACTCCACTACGAAACTGTTTTAAACGTTTAATGCCCAGAACTCTTCACCCAACTAAATTACTTTTAACTTGGTCCATAGATACAGCTAGAGGCACTCCAGAGATTACTCCCCAAAGCCACCATCATTCATTATAATTCCTTGATGTTACTTCCCTTCCTCCTACAGCTTTTAACCCCAAAGCCTTCTCACATTGCTTACTATCTTTACAAAATATTAAGAGTATCACATCTCTTCAAGGCTTCATGTCCACAATATCTCCTAATGTTTTTTTTCATATCTTTAGTGAGTCTTTTCTTTCTACAATATTTTTATTCAGAAGAAAAAAAACAAGATTTACAGAGTGAAACACATAGATACATCTCAACATAAATTGTGTACATTCATATATTGTAATAAAATTGATCAAAATGTTATAGCATATCACATAGAGGTATACCACTCTGTAATCAAAAAATTAAAGATAAGTCATACATCATAAAATAAATTTTTTATATAAAAAGTCAACCCCCTACCAACTACCAAAGAAAAAAGCTGATGGATGACAATGGATAATTAGAAAAAAAAATCCGCTTAAGAGAAGATAGAAATATACATAAAAGTCTGTGCACTGTTAAACTTTATAAATTGGAAAAGTAATTTAGGAAAGGTCCCCAGATATCATAAAAAGATTGCTTCGAATTTAAGACTGAGCAGCGGATCTTCTCTAAATTTAAATAAGACATAATATCACGTAGTCATTGAAGATGTGTAGGAGGGGTAGACTCCTTCCATTTAAGCAAGATTGCTCTCATTGCTAAAAGAGAGGTAAAAACTAAAACCTGTAGGTTCGGAGTATTTAAAGTTATATCTTCATTTGCAATAATACCAAACAAGGCAGTAGGGCATTTGGGTCAAATTGGACCCTAAAAAGTTGTGAGAAGGTATGGAATACTTCCTGCCAAAACTTTTCAATTTTAGGGCAAAACCAAAACATATGAATTAAAGAGGCATTAGCAGAGTTGAATTTATTACAAAGTGGAGAAACGTTCGAATAAAAACTGGACAGCTTCTGTTTAGAAATGTAAACTCTATGAACCACTTTAAATTGTAGAAGAGAATGACGGCCACAGAAAGATGATTTATTAACCCGTTTAAGAATTTTATTCCATCTTTCATCAGAAATCTGACAATTTAGGTCATCCTCCCAAGCTTTTTTTATTTTATCTAAAAAGTCTTGTCTAGAATCAATCAACAAGTTATAGATACTTGTAATAGAACCATTAACAAAAGGTTTTAAATTTAAAAGATCGTCCAGTAAATTTTTATCAGGACCTATGGGAAATGTAGTTAATTGGGAATGTAAGAAATCTCTAATTTGAAGGTAAAAGTAAAAATGTGTTTTTGGCAGTGCAAATTTAGCTGACAATTGGTCAAATGAAGCAAGAGATCCTGAGATAAACAGGTCCCAAAAACACTTAATACCTAGTTCATCCCAATCCTTAAAGACTTTGTCAGTCATGGAAGGGATAAAAAAATAATTAAGGAGAATGGGAGATGATAATGAAAAATTCGCTAAATCAAAAAATTTTCTAAATTGAAACCAGATCCTTAAACTTTGCTTAACAAATATGTTATCTGTTGTTGTATTTGCTGAAAAAGAAGAGTATGATCCAAGAAGAGAGACAATAGAGGAATTTTTTACAGAATTAACTTCTAAGGAGACCCATGATGGGCAATCTTTACGATAAATATAATAGGACCAAAAAGTAATATTCTTTATATTGGCAGCCCAATAGTAAAACCTAAAATTGGGTAAGGCTAATCCACCCATCTCTTTATTTCTTTGTAGGTAAACTTTACTTAAACGAGCTTGTTTATTATTCCAAATATAAGATGTTAAAATTGAATCTAAAGAATCAAAGTAGGTCTTAGGGATAAAAATAGGTAAAGCCTGAAAAAGATATAAAAGTCTAATTGAGTCTAATTGGACTGATATTAGAAACAGGTCCACATGCAAAACCCGACCAAACCTTAAACTCGTCCTTCCTTCTTTTATTTAAATCCTGACTACTGTCTTCATCAATGGACAATCTTTAATTGTCTAATTACTTTTTCCATTTCCCAGAAGCCTACCATTCACATTTCTCTACACAACTCCAATCACCCAATACCACCTCCTGTTCGTTCCTCTGTCTTTTCTCCCTTCCTTCCTGAGAGCAACTCCCAACAGCAGGCTCAGTCCTTTGCTCCCACCCCGCTCAGCAGCTCAGAGTCATCCGCGCTCGAGCACGCTGGCGCACCACGTGACTGAGCTCGTCATTCCCCACTCACTCAGCCCCCAACTGAACCTCTTGTCCACGTCTGCATGCTTTAATGCATTGAGCTGCTGCCTGATTGGCTGGTTAGATATTTGCATCAATGAGCAGGTGTACAGGAATCCCTGATAAAGTGGCCACCATATACTACCTTGAGATTTATTTCCTTGCAGGCATTCACAGTAGCACGGAGAAATATAATAGAATCAATGAAAAAGTTCACAAAACAAAAACTGACTAAAAACCAATGAGCGAAAGACGGCAATCTGTGCAAATACAAATAAGTCAAACAATATTGAGAACTTGAGTTGCAGAGTCCTTGAAATTAGATCCTCAGGTTGTGGAATCAGTGCAGAGTTGAGGACAGTGAAGTTATCCACTGATGTATAAACGTTAATATTTTTTTTCTTGAACCTGGTGGAGTGGGACCTGAGGCTGCTGCAGCTCGTTCCCAAGGGCAGCAGTGAGAAGTCAGCGTGGCTGAGATGGTAGAGGCCCTTTGATGATGGATGCTGCTCTCTTCTGGGAGTGCTCTGTGTAGATGTGCTCAGTGGACTGGGCTGTTTTACAGGCTTTTCTGGAGCTCCCATACCAGGTCACGATGCAACCAGTCAGGACACTCTCCACTGTGCATCTGCAAAAGTTTGTCAAAGTTTTCAATGACGTGCCAGATCTGTGCAGGGAAAGTAGAAGCACTGCTGAGCCTTCCTTGTAATGGGATTTACATGCTCGTCCCAGGAGAGATCCTCTGAAATGATAGCGCCAAGGAATCCAAAAGGTTACTGACCCTCTCCACCTCCGCTCCCCTAATAAGGACTGGCTCATGGACACCTCCTTTCTCACTCCTGTTCTCAATAATCTGACGTCTGGTTTTGCTGATGTTGACTGAGTGGTGGTTGTTGTGGTACCATTCAACCAGATCTTCAATCTCCTTTCCATATGCCGATTTGTCAACACCTCCGATACGGCCAACAACTGTGGTGTTGCCAGCAAACTTGAATATGCTTAGCCACACAGTCATGAGTATAAAGTGAGTAGAGCAGTGGGCTAAGCACCCAGCCTGCGCTGACAGTTATTGTGGAGGAGATGTTGTTGCCAATCTGGGGTCTACAAGTGAGGAAAATGAGGATCCAGTTGCACAAGGAGGTGATGAGGCCCAGGTCTCGGAGATGAATGATTAGTTTTGAGGGGACAGGAGAGGTGGTAGTTGTAGACATGATAGTAATGATGCAGGGGCATTTAGACACACACATGAACATACAGGGAATACCGGATTCAGACCACGTTCAGCAGTGGCATCCCGGCTGGAGCACAGATAACGGGCTTAAGGGGCCTGTTCCGCTGTATTACTGGTCTCTTTTTATGACACAGGAAATAGTCACTTTGGCCAATTCAGTGTACCTAGATTCTAGCACTCCCATAGAACACGAGTGGCAATTTGCAATTGTCAATTGATGAGACAGATCAGCTGACCGAGTGGTGTCGCAACAACAAACAGGAAGGGCTTCAGGAAGGGGAAGTCGAGGGAACACACACCAGTCCTCATGAGGGGTCAGCAGAGGAAAGGGTGAGCAGTTTCAAGTCCCTGTGTGTCAACGTCTCTGAGGATCTATCCTGGGGCCAACGTACTGATGCAATTATGAAGAAGGCACGTCAACGCCTATGTCCCAGTTCGGAGTTTGAGGAGATTCATTAGGTCACCAAATACTCTACAGATGTACCATGGACAGCAATCTCCACTGGCTGCATCATCATCTAGTATGGAGGGGCAGGAAAAGCTGGAGAAAGTTGTAAACTCAGCCAGCTCCATGATGAGGTCTTGCCTCCCCAACATTGAGGACTTCATCAGAAGGCGATACCTCAAAATGTGGTACCCATCACTAAGGGCCCCATCACCCAGGGCATGCTCTCTTTCTTATTACTAGCATCAACAAAGAGGTACAGGACCCTGAAGACACACACTCAACATTTTAAGAACAGCTTCTTCTCCTCCACCATCATATCTCTGAATGGACATTGAACCAACCCATGAACACCACCTTAATATTTTTGCTGTCTTTATTTAATTTTTTAAGAATATATTTCTTACTGTCATTTCTAGTTTTCAAAAAAATATATTGGACTGTACTGCAAGCGAAAAACAACAAACCTCGTGGCGTTTGTGTGTGGTATCAGGCCCGAGTCGTGTCAATTTCCTTGCCTTTGGGAGCATGCAGAGCAAACTGAAATCGTGACGGGGAAACACACGATTCTCAGCACCAGCGCTCAGGCTGAACGACAGGCTCAGGCTTCTCAATTTCTCCTCATGTCTCCCTACACCGTAACTACAAAATATGAAACCAGTCAAGGAAATCATTGCCTCATGGCGAGCACGTCCATTCTTCTGATCAAACCTATGTGGTCTCACCAGGACAACGAGAGCAAGAAAGGGTGCGGAGAAAATTTAAAAGGATGCTGCCGCAACTAGAGGGATTGAGTTACGAGGAAAGACTGAATTTACCTGGACTTTTTTTCCACAGAGTAAAGGATACTGAGGGGTGATGTTACAGAGGTGCATATAATCATGAGTGGCATAGATAAGATGGATTGTCACAGACTTTTCCCAGCATAGGGGAGTCTCAAAGTAAATAGCTGAGATTTAAAGTGAAAGGGGAAATATTTAAAAGGGATCCGAGGCGCACGTTTTCCACACTGAAGGTGGTGCATCTGTTGGATGAGCTGCCAGAGGAAGTGGTAGGTACATTTACAACATTTTAAAAGGCAATTGGGCAGGTAGATGATGAGGAAAGGTTTACTGTGATATGGATCAAATGCAGAAAAATGGGATAGCTCAGGAAGTTTCCTTGGTTAGCATGGCCTTTTTCTGCGTTCGTTAAGTCTGTAACCCTATCTGTTCATTCGTGCATCTCTGACAGGCCCCACTCCTGGCTACACACTGCTTCCCACTCCTAGTCGCACTCTACCTACAGCTCCCAATCACACACCTGTCCATACTCCAGCCAGGAGATTAGTCCAAGTTCATCCCTTCCTGGTGAATGGGAGCCATTGATCTTGTTAGGCCTCTGACTAGAATACTGGCAGAGCTGGTGGGTGGCACAGTGGTTCAAGCTGTCCCACAGGCTCACAGCTGATCTCCACAGCTCAACGTGTGGAGTTTGCACCCTTACCCCTGTGATTGCTTGGACTTACACCAGCTGCCCCGGCTACTTCCCAAACGCAGGACGTTATAAAACACTATAAATTGCCTCTCATCTGTAGGTAAATGGCAGACTTCTAGAGTTAATTGATGAGAATGTGGGGAGAGAAAAAAAATGGGAGCGTGTCGGATTAATGCAAATGGAAATTGAAGGCCAGCACGGGCTTTGTGGGTTGAATGGCCTCATAGATTTACATCATGAGGGGCACAGGTAGTCAGAGGGGTCGGCTTCTTACTCAGCAAGCTTTTCACTGCATGTGACAATAAAAACCAATTCCAATCCTTTATGAGGTCACCAGCAACTTTTGGATTTTGCTCCCCTCAATCTTTCCAGAGAGTATGAGATTTCCTAGTTCATCTTTCCGCAGGTTGTGTCTAAATACCAAAATATCAAAATCATTGTCCTCTTACCTCCCCTTTCAGATATTAAAGATGTATAATAAAACTTTTGAGTACATTGGTTTTTTATTGTCACATGTACGGAGGCACTGTGAAAAACCTGTCTTGTTCGTACAGATCAACTCATGACGACAGTGCATTGAGGTAGCACAGTGTGAAGTAAAGGAATGTAGACCAGAGAGTAACCGAGGAAATACAGCACAGGTAGACAATAAGGCGCAAGGCTACAACGAGGTAAATTGTGAGGGCAAGAGTCCATCTTTTCCACTAGGGAACTGACTGGGTGCCACGGCAACGTAACGGTTAGCATGATGTTATTATACCTCGGGCTGTCAGAGTTCCGAGTTCAATCTCGGCACATTCTGTAATGAGTTTGTAATGTCCTCCTGTTTCCTCCCAGATTCCAAAGGGATCAACCGGTTGGTAGCAGATTATTGTTTAAATGGTAAAAGATTGCAGCACGCTGCTGTGCAGAGGGACTTGGGAGTGTTTGTGAACGAATCACAAAAGGTTGGTTTGCAGGTGCAGCAGGCTGTCAAGAGGGCAAATGGAACGTTGGTCTTCATTGCTAGAGGGATTGAATTTAAGAGCAGGGAGGTTATGCTGCAACTGTGCAGGGTACTGGTGAGGCCACACCTGGAGTACTGTACGCAGTTCTGGTCTCCTTACCTGAGGAAGGATATACCGGAATTGGAGGCAGTGCAGAGAAGGTTCACCAGGTTGATTCCAGAGATGAGGGGGTTAGACTATGAGGAGAAATTGAGTCGCCTGGGACTGTACTCACTGGAATTCAGAAGAATAAGAGGAGATCTTATAGAAACATATAAAATTATGAAAGGGATAGATAAGATAGAGGCAGGAAAGTTGTTTCCACTGGTAGGTGAGACTAGAACTAGGGGACATAGCCTCAAGCTTCAGGAGAGTAGATTTAGGATGGAGCTGAGGAGGAACTGCTTTTCCCAGAGAGTGGTGAATCTGTGGAATTCTCTGCCCAATGAAGCAGTGGAGACTACCTCAGTAAATATATTTAAGACAAGGTTGCATAGATTTTTGCACAGTAGGGGAATTAAGGGTTACGGGGGAAAGGCAGGTAGGTGGAGATGAGTCCATGGCCAGATCAGCCATGATCTTATTGAATGGTGGAGCAGGCTCGATGGGCCGGATGGCCGACTCCTGCTCCTAACTCTTCTGTTCCTATTATGTTCTTAGTAGGTTAGTTGGTCGTTGTAAGTTGTTCTGTGATTAGGCTTAAATCGGGAGTTGCTGGTGGCATGGCTTGAAGAACCAGAAGGGCACACTGTATCTCTAAATAATACAGTAAGTACAGCTTTTATCCGGTCTGTTTCACAACAATCTACAGGTAATTGGGAATGTAGTTGCGAATTGCAAAGACAAGTAAGCAAAGAAATTCAATGTAACTAAGGCCAAAACAAAACCTGGAAGCTGGCAGGTGACAGGTGAAGCAGATGAGGGGGAAAGTAGGTGGGAAGGGGAGGGGAGATAAAGTAAGAAGCTGGGAGGTGATAGGTGGAAAAGGTAAAGGGCCGAGGAAGTTGAAATCTGATAGGAGAGGAGAGTGGACCATGGGAGATAGGGAAAGAAGAAGAGCACCTAGGTTGAGGTGATGGGCAGGTGGGATAAGAAGAGAGCCAGAGTGGGGAATGAAAGAAGAGTGAGAGGGGGAGGGGAAAATTACCAGAAGTTAGAGAAATTGATGTTCATGCCTTTAGGTTGGAGGCTACCCAGACAGAATACGAGATGCTGGAATTGAAATTGACGGCGACCAGAAAATCTTGCTTGTTGTGGATGGAGCAAAAGTGCTGGACAAAGTGGTGCCCTGGTCTACATTGGGTCTCAGCGATACAGAGGAGGCTGCACTGGGAGCCCTGGATACAGTATATGAGCCCGACAGACTCGCAGGTGAAGTGTTGCCTCACCTGGAAGGACTATTTGAAGTCCGAATGGAGGTGAGGGAGGAGGTGAACGGGCAGGTGTAGCACTTCCTCTGTTTGTGGGGATAAGCACCTTCCAGCTTGTACTCGTTCCCCTCCCCCCCCCCACTTCTTATTCTGAATTCTTCCCCCTTACATTTTTAAATCTATTTTTTTTTATGATCACAAGACCCTGCCGGACACCAAGAACTTGAGGTACTGCAGGTCTTCCCCAACAGGGAGTTGCTTGTTGGCAGAGAAACCAAAGGAGCTGGACTTAATGTGTATCGTGCTGCTGCCTGCGTCAGAGGAGCTGGTGTGAAGTCTAACAGCGAGTGACCGTCTTAGTCACTTTTCTTGTGATCGCAAGACCCTGTTGGACATTGTTAATGTGGGACGCCGCAAGCCCGATCCACTGATTTATTGGCGGACGGCAGGGGTGGATGGTGGGGAGCTGCTTGCCCTCAGTCGGGAGTGAGGACTATTCCTCAAGCCATGGTTTACAGCCACCCAGGAGAGAGGCATTGGAGCTGGTGGGCTCCAGCAGAGTGCCAGGGGGGCAGTGTGGCGCAACATTCAAACTGGTATCAGTGCTGCCCCCCAGAGTTCGCTCAGCAGAAGACAAGCTGTATTGTGTTCAAATGCAGACTGCTGTAACATTCATGAACCCAGGGCCTTGGACTGTATACTGTATTTTGTTTGTGCGACTGTATTTTACTGATATCGTTTATGTGCTATCTGTGCCTTGTGCTGTGAATAATTGTTGGCATTGTGCTTAGCTCCTTGGCTCGGGAGTAATGCTATTTTGTTTGGCTGTTCATGGGCATTCATGTAAACTTGAACTTTCCAGTCCTGATCAAGGGTCTTGGGTCCAAATGTCATAGATGCTGCCTGACCTGCTCAGTTCTTCCAGCATGTTACATGTGGTACTCTGGAGTTCCACAATCTGTGTTATAAGGCTGTTTTCTGTGTTTGGGATCATCAGAAAGGTAGATGAACTTACTTGCATGTGGCAGTTCCTATTTTCTACCCCAGGGGCTTCCAACCTGGTCTCCACAGACCTCTCAGTTAATGGTAGGGGTCAATGGCAGAGAAAAGGTTGGGAACCACTGTTCTACCCCAAAGGCCAGTACGGAGGGCCATACAAATAAAGGAAGATATTCTTACTCCAATTTAGGTGGCAGGGGTGGTTAGTTATTTTTCATGGAACCTGTAAAAACCTTTCTCAGTCTTAATCATTTCTGCTCATTAAGCTATCAGTAATTTATTTACTGAGGTACAATGCAGAATAAGCCCTCTGGCCCCTCGAGCTACGCTGCCCAGTAATCCCCCCGATTCAATCCTAGCCGAATTACTGGACAATTCACAATGACCAATTAACCTACCAACTGGTATGTCTTTTGGGATTGTGGCAGGAAACTGGAGCTCCCAAAGCAAACACATGCAGTCACGGGGAGAACGTACAAACTCCTTACGGGCAGCAGAGGGAATTGAACCCAGGTCGCTGGTGTTGTAGAGCGTTCTGCTAACCTACTATGCTACCGTACCACCCCAAAATTAACTACTCACACCAAATACTAAGTTTCATTTTTAAGTGTTAACTAACCCATATTCCCTGTTTTTAAGTTCAAGTTTATAACACTTACAGTCTCTCTTTTATTTTCATTCTCAATCATATGCCTACAAAGCAGTCTTTCATTTTGTAACAAGGAGGTACTTGTTTGGAAATCTGAACAGTATTTGCACATTACGTTTTTATGGCACGTCAATTTTAAGAGGGGAAAAAAAGATAAGCATGAAGTTGCTTGGAAACTAGACAAAAAGTTGGGAGGAGGTAGTTATTACATGGATTGGTGGGCCCACACCTGGAACGCTGTGCACAGTTTTGGTACATCGTTGGAAAGAAATGCTACAGTACCATTGGAGGCAGTCCAAAGGAAATTTTCCAGGCCAGTTCTTGGGATGAGAGGGTTGCCCTATCAAGAGAGGCTTACTTTCTGGCTCTGTGCTTCCTGAAGTGTGGAAGAAAAAGGGGTGAGGTTGTTTAATTCCTTAAGTTCCAAAGGGAGCTTGACAGCATAGATACTGAGATGTTTCCACCAGTGGGGGAGTCACAGACAATGTGATGTGACTGCAAAATAAGGGGCCAGTAATTTTAAATGGAGGTGCTTAGAAATATCTTCTTTCAGAGCAGCAAATCTCTGGAAATCACAGCCCAGTGTGTGGTAGAGGGTCATTAGATGTATTTAAGGTGGAGATGGATAAATATTTGAAAGATCGAGAAAATGAGAGTTGGGGGAAATTGTATTGGAGAGGATTTGAAGTCAGCAATGGTCAACCATGATCATATTGAGTGGAGGGCAGCTGGGTTACTCCTATTTTCCTGTGTTTTCTTTTGTGCGGTTATCAAGCTCTGAAATTACTTGAATTTCTGATTTATGATCAAAATGACGCCGGTGAACCACGGCGACTTTCTGAGGGCTACGTATATTGCTTATTCACTTATTGTTATTCTTTTCTTCCTTTCTGTATTTGCACAGTTTGTTATCTTTTGCACATTGGTTGAGCACCCAATTTGGTGTGTTCTTTGATTGATTCTGTTATGGTTATTATTCCATTATGTTTTATTGAGTATGCCTGCAAGAAAATGAATCTCAGGGCAGTATATGGAGACATAGATGCACTCTAATAATAGATTTACCTTGAATTTTCTGGTGCATTCGCTGGGTACCTTTTCACCATGTCTGCTTAAGTAAGGAGAATCCTGGATCAGGAAACAAGATTGACCGCTAAGGACATTTTGAGATCACTGCAGCTACTTTGCAAACTACAAGGAAATTTTATGATGAAAATGTTTAAATGACTGCCCAACTTTTCTTTCTTTCATTTTCTCTAGCCAGTTTGAAAGATTCATGCTACTTCCCCCTTCGCTGTTCTTGTTCTTTTCACAATTATTGAAGCACCGTAGATAAGGAGATGCATTGTTGATCCCACTGTTCCCAAATGTGCATGCCACACCTTTATCAGTTCACAGCACAAAACTCAATCCGGACAGTGAAGGCAAAATATTTAAAAAACATTGTAGTTGGTGAGTTGGACCCCTCCAGGAAGATCAGCCCGAATATGTTCTATGTTGGTCAGTGAACGTATCGTACTAGTTGTCAAGTGACCAAACACAATTTTGTGTTAGAGAGAAAGAGAATGCAAGAAACAATAATGTCAGGGAACCACAATGAGTTAGATTGCGAGATCAAGAATTCATCTTTAGCATATAAAGGTCCATTCAAGAGTCTGATAACAGCAGGATGGAAGTTGTCCTTGAATTTGGTGGTATGTGCTTTCAAGCTTTTGTACCTTCTGCCCAACAGGAGAGGAGAGAAGAGAGGACGACAGGGTAGGAGAAGTCCTTCATTATGTTGGCTGCCTTACCAAGGCAGTAGGAAATGTAGACAGAGTTAACAGAAAAGAGGTTGGGTTGCATCTTCTACTTTGGCCTTCTGAGGAAGCTGAGATCTCTGGTGTGTCTTCTTGGCCGTGGCATCCAAGTGGTTGGACCAGGACAATTTGTTTGTACTGAGGAACTTACAATTTCCTACCATCTCCACCTCAGCACCACTGATACAGACAGAGGTGTGCGCTCTGCCTTGCTTCCTTCCTGAAGTTAATGGTCAGTTATCTTGTTTTGATGTCAAAAGGCTGTTTCTTCACACCAGACTGCTAGGCTCTCAATCTCCTTCCTATCATCATTTTGAGATCCAGCCTACAAAAACTGATCAGAATCAGATGTGCTATCACTGACAGATATTGTGAAATTTGGTGTTTTGTGGCAGCAGTATAGTCTAATATATAAATATACTATGGATTACAGGAAGTATATATATAAAAGTTAAATAGGTAATGCAGGGAAAGAGCAATGAATGGGTCCATTGTTCATTCAGAAATCTGACAGTGCAGGGGAAGAAGCTGTTCCTAAACCATCGAGTGTGTGACTTGATGGTAGCAATAAGAAAAGGGCAGGTCCTTGGTGACATGGGTCCTTAATGATGGATGCCGCCTTTTGAAGGTGTCCTCGGTGCTGGGGAGGCTAGAGCCCATGATGGGCTCTGCAACCCTCTGCAGCTTTTTCCGATCCTGTGCGGTGGCCCCTCCATTACAGGTGGTGATGCAACCAGTTAAAAAGCTCTCCATAGTATATCAGTAGACATTTGCTAGAGTTCTTGGTGACATACCAAATCTCCTCAAACTCCTCATGAAATTTAGCCCTTGGCATGCTTTCTTCATAATTACATCAATACTTTGGGCCCAGGATAGATATTCAGAG
Organism: Hemitrygon akajei; assembly: GCF_048418815.1. Taxonomy (NCBI): domain Eukaryota; kingdom Metazoa; phylum Chordata; class Chondrichthyes; order Myliobatiformes; family Dasyatidae; genus Hemitrygon; species Hemitrygon akajei. The sequence goes on along the minus strand of NC_133132.1, from coordinate 43,602,524 downwards.
ATATCGACACCCAGGAACTTGAACTGCTCACCCTTTCCACCGCTGAAACCTCGATGAGGATGGGGGTGTATTTGATCGACTTCCCTTTTCTGAAGTCCACAGTCAATTCCTTGGTCTTACTGACGCTGAGGGTAAAGTTGTCCTTGTAACATCACTCGATAAGCTGATCTATCTCGCTCCTGTACATCTCCTCGTCACCATCAGAAGTTCTTCCAACAATAGTTGTGTCATCAACATATTTATTGACGGGATTTACATTGTGCCTAGCCACACAGTCGTGGGTGTAGACAGAGCAGAGCGTTGGGCTGAGGACACACCCCTGAGGTGTGCAGGCGTTGATTGTTATCTGTTAGTTAAATGAGATCTATAGAAAAATTACCTGATCCCGTCAGGGCGGACGTTAAGGACAACAAGTCCAAGAAACCCTGGATGTAAAGGGGATATCAAGTGCTGGATGAAGAAAAAGGAACATATGCCAGGTAGAGAGAACTAAAAACTGTTCAGGCCTTCCAAAAATATAGAAAATGTAGGGAGGAAAAAGTAATTTCAAAAGCAAAGATGGACACAAAATAACACCAAATGGAAAGATGAAAAATGAATCATGAAATAACAAGATAAATAGTCCTTAAATGAGTGTAGCTATCCCCTTTTGTTCAGGAAACTGATGGTTGAGGGGTAGTAACTGTTCTTGAACCTGGTGGTGTGAGTCCTGAGGTACCTGTATCTTCTAACTGATGGCAGCCGCTACAAAACGGCTTGGCCTGGGTGGTGAGGGTCTTTTGACAATTGATACTGCCTTTCTAGGGCAACGTTTCATGTAGATGTGTTCAGTGGGTGGTTTTATTGTGACTGGAGCATGGGATGAAATCTGACTGAAACTCTGAGGAACACAGACAGGGCAGAATGTGACAAAGAAATGTCTACAGATTAAATCAACTGTCAAAAGAATGCAAAATGGTGATAGAAGTTTGTCCTTGGCCATATCGCCATGAACTCGTGTGCAGATGCACGTAGTGCACAATTTCCAAAATTCGTTCCCTATAAATAGAAGAAGCAGAACAAATTTGTACCACTGGAACTCATCTGGAGCTGAGATAATCCAATTTGAGTCCAAAAAAAAGAAATGGTAATATTTTCCAAGTGGTGAGGAAATCGGAGTTATGAAACAGCCGGGATGCCTTGTATACAAGTAATTAGGTAAGTCTTAAGGCAAGAATATAAAATAACTAAAAGGGCAAATGGAATGATGTAACCCAAAGGCATGGAAAACAAAGGAGATGAAATACGCTTCAGCCCAGTGTATCTGTAGATGTGAACTTCCCCTATTCAGGACATTTACAGAGACAGGTGTGTAAAAAGGGCCTGAAGGATCATTGGAGACTTGAGTCACCCCAACCACAAACTGTTCCAGCTGCTATTATCTGGGAAACGGTACCGCAGCATAAAAGCCGGGACCGACAGGCTCCTCACTATGACCAAGGCCATGCTCTGCTGCCATCAATCTCATCAGTGAACCAGACTTGCAGCATTCCACATTACCAACGTCAAACGGGGTCTTGCGATCACGAGAAAAATGACTAAGACAATCACTCACAGTTAGCCTGCCCACGGCCTGCACGCACCAACTCCAATGCCTCCCTGTAACAGGCAACAACACAGCCCAGCCGCACCAAGTTGAGCTCCTGCTGTTTCTCCGCCAATGAGCAACTGGCTGATGGGGTAGACCTGCTGTACTTTAAGTTCTTAATATCCACCAGGGTCTTGCAATCATAAAAAACTACAATCAGAAAAAGACAATAGCTCCCTTGGTTGGCCGCCTAAAAATCGCTGTGACTGGACGCGTAGTTATCTTGCTGGAGGAAATCATTGTGATACCAAAATTAAAGAGTTAAAATTGCAAGTGAGCATGGAAGCTTATATTTTTAAATGATTCGCTGAGTTAGATAAAAGAAAATTATTTCCAGTGGGAGAATTTGAAAGAAGGTTGCAAAATGTTCAAACTAGAACCAGGCCACTTAAAGGTTCAAAGGTTCATTTTATTGTCAGAGTATGCATGTTCTATAGAACTCTGCTGTCTTCTGCAGACAGCCACAAAACACAGGAGCTGTTGAAAGAAAAGACATCAACTCGCAACCCCCACCCCCCCCCCCCCCTTGCTGGCATGAAAAAGAAAATGAAACAAAACTCACAAACCCCCATAACCCTCCCCTTCATTGAGAAAAGAAGCAGAAGCACTTCTTTGCTTGCAGAGTATTAGAAACCTTCAGGCTTTTCAATGACAAAGACTAAATTTTAGGTCATTTCAAAATGTCAACAGTCGTTAATATGTACATTACTTTTCAGCAAGAGTATTAATGGATATGGCTGAATTACCAATCAGCCACGATCAGATATAGACCTAAGAAGGAATTACATAGCCTTCTCTTCCAATATTCCATGTTGCATTAGAAAACAGACACTCCCTAATATATTGTTTGAATGATTATTTCTCACGTGTCTGCTTTGACAAAGTATAAGAGGACGGTTTTACCTGGAGGAATCCATAACCCACCATACTTCCAGCATCTCTGAACAACAGGGAATTTAAAAAAGTACTTCTCTTTTTCTCCTAAAACCAGGAAAACTAAGGGCCACAGTACCATGCAATTATTCACCATTCCATCTGAAATCTCACTTTGCAAGACGTTACAGATCAAACCATAAGCTCACCGTACTACAGAAAGGGTCGGGTGCACAGGAACCCCTCATCACCAATAATCATCAAACATGCTAAGGATGCACATGTATGCATCTTTTTTTGTAATATGTGTGTTTACCAGCATCGCTCCATAAGCTATCAGTTGCATTTCTAAATAAGTTCTTGACTTTAAAGAAAATGGCTGGAACCACTTCAAGAGTTAAATTCTGTCATAGCAAATCAGCTCTCTGGAATCCAGAACTACCAGTTGAATCTGCCCAGACACAAATCAATGAATACTGGAATATATACCATTATCGAACTTCTGAAACTGATAACCCAGCCAACTCCTAGCATTCAATACAATTTCAAAGTTCAGACAACGTTTTCTTTGTATCTCTTACTTACCATTTCTTAACAACGTGCTGTTCATATCAGTTTGCGTGGGCTTGTTGTGAGCCTGAGGGTTTTGATGGATTGGCCACACTGCACTCAACTGCTGTGTTACATGCAAAGCTCAGTGACACATACCTTATTCATACGCCCCACCCTCTGGGCTACCGTCCAATTGCCTCACTTTCCTCTTACGTAGGAAGAGATCGTCTCGGCTTCAATTCATTCGGTAATAAAGAGCAAGTTGAAAGGCAGTAAAAGTTTTATGTTTTTTTAAAATTCACTAAAGCTTATGCACACTCTCACTATATGCAAACATAAAACACACAAATACAGAAATGCATATGTACATGCATATATACAGTGAAGCACGTGCACACACACACACACCCACCCACACACACTCACTCACACACACACACACACACACACACACATTATTTATGTCATTCATCAAAATCACTGAAAAGGAAGTCACGAGAAAAGCCCGTTGAGTCCCAATGATTTCAACGAGAGCTTCTGAGGTTAACTTGAGTCCTTTGAATATCTTCCTTTAATGCTCCTTGTTTCCACACACAGAGTTTACTCTCTGCTAATAATGTAAAATTCACAGTATTGGTTCAGCAATTTTTTTTAACATTTTAGATTCCATTGAAGTAAATAGATCTTAATATTGGAAGGGGTGTGCATTTCATGGGTGATCTAGTATTACCAATTTTACTCCATTAACCAGAGTAACATTATGCCAACTTATTACAAACAGAACTTCACTACAAATTGCTGAAGCTACCCAGCAAATGCTTTTTATTAAAATGTCAAAAATAGAGATTTTGCAGCCCCTGTTTTTCACAGCATTGAGCAACAAACCATGAAATGTTAACACAGAATTTTAAAAAGTCAGGAGTGTGCAATATAATCTAACATTAATTTGCGTGCAATTTACATTGCTGTTTTTTAAGGGAATATAGCAAAGAGGTTTGAATTGGTTACTATCCTGAAGCAAATGGCACAGGCATTAATCAAAATTCAATTTTACTGACACGGTATTCTGTTTCTTGGGCACAACTTGGATTCAGGGCAGATTATAACCTTCTTTCAGTCTGTGTTCCAGTCTACCCAGCAGCCACTTTGTTTAAAAATAGCAAGCAGCAATGGGAAACTTCTTATTTCATAACTACAGGCTAACCCATGGAATTGAAGCTTCAAGTGTACTATAAATTTTTGTAGTCAAGATGCATCTTATAGTGCTCACATTTCTTTTGTAAAACTTGAAAGTGCATCTGCTGTTATCTATAGGCAACTCATACAATCGATTCAGTCTGGTATTCAAACAGAATCTTTCTGTTGAGCAAGTATTTACATAATCCCTTTTATTTACATTTACATAATTACTACCCTTGGGCTCTTGTTCCACTCATTTATCTGGTTAGCATGTTGTCATGTTGCTACTTGTCTCCTGATCGAAGAAGCATCAACTTAATAATAAAAATCTTAATTTTCCAGTAAGCATGTAATTCTGTTTTTAGTCACTCAGTGCTAAATATTGTCTATTATACAAATTAGAAGTAGGAGTTGGCCAACTAACACCTCAAGTCTACTCCACCATTTAATGAGATCATTAAATAATGAGATCGTGCTTGCTGCGTGTAACCTCTGCTTTACTTTACCATGGATAAGGAGTGGCTGATCGGCAGGAGGCAAAGTGTGGGAATAAAGGGCACCTTTTCTGTTTGGCTGCCGGTGACTAGTGGTGTTTCACAGGGGTTTGTGTTGGGACAATTATTTTTTTATGGTATATGTCAATGACTTGGATGACAGAATTGATGGCGTTGTTGCAAGGTTTGCGGACAGGTCAAAGGTAAATTGGGGGTGGGGCAGGTGCTTTTGAGAAGTAGGGAGGCTATAGAAGGGGACTTGGACAAATATAGCAGAATGGGTAAATAAGTGGTAGATGGTTTATAGTGTCAGAAAGTGTATGGTCATGCATTTTGGTCGAAGAAATGAAAGAGTTGACTATTTTCTAAATGCAGAGAACATTTTAGAAAAACTGAGGCACAAAGGGACTTGGGAGTCCTTGTACAAATTCCCTAAAGGTTAATATGCAGCTTGAGTCTGTGGTGAGGAAGGCAAATGTGAAGTTAACATTCATTTCAAGAGGATGTAATGTTGAGACTTTATAAAGCACTGGTGAGGCCTCACTTGGAGTATTGTGAGCAGGTTTGGCCCTGTGTCTTAGGAAGGGCGTGCTGAAACTGGAGAGGGTTCAAAGGAGGTGCATGAAAATGACTCCAGGACTAAACAGCTTGATATATAAAGAGAGTTTGATGACTTTGGGCCTATATTCACTGGAATTCAGAAGAATGAGGGGTGATCTCATTAAAACCTATCGAATGGTAAAATGCCGCGATAGAATGGATGTGAAGTGCATGTTTCCTATGGTGGGAGAGTCAAAGACCAAAGGACACAGCCTCAGAATAGAGGGGTGTCCTTTTAGAATGAAGATAAGGAGGAATTTCTTTAGCCAGAGAGCAGTGAATCTGTGGAATTCTTTGCAACAGGCTGCTATGGAGGCCAAGTCTGTACGTATATTTAAGGCAGAGGTTGCTAGGTTCTTGATTGGTCAGGGTATGAAGGGATATGGGGAGAAGGCAGGAGATTGAGGCAGAGAGGAAAAATGGATCAGCCATGACAAAATGGCAGAGCAGACTCGATGGGCCAAATTGCCTAATTCTGCTCCTATATCCTATGGTCTTATCTACCCACTGGAAGCTTTCAGCCCCTTATCACATATCTATAAATAATATTCAATGCTAAGACTATTCAATGACTTCTTAAGTAGGAAGAGATAAGTTTCAGCCTTCGCAGAAAGTAGAGGCTTTCTTTGCTATGGAGCTGGTGTTGAGGGACTAGGTGAGATTCTCCGTCAGGTGAACACCAAGAAATTTGGTGCTCTTAACGATCTCTACCGAAGAGCCGTCGATGTTCAGTAGGGAGTGGTCGCTCCGTGCCCTCCTGAAGTCAACAACCATCTCTTTTGTTTTGTTCACATTCAGAGACAGGTTGTTGGTTCTGGACCAGTCCGTTAGCCGCTGCACCTCCTCTCTGTAACCTGACTCATCCTTCTTGCTGATGAGACCCACCACGGTCGTGTCATCGGTGAACTTGATGATGTGGTTCAAGCTGTGTGTTGCAGCACAGTCATGGGTCAGAGAATTACTGCATAGACCACCACCAAATGAAGAACCTGACATAGAAGAGGCAGCAGACAACCTTGACATCAACACGGATCCACCCAAGAAAGAAGAGATTGTTGTCATGTTTAAATCATTAATGAACAGCAAAGACAGACAGACAGACATACTTTATTGATCCCGAGGGAAATTGGGTTTCGTTACAGTCGTGCCAACCAAGAATAGTGAAGAAATATAGCAATATAAGACTATAAATAATTAAATAATAAGTAAATTATTCCAAGTGGAATTAAGTCCAGGACCAGCCTATTGGCTCAGGGTATCTAACACTCCGAGGGAGGAGTTGTACAGTTTGATGGTCACAGGTAGGAATGACTTCCTATGACGCTCAGTGTTGCATCTCGGTGGAATGAGTCTCTGGCTGAATGTACTCCTGTGCCTAACCAGTACATTATGAACTGGATGGGAGACATTGTCCAAGATGGCATGCAACTTGGACAGCATCCTCTTTTCAGACACCACCGTCAGAGAGTCCTGTTCCACCCCCACAACATCACTGGCCTTACAAATGAGTTTGTTGATTCTGTTGGTGTCTGCTACCCTCAGCCTGCTGCCCCAGCACACAACAGCAAACGTGATAGCACTGGCCACCACAGACTTGTAGAACATCCTCATCATCGTCCGGCAGATGTTAAAGGACCTCAGTCTCCTCAGGAAATAGAGACGGCTCTGACCCTTCTTGTAGACAGCCTCAGTGTTCTACAAACCAGTCCAGTTTATTGTCCATTCATATCCCCAGGTATTTGTAATCCCCCACCATCTCCACACTGACCGCTCGGATGGAAACAGGGGTCACCTGTGCCTTAGCCCTCCTCGGGTCCACCACCAGCTCCTTAGTCTTTTTCACATTAAGCTGCAGATGATTCTGCTCGCACCATGTGACAAAGCTTCCCACCATAGCCCTGTACTCAGCCTCATCTCCCTTGCTGATGCATCCAACGTTCCAGGACATGACAATTTCAAAGCCGAACCGTTCAAAGCTGAACCAAAAATTGCAGCAGCCATCCTGCAACCACTGTTTACTATAATCTAGGAGTGGGGACAAGTACCCAAGAACTGGACGAAGGGAGTTATTGTTAGGATCCCCATGTAAGGAACACTAAGTGATTACAATAACTGGCATGGCATTACACTTTTGTCAGTGACCAGCAAGATTCTCACCAACGTCAATGTCCAATGGATTACAGATGCTGTCGATGTGTGATTGAGGAAAGGGCAATCTGGCTTCAGGAGGAACAGAGGCTGTGTCCACCAGATCTTCATACTGCGTAGCATCATAGAACAGTGCACAGGGCGGCAGAGACAACTGTACGTGAATTTTGTGGACTTTGAAAAGACTTTTGATAGCATCCACAGGGACAGCCTCTGACAAATTCAAAGTTCATTTGGGATTAAATTGTCCAGCTTAATCGGAGTTTCTCTGTTAATTTCACCTGCGCAGCTGGGGACTGCAGTTTGAGCTTTGAAGTGAAGACAGGAGTCGGGCAAGGCTGTGTGGTGTCGGTGATGTCATTTAACCTGGTGATTGACCGGGTTAAGAGGCAAACAATGAAAGATAAGCAGAGAGGCATTAGGTGGACTCTATTCTCTACTTTAGAAGACCCTGACTTTGCAGATGACCTTGCATTACTGCCACATACACACCAGCACTCGCAAGAGAAAACTCAGTGCCCGTGTACCTTTGGTGGACAAGCTGGACTCAGAGTCAACCACAGAAAGACTGGACCATGACAGTTAATGTACAGTCTCAACCTCCCGTCAAGGCATATGGCATCAACTTACCCAGCATCGGCAGATTCAACTACCTGGGCAGAATTATTTAGCAGGTTTCTGGGACTAAGGACGACATCTAGTGCAGACTCAGCAAAGCTAGAAATGTCTTCTGATCAATGAGCCACATATGGGGATCAACCAAGTAGAGTGTCCACACCAAGGTGAAGCTGTACCAGAGCTGTGTTCTGTCCACACCCTTGTATGAGACAGCATGCTGGCACATGACAGAGAACGACCTTGCCAAGTTGACGCCATTCCACACCACGAGCCTCTGGAAGATCCTCCGTATTTTCAGGCCAAGAAAGATCTACAACCACGCCCTACTCCTTCAGTGTCATCAAGAGGACATGGCTGCAGTCATCCTGAGGAAACGCTGGAGATGGCATGGGCATGTGATGAGAAGAGAGGCCAACTCCATCATCAGGACAGTACATCATTGAACCCTTGGAGGGCGGAAGAAACATGACAGACCAAAGACAATTTGGCGCTGTACCCTAAGGGCAGAAATGAGGTCCCTGAACCACACCTGGGGCACAATAGAGAAGATGGCCAAGGTCAGACTGGGATGGAGGACCTTCATTGGTGCCCTAAACACCAGAGGCGTAACAGGCAGTAATTAACTATCAGATCTCAAGGTTGGTGAAACTGTTAATAAAGATCTCCCTGAAAAAAATCAGACCTCACAGAAAGCAACAACAGGAAGTGAAGGGGATGATGGGACCATGTTATATTACAAGCAAGTGGCAGCTGATCAATATGAGAATGAGAGCAGCTTGTTTTTGGAATGAAAAGTAGAACAACAGAAGAGTGTTTTGGTGTAGTCAAGTGCTCTATTCAAGAGATGGAAAACATCTCCTGAAGAAGACCAAGGCTCCGTGGACTTTAAATGTATCCTGGAATCTCTGGGGGAAAAAATTGAGGTCCAGGGACTTTTAGTGAAATTCAGTGAAAATTGCACAAGAAATGTAATTCAACTTTAATGCCATGATTTTGAAGCTGGTGCTTAAACTTTTCTCTCAAAGAGGATCAGGAACCGTTGTCCCATTTGCCAGAGCATTAGATCCACGGCCTACCATGTCCTGGAGATTTTAGTGCTCTTCCAGATGCCTCTTCAGTGTTGTGAGAGTACCTGCCTCCACCACATTTCAGGCATTGTTGCCCCCCTCTGGCTGAAAAGATTCTTTGTCAGGTCCCCTTGGAAATGAATCAGCAGGCTGCCAGCCACAAATGGATGGAAATCGAGTTACCACTGACTCAGAGTATGCAAAAAAGGCAGCATGGTTACATAACTCAGTGCCTCTGCCTCCCAGTTCCAGGGCCTGTCTTCAGCCCTCACCTTGAATGCTGTCTGCATGGAATTTGTTCAATCTCTCTCACGACCAGGTGAAGTTCTGCTGGGTGCCCTGGTGTCCTCCCACATCAACGTTGATAGGCCAATTTGCCACTGTGTATGTTTGTGGCAATATAATGTGAGGGCACAGTGAAAGAATCAGCGGGACACTGGGATCAGAGGAACTCATCTGCTGGGACTTCACACAAACCTACTGGGTAAAGTGGCCTCCTTCTTAGTTTTAATAAACAGAGTCCAAGTGGCAGCAAGGTTGAGAGGTCAGATTTGTCGGTGGTGGAAAAGCAGGAATGCGTCATCCGGATTCATGAAAAGGGGGATCAGCCTTGGACCCAATCTATTTGCAGTCTTTCTTCTTCAGTGCATCTTTTGTAGAGTTTATATCAGATTTAAAACTCAGTTGCACTAGGGCCTTAAGAGAGCAGGGACGAAATGAGGAGCACCTACCTAGTGGGGGTACAACATCTAAATATTCAGTACATTCCAATATTTCAAGCAACTGATCAAACCATTAAACCAGGGGTGCCCAACCCAGGGTCCACGGACCCCTTGGTTAATGGTAAGGGTCCATGGCATAAAAAAGGTTGGGAACCTCTGCATTGGACCGATTTAGCTGCCTCTTGGAAGAGCACCATTGTCTCAGGTGAGCACATCTACTATCTCTTCAAATTTTGTCCATAAAAATAAACTGCTTCGTTTATCTTCCAGTCTTGCACTCCAGCAAAATTGCCTGAGGATTTGCTGCATTTCCAGCTTTTAAACCCCTATAAAGAGTAGGAAACCAAGAACTCATTGAAGACTTATATACATCAAAGAATCTTGTATTTATTGTCAGACCTCCCAGCTGCTATTTTGTATATACTGAAGGCTTTATCTGCCAATATTTTATATACATGGCCAGCTTCTTCAGTTCTGGTGGAAGGTCACGGTCCTGAAACATTTAACTCTCATTCTCTCTCTGCAGATCCGTCTGACTTGCTGTCTTCAATACTTTGAATTTTTATTGCTGTTTCTTGATACTTGTTATTTTTACAATTACTTATAGTCAAAGCAATTGCTCATAAAAACAGTTATGCTTTTGATAAGATAAAATTCATGATGTTATTAGTAATTATCAAGGTGACTAATTTAAATCCTGCAGATTCAGAACCACTCTGTTGATTTGATTTTTCTTGGTATTTAAAAACTTCTGCTCATTTTGTGCTTGATCATTGCGGGTGAAGTCAACACCTTTTTTTGCCCACTTCTGAAACGAGCAGTCTGCAGTGTTACTTCTGAAGGCAGTTAAAGAGTCAGTCACGTTGCTGTGGATCTGCAGATGCATGAAAAGCACAGCAGATGTGCAGCCACACTCCAGCGAGCGTGGCTGATACTAACTTCCAACTCCAGTAATAAATAGCTGAAAAATTCACCACTTGTGAATCTCTCATTTGTCATTTCCAGATTTCTGGATTGCGGGTCTAGTAACATAAATGCTTCATTACTATATTTATCAACTTGTGTAGAATGAGAAGGTTAAGGGAAATAGAGCAAGCCCACTTGCACCCTCTATTCAATAAGACCATAGATGATCTATCATTGGCTTCCTTCCATTTTCCAATTTAAACTCTATAACCTTGACTCCCCCAACTTAACAAAGATCCGCAGAGAATGGTGTCGATAATATAGCGGGTCCGCAGGCTTTGCACATAACTATTGGATACAATAAGTATATTTGTTAATATTTTATGCCAAGCACAGAACAACATGCCTGAATCTTTTGACAGCACACTACAAGCACAATGTCTAAACAGATATCACCATCCTATATCGGACCCTGGTTGGACCCCACTTGGAGTACTGTGCTCAGTTCTGGTCGCCTCACTACAGGAAGGATGCAGAAGCCATAGAAAGGGTGCAGAGGAGATTTACAAGGATGTTGCCTGGATTGGGGAGCATGTCTTATGAGAATAGGTTGAGAGAACTCAACCTTTTCTCCTTGGAGCGACAGAGGATGAGAGGTGACCTGATAGAGGTGTATAAGATGATGAGAGGCATTGATCGTGTGGATAGTCAGAGGCTTTCTCCCAGGGCTGAAATGGTTGCCACAAGTGGACACAGGTTTAAGGTGCTGAGGAGTAGGTACAGAGGAGATGTCAGGGGTAAGTTTTTTTACTCAGGGAGTATAGGTGCGTGGAATGGGCTGCTAGCAAAGGTGGATACGATAGGGTCTTTTAAGAGGCTTTTAGATAGGTGCATGGAGCTTAGTAAAATAGAGGGCTATAGGTAAGCCTAGTAATTTCTAAGGTAGGGACATGTTCAGCACAACATTCTGGGCCGAAGGGCCTGTATTGTGCTGTATGTTTTCTATATTTCAAATTTAAATCCATGCACATAGATTTGTCCTGGCAGTGCTCTGTTTCACACGGGTGTATCAAGCATTTCTGCACTGTTTGAAAGTAGATGGCCGGCTTAGGCTCAGTGGGTGAAAGGGACTGTTTCCACACCACTTGACTCTCTGACTTCAAATAGGGTGATGAGAGCTGAGGGTGATGCTTGACTGAGTCAATTGCCCAGGCATGGGCAGTGATTGAATGGTATGTCAGCAGAGATTTTTGCAAGTTTCTGTAGATGCACGGGGGCCGGTTGCATCACAGCCTGGTATGGAGTCTCCACTGCACAGGACAGTAAGAGGCTGCAGAGGATTGTAGACTCTGCCAGCTCCGTCACAGACACAAGCTTCCCCCCCCCCCCCCACCCACCATCAAGGACATCCTGAAGAGACGATGCCCCAAGAAGATGACATCCATCACTAAGGGCCCCTCACCATCAGACACCCACCCTCTTCGCATTAGTACCATCGGGGAGGTGGTACAGGAGTCTGAAGACATATTGATTTTGCCTTTGTCACAGTGCAACAAATTTCATGTGATTCTAAAAAATAAAATATTATTAAACTCAGACATTGCCTGCCTCTTGGGAAAGAATCCAAAGCTCTGTGGTTCCTAATAGTGCGACTGTTTGTCATTCCCACAGGTCCGAGACTCCCCAAGCCAATGGAATAAGTCTGCAACTTTGTAAATATTCATTGCTCCCAGGCCAGGCTATGCATTATCATAATATGAGTGACTACCGGCATATTTAGTGAAAGCAGGATATGATTCACCAGCAGAAATAAATTAAAGTTAGTTTAAGCAAATGCTATATGACAGGTATAATTCATCCACCTTAATCCCAACTCACAACCTGCCCCAGCCTCTAGCCCCTCTCACCACCCTCACACCCCTACCCACCCCCAGTACTTCTCACACTCACCCACCTGAATTTAGGCGAGTGCTCACTCAATTCATATCTTGGAATGCAGACATGGTATGTCAGGGAAAAGAGCCACACTGAAAATAAAGCAATGAAGCGACTCCCTTCAAGTGAAAACAGGATGTGGATTAATAACGTGAGCATCAATATGCACAAGGAATTAGTTGACTATTGCATGCCTGGGCATTCTGGACAACAGTTCTGCAAACATGCTGTCAAGTCGATCCAAATCACTAAGGATACCAATCAAATAAAAGGCTGGCAAAATCTGTCATTTAAGTACGTCACACCAGTGATCTGGAGCCAAAAAGAAACTGCTGGAAGATTTTCTACCAGTCTCTCAGTTCAAGCATGTTTGCTAAAGCTGACCATTTTACTGAAGCGCTTCCTCCCAGAAAGGTTTGCAAAGATATCCTCTATCCTGGGCAGAGGGTATCGATGTACTTTCAGAATTGGGTTGATGGTGACTTTAAAATCAGAACAGATCCTGACAGACTCCTTCTTCTTGGCTACCGGGACCAGTGACATTGCCTATGGGCTCCACTCAGCCTCGATCTAGCTCACTGGCATGGAAGGTATGAGGAACCAGACAGGCTTTGCAAAACTTGGCTGTGGCATTTTCATTTAATACAACTTTACCTTTGATACGTTTGAGTTTTCCAGCGCCATCCTTCAACACTACCTCACTACCTTTTTTTTTTTATTTCCTATTTTTTGCACTATTTAACTATAATATATATACTTACTATAAATCAGAGTTTTCTTTTTCTTATTATCATGTATTACATTTAACTTCTGCCACAACGTAAACAATTTTCCCGACATATTCCAGTCATATTAAAACCAGTTTCTGATTCTGGTCTCATCCAGTACCTTTCTTAAATCTTTTTCAGTAGACTCTCTTGCAGGGAATGTGGCATGCAATGGCGGATGGATCTCCAATCAAGTTGTATTTGTCTCAGCCAATCACAGCTCCACAATGCTGGCCTTCCTGTTATTAACCATGTGTGGCTTGTATGACTGAAATAACCAATCCAGTGTCTAATTCCATTTTGATTAATTTGCCATTTACTTCTGGTGTAAGCTATACTGCTTGTCTATTGTTAGTTTTCACATTGTAGATCTCAAGGCTACCAGTCCTGCAACACTCTCATCATTATCAGTTTTTTCATCAACAGCATGCAAATTAGTGCTCTTTTGGAAACTGGAACTTGACTTTTTAATCTTTTTCTCTTCCCCGTGCAGTCCATTTATTTTTGTCTGCCCGACACGCTCTTTGTATGTTCCGTAGTTTGTTGTGTTTGCATTTAAACCTACACAAGTCTGGTGTACGTGAGCCACTGCCACAATGTTAACACAAATTGTGCGGCCGAGCTGGTCTCTGTTCAGACATTGCAATTTAGTTCACACTCACTTTCATTCCTGACTGCAACTCATCTGCGTCGCTGTCTGCTGTTCCCATTGACACAGCTATTTCGCTGCTCTTTTAAATGTGAGTTGTGCTTCAGTTAGGAGCAGTTTCTGAATGCTCTCTTGTAAGATTCCACAAACAAAATGGTTCCTCAGTGCATCATTAAGCTCATCACTGAACAATGTTTAATTCAGCCTCTTTAATTCAGCCACATACACTGAAATGGTCCCATTCCTTTTGATTCCACATATGAAACCTAAACTGTTCTGTTATTAACAGTAGTTTTGATTCTGAATGTTCCTGCATTACTTTCCTATATCAGCAAAGCTCATTTCTGCTGGTTTGGTTGACGCAGTCAAACTTTGAAGCAACCTGATTGCCTTTAAACCCAATGCACTCAGCAAAACCGGCACTTGTTTCTCAATGGCTATTTCATTTGCTTTAAAATGCTGCTCAATTCACGCAGTATACAGAATCCAGTTATCTCTTGTGCGATCAAACAAGTCAATCTTTCCGCTGTAGCCAGACATTTCTGTTCTTACTTTTATTTATGATTATTATCACCCACTACTCTGTTTATAAAGCCGTAATTTTGTTTTATGCCTTTTTTTTTAACTGGACCGCTCTCCTTTCTGAAAAGACGCGAGCTGCGATATTTTTTAAAACTCGAACATCTTGCTACATTTCGACGGGTAGTCATCTCTGCTTTATTTGAGACTTCCTCATCTTACTGTTATGTTTTGTAACTCCAAAACATGAAACTATTTGAAAGCAAAAAGACAGGAGAACTTGTCTTAGTTTCATTTTTACTTTAAGCAAGGCATGTCCTTAGTGCATGGTTAGTGTCATGATGTATGCAGTTCATATATTCTTACGTATAACCCATAATTAGTTATTTAAATGAACAAGAATCCTTCATCAAACAATATGTTTATGATATTACTCAAATATTACTGAAATATTAAATACACAACAGTATACAAGTAGCTGCAGAGGATGGGGCAAAATTGCAGTCAGTGGGATGAAGTGAAGTGTAACATGGGGCAAAATCAGAAAGGGTGAGGAATACAGGACTGAAAATGTTATATTTGTACACCCACAGTGTACGGAATAAGGTGGATCATCTTGTAGCGCAGTTACAGATTGGCAGATACGACAATGAGGCCATCACTGAGTCGTGGCTGAAAGATCATAGTTGACAGCTTACCATCCTAGGATACACATTGTAACTTAAGGATAGGCGGGTAGGCAGAAGGAGCAGGGTGGCCCTGTGGTGAAAATAAAATCAAATCCTTAGAAAAAAGAGGCAGAGGATCAGAAGATACAGAATCCTTGTGGATAGAGATAAGAAACTACAAGGGTCAAAAACCCCGATAGGAGTTATATTCAGGCCTCCAAATAGTTACCCAGATGTGGGATACAAATTACAATGGAAGAATCAGAATCAAGTTTATTATCACTGGCATGTGACGTGAAATTTGTTAACTTAGCAGCAGCAGTTCAATGCAATACATAATCTAGCAGAGAAAAAAATAATAATAAATAAAATAATAATAATAATAAATAAACAATATCTCAATTACAGCATACGCATGTTGAATAGATTTTTTTAAATATGCAAAAACAGAAATACTGTTTATTAAAAAAAATTGATGTCGTGTCCAAAGATTCAATGTTCATTTAGGAATCGGATGGCAAAGGGGAAGCTGTTCCTGAATCGCTGAGTGTGTGAGATAAAAAAGGCATGTAGAAAAGTCAATGTTATGATAGTGATGGGGGATTTCAATATGCAGGTAGATTAGAAAAATCGGGTTAGTGGTGGATCCCAAGAGATGAAATTTGTGGAATGCCTACAAGATGGCTCTTTAAGAACTTCTTAAGAAACTGCTATTCAGGATTGCGTGTTTTGTAATGAAACAAATTGAATTAGGGAGCTTAAGGCAAAGGAACCCTTAAGAGCCAGTGATCATATGATTTGATTCCACCTGCAGTTTGAGAGGGAAAATCAAAAGTCATTACTGCAACCGAGTAAATGCATTTACAGAGGTAAGATAGGAGCTGTGCAAAGTTGATTGTAATAGTACACTAGCAGGGATTACAGGAAAACGGCGATAGTTGGAGTTTCTGTGGGAATTTGAAAGGCACAGGAAGCCTGAGAGAGTTTATTCGTCATATACACCAGGAAAGAACTAGATCCTTTTACATTTACCTCCATGGGGAGGAAGTCCTCCACAATACTGAATCATTGAGTGAAGAGAAGGCCAAGCTTCTTTGTTCTTTAGACTTCCTTCTGAGATGCCGGAACAAGGACATCATCCCTAAGTTTGTGAGATTGTATTCTGCGGTGGTTTTTCCGGCAGCTAAGTGCAACCTACGACGAGTTAGCCAAGCATTGATTAGGGAGTGTATCCATTGCATTGGATCTGCTCTGGACATCAACGCGAACAGACTACTGTCTCTCTTGTCAGTGCTCTTCTCTCCTAGTGATTGGTCCAATGCCATCCAAGATTAACTAGTTCACGAAGGAACACTGTGAGACAGGTCAGGAAACAACAAAGACGAAGGTCTCGCTCCAAGTAAGAACTGGAACTTGATTATAAACAAGCTGGGACAGTGGAAAACTGATCGGATGAGGACTAACCAATCAGGAGGGATGGATGACGAGGATACATGAGGTGAGGCGGCAGCCCCTTCACAGAGAGCGAGGAAGGCCCAAGGTTCGATCGATACAGAGCCATGCCAAGTGCTAAAAGTCGGTTACAGGCTGGATCGAGCCAGCAAAGTCCAGGCACCAGAGCAGACTGGGCTACTGAACCCAATGTTTGGATGTTGATTTAGGCGCCAGGCCAATTTGAAAAGGTAGGAGACGAATCATGAGGCTGCATAATGAATACATACTTGGATAATACCTTGAAACTTAAAATGGGATTGAGGAGGATTATAAATCAGCCGTGGTGGAATAGCGAAGCAGAATTGAGGGTCTGACTGGCCTAAATCTGCTCCTATGCCTTATTGTCTTATGGTCTAAGAACTCAGCTGGTTGAGTGGTCTCGACTGAAACGGCAAACATCCCTTCGGCTGCACAGACTCTAATTGGGCTGCTGAGGTGTTTCAGAAGTTTATTTTTTGCTCTTGTTTTCACAACATACGGATAATTTGGAAGGTAAAGTCATGAAGTGTGAAGAATGTGAATAACTGATTCCACAGCTTACAATGTATGTGGCATTTACTATTTTATTACAAGAATATTTCTTTCTCTCATCACTTTTCTAATTATAATATGCATTTTGATTGCATGTCTGAGATATATTAAAACAGGGCAAGAATCGTCCCTATTGTACCTCAAGAGCTGGCTTCTTCAGTAAGAGGAGTTATAGATTTGCAATGTGAAATTTCTAATCAAGGCAACATCATGTTGAATCACATTTTCCAACAGATGTCTCTCTTCTGGGCCACATGTCAAAGAAAGTGCAACTGTCAAATTAATTTTTAATGTCTGACTGAAAGATTTATCAAAACTTATCAACCCGCATGTTCACAATGAACTCTGTCATATTGAAAAGAGGCCTTTGAACAAACAGCAAGCTTTTCCACATTACGTTCAAAAAATAAAGACATAACGTCAAAAGATGTTCCACCATGCCTAAGCTAGCTGTTAGAAAGACCATTTGTTCTTTATTCAGAGCCCTGCTCACATTTTCTGTTCAAGTCTATATCTTGTTCCATTTTGATATATTATTGTATCTGCATTTTTAGGCCGTACATTATATCAACTTAGAGAAAATAAAAACTTACCTCCTTGCGTAGCCCAAACACAAACAAGAGAAAATATGCAGATGCTGGAAATCCAAGCAAAATGCTGGAGGAAATCAGCAGGCCAGGCAGCATCATCACTCCCGATGAAGGGTCTTGGCCTGAAATGTCAGCTGTTTACCCTTTTCCATAGATGCTGCCTGGCCTGCTGAGTTCCTCCAGCATTTTGTGTGTGTTTCTTATGTAGCGTCTGGCTCTAAGACAATTGTTTTGAATCTGTCTCCTTTGGTTAATGATCCATAGAATTATAGTTGCTTCTTCCTTTGTAAAACCATGCACAACTGTGAGGCATTGATCATGTGGATAGCCAGAGGCTTTTTTCCCCAGGGCTCAAGTGGCTAACGTGAGGGGGCATAGTTTTAAGGTGCTTGGAAGTAGGTACAAGGGGGATGTCAGAGGTAAATTTTTCACGCAGAGTGGTGGGTGCGTGGAATGCAGTGCCAGCGACGAGTAGAGCCGGATACAATAGGGTCTTTTAACAGCCTCTTAGGTACATGGAGCTCAGAAAAATAGAGGGCTGTGCGGTAGGGAAATTCTAGGCAGTTTCTAAAGCTGGTTGCATAGTCGGCACAACATTGTGGGCCGAAGGGCCTGTAATGTGCTGCAGATTTCTATGTAATTCTATTAAATCAACCCTCAGCCATCTCTGTTGTCTTCTGTACTCTAAATGATCTGTCACTGAATCTTGTCATAATTACTATTCTATGGATCTGCTGTGTATGCCCGCAGGAAAACTAATCACAGGGCTGTATGTGGTGACACAGATGTACTCTGATAATAAAACTTACTTTGATATTTTTCGAAGTGCAAACCAATTTTCTCTAGTCACTATGTAATACACAAGTCCCTCATCCTTGTACAACGGCCCCTTGGTCATGACCCGGAGCCAGCACTTCCAGCTCTTCATTCAGTACTTCAGTGATGAAGAACAGGTAGTGGCCATAATGAAACAAAAATCACTGGAAATACTCGACAGGTCTGGCTGCACTTGTGGGAAGAGAAATGTAGCTGACCTTTCAGATCAATGATCTTTCATCAGAACGGCAAGCTTTTAAGAAATAGGTATGTTTTAAACTCCTGGAGTTGGAGGGTGATGGGGTAAGGGAAAGGAAGAGTTACACTGATGCTGTAGCCTATATAACAACACCAACACTTCCACTTCTCAGAGGAGTAAAGAACGTTGGTATGTCGCAGATGACTCACCACTCTTTACAGATGTGCCTTTCCTTCCTGGGTGCATCACAGCTTACTAAGGTATCCGCTCTGCTCAACACCACAAGAAACTGCAGAGAGTTGAGAACGCAGTCTAGTCCACCGTGCAAATCAACCTTCCCCCCCCCACTGGCCCCACCTACGCATCCCACTGCCTCGGTATGTTATCCAATATCATCAAGGATACCTCCCTGATCCAGACGACTCTCTCCTGTCAGGGAGAAGATACAAAGGTTTGAAAGCACATACCACCTTCTCTGCTACCGTAACCAGACACTTGGACAGTCCTCCCAAACACTGAATCTCCCTTATTGCAGCCCTTGCACTGCACACTTCCTCTGTTATCGCTACACCTCATTCTGTTCCCTTTTCCAAGCTCAATGTACCTACTGGGTGGCGGGATGGACATACGTCTCTCCCAAAAGGTGTAGGGCGTTCCATCCCTCCGCTAAGCCTGCAGGTCACCCTTGGAGTAGGTGTAGCCCCCCACTCCCCAAATCCTGGTTATGTGACCACTGACGGCGGGCAGACAATCTCTGAAGAGCATTGATAATGGCTGGGGGTCACCCGTCTTGTAAAGACACTGCCCAGAAGAAGCCAATGGCAAACCACTTCTGTAGAAAAATTCGCCAAGAACGAACATGATCACGGAAAGACCGTGACCACCTACACGAGAGGCTGGACAGCGTGGCTCGTTGGGCCGGAGGGGCCCTATTCCACACTGTATCGCTACATAAATAATAAATAAATAAATGGGCAACAAACAATTGATTACTCCAGATGTGGCCTAACATATAAAACTGCAACTTGACTCTTGAAATCAAAGCCTCAAATAATAAAGATAAACGTTCTCAATTTTTGCTCATTTAAAATGATCTAAAATCAAAATTATCAGCTGCCTCTATAAAAGAAACACATTGACATAATATACCTACACAGGTCCACAATCCCTTATCCGAAATTCTGAAATCCGAAAAGCTCCGAAAACCAAAGTTTTTTTCGCCAACAGCTGACGTCACTCAGGTGTGACGTGGCAGCACTAGCAGAGGCCGCCAGACGTCAGCTGTGGCTCAGCGCTCGTACTGGTTACACGTGCATTTGCTGTTCGCTGATATTTTGTCTTCACTGCTGACTTTGTGTTTAATTTCACTGTGAGCTGCAGATACCCCTGTGGGTTACAATGAGAAAAAGAGAAGGAAGCATTTATCATTATCAATAACGCAGAAAGTGGAGTTATTGCAGAAGCTTGATCGTGGTGTGTCTGTGTGGCATCTTACTGAAGAATATGGTGTCAGAACTACCACTGTATATGATTTAAAGCAACAGAAAGACAAGTTACTTAAGTTTTATAGTGATAGTGACCTTCTGCATTTATTCCAATAAGTCATTTACCATGTGTTTGATTCGGTTCATTCAAAGCTGTATATTTTTACCTTTTATTGAATGTTTTTGCTGGAAATAAAATATTTTTCCTGTCATTATTCCTTAAACAATACAATTTAACAACTACTTACATAGCATTTACATTGTATTAGGCATTATAAGTAATGTAGAGATGATTTAAAGTATACGGGAGGATGTGCGTATGTCTTGAGCTCTGCTGGGTCCTAAAGCCCACCCATTCTGCGGCAGGTTAAATAAGGGACTTGAGCAAACGTGTTTTTTGGTATCCGCGGGGGGTCCCGGAACCGATAAGGAGGGATTCTGAAATCCAAAAATTCTGAATTCCGAAATGCAACTGGCCCCAAGGATTTTGGATAAGGGATCGGGGACCTGTATACGTAATGAATTACTAACTTCAAAAGTATTAAACCTTTTAGTTGCTTTTCAGCCGGAAAGTAGTCAATTTTCAGCGGGCTTCAATCATCACAAGCAGTCGTTTGTTTTGATGGGCCAGTGCGGGCTTTAAAAAATGAGAACAAGGTCTTTTGATGGGCTTCAGTCGTTCTGATTTATTGGGCAATTGGCAAAGGCCAATATAAAAAGGTTAGGTTTAAGCAGAGCGGCAGTTGTGGGAGTGGACCAGTTTTAGAGTGGATGGCTTGAGGCTTAGGTGAGAAGAGGTAAAGGCCAAGGTAAGTTTCTTTCCTTGTCTGTTATTGCATAGCTAGTTCAGGGAGAATGCGTCCAGGATCAGCGGTGTGTCCTTCATGTCAGATATGGGAAATCTGGGAGACCAGTCGTCCTGATAACTATATCTGTGTGAGATGCATCCAGCTGTAACTCCTTCCAAACTGTGAGAGAAATGGAGCTACCATTAGATGATCAGCAGCTCAATAGGGAGGAGGAGGAGGAAGAGATCAATATGATCTACTGAATGGGTGTCTCCCCGAAGTGGAAGAGTCGGGTAACTAGGTGATTGTCAGGAGAGTGACAGGTAATAAGCAGGTAGGGCAGGGTACCTCTGTGGCTGCCCCCCTCAATAACAAATATAGTGGATTTCACAATTGGGACACATTGAGCCCAGTACATTTTAACCCAATTAAGCGGCTGACCCAATTATCTTAAGTTTCACAGAAATAGTTAAAAAGGTATTAAAAAAAAGCAATCTATCATTTAACCGAGTAGTAAGCTATGTATTTAAATGAAATACAGAACAAATTAGACCACCACCAATTCTAAAGTACTATAAAACTGTTTCTTGGTTCGTAATGGCTACTGGTGGAGGAACGCATCGGGTGAATGCTGGCATGGCCCTCAAATGGTAAATATCTTAGACCCTTAAAGCATTGAGCTTTAAAACTTTTCCCAATAACCAATCTTTTAATCAGTTGTTGATATATTTCAACAGCACAACACAGTTATGCGATCCATTGCTTTCTTTGTACCTGGTAGTGTTGTGCATTTGTAGCGAAGGGAACCATCCGGCGTGGCACGATTAAAAAAGGCCTGTTTTATCAGCACAAAATCTTTGAAGCAAGCCGGGGAGATTTGTAGTTTTGCATGCATCAATACTATCCTTCTCACATGTGCTTTCTTGAACTTAATGCGGTGCCTAAATTTCACTCAAGACAACCATCATCTGCCGAAGGGTTTCGGCCTAAAACGCTGACTGTACTTTTTTCCATGGATGCTGCCTGGCCTGCTGAGTTCCTCCAGCGTTTTGTGTGTGTTGCTCGGATTTCCAGCGTCTGCAGATTTCCTCTTGTTTGCAACCAGCTACCTGTTGTTTTAAAATCGTTGTGACCCAGCTTCTTAGCTAGCCTCTGACTTGTTTTTTTTAACATCAGTTCACTGACACACACATCTCATCCAGAAAGCCATTGACTGTGGCATTATGAAGACTTGGCTGTTGTAAAGACAGGAATGACTGCTGGACGAGGTTCCGGGGTGTAGACATTTCAAAAGGGACGGGGAGGGATTGGGAGAGTGACGTTGCTAACCAGGGATAGTATCACAGCTGCAGAGAAGAGGATGTTGTGGAGGGATTGTCTGCTGAATCAGTGTAGGCGAAAGTCAGAAATGGGAAGGAAGTAATAACTCTACTGGGAAGGACCTAATGTTCCATGGTCTAAATTTATAGTTCAAAGTACAACATGGGTTTTAAAGCACCAGCTTTAGTAGAAAGTCATAGCAAAAGCCCTAGTATTCATCATTTCATTATAATTTCTTTGAAGTCTGAGGACAGTGTCAGCACTTTTGAATATTTTCTGATTAGATCTGACTCCCTCAACAAGGACAGAAGTATTATGTTTCAAAGGCAGGTGCAGAAAAAGACTGGTGTGCTGACAATTCAGTGAGAATCGAATGAAGCTACTTTATAATTTATTATAATTCAGTAATTCACTTGCACAAACTGGCAGCTGGGCACACCCAATGATGGGCCTTTTGCATGCAATCGGCAGTTTGGCGGTGAACGAATTTTAACGGTTGGCCGATGCAATTTGGAATGCCTGTAGGGTGGGAACAAGGGAACGCAGTAAAACAGGAAGGCGTGGACCAGGCAGGATGTAGAAGCAATTAAAAAAGCTCCAGGCAAGTCCAATGTTGCCCATGACCTCCTTGCCACACTTTCAAATAAGTATATTTTTATGGGGCTTCCAGTCCATTTTTCAACGATCACCAGGCGGAAAGCTTAACGATTGCATCATCCAGGAAGCTGCAGGGTCTGGTCTGGTCAGGGTCAGGTTTGGAGACAATGCCTATTTGACGTCTGGTATGCAAGACCAGGCTATTTAGGGTGGTCCAGTCTCACAGACACAAACTCAAAGAGGTGTTGCTCCCCCCCCCCCCCCCACCCTTCAATGATCTGTTCAGGGCAAACTCCGTGGAGTTCTCTTCCTCCATCTTCACCCCTCTGGTAGGCAGTGCATTTGACTTTATTTCCTAAGGTGGTGACGCATCGAATCGCAGCAGCTTCTACCGGAACAGAAGATGCTATTGTCCTTTTTAAATGTATTTTTTATGATCACAAAATTCTGCTCGACATTATGAACTTAAGAGTACTGCAGGTCCACCCTATCAGTGGGTTGCTCTTTGGCGGAGAAAATGAAGGAGATGGCTTGGCGCGGAACATGTCAGAGGAGTCGGTGCGTGAATGCGGTGTGCAGTATAATGGCGAGCAATCGTCTTAGTCGTTTTTCTTGTGATTGCAAGACCCCTTTTTGGGTATTATTAATGTGGGATGTAGCAAGTCTGATTCACCGATTCAGTAAGGGAGCTGCGTGATCTCGATCGGAGTAAGGACTAGGCCTCGAGCCATGGTGTCATCTGTTTACAGCCACCAGGAGAGAGGCGTCAGAGCTGGAGTCAGTGCTGCCCCCCAGTGCTCGCGTAGTAGAAGACAAGCTGGATTGTAGATTGCCGCAGTTATCTGCAACGTTCACGGACAAAAGGTCTGGACTACTTTCTTTTGTGTGACTGTATTTTACTGATATCTTACATGTGCTTGCTATCTTGTATGTGCTATGTGTGGTTTGTGCTTTGCATGACAATAAACTGTTTTTCACCTTGGCTCCGGAGTAACACTGTCTCGTTGGCTACATTCATAGGCATTCATGCATGAACAATTAAACTTGAATCAAATTCAATTTTACTTCTAAGACAATTCCTAGAAATGATAATAGCCTACTTCTATTCTGAATTGTGGTTCTGTAATAGTGACTCAGGCCAAAATGGCAACTTTTAAACAAATGAGGCAGGAGGTGGCTGATGAGGCAGACAGCCTGTTAGATTATGGGGTGGTGCATTCCGTCTGCTGCTAACTCAGGATCTTTGTGAGCTTTTTCTGCATGGACACAAGACCATTAATGCCGCCTTGAATACTCCTTCTCAACTTTGAGCGGTCATAGGCTGGAAGTTTCCAGGAGACTGGCAATTCACACACCAGCAGCTACTCTCTACAACCATTAACACAGAAACATAGAAAACCTACAGCACAATACAGGCCCTTCGGCCCACAACGCTGTGCCGAACATGTACTTACTTTAGAAATTACCTGGGGTTACCCATAGCCCTCTATTTTTCTAAGCTCCATGTACCTATCCAGGAGTCTCTTAAAAGACCCTATCGTATCCACCTCCACCACCAGCAGCCCATTCCACGCACTCACCACTCTCTGCGTAAAAAAATTACCCCTGACATCTCCTCTGTACCTACTTCCAAGCACCTTAAAACTGTGCCCCCTCGTACTAGCCATTTCAGCCTTGGGAAAAAATCTCTGACTATCCACACGACCAGTGCCTCTTATCATCTTATACACCTCTATCAGGTCACCTCTCATCCTCCGTCACTCCAAGGAGAAAAGGCCGAGTTCATTCAACCTGTTCTCATAAGGCATGCTCCACAATCCAGGCAACATCCTTCTAAATCTCCTCTGCACGCTTTCGATAGTTTCCACATCCTTCCCACAGTGAGGTGACCAGAATTGAGCACAGTACTCCATGTGGTGCCCAACCAGGCTCCTATATGGCTGTAACATTACCGCTCAATCCCGTGGTTGATGAAGGCCAGTGCACTGCCTGCCTTCTTAACCACAGAGTCAACCTGCACAACATCTTTGAGTGTCCTATGGACACAGACACCAAGATCCCTCTGATCCTCTACACTGCCAAGAGTCTTACCATTAATACTATATTCTGATATCATACTTGACCTACCAAACTGAATCATCCCGCACATCTGGGTTGAACTCCATCTGCCACTTCTCAGTCCAGTTTTGCATCCTATCAATGTCCCGCTGTAACATCTGGCAGCCCTCCACACTATCCACAACACCCCCAACCTTTGTGTCATCAGTAAACTTACTAACCCATCCCTCCACTTCCTCATCCAGGTCATTTATAAAAATCACAAAGAGAAGAGGTCCCAGAACAGATCCCTGAGGCACACCACTGGTTACCAATCTCCATGC
This sequence comes from Hemitrygon akajei, assembly GCF_048418815.1. Taxonomy (NCBI): domain Eukaryota; kingdom Metazoa; phylum Chordata; class Chondrichthyes; order Myliobatiformes; family Dasyatidae; genus Hemitrygon; species Hemitrygon akajei. The sequence goes on along the minus strand of NC_133132.1, from coordinate 43,577,000 downwards.
AGAATATGACCCGTCTACAACCACTCTTTGCCTTCTGTGGGCAAGCCAAATCTGGATCCACAAAGCAAGGTCCCCTTGGATCCCATGCCTCCTTACTTTCTCAATAAGCCTTGCATGGGGTACCTTATCAAATGCCTTGCTGAAATCCATAAACGCTACATCTACTGCTCTACCTACATCAATGCGTTTAGTTACATCCTCAAAAAATTCAATCAGGATCGTAAGGCACCACCTGCCTTTGACAAAGCCATGCTGACTATTCCTAATCATATTATGCCTCTCCAAATGTTCATAAATCCTGACTCTCAGGATCTTCTCCATCAACTTACCAACCACTGAAGTAAGACTCACTGGCCTATAATTTCCTGGGCTATCTCTAGTCCCTTTCTTGAATAAAGGAACAACATCCACAACCCTCCAATCCTCCAGAACCTCTCCCATCCCCATTGATGATGCGAAGATCATCACCAGAGGCTCAGCAATCTCCTCCCTCACTTCCCACAGTAGCCTGGAGTACATCTCATCCAGTCCCGGTGACTTATCCAACTTGAGGCTTTCCTAAAGCTCCAGCACATCCTCTTTTTTAATGTCTATATGCTCAAGCTTTTCAGTCCACTGTAAGTCATCCCTATACAATCGCAAAGATTGTTTTCTGTAGTGAATACCGAAGCAAAGTATTCATTAAGTACCTTCGCTAGTTCCTCCAGTTCCCTTTTCCACTGTCACACTGAATTAGTCCTATTCTCCTACGTCTTATCCTCTTGCTCTTCACATACTTGTAGAATGCCTTGGGGTTTTCCTTAATTCTGCTCACCAAGGCCTTCTCTTGGCCCTTTTGGCTCTATTAATTTCATTCTTAAGCTCCTTCCTACTAGCCTCTAGATCTCTATCATTACCTAGTTTTTTAAACTTTTCGTAAGCTTTTCTTTCTTCTTGACCTAGATTTACAACAGCCTTTGCACACCACGGTTCCTGTACCCTACCATCCTTTCCCTACCTCATTGGAACGTACCTATGCAGAACCCCACGCAAATATCCCCTGAACATTTGCCACCTTTCTGCCATACATTTCCCTGAGAACATCTCTTCCCAATTTATGCTTCCAAGTTCCTGCCTGATAGCTTCATATTTCCCCTTACTCCAATTAAACACTTTCCTAACTTGCCTGTCCTATCCCTCTCCAATGCTATGGTAAAGGAGATAGAATTGTGATCACTATCTCCAAAATGCTCTCCCACTGAGAAACCTGACACCTGACCAGGTTCATTTCCCAATACCAGATCAAGTACAACCTCTCCTCTTGTAGGCTTATCTACATATTGTGTCAGAAAACCTTCCTGAACACACCTAACAAACTCCACCCCATCTAAACCCCTTGCTCTAGGGAGATACCAATCAATATTGGGGAAATTAAAATCTCCCACCACGACAACCCTGTTATTATTGTATCTTTCCAGAATCTGTCTCCCTATATGCTCCTTGATGTCCATGTTACTATTCGGTGGTCTATAAAAAAAACACCCAGTAGAGTTATTGACCCCTTCCTATTCCTAACTTCCACCCACAGAGATTCAGTAGACAATCCCTCCATGACTTCCTACTTTTCTGCAGCCGTGACACCATCTCTGATCAGCAGTGCCACACGCCCACCTCTTTTGCCTCCCTCCCTATCCTTTCTGAAACATCTAAAGCCATTCCTGCCCCTGAACCATCCAAGTCTCTGTAATGGCACAACATCATAGCTCCAAGTACTGATCCACGCTCTGAGCTCATCCACTTTGTTCATAATACTCCTTGCATTAAAAGAGACACATCCCAACCATCAGTCTGAGCATATCCATTCTCTGTCGCCTGCCTATTCTCCCTCTCCCACTCCCTACAAGCTTTCTTGATTTGTGAGCTAACTGCCCCTTTCTCATCTCTTCAGTTCAGTTCCCATCCCCCAGCAATTCCAGCTTAAACTCTTCCCAATAGCCTTAGCAAATCTCCTGCCAGGATATTAAGTTCTGAACTGACCTGCACAACACTAGTGCTGAATCTGCAAATGAACACTATGGGTCACCTTTTGCCCTACCACGGACTTGTTTCTGATGCTGTTTTAGACCATAAGATATAGGAAACAGAATTAGGCCATTTGCTCTGCTATTTCATCACTGCTGATCCATTTTCCCTCTCAGCCACAGTCTCCTGCCTTCTTCCCGTATTGCTTCATACCGACTAATCTATCAACCTCTGCCTTACATATACCCAATGACTGGGCCTTCACAGACACCTGTGGCAACAAATTCACCACTCTTTGGCAAAAGAAATTCTTCTATATCTCTGTTCTAAATTGACATCCCTCTATTCTGAGCTACAGACACTTTCACTATAGGAAACATCCTCTCTGTATCCATAGTATTGAGGCCATTCAACAGCTTTCATTGAGGTTACCGCTCATTCTTCTGAATTCTGGTGAGTTGAGCCCCAGAACCGTCAAGGCTCCTCATATGGCCATCCTTTCAAACCCGGAACGATTTTCACGAACCTCCTTTGAACCCTCTTCAATGTCAGCATATCCTTTCTGGGTAAGGAGCACAAAACTGCTGACAAGTGAGGGTTAGCAGCGCTTTATAAAGCTTCAACATTACATCCTTGCTTTTATATTCTAGTCCTCTCGAAATGAATACTGACATCGCTATTCGCCTTCCTCACCACTGACTGAACCTGCAAATTAACCTTTAGGGAATCCTGCATGAAGACTCCCAAGTCCCTTTGCACCTAGATTTTTAAATTTTCGCTCCATTTAGAAAGCAGTCTACACTTTTATTTCTTCTAAGTGCATGACCATGCACTTCCCAACACTGTATTCCATCTGCCACTTCTTTGTCCATTCTCCTAATCTAAGTCCTTCTGAAGACTCTCTACCTCCTCAAAATTATCTGCCCCCTTCTTATCTTTGTATCATCCGTAAATTTGGCCACAAAGCTGTCAATTCCGTCATTCAAGTCATTGACATATAATGTAAAAAGAATCAGTCCAAACACAGATCCTTTGGGAAACCACTAGTCACCAGCAGTCAGACAGAAAAAGCTCCCTTTATTCCCATTCTTTGCCTCCTGCCAATCAGGCAATGCTTTATCCATGCTATTATCTTTGCTGTAATACCATGAGCTCTTAACTTGTTAAGTAGTTAAAACTAAGAACTGGAATCCGATTTTAAACGGGGTTAGGCAGCGGAAACCTGATTGGTTGCGGACTAACCAATCAGGAAGGACTGACAATGGGAGTTGAGTATATAGTACATACCACCGGAATTGATGTGCCCAGGGACAGTGGTCAGTGCTGGGAGCGCTTCTTTTTAGGTTATAATGTCAATGATTTGGATGACAGAATGATGGCTTTGTGGCCAAGTTTGCAGACAATATGAAGAAAGGTGGAGGGTCAGGTAGTACTGAGGAAGCAGGAAGTCTGCAGAAGGACTCAGACAGATTGGGGGGAATGGGCAAAGAAGTGGCAGGTGGAATATAGTGTAGGGAAGAATTTGGTCATGCACTTTCAGAGAAGGAATAAAGGTGTAGACTATTTTCTAAGTAGGGAGAAAATTCAAAAATCAGAGGTGGTAGGGAGAAAATTCAAAAATCAGAGGTGCAAAGGGTCTTAGGAGTCCTCACACAGGGTTCCCTAAAGGTTAACTTACAGAAAACAAAGATAAGGAGGAACTTCTGTAGCCAGAGGGTAGTCAATCTGCAGAATTAATTGACACAGAAGGCCAAGTCATTGAGTATATTTAAAGCAGAGGTTGATAGGTTCTTGATTAGATCATAAGACCAAAAGACATGGGAGCAGAATTAGGCCATCAGGCCCATCGAGACTGCTCTGCCATTCAATCATGGCTGATCCTTCTTTTCTATCTTCTCCTCAACTCCATTCCCGGCCTTCTCCCCATAATCTTTGATGCCACGACCAATCAAGAACCTCTCAAGCTCTGCCTTAAATACACCTAAAGACCTGGCCGCCACAGCTGCATGTGGCAACAAATTCCACAAATCACCCACCCTCTGGCTAAAGAAATGTCTCTGCCTCTCTGTTTTGAAAGGGCACCCCTCTATCCTGAGGCTGTGCCCTCTTGTCCTAGACCCTCCCACCATGGGAAACATCCTTTCCACATCTACTCTGTCAAGGCCTTTCAACATTCGAAAGGTTTCAATGAGCTCCCCCCTCATCCTTCTGAATTCCAGTAAGTACAGACCCAGAGCCATTAAACGTTGCTCGTATGATAACCCTTTCATTCCTGGAATCATCCGTGTGAATCCTCTCCAATGCCAGCACATCCTTCCTAAGATGAGGGACCAAAAACTGTTCGCAATACTCAAGGTGAGGTCTGACCAGTGCCTTATAAAGCCTCAGCATCACATCCTCACTCTTGTATTCAAGACCTCTTGAAATGAATGTGAACATGGCATCCGTCTTCCTCACTACAGATTCAACCTGCAAGTTCACCTCCAGGGTGTTCTGCACAAGGACTCCCAAGTCACTCTGCATCTCAGATTCCTGGATTTTCTCCCTGTTTAGAAAATAGTCCACACATTTATTTCTGCTACCAAAGTGCAAGACCATGCATTTTCCAACATTGTATTTCATTTGCCACTTTCTTGCCCATTCTCCTCATCTGTCTAAGTCCTTCTGCAGCCTACCTGTTTCCTCAACACTACCTGCCCCTCCACTAATTTTCATATCATCTGCAAACTTTGCAACAAAGCCATCTATTCCATCATCTAAATCATTTATATACAGCATAAAAAGAAGTGGTCCCAACACCAACCCTGCGGAACACCACTAGTCACTGGCAGCCAACCAGAAAAGGATCCTTTTATTCCCACTCGCTGCCTCCTACCAATCAGCCAATGTTCTAACCATGCTAGTAACTTTCCTGTAATTCCATGGGCTCTTAACTTGGTAAGCACCCTCATGTGTGGCACCTTGTCAAAGGCCTTCTGAAAGTCCAAATATACAACGTCAACTGCATCCCCTTTATCTATCCTACTTGTAATCTCCTGAAAGAATTCAAACAGGTTTGTCAAACAACATTCTCCCTTAAGGAAACCATGCTGACTTTGTCCTATCTTGTCCACTGTTACCAAGTACTCCATCACCTCATCCTTAACAATTGACTTTAACATCTTCCCAACCACTGAGGTCAGGCTAACTGGTCTATAATTTCCTTTCAGCTGCCTTCCTCCATTCTTAAAGACTGGAGCAACATATGCAATTTTCCAGTCCTCTGACACCATGCCCCTCCAATGATTTTTGAAAGATCATTTCTAATGCCACCACAATCTCTAACGCTGCCTCTTTCAGAACCCTGGGATGCAGTTCATCTGGTCTGGGTGACTTATGTACCTTCAGATCTTTCAGCTTTTTGAGCACCTTCTCTCTTGTAACAGTAACTGCATCCACATCTCTTCCTTCACACACATCAACTTCAGGCATACTGATTAGTCAGGGTGCCAAAGATTACGGGGAGAAGACAGAAGAATGGGGTTGAGAGGGATAATAATTCAGCAATAGTGAATGGCAGAGCAGACTCGATGGGCCAAATGGTCTAACTCTGCTCCTATGTCTTACAGTCCAGAACTTGGAACGCTGGCTTGGAAGAGGGTACTGACATTAGTTCCTGAATGCTGGAGCACCTGGAGGAAACTCATGGAGTCATGGAGAGAACATGCAAATTCCTACAGACGATGGCTGAACGGAACTCGAGTCACTGGCGCTGTCATGGTGTTACGCTAGCCACTAGGCCTCTGTGCCCGTCCCCTTATTTCCGATTTCCAGCGACTGCTACGGCCGGCCTGAGCCCCGGCGTAGCTGTATTCTCGCCGGTTTGGGTTTGTCTTCTCACATCACACGTGCTCCAGACAGGTGAGCTGGCACGGACAAGCCTCCTCCGCCACCCTCAATCTGTCTGTGCCAATCTATCGTTCAGTGGCTGTTGGTTGGCATTCTCGTGTAAATGCTCCACACCCTCTCCTTTCTTCAAGTTAAAACATGCCCACTTTCTGAACTTCCCCATATCTGATGAAGGATCAGATTAGCTCAGTTTCCGCCTCCACGGCTGCTGCCTGAACTGTTGCATACTTTCCCGCATTCTCGATTTCAGCTTTGTAGCATTTGCTCCTTGTTGATTTTTGACCAACCAAATTGCACAGTTTCAAACAGACTACTGGTAACTTTCTCATTCAGCACCCATCCCCTCAAATATATCGGGAACTGTGCAGGAATATGGGCCTAAGATGCCCAACAGGAAACATGAAATGTATGTAAAATAGAAATAGTTACAAAACAGAAACTAAGTTTTTCTTTCAATTATCTAAATTTTTCTATATTTTACAAAATTATAACTTCCTTAAGTACTTTAGTTTCAATGTTTGACTGCCAGAGGTATTTCAAATCTAAAAAATTCACCTTTGTCACTTTCCTGACAATATCTGGTGCAAACTTCATCTCTGTCAAAGATCAGTCAGGGCTGTTTCATTGGTTGCCCTCTGGGGACCAAGCCCAAGTGATTCATTAAACTATTTCCTTTAATCAATAGTGCATATCTAGTAAGCTGGCCCTCTGACAACAAACTATATCTGAATGAGTGCATTCGGTTTGGGTAGTCGCACAAGGAGGGGAGGGGGGAGTGGGAAAGACAGGAGGGGGGGAGGGGGAAGAGAGGGGAGGAGAGGGGAGAGGGGGAGGAGAGGGGGAAGAGAGGGGAGGGGGAAGGAGGGCGAGGGGAAGGAGAGAGGGGAGGGGGAGGGGAGGGGAGAGAGGAGAGGGGGAGGGGAGAGAGGAGAGGGGGAAGAGGGGGAGGAGAGGGGGAAGAGGGGGAGGAGAGGGGGAGGAGAGGGGGAGGAGAGGGGGAGGAGAGGGGGAGGAGAGGGGGAGGAGAGGGGGAGGAGAGGGGGGAGAGGGGGAAGAGGGAAGAGAGGGGGAAGGAGGGTGAGAGGGGAGGGTGAGAGGGGAGGGGGAGGAGAGGGGGAGGAGAGGGGGAGGAGAGGGGGAGGAGAGGGGGAGGAGAGGGGGAGGAGAGGGGGAGGAGAGGGGGGAGAGGGGGGAGAGGGGGGAGAGGGGGGAGAGGGGGGAGAGGGGGAAGAGGGGGAAGAGGGGGAAGAGGGGGAAGAGGGGGAGGAGAGGGGGAGGAGAGGGGGAGGAGAGGGGGAGGAGAGGGGGAAGAGAGGGGGAAGGAGGGTGAGGGGAGGGGGAGAGGGGAGGGGGAGAGGGGAGGGGGAGAGGGGAGGAGGAGAGGGGAGGAGGAGAGGGGAGGGGGAGAGGGGAGGGGGAGAGGGGAGGAGGAGAGGGGAGGAGGAGAGGGGAGGGGGAGAGGGGAGGGGGAGAGGGGAGGGGGAGAGGGGAGTGTTGAGAGGAGGGGAGGGGGAGATGAGGGAGAATGGAGAGGTAGGGGATGTTGTGTATTTAATATTTCAGTAGTATTTGATTAAGCATTCTTGGTCATCTAAGTAATTCATTATATGTAAAAATAAGTGAATTGCATACACCATAAGGCTACCATGTGATACAAACACATCCCGCTTAAGGTAAACACCAACTAAGACTCATATAATTTCCGCTCCCAACTTTTTATTGCAATTAGTTTTTTTTATGTTTTGGAGTTACAAAACAAAACAGTGGCAACGAGGTGTTTTTAAAACAAACTCAAGGTCACTGCCTACCTGTTGGAGTGCAGCAAGACATTTATTTTTAAAAGTCGCAGTGAGAAACGGTTGAGTTTTTAAAGAAAAAACATTTCTTCGGAAGGAAAGACACTATTGAGTTTTTTTTTAAAAGACAAAGTGAAATAAATCACAGGTTCATAAACAGTGCGTACCAGGTGATAATAATCGTTAAAAAAAGAGCAGAAGTACCTAGCTACATTGGAAAGGTTGATGCCTTTGATTGCACAACAGTTACTTGGATTTTATATATTGAACGGATTGAGCAGTACGACAAATAAGTGCCAAAAACAAGTGCCGAGTGCATTGGATTTAAAAGCATACAATTCGCTTTTAAGTTTGACTGTTCCAACCAAACCAGCCGACATGAGCTTTGCTGATATCATGAAAGTAATACGGGAAGATTTGGAACTGGAACTTCTAAACACTTTAGGTTTCATAAGTGGAATCAAAGGGAAGGGGAGTCCAATTCATCTATGGGGCTGAATTGAAGGTATTGTCCGAGCATTGTCTGTTCAGTTATGGTCTTAATGAGGCACTGAGAGGTCATTAAGGTTCTGGAATCTTACTAGAAAGCATCCTAAAACAGCTCCAATCTGAGGCACAACTCGCATTTAAAAGAGCAGTTGAAACTGCCTTATCAATGGAAACAGCAGGCAGAGGCACAATTGTGTAGCAGTCAGGAATGAAAGCGAGCGTGGACAAAATGTCAGTATCTAAACAGAAACCTGGGTTACTGCTGTGGCAGAGGCTCACATACACCAGACCAATGCAGGTTCAAAGGCAAAGCTTACAGACACTGCAACAAAGTAGGACACACACTGTACAAAGAGTATGTCAGGCAGACAAAATTAAATGGACTGCACTGGAAGAGAAGATAATAAGTTGCAGTTTCACGAAGAGCACTAATTTGCATGCTTTTGATGAAAAATCCAATAATAAGTGTGACACAGGATGAGTAGTTTTGAAATTTACAATGTGAAAACTAGCAAGAGGCAAGCATTATGGTTTACACCAGAAGTGAAAGGCAAATTAATTCACCCACCATTTGCATGCCACATCCCCTGCAACAGATTCAACTGAAAGCGAATTAAGGAAGGTACTGGATGATGCCTCGATTGTCTCCATGTTGTACACCATGACCTGTTGTCCAATAGAGGTCAAACAGGTATTGATGCCAACATCTGTGCCTCTGGTTGGAAAGTATATTGGACCAAGGAAGGACTGTGCTGCTCAGAATAATCGTGGAAGTGACGAAAGCAGTGGTCCAACTACAACAGTTGTAGGCAACATAAATGAGAAAGCTTCCAATATGTTAATCAGACATGTACTTGCAAAACGTGGCTTGGTTTTAAGCTGGAAGAGAGTTCAAGGAGGTTCAGGAAAGTTGCAAGCATTTGGCTTTTGTGAGTGTGAAGAATCCAAACCTATTCTGTGTGCATTAAGGTTATTGTATGAACTTCAAGAAGCTGCTGGTACAAGTTTTGTCTCACCTGCCAAACACTCCAATCTCTCCTTGTCAGGAAAAAACGTTACCCCACAAGAGTAAGAAATCCTCCACAGCAATTAAATCTGAATGGGACAGTTTAAAATTTACTATGCTGTGGTTGTCGGTACAGTAGTTGTATTATATAGTATTCTGTGTACGCAACTGAGATTCATTCTCTATTGAGTTGGAGTTCTTAGCTAAGCAGGGAGGAGTGTTGTGTAATCTTTGATTACTATTATAAATATACTGTTGATTAAGCATTCTTCTTTGTTTAAATAATTCATTACGGGTTATAAGTAAACATAAGTGAATTGCTTACATCCAGATACTACCACGTGATGTATAGGTGTCTCACTTGAAGTAAACGCAAACTGAGAATCGCATTATTTTGGACTCAATCTTTTATTGCTTATTAGTTTTTTTATGCTTTGGAGTTATAAAACATAACAGGGAAGAGAGGGAGAGAGTGAGAAGTGGGAGATTGTGGGGGGAGAGAGAGAGAAGTGGGAGAGAGGGTGGGGAGAGGGGAGAGAGGTTGGAGAGGGTGAGAGGATGAATTTTTGTCCAATTAAGCGGCTGCCCCAATTAGCCGTTTCATGGAAACAATTCAAAGCAATTGATAAAATGTTTAAATAACAAAATACAAAATAAATTAGAATACTACCAATACCTCTACAGTATGATAAAACTGTATATTAGTCCCTAATAGTCACTGATGGAGGAATTCCACTGCTGTGTTTTTATGATTGACTGCAAATGAACAGTATCAGCGCAGACACCTCATGCAGATAATGGACTGTCTTCATACAAAGCTTTCAATTATTGCGTCCTCCAAATTTTCATTTTCTTTGTAGCAAGAAAGTCCATGGCCAATATCTTCAACTTTGTCGTAAGTCCCACTTGTTGAAGTAGAGAAACTGTTTCATTTTCACTCTCGCCTGTTGCTGGCATCTCCAAACCCAAATGCTTCAAACTTCGAAATTGCCCTACCAACTGTCAGTGACAAAAAAATCACTGCTTTTAAACGCAGCACATACAGAGGTCGCCATTTAAAAGCTGTGTACTGTCTAACAGCCACACAAGTTTATGGACTGATGCTAGCTAGGAACTGTTCGGCAACAAGTGTCCCAAATACCTCCAAGAGGACCATGGCCTGGTCATGGTTTGGAGGCTTGTGTGCCTCCATGACCCAGAATCAGGGCCTTATGCTTTGGCTCTTGGTAGGGTCACCCATGCCTAACAGGTCAAAGGGTAGAGGACAGACTAAGAGTTATCCACTGGTCCTCCAGGTTTGGGTGTTCAGCTCAGGCTGACAACCCTGACTGGTAAAACTAAATTGTTACAATACAATACAAATACTTTGTTGTCACCAAACAATTGATACTAGAGCGTACAATCATCACAGTGATATTTGTTTCTGTGCTTCGCGCTCCCTGAAGTACAAATCGAAGTAAATATAATAAAAATTTAAATTGTAAATCATAATTAGCAAATAGAAAAGAGGAAGTACGGTAGTGCAAGTCAGGTCCAGATATTTGGAAGGTACGGCCCAGATCCGGGTCAGGATCCGTTTAGCAGTCTTATCACAGTTGGAAAGAAGCTGTTCCCAAATCTGGCCGTACGTATCTTCATGCTCCTGAACCTTCTCCCGGAGGGAAGTGGGACAAAAAGTGTGTTGGCTAGGTGGGACTTATTCTTGATTACCCTGGCAGCACTGCGTGTGGTGTAAAGTGAGTCCAAGGATGGAAGATTGGTTTGTGTGATGTACTGGGCTAGGTTCACGATCTTCTGCAGCTTCTTCCGGTCTTGGACAGGACAACTTCCATACCAGGTTGTGATGCACCCTAGAAGAATGCTTTCTACGGTGCATCTATAAAAATTAGTGAGGGTTTTAGGGGACAGACCAAATTTCTTCAGCTCTCTCAGGAACTAAAGGCGCTGGTGGGCCTTCTTGGCAGTGGACTCTGCTTGGTTAGACCAAGTCAGGTCATTTGTGATATTCACCCCGAGGAACTTAAAGCTTTTGACCTGTTCCACCTGTGCACCACCGATGTAGATGGGGTCCTGCGGTCCGCTACTCTTTCTGAAGTCAACAACCAATTCCTTCATCTTGCTGACGTTGAGGAATAGGTTATTGTCTTCGCACCATGCCACCAGGCTCTTAATTTCCTCTCTGTACTCAGACTCATCATTACCCAAGATACGGCCTACAATTGTGGTGTCATCAGCAAACTTCTATATTGAGTTCGATGGAAACTTGGCTACACAATCATGGGTGTACAGTGAGTACAGCAGGGGGCTGAGTACACAGCCTTGTGGGGCACCAGTGCTCAGAGTGATTGTAGAGGAGAGCTTGTCCCCTATTTTTACAGCCTGGGTCCTGTCTGTAAGGAAGTTGAAGATCCAGCTGCAGATCTGAGTGCTGAGACCCAGGTTCCGGAGCTTAGGAATCAGTTTATTTGGAATGATGGTATTAAAGGCAGAGCTGTAGTCAATGAAAAGGAGCCTTACATATGTGTCTTTATTCTCCAGGTGTTCTAAGGAGGAATGTAGTGCCAGAGAGATGGCATCTGCCGTTGACCTGTTGATCCAGTAGGCGAATTGCAAAGCGTCAAGGTTGACCGGTAGGCTATGGTTGATGTGTGCCATAACCAATGGCTCGAAGCACTTCATAGCAATTGATGTCAGAGCCACAGGTCAATAGTCATTCAGGCATGCCACCTTGCTTTTCTTCGGCACTGGGATTATCGTTGCCTTCTTAAAACACGAGGGGATCTTAGACTGAAGCAGGGAGCAGTTGAAGATGTCAGCAAACACTCCAGCTAGCTTGCTTGCACAGGCCCGGAGAACCCGTCCCAGGATGCCATCTGGGCCCATCGCCTTCTTGGATTTATCTTCAGGAAGGCTTTTCTAACGTCTTCCTCGGTGACGATGAATCTCAATGCCACCAGGTCTGGTTCATCCGGAGGGGGCGGGGCACTCCTCTTCTGTTCGAATCTTGCGTAGAATACGTTAAGTTCGTCAGGAAGAGAAGCGCTACAGTTATTGATATTCCCAGCCTTTTCTTTGCGCCCAGTGATCTCATTTAGACCCTGCCATAGTCTACTGGCATCCCTCTGGTTAGCCTGGGCTTCCAACTTACAGAAACACCAATGAAGAATCCTCTTACATCAGTGTGACGGTATTCCTGAGTCTCCACCCAGGACTTGCACGACTGACAGTAGTGAAAACCCAGAGGAAGCTACTGACATGATGAAGGAAGCCCTGAACACTGCCAGAGATGGAGGACCTTCATTGTGGCCCTAAGCGCTGGTGACGGAACAGGCAGTAAATGGCCCAAGTAAGTGAATGGAATGCCAGCTATTTTCCTGACGAGATTTTGTTCCGTAAGAATTGTCCCAAATAAGCAGCAGCCCAACTACCCGATGGACCAATTAACGGGGATCCACTGTGTGTATGTATATTCACAGTAAAATGGTGACCAGAAAGAGAAAAGGTCCTCTAAGGACATCAAGGCTGCTGAAATGTGGAATGTAAAAGACGGCCAAGATTATTATCTATTTTTGTCAGTGTTTACTGAGGAGAATATCATGGATGCTAAAGAAATCACTGTGATAAGAACACATGCATATTATGATGTACTTGCAGCCTTGAAACACATTAAGGTGGGCTAATCCTCACAGCTTGACCAAGTGCACCCCTCACCTTATGGGAGGCCAGGAAAGCAATCGCAGAGGCCCTTGTAGCAGTGCTCATTTTGCCACTAGCCCCGGGTGAAGTTCCAGAAGACTGGAGGGTGGCTAGTGCTGTCCCATTGTTCAGAAGGGTAGCAAGGACAGGCCAGGGAACTACAAGCCAGTGAGCCTGACCTTAGTTGTAGGGAAGTTACTGGAGGGAATACTGAGGGACAAGGTCTACTATCAACTGGATAGTCAAGCCCTGATCAGGAATAATCATAAACATGAGAAAGTCTGCAGATGCTGGAAATCCAAAGCAACGCACACAGAATGCTGGAAGAACTCAGCAGGAAATGAATAAGCAGTCGACATTTCAGGCCAAGACCAGAATTTTGTATGCATTGCTCTAGAATAGTCAGCATGGTTTTGTGCCGGGGGGGGGGGGGAATGTTTGACAAATTTCCTGGGGTTGTTCAAAGAGGCAGGACAATGGATATTACCAATAGACGATAGTAAGGTATTTGATAAGGTCCTGCATGGCAGGCTGATCTGAAAGGTTAGGTTGCAGGAAGCTAGCAAAGTGGATTCAGAACTGGCTCGAGGTTAGAAGCAGAGGGTGATGAACGGGCAACTGGGACTACCAGTGAGGAAACTGTGGTCACCATGGACCAGTTTGGCCAAAGAGCCTGTTTCCACACTGTGTTAATCTATGACTCAATAACGAGAAGCAATTTAGGAACTTGGAACTTGGAAAATAATCACAAAATTCATGGGCAATATGTTATCTGTTTTTATATCTAAAATATCCATCACATGAACCTTTGTAAAAATGGTTTCCTTTGACATAACAGTTTTATGATCTTACAAAAAATTTCCAGTAGTTCTAATTCTGATAGACTAATTCTGAACATCTCACAGTTTTATCATAAGAAGTCAGAACTTCAGTACTATGTAGCAAGACAACCAATAATTTATAAGGGGTAGCTGTGTTCCTTATTTAATAATACCTCCATTGCATGCACACAAACAACTCACAATGGATTATGTGAATTACTGTTGATGGTTCTTTTTCAGTCCTAGACTATATGAAATATGATGTTTTCCCTTCTTGATGTTTCCTACATAAATCAATTGGTAATTCATTGAGAAAGAGCATCTTCTCAGAGACTGGGTTCCATGCCTAGTTTATAATGGCAAAAGACACAGCTGAATATTTAAAAGAAGAACATGACACGGAGAAATTTCCAAGCGATCCAAAGGTTATCAATTATTTTTTGGTCAAAAGCAGAGTGCTCTGTTCATAAATCTATCAGCATAATAATATTTGTAAACTCAGTTCTTGAACACATACACCTCCTCAGAATGCTGCTTCCCTTTATCGCCACTGAACACTACAGCACAGAAACAGGCCCTTCGGCCCATCTGGTTTGTGCCAAACCGTTAATCTGCCCAGTCACTGGTAGCCCATTCCACACTCTCACCATCCTCTGATGAAGAACTCCACCTGTAAAACTAACAAACCCACAGAGATCATCAAAGATTCTATCAACACTCATTATTCCACCATCAGATAACTACCCACATGCATGCAATTGTACATTGAATTAATGATTTACAGAAACACATTTACATTCAATTTAACTAAATACAAATTCGCTGAGTGTTCCATTCCCTTTCATGGTAAAACTCTTCACATGGGCTGTCCTAACGTCTGAGCACAGGTTCTGTGCATGGATGTGGTGGATAAATGGGCCCATTTCTATGCTGTGCGACCCTAACAAGTACTGATAATTTCAGTGGAATGTTTCTGCACACAGACTTCATATACACTTGGCCTCACAAACTGTTCTGCTATTGCCATAGGAACATAATTTTCTGGATAATGAGGTAATACTAGAAAGGCCAATGGCACGTAAAACCTTTTAACCACCTGGTACATATAAGATGCACTGCATGAGAGAGTTTACGGACAAAATCTCGGTAGTTCTTCTATCTTCCAGGTATCTGTAAGTTCAGAGGTTGTATTTGAGGACTGGGAAACTGTTAATATTTCATTCTTGTTCAGCCAAGGATAATGTTTGTGGATGACATCATCGTCACTGGACTAATCACTGGCGGTGAGGAATGCAAGTAGCAGCAGCAGCAGGAAGTAAACAGGCTGATGTCTTGGTGCAACCACAACGAGTTGGAGTTGAATGCCCTCAACACTATGGAAATGCCTATCGACTTCAGGAGGACTGTGTCCCCTCTCCACCCACTCACCATTACCAACTCTACAGTTAGAATATTCGTCCAGAGCATCGTTATTTCACAGGACCTCATGTGGGAGAATCACACCTCCTTCATTCACAGAAAGGCTCTCTGCAGAGAACATACTTCTTACATCACCTTCCCCAGAAACTTACTGGTGCGATTTAATACTGCCAACTTGTTAAACAGCCACACATCAGCCATTACTGTCTGGTTTGGTATAGCATCTTCTCACAATATTCAACTTTTATAGCCATCATGGAGGTGGTACAGGAGCCTCAGGACCCACACCACCAGATTCAGGAGCAGTTACTATCCCTCAACCATCAGATTCTTGAATCAGAAGGGGTAACTTCACTCAGCTTCACTTGCTCCCTCTCTGAAATGTTCCCACAACCTGTGGACTCACTTCCAAGAACTCTTCATCTGACGTTCTCAACAGATATTGCTTATTCATTTATTGTTATTATTGTTTTGGTCTGTTCATTTTATATTTGTACAAGTTGTTTTGCACATCAGTCATTTGTCTGCCTTGTTGTGTGTGGCTTATCACTGATTCTATTGTGTTCCTTTGTATTTACTGAGACTACCCACAAGAAAATGAATCTCAGGGTTGTATATGGTGACAGAGTGCATTGATAATAAACTTACTTTGAACAATGAACTTTGGAGGTTATTGGCTGCAACGTACCATCACAATATGTGTCCAGGATAAGAAAAGTCAGGAGGAAAAGTCATTGCGGACATGACCCACCCAGAAAACTGTTTTTCTTTCCCAAAAGCTCCTTTCTAGGAAGTACTCCAGGGCCACTAAAACAAAAATTTCATGCCATTTTAAAAGTTTCTTACCCTAGGCAGCTCATCTGATCAACCATTCTAGTTAGACCCCACCCTCCCACTACCTCAAAGATCAAAAAACTTTTTAAGCTTGCAACACAGAGCACAGTGAGCGGCTTTAGGCCCCTTGCCTAAGAAAAGTTATTTTCTATATGGGGGAAAAAAATTCAGAAGTCTGAGCTGCAAAGGGACTTGGTCCTCATGAAAGATTCCCTAAAAGGTTGACCTGCAGGCTGAATCGGCGCAAGTAGTTTTGGGCTCCTTATTTAAGAAAAGATGGAGACGGTCCAGAGGAGGTTCATGAGAATGATTCTGGGAATAAAAGGGTTAATGTACAAGGAGCACTTGATGGCTCTGGGCCTGTACTCACTGAAGTTTAGAAGAATGAGTGGAGGGGAATCTCATCGAAACCTATCAAATACTGAAAGGCTTAGACTGAGTGGATGCGGAGAGGATGTTTCCTATCGTGGGTGAGTTTAGGACGAAAGAGCACAGCTTTAGAATAGAGGCGCGTCCCTTTAGAACAGAGATGAGGAGAGATTTCTTGAGTTGGGTGGTGGTACGCCTGTGGAATTCATTGCCCAGACAGCTGTGGAGGCCAAATCATTGTGTATATTTAAAGTGGAGGTTGATAGGTTCGCGATTAGCGAGGGCGTCAAAGGTTATGCGGAGAAGGCAGGAGAATGGGGTTGAGAGGGATAATGAATAAGCCATGACGGAATGGCAGAGCAGACTGAATTTCCTGAATGGCCTAATTCTGCTCCAAAGTCTTATGGTGGTGTAGGTTCCAGAAACAGTAATCCGGGACAGAAGCTGGAGTCATTTCAACGAGTGTGTGCTGATTAGAAAAAGTCAGTACATAACTATTAAATGCACTCTCTGTTTAAGTAATGGTGAAAGTAGGAGCAGGAACAGGTCTATCAATCCTTTAAGCACTCAATATGATCACGGCTTTATTATTCAACGTCAGCCCCCCAGTCTAGCTTTCTCCCCATATCCCTGATCCACCAGCTATAGAAAAATATCTTGCAAATATTTAACAGTTTGGTTTCAACTGCTCTCGGGGTGATGGTCTATCCTTAGACAATAATCCCTGGTCCTGGACTTCTCAGGCACCAGCAACATCATTTCTGTCTCTACCCTGCAGCATCCTGTTTCTACAAGATACCCTCTCAATCGTCTCAGCTCAGCTGAATAAAAGCCAGGTAGAAGCAACCTCGCTTCGTAAGTCAGTCCCGTCATTCCTGGAATTATCCTGGCAAAAGCTCATTGAACTCGCTCCACAGGAAGGACATCCATGCTCAGCAAACCTGCACCCAGTGAGCAAGGTGCAGTCTCACCAGGGTCACAGGCAGTTGCAGCAAGACCTCCTTCCCCCAGACTCATACCTCTTGCCATGAAGACAAGCCTTCCTCTATCCGGCAGTATCAGCAGGCTTGCCTTTAGTGATTGGTGCACGAGGATAAGGAGGCCATCTTACCCCCCCCCCCCCCCCCGTTTCCCAATGTATCACCATGCCGATGAGAATCTGCCTTCCTGTTACTGCAGTCAGTGTGGATGAGCTGCATTTTACAGCACACGCCTGCTTCCTCAACCTGTCCAAATCTACCTGGAGCTTCTCTGCACCCAACTTTGTGTCATAAACAAATGTAATGCCATTCCGTTTACACCCCACGTTTAAATTAATAACACATATCATATACAATATGATTGATCTCTTTTGATAAAATAATGGAGAACTGATAAACCACTGCTTGATGATCCAGGACGAGGGGACATAAAATGAAGGAAATGGGCAAAGCCTTTTTCTAAAAAGCAAGCGATTAAGGCTTGAAGTGGAGCTGGCTGAGATTCGCTGGGGTGGTGGGTGGGAGATGCGTCACTGCCAAAAGAGGCGTAAGGCTCTCCTTTTCCCTGCGGGTCACCCTTGGGCAAGGCGTAGCACCTGCTTAGCCCCACGATCAGGGTCATGTGAAGCCATGGGAGCTGGTGGTGGGTAGTCTTGTGAGCAGCCGGTGCATATCACAAGTCCTGGTTATACGACCAGTGACGCCAGGCAGACAACTTCTGAAGAGTGTTGATAATGGCCGGGGTCACCCGTCTTGTAAAGACACTGCCCAGAAGAAGGCAATGGTAAGACCACTTCTGTAGAAAAATTTGCCAAGAACAATCCTGGTCATGTAACGGCCATGTGACTGGTGAGCTGCCTGGCATTTAGTTCATACTCCTACATTACACACTCCTTATGAACTCATCCATCTTTAAATGCCACGTGAGGTTTTTTTTTGTTTCGCACACCCTCTTGGCCGGGAGTTCTGTTCTCCTCCCACCATTTAGCAGTAAAACGTTTTTCCTCATTTCCCCTCGGAGCCTCCCACCAACTACTTAAAATCTATGCTCTTTGGCTTCTGATCCCTCCAGTATGTGAAGGGCGTATTCAAACGATACTTTTGCTGCAGGTGAAGTATTTTAGGATTTAATATCAAACATACAAATTGATAATAATTCCCCAAACCTGTAACAGTTAATTCACTCCAGAAAACAACCTTCTTCATGAAAATATATCAATTACACTTTAAGTAGAAAATGATGTATATTCTATTCATACTTACAATAATGTGCAAACGTCTTGGGCACAGATATATATAGCCAGGGTGCCTAAGAAATCCGCACAGTACTGCAGCAATTCTGGGTATTGCACTGTACTGCTGCCGCAAAGGAAATTTCATGACACATGTGAGTGATGGTAAACCTGATCCTGTTATGGGTCTCTTTTATGGACTGAGAGTGGGAAGGGGGGGCAGGGAGAGGGGAATCGTGGTTGGGAAAAGGGGGAAGGGAAAGGGGAGCGAACGGGAAGCACCAGAGAGACATTCTGCAAAGATCAATAAAGCAATTGTTTGGAATCAAATTACCTTGTCTGGTGTTTCAGGGCTGGGTGCGTCTACACCCGTGCCAAACACCCACGCCCTGACACTCTTTCTCTGTCCCACACCCCTCCCGTGGCGCTCCACCCTCACCATTACCAACATCCTTAGTTCCTGCCAGACTTACAAACTTGCTCTCCGATCCACACTGACAAATCCAGTATTGTGCAAAAGTCTTAGGTACCCTAGCTGTACATAGTTGCTTAAGACTTTGGCACAGTACTGAAAGTCTTATCCCTAACTTCTTTTAAAGAAACTTAGTTTACCCAATCTCTCCTTATAGCCAGAGTATTCCAATGCTGGCCACATCTTTCCAAATCCCTCTGTACCCTAGAGTGTAAACACACATCCTCAAATGTACTCAGTAACCCAGTTTGTGGCTTAAATAGTTCTGTATACATCCTATCATAACCTCACTGCTACCTTGGCTAACAATGATGGTATTCCTCTGCCTGTGTAACCATTTTCTTTAGCTATCCTGCTAATTCTTTGCCTTTCTCTTTGTTCCTGCACACCACTCATTTAGGATTTCAGAAGAATGAGAGGAGATCTTATACAGACATATAAAATTTGGAAAAGAATAGATAAAATAGAGGTAGGAAAGTTGTTTCCACTGGTAGGTGAGACTAGAACTAGGGACATAGCCTCAAGATTCGGGGGTGTAGATTTAGGATGGAGATGAGGAGGTACTGCTTTTCCCAAAGAGTGGTGAGTCTGCGGAAATATACTTAAGACAAGGTTGGGTAGATTTCTGCATAATAGAGGAATTAAGGGTTATGGGGAAAAGGCAGGTAGGTGGAGATGAGTCCATGGTCAGATCAGCCATGATCTCATTGAATGGCAGAGCAGGCTTGATGGGCCAGGTGGCCTACTCCTGCTCCTATTTCTTATGTTCTTATCTTCTTAATCACTTCCTCAAGAATTCAAACATCAGTGGAAGAAGTAATAAATATTTCAGGTCCATACCCCTACATAACAGAGTGATTTGGGGACCTTGATGATGTTTGAAATCAATACATTGTCATTCTCTGATCTGCACTACAAAGTGCTG
Organism: Hemitrygon akajei; assembly: GCF_048418815.1. Taxonomy (NCBI): domain Eukaryota; kingdom Metazoa; phylum Chordata; class Chondrichthyes; order Myliobatiformes; family Dasyatidae; genus Hemitrygon; species Hemitrygon akajei. Next base: position 43,557,072 of record NC_133132.1, on the reverse strand, counting down.
TTGGCTGAAGTGGGGTTCTTTGTCATCCCGTTGTTTGACTTGAATGCGTGAGAAATCTCCCATTTATTCTGCACTCATTCCTGCTGGAGTCACACAAGTTCCCTCCTCCCTCCCTCCCCCTCTCTCTCCTTCTCCCTCCCCTCCTTGTCTCTCCTTCCCCCTCTCTCCCTCCTCTATCTCATTCTCTTTCTCTCTCTCTCTTCCTCTCTCCCTCCCCTCATTCTAATTTTCTCTCCCTCTCCCCTTGTCTTTCCCTTTTTCTCCTCTCTCCCTCTTTCACTCTTTCCCTCCCTCCTTCCCTCTCTACCCCTCCTTCCTTACTCCCTCCATCTGTCCCTCATTCCTCCCCTCTCTACCTCCCTCCCCCTCTCCCTCACTACTTCCCTCGCTCCCTCCCACCCCTCCCTCTCCCTCACACCTTCCCTCTCTCCCTCCTTCACTCTCTCTCCCTCATCCTCTCCCTCCTTCCACTCTCAATCTCCCCTTCCCCTTTCACTCTCTCTCCCCTCCTTCACTCTCTCTCCACCTACTTCACTCTCTCCGCCCTCCTCCCCGTTCTCTCTCTCCCTCCTTTCCCCTCTCCCTCTCTCTCTCCCTCCCTTCCTTCACTTGCTCTCTCCCTCCACACTCTCTCCCCTCCTCTCCCTCTCTCTCTCTGTCTCCCCCCCTCTCTCTCTCCCTCCCCCTTCACCCCCCTCTCTCTCCCTCCCCCGCTCCCTCTCACCCCTCCCTCCCTGACACAAGAATCTTCACGGGTAAAGCCACAACCTCGGATACCCGCCCGATCATATGTCAACTCGTTAGGCTGCATTGGGTTACTGTAGGGTGCCGACAGCAGAATGGGTGATGGGTCACCTCACCACTCATTTCCCTCTCCAGACAGCAAGCTCACAGTGGAATGTGATTCTCTGTACCCTGAAACTTACAGAATTGTAAAGGAACAATTGATGTACAATTGTACTGCATTTCACTCTCCATCACCAACATAAACTTGATGGGTAGGAAATGACTTGCTGACACAGCAAACTTCTCTTCTCCCAGCTGGGATCTCACCTAGGCAGAGATCACACCATTACATCCCTTTCCTCTTTTCCCTCCGCCCTACTTCGTTGTCACAGTGCCCTCCTGTTAGAGGAAGAGAGAAAAACTGGAAAATCATTTATCCATCCCACCCTCCCCTCTAAAGCAGTCACAGAGGTCCATTTGATGTTTTTAACCTAGTTAAGGGCTAATTCCAGCTCCAATTTGTAGGGACACTGAACTCACTTGAATTGCATTAATTGGCTCGGGCTATTTTTGGGCTAAATTTCACACCGTACGAAAGAGCTGAAACAACTTAAATCACACTAGAGCCATCAGTAAACTTGTTTATAACTTTCAGACAAAGCAACTTCTTAACTGCAAAGCACTGCAACAATCCAGTTTCCAAATCTGCGCAAGGCGAGTGATCAGAGCCCAGCTTGAGTTGTACAGCAATGCCGATAAGCAAATGTCTGGAAGCTTTCATATATATTACAAACACAGTTTTTATTAAAAGAGTTTTGTTCCTACCGGTCTCCACAGATCCTCGTTCAACTGAGCAGGCTGCAGCAGAAAACTATGCAAATATATCACCTGGCACATGAGTCATAAGTACAATTAGCTGACAGGTTAATGGATACACTTGGGGCAGGGCTACCGTACAACAAACTAGGTGCTTTGTGTAAGCCTACTATGCTGTACAATGAGAAGGGTACATACAGAAGCTAAAGGAAAACTAGGCAGATGAGATAGAATAACATACGAGACAGCACAGGTCCACGTCAGAGTGATCCACAGGTGCTAACGTTCTCTCCCTGTTTAAAAGCGCAAGTTTACGATACTGATTGATAGCTTTTACTCTATTATGCTGTAACTAAAGGACTGAAATTTATTCAGTCCTGACCAGGGGTCTCGGCCCAAAACGTCGGCTGTACTCCTCCCTATAGATGCTGCCTGGCCTGCTGCGTTCCACCAGCATTTTGTGTGCGTTGACCGAAATTTATCTTGGCTGGTAGTGGAAAGTGGATCAGTTAGCCTCTGCTCCGTTGGAAAAGAGAAAAGCTGGCCAGGAATGCCATGATTCACTACCTCCTACTCTGTGCAACTAACCGAGACGAGCATCACCATGATTTTTGTGAGCTGTTCCGGAGCTGACACACTGCTCGGTGTGTCTGTGGTTGCTCAAGCAACACTTCAGTGCCAGGTCTGCTCGTGCTCCGAAACGGGCAGCTGCAGCCCCTGCATGCAGTCACTTCATCGACGGTGTGGGAGCCGTGTACCTGTCCTCTATTTGCTTTGCGTTCTGTGTTGCACCTCGTCACATTAGTGGGGGCGCGGTGAGAACAAAAGCTCCTTGTTTATTTTGCGGCTGTTTGTAGCTTGGGAGCTCATATCTTTGCTGGCCACCTCCATGTTGCTGAGACAACGACTAACATTGCTGAGAAAATGCTCAATAATGCTTAATTGCACATTTGCTAATTGCTGATAAAGGATCGAAATAAGGAAGTCGACTCTGGAACGGTGATTTCATTGGAACTGTGGGTGTGACATCCAGGTATAACAACCCGGTGGCAGTTGCAGGCCAGCTGCAAATGTTTTGATTTTGGATTTGTTTTTGCCGCTACAAATGGCATGTTCTGGGTGCATTCACTCAGGGGTTTGGCTACACTTCACTACGAAGGTTGTTCTCAAGAATGACAAATCCTGGGTCGTTATTGCAACTTGCCTTCCTCCAAATATTCCTTTACTATCTTTAAAAGACGGTCCTCTCTTTGAACCTGCAAATAAAACAGTGCAAGGCCGCTTCAAAGCAGCAGTTCTCCCGTTAACTAGAGCAGTCCGTCCTGCCGTTCACGAAGCAACCATCTGCTTAACCTGAGAACGCCACAGTGTAGGGATTGTGATGGTTAAATAAAGCACAACAAATGTGGATACTTACTTACTGCCCTACGCCGCTGGTGTTTAGGGCACCAATAAAGATCCTCCATCTGTATATAGAAGGATTCTTTCTTGCTGTCTCCATATCAATTTTTTTTGAGCAGTCAGGGACGTTAGCCCTGAGCTGAACCTCCGAACCTGGAGGACCAGTGGACCATGCTTGGTCCGACCTCTACCCTTTGACCTGTTTGGCACGGGTGACTCTACCAGGAGCAAATACTCAAGGCCTGGACCCCAGCCGCCATAGCTCTCCAGGTCGTTGAGTCACGCAAGCCCCCAAACCCTGCGACGAGGCTGTGGCCCTCTTAGAAGCTCAGGGGGATAGCTGCCATATAACTGAGCAGATGGAGTGGAGGGGAAGGGAGAAGGAGACCGAATAAATAGCAGCCAAGACATTAATACCAGGAGGCTTCAGGCCCCACTCCTATCTGATGTTGTGTCACCTGGGTCGGAAGTGCAATAACAATACCTGCTCAAGAGATTCTGTTACAACAAGCTGTCAGGGATGGAGAGGGTTACGATCACGGGGAGGGGTGATCATCTTCTCCCAGTGGGAGAGGCGCCAACAAACAGTGGACGAGTGGTTCAGGGTTGGTCAGGGCCTTGTGGACGTACAGCATAATCGTTATCACAGTGAGAGTCAATGCTGTCAACAGAGGGGTGCAAGGACACAAAACAGCACTGGCAGAATACCAAGAGGAAGGTGGAGCGTAACACGGTGGGCAGAGCAGATTAGGTTTAGGTAAGGTAACTACTACTTGAAGCACAGTGTCTGCAGACATTTCCGACGCACACATCTGCAATTGCGATACTGGGTTAACCGATATGCAGATTCCGCCATTATTAAAAGTCCGTCGGTGCACATCAAAATAAATAAATTCTCCTCAGATAACACAGCAAACCAGTCCCAGCACGAACCAGCCCTTGAATATTTTGTTTTCATTGTGGGTAAACGTAACCCAAAAAGCTTGCAGCTTCCCTGTCTGTCAGCTTTTGTTAATTCACGTTTAACTTTACAGCAGTGTTGAGATGAAAGATTTTGAGAAACTATTTCACTGTCTTTGTTTCCGCTCCTCCCACCTACTAAAAATCCTGGTATCATTGTCCTACTACGTCACACCATTGTGGGTGCCCCCTACCTTACCCTTCCCTCACAGTAGCATATTATTTTCCTTGTCACTTCCTTGGGAATTAATCTTCTTTCATTTTCTCCTCCGTTACCCCCTTTGCTTCCGTCTGTCTCTTCCTTCCTGTAGGCGAGGGCTAATGGAAGGTATGGTCCAGCATTGCAAGACGAGGAGCTGCCAGCCACCGCTGGCTCTGCCTAGATTTGGAGTCAGAGGGAGAGATTCGGCACCGAGCAAGGTGCAACAGCCCAGCAAGACCACGGCAACCATGAAGCACCCATTTACACTCATCTTGTGTTAATAGATACTTGTCACCATCACCACTCCCAATCGCTTGTTCAGACACATCCTCTAACACTCTACCCTCCCAGTGATGCATTTCTCCTCTAATAACGGACCCGCTTCTTCTTCTTGCCACCCCACCCCCAACACATAACTCTTTAAATTATTTAGGTGACCATTCATCAAATTATGTACAACCAGGACCCCGTCAGAGATACTTAAATCATCCTTAGTGACAGGGGAGGAACTAGAGGATTGGAGGATAGCCAATATTGTTCCACTGTTTAAAAAAGGCTCTAAACATTAACCAGGAGATTACAGGCGGTTGAGTCTGGCATCATTTGCAGGAAAGTTATTGGAAGGTATTCAAAGGGAGCAGAGATATAAGTATTTGGATAGATAGGGACTGATTATGGATAGTCAGCATGGCTTCGTGCATTGTAGATAATCTTGTTTTTGAAAGAAGTTATCAGGAAAGTGGATGAAGGCAAAGAAGTGAATGGTGTCTATGTGGACTTTAGTGAGGCATTTGACAAGGTCCTGCATGGGAAGCTGGTCAGGAAGGTTCAGTTGCTCAAAATTCAATACAAGGCGGTAAATTGTATTAGATATTGTTCTTGGGAGAAGCCAGAGAGTGGTAGTAGAGGGTTGCCTCTCTGACTGGAGGCCTGGTGTGCCACACTGATTGGCGCTGGGTCCTTTCTTGTTTGTCATCCGTATCAATGATCTGGATGATAACGTGGTTAAAACTGGATCAGAAAATTTGTGGATGACACCAGGATTGGGGGTGTACTGGACAGTGAGGGAGGCTATCATGGCTTGCAGAGGGATCTGCATTAGCTGGAAAAATTCGGCTGAAAATGGCACATGAAATTTAATGCAGACAAGCGTGAGTTTTGCACTTTAGTGGGACCAGCCAGGGTAGATCCTACACAGTGAATGGTAGGGTACTGAGGAGTGTGGTAGAACAAAGGGATCTGGGAATACAGGTCCATAATTTGTTGAAAGTGGCATCACAGGTAGATGGGGTTGTAAAGAAAGCTTTTGGCACATTGCCTTCATAAATCAATGTATTGAATACAAGAATGGGATGTTATGTTGAAGATGTATAAGATGTTAGTGAAGCCTAATTTGGAGTATTGTGTGCAGTTTCAGTCACCTACCTACAGGAAAATGTAGACAATGTTGAAAAAGTACAGAGAAAATTTACAGGGATGTTACCAGTTCTGGAAGACTTGAGTTATAAAGAAAGATTGAATAGGTTAGGACTGTTTTTTTTATATATAACATAGAAGATTGGGAGGAGATTTGATAGAGGCATACAAAATTATGAGGGGTATAGATAGGGTAAATACAAGCAGGCTTTTTCCTCCGAGGTTGGGTGAGATTACGATCTGAGGTCATGGGTTAAGAGTGAAAGGTGAGAAATCTAAGAGAATATGAGGGGAAACTTCTTCACTCAGAGGGTCATTAGAGTGTGGAATAAATAGCCAGCACAAGTGGTGCATGGAATCTTGATTTCAACGTTTAAGAGAAGTTTGGATAGGTACATGGATGATAGGGATATGGGGGCTGTGGTCCCAGTGCAGGCTGATGGGACAAGGCAGTTTAAAAGGTTTTTTCATGGGCTGTTTCCGTGCTGTACTCCATAACCATGACTCAGATACTGATTGACCAACTCACAACCTGCCTTCTTCTTTCCTCTCTAAGAATGTGTGGTCTTCAGGCGTTGTCGCCCTCTGCTGATTTCTCTTCCTAGCCTCAGTCCTCTCTTACTTTGCTTACATTCAGAACTCAAGTTGTTTTAAAGAAACTTCATCAGGGTGACAGAAAGAATGTTCACTGGAACCGCATCTTACTCAATGTCTGCGTCCATCTCATGGGTGCTAGAAACTATATCTTTCAGATCTCAAGTTGACCTAGCTAGAATCGATGAGTCAATGAGCCAACTTTCAAATTCAACTGCAGTTTTTTTAAACTAAAATTAACACACAGGTTCTTTTGAATCTTAACAGGTGCAACACAAGAACAAGAGCAGACATCTCAGTTTTTTAGGTAAAGGTTATAGATAGATGGATAGATACTTTATTGATCCCAAATGAAATTCCAGTGGTCACAGTTGCAATACAAGTGCACAGATATATAAATTATTAGAAGAGAAGTAAGAAAGAATAAAAAACGTTACCTCAAACAGTCTAACAGGAGGGGGTCATCACTTCCCTGGCTATAGGTGACTCATTATAGAGCCTAATAGCCGAGGGTAAGAATTATCTCATATAGTGCTCTTTGGAGCAGCGCAGTTGTCTTAGTCTATTACTAAAGGTGCTCCTCTGTTCAATCAAGATGGCATGCAGAGGGTGAGAAACATAGTTCAGAATTGCCAGGATTTTCCATAAGGTCCTTTGTTCTACCACAGCCTCCAGTGTGTTCAGTTTGACTCCTGTAACAGAGCCAGCCTTTCTAATCAGTTTATTGAGCCTGTTGGCATCACCAGTGTTGATGCCATTGCCCCAGCACACCACTGTATAGAAGATTGTACTGGAAACAACAGACTGGTAGAACATGTGAAGGAGAGGCCTGCACACTCCAAAGGACCTCAGACTCCTCAGGAAGTACAGGTGACTCTGGCCCTTCTTGTAAGCAGCCTCTGTGTTGGTGCTCCACTCAAATCTGTCATCCAGGTCCTCACCACATCACCATCAACAGTAACAGGGAAGTGTGCAGACTTAGTCTTCTTAAAATCCATCACCATCTCCTTTGTAGTAAGGAGTTGGTGAGGTGTCTTTCAGTGAAGAGTGGAGCAGGCTCATTCTGTGTTGTAAATATCCAGTACTGATTGCACAAATGAACCATGTTTAGTGTTGGAGACAGAAGAGACTGCAGTTGTTGAAAACTGGAGCCAAACATGATCTGCTGGAGAAAGTCAGCAGGTCAGGCAACATCTACAAAGGGTGGACAATGTTTCAAGTTGAGACCTTCCAACTAGATTGTTTAGCAATGTGTAGATTACACTTGCTGAAATCCCATCAATCCTTCAATATTGAAAGCTAGTCCCAACTCAGCCACAGAGGATTTAAAATTAATTATTATCTCAAAAAGTAAAATTGCCATTCTTAATTTTCAAAATTAAGGAAAATTGTTGAATGAAAAAAGTGTGCAACCAGAAGACCTTATTCCAACAGTACTGTTGACTGAATGGTACTGGTATATGCTGAAAATTGGGTTTGATGTCTATTTGTCAAATTGTTGAAATAAGAAACATTAAGGAAGTCAGTTCAGCAGATAAATATCATCAGATTCAAACAATATATGAAACTGTCCGGATTGTTTCGAAAGTCTTTCAACACTTATTTCAATATTAGAAATTTGAAAGGAAAAATGCCGTGGATGATAAAAACAATTAATTTTACAGTGATCTGTTGAAACGTTTTTGGTCAATGGGGTAATCCCAAAGTGATAGATGCTCAGAATGGAAAACTAGTTGTTGAATATGACATGCACTTTGACAGAGAAGTGAGATTATTTGATATTATACTTCTCCATAGCAACTTAACTTCAGTGAATTATGGGTACAATTTGATATCATACCTCTCCATGGCAACATCATCTCGGTGAATTATGGGTACTATTTATATTATACCTCTCCATAGCAACATCATCTCGGTGAATTATGGGTATTATTTGATATTATACATTACATATGCAATAAATAACAGAATATTCAAATATTCAGCAGCATCTGGTACAGAGAAACTGCAGTAACATTTTGGGTTTGTGACTTTGCATGATAACATTATTCAAAGCTTGAATAGCTCTGATTAGCAGTTGGTACTTGCCCGATGCTCTGAGAAAGGGTCATAGACTGAAACATGAACTCTGCTTTCTTCTCCATAGATGCTGTCTAACCTGCTGAACATTCACCACTTTTCTTTCAGCTTTCCAGCGGCTGCAGTGTTTTGTCACAAGCATCCTAGTCATTTTAGAAACATACCCAGCTAACCACATTGCTCAAAGGGGGTCTCTACAATAAACTAAACATGCTTATGGCATCTTGACACACTCTGATGGAAAATTACAGATGCCCAATGGAAATACATACAATATAAGAAATCACGCCATGAATATCATTCAGGAAACACAAGGGATTAGTGTATCAACAGGCAAGTCACTATTGCATTATATAGTTTATCGGTAATATATAATAACAATAATAATAATTCATAGTTATAAAATTGGTGAACAGATGGGAAAGCAATCAGGTGAAAAAGAAAATTATAAATGCATCTTTCTCTGATTGTTGCACTGTGATTAGTGGGAAACTGCAGGGATTGTGTTTTGGGACCAGAACAGTGACTTGGCTGAATGGACCAAACGTTATATCGCTGTGTTTGCTGATGATACAAAACCAGGAGGACTGTGAATAGGGGGTGGTGAGGTGGTGGTGGGGAGGATGGGGAGATGTAAAGTGCTTTCAGGGGGAATGGGCACGCACAGTGTTATAAATAATCCACTTTGGTGTATAGAAATGCCGGCGATTTTTTAAAACAATGACAGGGCAATTATGAAGGCAAATGAGGCAAATGGTATACTGGTCTTTAAGAGTCAAATAGTCATAGAGCATCCTGCACAGAAACAGGCCCTTTGACCCATCAATTCCATGCTGACCATTTACTCTAAGCCTGTGTTAATCCCATTGTTTATTCCCACTTTCTCATCAACTTGCACCCCTCTCCCTTCCAGAGTCAACTACTATACACTGGGCAAAATTTTCAGTAGACTGCATTACAAGAGGATTTGAATACAAGAATACAGATGTCTTAAATTAACTCTATAGACACTAAGTGATACTGAAACCATTATAGTCTATCTATTGTTGATTCTTTTTTTACTTTAAAAAGCTTAAGCATGTCATAGGAGGACTGACACAAGGATGTACCAATTTGGTTCCGAAAATGGTAGGTCTGATGTCTGATAAGAGATTGAGTAGGCTGGGCATCTGTGCTGTAGAATTCAGCAGTGAACAAAATTCACACAAGGAGGGTACTTCCCTTGGCTGAGAAGTGTGGAACTAAGGTTCACAGATTTAAAGAGCACATTTAGGACTGAGATGATGAAAAATGCATTCACTCAGATTGAGTTGAGTCTTTTTATTCTCCACCCTGGAGGTGCAGTCTTTGAGTTTATTCAAGATAGATGAAGGATTTCTGGATAATGTGAGAATTATGGATACAAGGAAAATTCCTGACAATTGAGCAGAAGAAAAGGATTGGCCTCAACAACCCACTAAAGTTCTTTATTTTATGTTTGTGTAAGCACTTCTATCTAGGATAAGCAAGTTAAGTAATATAGACCACAGAACAACTGAGGTATATAAGACCCAGTAGCAGAATTAGGCCATTCAACCCTGATGATTTATTATCCCTCTTAAACCCCATTATCCTGCCTTCACCCCGTAACCCTTCATGCCCTGATTAATCAAGAACCTATCAACCTCCACCTTAAACATACCCAATGACTTGGCCTTCACAGCTGTCTATGGCAATGCATTCCACAGATTCACCACCCTCTGGCTAACAAAATTTTTCCTCACCTGTGTTCTAAATGGACATCCCTCAATTCTGAGGGTGCGCCTTCTGCTCCTGAACTGCCCCACTATAGGAAACATCCTCTCCACATCCACTCTATCCAGATCTTTCAATATTCAATTGGTTTCAATTAAGATTCCACTCCCCTCCACCCCCCCGTTCTTCTAAACTCCAGTGAGTACAAGCCCAGGACCATCTCAAGAAAAGAAAATGTTAATGTATGCAGCTCATGTTTCTCTCTTTAAGATGTTGGCAGGTTAAAATTAATGGTATTTTATTACAATCGTGAAGAGAACAATTAACAAACATTTGTATTCAATACTGAACATTTTCCTTACCTTGCTAGATTTTCCAGTTGGGCTTTTGGGACTTTTGGGTTCCAGCTTTGTGCTTTGAATAGTGTCTGCTACCTGTTCATTGTTGTGCACCAATTCAGAGTCCCGTGTGACTTGTTCACCTTCATTGCAATCATTGGTCTGGACGGATCTGTAGAAGAGTAACAATATTGTTCCAAATCTAATGCTTGAACCAAATACCCTTCTTCAATGCTTCCTAATAAGATGTTACCGCAGCAACTAAAATGATATACTGACCATTGCAATTCCAACAGCAGGCTCATCTTATGAATGCGCCAAGTTCGTTGTTTATGCGTAGTTCGTTGTTTCTGTTTTATTATTAGTGGCAGGGTGTTTAATTAAGTAAATCATGCTGCAGTTATATAAAACTTCAGTCAGACCACACTTGGAGCATTGAGTGCCCTTTCTGGTCGCCCCATTATAGGAAGGATGTGGAGACTGTGGAAAAGACGCAGACAAGGTTTACCTTGATGTTGCCTGCATCAGCGGGTGTGAGCTCTGATGGGAAAATTGGGTTGTTCTCCTTAGAGCGTTGATGACTTTAAGGAGAGATGTGATGGATAGTTTTTTTTTTAAATTATGGCAGGTATAGATAGGGCAGACAGTAAAAAAAATTGTTCCCCAGGATAGAAATGTCAAACTCCACTGGACGTGCTTTTAATATTGGGGGGAGGAGCTTAAAAGCAATGTGAGGGGCATTTTTTTTTTTGCAGAGAGTGGTTGGTTGCCTGGACTGTTTTTCCAGAGGTAGCAGTGGAATCAAGCAGTTTAGAGAAATTTAGATAGACACATGAATACAAAGGGAATGGAGGGATGTGGGTGATAAACAGGACCATAAATCAGCATTAAGACTGGCACAATATTGTGGGCCAAATGGCCTGCCTGATGCCGTACTCTTCCAGGTTCCCTGTCCGATCTCATTACCTTCAGTGCTTCCTGTTGTATTTTGTCACAGCAAGGCCAAATAAGGCTTTTTCCTCGTCAGCTGATAAGATGCTAATAAAACACTGTTGAACAAAGTCCATGCTGGCATTGTACAAGTTGGATGGGATATTTCGCAAGTTTTAATAAATACCCTCACGGGTACATTGACAGTTCATGTAAGTTCTAAGTATATCTGGGCACAACATTGAGTGCTTTGTACTGAGAAGGGTCTCCAAGATAAGGTGGTAATGGGGCAGAGACCAGGCTTTTTAATGGGACCAGCTGGTCAGGCTGAGTAGACCCTCCGGGCTTCTTACCTTGGGACAACTGTGCACCATACAAGTATTGCAGTAAAGTTTGATGTTCAGTCACATGATCTTCAAATAACTCACACCACTTCCAAGTACATCCTGTGGATCTGTGGGTGCAATTTACCAAACCACATGAAGCAGCAGGCCTCGGCTGTGGAGAAGTATGATCCTGGAGTTCAGCTGTGAGTCAGTGAATAGGCACACAGGCTCAAAGCATCAGGACAACACTGCAGAAACTGGAGATCTGAAATACTCTTGGAAAATAACCACGAACAAGAACTCACGTTTCAGGTTAGGCAACATCCAATCGGCCTGAAACATCATCTCCTGCCTTTTCCTCCATACACGGTGCCTGACTTGCTGGGTACCAAGAAAGGTTTTATTTCAATCTGTTGTCTCGCCTGTGTAAGGCAAACATTGCAACTACATTTGCATGCAAGAGATGGAGCCTTGTTAGGGGAACTCTTTGAATTTCTGGATATAGCACAATTGAAGAAGAAACAACCTCCCTACTCTGCCAATTGCAGATGACTGCTCTCTCACCAATGCATCACTCTACTCATTGTCCTGAGGTGAAAGCATTTCTAGTTTTGTAGCAAAATGTAATCTTTTTTTTTATTAAGGTTGCTTTTATTTGTAATTCCCCAACCTGATTAAACACATAGAAAGAGACTTTACACACTCAGGCAGATTATATTTACAGAGTCTGTGGTGTTGTGAAAGACCTGCCTTACAGTAAGTGTCATCGCACTCATGTCCTCTCAAGTCAGAACGTGACGGATTCACCCCCACCCATGGATTTCAGTGCTCTCCACACCTCACTTCTTGCTGAGCCTGCCCTCACCTGTCAACTGCAGCTGCAGAATTTATCACCATGGATTTTCTTCCAGTCTCTCAGAGCCACTTCTGGAATTCTGAAAGGATATACCCTCGGCTCTCCTCAATCTGTCATCAGCTTCTCAGCTATACCATCCCTTTTTTCCTTCAGCTCAACTTGTCACCACTTCTCCCTAGATCCTCTGTGAAGCCAGGCTGCCTCGTCCGATACCCGTTACTGGAAGAGCAGGAATTTGCTCCATTTCAATACGGGACAGACCAAAGCCATTGAGTCCCTACTGCAAGTTCCACTCTTTGTGTCTGGCTGAACCAGATTTCTCACAATCTTGCTGTTGTAACTGTGCTTGGGCTGACTTGTCAGGCTTGAAACCTTCTAGAAAACCCAACTGCAAGTCCATGTCATATTTGACCCCACGGTTTCAACTTTACATCAGCACCTTCATCAAGGCTGTCTACTGCCCCTGACAATGTTATCCAGCACTGCCCCTGTGGAATCTCTTTCCCTTACCACGTCCAGTTTCAGGACAGCTCCCCACCTTTGTTTGACTTCCTGCATGGCTGACTTCCTCGTTAAACACCATGAAAGCGAGCATGCCATACACCTTGACCACTTTATCCACGCTTGCACAGCCACTTTCAGTGCAATATGGGCCTGGACCCTAAGATTCCTCTGTACTATCATCAACTGTACAATTTTCTCTTCCACTTCGACATCACAAATAGCAAAACCTCTCCTCCTTACCTTTCTTCCACAGTTCACTGTCCTCTCCTATCAGATTCCCTCACCTTCAGCCCTCTACCGCTTCCACCAATCACCTCCCAGCTTCTTACTTCCCTCCTCCCTTCCCCACCCACTCACCTTCCCCCATACTTGGTTCTAGTTATCATCTGCTAACGTGTACTCTTTTCCCTCCCCACACCACCTTATTCTGGCTTCCACCCCCTTCCTTTCCAGCCTCGATAAAGGGCCTTGCTCTGAAATGGCCACTGTTTATTCCCCTCCTTAGGACTGTTTCTTTTTTGAATAAAGGCAAAGCATTTGCTATTCTAAACCCCCTTCAGCCTGTTGCTCATGAGGACACAAAGATCCTCGTCAAAGCCCCAGTAATCTCCCCGCTTCTTTCCTTCAATATTCTGAGAAAAACACCATCATGCTCTGGAAACATACAAGCCTTAATGCTTTCTCAAAGACCTACAGCACCTCCTCCTTAATCTCAAAATACCCCAGAACATGAGCACACCCCACTCTGTTTTCACTGTTCTCTAGTATCTTCTCTTCAATACCAACACAAAGTACTCATTTAGTACCTCAGACACTTGCTCTGACTCCAAACACAATTTCCCTCCTTTATCCTGGAGTGGAGCTACCCACTCCCTCTCCTTGGTTATCAGAATCAGAACAAAGTTTATCACCACTGACATATGTCATGAAATTTGTTGTTTTATGACAGAGTATAGTTCAAGATATAAAACATTAATGTAAGTTGCAATTAAAAAGTGCAATAGTTAAAGAATGCAAAAGAAGAACAGTGAAGTAGTGTTCATGAGATCATGGAACGTTCAGGAGTCTGATGGCAGAAGGGAAGAAGCTGTTCCTGAAATGCTGAGAGTATGCATCTTCAGACTCCTGTATCTCCTCTTTTTCTTAGTACAGTCGTCCCTCCTTATCCGCGAATTCCGCATGCGCGAATTCAACCAATCGCGAAAACCCGGAAGTGCTCTTCCAGCATTTGTTGTTCGAGCATGTACAGACTTTTTTTTTCGTCATTATTCCCTAAACAATGCAGTATAACAACTATTTTACATAGCATTTACATTGTATTAGGTATTAAAAGTAATCTAGAGATGATTTAAAGTATATTGGAGGTTGTGTGTGTGTTATCGTGGATCAGGATCGAGAAAAATCGGAAGTTCTCTTACCAAGGAAGTCGGAACAGGTACATCCGGTATTATTTAGCGTTAGTTAGTCAAATGTTTGCCTTAGTATATAGTATATATTTTACCTTTCTATGCATATAAAACACTTAAGAAACGTATGTTTCAGCGCCGGGCTTGGGAACGGAATTCGATCCAGTGACAGACCGTTTTCGAGTGTGCTCTCCATCCATGCCGGGTTGATGTGGAGGATCAAAGGATCAAAAACCCAAAACCCCAAAATTAAACCACTGCGTTGCTTAGTAATAATTGTAGCTTGCATCGGGGCAGAGCCTTTCTCACTTTATCCTTTAAAATTGTTCCGATCGTTGACCGACGTAGCCTAACGTCTTTCCAATGACCGATGGCGTTTCACCTCTTTCCGATCGCTTTATTATTTCCACTTTATTTTCAATCGTGATCGTGATTATCTTCGCGAACAGAAACACTGTGGATTCAGATCTCTGTCGCCGGGTCCTGATGTCCACCGCACTGAGACAGGTTAAATAAGGTCTGGGGTTCTGCTGGGTCCTAAGGTCCAGCGCATTGAGACAGGTTGAATAAGGGACTTGAGCATCCGCGAATTTTGGTATCCGCGAGGGGTCCCGGAACCAATCCCTCGCGGATAAGGAGGGCCGACTGTATGGGTATCAAATTCCTTGGGATTATACTTGAGATCCTGCTTACCAAGGGCATTTCAAGATCTCTTTTGGCTTCCTAATTGCCTGCTTGAGCATTTTCCTGCTACCCTTACATTCCACAACGATTTTAGCTTCCTAAACCCTGCATATTCTTCCTGTTGCTTCCTGAATAAATTTTGGACCCCTGGGATCATCCAGGGTCCTCTTACCTTACCATCCTTGCCCTTGCTCCGCAGCAGAACATGCCGATCCTGAGCTCTGATCAGCTAGTCTTTACACAACTTCCACACCTCAAGTGTGGACTCGACTGACAGCAGCTGCTCTCAATCAGTGCCCTTTAGTTCCTGTTTTATCTTGTCATGATTCGGCCTCTCCCAATCTAATACCTTCCTACAAGATCCAGTTTTATCCTCACTCATAATCATCTTAAAACAGAAGGAGCTATGGTCGCTGTTCCCAAAATGTTCAGGTCTGTCACCAGGCCTGGCTCAATTCCCAAAACTAAGCCCAGTTTCTTCTTCTGGAGTTTCCACATACTGTTGCAAGAGGGTAAGAAGCTGTTGCTCCCTTTTTAAATAACTGCCGCCTGTAGTTGGAGTTTCCACATACTGCTGCAGGGATCTGTTCTAGGACCCCTTCTCTTCGTGATTCTTATAAATGACCTGGATGAGGAAGTGGAGGGATGGGTTAGTAAATGTGCTGATGACACAAAGGTTGGAGGTGTTGTGGATAGTGTGGAGGGCTGTCAGAGGTTACAGCAGGACATTGATAGGATGCAAAACTGGGTAGGTCAAATATGATGGCAGAATATAGTATTAATGGTAAGACTCTTGGCAGTGTGGAGGATCAGAGGGATCTTGGTATCCGGGTCCATAGGACACTCAAAGCCACTATGCAGGTTGACTCTGTGGTTAAGAAGGCATACGGTGCATTGGCCTTCATCAACTGTGGGATTGAGTTTAAGAGCCAAGAGGTAATGTTGCAGCCAAATAGGACCCTGGTCGGACCGCACTTGGAGTACTGTGCTCAGTTCTGGTCACCTCACTGCAGGGAGGATGTGGAAACTATAGAAAGGGTGTAGGGGAGATTTACAAAGATATTGCCCGGATTGGGGAGCATGCCTTATGAGAATAGGTTGAGTGAACTTGGCCTTTTCTCCTTGGAGTGGCGGAGAATGAGAGGTGACTTGAGAGAGGGATGTAAGATGATGAGAGGCATTGATCATGTGGATAGTCAGAGACTTTTTCCCAGGGCTGAAATGGTTAGCATGAGAGGACACAGTTTTAAGGTGCTTGGAAATAGGTACAGAGGAGATGGCAGGGAGTAAGATTTTAACACAGAGTGGTGAGTGTGTGGAATGGGCTGCTGCCAATGGTAGTGGAGGCGGATACGATAAGGTCTTTTAAGAGACTCCTGGATAGGAACATGGAGTTTAGAAAAATAGAAGGCTATGGGTAATCCTAGGTAATTTCTAAAGTACGTACGTGTTCGGCACAGCATTGTGCGCCGAAGGGCCTGTATTGTGTTGTTTCTATATTGTTCCTGTAATCTATGTTTCTAAGAACTGCTCTTGGATGCACTGAAGAAATGCCACTCCATCTAAATGTTTCTTCTTTTAAGGGAATACCAATGAATACTGAGGAAGTTAAAGCCACCTATTATGGCAAGCCTGTTGTTCCTGCATCTTTCCATAATCTGTCTGCTGTTCTGTTCCTACACCTCTCAGTGGCTATGGGAGGCCTAGAGTATAATCCCCTCAGTATTACCCATTTCAGAGCTCCACCCAAACTGCCTCTGCGTTTGAGCTCTATGGTACGTCCTCTCTCGAGTACCATTGTGATATTTTCCCTTAATGGCCATGTAACCCCTCTACTCCTTTTACCCCATTTTCTATCGCGTCTAAAACAGTGAAAGCCATTGAGCAGCCAGTCCTGTTCTTCACACATCCACCTCTGTAACAGCAACTACACAGAAATTTCATGTACTGAACCTCCTCGCCCATAATACTCCTAATACATTCCAGCCCATCGTACCATCTTTAATAGCCTGTTCCTTGCTAGCCTTTCTTTCAGTCTTACCTGTCATACCATTTTTCTTGTATTATACCCTACCCACCTTGCTGTCTTGTTGCTGTGGTTGTTGGTCCTTTGCCACACCAGTTAAAACCCTACTGATTAGCACAAGCCAACCTCCCAGCAAGGATACCCTCCAGTTCAGATGTAAACTATCTTGTTTTTACAACTTACGTGTGCCCTGGACGATTGCCCAATGATCCATAAATCTGAAGCTCTCCTTCCTGCATCAGCTGATAAGCTGCAAGTCGAACTGCACTTTTCATCTAATGGTCGGCTCACAAAGTAGCCGAAGTCATTTTGAACCACTTAATCTTCTTGTCGTTCAAGTAATTGACTTCAGGAAGAGAGGCAGCACTGAGGTTGAAAGGTTGAGGGCTTCAAATACCAAGGAGTGCCCTGGTCCAACCACCTAGGTCAAGAAAGTTCATCAACAACTCCGCCTCCTTGGGAGGCTAAAGGAATTTGTTATGTCCCTGTCGACCATCACCATTTTCTACCGGTGCGCCATTCAAAGCATCTTATCTGGATGCATCACGGCTTGGCACGTCAACTGCTCTGCTCTGCAGAGTTGTGGACACAGCTTAGCACAAGACAGAAACCAGACCCCTGTAATGCTGAGGCCTTGCTCAGCCCACACTTGGAGTATTGTGAGCAGTTTTAGGCCTCATAGCTAAGAAAGGAAGTGCTGACACTGGAGAGGGTCCAGAAGAGGTTTATGAGAATAATCCTGGGAATGAAAGGGTAAATGTATCAAGAGCGTTTCATAACGCCGCAAATGTATTTGCTGGACTTTAGCATGAGGGAAGAGTGGAGAAGATGTGGGAGAGTCTAGAACCAGAGGGCACATCAGAATAGAAAGATTTCCCTTTAGAACGCAGATGAGGAGGAACTTCTTCAGCCTCAGGGTGCTGAATCTGTGGAATTCGTTGCCAAAGACAGCTGTGGAAGCTAAGGCATTACGTATATTTAAAGCTGAGATTGATGGCTTCCTGATTAGTAAGAGCATCCAAAGTTACAGGGAGAAGGCAGGAAAATGGGATGGAGAAAGAAAATAAACCAGCCATCATCCAATGGCACAGCAGACTCGATGGGCCAAATGGCCTAACTTGCTTCTAAGTCTTATCTTAAGGACTCTGTGAATACTTACGCTGCCTCAAGGCAGCCAGCATAATCGAAGTCCCCACACACCCTGGGCATTGTCTGTTCTTCCCCCCCCCCCCCCAACTGGGCTGAAGATACAAAGAACTGAAAGCATGTTCTGAGACAACTGAACGGTTCCCTAGTACACTACAATGGATCTTGAACTCACAGTGGACCTCATATGATCTTGCTCCTTATTGCCTACCTGACCTGCACTTTCTCTAAAGCAATTCCACTTCATTCTGCATTGTTATTGTTCTACCTTGTCCTCAGTGCACTGGGTAATGAATTGATCTGTATGAACAGTATGCAAGACAAGTTTGCCACTGTATCTTAGTACATATTGTAGCGGTGTGCTACACGCAGCGCTGAAATAACGACACGGAGTCGTAAACTGCAGTTAAAAAAAGATTTTATTTGAACTTCACGGCCTCGCTTTAAAGCCTCCCTGATCCTGCCCTCCCCGGGCGCGGATGCTGTAGGGGGCACATACTCACAGTCCCGCGCGGGCTTTTCCCTTTGTTGGTGAAGCAGAACTAGCGCCCTTTTGGGACTGGCCTTTGTGCTGGCGCGCTGGCTATTTGTGAGCCGGTTCGAGTGCGCTAGGAAGTGGGTCGCCACATAACCCCCCCCCCCCCCCCAGAACCGGCGATACACCCCCCAATGTACACAGACTGGGCCGGACCCTGTTTGGGAGGTCTGCCTCTGCGCCGCGGTGCCGGAACCTCGACCGGTTGCGCCAAGTCCACATGGGCCGGTTTGAGTCGGTCCACTGTGAAAACCTCCTCTCTCCCCCCAACGTCCAGCACGAACGTGGACCCGTTGTTCCTGAGCACCGTAAATGGCCCCTCATAGGGCCGTTGCAGCGGTGGCCGATGCCCGCCCCTTCATACAAACACAAACTTACAGTTCTGCAGGTCTTTGGGTACGCAGGTCGGGTTCTGCCCATGCTGCGAAGTGGGTATGGGGGCCAGGGCACCGAGCCTCTCGCGTAGTCTGCCCAGGACTGCTGCGGGTTCTTCCTCTTGCCCCCTTGGGGCTGGTATGAACTCCCCGGGGACAACCAGGGGTGTGCCATGCACCAACTCGGCCGACGAGGTGTGCAGATCGTCTTTGGGTGCCGTGCGGATGCCGAGTAGGACCCAGGGAAGCTCGTCCACCCAGTTAGCTCCTTGCAGGCGGGCCATGAGAGCCGACTTCAGGTGACAGTGGAAACTGTCCGACTGTGGGTGGTAGGCAGTAGTGTGATGCAGTTGAGTCCCCAAAAGGCTGGCCATAGCTGACCACAGGCTGGAGGTGAACTGGGTGCTTCTGTTGGAGGTAATGTGGGCCGGTACACCAAAGCGGGACACCCAGGTGGCGATCAGTGCCCGGGCGCAAGATTCGGAGGTGGTGTCGGTGAGCGGGATCGCCTCTGGCCATCTTGTGAACCGGTCCACGATAGTCAGGAGGTGCCTGACACTGGCAGGGGGCCCACGATATCCACATGAATGTGGTCGAAACGCCGGTGGGTGGGGTGGAACTGCTGCGGCAGGGCTTTGGTGTGCCGCTGTACCTTGGCCGTCTGGCAGTGTATGCACGTTCTGGCCCATTCACTGACCTGCTTGTGGAGTCCGTGCCAAACGAACCTGCTGGAGACCATCCGGACGGTAGTCCGGATGGAGGGGTGCGCCAAGTTATGAATGGAGTCGAAAACGCGTCGCCGCCAGGTTGCCAGGACAATGGGACGGGGTTGGCCAGTGGTGACATCACAGAGTAGGCCTGGGCCTATGGGGAGGTCCTGGAGCTGCAAACCGGAGACTGCGGTTCTGTAACTAGGGATCTCCTCGTCTGCCTGCTGCGCCTCTGCCAGCGCCTCAAAGTCTACCCCTTGAGAAAGGGCATGAATGTTAGGGCGAGAGAGCGCGTCCGCCACGACATTGTCCTTACCCGAGACGTGCCGGACATCCGTCGTGTATTCAGAGATGTAGGACAGATGGCGCTGCTGGCGGGACGACCGGGGATCGGACACCTTCGTGAACGTAAAGGTAAGCGGCTTGTGGTCCGTGAACGTGGTGAAGGGCCTACCCTCTAAGAAGTACCTGAAATGCCGGATTGCCAGGTATAGCGCCAACAGTTCCCGGTTGAAAGCACTGTATTTGAGCTCGGGTGGCCGCAGGTGTTTGCTGAAAAACACCAGGGGTTGCCAGCGACCCGCGATGAGTTGCTCCAGTACCCCACCGACTGCCGTGTTAGATGCTTCCACTGTGAGGGTGGTAGGGACGTCCGTTCTGGGGTGCACTAGCATCGCGGCGGTTGCCAAGGCTTCTTTCATTTTAACGAAAGCGGCGGCGGACTCCTCATCCCAGGCAATGTCCTTGCCCGGACCTGACATCAGGGCAAACAGGGGGCGCATGATTCGGGCAGCTGAAGGGAGGAAGCAGTGGTAGAAATTTACCATGCCCATGAATTCCTGAAGGCCCTTGATTGTGGTGGGTTGGGGAAAATGGCGGACCGCGTCTACCTTAGCGGGCAGAGGGGTTGCCCCGTCTTTAGTAATCCTGTGGCCCAGGAAGTCGATGGTGTCGAGCCCGAACTGGCATTTGGCCGGGTTGATTGTTAGACCGTATTCACTCAGTCGGGCGTTGAGTTGACGGAGGTGGGACAGATGCTCCTGATGACTGCTGCTGGCTATGAGGATGTCGCCCAAATAGATGAATGCGAAGTCCAGGTCGCGTCCCACCGCGTCCATTAACCGCTGGAACGTCTGTGCGGCATTCTTCAGGCCGAACGGCATGCGGAGGAACTCAAAAAGGCCGAAAGGGGTGATGAGTGCCGTTTTGGGGACGTTGTCCGGATGCATTGGGATTTGATGGTATCCCCGGACGAGGTCTACCTTGGAGAAGATCCGTGCGCCGTGCAGGTTTGCTGCAAAGTCCTGAATGTGCGGCACAGGGTAGCGGTCCGGTGTTGTAGCCTCGTTCAGCCTGCGGTAATCGCCGCACGGTCTCCAGCCCCCTGTCACTTTGGGCACCATGTGCAGGGGGGGAGGCCCATGGGCTGTCGGACCGCCGTATGATCCCCAATTCCTCCATCCTCTTGAACTCCTCCTTCGCCAGTCGGAGCTTGTCCGGGGGAAGCCTTCGAGGACGGGCGTGGAGGGGTGGTCCCTGGGTCGGGATGTGGTGCTGTACGCCGTGTCGGGGCATGGCTGCCGTGAACTGTGGTGCCAGAACCGATGGGAAATCCACCAGGACTCTGGTGAAGTCGTTGTCGGACAGCGTGATGGAGTCGAGGTGTGGGAAGAACATCTGAAAGGTCTCGGCGTGGACCAGTCTCTGCCTCAGCAGGTTGACCAGCAGGCTGTGAGACCGCAAAAAACCCGCACCCAGAAGCGGTTGGGCTACGGCGGCCAGTGTGAAGTCCCACGTGAACCGGCTGGAGCCGAACCGTAGCTGCACCGGACGGGTGTCATAGGTCCTTACTGTGCTGCCGTTCACGGCCCTCAGGGGGGGACCTGGTGCCCTGTTGCGGGTGTCGTAACTCGTCGGAGGTAAGACGCTGATCTCGGCACTGGTGTCGACCAAAAAACGGCGTCCCGACTGTTTGTCCCACACACACAGGAGACTATCCCGATGGCCAGCCACCGTAGCCATCAGCGGCGGCTGGCCCTGGCGTTTCCCGGGAACTGGCAGGGCGGGCTTCTGTGCCCCACCACTGGTGGTAGAAGCACCATTGTTCGTTGGGCTCCTCACCCCTGCCTCTGGAGTTAGCGGGCTCTGCGGCCGGGCCTGGTCTGGTTTGCTGCTGGGAGCGTGGCCTGGTGATCTGTGCAACGGACACCCCACTCTCCTTCTTGGCTTTCCACTGCACGTCAGCCCGGGCTGTCACCTTCCGGGGGGTTGCTGAAATCCGCGTTGGACAGCAGCAGGCGTACGTCCTCGGGCAGCTGTTCCAGGAATGCCTGCTCAAACATGAGGCAGGGCTTGTGTCCTCCGGCCAGAGACAACATCTCATTCATTAAAGCCGATGGAGGTCTGTCTCCCAAACCATCCAGGTGCAGTAAACGGGCAGCCCGCTCGTGCCGTGAGAGTCCGAAAGTCCTTATGAGCAGGGCTTTGAATTCTGTGTATTTGCCGTCTTCCAGGGGTGACTGTATGAACTCCTCAACCTGGGCCGCTGTGTCCTGGTCGAGGGAGCTCACCACGTAGTAGTAACGTGTGTCCTCCGAGGTTATCTGCCGAATGTGGAATTGGGCTTCTGCTTGCTGGAACCATAGGTGAGGTTGCAGCGTCCAGAAGCTTGGCAGTTTCAACGAAACTGCATGAACAGATGCGGCGTCGGTCATATTCGGCCCAAATATCGTTTGGGCCGTCGGGGTCACCAATTGTAGTGGTGTGCTACGCGCAGCGCTGAAATAACGACACGGAGTCGGTAAACTGCAGTTAAAAAAGATTTTATTCGAACTTCGCAGCCTCGCTTTAAAGCCTCCCTGATCCCGCCCTCCCCAGGCGCGGATGCTGTAGGGGGCACGTACTCACAGTCCCGCGCGGGCTTTTCCCTTTGTTGGTGAAGCAGACTTGGCGCCCTTTTGGGACTGTCCTTTATGCCGGCGCGCTGGCTATTTGTGAGCCAGTTCGAGTGTGCTAGGAAGTGGGTCGCCACAATATGACAATAATAAACCTGACCCATTTCTAATTTTTACCCCATCACAATGCTGGGAGAGAGGCATTTTAAGAAGATGGCAATGGATGCAAAGCCAGTTTCAATCTGAATTTCACACACTTTGTTAAGCAAGGGTAAGGTCAAAGGAAATGAGTTATGAATTAGGTCACAGGTCAGCCCAAGCGTCTTCCATCTGGAGCTTTCTCTGAAACTCCCTTCCCAATTCCTGGTTTTGTGCAGATGTGTTCACTTGGTAGATTTTAATGTACTGCTGAGGCACAAGGTGCTTTGCCACAGAACATGACTGAAGTAAAGATGGCTTCATAGAATAAGGCACAATTAGGTAACTAACTGAAGGAGAGAAAGTTAAGGGCTTCTGGCAGCAGGATAGATGTTGTCTCACTGGTACACTACAGCAAATATCATTAGACACTACCTTCAATAATTCCACAATAAGATAGAATCAAGGAATTGTGTTATGTCAGAGGCTGAAACAAAAACCAGCTCTTCCTTATGTAATATTCAGTAGCCTGTGCCATGATCGCTTCCTTTGATCCCCTGTTTACTCTTCCCAGTAAAACATTGGTGTTAATTATTAGTGAACATTACTACTTGCCTTATTACTTCTTGATTTACAGAAATAATATCACAAGTATATATTGTACAGTTTTTAAACTAAGCCCTCCAGTTTCACTTTATTAATGTTTAACCCTTTGATGAATTAACTATGACCTATTGTTTCTAGACAGCACTTTCTGATGCAGACAATTCAAAATAAAATTGAGTTTTTGGTAGAAGACTTCAGTTCAAAGCATGATGACAGTTGAACCTGGTGATGTTTAGCCCTATTCCTTGTTACTCATGAAGGCACAATCCTCCAGTCTCTCCCACAATATCATTGCTGGCAAAAAGCACAGCCAAGTATCTCCAAGTATGGCTTGGACTTAGATACACAAATCATAATTTCCAAAAGTTTTTTGATGATTCATACATAACAAACAGAGATAAGACACCTGAACTTGTAGTGTATGGAATAAGGTAGATGACCTTGCGCACAGGTAGAGATTGGCAGGTATAACGTTGTGGTTGAAAGAAGATCAATGATTGGAGCTTAATATCCAAGGATACACCTTGTATTGAAAGGACAGGCAGGTAGGCAAAGGGGCAGGGCAAAACCTCTGTTGTAAAAAATAAAATAAAATCCTTCGAAAGAGGTGACATGGGATCAGAAGATGTAGAGGCCTTGTGAGTAGAGTTAAGAAACTACAAAGGTAAAAAGATCCTGATTGGAATTATATACAAGCCTCTGAGCAGTATCTAGAATGTGGGATATAAATTACAATAGGAAATAGAAAGGGCATGTACAAAGGACAATGTTATGATAGTCTGAGGGATTTCAATATGCAGGTAGCTTGGGAAAAATAGGTTGGTGCTGGATCCCAAGACAGGGAATTTTCAGATTGCCTACAAGATGGCATCTTAGAGGAGCTTGTGGTTGAGCCCACTGGTGGAACGGCAATTGTGGATAAGGTAAACCAGATTTGATTAGGAGGCTTAACATAAGGGAACCCTTAGGAGGCAGTGATCATAACGTGATAGAGTTCACCCTGCAATTTGTGAAGGAGAAGGTAAAGTCAGATGTATCAGTATGACAGCGATGCATAAAGGGAATTATAAAGTTGATTGGAAGGGGTCACTAGCAAGGATGATGGCAGAACGGCAGAGGCTGGAGTTTCTGGGAGCGATTGGGAAGGTGCAGGATAGAGACATCCTAAAGATGAAGAAGTAGTCTAAAGGCAGCATGACGCACCCATGGCTGACAAGGGAAGTCAAGGACAGCAGAAAAGCAGAAGAGAGGACAAATAATATAGCAAAATGTAATAGGAAGTTAGATGTTTGAGAAGCTTTTGAAAACCAATATAAGGCAACTAAAAACCCAGGTTTTTAAAAAAGGTAAGAGAAGATGAAATATGAAGGTGAGCTGGAGAATACCAAAAGATTTTTCAAATACGTAAAGAGTAAAAGAGAGGTGAGAGTGGATATCTGACAGCTGCAAAATGATGCTGGAGAGGTAGAAACGGGAGACAAAGAAATGGCGGATGAAATTCTTAAGTATTTTGAGTCAATTTTCACTGTGGAAGGCACTAGCAGTATGCCAGACAGTGTCAGGAGTGTCAGGGGGCAGAAGTGAGTGTAGCTGTTATTGCTAAGGAAAAGGTGCTTGGGAAGCTGAAAGGTCTGAAGGTAGATAAGTCAACTGGAGCAAATGGACTATACATCAAGGTTCCAAAAATGGTAGCTGAAGAGATTGAGGAGGCCTCAGTAATGATCTTTCAAGAATCACTAGATTCTGGAATGGTCCCGGAAGACTGGACAATTGCAAACGTCACTCCACTCTTTAAAGGAGGGAAGCAGAAGAAGGAAGTTATACATCAGTTAGCCTGACTCCATGGTTGGGAAGATGTTGAAACCCATTATTAAGGATGAAGTTTCAGGATACTTGAAGGCACAGGATAAAATTTGCCAAAGTCAGCATGGTTTCCTTAAGGGGAAATCTTGCCTGACAAATCTGTTGGAATTCCTTGAGGAAATAACAGGCAGGAGAGCCAGTGAAAGATGTTTATTTGGATTTTCAGAAGGCCTTTGCCTCACATGTGGTTGTTTAACAAGTTAAAGCCAATGGTATTACAGGAAAGATACTAGCATGGATAGAAGATGGCTGACAAGCAGGAGGCAAAGAGTGAGAATAAAGGAGGCCTTTTCTGTTTGGCTGGTGATGACCAGTGGTGTTCCACAGGGACCATTTTTAGGGTCACCTCTTTTCACATTATATGTCAATGATTTTGATGTTGGAAGTGATGGCTTGTGGCCAGATTTGCAGATGATCTGAAGATAGGTAGAGGGACAGACAGAGTTGAGGAAGCAGGGAGTCTATAGAAGGACTTAGACAGATTGGGAGAATTAGCAAAGAGTGGCAAATCAAATACAGTACTGTATTAGGGAAGTGATGCACTTTGGTTGAAGGAATAAAGGCTTAGACTATTTTCTTAATGGGGAGAAAATTCAAAAATCAGAGGGTCAAAAGGATCTGGAAGTCCCTGTGCAGCATTTCCTACTGGTCAACTTGCAGGTTGAGCCAGCGCTAAGGGAGGGAAATGCAATGCCAACGTTAATTTCAAGGAGTCCAGAATATAGAACAGCGAAGATGTAATGCTGAGGCTTTATGAGGTATTGGTCAGACCGCACTTGGGAGTACTGAATTGTGAGCAGCTTTGTGCCCCTTATCTAAGAAAAGGTGTGCTGGTGATGAGAAATGTCCCAGAGGAGATTCATGAGAATGAATCCGGGGATGAAAGGGTTAACACACGAGGAGCGTTTGATGTTCTGGGCCTGTACTTGCTGGAGTTTAGAGAAATGAGGGAGGATCACATTGAAACCTATGGACTATTGAAAGGTCGGGATGTGGGGAAGATTTTTCCTATGGTGGAGAACAGGGGGCAAAGTAGAATAGAGGGACATTTAGAACAGAGAGAAGGAGAATTTGTGGAATTCATTGCCACAGACGGCTGTGCAGGCAAAGTCATTGAATATTTTAAAGTGGAAGATAATAGGTTCTGAATTAGTCAGGGCATCACAGGTTACAGGGAGAAGGTAGGAGAGTGGTGTTGAGGAGAATAATAAATCAGCCATGATGGAATGGTACAGAAAACTTGATAGGCTGAATGGGCTAATTCTGCTCCCATGTCTTATAAACTGTGACTTCCCCTCTAGCACATCCACAAACCTCTTGTTGATATCTCATCCATTTCCTACACCTCTGTACTCCCCTCCTCTCCACCATGACAAAACGAGGATGCATTTCCACTGGTCATTAGCTTCTACCACACCAGGTCCGCATTGAGCCAAACATCATCCTAAGTAACCACTCCCAGACAGGTGTTCCCCTTCTGAGAATTTCATAGGAACCGATCTCTTTGGGGTTCTCCGATCCATTTTTCCATTCTCACACGCCACTTTCCCTTGCTGTTACTGGAAATGCAACACTTGCCCTTTCACTTCTTCCCTTCCCACAATTCCCAGGGCCCAATCAGTATGTCCGGGTAAAAAAAAAGTGGTTGAACTTTTTCCAATCCGGTGCACTTCATTCAAAAGTCACAATGTGGTTCCTGCAACTTTCAGAGCACCAAACACAGACTGGGTGGCCAACCTGCAGAGCAACTGCCGATAGGTATAACACCGAGGTTTCTAGTTTCACACCTGTAAGGGCAACACTCAAGTTCCCTTTGCCTGAGCTCATCTGCGAGGGACTGTGACCTCAATCTCTGAGGCTGACGTCAGAGCATACTGCAGGTGGGTGAACCCACGGACAGCATCTGTCCGAGACTATGTACCTGGCTAAGTACTAAAAACCTGTGCTAATCAACTGGAGCGTTTACTGACATTCTTAACCCCTCGCTTCACTAGTCTCTGGTAGCCACCTGCTTCAAGCAGGCTTCAATCATACTGGTGCCCAAGAAGAACACAATAACGTGCCTCGATATCCAGTGACCACTGACATCCACTGTGATAAAGTGCTTTGGGAGGTTGGTCATGAAGCATACCAACTCCTGCCCGAGAAGGGACTTGGATCTGCTCCAATCTGCCTCCCGTCACAGCAGGCGTTATTTCATTGGCTCTCTACTCAGCTCTAGAACATCTAGAACAGTGGCGATGCATACATCGAGATGTTCTTCAGAATCAGATTTAATACCACCAGCATATGTCGTGAAATTTGTCACTTTACAGAAGCCGTCTAATGAAATACATGATAAATAAATAGAGAAAAAGAATTACAGTAATATATAGACGAAAGAAAACCTGCAGATGCTACAAATCCAAGCAACACAGACCCTTCAGTGCTGCTGCAGGGTCTCAGTCTGAAACATCGACTGTACTCGTTCAATGAGTACAATAATAATATTATTATTAATAATAATAATAAATAAGTAATGCAGAAAAAAGTAGTCAGGTAGTGTCCCTCTGCAACTGGACCCTCGTGTTCCTAACTGACAGACCACAATCTGTGCGGATTGGAAGTAACATCTCCACCTTCATGACAATCAACTCTGGCACACATCATCAGGGATGTGTGCTTAGCCCACTGCTGTACTCTCTCTATACCCATTACTGCCGTTAAGCACAGCTCAAACGCCATCTATAAATCTGATGGCGATACAACCATTGTTGGCAGAATTTCAGATGGTGACAAAACGATGTACAGGAGCAAGGCATACCAGCTAGTTGAGTGGTGTCACAGCAACAACCTTGCACTCAACGTCAGTAAGACCGAAGAGCTGATTGTGGACGTCAGGAAGGGTATGATGAGGGAACACAAACCAATTCACATATAGGGATCAGAAGTGGAGAGGGTGCGCAATTTCAAGTTCCTGTCAATATCTCTGAAGATGCAGCATATTGATGCATCTATAAAGCAAGGCAGCAGCCATATCTCATTAGGAGTTTGAAGGGAATTGGTTTGTCAATTAAAACACTCAAAAACATCTACAGATGTACTGTGGACAGCATTGGGACTGGCTGCATCACCGTCTGGCGGATACAGTCCAGTTCATCACAGGGAAAACTCTTCCCACCATTGAGCACATCTACAAGAGCTACCACAAGAAAGTGGCATCTCTTCTCCCTCCTACTATCAGGAAGAAGGCTGCACACCACCAAGTTTAGGAATGATTATTACCTTTCAACCATCAGGCTCCAGATCTAATGCGGATAACTTGACTCACCTTGACGCTGAGCTGAAGACTGAACACAACCGACAGACTCACTTTCAAGAACTCTACAACTCATGTACTTAGCATGGTTTATTTAGTTATCAGTATTTATTTTTGTATTTGCACATTGGTTGCTTGTCAGTCTTTGCGTGTAGTTTTTCATTGATTCTATTGCATTCCCTTGTTCTACTATAAATTCCTGCAAGAAAATGAATTTCAGGTTACATGCACCTACTTTGATAATAAATCTACTCTGAACTTCAGATTGAAGCCTCCATCCAAAGTTGCCCCTCTTGGTTTACTGTCTCCTGCACCATCAGCAATTTCAAAAGCACCTGACAACCGTCATCTGAAAGCCTGCAAAGTGCTAACTTTGGTTCCAGTTATGCGAATCAACAAGACTAATATTCTGATTCTTTGGTGCTGGGGAGAAGCTTTTGACCCTGACTGCCACCTAGTGATCGCTAAGGGGAGGATGTCTTATTTGCAGCAACACAAGAAAAGCTGTGGGAACGCAACAGGTCAAGCAAGTAGCATCCGAGGAGGGAAATGGACAGGTCGATATTCCAAGTCAAAACCCGTCATTGGGTTTGAAAGGTAGTGGGGAGGGAGCCAGAATAGAAAAGTGAAGGGTAAAGATGGCACAAGAGCTGGCAAGGATAATGGATCCAGTTGAGGTAGTGAGGTGTGATAGGCAGATGGGGAGGGTGGAGGGGGTAAAGGGAAGACAGAGTGTGTACACAGAGAAGGAGTCGCACTCTTCTTGATGTGGAAGAGGCCACACCAAGAGCACCTGAGGCAACAAAAAGCACAGGGGATTTCCATGTGAAAGGTCCTCTCCTGGAAGGGCTGCCCAGGAGCCCCTGAGGGTGGCGGAGGAGGAAGTGTAACACCTTGTGGTTTTGAGAGCCTGAAGAGGGAGAGGTCTGGGTGGGATTATCAGACCCAGGAGCCTCAAAGGGAGTGATATCTACTAAAAGTGGACAGGTGAGGGAGAGGAGAAAATTTTGCCAGGTAATGGGATTCATTGAAACTGGCAGAGGTTGTGGAGAACGATGTGCTGGATATGTAGGCTGATGGTTTGGCAGCTGAGGGCCAGGGGAACTCCACCCCTGTTCTGTCTGGAGACTGGACGGTGACTGGATGGAGACTGGACGGTGACTGGACAGCCACCTTGCCAAGCAGCTGAATTCCGGCTGTCTGAGCCTCCTGGTAACCGGCCATTTTAATTCTCCTCCTAATTCCCGCACCCGCAAGTCAGCCATCAGCTTCCTCCACTGCCAAGATGAGACTAAAGGCAAAGTAGGAGTACAGCACCTCAAATTCCGCCTGGATAGTCTACACCGGCAGAGTGAACAATGAACTCTCCAACTTCTAGAAATCTGTCTCCCCTCTGGGCCTTTCCTCTCTCTGCCAGATCCACCTGGACCCCACTACCAAGTCAAGTCAGGTCAACTCACTTTTTATTGTCATTTCGACCATAACTGCTGGTACAGTTCACAGTAAAAACGAGACAATGTTTTTCAGGACCATGGTGCTACATGAAACAGTACAAAAACTAGACTGAACTACATGAAAACAACACAGGAAAAAAACTACACTGGACTACTGACCTACCCAGGACTGCATAAAGTGCACAAAACAGTGCAATAAATAATAAACAAGACAATAGGGCAGTAAGTTGGTGTCAGTCCAGGCTCTGGGTATTGAGGAGTCTGATGGCTTGGGGGAAGAAACTGTTACATAGTCTGGTCGTGAGAGCCCGAATGCTTCGGTGCCTTTTCCCAGACGGCAGGAGGGAGAAGAGTTTGTATGAGGGGTACGTGGGGTCCTTCATAATGCTGTTTGCTTTGAGGATGCAACGTGTGAGTTCCCCTTCTTTCCCCTCCACAACTCTCTCCACCTGCTCACTTGGGTAAGTGTGAACTGATTGGAGAAAGCTCCTCCCATGAGCCCCTTGGGATGCCAAGCTCTACCTTCCTCTCCTATCAGATTCCATCATATTCAGCCTTTTGTCACCTCCACCAATTACCTTCCGGCTTCTGAAGCAATTCCCCTTCTCCCATCCCACATCTGCCTACCAGCTCCTCACCTGGATCTGCCTTCCGCCCACCGGCCCTTTCCTCCATTTTTATATATTGGCTATCTCTCCTCTAACTTCGCTAGGTGGCAGTCAGGA
Source organism: Hemitrygon akajei (assembly GCF_048418815.1). Taxonomy (NCBI): domain Eukaryota; kingdom Metazoa; phylum Chordata; class Chondrichthyes; order Myliobatiformes; family Dasyatidae; genus Hemitrygon; species Hemitrygon akajei. The sequence continues at coordinate 43,526,331 of NC_133132.1, read as the reverse complement.
GCCAAGCCGACTCCCCAGCAACAAGAGAACCGGAATATTATCATCTTGATGACTCACAGAATTGACACTGGCAGGCTACGGTTGACAGGTGCTTTTGAAACGCGGAAGGGTTTACTAGGGAGGTTCTTGCTGCACTCCTGGCTCAGCCCAATGCTCTTTGTATACAAATCGAGCTGAGGTCTCAACTCAAAATGATCAGTTTGAGATGCAGAGAAGACAGACAACTTCAGTAATGAGCTTGCGTTCATTGTTGTGATTTTCGTATGTCTGTAGGCGCATTCATTCTGGTGGTAAAGGGAAGAGAAATAGCTGAAACTAAATAGGCACCTTCCACATCTTAAAAATAATCTGTACTGCTAATCAGAGGTAGGCAAGATATGTCTTCCAAGCGTATCTAATTTCAAGGGTGGCAATTAAAAAATGCATATCTACAAACGTTACATTCAAAACAGGCGCAGGAGGAAACAGACCAGCCACCTCTTTGATGGCGGGGAATGTTACTGAAACAATAGTCAGAAACAGAATTAATGGTCATCTGGGGCAAGTGTGAATGGACTGGAGAAAGCCATCGTGGTTTTGTGGTGGTATGTATGGTATGGCTGTGGTTAGTGCAAGGCTTTACAAGTGACAGTGACCGGGCTCAGTTCCCACCACTGTCTGGAAAGAGCTTGTACGTTCTCCCCGTGACCGTGTGGGTTTCCTCCGGGTGCTCTGGTTTCCTCCCACAGCCCAAAGGTGTGCCAGTCAGTGGGCTGATTGGCCACTGGAATTTTCCCCGAGTGTGAAACCATGGGGGCATGGGGCGGTGGGAATGTGGGGAGAATAATATAGGATAAATGTAATTTTAGCGTAAATGATTGGCAAGGATTCAAAACCTGTTTCTGCTTCACCTCACTCTATCACTCTAGGACAGAATGTTGGATATCCTGCATCTTCTACAAAATCGTCACTTTGTACTAGAACAAGGGTGATAGGAGTGACTGCAACAACTACAGGGGTATCTCCCTCCCTCAGTATTGTCGGCAAAGTCTTTGCTCGTGTAACTCTGGCACGTCTACAAACTCTGGCAGAATGGGTCTACCCTGAGTCCCAATATGGTTTTCGTGCAAGGAGGTCAATTGCTGACATGATTTTCTCACTCTGACAACTCCAGGAGAAGTGCAGGGAACAACAGAAACCCCTCTACATCGCTTTCATCAACTTGACCACGGCATTTGACCATATCAGCAGGGATGGGCTCTTTCAGATTCTCCTCAAGTTCGGCTGTCCCCCGAAACTCCAAAGTATCATCAAGTCATTCCATGACAACATGACAACTGTTCAGTACGATGGCAGCTCATCAGAACCCTTCGCTATTCATAGTGGAGTCAAACAAGGATGCGTGTTGGCCCCAACATCTTCTTCTCTATGCTATTGAAGTACATGTTTGGGACAACTACAGAAGGCATCTACATGCACATCAGGTCTGATGGGCAGCTGTTCAACCCTGCACACCTGAGAGCAAGAACAAAGGTGCGAAAGATCCTAATACGTGACATGCTCTTTGCCAATGACGCTGCTATAACCTCGCTCACCAAACAGCAACTACAAACTCTCATGGACTGCTTCTCTAAGGCATGCAAGGACTTCGGGCTTACCATCAGCTTAAAGAAAATAAATGTCCTTGCCCAGAACGGAGTGGAGACAACAGTCATTACCATCAACAATTACGATCTAGAAGTGGTCCACAAGTTCACATACTTGGGGTCGAACATTAGCGACACTCTCTCCCTCGATGCTGAAATCAATAGGCGTATCGGCAAAGCAGCCTCGATCCTTGCTGGACTCTCCTCGCGGGTCAGGGAGAATCCGAAACTCGTTACAAAGACCAAGACTGCCTTGAACAACACATGCGTTATCAGCACCCTCCTGTATGGTAGTGAGACGTGGACCATCTACTCCAAACAGGAGAGGAAACTCAATAGTTTTCACCTGCACAGCCTTCGCCACACTCTCGGCATCACCTGGAGAGACAAAGTCCCAAACTCTGAGGTCCTCTCCCATGCTGGACTTCCCACAACGTTCACGCTTTTAAGACAACGCAGACTGCACTGGCTGGGCCACGTCCGTCGTATGAAGGATGGTAGACTACCAAAGGACATCCTCTACGGAGAACTAGCAACAAGCAAGAGGAACGTTGGTAGACCCCAGCTTCACTTCAAGGACATCTGCAAGCGCGACATGAAATCCTTAAAAATCAACACAGAGTGCTGGGAGGTTACAGCAGATAAACGCAACAAATGGCGAGGTACTCTTCATCAACACCTAGAGCAAGGCAAGGGAGTGATCCTGAGTCAGTTTGAGGAGCGGAGAGCTAAAGGGAGAGCACAGCGGACAACAATTCCACGATGCCCTACACATGCAGCAACTGTGGCACAGCCTGCTGTTCCAGGATCGGCCTCAATAGCCACTGTCAACACTGCTCGATAAACCAGTGACTACCAGAGGCGCAGTACCCATGGTCCACCACGACCGACGGAGGCCACACACACTACAGGCTGCCAATAAACAATAAAAATTAATTTATTTCCAACCAAACCCATTGCAATTGAACATTCATCTTAGTTTAAGTATTAGCCTCTTTAGTGTTATAGATGAGGTCGATGTCAAGCAGTTAAGGAACAGTGGAAAATAATGCTCACTGTGGAACTTAACTGAATTTGGCTGATGGTGAGCATCGCCTTGAGTACAAAAAAAAGTTGAAATATTTGCCAATCATTTTAATCTCAAAACAAGCCCGAAACAGTCACTCCATGGAAACATAGCTAATGAAAAATGTAGCCAGTTTATTTTAGTGCTGCACTCAATCAACAAACTTCCATTCTGTAAGGTAACATGCGCAGACTTGATTTCAGGTCAGTTGAACCTCAGCTTTGTGTAATGTGGCAGCTTAATGGGACGTTTTAGTCAAAAAAGTATGACAAACAGTTTTCAACTCTGACCCCTCAGCTTTAAAATGCCCACCAACATTTTGAACTGCCAACTCAATTTGATTGATATTACATCGTTCCAAAATTTGTCTAAAGAGAAATTATCCCGTTTTTAGTCTGATATTTCTCCAACTTGTGACAAATGTAATTCAGCCAATGCTTCATTAATTCATATGTTTTGGTTATGTCCCAGCTTCGTAAATTTTTGGAAAGATGTATTTTCTACTTTTTCTCAACTTTTTAACACTAACTTTGAACCTAATCCTCTTACTACTCTCTTTGGTATTCTCGGAACTCAAGATATAACTTGGTAACTCCCTCAGACTTGTATGTTCTAGCTTTTATCTCACTTATGGCGAGAAGACGGATTTTGCTTAAATGGAAAGGAGCAGTCTCTCCTACTCAAATGCAGTGGTTAGAAGACATTATGACTCATCTTAGTTTGGAGAAGATTCGGTGTTCTATTTCTAATTCAGTACAGTACTTTTATACGACATGGGGTATTTTTATGAACTACTACTCTAACTTGTGAAAGGTTTATTTTCCTACGTAGATGTTATTAATTATGTTATTCTTTGTTAACAACTTAGCGATACTTTTTTTAAAAAATATTTTTTTCCTTGTTCTTACCCATTGGCTTTCTTGGTAGGGGCTAGATTTTTTTTCTTATGTATGTATATATAGATATATATATATATATATATATATAAAAAATTCCTAATGTATACTCTTTATAAATTTGTAGTATTAGTAATCATTACCGGAGTACAATATACACCTATGTTACTCAGTCCTATACAGTTCAATTTTTCTATTGTCTGTATTCTGTTAGTAATTTTTTTATATATACTCTGTATTTGTTATATATTCTTGTATACATTAATAAAAATATTGAAAGAGATATTAGATTGACTGCAGATGCAAAGATTGTTGGTTAATGCCTCAGAATTGAACACATAAATCTCAAAAGGCTGCTAAACACCACAGGAGTTCTGCACTGCCAGAGATGACAATTGTTCAGATGTATCAACAAAATTGTACGGCCAGGGATTAGACCATTTGGCTTTTGTGCATGCACGGGCTCTGTCACAGGGCTACTCAGTTTCATCCAGACTTTTTCCCTATGATCCTGAAAGTTGGTGCTCATTGCTAATTGATTTTGTGTGGAATCTGATTATCACTACGCTTACATACAGTCAGAATCAGGTTTAATATCACTGGCATATGTCATGAAATTTGTCGTTATGCAGCAGCAGTACATTGCAATACATAATAGTAAGATTTGTAAATTACTGTAGAATATGTATTTTTGAAGTTAAATTAAATAAGTAGAGCAAAAGGAGCAAAAAAAGAAAGAGTAGTGAGGTAGTGTTCATGGGTTCAATGTCTATTCAGAAAACTGATGGCAGAGGGGATGAAGCTATTCTTGAAACGTTGAGTGTGTATCTTCACACTCCTGTACTTCCTCCCTGATGGCAGCCATGCAAAGAGAGCATGTTCTGGGTGACAGGGGTCCTTAATGCTGGATTTTGCCTTTTTGAGGCATTGCTCTGTGAAGATGTCCTGGATGCTGGGGAGACTAGTGCCCATGATGGAGCTGACTGAGTTCACAACTTTCTGCAGCTTATTTTGATCCTGTGCAGTAGCCCCCCTCCCATCACCATGCACCATGATACCAGACAGAGATGCAACCAGCTGGAATGCTCTCCATGGTACATCTATAAAAATTTACGATTGTGTATGGTGACCTACCAAATCTCCTCAAACTTCTAATGAGATATAGCTGTTGACATGCCTTCTTTGTAACTGCATCCCGATACATTGGGCCCAAGATAGATCCTCACTGATGTTGACACCCAGGAACTTGAAATTGCTCACCCTTTCCACTTCTGATCCCTCGACAGGGACAGGTGTGCGTTCCCTCATCTTAACCTTTCTGAAGTGCACAATCAATACAATATGTAGCAGATGCCACACCCTCCCAACAGTGTCTCCTACTTTCTGGTTCTCTTGCTCAGTGTTTTAAAACTTTTTTCTGTTTCCAGGTTCAATGGACAGGACAGATTACTTCCTTGTTTGTGATACCAAACATATCATTTGCATATATCCCCCTAAGCATTCTAGATTACCCTATCAGATTCTGTTTTAACCGAAGTACACTATTTCAAACATTCCAATTAAACTGTATTTGCCCTTTACCTGCCCCTTACACTAGTCTGCCCATATAATTATGAAGTTAGCCTGTCATTCATCATACATAGAACAGTACAGCATAGGAGGGCCACAATATTGTGCTGAACCAGCTAATAAATAAATACATACTTACATAAATAATCCCTCCTACCTAGACCATCTCAATATCCCTCCATTTTTCTCATATCCATGTGCCTATGCAAATGTCTCTTAAGAGCCTCTAATCCATTTGCCTACCACCATACCAGGCAGTGCATTCCAGGCATCTGAGTAAAAAGCTTACCCCTCACCTCCCCTTTGAACCTACCTCTTTTTCACCTTCAATGCATGCCCTCATCATCATCATCATTATGGGCCGGCTGAGAATTTGAGAAGTTCTAATTCGAGAACTTCTAATAAGCTCTTTCAAACTTTTGCCTGTCCATCCCTTGATGGAACTCAACTGCCTATTGTTCTGCTCACCATTAACCACTTTGCTGAATTGGTTTTAATGTGCAAAATACGAAATTAAATTCCTCTGTCCAAGTTACTTGCATACAAAACAAAATAATCCTAATTCATGGGAACAGCTGAGTACCTCTCTCCAGTGCAACTCTCCTTTTTTCCTTTTTGTTCCAAACCCGATTACAAACCAACACAACTTCGTCCAATTTATGTCACGTGCTTCCATTTTTGATCAAGTCCATGTTTGGTACTTAAAGATTCTTTAAAATTTAATCTATGCAATATCCAAAGCATTTTCTTTCTCAAAACTTCTTTGTTGGTTCTTTAAAGAACTAAATCATATTAGCCAGACTACTTGACTTTAAAATATAATAATTGCAAAAATAAGCATGCATTTCCTTTCGAAGTCCTGGTCAATATTTCTAAGCAGATCGATCATCCAACTCATTTACCACCCTTGGGATCTTGCAATATGCAAGTTGGCTGCCAAGTTTGTTCATCGGAAAATGTATTTCATCAGATGACATTTATTGTGATATTTCACTTCGCATAATGTAGATTCTTTAATACTGAATAGATTTCCAGAAGAAATTACACACCTGTCAGATGCACCAGTACAATAACATGTCAGAAATGGAGTACAGCCTAGGGCAACTAAACTCCTGCGAAACCTGAATGTCTAGTTATATGATGAACAAAAGATGTAACGTGCATATATGAAGAAGGTCCTTCGAATCAATTATGTCTATGGATGAGGGCTTTGAGATCTGGCTGTTATTGGTAGTCAGATTTCAGAAATGCTCTTCTGAAGAGCCATGACATTCATAGAGCATGGAAAAGCCCGTTCAGGCCACCTGGTGCACGCTGAACAAGATGTCTGTCTAACTTCAACCCATTGGCCCGCATTTTGCCCGTATCCCTCGAAACCTTTCCAATGCAAATGCCTTTTAAATTCTGTTAATGTTCTTGCATTACCTGCTATATCTGGAAGCTCACTCCACACCTACATCATCCACTGGTGAAAAAGTTGCTCTCCTCAGGTCTCTTTTTAAATCTTTCCTCTCGCATCTGAAAGCTATGCTCCCTCGTTTTAGTTGTCTTTCTCTGGAAGAAGATAGCGCACATTAACCCCATCTAAGCCCCTCATAAGGTCAGCCCTCTGACTCTTATGCTCCAAGTAAAAAAGTCCTAGCCTGCCCAACCTCTCCCTGTAACTCAGGCTCTCATGTCCTGGCAACATTCTCATAAATCCTGGAACATCAGGTGAGAGAAAGTTCTAATGGTTTTTTCCCCCCACTGCTAAGGTAAACTGTTGTTTTTGTTGTATGGAAGGAATGAGAAGTTGAGTCAACATTAGTGCTATTTCAGTCAACGGCTTTATCCAATTTCTCCAAAGGAATCACCTTGACATTTAAACAATACTAACATATGAACAATGAGGTTTCAAATTACATGGAGTAAAAAAGTAAAGCAGTACGCCAACAGTATACATTGAAGGTAAATGTTTCTACTTCCTCCTGAAGTAGAACAATGTTCGGCTGGGATAAACACAAATAGATCCATCTGCACTGAAAAGCTTCTTTCTATATTCAGATTTTTTCTATATTTCTGAAAAGCTTCTTTCTATATTCAGATTGTACTTTGTGCAACTGGGTTCCTCGTGGGGCAGAAAATTGCAACATGAATTACACAGTTGCTCAATCCTTGGCTCAGAATAATAAATATTGTGTCACATCTGATTTCAAATGTGCTTTTGGCCTCCTTGAGTTTTGGAACTGAAAGGCTTGTAAATAAATGATTTTAAACAGACACTGAGCTGAATTGAAATGCTGTCCACCAAACAGAGGTCTGCCAGACTGACACACACCCGAGAAAATCTGTTTAAAATCTTCCTCCTTGGCTTCTTCCTGAGTAAACAAGGCCATGAGAAGCTGGAGATGACTCCTCGTTAGCCCAGAGAGGGCTAAAAGGATTAAAAACAGTTCAAAATTAAGCCACCCAACCTCAAGACACTGGAGCAGAATTCAGCCTATTGGGTCTCCTCTGCATTTGATCATAACGGATTTATTTTCCCTCTCGACCCCATTCTCCTGCCTTCTCCCATATAACTCTTAATGTACTAATCAATCAAAAAAGGGATTTTTACGAGGCGAAAATAACTTCAGATAAATTTAATTATATCTCTCCAGAATGCTAACTCCATCATCTTCACCATTAAATGGATTTTGTAGCTAGGGAAACAAGAGACTACAGATGCTGGAGGTACATGGTAAGTCAGGCAGTATCTGCAGTGGGAAAAGTCACCACTTCAGGTCAACACCCTGCATCTGAGATCTGGCAGTGTGCTTCAGGGGGCATACTTCTAGTCATTTGATTTAAGCATGCTCTGGAAGCGGTGGGTTTCGGTCCAACTACATCCCTTGATCAGAAGAATTACTTTGAGATCATTTCATTCTTTTTGCTCGCATACAATATTTCTCTGTCAGTTCTCAAGGCTGGAAACCATCAGCTTATCAAGGTGTTTTTCACAGCTAAGGATTACTTCATTCTTTCTACGTCAAATTTACATTCTACATAGCATCTTCTGTGCCAGGATACGAGTCCATTAGAAAACAGTAACACCAGTGAATTCTGACCTAAATCAACACTGCCTGGTCATTTGAACTCAATTTATTGAAAAGATAATCCCGCAGATCTCAATGTTTGGAAAACGTTGAACAAGTTTCGAACAACAGCATGATTCCTTCAACTTTCTTCCCATAGGCTTGATGACTCCGATGTTCTCCCCTACTGTCCCTCGAACCACATTTTACAAAGCCATAGAAAGCTTTGCTGCCCAAACTAACTTAAATTGCACTGTCCTTTTCAACCAAAACCTGGACAGATGCTGACCTATTCTTCCTCCTGGGAAACAATTTTTCTTCATTTTCCAATTTTTTCACATTATTGAGTCCCTTGGTGACAGCACTCCTTCTTAGCCTTGTAATTTCCAGAGAAAGTTGGAGCAAAATGAGCCTTGGGAACTCAAGACATGGTACCTGTGTTAGAGCAATGAACTGTAATTTTCAGATGGAACACAGATGTAGCAGTGTGTTACCAGGCAGTGGGAAAGGCCACGTGGAAATCTGTAAACGAGGATAAGGGGAAAGGCCATGCTGGGATCTGTAAATAAGAGTAAGTTTGGAGATGGCACTAAAATTGGTGATACCATGTAGAGTGAAGAATTTTACCAAAGATTACAATGGGATATTGATGTAATGAACCAGTGGGATAAGAAAGGCAGATGGAGGTTAATTCATATAAATGCATTTTGGTAAGACAAACCAGGACACAGCAAATGGTAAGCTCCTGGGTGTGTTGTAGATAGGGGTGCACATTGAAAGTGATGACACGGTAGGCAGGATTGTGAAGAAGACATCTGGCAGAATTGTCTTCATTAGTCGTAACATTGAAAACAGATGTACATGATGTTGATAAAGCATATTTCAAGTATTGTGTACTGTTCTAATTTTCCTGTCATAGGAAAGATGTCACCAAACTGGAAATTATGCAATAAAGATTCGTGAAGATGTTACTGTAACTTGAGGGTTTGTTGTAGTGAAGGTTGGATGGGCTAAGACTCCTGGAAGAATAAGTGGGTCCGGCCCAGTCCATCACGGGTGAATCCCTCCCCACTATTGAGCACATCTACAAAAGCATTGTTACAGGAAAGCAGCATCCATCATCTGGGACCTCCACACCCAGGCCACGCTCCCTTCTCACTATTGCATCAGAAAGAAGGTACAGGAGCCTCAGGACTCACGCCACCTGGTTCAGGAACAGTTATTACCCCTCAATCATCAGGCTCTTGAACTAAAGGGGATAACTTCACTCAACTTCACTTGCCCCATCATTGAAATGTTCCTACAACCTATAGACTCACTTTAAAAAGGACTCTTCATTTCATGCTCTTGATATTTATTGGTTCTTTATTATTCCTTCTTTCTTTTTGTATTTGCACAGTTTGTTGTTTTTTTACACACTGGTTGAACCCCCAAGTAGATGTGGTCTTTCGTTGGTTCTGTTATGGCTATTATTGTATTATGGATTTATTGATTATGCCCGTAAGAAAATGAATCTCAAGATTGCATACGGTATCAAATGTACCTAGATAATAAATTTACTTTGAACATGTGAAGCTGAGGAGTTACCTTGCAGACGTTTCTAAAATAATGAGGGGCATAGATAAGTTGAAGTATTCCCCCCCCCAGGTGAAAGAAATCTAAATTAGAGGTCATGTATTTAATGTAAGAGGTGAAAGATTTAAACTTTTTCCACACAGAAGGTGGCGAGTATGGTGAATGAACTTCCAGAGGAAATGGTGGAAGCAGATGCAATAACAATGTTTAAAAGAGAGAAAGGAAAGCTTGAAAGGAATATGGACCAAGTGCAGGGGAGTGGGACGAGCTCCTCTCCTTTCCCTCTCTCAATACTCCAGGCTGTAGTTTGATTGTTGCAACATATCTGTTAGTTTTCAGTCCTGAAGCTCACCAGAACTGGTTTATTAGAATCAAGTCCCTTGATATTACTTTGTCAATATGCTCCTTGATTAAGAGGAAACAAGGAATCATTTAACTCTTTACTTTCACTAAGGACCCAAATATTCTCTTGGCTCTTTTGCCTTAACCATGTCACTTGTCCTTTTTAATTTTGGTATTGAAGCAGTGGCTCAAATCTGTGGCAAAAATGGCTTAATTAATTAATTCCTATTAGACTCAGAAAGACAAAATTAAAAACAGATGTTGGAAACACTCAGCAGGTAAGGCAGCATCTCAGGGAGAAAAAAAAATTCAGGTCGATAAACTTTCATTTGAGCACGCTGAAACAGATCATCAAGTTGAAATCTCTACTTTTCTCTCTCCATAGTTGCATCCTGGCTTGCCTGGACTCCAGGATTTTCTCAATTCACTTATTTTTATCTCAACCATTCCCCTCTCTGTAATTTCCTCCACACTAGGTTGGAGATTTGGCAAGTGAATGAATGACTGCCAGTGTTGCTGCAATTAAATGTGTGGGCCCTCGTCAGGCCAGAATTGTAGCCTTGCTTCTCCATTGTTGCCAGATTTGTTGAGTTTTTCCAGCTTCTTCTGATTCTATTTTGGACTTGCAGCCCTTTTGCAAATGAATTAAAGAACTAGGCACACCTATTGTTTCTTTTTCTCCAAAGTAATCCAACTAAATGTAGTTGTGAATTGTTTCTTATTTTGCAGTGACACAGAAAGCACACAAAAGTGAGACAATTGGGCTGTTTGACTGGTGTCGCAGCAACCTCCACTCTTCATCACCAAGACCAAGGAATTGATTGTGGACTTCAGAAAGGGGAAGTTGGGTGACACACAGCATTCGTCGTCGATGGGTCAACATTGGAAAAGGTGAACAGCTTCAAACTCCTGGACACCAACATCTCAGGGAATCTATCCTGGGACCAATACATCAATGTATTTACAATGAAGGCATGGCTATGGCTCGACTTTGGTGACATACCAAGTCTCTTCAAATTTCTGACAAAGACTCTTGCAAATCTCTATAACACAAGAAAATCTGCTGGTGCCTGAAATCCAAGCAATACACACACAAAAAGCTGGAGGTACTCAGCAGGCCAGGTAGCATCTATGGAAAAGAGTAAACAGTCTGTTTCAAAGGGTCTTAGTCCGAAATGTTGATTGTTTACTCTTTTCTACAGATAATGCCTGGCCTTCTGAGTTCCTCCAGCTTTTTGTCTGTGTTGCAAATTTCTACAGATACCATTCTGACTGGTTGTATCATAGTCTGGCATGAAGTCTCCAATGCAAGAGGCTGCAGAGGGTTGTAGGCCCTGCCAGCTCCATCATGGGCACAACCCTCCTCACCATCCAGGATGGCGTCGAAAGATGGTGCCCCAAGAAGATAGCGCCTACCATTAAGGACCCTCACTGCCTGAGACATGTCCTCTTCCCACTCTACCATCAGGGAGGAGGGATTGGAGCCTAAAGACCTACAAAGTTGCAGGAACAGCTTCTTCTCCTTTCCATCAGATTTCTGAGCAGCCCCTGAACCCAAGAACACTACCTTTTGTGCACTAGTTATTCTGTAATTTATTGTAATTGTCAAATCTTTGCACTATGCTACTACCAAAAACAACATATTTCACAACATCTGTCAGTGGTAATAAGCCTGATTCTCATTTGTTGCAGTGTATCCCTGGGAAGCAAACTCTTGCTCTTTTTACTTCCTTGCCAGTTTCTACTTTATTCTCTCTCACGTATGCCCATCTTTTCTCCTATGGTTGCTATGGCAATTCAGTCAATGAACTGCCTAATACAGAAATGGCAATTATTGGATTCTCATTGAACTGATTTTATTTTTCACACTTGAACTATTCGCCTCTCAAAGTACAACCCTGTGTCCCGGTCGTGAGAGGCAGACGCGGGTAAGGCCGGCCAACAGGGCCTTGGTGAAGCTGTGTAGGCCAATCCCCTTTTTCAGTGGATTGCACAGGCGTTGATGAGCATCAACAAGACCATCGACTTCAGAGAACGAAGGAGACAGGAGGTCATTGATTGGCCTCTGCTCCACTTGGGAGCTAAGGCCCCTCGTAAGTAAGTAACACTTAAGCTATTCACAATCAGCATTTCTCACGAGAGATGAGTTAGAGTCACGGAATAAACCAGATCGGCTCAATTCATCTGTGGCAGCCAAGGGGCCGAACTAAGCTAGTCCCGTTTGCCTGCATTTGGTCATTATCCCTCTCAATTGTTCCTATTCATATATCTTTCTAAATGCCTTTTACACAAGTGTTTGAATTGTAACTGCCTCAACCACTTCCTCTGGAAGCACATTCCACCTACAGCAACGTGCAGCAGTCTGAGTCACATATATAAATCACTAGGGTGCCTGAGACTTCTGCACAGTACTGTCCTAATTTTATGTATTGTGCAGTACTGCTGAAAATCGAATCTCAGCAGATGCGTGACTGATAATAAACCCGATTCTGCTATGGGTCTCTATCGCGGGCTGAGATTAGGGAGGGGCAGGGAGAGGGGAATCATGGTTGGGAAAAGGGAGAGGGAGCGGAAAGCACTGGAGAGGCATTCTGTAATATAGGATATAGATAGATAGATAGATAGATAGATAGATAGATAGATAGATAGATACTTTATTCATCCCCATGGGGAAAGAGTACAGTGCAGGAACAGGCCATTTTGCTCATAACTTGCAAATCAAAAACACCCAAGCACTTATCCCTCCCACCTACATTGTGTCCATATCCCTCCATCTTCCTTACATCCATGTGCCTTTCCAAACATCTCTTAAGAGCCTCTAGTGTGTCTGCCTCATCAGCATACCAGGCAGCACATTCCTGGTATCCAACAGTCTCTGAGTGTAAAACTTACTCCGCACATCCTCCATGAACCTATCACCTCTCAACTCCAATGCATGCTCTCTGGCAGTAGACATTTCTACCTTGGGAAACAGATACTCTCAATTCACTCTATCTATGCCTCTTATAATCTTGTAAATCTCTATCACAGTGTTTCCCAACCTTTTTTAGCCCAAAACCCCCCTCCCCCACAAAATCACATTCATTTTTGCCAATGACCTTCTTAGGCACAATATAACTGAGCTCCCATTGTGTAAAAACATGTCTACCATATGCTAACATGAGAAAAATGATTCTGCTTTAAACGTTTGTCTTTAAACCTAGCTAACAAAGTACTTGGTACGTTGTACATCAGCTTCAATATCAATGTGATCCTTGAGCTTGATGGTCTTTAGCAAGAGTTGAAATACTGCTTCAAGTTGTGACAACAAAAGCCTTAAGTCCCCATGATTAACAATGTTCAGGTGGTTTCTGTTCTTTATGAATATGTGGTTCACTGCAATGAAGCCTCTTTCAACAAGGTAAGAGGATGGAAATGCAATGAAGAACAGTTTGACTCTTCTCCAGGGACCAGGAAACTTTGTATGTCAGTGCAGCCACATACCACAAAAGCCAACATTTTTGAATGACATTTTTACTTCTTCATCATTCTGAATTTCAATAATTTCTTCTTAGAAGCTCTCTTCCTGTTCTTCGCCGTTGCAAAGAAATTGGTTCATTACCTTTTGACAGCCAATGCACTTCAGTGTGAAGAGTTAAACGCTCAAACTCTTCATCGTTACCTTGGCATAGCAGGCAAAATATTCTGCTACTTAATGGATGAGCTTTAATTTTGTTGATAGCAGATATTACGAGAGTCATGCTTGAATAAAAGTCGCTGGCTGAGGTTTTTGGCTGCGAGATGTTGATGATGAATTACACAATGGATTGCAAACAGACTTGGAATTTATTTTTTCATACATGCCACTAAACCAGCATGGTGACCTATCATGTATGGTGCTCCATCTGTTGCACAAGAAATGATGTTCCTAATCAAAAATACTTTTATTCTCAAAATACATTTTGAACTCTTTGTAGATTGATTCTCCGTTGATTTTTATTTCAAACTTTTTACAGAGGAGAATCTCTTCATAAGCTTCTCCATTTTTGATAAACCATACATATGCCATTAGCAATGTCTTGCTGTCTCACACAGTTGACTCATCAGTTGTATCCCAAATTATGTATTTTGTAACTGCGCATGGTTGATACTAAATGTCTTCGTTCAATTCATCGATACAACGAGCTACAGAGTTATTACTCAGAGGGATTGATTTTAAAATACTGGTATCCATTTTGAGAAGAGTGGTGAGCACTTCTGATACAGCAGCCATTATTAATCTTTCATCAATTGTATGAGATTTTCCACACTTTGCTATCATTTTGGAAATGTAATAAGAAGCAATGAGACCGCTCTCAAGGTCCTGGCAAATGACTTGAGTGTCAACACATTTCAAATGCTTCTTTCATCTTCTGGAACTGAGTAATACCGTAAGTGGCCTTTTCAGGGTGTGTTTTATGGAAGTGTCCCTGCAATCTAGATGGCTTTGTGGCTTCATTAGACAGCACAGTATTACAAGTAAGACACATGGGGCATCGCTGATCTGATGGGAATGGAATAAAATCATACTCCAGGTACGTAACATTGTATTGATGCACTTTCTGTAATTTCTATTTCTTATCAGGATTAGAATTCAAGGTTTCACTCGCCTTTGGACTCACAGAGATCATACCGTACATATTTATCCATCATTAACAGGGTTAAATTAAAATTAAAAATTAACACAAACTGGGAATGCCTACCAGATTTTGACGACAGCAGCAAGTTGACACGGACTGAGCAATAGTGGCTGCACGCAAAGAAACGGCAAGGCGAAGATGAAGACGATCACAACAGTGAAAATTACGTTGACAAGGACTCAGATTGGAATCTGAATGTTAGTCGGGATAGAGCTGGTGTTCGGCAAGCCACCTTTACAGTATTCCAGTTAGTGCGATTGACCAATCACATAAGATCACAAAGATGGTTCTTGACTGCACATATGAAGCCGAAGTCACTTTGAACACCTCAAGAAGAATCCTTGGGGTCGGCAGGTTTACTGATCGGCTCTAGTTTCACCATTCGGTTCTGGCCAGCACTGTGTCATTGCACGACCTGTTTTCTGCAGATCTGGAGAGGAAGTTGAGAGGGTGTACTTGACCTATCAACTGTTAAATTGCATGAACTCGTTCCATGCTGTGAGTCAAGGGGAACTGCTGGGCACCCTGCTTGCTAACGTATGCCTCCTCAATAATGCCTGTTTGGTTTGTAAGGTCGGATGCGATTGCAGTGTTTCAGACGTGTTGTAACGATGAGTGCTCACCACTTGCACAGCTATGCTCCTGTGTTTCTGTGCCTCAGCATTTTTTTTTGGAAGTGC
Source organism: Hemitrygon akajei (assembly GCF_048418815.1). Lineage (NCBI taxonomy): Eukaryota > Metazoa > Chordata > Chondrichthyes > Myliobatiformes > Dasyatidae > Hemitrygon > Hemitrygon akajei. The sequence goes on along the minus strand of NC_133132.1, from coordinate 43,510,867 downwards.
CTGCTCTACTAACTATTAGTCAGGTCCTGTGCCTCAAGTTAGGGTGCCGCTCACCTCCCCCCCCCCCCCCCCAAGAACCTTGAATACCCCCCTGATTTCTATTTCCCCTAATGCCCCCTGAGGATATGTATCGCCCCCATTGGGAATCACTGCTCTGTCAGGTCTCCAATATTGCAGAGAAAACAACCCAAGTTTATCCAGCCTCTTGTGATAGCACATGCCCTCTAAACCAGGCAGCGTCCTGGTAAACCTCTTCTGCACTCAATCGAAAACCTCACCATCCTCCCTATGGTGGGGGGACCAGAACTGTACACACTACTCCAGATGTGGCCTAACATAACCTCCTGACTCTTGAACACAATGACTTGCCTGATAAAAGCAAGCATTCCATACGACTTCTTAACCACCTCATCGACCTGTGCAGCCACTTCAATGGAGTTGTGAATTGGATCCCAAATCTCTCTGCTCAGCAACACTGTTAAGGATGTTGTCCTCAACAGTGTACTGTCTCCTTGCATTCGCTCCACCAAGGTAAACGCCTCACATTTATCTTAGGTAAACTCCATCTGCCATTTCTGAGCCCATATCTGCAACTGATCTAACATTGTGCTGTGTTCCTTGCCAGTCTTATACACCGTCCACAACTCCACCAATCTTGGTAACATCCACAAGTTTACTCACCCACCCACCTACATTTTCATCCAGGTCATTTATTTGCATCACAAACAGCAGAGGTCCCAACACAGATCCCTGTGGAACTCCACTAATTACAGACCTCCAGCTGGAGTAAGTCCCTTCTACCACTACCCTGTGTCTTCCATGTGTAAGCCAGTTCTGAATCCAAACAGCCAATTTGTCACAGACCCCATGCATCTTAATGTTCTAGACTGGACTCCCATGAGGGACTTTGTTAAATGTCTTACTGAAATCCACGTAGACAACATCCACTGCCCTACCCTCATCAAACTCCCTCATCACCTTGTCAAAAAACTCAATCAAGCTGGTAAGGCATCACCTGCCACACACAGTACCATGTTGGCTCTCCCTAAATAGGCCATGGGTTTCCAGATGCTCAAGTATCCTATCCCTAAGAATTTTCTCCAGCAATTTCCCTACAACTGACGTGAGACTCACCGGTCTATACTTCCCAGGATTTTCTCTTGTTCCCTTCTTAAATAGAGGCACAGCATTAGCCACATGCCAGTCCTCCGGGACCTCGCCTTGCTAGACAGGACACAAAGATGCTGGTCAAGGGCCCACCAATCTCTTCTCTTGTCTTCTTCAATAATTGGGGATAAATCCCATCAGGCCCTGGGGACATCCACCTTAATACTCATTAGGATGGCCAACACTTCCTCCTCCTTGACCTCTAAATGTCCCAATATGTTTATACACTCAACACTGATTCCAATTGTTTGGAATCAAATGACCTTGCCTGGTGTCCCAGGGCTAGGTGTGTTGGCATCTGCATCACCACCCCGTCCCTGGCTCTCCTTCGCTGCCACCTGTCCCACACTCCTACCCTGGCATTCCACCCTCACAGGATTCCTCAAAAGGATTCCCAGTATCCTTTGCTGCCACCAGATTTACAAACTCGCTCCCTGCTCCATGTTGACAAATACAGTACTGTGCAAAAGTCTTAGGTACCCTAGCTGTATATATGTGCCTAAGACTTCTGCAAAAAAAAAAAAAAACTGCTCCTCGGGTTCTTTTTCAATCTTTCCCCTCTAACTTATGTCGTCCAGTTTTGGACTCCCCTCTTCTGAGGAAAGATGTTAGCTACTCACCCCATTGATGCCTTCCCAACTTATAAACCTCTGTTGGGTCACCACTCCGCCTCCCATGCTCCGAGGAGAAAAAGACCTATTCTGACCAATGTGTTTTCTGAAGGCTAGCCGGAGGAACGCCTCTGAAATGTGTGTTAATCAAAGGCATGCACCCACATCGTAAAAGTACCAAAATCTGTTAGATTAGATGTTTAAAAATCCAAAAGGCAGGTAGGCACCATATTAATAAATTCAGAGATATCCATGCTCCAGCATCCTCGACCTTACTTAAAATAATCAAAATCACCCATTAATAATTTGTATTTCACTCTGCCAATATCATGGAATTGTTATTTTTCTCTGTTCTATCTTGTCATACTATGTTGTCCTGGTTCCTTTGTTCATTTCTCACATTCAGGCAGACCGTACAGTGACCACACTACCTTAAACTGCCATATATTGATGGACTTGCATTTTTAACAACCCTTCGCCACTCTGTTCCACCTTTTCCAAGAACAACTGTGTTACATTAACTCGGATTTTCCTGCATGAGTCAGAGGCACCTCCTATACGTAGACAGTCGGCTCACCAAGCCAAAAGCTTTGGCTGGATCTCATCCATTTTGGGCCCTTGTCCTTTCACTTAACCATCACCACACAGGAGATCATTGAGTCAACGCACGTCCATTTCCTCGCTTATTTCTCTGAATTGCTAGAAGGTTCTTTCTTTCTCACAGGCCCCATCAAACCCCCTTTGATTATCCTGCCACCTACCCTCACTGCAGCACCTACGAACCTACCACCACACATCTGGGAAGCAACCAGAGCACCTGGGACAGATTCGCACTGGATTTGCTTGCAACAATATTTAAAAGTGTTTTAGCGATTTTTTGAAAATGAGTTGGTAATAATCCACAAGCACTGAAAGCCTTTAGCAGTTTTGACAGACGGCAACACCGGTAGCTTGGACTTGCCGTCAGAGGTTGCTGTGGGTGAGGTCCATTTTGTTGCATCTGTGGGAGACTTTTGGCAGCATGACAGCCTCACCACTCAGCTTCCCAGACAGCAGGATTACTTTTGCAGACTGAGATTGGATTTATCTGGCAGAGAGGGGTCCAGGGACTATTCTGTAAAACACAATCATTATAATGCCACATTCTTGAGCAGTTTTTGGCCAATCTGACCAAGTTGACTATTTTAACCTGCAGTCATGACTTGGGCCTTCCTGCAATCAGCTGACCGCTTAGTAATTATTTGGTCATTTGAAAGAAAGCTAATCTTTTAAAAGCATTCTTTATAAGCATAACTCAAAAACTGTATGCAATTTAGAAATAACTATCATTTTGTTTTAATTAGGTTAAAAGATGAGAACTAATTTCTGCATGATATCTTGTACTCTGGATTCAATAACACAAAGTTAACGCATCCTCAGGCACTGTGTCATTAATTTACTGATTTGGAAATTACTCACCATGATATCATCATGCAAGATAATATATTTGCATTAAGTTCTATCACTGCTATTTTATATCACTTTATCAGCCCCCTGCTTTACTCACTGTACACCCATGATTGTGTAGCCAAGTTTCCATCGAACTCTATATATAAGTTTGCTGATAACACGACAATTGAAGGCCGCATCTCGGGTAATGATGAGTCTGAGTACAGAGAGGAAATTAAGAACCCGGTGGCATGGTGCGAAGACAATAACCTATCCCTCAACGTCAGCAAGACGAAGGAATTGGTTGTTGACTTCAGAAGGAGTAGCGGACCGCAGGACCCCATCTACATCGGTGGTGCGCAGGTGGAACAGGTCAAAAGCTTTAAGTTCCTCGGGGTGAATATCACAAATGACCTGACTTGGTCTAACCAAGCAGAGTCCACTGCCACGAAGGCCCACCAGCGCCTTTACTTCCTGAGAAAGCTTAAGAAATTTGGCCTGTCCCCTAAAACCCTCACTAATTTTTATAGGTGCACCGTAGAAAGCATTCTTCTAGGGTGCATCACAACCTGGTATGGAAGTTGTCCTGTCCAAGACCGGAAGAAGCCCAGCACATCACACAAACCAATCTTCCATCCTTGGACTCACTTTACACCACACGCAGTGCTGCCAAGATAATCAAGGATAAGTCCCACCTAGCCAACACACTTTTTGTCCCACTTCCCTCTGGGAGAAGGTTCAGGAGCATGAAGATACGTTCGGCCAGATTTGGGAACAGCTTCTTTCCAACTGTGATGAGAGTGCTGAACAGATCCTGACCCGGATCTGGGCCGTACCTTCCAAATATCCGGACCTGACTTGCACTACCTTACTTTCCCTTTTCTATTTTCTAATTGTGATTTATAATTTAAATTTTTATTATATTTACTTCGATTTGTACTTCAGGGAGTGCGAAGCGCAGAATCAAATATCACTGTGATGATTGCACGCTCTAGTATCAATTGTTTGGTGACAAAAAAAGTATTTGTATTTGTAAATAGGTTCATACTTCTCCTGAGAAATTGCACAGGACCATTTGCAATGAATGCATTCTGTTCACACATTTAGAAAATCAAGTGTAATGTCCATAATTATTATTCCCTTAAATTACTTACTGAAAGAAACATAAGCTTGACACGGCCAATGTTTGAAAAAAGTATTCCTAAATGAAATCTTCTCACCAACTTTTCTGCTATTCTGATGCAATAATGTTCACTGCCAATAAGGGCTACGCATGACAAAATTGCAGCAAGTAGCAACTAGGAGACTGAACACATTGTGAGGACCGAACACATTACAAAACCTAATTGCCTTATTTGTGCTACGTGCTGTGTGTGACTGCTGATACTGTGTTCTGCACCTTGATCCCAGAGTAATGCTGTTTTGTTCGGCTGTGTTCATTGTACTGTTAGGTTGAATGACAATTAAACTTGAACTTGGTGAGCAGGTTGGAAGCTTCAAGTGGTTGGAGTGCTTGGGTCTCTGATGTTGGGAACAGAAGTGCAAAATAAGCACTGCTTCTCTCGCAGTGTAATTCGGCATCTTACTCTAATCTTGGGTCTCCCCCTCTGTTCTAACAAAGCCCAATGTAAGCTCATGGAACAGCATCTCATCATCCCTCTAGTCACAAGGTAAGACCCTCACACTTAATTCAACAATTTCAATTCGACTGAAGTTTAATTGTCATTCAACCATACATGAATACCCATGAATGTAGTCAGACAAGACAGTGCTGCTGTGGGACCGAGGTGCAAAACACAGTACCAACAGTCACTCATGCACAAAGCGCACACAGCACATACAAAATAGCGAGCGCATGTAAGATATCAGGAAAATACAGCTACACAAAATAAAAGTCCAGAGTCCGTATATGCCGCAGAAATCTGCCGTCGCTTATTTTCTGTCGAGTGAACACTGGGGGTGGGGGGGGGTCAGCACCAACTCTAGCCTAGGTGCCGTGCCACACTGCCCCCAGTTCAAACATCAGCCTTTCTGGGTTATGTCAAAACCAGCCAATTCTGACAAAAATCATCAATCTGCAATACAAACTGTTTTTTCTCCTCACCGTGATTCCACCCAACCTACTGAGTATTTTTCAACATTTAATTTCAGATTTCCAGCAAGTGCAATTTTTTATGTCTCAGTTTTGCCATCTTCTTTCCCTCTCCGCAAACCTCATCCATCCCCTTCCATTTTCACCTCCTTCAGATAGCCTCAGCCAGCCTTTCTCAGCAGAACTACCCTTTGCCTTAATCATTCACTCCATCAAAGATATTCCCTCTGAACTTAAAACATGTTCAATTTTGAAGTTAGTTTGATCAAAATCTGATTTTATTTTACTGGCCACAGAAAGAGGCACAGGAATGGTAGTCAGAGGAAAAACCCCTCAGAAGGTGTAAAGGTCATAGCTTGAGGGTAAGGGGTTTAGAGGGATCTAAGAAGGAAGATTTTCACCCAGGTGTTTGGAATCTAGACTGCCCAGACTGAGGGAGTGATGAAGGCAGGTTTCTCACAACATTTAAGAATTATCCTACAAGGCATAAGATTCTGATCACAAACACGGGAAAATGTGCAGACGCTGGAATTCCAGAGCAAAACACAGAAAATGCTGGAGGAACCAAGCAGGCTAGGCAGCATCCATGGAAAAGAGTAAGTAAGGAAACATAGAAAACCTACAGCACAATACAGGCCCTTCGGCCCACAACGCTGTGCCGAACGTGTACTTATTTCAGAAATTACCTAGAGTTGCCCATAGCCCTCTATTTTTCTAAGCTCCATGTACCTATCCAGGAGTCACTTAAAAAACCCTATCCCTTCAGACATCGATCCGGACTCGAGGGAGATTTTCATCTGACCAGCAAAGGCTAGATGTGAAACCAAACTCAGAGACACATTGCTGTCAAGTGGATCCACTCTAAGTCAGGTGCAGTTCCTTCAGTACAATATGCCAGACTGGAATCATCGATTATTAAACTGAGAAAACAGCGCTGGAGCTGCATTTCCCCATCAAACAGATGTTCACTGGAGTACTTGTTACACGTCACTAGCAAAGCCACAATGGAAAGGAATTTTATTAAATATTCATTTTTGAATTCAGTAGCTTTCAATGCGATTGCCCTCATCCTTCTAAACTCCAGTGAGTACAGGCCCAAAGCCATCAAACACTCCTCATACGTTAACCCTTGCATTCCTAGATTCAATCACATACATCTCCTCCAGTCTCTCTCCAATGCCAGCACATCCCTTCTTAGATAAGGGGCCCAAAGCTCTCACAATATTCCAAAGAGCCCTGACCCTTATAAAGCCTTGGCATTACGTTGTTTTTTAAACATATGTATGCTCGTCATTGCAAAATGAATGCCAAAATTGCACTGGTCTTCATCACTACTGAATCAACCGGTAACTTAACCTGTAGGAAATTCTGCTCTAGGGCTCTCATGTTGCACCTGATTTTTGAATTCACTTCCTGTTTAGGAAATAGTTTATGCCTTTATTTATTCTATCAAGGCACATGACCATGTACTTCCTTACGCTGCCACTTCTTTGCCCTGTCTACCAATTTGTCCAAGTCCTTTTGCCTCCTCAATACCACCTGCCCCTCTGTCTGTGAAGACTGACTCAAAATACTCAGTCAGTTTGTCTGCCAGTTCCACCTGTTCGTGTCATACTGCCCTCACATCACAACTCCACTTGAGCCCTTAGTTCAGTCCCTTTCCACCTACATCCATGACTCTTTGCACGATCTCCTCCACTTCGATAACTTTCGGATCCCGGCCCTGACCACCTCATTTTCACCATGGATGTCCAGTCCCTGTACACTGCCAACCCCAAAAGGGAGGATTCAGGGCTCTCCACTTTTTTTTTCCACAATAAAAATCCCAACCATCTCTCCTCCCTCACCACCCTCCTCTGTCTGGTAGACCTGGTACTGACTCTCAACAATTTCTCTTTCAGCTCTTCCCACCTTTTCCAGGCGAAGAGTGTAGCCATGGGCACAGGGCTGAGCACCAGCTTTTCGTCAGCTACTTGGAACAATTCAGGTTTCAAACCTACACCAATAATGCTCCCCACTCTTTCTCCACTACAACGACAACTGCATTGGTGCTGTTTCCTGTATCCATGTCAAATTTATCTTTTTTTATCAATTTCATTGCCAATTTCATCTACACCTCACATTCACTTTGCTCACCTCCGACAGCTCTCTCCCCCCTTTCTTAAATCTCCCTGTCTCCATCTCCAGAGGTAAATTATTTACCAACGTCTTTTACAAGTCCACTGACTACCAGTTACCTTGACCATCCCACCCTGTCACTGGCAAAAATGCTATTCTTTTCTCTCACTTCCTCTGTCTCTGCCACATCTATTCACATGCTGAGGGTTTGCTTTCCAGAACCTACGAGAAGTCTTCTATTTTCAGAAATCGGGGCTCCCCCTCCACTGCTACCAATACAGCCCTTAGCCACATCTCCTTCATTTCCTGCATGCCTGCCCAATCCCATCCTCCCAACAAAACAGGATAGGGTTCACCTTGTCCTCAACTACCACCCTAACGAGACCCCAAATCCAAACATATTATTCTCCACAACTTCTATTATCTCTAACAGGATCCCGCCACCAGGGACACCATCCGCTCCTCTGCCTTCCATAGGGATCACTCTCTCCGTGTCTCCCTTGTCTGCTCATCAACTCCCTACCAATCTCCCTCCAGGCACTTATGCTTGTAACCATGCTAAATGAAACACCTCCTCCCTCACCACCATTCGCAGCTGTACATAGTTCTTCCAGGTGAAGCAGCATTTTGCACGTGAATCCACTTACTGATCCAGTCGGGGAGACCCAATGGAGATCGGGCATCGCTTTCTCAAACACCGTCAATCCCTCTGCCGCAACAGTCGGGATCTCTGGTGGCCAACCATTTCAGTTCCACTTCTCATTCCCACACTGTCAGCAGCCTCCTCCACACCAAGCTGAAGCTAGCCGTAGATTAGAGGCTCAGTGACTCATATTCCACCCTGGTAGTCTCCAACCGGACGGCAAAAGTGTTGATTTCTTTAACTTCCAACAACCCATGCTCCCCTCCCATCCCAACTTTTTCCCCTCTCCTGCCCACACTACCAACTCCCCTCCGCACCTCATTCCCTTTATGGTCAACTGTCCTCCTCCATCAGATACCTTCTTCTTCAAACCTTGTAACTTCCACCTATCACCTCCTAGCTTCTTACATCAATCCCACTCTCCTCCTTCCCTCACCTACCTACAACCCTCCCGCTTGTCACCGTCCTCTCCTACCTTTTTATACTGGCACTCTTCCCTCTTTCTTTCCAGTCCTGATTAAGGGTCTCGACCCAAAGCATCAACTCTCCCAACAGCCGGACCTGCTGGGTCCCTCCACAGATTTTATCAGACGTGTGTGTGTGTGTGTGTGTGTGTGTGTGTGTGTGTGTGTGTGTGTGTGTGTGTGTGTGTGTGTGTGTGTGTGTGTGTGTGTGTGTGTGTGTGTGTGTGTGTGTGTGTGTGTGTGTGTGTGTGTGTGTGTGTGTGTGTGTTTGTTTTACTTATTGGATTAAACGGCTTGAGTTATAAGGAATATTGGATAGGCATGTCTGTCTTCCCTCAAACAAAGGGAGGCTATAAGGTGACAAGATAGATATTTAGAATCATAAGAGACATAGAGAGATAATATCTGTCTCTCATTATACGAGTGCCTAAAACTGGAGGGCACAGGTTTATGGCGAGAGAGAGGAGATAAGTAGGTGAGAGGGATAGCTCTTTCACACAGAATTGGTAGTATCTGGAATGAGCTGGCAGATGAGGCAGGGACAGTAAGAACATTTAAGACGCAACAGGACAGTTACTTGAATAATCAAGGCATTGGAGAATATGGAGTTAATTCAGGTATATAGGCATGACGGTTGGGATTGTCATAATGGTGTGTAACAGCTTGCTTCTATGTTCTGTGACCCCCACCTTGTGAAACTGGTACCCCCATTCCCCATTGCTTTTTGCAGAAATCCAGGAGCTGCTAACCAGGATTTAAATTGTAAGCTACTGCCTATTCTATCACAATCAAGTTCAGTAAACAGGGTAAAGCAAGCTTAAGTTATTTATGAACAAACATGTTCATGAAATAACTGTAAAATTATTTAATTAGTTCTTATTTATGATGATTACTGATGATTACTTATTGATGACTACTGATTTGTAAACTGTCAGGACCTAACTTGATGGATATTCATTTTCCAGGGTCTGAGAAGCTTATTGCTAACCTCAGCTTTCCAGCACACAGCATGTCCTTTCCAAAGGGTTATAATTGTGACAAAGTTAAACTTCTAACCAACATTCCTTGCTCAGGTTCTTGTTGTAAACAAGTAAACAATGAGGTCTTGTCGGCCTGTGTTGAATCAATGTAGAACAATGGGGTTCTGTTAATTGGCCTGCATCAAACCAGATAACATTGGCTAAGTTATTTGCACCATTGTGACTAAGTTCAAGGGAGCTTGCAGACCAGATTGACTTCATCACTTAGCACATCAAACATGGTCACAGGTACATTTCAGCTTCAGTTTCCACATTGAACAGACCCATTGTTGATGTAGGCCTCCAAATTTTCTTTCAAAGATAAATTTTAAGTTCTTCCCTAGTAAGCTGAATGGAACTGTTCACACAAGAGGCCATTCGACTGGTCAACGACATCAGAGCTGCCCTGCATCGGATACCCAAATAAACTGAACTCTCACAGTAGATATAGGAAAAGGGCAAGTTCTTGCCACTAGGTTGTTGTGTAGAGCTTTCATCAAGATCTCAAAACTGTCCTTACACCATTGACGACAAATTCTGGGCCCAAGTGTTTCAATCTCTAATAACCATCAGTCAGCGATAAAATACATATGAATTCTAGTTTAAATAGCTGTCTTCTTCTCCTGCCCTTCCTCTAAGATTGCTGACAAGGACAATGTAAAACTTGGCAAGATCCTAAACTCCAGAATGAAAACGATAGCTACCTCTATTGTCCCTCTGATCAAGTCATAAATGCTGGCAATGAAGTTGTGAGTCTTCAAGTTCCTCCCACATTGTGACAGAATTTCATCTCCTTGGGGGAGAGTAATTGGGCAGAATAATCCCTCCCACCCAGAACAATATTGATCTGACAATGCTTCAACCCAAGGATCACCTAGTCTCAACTCAAAGCATATAATAGCATAAGTTGTACTTCTAAGCATTATTCTACATATTCTTTTCCTTTACTAGGCCCTTTTAAATTTTTAGGGTTTTAACTACTCTTTGGCTCTGCAGATCTGGCCAGTGTAAAACTCATAAAAGATTTCAAAAGTTCGAAGTACAATAGTAAACACTAAGTCAGTAAAACCTTCACAAGACAGCTAGTAAAATAATGTTCCCACTACGGAGTCTATCACTACACAATGAGCTTTTAAATCAGTTTGGTCTGTGTCAGCCACTGGGAAAATACAGTGATGAATTCTCACAAATAAATCAATGATTGCAAGGCTGCGTCTGAAGGAAGATGAGCGAAATGTTGATGCATATTTATTTGTTCACAGTACTGCTAACACTTTCAGTTCACCCTGGAGCACGCAAAAAGTCATTTTCAATTCCACACACTTAGCCCCGTAAATAAAGGGAAAGGCGATTGGTACAGGTAAGTAGTACACGTTGCACAGATAATGGCCTACTAGGTCCATTATGACTATCAAATACTCCTCTATCTCAGCACTTTTCCCATTTGCTTCAACACCTTAGTAATTCAAGAAATAATCTAAATACTTCTCTTCTACTTTCACGCCGTCAGAATGATCCTGACCCTCAGTTGTCTTTTTTTTTCTGGTGCTTGTCCGTGTTGTCCTGTTTGAATAAAGGTACCAATGTTGCTGTCCTCTACTCATTTTGCCATCTCCTCTATGGCCAGCAAAGATTTAAAAAAATCTCTGGCTGCCATTTCCTTCCTGGGATCCAGCTCAGCAAGCCTTGGGGATTTATCCACCTTTAAGCCTACGTTGGGAGGGTGGGTTGGGGACAAGGGCAGACATGCGGGAAATGGAGGAGATGTGTCTGACAGCTGAATTGGGAGCCTTGTGGATTTATCCACCTTTACGACATCTAATAACTCCTCCTTTTCAATTATAACATGCTTTTACCCTGTACTGCTGAGACCATTCAGCTCAAAACTGTTCAACAACTTTTGTCTAAATGCAAACAAACAAAGCAGCTGAATTTCAGAAGTGGGAGTAAGAGCATCTGAGTTCTTGGCAAGGCTTGTCTTATGACTCATCAAGAGTCAAAGGAGAAACCTCGTCACTCGTTCATATCAAGGAGAGTGGACAGCTTTGAAACAGCCAGCTGGTCAAATGGCTCCTTCTGTGTAGGATGGTTCAATCGTTTATTCTCAGTCATCATCAAGTATCTGCCAATAATTTTTCCAATTTAATACCTCCAATCATCCTTTGGGATAATCTGCTGCTGAGTTTACAAAATGGAAATCAGGCTCCAAACCACCCGATTTAAAGCAAAGGATCATGGGTCCAACACATTGGCCTTCAAAGATGTAGAAACAGTGTAATCAACAAGAAAAAGAATTTCAGGATGTATATAACCATATAACAATTACAGCACGGAAACAGGCCATCTCGGCCCTTCTAGTCTGTGCCGAACGCTTACTCTTACCTAATCCCACTGGCCTGCACTCAGCCCATAACCCTCCATTCCTTTCCTGTCCATATACCTATCATACCGAACCTGTCTCTACCACTTCTACTGGAAGCTCGTTCCACACAGCTATCATTTTCTGAGTAAAGAAATTCCCCCTCGTGTTACCCGTAAACTTTTGTCCCCTAACTCTCAACTCGTGTCCTATTCTATACATTTCTCTGACATTAAATGTACCTATTGAAAGACAAGCAGCACTGAATGGAAGGCTTTGATTTATGGAGCCCAGTCACCACCTTGGGACATCTGATGCGGTAACAATATGCAGAGCTAGAGCGGATAGACCGGCCTTTCACATACTTGAGAGCATTTCAGTCCATCTAAGAAGCACTCAGATGGGTACATGGGGGTGTGGAGCTCGAGTTGAATGCAGGAAATTGGGACTAGCTGGGTGGACAATATGGCAGGCATGGACAGGTTGGGCTGAAGAAGCTCAACGTTGTATACCCTTGATGTACCCTTGCTGTATTGCTATATAACTTGACTTGGATGATCAATCACTCCATTTCAGGAAAGTCATAATATAATCATCCATCCAGTTCAACAAGAAACCTCCAGTGATACAAATATATCCAATTATTAATGTCCACATTTATCCCAGCAAGATTTAATTGTATTCTGAATATGTATATGAATGCATATTTTAACTACACACTACATACCTATTGACAGAATTTGTCAAGATATGAAGTTGAAAGTACATTACCAAAGTATGTATGTATTACACAACCTTTGGGATTCGTCTCCTTACAAGACAAAGAATCCCAAAAAGAACACATAAAAAGACCATCAAACACCCAACATGCAGAGAGAGAAAAGAACAAATTGTGCAAACAATAAAAGTGAGCAAATAGAATTCAGAAGGAGAGTCCAAAGACACGAAGCTCGGGGCAGCTGGAGCAGGATTTGTTTAGAGTCTATTCCAAGAACACGCTTCTTGCCAGACTTAACCACCTTTCAGACTCATATAATTTTCTCATTCTGTGCTCAGCTTTGGGTTAAGTAACATTCTTGTGTACATTAATCATCATTTTTCTCAATATCGTCTGATCAGTGTTACATCCTCTCTGACCCTTTTCCCAGCACTTAAGTGCAGATGGGCAACTTTCAGAAAGCACAATGGTTCACTGAAAAATTCCTACAAACACGGCGAAGATTAATGATATGTCTAAAAATAATACTTAGAGGGGAAGAGTACAATGAGATATTTCTGATTCTACAATATTCCAACCAGTAGTCAAAGTAGAAAGTAAGCAAGGTTAACAAAAGTTTCCAACTTGGTAACATTTTTGCAATGATAATTATTTTCACACACCTTACTGAATCATGACAGGTGTTCCACATTCTAGAAAGAACTTATTTATTTCAGTCTAACCTCTTGCTCCGCGTTTCACAACCTGTGGTCCACGGGCCCCTCGATTAACGGTAGGGGTCCATGAAATTAAAAAAAAGGTTCAAAACCCTTGCTCTAGATAAAATTTGATATTTGGTATTACATCTTCCCCAGAAAATTATTTTTTTCAAGTTTCATCCAATTCCTTTTGTCATCTGGCCTTTTGTAAGAACAGAGAAAGGAGGTGATTTAGCACATCAGCTCCCAGAGGAACAAACTGGACTCAATGCCCCTTTTCCCCCTTACTTCCCCCCCCTCCTCACCCCATGAGAAAGAATAAATTGTAAATGAATATCTTTACAGGTGATAAAGGGGTCAGACACAGCAAACCTTTCCATTGCTAACTTTTCTGAATCAGTTACTTTAAACAGCTGTTCTTTCTCAACAAGTTAATCTCTGGCTTATTGGATATAGAGTTGTAGAGTCAGACAGCAAGAATGGGCCTTTTTAATCCATGCTGACTACCAAATGTCCATCTTTGGAAATCCCATTTACCAACACTTGGTTCATAGCCAAGTCCATGCCTTGACAATTCAAGTGTTCATCACCTAAGCGTCTTTCTCCATCACCACCATAGGTCGTGTATTCCAGATTCTAACTATCCTCTGATTTTTGTTGCTCTCTTAACTCTAAATCTATGCCCACTAGTTTATTCATCTCTAAAAGGAAAATTTCCATTTGTGTATCTCTAACAGTCATCCGCATTCCAAGGGAAGCAGATCCAGTCTATGCAGTCTCTCTCATCGGTGAAACACTCCACCTTTGCGCTATTGAAGTGATACTGCTCTGCACCTTTTAGTCCCATCAGGTTGCTAATCACAAAATCAACTCACAAAAAGCCTCATTCAACATCCCAAGTCCAGCAGAAATCCAAGCCCACGTTCAAACAACTCGACAATTCCTGAGCAGCAAGCACAACGGAAACAGACCACCTGGTATCCTCCGCAGATTTCAGCAGCATTCAGCACAATTAATATATAACAGAGCAGCCATTGACAACAAGGGACAGAGCCATTGCTCAAATGTTCCACCCTTGAAACAAAAAAACTGCAGAAATCTGCAATAAACACGGAAAATGTCAGAAACACTCAAGGCCAAGCAGCATCTCTGCAGAGAGAAATGGAATTAACATTTCATGCCAACTTGTACTTGACACTTAAATGTTAAAGGGTTTGTACTTCTTACCTCGAGAGGAATTTTCAAAGCTCAACACATACTATATACAACCTTGAGATTCGTCTCCTTACAGGCAGCCACAAAACCGAGAAACCTCCTATGAAAAAACACCCAGAAGAAAGACAAATCTTGCAAACAATAATAATAAGCAAATAACATTCAGTACTGAAGCTCACGAGAGTGAGTTCACAGCCACAAAGCCCGTCGTGACTGATCCAGGAGCCTGCGAGTTGCAGCTAACACCTCAGCTCAGCACAGTGATGAATAAACCTCGTGAGCCATGAACTAAACACCAGCCCAGCTCTCACATCCGGCCCTGACACCCTGCCCAGACCTTTTCAATCTGGCAAAAACACTGACTTCACCATTGTAGCTTCAGCAGCATATTGATATACCGGAGAAACTGCAAGGCTGAACCAGGACTTGTGCTGTCTTGCTGCCAAATTTATGAAAAAGATCAAAAGAAATCATTTTGAAATTTCCGGTGGCCCCAGTGTGGTCCCCTGTATATCGGTAAGACCTGACATAGATTGGGAGACCGCTTCGTCGAGCACCTTCGCTCCATCTGTCACAAAAAGTGGGATTTCTCAGTGGCCACCCATTTCAATTCTACTTTCCATCCTGACATGTCAGACCATGGCCTCCTCTACTACCTCAATAAGGCCACACTCAGGTTAGAGGAGCAACACCTTATATTCCATCTGGATAGCCTCCAACCCGATGGCATGAATATTGATCTCTTGAACTACTGGTAATTTCCCACCACGCCCCCCCCCCCCCTTCTTCACCATATCTCCTCACTTTATCTCCTTACTTGCCCATCACCTCCCTCTAGTGCTCCTCCCCATTCCTGTTCTTCCATAGTTTTCTGTCCTTTTGTACCAAATTCCCCCTTCTCCAGCCCTTTATCTCTGTCACCAATCAACATTCTAGCTCTTTACTTCAACCCCTCCTCCTCTCCCAGTTTCACCTATCACCTACCACCTTCTACTTCTTCCTCCCCTCACCTTCATTTTCTGAGTCCTTCCCCCTTCCTTTCCAGTCCTGATGAAGGGTCTCGGGCCAAACTGTTGACTGTTCACACTTTTCCGGAGATGCTGAGTTTTTCCAGCATTTTTGTGTGTGATCTGAATTTCCAGCAAATGCAGATTTTCTCATGATCTTGAAAATGAGACTTTGGATTAGAGGTATACAGAATCTCAGAATCTTGAGGTTTGATGGACCCAGTATTTTTCCTATAGTAGGGGAATCTAAAAACAAGAGGGCAACTTTTCTCGCACATACAGTGCCTATAAAAAGTACTCACTCCCTCAGAAGTTTTCATGTTTTGTTTTACAACACTGAATCACAATGGATTTAATTTGGCTTTTTTTAAATAATTGATCAACAGAAAAGACACTTTCATGTCAAAGTGAAAACAAATCTCTACCAAGGGATCTAAATTAATACAAGTACAAAACAGAAAATAATGATTCACCCCTTTAATATGACACACCAAATCATGACTGGTGTGGCCAATTGGTTTTAGAAGTCACATAATTAGTTAAATAAAAATCTGTTGTTGAGACCTGTGTGCAGTCAAGGTGATTGATTGATTGAGTAAAAATACACCTGTGTCTGGAAGGTCCAACTGCTGGTGAGTCAGTATCCTGGCAAAAACTACACCATGAAGACAACAGAACACTCCAAGCAACTCCACAAAAGGGTTATTGAAAAATACAAGCCAGGAGATGGATACAAGAAAATTTCCAAGTCACTGAATATTCCTTGGAGTACAGCTAAGTCAATCATCAAGAAGTGGAAAGAATATGGCACAGCTTAACTCTGACTAGAGCAGGCCGTCCTCAAAAACTGAGTGACCGTGCAAGAAGGGGACTAGCGAGGGAGGCCACCAAGAGACCGATGACAACTCTGGAGGAGTTACAAGCTTCAGTGGCTGAGGTGGGGGAAACTGCACGTACAACAACTGTTGCCCGGGTGATTCACCAGTTGCAGTTTATGGGAGAGTGGCAAAGAGAAAGCCACTATGACTCAATAAATTCCAGATCCAGAGTAACTACACGTTATCAACTCTGGAAAATTTATGCATGATTTGAGAGGGAGAATAACATAACACCTGTGCAAATCTTACAACATTCAGTGACACTGGCTAAGATCCAAATATCTTTCAGGAAGGAGAACCCCCCACAAAGTATCTGGCGCTGACGGTAGTCCTGGCCGTGTACTTAGAACCTGTGCTGACCAATTGGCTGGAGTATTCAAGGAAGTACTTCGAGGGGATGGTTATGGCTAGAAATAATTCCTGCCTGAGCCGGGATCTGAATCTGTAACAGCTCTACAGTGGAGACAACCTCACTGGCTCTCCACTCTGCTTTAGTTCACCTGGGCAAGGACAAGATATACATCAGGCTACTGTGATTGATTACGGTTTCGTGTTGAACGCCATCATTGCCTCAGTACTAATAACTAAGCTTCAAAATGTGGACCTCTGTCCCTGCTCCTGCAATTGAATCCTCAGCTTCCATGTTGGGAGGCAGCAGTCAGAGCAGTTCAGTAATAACATCTCCTCGTTGCTGACAATCAACACAGGTGCACCAGAGATGCGTGCTTAGCCCACTGCTCTACTCTCTCTACACCCACGTATGGCTTAGCACAGCTCAGACATCACCTACAAATTCACTGTCGCTGGCAGAATCTCAGAACGTTACGAAGAGGCGCAGAGGAGAGAGGCAGATTGGTTGGTTGAGTGGCATCACGACAGCCTCACGATTAAGCATTCAAAACCAAGATGCGTCGAAATTTCCTTTTGCAGAAGGTGGTGAATATCTGAAATACGCTATCCCAGAGAAATGTGGAGACTGCGACACTTAAAAAAAAAGAGATGGAATACATTTCTGAAAGGTGATGGAAGAGAGTGCCACGGAAAACTCTCGCACACTAGGGTGTACATCAGCCACAGTCATATTGAACGGCAGTGCAGGCTTACAGGGCCAGCTGGTCTACTCACATTTTCTTGCATTCTCCATGATTTGGCACCTATTATTCCTTAATTTATATCACCAAATTGGATATGAGTGTACAGGAGGATGATTCTGGGAATGAAGGGGTTAACACGTGAGGAGCGTTTGGCAGTTTTGGGCCTGTACTCACTGGAATTTAGAAGATTGTAGGGCAATCTCATTGATACCTACCAAATGTTGAAAGGACTAGATAGGCTGGATGTGGAGAGGAAGTTTCCTGTGGTGGGGGTATCTAGAACCAGAGGACACAGCCTCAAAATTGAGGGGAGACCCTTTAGAACAGAGATATGGAGGATTTTTTTTTAGCCAAAGAGTAGCAAATCTGTGGAATGCTCTGCTACAGACTGCAGTGGAGGCAAAGTCCGTGGGTATATTTAAGGCGGAAGTTGATCATTTCCTGAATGGTCAGGGCATCAAACGATGTGGCGAAAAGGCAGGTGTATGGGGTTGAGTGGGATCCTGGATCAGCCATGATGGAATGGTGGAACAGACTCGACGGGCTGAATAGCCTAATTCTGTTCCTATGTCTTATGATCTTAAGACACAATTTCTAAATTAGCAAATGACACAAAACTTAGAGGTGAGGGGAACTGTGAAAACGATAGTATGAGATTTCATGGAAATATAGACAGAACAGTAGAATAAATGGTAGTAAAATGGAAGATGAAATATAATATTGAGAAATTAGCAGTGTTACATTTTGATACGACAAATGAGAAGAGGGAGTACAAATCTAAGAGGTCTAGGGGTATACAGTACAGTGCAAAAGTCTTAGGCACACATATACATATATATATATATATATTCTAGGGTGTCTAAGACTTTTGCACAGTACTGTATTTGTCAACATTGAGCAGAAAGTGAATTTGTGAATCTGGGGGAGCAAAGGATGTTGGGAATGGCAAGGGTGGAGCACCACGGGGGGTTGGAGGGGTGTGGGACAGGAGGCAGAGAAGGAGTGCCAGTCACTGGTGGTGTGGGACAGGAGGCAGAGAAGGAGTGCCAGTCACTGGTGGTGTGGGACAGGAGGCAGAGAAGGAGTGCCAGTCACTGGTGGTGTGGGACAGGAGGCAGAGAAGGAGTGCCAGTCACTGGTGGTGTGGGACAGGAGGCAGAGAAGGAGTGCCAGTCACTGGTGGTGTGGGACAGGAGGCAGAGAAGGCGTGCCAGTCACTGGTGGTGTGGGACAGGAGGCAGAGAAGGAGTGCCAGTCACTGGTGGTGTGGGACAGGAGGCAGAGAAGGAGTGCCAGTCACTGGTGGTGTGGGACAGGAGGCAGAGAAGGAGTGCCAGTCACTGGTGATGTTCCACAGGCGTCATTGTTAAGACCACTACTTTTCACATTTTATGTCAATAATTTGGATGTCAGAATTGATGGCTTTCTGGCCAAGTTTGCAGACGATGCAAAGGCAGGTAGAGCGGCATGTAGTCTGGGAAGTTGAAGTTAGTGGTCTTAACAATGGAAGAACTGCAGGAATCGGAAGCTCAGCTCTGGTCAATTTGGAGACCAGGTTCAGAACATCTGTTTCAGCTTCAAACAGTGAATAGATGTCAGCTACTGAACAGATTATGTAAGGCCTGTGTGATTTACCCGACAAATCGGAATACAGAACTATAATCCATTATCCACCTATTCAGAATCTCTAATGGTTTGACATCTGGTTTACCAGTTTATGTTCCAACTCACTTTGGCCCTAATCCTCACTCCCATTCAACTCCCTGGAATTCCATTTCCCACATACCTTCTTTAAGGTTCAAAGTTCAAAGTAAATTTCTTATCAAAGTACACGTATGTCACCAAACACAACCCCGAGATTCATTTTCTTGAACGGGTTACTTTATCTCTGATTCCTTTCAACTTACCATGCTCACTTGGAAAGCTATCCTAACATCTCATGAAGTGATTTTAAAAGTGTTTGAATATTAATAAGGAATAACATCCGTGTTTCAGAAAACCTGCTCGCCCAGCACCTTAGTCCTGACCATGGCAGGTTAACTGAGTTTTATTGTCCAGAATTAGAGCTCCAGTTATTGACAGATGAAACAGGTGTCCTGCAGTCTGTTCAGAAAGTAAATACAGAGACAATTTATAGCTCAGATTATAGCACACCCCAGACACAAAGCTGAAAGTGATCGACGAGAAACATCTCATCAGCTTGTGCGGTATTAAGCCATAGCCTGCTAGTTGAAAAACACTACGACAACTGAATTCTTGTGCTAACATCTTATCGTGTTCACTCACACGGTGAAATACAACCTCTCTGTGGCCACATTATTGGGTACATCTCAGGAACTGCCGATCTCCTGGGACTTTCGTGCACAACAGTCGTGAGAGTTTACGGAGTATGGTGCAAGAAAGACACAGTCAGTGAGTGGGGGCAGTTTCTGTGGGCAAAAACGCCTTGTTAATGAGAGAGGTCGGAGGAGAATGGCCAGACTGGTTCAAGCCGACAGGAAGGCAACTGTATCCACTCATTCCAACAGTGGTGTGCAGTGGAGCATCTCTGAATGCACGACACGTTGAACCTTGGAGTGGATGGGCTACGGCAGCAGAAGACCACGAGCGGACACTCAGTGGCCACTTTATTAGGTACAGGCGGTATCCAATAAAGTGGCCGCAGAGTGTACCTGGAACATGCTACCAGAGAAAGTGATTGAGGCAGGTACAATAACAACAATAAAACGATACTTGGGCAAGTACATGAATAGGAAAGGTTTAGAAGGATATGTGTCAAATGTGGACAAATGGGACAAGTTTCGATGGGCACTTTGTTCAGGATGGATGAGTTGGGTCAAAAAAGCCTATCATGATGTGTACAGGGACACCCATGTCTCGTTGAACATAACATTACCCTATCTCTGACCATATAAAAAATAGCCTGCATTTGTGTCTTCTTCTACTGATGTGAATAATCTCAAATATTCCCAAATCTCTTTACTAACCAGAAGCTAAATTGGATCAATTTCACATCCCACCTGCCAGCTTAGATCTGTATCATTAGCAAGTGTGGAAATGATGCATTCAGCCCCCCTGGCCAAATCTTTGACATAGATTGTGGAGCCCAAGCACTAATCCTTATCGAACTCCACCAGCCCCGTTCAGTTCTTTGGGTTCCCAAATTATAATCCACGTCAGTGTATTACCCTCAATAACCAACCTCTTGTGTCAAAAGCTTTACAGAGTTCCAAATACATTGCATCCTCTGCTTGTCCTCATAAATGAAATCAAAATGCCAAGACAGGGAACTTTCCCACCGAGGAGACAGGAGACATCTGCAATCCCACTCTCTGGTAACGGAATGGAGAAAAACAACCTCCTATCAGAACCTGATTGACTCTTTGTTGTCCACTGGGTGAAGATGAGGAAATGCTGAAGATCCCAAGTGACTTTTAGCTCCATAGAGGACCCACACAGAGTCTGTTGGAGAAAGTGCCTGCTCCTGTAAAGGCACAGATGGAGGACACATAGATGGTTCTGACTGTCTGCAGTCTTGCTCTGGTCTGTCTGGACTTTCCGGTCTCTGCTACAGCAGAACAGTTTGGAGGTCTAAATGAACAGTAAGAATGTCATAAGAGATTGAAGGCTTCTGAACAGAGAAACGCCACTCACGAGTAGACCACTGTGCAGATGGGATGCTCCATGGGAGCTGGTTCCTTCAATTCAGAATCAAAGAGCTCTCCATGATCTTCTCCTAAGGGGTTTGTCTATTGGTGGGCCCTCGGATGGCTGTGAAGGCCGACCCAGGACCCACGTATTCTGGTGCAGTGTGGGCAAGAGTAAGCGGTGGCTGTGGCTAGTGGCTGGGTCTTTTGGTCTCGGTCTGCCGCTTGTTCTCTGCATCACAGCAGAGGTCGCTGTCACGTAACGCAGCGCCCTCTTGACAGATTTCCTCCCAGTGCAATGTCTTGCCAGTTTTGAGGTGCACTGTTGAATTTCCTTCAGGATTATTTTGATGTCATCTTTGAAGTGCTCCCTTTGCCCACCGGGGGCTCGCTGACCTGCCTTCAGTTGGGAGTAAGGGCTCCGTTTGGAGAGACGCGAGTTAGGTATCGGGGTGATGTGACCGAGCCATCAGAGCTGGCGTTGCTTTATCGCTGTGCACGTTGGTCTCCTCCAATAACACTGGTGTTAGTGTGTCAGTCCATCCAGCTGGTGCTCAAAATCAATCATAAGGATCTTTGTCCCAGGGCTTTCAGGTGCCTGCTGTAGGTGGTCCATGATTCAGCTCCATGCAATAGTGCAGGAAGGATGACGGCTCTATAAACCCAAAGTTTTGTTCAGACCTAGAGGTCCTGCAATAAAAGAGCAATGCAGCACAGATACAGGGCCCTCAACCCAGTGAGTCCCAATTTCCTGTGTTCAGCCCATCCCTCCAAGTCACACCCCTGCATGCATCTTCCAGGTGCTTCTAAATGATACCGTTTAACAGCTTTTGTTAAAATAACAGCCATATTTGCAGATGGTATGAAGATTGATGGTGTTGAGGAAGTGGGGAGTCTGCAGAAGGACTTAGGCAGATTAAGAGAATAGTGAAGAAGAGGCAGATGGAATATAGTGTAAGATCATGCACTTTGGTAGAAAGAATAAAGGCGTAGACCATATCTGAATTGGAAGTCATTTGCCAATGTGGAGTCCACTGACCCAGCTGATCGATATCACCCTGTAATTTTTGATAACTTAGTAAACAAATTACTGAAAGTCGATATAGAGAATCAGCAACTTCTGGACATCTCAGAGTCCAAGATGGCGGCGCGACGCAGCTTGCAGCGGCCACTCCGGAGCTGATATCTGTTATTTGTTAAGCGGGGTGCTGTACACAATCCTAATCGGATGAAAAACGGACGTGGGAGCACGGAGGAACATCTGGAAATCTCCAGGAAGGCCCCCTTCATTGCTGCTGCTGCGAGGTCCAGGTCTCTGCTGAGAAGAACAGGCCCCCAGTCCTCGGGGTCACGTAGCCGGTAGCCGTTGGCGGGGGCGTCTTAATACACTCGGCAGAGGATGGTGCTCGGAGAAGCTGTGCCGGAGGGGACGGTCGTCGGCTCGGAGGCTCGACGGACTCGGAGTCCGCTGCGGTCGGGGCGCTTTCACTGTGTGCTGCGTCTGCGAGGCTGAGTCAGGCGGCGCCGTGTAAGTCCATAGTGGGGGTATTCCCTTCTGCCACCGGCGTGGGATGGAGAGTCTGTCGGGACCCTGAGGACTTGTGGAAACTATGTGGTGGTTTCTTTCAAACTTATAGTCTTTTAACATCTTTGGACTATTTTTACTGCGCCCATGGTCTGTTTTTTTTAATCAATTATGCTATTGTTTGCACTGTTGTAACTATATGTTGTAACTATGTGGTTTTGTGCAGGTCTTGTAGCTTTAGTTTTTGGTCTTGTTTGTCTGGTGGGTTTGGAGCTCCTTTCCGGGGAACCGCGCTAAGACGGTAGCGCGATATTAATACGCAGCAGCCTCTCCGGACTCTGGATTGGGGATTGCCAAACGTTATGGGGATTTTCTGGTGTAGTCTGTTTTGTCATGTGCTTTTGTGATATCATTCTGGAGGAACGTTGTCTCATTTTTTAACTGCATTGCATTTGTGATTTCTAAATGACAATAAACTGAAACTGAAGTTGTTATTCTGGTCCTTACTGTAGTACACATTTTACTGAAATTACAAACAGACTTGGTGAACTACACCTGGAATATGCTGAGTTTTTGTCTCCTTATCTAAAGGCAGAGGTACTGGCTGCAGTGAACATTCACCAGAGTTGTTCTTGGGATGGCAGAGCTGTTGTACGAGAAGAGACTGAGTAGATGAGGGCTCAACTCTTCAGAGTACAGGATAACGAGAGGGGACCTCAATGAAACATAAAAAGGCTTTGGTAAGTTCAATGTGGAAAAAATATTTCTCCCGTCTGAAGGAACTACATTTAGTAATTGGTAACGAATTTATCATCATTACACATACCAAGATACAGTGATAACCTGCTGTTTGTATAACATCTTGACATATCATTCTATACATAACTATAGAGATACTGGGCAACACGGTAGTGTAGTGGTTAGCACGATGCTTTACAGTGCCAGCGAACCAGGTTCAATTCCCGTCGTCCTGTACATTCTCCCCATGAGCTCTCCGGGTTACATGGGGAGTTGGAGAACATTTTGCTCCTATGTTTCCAGAGTACCTTAATTAGTTCATTGTTGTTTAACTGGTATCATTAACTGTGTTAACCCTGTTAAGTTTATTTGATGGGCTCAGGTTTCTGGGTCATCTGTACCACTTAAGCAAACGTTCCTTTGTGCTTATCGCGGGGTCCTAGTTTTGGAGATTGTTTCGTCTCGCGGTGTCACTCGTTCGAGCCACCAATGTTCCTTTGGAATTCCAGTGTATAAACTCTGTTTGCCATCTGTATGTGGGATTCCTCTGCACATACAGAGGAATGTGCACACATCCTCTGGTCAGTACACACTGTTACAGAGTTGGCCGCTTTTCCAGGTATGGAGCGCCCATGGTGGGGAAGGCTGGACTGCATTCACAACCTTTTGAAATATTTTGAAGTCTTGGGCAAAGCTGTTGCCATACCAAGATGTGCATCTGGACGGGATGCTTTCTATGGTGCATTTGTAAACTTTGCTGAGAGATGCCAGGCACATGAGGAATCTCACACACAAATTGCTGGTGGAACACAGCAGGCCAGGCAGCATCTATAGGGAGAAGCACTGTCGATGTTTCGGGCCGAGACCCTTCGTCAGGACTAACTGAAAGGAAAGATACTAAGAGATTTGAAAGTAGTGGGAGGGAGGGGGAAATGCAAAATGATATGAGAAGACCGGAGGGGGTGGGATGAAGCAAAGAGCTGGAAAGGTGATTGGCAAAAGGGGTACAGAGCTGGAGAAGGGAAAGGATCATGGGACGGGAGGCCTCGGGAGAAAGAAAGGGGGAGGGGGGAGCACCAGAGGGAGCTGGAGAACAGGCAGAGTGATGGGCAGAGAGAGAGAAAAAAGAACAAACAACTATTGTCAGGGATGGGGTAAGAAGGGGAGGAGGGACATTAACAGAAGTTAGAGAAGTCAATGTTCATGCCATCAGGTTGGAGGCTACCCAGCCGGTATATAAGGTGTTGCTTCTTCAACCTGAGTGTGGCTTCACCTTGACAGTAGAGGAGGCCATGGATAAACGTATCAGAATGGGAATGGGACGTGGAATTAAAATGTGTGGCCACTGGGAGATCCTGCTTTTTCTGGTGGACCAAGCGTAGGTGTTCAGTGAAACGATCTCCCAGTCTTGAGTCAGGTCTCACCAATATATAAAAGGCGAGACCGGGAGCACCAGACGCAGTGTACCACACCAGCCGACTCACAGGTGAAGTGTCGCCTCACCTGGAAGGACTGTCTGGGACCCTGAATGGTGGTGAGGGAGGAAGTGTAAGGGCAGGTGTAACACTTGTTCCGCTTACAAGGATAAGTGCCAGGAGGGAGACCGATGGGAAGGGATGGAGGGAACGAGTGGACAAGGGAGTCGCGTAGGGAGCGATCCCTGCGGAAAGCAGAAAGGGGGGGGAGAGGGAAAAATGTGCTTGATAGTGGGATCCCGTTGGAGGTGGTGGAAGTTACGGAGAATTATATGTTGAACCTGGAGGCTGGTGGGGTGGTCGGCAAGGACAATGGGAACCCTATCCCGAGTGGGGTGGCGGGCAGGTGGGGTGAGGGCAGATGTGCGGGAAATGGGAGAGATGTGTTTGAGAGCAGAGTTGATGGTGGAAGAAGGGAAGCCCCTTTGTTTAAAAAAGGAAGACATCTCCTTCGTCCTGGAATGAAAAGCCTCATCCTGAGAGCAGATGCGGCGGAGACGGAGGAATTGTGAGAAGGGGATAGCATTTTTGCAAGAGACAGGGTGGGAAGAGGAATAGTCCAGGTAGCTGTGAGAGTCTGTAGGCTTATAGTAGATATCAGTAGATAAGCCGTCTCCAGAGATGGAGACAGAAAGATCAAGAAAGGGGAGGGAGGAGACGGAAATGGACCCTTGGTTTGGAGGAAGTGGGAGGAGCCAAAGGAGAAATTATTGAGAGTAATTCCGCTAGACGGAGGAGAGTGGTGGTAGAGGAGAATTGGAGGAACCAAACCAAGGGTGTAGCCATGGGCACCCACATGAGTCCCACTTATGCCTGCCTTTTTGTTGGCTTTGTGGAACAGTCTATGTTCCAAGTCTATACGGGTATCCATCCTCCTCTTTTCCTTCGCTACATCGACGACTGCATTGGCGCTGCCTCCTGCACGCATGCTGAGCTCGTTGACTTCATTAACTTTGCCTCCAACTTTCATACTGCCCTCAAATTTACCTGGCCCATTTCTGACACCTCCCTCCCCTTTCTTGATCTTTCTGTCTCCATCTCTGGAGACGGCCTATCTACTGATATCTACTATAAGCCTACAGACTCTCACAGCTACCTGGACTATTCCTCTTCCCACCCTGTCTCTTGCAAAAAGGCTATCCCCTTCTCACAATTCCTCCGTCTCCGTCGCATCTGCTCTCAGGATGAGGCTTTTCATTCCAGGACGAAGGAGATGTCTTCCTTTTTTAAACAAAGGGGCTTCCCTTCTTCCACCATCAACTCTGCTCCCAAATGCATCTCTCCCATTTCCCACACATCTGCCCTCACCCCATCCGCTCGCCACCCCGCTCGGGATAGGGTCCCCCTTGTCCTCACCTACCACCCCACCAGCCTCCGGATCCAACGTATAATTCTCCGTAACTTCTACTACCTCCAACAGGATCCCACTACCAAGAACATCTTTCCCTCCCCCCTTTC
Organism: Hemitrygon akajei; assembly: GCF_048418815.1. Lineage (NCBI taxonomy): Eukaryota > Metazoa > Chordata > Chondrichthyes > Myliobatiformes > Dasyatidae > Hemitrygon > Hemitrygon akajei. The sequence goes on along the minus strand of NC_133132.1, from coordinate 43,484,513 downwards.
TGCTTTCCGCAGGGATCACTCCCTACGCGACTCCCTTGTCCACTCGTCCCCCCCATCCCTTCCCACCGATCTCCCTCCTGGCACTTATACTTGTAAGCAGAACAAGTGCTACACCTGCCCTTACACTTCCTCCCTCACCACCATTCAGAGCCCCACACAGTCCTTCCAGGTGAGGCGACACTTCACCTGTGAGTCGGCTGGTGTGGTATACTGCGTCCGGTGCTCCCGGTGTGACCTTTTATATATTGGTGAGACCCGACGCAGACTGGGAGACCGTTTCGCTGAACACTTACACTTGGTCCGCCAGAGAAAGCAGGATCTCCCAGTGGCCACACATTTTAATTCCACGTCCCATTCCCATTCTGATTTGTCTATCCATGGCCTCCTCTATTGTCAAAATGAATCCAAACTCAGGTTTGAGGAACAACACCTTATATACCGGCTGGGTAGCCTCCAACCTGATGGCATGAACATTGACTTCTCTAACTTCTGTTAATGTCCCTCCTCCCCTTCTTACCCCATCCCTGACAATATTTAGTTGTTTTTTTTTCTCTCTCTCTGCCCATCACTCTGCCTGTTCTCCATCTCCATCTGGTGCTCCCCCCCTCCCCCTTTCTTTCTCCCTAGGCCTCCCTTCCCATGATCCTTTCCCTTCTCCAGCTCTGTATCACTTTCGCCAATCACCTTTCCAGCTCTTAGCTTCACCCCACCCCCTCCGGTCTTCTCCTATCATTTTGCATTTCCCCCTCCCCCCACTACTTTTAAATCTCTTACTATCTTTCCTTTCAGTTAGTCCTGACGAAGGGACTCGGCCCGAAACGTCGACAGTGCTTCTCCTTATAGATGCTGCCTGGCCGGCTGTGTTCCACCAGCATTTTGTGTGTGTTGTTTGTATTTCCAGCATCTGCAGATTTCCTCGTGTTTGCACATGAGAAATTTCCTTAGTCTCTGAGCAAGAGCGAGAAACAATCCCAACTGAGGTTCATGGCCTAAGGTAGAAGGAGACGAGTTATACAGCTCTCATTACATGCACGTGCAGTTCAACTCTTTGAGTGATTATGCAGAAAGTTTGAAGTTCATTACTCATCTCCTTCTACCATAGGCCACGAGCTTATCAATCACCCCATGCTGTGGACCATTTCTGGAGGTCCAAGACACTGACTACCACAAAGAAGGGATCTGTATGCTCCACGACCTCTGGATTAAGTGTGTAAATGTAAGAAAAATAGATGTGCTAGGTTTTCTAAAATTGACTCCTTTTCATGAACTTATCAATCACCCCTCATAGATCTACAGAGGATGCAATCTCACCAGCTCTCCACTTGCCCATGGATTACCTGGACAAGGATAGTATCTATGTCAGACTGCTGTTCCTTGGTTACAGCTCAGAGCTCAACATAATCATACACTCAGTTTTAATCAAACTCCAAAACCTGGGCCTCTGTCCCCCTCTCTGCAACTGGATCCTTGACTTCCTCATTGGGAGACCACAGTCTGTGTGGATTGGAAATAACATCTCCCCCTCACTGACCATCAACACGGGTGCACCTCAAGGCTGTGTGCTTACCCCAACTTTTTACTCTTGCTACACCCATGACAGTGTGGCTACACACACCTCAAATGCCATCTACAAATGTGACGATGACACAACAATTGTTAGCAGAATTTCAGATGGTGACGAGGAGACGTACAGGAGTGAGACAGATCAGCTGGTGGAGTGGTGTTGCACTCAAAGACAGTAAGACCAAGGAATTGGTTGTGGACTTCAGGAAGGAGATATCACAGCAACGCAAACAAGTCCTTATCTAGGGGATTAGCAGTAGAAAGGGTGAGAAAGTTCAAGTTCATGGATGCCAACATCTCTGCAGATCTATCCTGGGCCCAAATAAAGATGCAATTACAAAGGCGGCACGACAGCAGCTATACTTTATTAATAATTTAAGGAGACTTGATATGTCACAAAAGACACTTGCAAATTCCTACAGATCTACCATGGAGGGTATCCAAACTGGTTGCATCAACGTTTGGCACAGGGTCAGAAAGAGCCGCAGAAATTCAGCCAGCTCCATCAGGGGTACCAGCCTTCCCAGCATAAAAGACACTTACAAAAGGCGAAGCCTCAAAAAGACAGCATGCATAATTAAGGACCCTCACCAGCCAGGACATGCCCTCTTCTCATTGCAACCGTCAAAGAGGAGTTACAGAAGCCTGAAGCCACATACTTAACATTTTAGCAACAGCTTTTTCCCCTCTGCCAGAAGATTTCTGAATGGACATTGAGCCCATGAACACTACCTCAGTATTTTGTTCTCTCTCTTTTTGCACTAGGTATTTAATTTTTATATATACTTCCTATTGTAATCCATAGTTTTTTTTTAGTTTTAGGTATTCCAGCATTATTATATACAACAAATCACTGACATGTGCCAATGATATAAACCTGATTCTGATGTTTGTGTGCATTCTAAGATGTAATGTTCACGTGGCTGGGCCAGGCCAAATTATTGGTGAATTTGAACCTCTCAACCATCCCTCCTCATTAAGTCAATGACCAGCTCTTTTGTTTGCTGACATTGAGCAAGAACTATGTGTCACAGTCAGAAAAGGCAAAAGTCATTTCAGTTTGGGACCAGTTAGGGGAGGCTATTTGGGTGGAATTGAGGAATGGGAACGGTTTAGTAACACTTATAGGGGTGTATTATAGACCACCTAATGGGGATCGAGAATTGGAGGAGCAAATTTGTAAGGAGATAGCAGATATTTGTAGTAAGCACAGGGTTGTGATTGTGGGAGATTTTAATTTTCCACACATAGACTGGGAAGCCCATACTGTAAAAGGGATGGATGGTTTGGAGTTTGTAAAATGTGTGCAGGATAGTTTTTTGCAGCAATACTTAGAGGTACCGACTAGAGAAGGGGCAGTGTTGGATCTCCTGTTAGGGAATGAGATAGGTCGTGATGGAGGTATGTGTTGGGGAAGCACTTCAGGTCCAGTGATCACAATGCCATTAGTTTCAATATAATTATGGAGAAGGATAGGACTGGACCCAGGGTTGAGATTTTTGATTGGAGAAAGGCTAACTTTGAGGAGATGCGAAAGGATTTAGAAGGAGTAGATTAGGACAATTTGTTTTATGGGAAGGATGTAATAGAGAAATGGAGGTCATTTAAAGGTGAAATTTTGAGGGTACAGAATCTTTCTGATCCTGTTAGGTTGAAAGGAAAGGTTAGAAGTTTGAGAGAGCCATGGTTTTCAAGGGATATTGGAAACTTGGTTCAGAAAAAGAAAGAGATCTACAATAAATATAGGCAGCATGGAGTAAATGAGGTGCTCGAGGAATATAAAGAATGTTAAAAGAATCTTAAGAAAGAAATTAGAAAAGCTAAAAGATATGAGGTTGCTTTGGCAAGTAAGGTGAAAATAAATCCAAAGTGTTTCTACAGTTATATTAATAGCAAAAGGATAGTGTGGGATAAAATTGGTCCTTTAGAGAATCAGAGTGGATAGCTATGTGTGGAGCCAAAAGAGATGGGGGAGATTTTGAACAATTTCTTTTCTTCGGTATTCACTAACGAGAAGGATATTGAATTGTGTAAGGTAAGGAAAACAAGTAGGGTAGTTATGGAAACTACGATGATTAAAGAAGAGGAAGTACTGGCACTTTTAAAGAATATAAAAGTGGATAAGTCTCCGGGTCCTGACAGGATATTGAGGGAATATCCTAGGGCCTTGAGGGAAGTTAGTGTAGAAATAGCAGGGGCTCTTACAGAAATATTTCAAATGTCATTAGAAACGGGGATGGTGCTGGGGGATTGGTGTATTGCTCATGTGGTTCCATTGTTTAAAAAGAGTTCTAAGAGTAAACCTAGCAATTATCGGCCTGTAAATTTGACATCACTGGGGGGTAAATTAATGGAAATTATTCTTAGAGATGGTATGTATAATTATCTGGATAGACAGGGTCTGATTAGGAACGGTCAACATGGATTTGTGCGTGGAAGGTTATGTTTGACAAATCTTACTGAATTTTTTGAAGAGGTTACTAGGAAAGTTGACGAGGGTAAAGCAGTGGATGTTGTCTATATGGACTTCAGTAAGGCCTTTGACAAAGTTCCACATGGAAGGTTCAATCATTACGTAGTAATATTGAAGTAGTAAAATGGATTCAACAGTGGCTGGATGGGAGATGCCAGAGAGTAGTGGCAGATAACTGTTTGTCAGGTTGGAGGCCAGTGACTAGTGGTATGCCTCATGGATCTGTACTGGGTCCAATGTTGTTTGTCATATACGTTAATGATCTGGATGACGGGGCGGAAAATTAGATTAGTAAGTATGTAGATGATACTAAGATAGGTGGTGTTGTGGATAATGAAGTAGGTTTTCAAAGCTTGCAGAGAGATTTGGGCCAGTTAGAAGAGTGGGCTGAAAGATGGCAGATGGAGTTTAATGCTGATAAGTGTGAGGTGCTACGTTTTGGTAGGACTAATCAAAATAGGACACACATGGTAAATGGTAGGACATTGAAGAATGCAGTAGAACAGAGTGATCTAGGAATAATGGTGCATAGTTCCCTGAAGGTGGAATCTCATGTGGATAGGGTGGTGAAGAAAGCTTTTGGTATGCTGGCCTTTATAAATCAGAGCATTGAGTATAGGAGTTGGGATGTAATGTTAAAATTGTACAAGGCATTGGTGAGGCCAAATTTGGAGTATTGTGTGCAGTTCTGGTCACCAAATTATAGGAAAGATATCAACAAAATAGAGAGAGTACAGAGGAGATTAACTAGAACGTTACTGGGTTTCAGCACCCATGTTACAGAGAAAGGTCAAACAAGTTAGGTCTTAATTCTTTGGAGCATAGAAGGTGGAGGGGGACTTGATAGAGGTATTTAAAATTATGAGGGGGATAGATAGAGTTGACATGGATAGGCTTTTTCCATTGAGAGTAGGGTAGATTCAAACAAGAGGACATGAGTTGAGAGTTAAGGGGCAAAAGTTTAGGGGTAACACGAGGGGTAACTTCTTTACTCAGCTGTGTGGAACGAGCTTCCAGTGGAAGTGGTAGAGGCAGGTTCGGTATTGTCATTTAAAAAAAAATTGGATAGGTAAATGGACAGGAAAGGAATGGAGGGTTATGGGCTGAGTGCAGGTCGGTGGGACTAGGTGAGAGTAAGCGTTTGGCATGGACTAGAATGGCCGAGATGGCCTGTTTCCGTGCTGTAATTGTTATATGGTTAAAATGAGAAAGAAGTTCCCTCAAAAGGAGGTGGGCCTTCGGAATTGGGTACTCAAGGCAGATGGAGATGAGCATTATTCAAAACTGAGATCATGTTTTGCAGTTGAGAGGTGCGAGTCTTAGTTTGCTTTTCACCTTAAGCATAAATGACGTGAAAGCGTCATGACGTATGCAATTCACATATAACCCGTAATGAATTATTTAAACAATTATTCAAAATTATTGAAATATTAAATACACAACAGAGCTGGATATACACTCAGTGTTCACTTTACTGGGTACCTCCCATATCTCATCAAGTTGGCCACATTGGTGGTATTCTGCCACCACAGCCCATCCACTTCAAGGTTCAGCATGTTGTACATTCAGAGATGCTCTTCTGCACACCACTGTTGTAACGTGTGGTTATTGGTGCTCCTGCCATCTTCTTGTCAGCTTGAATCAATCTGGCCATTCTCCTCTGACCTCCCTCATTAACAATTATTTTTCACCTGCACAACTGCCACTCACTGGGTGATTTTTCTTGCACCATTCTCTGTAAACTCTAGAAACTGTTGTACGCTCAAACCACCCCATCTGGCACCACAATCATTCAATTGTCAAAGTCTCTTAGATCACATTTCTTCTGATGTTGGTCTGAACAACAGGTCAACCTCCTGACCATCTCCACATGTATTGAGTTACAGCCACATAATTGGCTGATTAGATATTCGCATGAACAAGGTGTACAGGTATACTTAATAAAGTTGCCACTGAGTGTATTTGTGGATATTGGAGTAATTAAAAGATATGGGACAGGTCAATAAAATAATGCAAAGATAGATCATCAGCCATGATTTTATAAAATGGCAGATTACCGCCAAATGCCTTCTCCAGCTTCTGGTTCTTGATGTTGTTACATTAAAATTTTATTAGACGTAGTGAACAGACTAAATTGCATTGCTTGCCGTGCCATTCATACAGAACAATAAAAGAAAATACCTCTTTTGTGTCACCTTGGTATTATCTTTAGGCAACTCAAAAAAGCTACAATTGAACCTGTTTTTTGAATTTCAGTATGTTCCCTCGCCTTTAATTTTTTTCCTCTTCAGTTCCTTTGACCTGTTTGTTACCATTTATACAGCAAGCCCCCCCCCCGTCAGCTCTTTCAATCTTTCTTTTGCCTTCATATCATCAATGTCACTGTCTTCTTTGTTCCCAACTTTGTGCTGTTAAAAGAACCTCCTTTCCTCCCCGCCATGTCTTTTCTTCCTCCCTCTCATGACCAGCCCAACCTTGCACCCAAATCTTGAAGGGCAATTAAACAAATTTTGAGGCACAATATTGGCATTACATCTGTTCCTTATCTCACTACACTTCGAACACCACCCAGAATCAAATACTGGCTTCCACAATGTTTGCCTTGTTACAAATTGGGTCAGTTTGCATATGGAACAGCTTCTTGCTCGCACTGCTTGCAGTCAAGCTATTTGACAAACGTAACCTAACTATAGTTTAGCACAGCTCTTTACAGTACCAGCGACCCAGGTTCAATTCCTGCCGCTGTCTGTAAGGAGTTTGTACCAGCTCCCTGTGACCGTGGCATTTCCCCCTGGCGCTCCAGCTTCCTCTCACAGTCCAAAAAAGTACCTGTTGGCAGGTTAATAAGGCATTGTAAATTGTCCTGTGATTAGGCTAGGGTTCAAGTTCAATTGTCATTCAGCCACAGATGAATATAGCCAAGTGAGACAGCGTTACTCTGGGGCCAAGGGGCAAAACACAGTACCAACAGTCATTCACAGCACAAGGCACATAGAGCACATACAAGGTAGCGGGCATGTGCACGAAGTCAGTAAAATACAGTCACGCAAAGAAACATAGTCCACGATGCTGAGTCCATGAACTGGGGGCAGCATCGACTCCAACTCGGAGGCCACAACATCCCTCCTCTGGTGGAGGGCACTGACTCAGACACCTCTCTCCCAGGCAGTTGTAAGCAGGCGACACCGCGGCTCGAGGCCTAGTCCTGAACTTGACTGAGGCCACGCATCTCTCCTATCGCCCGCCAATAGATCAGTGATTCGGACTCGCAGAGTTCCTCATTAACAATGTCCAACAGAGTCTAGCGATCACAAGAAAAGCGACCAAGAGGTTCATTCGCAGCTACACTGCCCACCTTCACGTACTGACTCCTCCGACACCTCTATGTCACAGGCAGAATGATCCGCCCCAGGCCCAGCTCCTTCAGTTTCTCCACCAACGAGCAACACGCCATTGGGGCAGACCTGCAGTACTTTAAGTTATTAATGTCCAGCAGGGCTTGTGATTGTAAACAAAGTATGTTTAAAAAAGACAGTAGCACCTTTGGTTGACCCCATAGATTGAGTGCGCCACCAGCTTACCAGAAGGTTAAACCAGGGTTTGCTGGGTGGAACAGCTCGAAGAATTGGGAGGGCCTATTCCACACTGCATCACAATAAATAATAGAGGCACAAGAATTGCAGATACTGGATTCCAACATTGGCAGCCCAATGTCACCCCCTCACCTATCAGCTGCCAGTTTCTGCTGCCCTTTCCTCTCCCTCCCCTATTCCTCCTCACCTGGATCCACCCATCACCTGCCAGCTCTTGCTCCAATCCTTCCCCTCACCTCTTTATGTTGGTCATCCCCCTCTATCTTTCAGTTCAGGTGATGGGGTTTGACCCCTAAACTTCCCCAACCCAGTTCCTTCCACAGATGCTGCCTGACCTGCTGAGTCCTCCAGACTTTTGTTTGTTAAGCTACTTGCAAGCTCAGCAGTCTCAATTTGAAGCAAAGTTACAATGACCCAGCAAAGATGAGGGGTCTAGTCCTGAAACATCTCCTGTTTATTCACTTCCATTGACACTACCAGCCTGTTGAGTTCCTCCAGCACTTTGTGTGTGTTACTCTGGATTTCCAGCACCTGCAGAATATCTTGTGTTTATAAATGTGCACGCCTGTTGACTTCATATTTACCAGGCACAACAATGCTTCAGAGTCTATGCATGTGTTTGTATTGGCTGCTTACCCTCCAGTATTTGTTAACTTGGTGACTCCGACTTTGCAATGAAATACTGAAAGGGCGGACATCCACAAGTGTTGCCTGGGTTCAGCTGTTACAAAAAGCAGAAGTTGTAACAAGCTGCCCAAAACGTTCACTACTCAGTGGCAGTGGTCCAGGTGCTTCACCAGCAGCACATGACTTCTCACCTTTGTGTAAACTGTGTATTCATCGCGTGCTGATCCAAACGAAGGTGCCCATCAGCACTGCCGGCAGCTGTTCACGTATCTGGCCAGCAAAACAATAAGCCAACACTCACCATTACCTCCTTCTGCAGTACTCAAGATCATCCCTTATATACCGTGGGCAGATTTTTCCTACAGAAGTGGTTTGCCATTGCTTTCATCTGGGCAGTGTCTTTACAAGATGGGTGACCCCCAGCCATTATCAATGCTCTTCAGAGATTGTCTGCCTGGCGTCAGTGGTCGCATAACCAGGACTTGTGATATGCACCAGCTGCTCATACGACCGTCCACCACCTGCTCCCACGGCTTCCCATGACCCTGATCCGGGGCGGGGGGCTAAGCAGGTGCTATTCGTTGCCCAAGGGTGACCTGCAGGCCAGTGGAAGGAAGGGGCGCTTTACATCTCCACCTCCTCCTCGCCATCCATAATTTCTTTATTGCTGTTTATTGATCAGATAGCAGGCTCCACGTTAGTTCAAGTTCAATTTTGGTAAGATATCGGCGCGTTCAGTTTCCGGGCGTAATACTTCATCCTTGTCTTGTATGGCTTTGTTACGATTGGAAAACGCTGCTGGCTACTAAATATACTGTCAAGAGCAATTCCACCTCGCTGGTGAGCTGTTGGACCACAGAGCAGCTACGCAACTCCGCTCCAGTCAGCCGCGGGAGGCGCTGTCAAAAGCGGTGGGCAAGAAAGACAGACTGGGATCCGGGAGGGGGTCAGTTCAGAGCCCTTCCGCCCAGCTCGCCAGTCGTTCTTACTGGCAAACTTGTGTTCACTTGAAATAAACGGGACTACCTGCGCCTGGGACTGAACCAGGACAACTGCACCACACACACTCACACTCATTCACTCACTCAGCTGGATTTCCAGCATCTGCAGATTTTTTCTTGCCAAGGACAATTGTGCACTCATTCTCATGGGCGGGGCGGGGGGGGGGGGGGGGGGGAAATGGCTTCAGGGCACCACCCTGGATGCTGCCATCCAGCACATTTCGGCCCGAGAGGATCTACAGCGATCTCAGACGGTATCTGTACTTCCGTTAATAAGAACTGGTGTGTGGACGCTTCAGCAGTGGCAGTGCATTGTTCGCCAATGATCGAGTTTGTTTTTGTGAAGAGTAGGCCGTCTTGTTTACTGAGGGAGTTAACTATAATTGTTCTGATAGCTGTATATATTCCCTCCTCTACTAATGTTGACAGGCATGAACTCTACAGTGACTTTCAAAGCTAACTCTCTGTATCTTCACTGTCGCTGGTGTCTTTAACCATGCGAACCTATAAACAGTCTTCCCGAAATCCCACCAGCATGTTGGTTTTGAAAATACACTAGACATGCTTTATACGAACATACCGAGTGCACTTCCCGGCCCCGCATTGGCCTCTCAGATCAATTATTATGTTAATTCCAGCATAGAAACCGCTGATTAAACGGGCCAAACCAGTTCTAAAGGTGGTAATAATACGAACTGGAGAATGTTCGGGAAGGCTGCTACCTATGGCAACCACGTTAACACTGAGGAACATGAGGATTCTGCGTACGGAGGATGTTACCATGACGAAACCTCATGCGAGTGAGGGCCATGGCTTACTGCAGAGGTCCATGTGCTATCGAGGGATCGTGCCTTTAGTTTGGGGGACGCCGACAGCTGTCAAGGAAGCAAGAACTGTGCTTTCCCGCTCCATCAGGAAGGAGAAACGGGAGCATTCTCAGAGAATATACAAGCATTTCTGTGATACCAAAGCCACTAGGCATATGTGGCAGGGGATTCAGAGTATCACAAACGATGCGTGTCAGTGACCTCACTCTCTCGCAGGCTGAATGTCTTTTACATTCCGCCCGGTTTGATGCACAGGACAAAGTGACAGCCCTCCTCCCAGGGGAGCAGACCGGCTAAAGCTGAAGTGAGGAAGACCCTGATCAAAGTCAACCCAACCAAAGCTGTTGGGTTGGGTTCTGAAAGACTGCGCAGCCCAGCTGACGGACATCTCTCTGGGACAGTCCATTGTCCCTCGGTTTTCAAGGTGCAAACCATCACTCCAGTGCCAAAGAAATCGTCAATAACCTGCTTAAATGATAATCGTCCAGTGGCATTAACATCAACTATTATGAAATACTTCGAGCTGCTGGTCATGGAGCACACTAAGGTCTTTCTCCTGGCTACATTGGACACTTTCAGTTTGCTTGTTGCTCAAATTGATCCACTGAGGATGCCGTAGCTTCTGCCCACCTGGAAAATGGGGTCTCATATGCCAGGCTGCTGTTTATAGACTTCAGTTCAGCACTTAACACCATCATACCCCAGAAACTGGTGGGGAAACTGTCCTAGCAGGGCCTCAACACCTCCCTCCGCAACTGGATCCTGCACTTCTTAACAGAAAGGCCACGCTCAGCCCATGTGGGCAGCAACGCCTCTGGTCTCATTCAGCCCGCTCCTGTTTGCACTGCTGACTGCATGACTGGGTCACGGAATTCAGCTCCAACTGAATCAGGTTTGCGGATGACGCAGCAGCGCTTGGCCTCATCGATAACGATGACAAGGACAGAAGGGAAATGGAGCGACTGGTGTGAGACCAACAACCCGAGTCTGAATGTGGAGAAGAACAAGGAAATGATTCTGGACTTTAAGAAGGTGCAGATGAACCATCCCCCTCTGTGCCTACGTGGCTCCTCCGTAGAGAAAGTTAAGTGCACCAAGTTCTTGGGAGTTCACATCACGGACGACCTCACCTGGTCCTTCATTATCACCTCCCTGAATAAGGCTACGTCCACACTGCACCGGATAAGTCCATAACCGAAGCTTTTTCTCGTCGTTTTTACCCTCCGTCCCCACTAAAACAGCATTTTCATCCCCTGAAATGGGAGCTTTTCAGAAACGCTCTCCAGGGTGTGTAATTTTGAAAACGCCGCTTAGCTGGAGCAGTGTGGACGGGGTAACCGGAGAAATCTAAAAATGCTGTCATGATGTGCCGGAACAGATGGTGACGGCAGCGCGCCATTTCATTGTTTTCTTGAACGCAACCTAACAATTTCAGAACAGACGGCAACGAGACTGAAGCCAGAAGAGTTAGAAATGTACTCACCAAATACTTTGACTCATAACTTACTAAATAAATAAGTATACTCACTTTGCCCTGTTTTCTGTCCTTGCTCATATGAAGGTGGTTTACCTATTTATGCAAGTACTTCTCTGACAATAGATGTGTAACAGCCTAATGTAACATTGCATGGAAATACAAGATAACACTGATGCAGACATTAAAACATTTATACATTTAACAAGGTCCTTTATTAATGCAACAGAGTTAGTCAGTTTTTCAATGTTCATCGTCAGCCGGTTCATACTGTCCGTGAACTCCTTGTCGGTTGCCTCCATACACTCCAGTATTCGTTTTTTTTTAAGTTTTAAGTCCTCCTGTGCGAGAGCCAGCAGCTGCTCGTCGTTTAAGTTTTTCTAGTCTGTAACTACACAAACGCGCACTTTCACGGCGAGATTCGACACCAAACATGTTGCTTGTTTTCGGTAGATGTGTCCTGCGCACACACAGTAGGAGGAGATTCACCGAAATCTCCATTTCAATGTGGACAGAGATACTTTTAAAAACACATAGTGTGGACGCCTATCATTTTTACGCAAAACCAGCGTTTTCAAAATTATCTGGTCTAGTGTGGACATAGCCTAAGAAAGCACAGCAGAGCCTCCAACTCCTGAGGAGATTGAGGAAAGTGAGGCTCCCCCCACCCCCACCTAAACTGAATTTTTGAGCACCTTTGAGAGCGTCCTGATAAGCTGCATCCCCATCTGGTATGGGAGCTGTTAAGCATCGGACCACAAGTCCTTACAAAGGACTGTGAGAACAGCTGAGAAGATCATAGGGGTCTCTCTACCATCCATCAGGGACATTTATCAGAAATACCTCATACACAGGGCCCTTAGTTTATCAAGGATCCCACCCATCCATCCAGCATCCTCTTTGAGATTCTATCAGGCAGGAGACTCTGATGCATAAAGAGAAGAACGGTCAGGATGGGAAACAGTTTCTTCCCTCAGGCCATTAGGCATCTGAAATCCCGGCCGCATCGCATTTGAAGTGTCACCGGATAATTCGTACTAACTCCTACGATATTTAACCTATGCACTTTAACTATGTGTTACTCATTTGTAGATTTTATTCTTACTTTCCTAAGATACTGTGTGTTATGTGGATGGCTGTGCTTTACACCCTGGTCAGGAGAAACTTTCTCTCATTAAGCGGTGTACATATATATAATTAAAAGACAATAAACTTGACTTGACTTGATGAGAATTGTCATTCAACCATGAACACAGTACACATTGCCCAGGTGCAAAAACACAGTAACAACTGTCACACACAGCACAAGGCTCGCGCAGCAAATATAATTTTGATAGCAGGAAAAAAATTCAGTTACCAATAAAACAGTATTTAGAAAAAAATAATAGAGCCCAAGTCCCTGACTGTCATGACCTATAGATTGCTGGTGCACGGTTGCTGTCCTGAAGCTATGTTTCTGCACCTGAGAAAGTGCAGGGAAATTTTTATCACAATGTTGCCTGGAAAGGAACACTTCAGTAACTGGACAAAGTGAGTTTGTTTCCTGTGAAGCAGTGGAAGATGAAGAGGTACAGTATACCAAACAACAGTACGAGGGGTAATACACAGCGTAGAGACCAGAGAACCCATCTCCACAGCAGAGGAGTCTAAACTCAAGAGGACAAAGATTTCAGGCAGTCACGAAGAGGACTTTTCCCACTCAGAACCCGGAATACATAGAAAATGGGTGGAGCAGATGCAGCTACCCTCCCAATAGCTCAGCAGAATCCAGACGAGTACTTCACTCACCAGGGTTTAAAAGGCCAGGTGCCGAGAGATGGGATTTTTTCAGGTAATGGTCAGCATGGCGAGCGAACGCTTCTGTGATGTACTGCCCTGTGCAAAAGTCTTGGGCACATATATATGTAGCTAGGGAGCCTTAGACTTTTCCACGGTGCTGTATTTGTCAACATGGAATGGAGAGCGAGTTGGTAAATGTGGAGGGAGTAAAGGATGTTGGGAATGGCGAAGGTGGAGCTCTGCAGGTGGGACAGAGGGAGTGCCAGGGACAGGGAGAGGTGCTGTGGTCGCATACCCACCCAGCCCTGAGATACCAGGAAAGGTCATCTGATTCCAAACAAATGGTTTATTGGTCATTTGTCAGTACCTCCAGTTGAACTCTGTCTTTCTGTGTGTTTTTCCCCTAGCCGTCATTCTGTGATTTTGTATTGCCATGTGCTCTTGTTTGTTTTCATGCCCCATGTGCTCCTGTCCCCGCTCCTGCTCTACTCCGCCTCTCACCTGTTTCTTATTATTACCTGTATTGCAGTTGCCTGTGTCTCATTGTGCTCCATCTATCATCTGCCTCTGTTTATTGCTCAGTGTATTTTAGTCCTGTGTTTTCACCTGTTTGATGCCAGATTGTGCCAGTGAATTGTCCTGAGCCTGTCCAGCATTCGTATCTGTACTCTGCCCGTCTGAATATCGACTCTGCCTGTTTCCAGATTCTGGTTTTTGGATTTCTCTGGATGTTTTGATCTCTGTCTGAACTTTGACGCCGACTTTGTTTGCACCTCGGGACTTGTTACTCAATTAACATCACTGCGTGCACAGTCCTGGGTCTGTGACTGGAGCCCTGCATCAGCATCCTGACATCATTACAGAATGTCTCTCCAGTCCTCTCTGCTCCCTTCCCTCTCTCTTCCTCTTCTCTCAACCATGATTCCCCTTCCCACTCTGTCCACAATAGAGACCAATATCAGAATCAGATTTACCAACACTCATATGTGTCATTGAGTCAAAGACAAGTACAGCACAGAAACAGGCCCTTCAGCCCATCTAATCCATGCCAATCCATTTAAACGGCCTACTCCCACTGAGCTGCACTGGGACCATAGCCCTCCATGTCCCTGCAATCCATGTCCCTATCCAAACTTCTCTTAGAGGTTGAAATCGAGCTTGCGTGCACCACTTCAGCTGCAGCTTCTTCCACTCTCACAACCCTCTGCGTGAAGAAATTTCCCGTCATGCTCCTCTTAAACTTTTCACCTTTCACCCTTAACCCATAACCTCCCACTCAACCTCAGTGGAAAAAGCCTGTTTACATTTACCCTATCTATACCCCTCAATTTTGTAAACCTCTATCAATCCCCCCCCCCTCAATCTTCTACGTTCCAAGGAATAAAGTCCTAACCTATTCTCTCTTTCCTTATAAGTCAGGTCCTCCGGACGTGGCAACATCCTTGTAAATTTTCTCTGTACTCTTTCAACCTTATTTACATCTTTCCAGTGACCAAATCTGCACAGAATATTCCAAGTTAGGCCTCACCAAAGTCTTAAACAACTTCAACGTAACATCCCCTCTCCCGCACTCAATCTGTATTCCTAGATCCCTTTTGTTCCACCACACTCCCCAGTGCCCTACCATTCACTGTGTAAGACCTACCCTGGTTGGTCCTACCAAAGTGTAAAACACCTCACACTTGCCTGCATTCGATCCCATCTGCCATATTCCAGCCCTTTTTTCCAAATTGTCCAGATCCTGCTGCAAGTTCTAATAATGTTCCTCGCTGTCCACTACACTCCCAATCTTGGTATCATCCACAAATTTGCTGATCCAGTTAACTACATTATCATCCAGATCATTGATATAGTCGGAGGAACAGAGCAACGTTTTGTGGGCACAATAGAGACGCCTGGATAGTATGTCACCTCCCTGGTGCCAGGATCAGGAATGTCTTGGATCATGTCCTTGGAATTCTCAAGGGGGACAATCAGCCAGAACTCCTGGTACATATTGGCACCAATAACCTAGGTAGACAAGTTGAGGAGGTCCTGAAGAGAGATTTTAGGGAGCTACGTAGAAAGCTGAGAAACAGGACTTACAAGGTAGTAATCTCTGGATTGCTGCCTGCGCCACATGCCAGTGAGGGTAAGAATAGGATGATCTGGCAGGTGAATGTGTGGCTGAGGAACTGGTGCAGGGGTTAGGGGTTCAGATTTATTAATCATTGGGATCTCTTCCGGGGAAGGTATGACCTATACAAAAGGGATGGATTACACCTGAAGCTGAGGGTGCCCAATATCCTTACGGGGAAGTTGGGTAGAGTTGTTCAGGCGGGTTTAAACTCATTTGGCAGGGGATGGGAACTGGAGTGATAGTGCTGAGGATGAGGTAGTTGGTTTACAAACGGAGGCAGTGTGTAGTGAGACTCCTAGCAAGGGGAGGCTGACGATAGGGCAAAATTGCAGTCAATATTGAAACATAAAAGGCGGACAAAATTGAAAAGAATGAATACAGGTTTGAAGGTGTTATATTTCAATGCGCGCAGCATACAGAAATAAGGTCGAAGAACTTGTAGCACAGTTGCAGATTGGCAAGTATGATGTTATAGGCATCACTGAGTCATGGCTGAAATAAGGTTATAGCTAGGAGCTTCATGTCCAAGGACACACATTGTATCGAAAGAATAGACAGGAAGGCAGAGGGGTGGCCCCGTTGGTAAAAAAAAAACCAAATCATTAGAAAGAGGCAACATAGGATCAGAAGGTGTTGAATCATTGTGGACAGAGCAAAGGAACTGAAAGGGTAAAAAGACCCTGATGGGAGTTGTATACAGACCCCCAAGCAGTAGTAAGGATGTGGTCTACAAGCTACAATGGTAGATAGAAAATGCCAAAAGGAATTGGGAAGCATTTAAATACCAACAGTAGGCAACTAAAAAGATCATTAAGAAGGTAAAGATGGAATACAAAAGTAAGTTGGCCAATAATATTAAAGAGAATACCAAAAGTTTCTTCAAATACTTAAAGTGTAAAGGAGAGGTGAGAGTGGGTATCGGACTGTTGGAAAGTGATGCTGGAGAGGTACAACAAAGAAATGCTGAATAAGTATCTTGCATCAGTCTTTACTGAAGAAAACACTGGCAGTAAGCTGGAAGCTCCAGATGTCAGGGGTCATGAAGTGTGTGAAGTTACCGTTGCTAGGCAAAAGGTTCTTTGGAAACTGAAAGGTCTGAAGGTAGATAAGTCACCTGGACCAGATGGTGTACAGCTCAGGTTTTTGAAAGAGGGGGCTCAGGAGATTGTGGAGGCATTAGTAATGATCTTTCAGGAGTCACTTGATTCCAGAATGGTTCCAGGAGGCTGGAAAATTGCAAATATCACTCCACTCTTCAAGAAAGGAGTGAAGCAGAAGAAAGAAAATTATAGGCCAGTTAGTCTGACTTCAGTGGTTAGGAAGATATGGGAGTCGATTGTTACGCGTGTGATTTTGAGGTACTTGGAGGCGCATGATAAAATAGGCCATAGTCAGAATGGTTTCCTCAAGGGAAAGTCTTGCCTGACAACTTTGTTGGAATTCTTTGAAGAAATAAGAAGCAGGATAGACAAAGGAGAATCGATTAATGTTGTGTACTTGGATTTTCAGAAGGCCTTTGACAAGGTGCCACAAATGAGGCTGCTTAACAAGCTACGATCCCACGGTATTACAGGAAAGATTCTAGTATGGGTAAAGCAGTGGCTGATTTGCAGGAGGCAAAGAATAGGAATAAAGTGAGCCTTTTCTGTTTAGCTGCTGGTGACTAGTGGAGCTCCACAGGGGTCTGTGTTGGGACCAATTCTTCTTACATTATATGTTAATGATTTGGATGATGAAATTGAGAGCTTTGTTACAAAATTTGCAAGCAATACAAAGATATGTGGAAAGGCAGGTAGGTTTGAGGAAATAGGGAGGCCACAGAAGGACAGACACATTAGGAGAATGGGCAAAGAAGTGGCAGATAGAATACAGTTTTGGGAAGTGCATGGTTATGCATTTTGATAGAAGAAATGAAAGGGTTGACTATATTCTAAATGGAGAGAAAATACAAAATGGCGTCCTTGTGCAGGGTTCCCTAAAGGTTAATTTGCAGGTTGAGTGTGTGGTGAGGAAGGTATATGCAATGTTAGCATTCCTTTCAAGGTGACTAGAATATAAAAGCAAGGATGTAATGTTGGGACTTTATAAAGCACTGGTGAGGCCTCACTTGGAGTATGGTGAGCACTGTGGGCCCCTTATCTTAGAAAGGATGTGCTGAAACTGGAGAGAATTTAAAGAAGTTCCACGAAAATCATTCCAGGATTAAATAGTGTCTCATATGACGACTCTGGGCCTTATTCACTAGAATTTAGAAAAATAAGAGGGGACCTAACTGAAACCTGTCAAATGGAGAAAGGCCTTGATAGAATAGATGTGGAAAGGATGTTTGCTATGGTGGGGGGCGTCTAAGACCAAAGGACACAGCCTCAAAATAGAGGGATGTTCTTTTAGAACGGTGATGAGCAGGAATTTCTTTAACCAGTGAGTGGTGAATCTGTGGAATTCGTTGCCACAGGCAGCTGTGGAGGCCAAGTCTTTATGCATATTTAAGGCAGAAGTTGATAAATTCTTGAACGGTCAGGGCATAAAGAAATACAGGGAGAAGGCCGAAGGTTGGGGGCAAGAGGAAAAATGGATCAACCATGATGAAATGGCGGAGCAGATTCGACAGGCCAAATGGCCTAATTCTGCTCCTACACCTTATGGTCTTATATAGATGACAAACAACTATTGACCCAGCATCAATCCCTGTGGCGTTCCACTAGTCAAAGGCCTCCAGTCAGAGAGGCAACCGTCTGCTACCACTCTCTGGCTTCTCCCACAAAGACTATGTCCAATCCAATTTACTACCTCATCTTGAATGCCGAGTGACTGAACCTTCTTGACCAGCCTCCCATGTTGGACTTTGTCAAGTGTCTTGTTGAAGTCCATGTAGACAATATGCACTTTTCTGGTAACTTCCTCAAAAAACTCTGCAAGATTGGTTAGACACGATCTACCACGCACAAAGCCATGCTGACTATCCCTAATCAGCCCATATACACAGATATAAAGTCCCTTAGAAAACCTTTCAATAACTTTCCCACTACTGATGTCTGGCCTATAATTTCCTGGTTTTTTTTTTAAAAGAGCCTATCTTAAACGGAACAACATTGGCTATCCTCCGATCTTCAGGTACCTCCCCTGTTGTTAAGAACGATATAAATACTTCTGGTAGAGACGTTGCTATTTTTGTGCTTGCCTCCCATGGGATCCAAGGGAACACCTTGTCAGGCCCTGGGGATTTACCCACCCTAATTTGCCTCAAGTCAGCAAACACCCCCTCCTCTGTGATCTGTATGGGGTTCATGAAGTTAATGCAGCTTAGCCTCACTTCTGTCAACTCTGTCTTCCTCTCCTGGAGTAAATGCAGGTGCATAAAAAATCATGTAAGATCTCCCCCATCTCTTTCGGTCCACACATTCATTACCATTCTGATCTTCCAGAGGACCAATTTTGTCCCTTGCAATCCTTTTGATCTAAACATAGGATTCTTCTTCACCTTGTCTGCTAGGGCCACTTCATGCCTTCTTTTAGCCCTCCTGATTCCCTTCTTGTGTTCTCTTCCATTCCTTATACTCATTAGTACCTCGTTTGTTCCTACCTGCCTGTACCTGCTTTTTATCTTTCTTAACCAGGGCTTTAATATCTCTTGAAAGCCAACATTCCCTAAACCCGTTGTCTTCACCTTTTATTCTGACAGGCACATACAAGCTTTGTATTCTCAAAATTTTACTTTTTGAAGCCTTGCCACTTACCCAGTGCACCTTTGCCAGAAAGCAGCCTAACCCAATCCAGACTTTCCAGATCCTTCCTGATACCATCAAAACTGGCCTTTCTCCAATTTATAATGTCATGAAATTTGTTTTGTTGTGGCAGCAGTACAGTGCAATACATAAAATTATTAGTCCTCTGTAATAGTCTTAGGCACCCGGGCTCTCTCTATATAATTAACATATCTTGCTTACAGTGATGTTCAGTTCATGGCAGCTTGCAGATCTTACTACTCAGTTTTACCAAGAGTCATCAGTCGAATCAATGGGATAGTACATCACATCTGATCTACTGTCACAACAGGTCAACCGCAGATGCCATTTCACTGGAACATCTTCACTGACTACAGCTCAGCATTCAACACTACCATCTCCTCAAAACTAATAACAAAGCTCTGAGAACTGGGTCTCAACCACTCGCTGCGCAACCAGATCCTTCAGCGTGGATTGCTGAGGACTTGTTCTTGCTGACGACGGCCATGCGCCATCAGTTTACAAGACCTGTCACTCAGGGACTTGGGCTATTTATTTTCTTAGTGTGTAACTGTATACTTACTGCTATCTTGTATGTGTGCCTTGAGTTGGGTGTGACTGTTGGTACCGTTTTGCACTTTGGTCCCGGAGGAATGCTGCCTCGATTGGTTGTATTCACGGTTGAATGACCATCTTAAACTTAAACTTGGACAGTATTTAATGACTTGTGCAGCTGATGATTTAGGATTTCTTTTACAACAAGATATTATCTGTGAATTACACAATGAATGGCAAATATGTTAGGTACAGCTTTCTTCACAGAAGTAATAACCCCACGGCGATATCCTGTCATTAATGGTGCCCTGTTGGTTGTACAAGAGTGCTGATGAGCAGAATGTCCTCCTCTTTGAAAAATTGCTCAACAACCTGAAATATCGACTTCTCAGACGTTTCATTTATCTGTCTTTGAACAGAGTAATGCCTGAGCAGAATCACTCTATTTGGTCTGATGACTTGTTCAAAACCATACTCAGAACCTCCCTTACTGCTGACAGAATCAGTTCTTCTCCAGTTGTAGGGGACCTTCCAGATTTAGCAATGTAATATTGCATGAACCTCATAAACCATAACAGCCCTTGCTCCAGGGCCATAACTGTTCAACCACCTCCACAAAACCCCGTCCCTCTCCGAGTCCTTTAACCGACAAAAGAAAATGTCAGTTATGTGACTACTCCCCGTCCCTCTCTTACCACCCCTCTCCTTCCTGTCCCCGTGGAAGCCCATAATCTCTCCAACCTCCCTCATTACTGTAATGCCACTTCTGCTGCCGCATGCAACTTCCGCCAACGAGTTTGCCGCTCGCTACGTGAACGCCGCTTGTGACATCTTGTTGTTGCCGTGGCTCGATTTAGCCCAATCTCGCCAAAGAAAGAAAATCCCCGCCGGGCGCCAGGGTTGAACCAGTTCAAAGTAACCCATTTCTTAAATGATGCCTGTAGTCCCTCAGCTGCCCCCTTGCTACCGAGCACACCCCCCACCCCTTTATCTTCATCGCCTCCTTAGAAGCTTCCATCTCCCCCAGAGGGGTTGACATCCCCCCCTTTGATAACCAAGTCTAGATTCTAGTATTCCGGTGAAGTGCATCTAACTAACCATTGGAGGTTTCTTACTTTTGAATAATCCAGTAAAACTGATGATACTGAAGTCACCTGGCTCAGGTAATTAAACATTTTCTTTTAAAGTTAGATTTCTGAATGCATGATGATCAAACATCATTTGCAGCCTTCACTTGTTCTTTACGCCCCCACAATATGACACAGTGAATATCAAATATCAAAATTATTTCAGGCTAAAAGTATGCAAAAGCCAAAAACACGGAACAAACAGGCTTTAATGACTGGACTGGGAATCGAGGAGAGCGAGCACACCCAGCTCCTGATCCTCTCCTTTTCCTGAGCTTCGCTGGTTTTGGTGGCTGGAGACACCGGCAGCTATGCCACCCCCCGTTATCGCTCCGAGACGCGACCTTGGCCGATCCCACCGTCTGAACAGCGCGGACTGGCGGCTCCATGCGTTGTGTAATTAGTCCGAGCTCCCACCGATGAACAGCAGCCAGTGACTGGGTGCTCTGCTTTTTATGGGGGGGGAGAAGGGCGGGGGTCAAACTTTGGCCGAATTATGTGAGTGGGAACGCCGGTGTATGGGGGGGGGGGGGCGGTGGTCGATTCCATCAGCCCGTCCCTACCCACTCATTAAAAAACAATTACTCCCAGAGCACGGTAATAACTTCAGTTTTTTTGTGCCATATGTTAGTTATTGATCCAGTGTCCTGGTTAGCTGAGTTCAGTGTCAACCCGCCTGTTTATATGCTATAAGTAGAAACTCGTCCTCACGCGGAAGAAGGTGGAAATGAACGGCCAGCGGTTAGGATAACGCCTTTTTAAAACAAATATATAAATGAAGCCGTTGCATGATAAAGTCCAAGGGGGAAACACGGGGGGGGGGGGGGGGGGTAAAGAAGAATTAGCTCACGTTACGGTGTTTGTAGAGGCGAGATCGCGCCCGTCTCCTCCAGCCGGCAGCGGGGTGGTGGGCGTCCGAGCCTTCTTCAGTCGCCAGGAGCCCCAGCTTCTCCTCTTGCGGCTGGCAGCCTGCGAGTCCTTGCACTCGCCCTGGGCATCTTCCTCCTGGTCTCCGGTTGACCTGCTGCGCTGGAAGACCCGGCCGATCTTCTTCCTGAAGCCTTTCGGCTGCAGCTTCCCCGCCTGCGTCTTCTCCATGCCGGGGGGGTCTGAGCGGCGGACGGCGAAAGTGTCTGGACGCAGGAGGGCCGAGTCGGGGGGCTGACGGGGCTGACCCCCCTGGCCAACTGCAGCGGAGCCGGCTGAAAGAACGCCTCGCTCACCTCATCGCCAGCCGAGCTGGGTAATTGGTGTTCAAACAAGCACAGCAACACCGTTCATCCGGTAGAGGGAGAGTTAACTTTCTAATTTCCCGGTTACCGCTGTTTTCCAATGCTCTCTTCCAACAGGTTCCCTCAGGCTCAGTAAACTGGAAAGTGCCGCCCCCATATGTCCGAGGGCGACAATAACAAAGATCAAACCGTACGGTGCTCTGTATACCTTGTCTGAGACTCAAAAGACCCATCCAGAACGAGCACGGGTTTATACCTTTGGGATAATTCGGTGAGCTACTGACACAATTAAGGATGAAAATACTTTTTTTTTTAAACTGAGGGTTTCTCTTTCCAGGCAGCGAATTCTAGATTCCTACCTACATTTTAGTGGGGGGAAAATAACCTTCAGTTCCTCCCGCACCATCCTCTACACGTGCCCCTGGGTTTGGCACTGCACCGGAGGAACTGGGTCCTTGAGGATTAGAGGAGAATGCTGGGAAAGTGGTCTAATCCTGTCTTCTCCAGAATGTTCTCATCATCTCAACATTCAAATCCTGGCTAAATCTTGTAACCCGCCTTTCAGTACGGTCAGATCTTTCCGGCAGGGGAGAGCCCAGAACCAATGTATTACTCAGGATGTAGTCTAGAGAGAATCTAACATAGTTCCAGCATGACCCCCTACGCACAGCTGATAAGGAGAAGTGTTCCATGTGCATGCTTAAGATCCTTATTGACCTACAGTGCTGCAAACCTCCCTCTGTTCTTCCAGTCCATTCAGTATCCTCCCATTTATTGTACATCCCTTGTCTCACAGAATCTTCTCAAGTGCACCGTCTCATACATATTAGATGCACTGACTTTCAATTGGTTGACTTTTTAATTGTGGTCATTTTTTGTAATGTAGGAACCAACAGCCATTTGGGGCCTAATACCTTGCAGCAGTGTGAAAGTGGCCAACCGAGTCCTTTCCCGGTCGATAAGTGCAGGTCAGAGCGGTGGGCATTTCATTTAGTGCCTTTGCATCTTTCCGGTCCAAATGACAGCAAAGTCAGCACTTTTGACAAGACTGCCTTTGCCGGGCTTCAGAGGAGCTTAAACCCACAAAGTTCTGGCTCAGATGCATGAGTAACTGCCCTCCAAGGTTGTATAGCAGACTGTAGTCCTTGTGGGCATTGGCTGGCACGGTGCCCCTTGTCCCTGAGCACTAATGTCAGTTATGACTCATCCTGTAAGTCACATGATGCCCACGCCTTTGGTCTATATTCCCTTAAACCATGGGTTCCCAACCTTGTTTATGGCATGGACCAATGCCGTTAGGCAAGGGGGTCTGTGGACCCCAAGTTTGGAACCCTATCTTACACACCACTTTTATCACCAGCTGGACAACAAAACGGACACTATGACTGCATCGGAACATTATCACTGTGCATCTTCTGCCAGAAGATAGAAGGCTGGTTTACCATTCAGGAAGAACATGGTTGATCCTCCATCTCAGTCGATCTGATCCACGTATCCACGTCACTCACGGAGCACCTTGTCTTAACGAGACGGGGCCAGAACATCGATGCACTCGGTCCTGGATTTGTATTGATTCGGTAGGTGAATGAAGTGAGAGTTTAGTAGAGAGTGAAGTGACCACCTAAATCTGCAAAGACCAGGAATGTGAATCTGAGCATGAAATCACAACAGCATGAACTGTTTTCTGCGGGAGCTAACACATTTTTAATGGTGGTGTTAGACGTTGATGGTAGAGCCCCATTGGGAGCCCATATATTTCTCTAAAATATTTAAAGGGAGCACCAATAAAAAAGGGCACTGGAGGTGATTCTCTGTTCTTTCCCATGATGTTCAACAACCCTCAACCTCAAAGAACTACAATTCTGAACTAAAGGCAGAAAATGCTGGGAATAATTAATTGGTCACGGTGACACAGAGAGATAAGAGAGAGTTGTTATGATACCAGCCCCCTCCTTTGTGAGAATTGCAAGAGCCCTAGTGAAAGGGGGGTCAATGACCCGAGAGAGAGAGAGCAAGAGAGAGAGAGAGACAGGCTGAATGGACACAGGAAATGGAAAGACAGCGACGTGCTGGATACCGCATTCCACTGGGACAAAAGCTGGTGACTGTGGCATTGTTCTCAGGAGACACCTGGGAACTGCAGACGTGCCAACTCACAGGGACATTGTAAAGCCCTCGGGCAAAGTGGGCTGGTTGAGAGAGATTGCATCACCTGCAACCTGATTGACACCTGAGATCCCGTGAGGCAGTATAAAGAAGGGTCTGAAAGAGGACGACCCTCAGACGCACCAAGCACGATAACGCTTCCCGTGGGAACGGGAAGCCATTTTGAAGGAAGCCACGTGCGTTAAATTCCGAATGCGGAGTTTGTGGCTAGGACCAACGGAAGATCGCTTTTAACTAACAACGGGGAAGATCGCTCCCCTGATTCCACGGATGTTTTGGGCAAGTTTTTCCGTTTATCTCTCTCTCTCCAACACGTGAAACCAAAAAGGGAAAAGCCTGCAGACTTCAGAGTGACTCTTTATATTTCCAATTGGACTCAGTATTATACCCTAGACAACGAAAGAGCTTATTTCTGAGTGATTATTAATGTACCTGCGTTTTAGATTGAGTATTGACGCATGTTATCTGAATGTTTGTATTAACCTTAATTTTTGTGCCCCTTTATTAATAAAACTTTTGAAAATAGTACCATTGGACTTCAACTGACATATCTATCTTTGCTGGTAAGTGAAACCAGTTACTGGTTTCATAACAGAGTGAACGTTAGTTAATGTTGATGGGCCATCGTCAGGAACCTCACAATTCTTGGGCTCTTCAGTGTCTTTATAATCTGTAATAAATCATGAAAGGGACCTCTTCTGGTTTCACAGATCTGCGGGGATCGATAATGTAGGTTCCAGATTGGATGCAATTTATTTTCCTTCTCCACCCCCTACCCCTTCAATGGCACTAAAGCTGTATTTTAGAATCAGATTCTTTGCACTGTAGTTGATTCCACTCTTACTTTTAGAAGCAGACAAAGTCATTTGGGTCTATGACCAATCAAGGTCGTCTCCCCACCTGACCAGGCAGTCTCTCAGGATGATTGTCAGTGCCTCACAGATCTCCCGCCTTGGTCTCTTTCAAACACTGGGGCAACTAAATTTGGCCTTCCCTGAGGACGTTTTGGCTTAATCTTCACTTAGGTGTTACAATATACTGTTAATGAAGCTTGTGGAATAAGTCACCTATGAAACTAATGGGAGTGACAAACAGCTGTTGCAAAGATAGTGATCGATTGTCTATACTTAAGTGATGAGGATAAACATTTCCAAAATGGATGGTATTTTTTTTCCTGGTAAGATGGTGGCACGCTTTGGACACATTGGCTTCTACAGAGGTAACCAAAGGTGTTATTGTCTTCTTTAAATGTATTTTCTATGATCGCAAGACCCTGCTGGACATTAAGAACTTAAAATACTGCAGGTCTACCCCAGCTACGAGTTGCTCGCTGGCAGGGAAACTGACGGCGATGGACTTGGTGCAGACCACGACGCTGCCCGTAACGGAGAGATATCGGTGCACGAAGGAGGCGTGCAGTCTAACAGCAAGTGATCATCTTAGTCGCTTTTCTTGTGATCTCTAGGCCCTGATGGACACTGGTGGTGTGGAATGCTGCAAGTCCAATTCATTGGTTTATTGGCGGGCAGCGGGTCAGATGCTAGGGGAGCTTTGTGGCCCCAGTCGAGGCGAGGACTAGGTCTCAGGCTGCAGTGTCGCTTGCTTGCAGCCGCCCGGGGGAGGCGTCGGAGCTGGGCACTGTACCGAGGTGGTGTGGCATGGCATCTATGCTGGAGTCCTTGCTGCCTTCCAGTGTTTGCTCGGCAGTAAACAAGCTGTATTGCGTTCAACTGCAGACTGCTGCAACATTGATGGTCTTAGGGACTCAGACTATTTCTTCTTGTGTGACTGTATTTTACTTCTATCTTATTTGTGCTTTGTACCGTGTGTGACTGTTGGCACTGTGTTTTGCACCTTAGCCCCAGAGGAAAGCTGTTTTCATTTGGCTGTATTCATGTTTGGTTGAATGATCCTTGAACATGAACTTGAATTTTTCAACCTTTCCATTCAATGCAGCTACTAAAACCAGCAATTTAGCCTGATTTTACTCTGACTCTGGGCATGCGGGTTGTTAAGTATTTGGAGGAACCTGCCATCAAAATACTTGCAGTCTCTCAGCTCGAAACATTGACTGTTTATTCACTTCCACGGATGCTGCCTGACCTGCTGTGTTCCTCCAGCATTTTATGTGCGTCACTCTGGATTTCCAGCATCTGCAGAATCCCTGGTGTTTATGATTTACAGTATTTCCTTGTTTTCTGTTTCAGGCATCATGCCTGATCGGTTCCGTTTCTCACATGTTAGAACATAGAAATCTACAGCGCATTTCAGTCCCTTCAGCCCACAATGTTGTGCTGACCATGTAACCTACTCCAGAAACTGCCTAAAATTTCCCTAGCACATAGCCCTCTATTTTTCTAAGCTCCATGTACCTCTCTAAGAGGCTCTTAAAAGACTCTATTGTATCCACTTTCACCACCACCACCAGCAGTGTCCTTTCACTTACTCTCTTGAGATTCTCGGGGGGGGGGGTTTCTATATCTTTTTCTCCAGCTCCCTCTTTACCCCTTGGCTTAATCGTTTAGCTTACTTTGGCATGAACGTACAATCATCCTGGTGAGCTCCAGGTCCGTCCTCTGTGCAGGATTTAAAAATTAACATTTCCTCTTCTTCTTCTCATCTCTAATTAATTTTTTTGTTATTAAGAGTCTCATCCAATCAAACTGACTGTGTGGAATCTGGCAATGTCGGGGTCCTAGATCTCAGCATTGGGAACGTTGTCACTGTCTGAAGTGTTGTCATGTAATTTACTTTGATCCATGATTGCTTGTTGATTTTAATATTGAAATCGGTCCTTCTGATTCAATTCAATTCAGGTTTAATTATCATTCAGCCACACACGAGTACTCTTGAATACAGCCAAATGAAACAAATGCTTAGAGGCCCCCGTGCCCATTGAGTGCAGCCAAGAAAATCTGCAGTCAGCCACGACAGAGCTTGTCTTCTGCTGAGGGAAACCCCGGGAGGGCAGCGTCGACTCCGTTCTGAGTGCCGCGCCAGAACGTAACAGCTTCGTGTCCTCACTCCGGGCAGCCGCAAACAGGCGACACCGAGGCTCGAGGCCTAGTCTCTACTACAACTGAGGTCAGGGAGCTTCCCCTGCCGTCTGCCCCCGCTCTCATCCAATAAATCAGCGAATCAAACTTGTGGCATACCAGATTAAGAATGTACAAAGTGGTCCTGCGATCACAAGTACAGCAACCAAGGTGGCCACCCGCTATTTGACTGTAAGTCTCCATCAACTCATGCAACAGCACATTACGCAACTCCTTCATTATCTCCACCAGCGAGCACCTCGCTGATGGTGTGGACCTGCATTGCTTTAAGTTCTTAATGTCCAGCAGGAACTTGCGATCTTCAGAAGTACGTTTAAGTAGAGCGGGAGTGCCTTTTGTTGACCACGTGGAAGCCCCTGTGACCAATATGCTCCTAATGTCTCCAAGCAACGGATGACTTACTTTGACTGTGCATTGTCACCAATGATCGTTTGCTTGGGATGAGCTCTGCTTCATCAAGCTTCTTTCATGCTCAAAGTAACAGAGCATCACATTTACCAGTCACAGACCAGGTTGGTTTTCCCAATAGTAACTTGTTTGCAAGAGTCTGTTGAAGTTATGTTTCCATCTTCACACACCCATTGTACGGTCTTCTAGTACAATAAGATGGACTCTTGATCTCACAGTTTAGGTTGTTATGGACTTGAACCTTATTGTCTGCCTGCACTGCACTCCCACTACTCTGTGGCACTTTATTCTGCATTCTGCTGTTGTTTTCCTTTGTACAATCCCAGTGCACTATTGGAATGAAGCAAAGTTTTTCACTGCATGTCATGACTAGTATAAACCAACTTATCTTGCCTACCTCACATTGTTTGTATTGGCACACTTTCCCAACCTCTTTCTATTTTTCATATTGTTACATCCCCCGTGGGTATCTTGTGACCGCCTTATGACCATGACGTAATTGAGTATCTGGTGAGAATGATGTAATGGTCTTGTGATGGTGGGGTGACGTATTTTCCCGCCAGTGTGAGGTCACATGATGTAGTTTTCCGGCCAGTGGGAGGTCATGTGATGGCCTGTTCCAACAGGTATAAAACGGGAAAGCCCAGCTGTGATGCAGGTTAGTTCATTGTTTAATTCATCAGTTACTCCGTTATGCTGTGTATTCGTCTCATGGCGTGGTTTTGTTTTAAAGCGGAGTTTTACTTTCTGTCTTACATCTCAAAGGTTATTGCTGGCAGTTTTGCTAAACACTGCCAGGTTTGGTTTAATCTACCTTTGCAATCCAGTTGCAGAGTGAAGAATTTATCAATGTACGGAAACCCGAAGGATCGAATAAAGTTGGTGTCGGCAGCGGTTTAATACAGGATCGACCTTATTGGATCTTCGTTCAGGAAATAGTAACCTGCATCTGAGATAACCCCTGCCTGTAAGAGCAGAAAGGGTTGGGGCAGTGTTATTCGTCAAGGAAAAGGACAGTTCCTTTAAGCCGTTTTTACTTCCTTTGTCGTGAGCCTTTCGGGCAAGGCATATTTCAGCTGGGATCAGCAGTAACGTCACGTCGTTGAGGAATTCGTTACTTCAGGAAAGTCTCTCCTAATTGACTGTATAAATCATTTGGACTTTCGCATTTACCACTTTCAGAACTGTGTTCGCATTTATCGCTTTCCGAACTGTTCGAGTTGCCGTATAGCAGTTAACTTCCGGTTAAGTTAGTCGTTTGTTTACTTTTCATTTTTGTTGAACAAAGTTAAATAAATGTTTATTTGTTTATTAAAAAACCTGTCTCAATTCTATATTCATTGTTGCCGGAGACGTACCGTGACAATATAGAAAGATAGTTTTTAATTCTAGAAGTTATTGCATTTTGTGTCAATTTTTTAATTCATTGAATTGCTTCTTTGAGCTGACAAGATGGTTTGTACCATGTCCTTAAGGTTGAATTTACTTATTTTATATATTCAATAAATCTCAACTGATTAGCATGTTATAGATGTAAATTTCTGGTCTTCTGCAGAAATAACCTCTGTGTTTGTGATATTTATGATGATACTTTAATGTTCTTTATTTGAAGGTTAAAACCGTCACAAACATTGCCCTGCAAGAAGGGTAAATCTTGTGACTTTGCAGGGGCTTCTCTTTATCTTATCTGGGTGCAGTGTTCCAGTGAATTAAATAACCAATCTTGTAGTGTGGAGTGAGAATTCATAGTCTACAAAATAGTTCTCTAGACCAGGAGGTTGTTAAACCAACTAGGGAAAGGATTATATCAAGTACTCTATAATGGGAACGTCTCATTAAATTTATTGAAAAGTGTGTAATTAAGGGGCCTTTAGGGAAGAGTTGGCATTTCTGAAGATTGAAATATGAGTTGGAGACCGTTAAAATTATATTTCCATTTCTTTCTTGTGGCAGCACCCGTTGATGTGCTGAATGGTGGGAGGGCTTCTCCTGTGATGGAATGGGCAGTGTACACTACTTTTTATAGGGTTTTCTGTTCCTTGGCGTTGGTGTTTCCATACTTGGACATGATGCTGTTACGTATTCAGGCAACAATAAATATATATGAGTTAGGCAAGGGTTTAATAACAAATAACACGTTTATTAAACACTGAAAACAAACCCCCCAAAAGTAAACAAACACTAGCATAACCGGAAAATCAGCTGCTGTGCGGCAGATTCACAGTTCTTAATAGCGTTGCAGTTCAAACAGTTCTTAAAGCGGTATTGAAAAAAAACAGTTCTTTAAAGCGGTATGCCGAAAGTTCAAAAGCTCACAGTCCATTTAAAAGGAGAGACTTTTTAAGACGATTTAAATTCTCTTCCATGTCGTTGTCCTTCGATCCCCGGCGTCGAACTTTCCCACGAAGAATTTTATGAAATATAACGGCTTAAAGGCACTGACCTTCCTTCCACACTATTCTCAAATCCTTTCTGGTCAAACCCAGGGATTAACAGCAAGAATAGTCAATGGAATCCTTCCAAATGAGGATCAAATAAGGTCGAAACCCATCCACCGTCGAAAATCGATTCTCCTCGATCTTTAACTTCCGAACTCCGATATTCACTCTCCACTAGCAGTATTGTAAGAAACTGCTGGCAATGACCTTTTAAACTTTAGGCATTATATAAAACTTCATTTTTCAACTAAACTGCGTCATAACATTAAATCACGCAGTGACATGAAGTCAGCTTGGCAAACCCAGCCACGAACTGCCCCACCTGACAGGGTGGGTCTTCCTTTTATAACCTGTGTAAAAAAAAACCTGTCACATGACCTCTACTGGTGGGAAAATGACGTCACTCCACCATCACAAGACCATTACCTCAAGTCCAGTATAACTTCAACCCCAGTCACGTGACAAGGGTACCACTGTCACGTGTCACGGGTACGTAACAATGCAACCAGCTAGGATACTCTCCACTGTACAGCTGTAGAAGTCTGTTAGAGTTTTAGCTCACATGCCAACTCTGTGCAAGCTTTTATGAAAGCAGAGGTGCTGCCATGCCTTCTTGGTGATGACATTGATGTGCTGGTCCCAGGACAGATCTTCTGAAATGATTATTGCCAAGGAATTTAAAGGCACTGACCCTCTTCACCCCCTATCACCTGATGAGGACTGGCTCATAGATCTCTGGTTTCCTCCTACTGTTGTCAATAAACAGCCCTTTGGTTTTGCTGAGGTTGAGTGAGAGGTTGTTGTGGCACCATTCAGCCAGATTTCAGAGTGAAATTAGTCCTAGTTTTGATGAAGGAATGCTGGTAAATTTCCAAGTCAAGATGCTGTTCAAGGGCATGTGTGGAGAGAGGGACTACCTGTAGGTGATGGTGCTCCCGTGTGTCTTCTTCGTGTGGAGGTTCCATGTTTGCCTGATGCTCTTGGTGTGTCCTAGGTGAATAGCTGCAATGCATTTTGTGTATAGTACGGACTACAACCACTGTGCACGGCTGCTGGTGGAAATGGTCAGGATGCCAATTAACTGGGCTGCTTTGTATTGAATGGTATTGTGCTTGTTGACAGTTGTGGAGTCAGGCACACACTACAGGATATCCAACATCTGCTTGCTCTTTGGCCAGATATATTTATTTAGATGCACCAGATATGTTTCCAGTCAATGGGTATCGATAGGAGGATGAAAGTTGGGAACTCAGTGATGGCAGTGCCATTAAATATCTGGAGTAGGTGATTAGGTCCATCTCATTGGTTCATCACTCAACCCTGGAACATCTGGACAGCAAAGTTGCATGCATCACAATGTCCTTTATCGACTACATCATTCCATCAAAACTAACCCTTGACCTCAATACCTCCTTGCACAATTGGATCCAGGATTTCCTCACTTGTAGACACCAATCAATTTGGATTGGCAACGCCATCTCCTCCACGATCTCCATTAGCACAGTTGCACCACAGAACTGTGTGCTTAGCCCCCCTGCTAACCTCAACCTCAGCAAAACCAAAGGGCTGTTTATTGACAACAGTAGGAGGAAACCAGAGATCTATGAGCCAGTCCTCATCAGTCCCCACTCTACACCCATGACTGTGTGGCTAAGCGCAACTCCAACACCATATTCAAGTTTGCTGATGACTCCACCATTGTGGGATGAATCAAAACACAGGAGGGAGATTGAAAATTTGGCTGAGTCATATCATAACAACCTCTCATTCAATGACAGCAAGACCATGGAACTGATTGTAGACTTCAGGAGAAGGAAACCGGAGGCCCACGCACCAGTCTTTATCAGAGGATCAGAGGTGCAGAGGGTTAGCAACATTGAATTTCTGGGTGCTACTATTTCAGAGGATACAGATCCCAGCACATAAGCAATTGCGAAGAAACCATAGCAGCACCTCTACTTCCTCAGGAGCCGGCAGAGATTCGGCACGGGATCTAAAACTTTGATGTGTAGTGGAAAGTGTATTGACTGGCTGCATCATGACCTGGTTTGGAAACACCAATGTCTTTGAATGAAAAATCCTACAAAAGGTAGTGGATTCAACCCAGTACATCATGGGTAAAGCCTTCCAAACCAATGAGCACATTTAAAAGAAATGCTGTAGTAGGAAAGAAACATCTATCATCAGAAATTCCCAGCCCTCTAGGCCATGCTCTTTTCCCACTGCTGCCATCAGATAGAAGATACAAGAGCCTCAGGACTCACACCACCAGGTTCAAGAACAGTTACTAGCCCTCAACCATCAGGCTCCTGGACAAACTTTTACACTCACTTGTCCATCATTGAGATGTTCCCACAACCAATGATCTCACTTTAAGGACTCTTTGTCTTGTTATCTCATGTTCTTGTTATTTATTGCTATTGATTTGTATTTGCGTTTGTATTCATTTGCATTTGTATTTGTATCTCATCGTGCCCTCTCATCCCAGGACTAAGGTGAGGAGAAGTTTTCAAGGCAGTTGGTGAATGCTGACAATTCTCTTTGCTGGGGTGCTGTGGAGGCACACTCGTTTGGTTTATTTAAAGCCAAGATTGATAGCTTTCTGGATATTGGAGGAAGCAGCAATATTGGGAATAATGTAGGAAAGTAGAACTGTGGTGAGGTATGACCTTGATTAATTGTAGGGCAGATTCAAAGGGCCAGAAGTTTCTTATGTTCTCCCTTATAATTCTCAGCTGTTCATAGGAGCCCTTGTCTCAGAAGTGGACATAATTATTGTAAGAGAGGACTATGCATGGTATATTATCTGTGAGATACTAATCAAATTAATATCAGAAGTTGTATGAAATCATTGCCAGAATTTCATGGCAGCTGCACCATGCATCTCAATTATTTCACATCATGTTGTCTGCTGCAGTCAGTATCTGGTACCAATCATCGTAATGCTCAAACAAATTCCCCAGGGTTTGCAGTGCCACTTAT
This sequence comes from Hemitrygon akajei, assembly GCF_048418815.1. Lineage (NCBI taxonomy): Eukaryota > Metazoa > Chordata > Chondrichthyes > Myliobatiformes > Dasyatidae > Hemitrygon > Hemitrygon akajei. The sequence continues at coordinate 43,451,368 of NC_133132.1, read as the reverse complement.
CACTGCACAGTGATCTACAGTACGTGATTTGTTGTAAATGAAGACCCATTTTAACAGTGCAAGTGCCTTCAAAATGATTTATGACTATCCAGGACCAAACCATCCATTAATAATAAACCATTTTATTCATCTTTAATCTTTCACCCCCAATTAACAATCCAGTAGACGGGTTTCCATGTTACAGCACGACATTGCATTGTCTTGTACATCTGCAGTCGGCCTGCTCGAAGGCTGCTTACTCCCTTTCACGTTGTGCTCCTTATTTTGATGCTATCATATTTGAAGTGCAGAATGAGGTCTGTCGTGTCTGGGACAGATTTAATAAAAAGGCCACCCAGCCTAATCTCTTCTTGAGTTCTAAATCTGTAAATTTATAGGGATGGTTCCAAGTACACATGTAAGATGCCAACATCAGGAAGCTCATTATCAACCACAGCTTGCCATTCAATACTAAAGTTCCCTCAAATCTATTCAATAAGTTCCAAGACCTTGGCTTCAATCCCTCCTTGTCCAATTGGATCCTTGATTTCCTCACTTGCAGATTCCAATCAGAATGGCAACAACATCTCCATAATCACTATCAGCATAGGTGCACCACAAGGCTGTGTGCTTCGCTCCCTGCTCCACTCACTTTATACTTATAACTGTGTGACTAAGCACAGTTCGAATGCCATATTTAAGTTTGCTGATGACACCACTGTTGTTGGCCAAATCAAAGATGATGATGAGTTGGCATACAGGAGGGAGACTGAAAATCTGGCTGAGAACCTCTTAATCAATGTCAGCAAAACCAAGGAGATGATTATTGACTTCAGGAGGAAGAAACTAGCAGTCCTCATTGGGGAATCAGAGGTGGTGAGGGTCAGCAACTTTAAATTCCTCGGTGTTATCATTTCAGATATTCTGCCCTAGGCCCAGAACATCAGTGCAATTATGAAGAAAGCACAGCAGCACCTCTACTTCCTTAGAGGTTTGCAAGGATTTGGCATGACATCTAAAACTTTGAAGAAACTTCTATAGATGTGTGGTGGAGAGTGCATTAACCGGCTACCTCGCAACCTGTTATGGAAACACGAACGCCCTTGCATGGAAAATCCTACAAAAAGTAGTAGATATAGCCCAATCCATCACAGGTGAAACCCTCCCCACCACTGAGTGCATCTACATGGAGTTTAGTTGCAGGAAAGCAGCATCCATCATCAGGGACCCTCTCTTCTCACTACTGTCATCAGGAAGAAGGTACAGGAGCCTCGGGACTCACACCACCAGGTTCAGGAACAGTTATTACCCCTCAACAGTCAACTCTTGAACCACAGTGGATAACTTCACTCAACTTCACTTGCCCCAACACTGAACTGTTTTCACAACCTATGGACTCACTTTCAAGGACTCTACATCTCATGTTCTTTTGATATTTATTGCTTGTTTATTTATTTATTTTTCCTCTTCTTTTTGCACTTGCACAGTTTGTTGTCTTTAGGTTGCCCATCCAGTTGGGCACAGTCTTTCATTGATTCCATTGTAGTTGTTGGAGTTACTGTGAATGGCCACAAGAAAATGAAGCTCAGGGTTGTATATGGTGACATTTATGTACTTTGATAATAAATGTACTTTGAGCTTCGAATCTTGAATAACAATTTTTAAATGTATTGCCCTGCGGTAAGGTCTAGGTTGGCCAGACTGAAGGAGCAGATCTGAAATTGCCAGAGAAGGGGGAAATCAGGTTAACCTGCTACCTGAGAGGCCATGGTAGGAGGTGAACAAGTCTTCCTGAGGCCCACTGTAGTGAATCTTCACAATAGATGACCTCTCAGTGTGGATGATGGTCCATTTAATCCAGAACCATTCCACCATCACTGCAACTTTCAGACGAAGAGCTCCTGATGACCCCCCCCCCCTGCCATAATCCACACATCTGTCCCCTGTCCCCTCTTCACTCTTTACCTCAGGGTCAGCCGAGTGCAATCTGAGCACAGTGCTGCTGACAGTGCGGAGCAGTGTGAAAGGGGAAGACGACAATCAGGCTTACACGTCATTCCCTGCTCCTGGAGAATGGTGACCTATTCACGTGAGGCATCTCTTTGCTTCTCTGCCAAAAGAATAGTGGACAAATCATGGGCTGTAGATATTCGGGGAAAATATATATTTGAGAGGTAATGTGATAGAGATGTGCAAGATGATAGCACGCACAATAAAGTGGACAGACAGAGACTTTCTTCCAGGGCAGAAATGGGGGTATAATATGGGAGCATAATTTTTAAGGTCAGAGATAGTTTTTAAACACAGAGTGGTAGGTTCATGGACTGTGCGGCCAGGGGTGGTAGCGGTAGAGACAGATACGTTAGGGACATTCAACAGATTCTTAGATAGACACATGGATGAAGCAAACATGGAAGGTAATGGAAAAGAGAGGGTTAGACTGATCTTGGAGAAGATTAAAAGGTTGGCACATTGTGGGCTGAAGAGCCTGTTCTACGTTCTAAATCATGATAACTCACAAAATGCTGGGGGAGGTCAGGCAAGAATAAACTGTTGACGTTTTGAGCCGAGACCCTTTATTAGCTCTGGAAAGGAGGAAGTCAGAACAAGGAGGGGAGAGGGAGGGGAAGGAGTACAAGCTGGTGAAGACAGGTGAGGGGGAAGATGGGTGGATGGAGGAGGGCTGATGAAGTGAGGATCTGGGAGGAGGAAAAGGTAAAGGGCTGACTAAGAAGGCATCTGACAGGAGAGGAGAATGGGATGGAGGTGGTGGGTGGGGGGGGGGACCAGAGAGAGGTGGTGGGCAGGTGAGGAGAGGGGAAGGGCTAGCAAAGGTGCCAGATGAGGAATAAAAAAGAGAGAATGGAGAGTCATTACCAGAAATTAGAGAGATCAATATTTATAACCGTCAGGTTGGAGGCTATCCAGACAGAATACAAGATGTTGCACTTTCAACATGAAGGCAGCCTTATCGTGGAATTAGAGGAGGCCATGAACTGACATGTTTTTATGGGATTAAGAAGTAGATTTAAAATTAAGAATGAGTGGTGACCTAATTAAAACCTATCGAATGGTGAAAGGCCTTGATGGAGTGGATGTGGAGAGGATGTTTCCTATGGTGGGGGTGTCTGAGGACACAAACTCAAAATAGATGGATGCCCTTTTATAACGGAGATGAGGAGGAATTTCTTTAGCCAGAGAGTAGTGAATCTGTGGAATTCATTGCCACCAGCTGCTGTGGAGACGAGTCTTTATGTATATTTAAGGCAGAGGTTGATAGATTCTTGATTGGTCAGGGCGTTAAGGGATAGAAAAATGGATCAGCCATAATGAAATGGTGAAGGAGACTCAATAGGCCAAATGGCCTAACTCTTCTCCTAAAATGGGTGGTTGATGGGAAATCCTGCCTGTTATGGCAGGCAGAATGAATGTGTTCAATGAAGTGGTCCCCAGTCTACGTTGGGTCTCACCAATGAAGAGGCCACAGCACTAGGAGCACCAGATACAGTAGATGACCCCGACACAATTGCAGGTGAAGTGTTGCCTCACCTGCACTATGGGGCCCTGAATGGTGGTAAAAGTGGAGGTGAAGGGGCAGGGGCAACACTTGGCCCCAGGGATAAATGGCATGAAGTATTAATTCCAATCCCCTTCCCACTCTGATATGTTGGTCCGTGGCCTCTTGACTTCTGGCAGTTTCTCTTCCTTTCTCTTCACACTTTACGTACCTCCCTTGGCTTCCAGACCGCATCACCAATGCCCCCCCCCCCCCCCCACACCTTTCCCTTTCCATCCATTAGATAAAAATTATAAAGTATTTTGACTTACTATGCTCAACCAAAGAAAATAGGAAATGGAAATTCAAAGCAGTGACATATTTTAACTTGGAACTCATTGACAAGGAGGAGACTCTTCGGTCCAACAAATTCCTGTCAGATCCAGCAGAGCATTCTGCCTTTCCTTATATTCCCAGAGGCTCTGCAACTTATTATCCCCCCCCCCTGAACAAGAAGGCAGAGCAGTGTCTTCACTTCCTAAGAAGATTGAGGCTAGCAAGGCTTACCCCCAGCTTCCCCTGCCCTCTCCACCTTAATAGATTTTACAGGAGAGCCATTGAGAGTGCCCTGACAAGTTGCATCTCCATCTCGTATGGGAGCAGCCAAGCATCAGATTGGATGTCCCTGCAAAGGACTGTGAGAACATGGGGGTCATCAGAGACATTTATCAGGAGCATTGCATACACAAGGCCATTAGTATTATTAAAGATCCCACCCATCCATCCAGCATCCTCTTTGACTTTCTACCATCAGGCAGGAGACCACAATGCATGAAAACAAGAACAGTCAAGGTGGGAAACAGTTTCTCCTTGCCGGACATTAAGCCTCTGAACTCCCCGCCGCTTCGTATTGGGAGAGTCACAAGTTAATCCGTCCCATACCTTACAATATTTAATTTATGCACTTTAGTTTGTTATTAATGCTTAATTCATCTGTAGATTTTAGCCTTATCTTCATAAGTTATCATGTGTTATGTGCACTACTGTGGAATAAACTCTTCTCAGGCTTCCGGCCGGGTGCAGGTGTCAATTATAACCAATGTTTCTATGACAAACTGTACCGTCTTCATCAAGGAGACGCCCGGGCATGTCTAGTCTGGTGGTATTTATACCCTTGTAGTCCGTCCCTCCTGATTGGTTAGTCCTCATCCAATCAGGTTTCCACTCTTCCAATTCTTACTTAGAGCAAAACCTTCTTATATTTACATGATTTACATGAAAGGATTGCCAGGATGCTGAAGAACTACCAGATTAATACCATCCACTAACCTGTAAGGAAGCTCAAATCACAGCTTATGCAGGTCAAAGATGAACTGGCAATCAGGTCAGCTGGCATTTACGGTGTTTACTGTGAATGCAGAGCCGCATGTATCAACCAGTCAGGACACACGGGTGGAATCTCATATCAAGGAGCACAGAAGGTGTATCGGTTTGCATTAGACAAATGTCTCATTCTAAGAACTGGAATTTGATTGTAAACAAGGTGGGAGAGCAGAAACCTGATTGGATGAGGACTAACCAATCAGGAGGGACGGACAACGGTATAAATACCACCAGCCTAGACATGCCCAGGAATCATCCCTGATGAAGATGGTAGAGCTTGTCATCAAAACGTTGGTTATTATCAATACCTGTACCCAGCTGGAAGCCCATGAATTTCCAAGATGGCGGCGCAATGCAGCTTGCAGCGGCCACTCCAGAGCTGATTATCTGTTATTTGTGAAGTGGGGTGCCGTGTGCAATCATAATCGATTGGAAATGGACGTGGGAGCACAGAGGAACATCGGGAAATCTCCAGGAAGACCTCCTTCGTTGTTGCTGCTGCTGTTGTGAGGTCTGGGACTCTGCTGGGAAGAACAGGCACCTAGTCCTCGGGGTCACGTTGCCGATGGCCGTTGGCAGGTCCTTCTTAATACGCTCGGCAGAGGATGGTGTTCGGAGAAGCTGTGCCGGAGGGGATGGTCGTTGGCTCGGAAGTTTGACAGACTTGGAATCCGCTGCGGTCAGGTCGCTTTCGTTGTGTGCTGCATCTACGAGGCTGAGTCGGGCGGCGCCGTGTAAGTCCATAGTGGGGGTATTCCCTTCTGCCACCAGCGTGGGATGGCGAGTCTGTCAGGACCCTGGGGACTTGTGGAAACTGTGGTGATTTCTTTTGAACTTATAGTCCTTTAACATCTTTGGACTATTTTTACTATGCCTATGGTCTTTTTTTTTAATCAATTATGCTATTGTTTGCACTGTTGTAACTATATGTTGTAACTATGTGGTTTTGTGCAGGTCTTGTAGCTTTAGTTTTTGGTCTTGTTTTTGTCTGGTGGATTTGGAGCTCCTTTCCGGGGAACCGCGCTAAGACGGTAGCGTGATATTAATACGCAGCAGCCTCTCCGGACTCTGGATTGGGGATTGCCAAACGTTATGTGGATTTTCTGGTGTAGTCTGTTTTGTCATATGCTTTTGTGATATCATTCTGGAGGAACGTTGTCTCATTTTTTAACTCCATTGCATTTGTCGTTTCTAAATGACAATAAACTGAATCTGAATCTGAATGAAGAGTTTATTCATCATATAGGCTGGGAAAGCATTAGATCCTCCTGTACCACAATGCTTTATACCCTGGTTCGGAGAAACATTGTTTCATTTCTATATACACTATATGATTATATATGTGGTATATACATACTGTATATAGTTAAATGACAATAAACTTGACTTGACTATCTCTCACATTGCCGTCAACTCTTTGATTCTTTTGAATTTTCTACACGAGAGGTAATGTATAGTACTCCATTGCCTATCAGCTCCTCTTTGGGAGGAAACTGAAGCAGCTATGGGGAACCTAGACGATCACAGAAAGAGCATGAAGACTCCACGCAGACAGCCTATGAAGTCAGGACCAAACCCAGTTATTGGAGCTATTGAGCTGTTTGCTCTGAAATGCCTTGAGATCGTGCCATACAGCAAACTCACGTCTTTACCGGCCATCTTTCATGTTGTCCCAAAACATTTTACATGCAATGAATTACTTTGCAAGTGTATCGGGAAAGCAATTTAGAGGATGCTAGGCCTGGAGGCGTTATTGCACTCTCCTTGTTATGTGCTATTTGAAAATTTTTTCCCATCTGATTCAGATCACTTCAGCAGGAGCTCAGACATTGCAAAATCTTGAACTGAAATTTAATAACATTGAAAATACAACAGAATGAACAGTACAGATCACTTGCTGTGCAATGAAGTACCAGGCACATCTATTATCTGAAATTAATCTGGCTTGTTTTCTGAGTACTTTGGCCTCTGTGGTACTGAGATATATCAACTGTGGTTTATAAAAGATGCTAAGCTCAGTCCCAAGTCAGCATTATGTTAATAAACTTACCCCTAAACATTAATTCAACTTACTGCAGAGAGACAAGTGCTGTTATTACACTGTATTTATCATCATCATCATTATGTGCCATGTCGTATGACATGGGCAATCAGGATCCTTTCAACAGGATCGTTCTTGGCAAATTTTCCTACAGAAGCGGTTTGCCACGGCCTTCTTCTGGTAAAGCATTGTATTAGGTGGGATAAATTGCCTATTTTGGGATTTGTGCGTGGGGATCTTTATGCATGATTAACTTTCATCCAACGATGGTTCCTCTGAGTTCACTGTTTAGCAGATGACACAGAAGGTTACTTCTTGGTGCATACATTGGCACGGCACCTTCAGCCAGAATTTCCGTACACCAGTTCAAACTAGCCAGCACTGATTAAAGGTCGTGGAGGAGAGGAGCAGCCAAAATGAATGTTTGCCGGCAATTACTGAGGAAAGATAAACTGGGAAGAACATAGCTTCTAAGACTTATAGTCTGTGCATAGGAGGATCTGGTTCAGAAGGAAAGCAGAATGAGAGACATCCTGCATCCATCAAGGTCAAGAGCCCTTAGTTATCACTGATCTATTCCCTAATGATCAATTTGTGCTCCATCAGGATCAATTAGAAATTGGAACAAAAGAGCTGAATTTCAGAAATTGGGTTAGAGTGACACCATTTAGTCCAACGTGGTATGAAAGTGCTCAAACAAAACTGGGGTCAGTAAGAATCTCTGTGTAGTACAGGGGAAGATGCTTTTGTGGGGCCATTCATCACTGCCTCAAGATATTGTTGTGGAAATTCCCCAATGAAGTGTCCTTGGTATGGAATAGGATTCCCAACCTGGGGTCCACGGACCCCTCAGTTAATGGTGGGAGTCCATGGGATAAAAAAGGTTGGGAACTCCTGGTATAGAATATTATATGCCTTATCACGCCCCCCCCCCCCCCAGAAATGATGCCCTGCAGGTTCACATCTCATGTAAGTTGTTAGCAATAACCATGATGTCCTATCACCATGCACACCAGGAGCAACTTCATTCACTCTCACAGGAAAAATTAGTTCTCAGCAAGAGGGATGAAGAGTTAACTAGGCAGGGGGAGCGGGGCTCTAGATGTCCTATGTGGCGACAATGCTAGCCATTAATTCAGTGCCTAGTGTTGAATCTTTGACCCGAGTCCTGGCATTAGTTGAAGGCATTAATGGCATCCTCGTAATTTTTCTGATGATGTAGGCGAGCAATCCTTATTTGATGTCTCTCGGGGAAAGGGCTGACGAGAAAACAGGTGCCAGAGGGCGGGCGTTGATCACACCTCCTGATGTAAAGGATTCAAGAGGACTTTGATAAGGAAGGTCAGGTAAGAAGGACAATGTGAGGGCTCATTGAAATAGCTGGAGTAGCAAAAAGCCCATCAATAAAAAACAACACCGTGGTAGCACTGCGGTCAGTTGTAACACTATTACAGAGCGGGGCGTTCCAGAGTCCGGGGTTCAATTCTGGAGCCGTTCTGTAAAGAGACTCTGTGCATCCACCCTGTGGAATCTGTGGATTTTCTCCGGGTCCTCCAGTTTCCTCCCACAGTCCAAAGACATACTGGTAGCTTAATAGGTCATTGTAAATTGTCCCACGATTAGGATAGGGTTAATCGGGTTTATTGGGGGTTTAGAGATGGAGGGAAGGGCCAGAAGGACCTACTCCGCCTTGTATCACTAAATAGATCAAATAAATAACTAACCTGACTGTTGTTATTTTACTCGTGCTGTCAATAAGCATTTAGTCTCATTATTTCTCCAGTCATGTTGCTTTTAATTTCAATGCTATTGGACTAGCATACTAAAACATCCATATCATCTTTAACCATACATCTTAGTGTAATCTAAAAAACTTTGCATTGGTTCTGGCTTTTGCACTGACGTCCACATCTTTTATGAACACAGAGAAAAGCCGGGTAGCTCAGACTGACTTTTAAAGTCATCTGTGTCCACATCGCTCCAGCCCAAGCACACACCTGCTTTCAGCAAGTTTCAGAATCAGGTTTATTATCACTCACATACGTCGTGAGTTCTTTTTGTCCTGCAGTAGCAGTACATTGCAAAACATTAAAAAAATCACTATAAATTATAATAAGAAATATTTTAAAAATAAATAAGTAGCACAAAAAGAGAGCAAAATAGTGCAGTAGTGTTCATGGGGTTCAGAATCTGATGGCGGGGGGAAGAAGCTGTTCCTAAAACATCGTGTGCATGTCTTCAGGCTCCTGTACCACCCCCCGATGGTAGTAAGGAGAAAAGGCATGACATTTCCTGTTAAAGCTGCCTTAAAAGCCATTTGCTTCAAATTTTCTTGTAATTCCTCATTAAACATGTACATCTTTCTTGATTGATGGAGATTTGAGTGCAGGAGCTGGGACATTTTGTTACAGTTGTATAAGTCGTTGGTAGAACAGTGAAAAGCTGTTTAGCCCACCGTTCATACAGATCAAATCATTACACCGTGCACTGAGGTGGCACAAAGTAAACAAAAACAGAGTGCAGAGTCGGGTGTAAAAGCTCCAGGGAAAGGGTAGAGATCACACGTACCGGGGCTGGCTGGGTGGTTAAGTCCATCTTATCGTACCATGGAGCCGTTCGATATTCTTGTATCGGGGGCGGGGGGGGGTGGGGGGGGGCGCAGAAGCTGACCTTGACTTTGGTAGTATGTGTTTTCAGGCTTTTGTATCTTCTTCCCGATGGAAGTGGAGGCAGGAGTGAAGGTCCAGGATGGGTAGGATCTTTGAATAGGTTGGCTGCTTTACTAAGGCAGTAAAAAGTTTAGACAGAGTCCATGGAGAGTCGGTTTCCATGATATGCTGAGCTGTCTCCACAACTTTCTGTAGATTCCTGCAGCCACGTGCAGAGCTATTGCCATACCAAGCCTGATGCATCCCAATAGGATGCTTTCTGTAGTGCACCAGCATAAATTGGTGAGGGTGATGGGGACATGCCAGGTATTTTAGCCTCCTGAGGAAATAGAAACATTGATCTGTCTTGGTTATGGTGTCCGTGTGGTTGAACCTGGACAGGCTATTGGTGATGTTCACTCCCAGCACTCCTAGGAACTTAAAGGTCTCAACACACTCGACCTAAGCACCATTAATGCAGACAAGCACTGCAACCCCCTGAAGCCAATGACCAGCCTTAGTGCTTATTTATCATTACTATTACTTTCTTTATGTATTTGGACAGTCTTTTGTCTTTTGCTCACTGGTTGAATGCCCAAGTCGGTGCAGTCTTTCATTGATTCTATTATAGTTATTATTCTATCATAGATCCTTCGAGTATGCCCGTAAAAATGAACCTGAGTATATATTGTGTGTGTTGCTCAGTATACGGTACTTTGATAATAAGCTTACTTTGAATTTTGGACTCTGGGTTGGAAGAGGAAACTGGAACACGTGGAAGAAAGCCACACGCCGTAGGGAGAATGTGGAAGTTCCACACAGACAGCACCAGCGGTCAGGATTGGATCTGAATTGCTGAAGCTACGAAGCAACAGCGCTACCTGGTGTGACACTGTATGGGACTTCAGGCTCCTCGGTGAGATTGACTCCGAAGTGCTCTTCGTTTAGGGGCAGTTAGGGGTGGTCAGTAAATACTCCTCAATCCATTGAGGTCCACATCATGTTGACAAACTGGGAAAGATTTGACCTTGGAGAGAAGGAGGATCAAATATTGCAATGAGATGAAATAGGGTACTTGGGTCACTTCTGATCGAGCAACCATTCAAAACCTTTTCACCTTGAAGATGTTTAGAATATAGAGCACAGAACAAGCTCTTCAGCCTACAATGTGCCAACCTTGTAACCTGCTCCAAGATTAGTCTAACCCTTCCCTCCTACATAGCCCTCCATTTTTTCGTTCATCCATGTGCCTAGCTAAGAGTTTCTTAAATGTCCCTACCATACCTGCCTCTATCACAACCCCTGGTAGTGCGCACCATGCACCCAGCCCCTCTGTGTGAAAATGCTTATCTCTGACAACCCCCCCCCCCCAACTCTTTCCTTCAATCATCTTAAAATTATGTCCCCTCATATTTCCACCTGGGAAAAAGGCATCGGCTGCCTGCTCATGTCCATTCTTCTTATCATCTGATACACCTCTGTCAAGTCACCTCTGGAGAAAATCCCCAGCTCACTCAACCTCATCAGACGTGCTCTCTAATCCAGGCAGCAACTTGGCAAACCTTCTCTGCACCCTCTCTAAAGCTTCCAAATCCTTCCTACAATATGAAATTGATGGGTCTTTGTATAGAAATAAAGTTGATCAAAACTGAAGTATTTATTTTGTCTTCACTTGTATCATATTACATTCAGGAAGCAAAGGTATGCATTTTTGTTGTGATGCTGTGAATTATCTTTGGATGCAAGTCTTACAAGCCATATACTAAGCCCAGCACTGAAATGGAGTAACTCTGAAAACAATTTTTAAAAAAGCAATGCTGGAACATTCATTAGGTAAAGCAATAGTTTTGGAAAGAAAAATAGTTGACCCGTTCGATCTGAGCCTCTTCCCCCAAATAGTAAAGACCTTGGCCCTGAAACAGAAACTTTTGCCCACCACAGACACTGCCAGATCTGCTGAGTGTTTTAAATTTCAACTACTGCAAAAGTTTCGTCCCTTATGGAAGCCTGTGGATAGTTGCCCATTCTGTTAAGATTTTTTGTGCGCAGTTAAACTCTTAATCGTTTTGAACTCTAAACAATTAAGTTCCTTTAATGCCAGTGGAAGTGGAAGGTGTGGAATCGATTTCAACATTTAAGAGAAATTTGGAGAGGTACATGGATGGGAGGGTTATGGAAGACTATGGTCCAGGTACAGGTCAATGGGACTAGGCAGATTGATAGTTTGGCATGGACTAAGTGGGCCAAAGGGCTTGTTACTGTGCTGTAGTATTCTGTGACCAATAAGGCGACTAGAACTAAACACAAAACTCAGGTGTGTCTAACTTAGGTTTTATGGAGTTGCAACATTACCTCGTGGCACTTGAACTCAATCCTCCAACTACTGAAGGTCAATAAGCCTTACTGACCACCCTATCAACCTGCATGGTAAACTTTTGAGTTTGATCTACCGAAGTGTGTTACTTCACATTTTTCCAGATCGAACTCCCATCTGCCACTTCTCAGCCCAGCTCTGCATCCTATAGATGACACATTGTAACTCATGACCATTTTCTGTTGTAGTTGTTGAGTGCTGTTGTTATGATCCCAGCCCCCTCCTTCTTGAGAATCGCAAGATCGCTATTAATTCGGGTCTTGGACCCAGGAAATGAGAGAGAATCCTCAGCAGGACAAAGCAACGGATTTGGCCATTGTTTCTTGGAGACACCTTTGTGGATTGCGATCCTATACTATGTGCCAGCTCTCAGGGCTACGTGTACACCCTCGGGCAATGTGGGCTGGGGATTGCATCACCCCACCCTGATTGACATCTACAACCCTGCAAGTCAAGATAAAAGAGGGGCTGCAGGGGGCAGTCCCCTAGCGACGCACCAGAAAAAGACACCATCGCTCATCGCTCCCGTGATAACGGGAAGCTATTCGGAAGCCACGTGTGTTCCGTTTCCCCTGGCCTGGGGAGCGGGTGGCTGATAACACCGAAAAGGACTTTGAACTAACAACGGGGAACCCACGTTCCTGATTCAACGGTTTGCGTCCTAAAAGACTGGGCAAGTTTCTTTTCTCACCAAAAATCTCTCTCTCTCTCCAACACGTGAAACCCAGCGGACCCCGAAAGGCTAAAAGCCTGCATGAACTCGAGAGACTTTTATATTTCCATCGGACAATATTTTTACCCCTAGACAAAACGATAGAGCTACTTCTTATTGATGATTATTACTATACCCGCGCTTTAGATTGAGTATTGACGACGTATATTATCTGAATGTTTGTATTAACCTTACTTTTGTGCCCCTTTATAAATAAAAACGTTTAAAAATAGTACCATCAGACTTCAACGGACCTCTCTATCTTTGCTGGTAAGTGACCCAGTTATGGGGTTCGTAACACTGTCGAGTCAGGGACTCATGGATTGTGTAGTTGTCCGAAAGGGTTTTGTGGCAAGATACGGAAGTAGATTGTCCGGCCTTTCTTCCGCGCAGATTCCGCTGCTGGCCAGGTTGGGACCTGGCCGGATTCGAACTCCAGACCATCCACATCAACGTCCAGTGCTGACGCCACTACACCGTTGGCCAACCTCCTACAGTATCCAAAACACCACCAACCTTCATGTCATCTGCAAACTTACTAACCCACCCTCATCTAAGTCTTTTATAAAAATCACCAAAACTCGGGGACCCTAGGACAGCTCCCTGCGGAACACCACTGGTCACCGACCTCTCGGCAGATTATGGTTTATCTGCCACCACTCTGTGCCTTCTATGGGCAAGCCAATTCTGAATCCGGACAGCCACATTCCCAGGATCCCATCCCTCCTGATTCTCTGGATAAGCCTACCATGGGTACCTTACCCAATGCGTCACTAAGTTCCATACACACCACATCCACTGCTCTACCCTCATCAGTTTGTTTCGTTACTGCCCCGAATAATTCAATAAGGCTAATGAGGCCAGGCCTGCCCTTCACAGAGCCATGCTGATAATCCCTAATCAGACTACGCTTCTCCAAATGGTCATTAATCCTGTCTTTCAGTATCCTCACCAATAGTTTGCCCACCATGATGTAAGACTCACTGGTTTGTAATTCCCAGGTGTGTTTTTTCCAGATACATGGTTGAACATGGTAGTACTTACTCAGCTTTTCCAACTTCTTCCCAGATATTCCATGAGACATGCAGTGTAATAAAATCATGCAGAACTCCGCCGAAGTTTGAGCACAATGAGCTCTTTCAATTTTCCTTTATCTCTGGGTAGCCTCCAACTACATAATCCAGAGCTGAGGTAATCATCGGTTCAACCAAGATCTTACCGAACCGGCAAGGTGGGTCCGTGGGACAAGTGGCCTATTCCCGTGTTTCGATCTGTAACCGGATTACAAAAGAGGAGGTGCTTACCATCTTGAGGCAAGTTAGGGTGCACACTTTATCCCTTATTGACAGTGTCCCTTCGGACCTTGTGGGAGATTAGTGCAAGAATTGCACAGACCCTGGCAGAGGTATTTAGTTAATAATAGTCAAGAAATGACAGGCCGGTGAGTCATGGGTAAATTAACAGAAGCTGTTCTAAGGGGCAGGATATGTAAGGGTTTAGATAGACAATGCCCTGATTAGGGTTTGTGCGTGGTAGGTCATGTCTAACCAACATTATGGACATTTTTTGAGGAGTTTACTGATGAAGGAATGTTGATGGATGTTGTCTACATGGACCTTGGCAAGGCTTTTCATGGGAGGCTGGTCCAGAATGTTAAGTCACTTGGCGTTCAGAATGAAGTAGTAAATTGGATTCAGCATTGGCTTAGCGGGAGAAAACAGAAATGGGTCGGAAGATTGTTATGCTCCTGACTGGAGGCCTGTCACAGTGATCAGGGCTGGGTCCCTTGTGGCTTACTATCAGTATTAATGATTTAGATGATAATGTGGTAAACTGAATCTGCAAATTTCCATATGGCACCACGGTTGTGGGTGTAGTGAACAGTGAGGAAGGCTATTAAAGATTTGTACTTTGGCAGGACAAACCAAGGTAGGATTTACACAGTGAATGTTACAGCTCTGGTGTGTGTAGCAGAGCAAAGGGATCTGAGATTACAGATCCAAAATTCCTTGTAAGTGGCAACACAGGTAGATAGGGTTCTAGAGACAGCTTCTGGCATATTGGCCTTCCTTGATCAGAGCACTGAGTACAGGTGTTGGGATGTTATGTTGAATTATACTGTATAAGACATTTTTGAGGCCACATTTGGAGTATTGTTGGCAGATATGGCACCTACCTACAGGGAACATTTCATTCAGCTTAAAGGGGTGTAAAGAAAATTATTTGTGAGGATGTTCCCCAGGCATGAGGACCTGAGTTATAGGGAACGGTTGAATAGGACTTTATTTCGTGGAGTGTAGGAGAATGAGAGGCCATCTCATGGAGGTATGCAAAATTACGTTCCAGATAGGAGGCTTTCCCACCTGAGGACGGGTGAGACTGAAAGTAGAGGTCAGAGGTTTAGGGTGAAAGGTAAAATATTTGAGGGGAACCACTTCGGAGTGTGGTATCTGCATGGAAAGAGCTGCCAGAGAAAGTGGTCTGTGCAGGCTCAACTTCAACATTCAATAGAAGATTGAATAGGTAAGTGGTAGGAGGGGTATGGAGGGCTTTGATCTTGGTGCAAGTAGATGGGACCAGCCAGAAAAAAATGGGTCAGCATGGACTAGATGTCCTGAAGGGCCTGCTTCTGTGCTGTGGCGCTCTATGACTCAATTGATGTGTGTAAGTCCTTGTGGCTATTGTCCCTCCGCTCACAGACTGTCATTCCGGCGACTTGTTAGCTGAACTGGTGACCTTAAAAAGAGAAAGTTCTCAACAGAGTGCCTTTTGTTGGAGTCACCAGCTTCATTGCACTGGGGGTGACTTTATCAAAATAACATATGAATTCTAATCTTGTGGATGATATTCAGCTCACCAGATTCACGATTTCATTTTGTCTCAGCAGCTGCAATATATGACTATATAAACCTGTGGCAGAATATATTAATTTGAAACAGCTTACGTGGTTTAATATTACTCAATTTTTGTGAAAATTGGCCAGAAACTTTGAAGTTCCACCAGGCTTCTGTGTGGGATATTTCTAAAGCTACGAGCACTAGCTTTTGAATAAAACTCAGCATCACTAGAACCTAACTTTTAAAGTTAACTGTAACTAAACTGGCAGTAGGTTCTATCTTTATGACATCGCTTTATTGATTAACAAAACGTTAATGCATAACTACATTTCCCCTCTGTTTTACAAGGTTATTGCTATTACTTTAGTTGTTTCATTATCTTTGAGCCTCAAATAAGATATTGTTTAATTAATGATTTGTGAATCAGACAGTAATAAAAGGATAGAAAGAACATTAACTAAACATATGTTTTTTTTTTATGGTTGTTAGCAGAGCACCCTGAGTTACGAAAGCAATAAATTACAACAAATCCTGGTTCTCCCTCTCCCTCTGCCAGAGGTTTTTGCAGACCAAGGCGACTTCTTCCAGGTCATCCCAGAAACAGCTTATTCTTCTTCTCTCATGTCTTTTCCTTCTTTTCAAGGTGGCTGGGGTTCTGTCAGAGTCTGTGATCTACAGTTCAATCTATGGTTCTTCACAAGCAGTGGGTTTTCGGACCAGCTGTACGGCCTGGAACTTGGCTATCTCCAGGAGCAGCCTGGAAGACGAGCGGCCCAGTAGATGACCCGATTCCTTGCCGATTTGGCCGACTGAAGCATCGCGGGAGATCGAAACAGCGAGACAGCGGCGGGGTGTGTTTGCTAATTGCCGGCTGCTGTCAGAAGGAGGTCCCTGTACTGTCGTGATCCCTCTTTCTCTCGCTCTCTCCTTTGTTGGAGAGTGAGAGCTCAATGGCTCTCGAGACAGGGCGGGGGCTCGGAGAGGCGTAACATCGGGACAGTGAGCTGCTGGTCTCTGCTCTCACAGTTGCAGGAGCCTCTCTCTCCCTCCCTGGAGAGAGAGAGAGAGCTTGTCTGTGCGCAGGGTTTTTGATGGACTCTGGATCAAGATCTCTTTGGGGTGCTCTTGCTGTTGCTTGCATGGTGAAGGGGGGGGGGGGTTCGGTGCTTTTGCAGGCACAGTGGAGGGGGAGAGGGGGTTTTGGTGCTTGTTCTGAGAAGGTTGGGGGGAGGGAGGGTTTTGGGGGCGTCGATGTTCTATCATTCATTCTACAGGGTCTCTTTTTTGTGGATGTCTGTAAAGAGTATGAATTTCAGGTTGTATACTCTATCCAATTCTCTGATATTAAAGGAACCTAGAAAGAAAGAGAAGTGGTCATTCAGTCTTGCCCTGCTACTCAATTTGACTGTGGTTGACCTGATCTTACCTCAACTCTACTTTTTTGCCTGCTCCCCATAACCAAAAGAACCCTCCCCCCCCCCCCCCCCACTGGCCAAAAGTTGACATCCGCCTTAGACATACTTAATGACTCAGCCTCCACAACACTTAAAGAAAAACACAGTTGGTCAGGAAACATCTGCGGAAGGTTTAAAACTGTTTCAGGTCCGGGATGTACTATCAGAACAGAAGAAGGGAGAATCAAATCAATCTAGGGGACTGAGAAGGGCAAAGGGTGGAACAAGGGGAACTTCTCTGATAGGGTGAAATAATTTGGCTGTCAGCCATGATCTTACTGAATGGTGGAACAGATACACAGAGCTAAATGGTTTAATCGTACTTTTGTTTCCAATGGCGTCAGATCCCCCTGTAATCTGTCCTTTTCCAAGTGGAACAATTCTAGCATCTCCAATCCATTCACGTAATTGAAACCCCACGTTTGTGGAGTCATTTGGTAAATCTCCTTTGCACCCTTGCCAATAGCTTCACATCTTTCCTACAACACCCAGAACTGGACTCTAGACTCCGGCTGTGGTCGAGCAGTATTTTGCAAAGGTATGCCTTGACTTCCTTGATTATTGATTTGGGAACCTCCTCCATCATAAAAATTAAACTGATTGGTGTGTCGCAACCTCTTCAGAACTTCAAAGTTCTGGTGGAACTCAGTGGCCAGGCAACATTTGTGTGCAAGAGGTTTGTATGTAGGGGTGTAATGCAAGAGGTTGGATCCCGGTGTAATATATGGCATGGACTGAAAATTGGTTGAGAGATGGGAAGCAGACAGCAAGAATAAAGGGGCCTTTCTTGGGGTGGAATGGGTGATGGAGGGAGGGCACGGGCGCACTGCATAGCTCAGTGCTCGTACCCCAGCCATTCACAATATACATCAACAATTTAGACCAGAGAACAAAATGCAGTACAGTGGATTCCGGTTAATTGGGACACATGGCAACCAGCACAGACTGGCCCAGTTAAGCGGCAAGGTGTCCCAAATAAACGAAGGGAATCTCGGTTTGTCTTTGTTCTTTGAGAGTTGTCCCAAATAAGCAGCTGTCCCGATTAATCGGTGGACCAATTAACCACAATCCACTGTATTTCTATTCGCTTCAGATTTTTACCTCTTGCAATTTTATGATCTTCATGTAATATTCCCAAGTTTGCCCAAGGCACAATACTGAGTTTTACATAGAGCACAGCACATTGCAGGCCCTCCAGCACCCGATTTGAGGTTGCAAAGAGGCTTCAGGGTGGCTTGTGCAAGCTGAGCGAATGGAAAAACATATGACAGGTGCATAACGACTGACTTCATTTCGGTGGAAAAACAGTAATGCGGGAAGTTTATTTCAACAGAAAGATTGGGAAATGCTTATGTACAAAGGAACCTGTGTGTTCATGTACACCAGTCAATGAAACCAAACTGCTTTGACAAGCAGTGGCGATGATAAATGATAACTTTGCAGGAGTGAAGTTGCTTTGGCCTCATTATTCCAGTCTTGACGAGATCATGCCTGCAGTCTTTTGTGCACTTTTATTCTCTTTACCAATAAAATTAAACGCCGACAACTCTACGGCTTTTGTACATCCCGGCAATTTCTCTACACGGTGGTGTGGTGGCTAGCACAACGCTTTACAGTACAGGCGACCGGGGTTCAATTCCTGGTGCTGCCTGTAAGGAGATTGTACTTTCTGCCCGTGACCGCGTGGGCTTCCTCCGGGTGCTCTGGTTTCATCCCGCAGTCCAAAGACGTACCAGTTGGTAGGTTTATTGGTCATTGTAAGTTGTCCCGTGATTAGGCTAGGGTTAATTCAGTGGTCGCAGGGTGGCATGTCTCGAAGGACCGGAAGGGCCTATTTCAATAAATGGATAAATATCAAGTCAAGTCAAGTTGCTTTTAATTGTCATTTCGACCATAACTGCTGGTACAATACACAGTAGAAATGAAACAACGTTTTTCAGGACCATGGTGCTACATGAATAATACAAAAACTACACTGAACTACGTAAACCAACACAAAAACTACACTAGACTACAGTCCTACCCAGGACTACATAAAGTACACAGAACAGTGCAGGCATTACAATAAATAATAAACAAGACAATAGATAGATAGATAGATAGATAGATAGATACTTTATTCATCCCCATGGGGAAATTCAACATTTTTTCCAATGTCCCATACACTTATTGTAGCACAGCAGGGGGCAGTAGGTTGGTAGTCCGATGGCTTGGGGGGAAATCTGCTACATAATATAAACAGCTGAATGGCAGCGTCCAGGATTCTGTCCGTTTCTGTACTCCCGCCGAGTATTTCGTTGCCACAGATGTAGTCCAGTTTAATGTCCATTGGAGAGCAGAATGGACGGGAGAGCCGACCGGCTAGGGCTTACTTTTTTCCTGGCATGGACTCCTGCCCGCTCACCTCCCTTCCGCTTCCTCGCCCACCGCTTACGCCGTCCCCACCTCCGGCCACCGGCATCAGGCGACTCCGAGGACTCTGCAGGCCCGATTCCCTCAGCAAGCCGAGGTCGCGCAATCTAACCAGCAGATTCTCATGAAGGTTCGATTTTGGGCGATCTCTGCATTCCAGCAGTATCTGGCGGTGGTAGATAGTCGCTCTGTTATCCATTGCCCTAAACCCCAATTGTGCCTTGTAATTAAATTAAAAAACTAAAGTAGCACCAGATCCGAAAGGCTGCTGCTGCTGTGTGCCGCGCCGCCTACAGGATATCCTATCTACTAGATGGAAACCTACCCAACAGTACAGTAACGTGACTTATCACCTTTTTTGTTGTAACTGTCTTTCTTTCCTCCAAGTATTTTTGATCATCTTTACCCTCTTATAGTGATACCTTCCTGGGCAGAAGCTCATCCACATTAGTTTCAAGTTCCTGCCGTGAGCACAGGGCTTCTAGTTCTGTAGGGGCACAATCCACTTGGCCTGAGGAGGCACCGCTCGCTGCAGAAATCCTAAATTCTTGCTCTTGTGCCATCACTAACTAGTTCGTGGTGTTTTGTCTCTATACTCATCAGCTCATGGCTCTGGTGGTAATCCAGAGACTACCACGTTTGGAGGTCCTGTTTCTTAATTGATTTCTTACATTCTTACATTTGCTTGCAGGACATTATCCTTCTTCTGCTTAAGTGGTCCATGACCTCAAACTTTCTGTTTTCCACCAATGCTTGATGTTGTTTTTTTGTGTGTTTTTGGTTTAAGCAGGCAATAAAAACTGTTCCCAAATGGCCGGAAGTCCAGCAGCCTTGCGTCTGGTTGCAACTTATAGAAAACGAAACCTTGTGATCTGCGCACTCAAGATCCCTTTCTCACGACTTGTCAACATCAACGCCCGGGAAACCATAACCGTACAGTCGGGGTGATGCATCAATAAACCACAAAGGACAGAGCGATATTACCTCAAACCAATATCTCCTACTCGAGAGGCTGCATAAACTTGCTTTGCTTTCTCTGCAGCGTCAGAGGCTGAGGGGAGATCTGATAGAGGCTTACCTAAGAGATAAGAGAGATCATGAGGCATGTAAACGGGAGATCTAAGAGAGGCATGGATAGAGGGGACAGGGGGGGAGCAATCCGTTTCCTGAGGTTGAAACGTCTAATGCCAGGGGGCATGCACTGAAGGTGAGAGGGGGTAGATTCAAGGGGGGATGTGAGGGAGAGCCATGGATGCCTGGTATGGTGGTAGAGGCAAATGCATTGGAGGCTTTTAAGAGATGTTTAGATGAATGTAAGGAAGATGGAGGGATATGGACATGGTGTAGGTAGGAGGGATTAGTGTTTGGGTGTTTTTGATTTGCTTTTTAGATAGTTCGGCACAACACTGTGGGCGGAATGGCCTGTTCCTGTGCTGTACAGTTCTATGTTCTATTATCTTGTAACTGTGCACTGACACTTTTCTCTTGACCTCCTCGCATGATGCATCACGTCAGCGGCTGTACCTGCTTGGGCGACTGAGAAGGTTCGGTTTTTCCATGGGGATTCTCTCCGACCTCTACTGACGCGCTCTGGAGAAAGCGCCCTGTGGGGCTGCGTTTCAGCCCGGTCTGCCCTGGACCACGCCGAGAGCTGCGGAGAATGGTAAACTCAAGGCCTTTCGCTCCATCTTCGCAACGTGTCTCAGAGTCGGGTCATCAGGCCGAGGGATACGAGTGGGCCTGTCGGGCTGTTGAACTGAGAAATTCGAGTTGGACCGTCGGGTCGGGTCGGGGGGGGGGGGGTTGGGCCGCAGGAGGTGCCAGGTTTGGAAGAGCAGACCATGCTGCTGCCAGCTGCCCGGCGGCACCCGAGTTGGTGCGCGGAGGCGGTGTGCAGTGAAACCGCGAGAGACTGCCTTGGACTGTGATTGCAAGACCCTGGTGGACATTGCTTGCTGCAGGCCTGCTTCCCTCGCTTGGTGGTGAGTGTCGCCTTGGTTGTAGTGAGGACAAGAGTTCCAGCTGTGGGCTTGCCTTGTGGCATGGCATCTGGGCTCAGTTGAAGGTGGCCGCTCCAGTTAGTGCTGCCCTCCAGTGTTGGGTCAGTGGAATTACAGGCTGGACTGCCCTCAACCATCAATTCGAGGTACAGTATGCCTACCCTGAAACAATCTGTGAGACTTCTTGCACAGGGTCTTGCTTTTTTAAAAAAATTAAGAGCAATCATCTGCTGCTCAGCGATAGAACATAAAACAAATCATATGTACAATTAAGAAACTTTAAAAAATAGTAGAAATACTGGAGTCATGATGATCATGATGAAGTCTGCTGGAGAGAGACATTTATACACATGCTGTCCTCCATAATTCAAAGAGATTGAAGGATAAGGTTGCAGGGTGACAAAACGTGGCAGGAGCACTTGGACCTAAAAACTAATCCCTACCGGGAGAAAACAGCAACTGATCTTTCCGCACTGTTCTCCAGCAGTTTAAGGACTAAGTCCAGCCGGAACATAACTCACAAGTGCTCCTGAAAGTCAGGTATTAATCCTACCTACCAACAACCAAGCATTGCCGTCCTGGTCCCCTTCACGAGAGCTTATGAAGAAGCATGTGACTTCCCTCCCAGAGACGATAGGTGTTTGTGCACTCGACTCTTGAAGGCTTGGACCCCATCGTCGCAGACGTTTCCAACCACAGCATCTGGAAGGATGTTCTAGATTCTGACAGCACAGTGAAGGAAGCTTCTATCCAGTGTTTTTTCCCTCCCCCCCCTTTCTGCTTTTCGCAGGGATCGCTCCCTACGTCCCTTGTCCCTTGTCCACTCGTCCCCCCCATCCCTTCCCACCGATCTCCCTCCTGGCACTTATCCTTGTAAACGGAACAAGTGCTGCACCTGCCCTT
The DNA here is from genome assembly GCF_048418815.1 of Hemitrygon akajei. NCBI lineage: Eukaryota > Metazoa > Chordata > Chondrichthyes > Myliobatiformes > Dasyatidae > Hemitrygon > Hemitrygon akajei. Next base: position 43,429,129 of record NC_133132.1, on the reverse strand, counting down.
ACACTTCCTCCCTCACCACCATTCAGGGCCCAAGACAGTCCTTCCAGGTGAGGCGACACTTCACCTGTGAGTCGGCTGGTGTGTTATACTGCGTCCGGTGCTCCCGGTGTGGCCTTTTATATATTGGTGAGACCCGACGCAGACTGGGAGACCGTTTCGCTGAACACCTACGCTCGGTCCGCCAGAGAAAGCAGGATCTCCCAGTGGCCACACATTTTAATTCCACGTCCCATTCACATTCTGATATGTCTCTCCATGGCCTTCTCTATTGTCAAAATGAATCCAAACTCAGGTTGGAGGAACAACACCTTATATACCAGCTGGGTAGCCTCCAACCTGATGGCATGAACATTGACTTCTCTAACTTCTGTTAATGCCCCTCCTCCCCTTCTTACCCCATCCCTGACATATTTAGTTGTTTGCCTGTTCTCCATCTCCCTCTGGTGCTCCCCCCTCCTTTCTTTCTCCTGAGGCCTCCCGTCCCATGATCCTTTCCCTTCTCCAGCTCTGTATCACTTTCGCCAATCACCTTTCCAGCTCTTAGCTTCATCCCACCCCCTCCGGTCTTCTCCTATCATTTCGCATTTCCCCCTCCCCCCACTACTTTCAAATCTCTTACTATCTTTCCTTTCGGTTAGTCCTGACGAAGGGTCTCGGCCCGAAACGCCAACAGCACTTCTCCCTATAGATGCTGCCTGGCCTGCTGCGTTCCACCAGCATTTTGTGTGTGTTGTTGTTTGAATTTCCAGCATCTGCAGATTTCCTCGTGTTCTATCCAGTGTGTAGGCTCTCGCATCAGACATAGAAACAGCATGAGCAGGCACAGATAAACCTGATCGTGTGGTGCGCCATCTCTCATGAGATGAAGGCAGCATGGTGCGAAGGTCTGCAGGGCTGTGGCTGGTGTGCATTTTGTACAGCGCAGTAGCTGCAGCAACCTGTCGTCTGTGGTGTAAGCTACCGATGGCCAGCTTCTCACGAGCTGTGGCTTCATCTACACCTATAATCCTGAGAGCCTTTCTTTGAACGGAATCAAGCTGGCTGAGGACACTCTGTGAGGCATTCGTCCGTGAGAAGCAGGCATACTCCATGATACTTCGTACCTGGGCTTTGTAAACCGTGGCTCTGCCCTCCTTGTCTCTTGGACTAAAAATGTATTTTCTTACATGACTATGTTCTTTTTTTCCTTCCTCGCTATCTTGAATGTGGTGTGTATGTTTTTACAACTTGGCCCCGGAGGAATGCTGTCTCGTTCGGTGGTATCCATGTATGGTTTTAATAACATTGAAACTTGATTTGATTTTGATTTGAGAAGGAAGGTGAAGGGTGTCTGACACTCTGATTGTTCTCTCTCCCGCTTTCTGGAAGATAGAGCAGCCAGATGCCCGGCCTCAGGAATGGCTTCATCCCCACTACCATGAACGAACCTTCCCGGATGGTCACCACTTTCAGGTCGCGAAGCCAAGTTCTCGGTCTCTTCTGTCATAGTCACTTTCGACTTTCTTTTCGCACTTTACTATAGTTTGCACTCACCGTTGCAGCGCACTGTTTGTCATCTGGGCTTCACGCGAGCGAGGAGTTTCAATTGCGCTTGCACCCGGCGAGAAGCTAACCTGAGAGGAGCGGAGCTGCGGTAATGAACCTTCCCAGCGGCGCGGGGGCGCTGTGGCGCAGCTCCCCGCTCCTCTTCCCATCGTGCCGCCGGCGGTCACGGGGGGGCAGGTCCGGGCGTGACGTGACGTGCCGTGCCGTGCCGTGCCGTGCGCGCTGAGTTTGTGAGGGAGCCGCGGCGGCCGGGCTCAGGTAGCGGGCCGAAGGGGGCGGCGGCGGAGGCGGAGGCGCCGCTCGCTCGCACACGGGAGCTCCGGGGTTTGTGGGGGCGGGGGCGGGGGCAAAGGCGCGACGCCGTGCGGGGTGGGTCATCTGCCGGTCGGAGAGAGCGGCCGCGGCCGGAAGCGGGGCGGGACGGGGGCAGGAGGCGGGGCGCGGGCCCGGGAATTGATGCCGGTTCCACTCCCCCTCTCTGAGACCGGGGGTCTTCCTGGAGCCGAGTCCGGGCCCTGCCTCTCCTCTATTCTCCCCCCACCTTGCTGAGGGTGTAGCCGTTCGCCACTCGGTACGTGTGCACCACAGAACCGTCATTATGTCATTTATCAGTGGGGTGGTTGTATGCACAGGGCAGGAAGGACATTGGAGGAAGTGGGATTGTTGGTGGATACAGGGGTGGGCAGTGCACTTCTTAGAGCAATGCGTACTCAATCTGTGTTTCTCTTATCATCCAAAAGTTGCCAAGGTACATCTGTCTATATGTGTTGCATCAAATGTTGGAAAAATGTCAGATGACAGAGATGTATTGCGAGACGTTTGGTTTGGAAGAATACCAACTTGTTTCACGCTTTCTCAGGACGAAATAACGGAGAGGGAAGCAGAACCTTATTATGTAAGTATAGGGGGAAATAATGCTTTTTTTAAAAAAGCTGGTTTGTGTGCATTTTGAAGTGACCAGTCTAGACTAAATAGGCTAACTATTTTTAATATAGTGTTTAGTATCGGTGTTAACTTGTGAAACGTAAATAATGTTTTTATAATTCTAGGATTTGAGTTTTTTCAGTTATATCTGCTGAGTGGAATGTTTTGATAACAACTTAGCCCATTCTCCTCAGTCCTGGTGTTCTACCAATAATCAAAATAAAATTTCTGCTCAGATTATTTTCTGTTTTAGTATTATAAAGTATTTCATGGGTTGGAAAACCTTAATATCTATTGAATTTTGTTCCCTCTTCTGTCTGCCAGTATAAATGGAAGTTATGAAAGACCAATGGAGTCTGTCTATATTTTAGCAATGTTATCTGTTTCTGAGAGAGGAGATGATTACCATTTATCAACTGGACAATGGCAGTTAAACATTAAGTTTAATCGAAAGCTATTGCAAACCGAGTTTTTTAAGTTCTACCAGGTTTATTTCCACTGGGGTTGGGTTAATTGTCCGATGCACAGGTACATTAATAAACTTACTTGCAGCAACATCATAGGCATAGAACGTCAGATAAGCAGCATTCACAAGAAAAGCAGAAACTTGTACATGAGAGAACATGATTGCAACAAAAAGAAATCAATCTCCATTAATCGCGCAAAGTGTCTCTCGTGTTCCTGTAGTAATTATACAGCAGTTGTGCAGGCTGGTTCAAAAACCAAATGGTTGAAGGGAAGTAACTGTTACTGAACCTGGTAGTGTGGATCTTAGATAGATAGATAAATACTTTATTCATCCCCATGGGGAAATTCAACATTTTTTCCAATGTCCCATACACTTGTTGTAGCAAAACTAATTACATACAATGCTTAACTCAGTAAAAATATGATATGCATCTAAATCACTCTCTCAAAAAGCATTAATAATAGCTTTTAAAAAGTTCTTAAGTAGTTTACTTAAATACATTAAATACAATCAACCCTGGCACTTTAACATATCTTACTCCTGGCGGTTGAATTGTAAAGCCTAATGGCATTGGGGAGTATTGACCTCTTCATCCTGTCTGAGGAGCATTGCATCGATAGCAGCCTGTCGCTGAAACTGCTTCTCTGTCTCTGGATGGTGCTATGTAGAGGATGTTCAGGGTTTTCCATAATTGACCGTAGCCTACTCAGCGCCCTTCGCTCAGCTACCGATGTTATACTCTCCAGTACTTTGCCCACGACAGAGCCCGCCTTCCTTACCAGCTTATTAAGACGTGAGGCGTCCCTCTTCTTAATGCTGCCTCCCCAACACGCCACCACAAAGAAGAGGGCGCTCTCCACAACTGACCTATAGAACATCTTCAGCATCTCACTACAGACATTGAATGACACAGAATTGGCTTCTATACTGCCTACCTGTGGCGTGTGAGAAGATGCCATTGTCCCGGGTGGTGGGGATCTTTTATGATTGAGGTTGATGGTTTATTTCTCAGGTGGGTGAGGAGGGGAAAGATTAAGCAGAATTAGGTCTATATTTATTTGAGGTAAGAAGAATATGTTTATTAATTTGAACCCCACAACATTCTTGCAGGGTTGATATTTCTCTAGGCTCAGGCGTCTACTGCTGGTGTCGCTGTCTCAATGCAGTGTAACCCCTGTTTTTACAGCCATTTTGGTTACAGAAATTTCACACAACATTACCCAAAAATTTGACATGTGGCATAAAATCTCAATCTTCTGTATCACCAGGATTGCCTATATTAGGGGTTGTCATCCCAGATGGAGATGAGGAGTAATTTCTTAACAGGAACTTGTTTGTTATATGCCATGTCATATGACATGGGCGATCATGGTCTTTCCGTGTCCACGACTGCTCTTGGCAGATTTTTCTACAGAAGTGCTTTGCCATTGCTGCCTTCTGGGCAGTGTCTGTACAAGGCGGGTAACCCCCGCCATTATCGATACACTTCGGAGATTGTCTGCCTGGTGTCAGTGGTCGCATAACCAGCATGTGATACGTACCAACCGCTCAGATGTCCACTCACCACCTGCTCCCGTGGCTTCACGTGACCCTGCTCGGGGAGGTGAGCTAAGCAGGTGCTACGCCTTGCCTACGGAGGGTGACCCGCAAGCGAGCGAAGGGAAGGAGTGCCTCACACATCCTTTGGTAGAGACATATCTCCACCGCACCTGACATGAATGGTGGCGATTGAGTGTATTTTGTTTAATTTTAGGATAGGAAGGGGTCTGGGAGACGTGAGATTTGTACGGAAAGTGACACTGACGTGAAAGACCAGGCACGATTTTATTGATTGGTAGAACAGGCGCAAAGGGATAAATGGGGTACCTGCAACTATTTCCAATTTTCCATTCCATTACCATGCCAGCTTGAATGTTTTCATAGTCTGTGACCTCACTTTCGAATGCTTGCCCTTGAGCATCACTGAGGTAATCCTTGCCTAATGGCGAGGAAATTTTCATTCTGTTAGCATCAGCTAACCAATTGCAATTCCCACTTTACTATGCTATTAATTTTTAATTCTGATTTACGTTTGGGCATGGTTTGACATGGAGTTCTAGTCATTATTGATGGAAGAGATACTGTTAACTGTCTTGATAGAGTATAAAGTTCAAAGTAAATTTATCATCAAAGTGCATTTATCTCACCATATCCAACCCTGAGATTCATTTTCCTGCAGGCCTACTCAATAAATCCAACAACCATAATAGAATCAATGAAAGACCACTCCAACAGGGTGGGCAACCAGTGTGCAAAAGTCAAGTTTATTGTCACTTAACTAGTATACCGCCAAATGAGACAGCATTTCTCTGGACCAGGATGTAAAACATTGTACTATACATAACACATAAAACATAATAACTTATGAAAGGATGAAATCTACAGATGGATTACACATAAAGAAGCTAAAATGCCTGAATTAAATATTCTAAGGTGCGGAGCTGATTAACTAGTGACACTTTGAATGCGATTCGGCAAGGAGATCAGAAACCTGATGGCCTGAGGGAAGAAACTGTTTACCATCCTGACATTCCTTGTTTTTATGCATTGGAGTCTCCTGTTTGACGGTAGAAAGACAGAGGATGATGGATGGGTGGGATCCTTAAGGTCCCTGTGTATGCAGCACTCCTGATAGATGTCCCCGATGGATGGTAGGGACCTATTATCCTTTCAACTGTTCTCACAGTCCTTTCCGGTCCGATGCTCAGTTGCTCCCGTACCAGATGGAGAAGCAACTTGCCAGGACGCTGTCAATGGTGCTCCTATAAAATGCAGTTAAGATGGGTGGGGGGGGGGGGGGCCTCACTTTCCTCAATCTCCTTAGGAAGTGGAGGCGCTTCCTCTACTGCAAATACAAAAAGAAACAGAAAAGAAAAAGCAATAAATAGGGAGAACTTGAGATGGTGCTTATAAGTGAGTCCATAGATTGTGGGAGCCATTCAGTGATGGGTGAGTGAAGTTACCCTCTCTGGATAGATAGATACTTTATTCATCCCCATGGGGAAATTCAACTTTTTTCCAATGTCCCATACACTTGTTGTAGCAAAACTAATTACATACAATACTTAACTCAGTAAAAAAAATATGATATACATCTAAATCACCATCTCAAAAAGCATTAATAATAGCTTTAAAAAGTTCTTAAGTCCTGGCGGTAGAATTGTAAAGCCTAATGGCATTGGGGAGTATTGACCTCTTCATCCTGTCTGAGGAGCATTGCATCGATAGTAACCTGTCGCTGAAACTGCTTCTCTGTCTCTGGATGGTGCTATGTAGAGGATGTTCAGAGTTATCCATAATTGACCGTAGCCTACTCAGCGCCCTTCGCTCAGCTACCGATGTTAAACTCTCCAGTACTTTGCCCACAACAGAGCCCGCCTTCCTTACCAGCTTATTAAGACGTGAGGCGTCCCTCTTCTTAATGCTTCCTCCCCAACACGCCACCACAAAGAAGAGGGCGCTCTCCACAACTGACCTATAGAACATCTTCAGCATCTCACTACAGACATTGAATGACGCCAACCTTCTTAGGAAGTACATTTGACTCTGTGCCTTCCTGCACAAGGCATCTGTGTTGGCAGTCCAGTCTAGCTTCTCGTCTAACTGTACTCCCAGATACTTGTAGGTCTTAACCTGCTCCACACATTCTCCATTAATGATCACTGGCTCCATATGAGGCCTAGATCTCCTAAAGTCCACCACCATCTCCTTGGTCTTGGTGATATTGAGACGCAGGTAGTTTGAGTTGCACCATATCACAAAGTCCTGTATCAGTTTCCTATACTCCTCCTCCTGTCCATTCCTGACACACCCCACTATAATAAACAGTGCAGTTTCTTATTTACACTACAGAATTGGACTGTAACTGGAATTCCTGTATAACGTAAAACCAGCTGATGGAGATATCAAAGTGAAGTTTAAAGATCATTAGACCATAGAATTAGTCCATTTGGCCCATCAAGTGTGCTCTGCCACTCGATCATGGCTGATTTATTTTCCCCCTTAGCCCCATTATCTTTCTTTCTCCTTGTAACTTTTGTTATCCTTACTAATTAAGAACTTATCAACCTCTGTTTTAAATATATCCAGTGACTTGGCCTCTATAGTCGGTCCTATGTTACCATGGAGACGGGTCCTCTTGCCGTGGAGATGGGGTCCGGCATGTCCCCAGGGTCCCATCTCCTTAAAGCTTTCCTCTCTATGGTCCGGGTGTCATTTACTGTCCCTGCCACGGCTGCTTGTTTCCCACACGGCCACACTCTTGGGCAAAGCAATTGCCTTTCGGGGTTTCCAATGAAATCTCCACCACCTCACCTTGATTCTCTAACCCTTGGGAATCCTTCACCCTGTCTCTGCTCCCAGTTCCTTGGCATTTGGAGGCTTTGCTGTTGGAATCACTGGCCTATGTCATGAAATTTGTTTTGCAGCAGTAGTACATTGAATAGTAATTTTAAAATAGCCTATAAATAACGTTAAGGATATATAAAAGAATTAAGTAGTGCAAGAAGAGAGCAAAAATAGTGAAGTAATGTTCATGGGTTCATTTTCCATTCAGAAATCAGATGTCACTGTCTTATGCGATGTCAGGGCATCAAGGGATATGGCGAGAAGGCAGGTGTATACTGTGATGGAATGGTAGAACAGACTTGATGGGCTGGATGGCTTAATTCTACTCCTACGTCTTACGGTCATTGACCCTGCACTCTATCCCATCTGCCACGCCTTTGGCCATTCTTTTAATCTAAGTCCACTCAGACTCACTGCTTCCTCAACACTATCTGCCCCTCCACCTATCTTTGTATCATCTGTAAACATGGCCACAAAACTATCAAATCGTTGCATATAATGTGAGGGGAAAAAAGCGGTCTCAACACCAATCCCAGCGAAGCACCACTAGTCACTGGCAACCAGCCAAAAAAAGCCCCCTTATTTCCATTCTTTGCTCCTGCCAATTAGCTAATCTTCTATTTGTGCTAGGATCTTTCCTACAATACCATGGGCTCTTATCTTATATGTGGCCCTTTGTCAAAGCCCTTTTGAAAATTTAAATAAAAAACACCCACTGATGCTCCTTTGTCTATCCTGTCTGAATTTCCTGAAAGGTTTCCATCAGATTTGTAAGACAAGATTTCTCCTTAAGGAAACCATACTCACTTTGGCCTTAAAGAATGGAGCGACATTTGGAATTTTCTGATCCTCCAGAACCATGCCAGAAAGTGATTCTTGAAGGATCGTTACACCCTATCCTCTTTATATGCGGGGGATACATTCCTCACAGTTGACGCATAATGTGAATAATTATTTAAATGGAGAAAATAGGGATGCGTTTTAGAGGGCTTCCTAAATGTTTTATTTGTAATTTATTCACATCTTCATACCAATATGACACAAAAGCAGTACCACAAGGCAACATTCGTATTATATTTCATCAATTTAAGGTAATATTCAATGTAGTAAATCATAGAAAGTTAACATACTAGGGTGTACAGTACTCACCAAGAGTGGCAGATGTGTTCCCTCCGGGAGACGAGTGGTGGTTGTGGTGTCGGGCAGCTTTACATGGATAAGGTTGATGGTTGTCGTCAGGATCATATCAAGCACAGCAAGGGGTGAAGGAAGACTCACAGAACTCTTAGGACTACCGGCAGCAGGAGTTGACACCAGTTTGAAGAAAGTGGTGAGGGTTGTTTGCTTGGCAGCATTTTGTTTTTCAGCATAAATTTGCTTGTAGGGAAGAAGGGTTGACGGCAGGGAATGACTGAAATGCTGACTCCGTTCTAAACTTGGGTGCATGTCCATCGCCATTTGTGCCAAGTGTTCTGACTTCCAGCATTCCCTCACCGTTGGTAAACTCCCGGGATTTTCAAAATCGTCTGTTGCTTGCAGCATCTGAGAGATAGTTCGCCGTTTAAAAAAAAAAATACCTTGAATGTGGATCACACCTTGGTCGAGTGGTTGAATCAGCGATGTTGTGTTAGGCGGCAGGAAAAGCACTGTTAGGATGAATGCTGTCCAAGTGTTTAGGATCGGCTGGCGCAATGTCAAACAACAAAAGAACTTCAAAGGCGGCAGTATCGTCCCAGAGCTGTGTTACCTTCACCTGATGCCACGCTGTTTATAATTTCCAACTTTTTTTTGAAGTGTTAAAGCAGTTCTGTGCCGCTCGGCTGATGGCCCAGAACATGACATTGGACACTTAGGAGGCATAGTTAAATATTCCAAGCACAAAATCACTGCAGCGTAGGTAAAACCAGCAAAAGTTTAAGAGTGCAAGATCACACATCCACACCTTGCCAAAACCAATGCAAGACTGATGGGAGCGAGATTGTGAGGTGTGCACACCTGACTTGTATTGGCGAGAAAGTGGTGCTTCTCGTCCCAACAGTGAGACTGTGAGGCGTGTGCACATGACTTGTATTGGCGGGAAAGCAGTGCTCCTTGCATAACTGTGAATCCGCACGGTCTGAAGACGCATATAACGAGGATAGGGTGTACTTAATGCCTCCACAATTTCTTCAGCTACCTCTTGCAGAACTCTTGGGTGTAGGCCATCTGGTCCAGCTGATTTATCTACCTCAGACGTTTGAGCTTCCCATGCACATTTTCCCTAGTAATAGCAACTGCACTCACTTCTGTCTCCTGACACTCTTGCACTTTTGACATACTGCCAGTGTCTTCTGCAGTGAAGACTAATGCAAAACAGTTCAACTACTGTTTCCTTTTCCCCCATTACTACCTCTAGTGTCCTTTTCCAGCTGTCCAATATCTACTGTCACTTGTCTTTTACTCTTTATATATCTGAAAAACTTTTTGGTATCCTCTGATATTATTGGCTAGCTTGTCTTTATATTTAATCTTTTCTCTCCTTATGGCTTTTTCAGTTGTTTTCTGTTGGTTTTTTAAAGCTGTCAATCCTCTAACTTCCACTAATATTTGCTCTGTTATATAGTCTCTTGCTTTTATGTTGGCTTGACTTCCCTTGTCAGGTATGGTTGCCTCATCTAGATCTATGCTGTACCTTCTAAATTGTTCCCTGAAATTCCAGCCATTGCTGTTCTGCCATCATCCCTGCTAGTGTTCCCTTCCAATGAACTTTGTCCAGCTCCCCCCCCATGCCTTTGTAATTCCCTTTACTCCACTTTAACACAGATATGTCTGATTTTAGCTTCTCCTTCTCAAACTGGAGGGTGAATTATATGATGATCATTGGCTCCTAAGGCATCCTTTACCTTAAGCTCCCTAATCATGTCTGGGTTATACACAATACCAAATCCAGCCTTTCCCTAGTTTGCTCAATTATAAGTTGCTCTAAAGTCTTCTGATAGGCTTTCTACAAATTCCTTCTCTAAGGATGCAGCACCTACTTGATTTTTCCAGATCTATTTGCATATTGAAATGCCCCCATGACAATTGTAACATTGCTCTTTTTGCATGCCTTTTCTATCTCCTGGAGTATTTTGTACCCCCCTCCCTCACTACTGTTTGGAGGCCTGTATATAACTTCCATCGAGGCTGCCATTCCCAACACATCCTTCCATATATATGGGGCCCAAAACTGCTCACAATACTCCAACTAGGGTCTGACCCAAAGCTTTATAAAGCCTCAACGTTATGTTGTTTCTTTTATATTTGACTTCTCTAAACGAATGCCAAAATTGCATTTGTCTTCCTTACTACTGAATCAATCTGCAAGTTAACCTTTAGTAGTCTTGTATTAGGACTCTTGGGTTCCTTTGCACCTCTGATTTCTGAATTTGCTTCCTGTTTAGAAAATAGTCTGCCTTTACTCCTTCTACCTAAGTACATGACTATACACTTCCTTACACTGCCCCTTCTTTGCCCAGTCTATTAATATGGAAATGGCAAAGAGTGGAAATGAAGAGGGTCTTTCCTGTACAAAAGGGATGGGTTGCACCTTAACAGACGGGGGACCAACATTCTGGCAGGCAGGTTTGCCACTACTATACGGGTGTGTTTAAACTAACTTATTAAAATTTAATAAGTTAAAATTAACTTATTATTTAATTATTTATGTTTTATATTTCTACACTATTCTTGGTTGGTGCGGCTGTAACAAAACCCAATTTCCCCTCGGGATCAATAAAGTATGTCTGTCTGTCTAAGTAGTGGGGGGGAGGAGACAAACTGGAAATAGAAGGATGGAGTTGAAGGGAAAGAGAGAATAAAAGTTAAGAAAGACAACAGGATTAATGGGGCAGAAAGCTCAGAAGAGATCGGAGAGTACGACCAAGTGCAATAGGAATCGATGTGAAAGGTGAGGGGAGTAATGGATTAAAAGTATATATGATTGCATGGAGTATAAGAAATAAAGTGGATGAGCTTGAGGCTCAGTTGGAAATTGGCAAGTATGATGTAGGAATAATAGAGACATGGCTGTAAGAGGACCAGGGCTGGGAAATGAATATTCAAGGGTATGCGTCCTATCGAAAGGACAGACAGGTGGGCAGAGAGGGTGAGGTGGCTCTGTTGGTGAGGAATGAAATTCAGTCCCTTACAAGGGGTGACATAGAATCAGGAGGTGTAGAGTCAGTATGGATAGAACTGAGAAATTGTAAGGGAAAAAAGACCCTATTGGGAATTATCTACAGGCCCCCAGACAGTAGCCTGGATGTAGGGTGCAAGTTGAATCAGGAGTTAAAATTGGCATGTCGCAATGGTATTGCTACAGTTATAATGGGGGATTTCAACTTGCAGGTAGACTGGGAAAATCAGGTTGGTACTGGACCCCAAGAAAGGGAGTTTGTGGAGTGCCTCCGAGATGGATTCTTAGAGCAGCTTGTACTGGAGCCTACCAGGGAGAAGGCATTTCTGGATTTAGTGTTGTGTAAGGAACCGGATTTGGTAAGGGAACTCGAGGTAAAGGCGCCATTAGGAGGTAGTGACCATAATATGATAAATTTTAATCTACAGTTTGAGAGGGAGAAGGGAAAATCGGAAATGTCAGTATTACAGTTGAACAAAGGGGACTATGGAGCCATGAGGGAGGAGCTGGCCAAAGTTGACTGGAAAGATATCCTAGCAGAGATGACAGTGGAATAGCAATGGCAGGTATTTCTGGGAATAATGCAGAAGGTGCAGGATCAGTTCATTCCAAAGAGGAAGAAAGATTCTAAGGGGAGTAAAGGGTGACTGTGGCTGACAAGGGAAGTCAAGGACAGCATAAAAAAAAAAGTATAACATAGCAAAGATGAGTGGGAAGCCAGAGGATTGGGAAACTTTTAAAGAGCAACAGAAGATAACTAAAGGCAATATGGGGAGAAAAGATGAGGTACGAAGGTAAACTAGCCAATAATACAAAGGAGGATAGGAAAAGCTTCTTTAGGTATGTGAAGAGGAAAAAAATTAATTAAGACCAAAGTTGGGCCCTTGAAGACAGAAACGGGTGAATTTATTATGGGAACAAGGAAATGGCAGACGAGTTGAACAGGTACTTTGAATCTGTCTTCACTAGGAGTGACACAAACAATCTCCTAGATGTAATAGTGGCCAGAGGATCTAGGGTAACGGAGGAACTGAAGAAAATTCAAATTAAGTAGCAAAATGGTGTTGGATAGACTGATGGAACTGAAGGTTGATAAATCCCCAGGGCCTGATGGTCTGCATCCCAGGGTACTTAAAGAGGTGGCTCTAGAAATCGTGAACGTATTGGTAATCATTTTCCAATGTTCTATAGATTTAGGATCAGTTCCTGTGGATTGGAGGGTAGCTAATGTTATCCCACTTTTTAAGAAAGGAGGGAGAGAGAAAACAGGGAATTATAGACCAGTTAGCCTGACATCCGTGGTGGGGAAGATGCTGGAGTCAATTATAAAAGATGAAATTGCAGCACATTTGGATAGCAGCAACAGGATCAGTCCGAGTCAGCGTGGATTTACGAAGGGGAAATCAGGCTCAACTAATCTTCTGGAATTTTTTTGAGGATGTAACTAGGAAAATGGACAAGGGAGAGCCAGTGGATGTAGTGTACCTGGACTTTCAGAAAGCCTTTGATAAGGTCCCATATAGGAGATTAGTAGGCAAAATTAGTGCACGTGGTATTGGGGGTAGGGTTCTGACATGGATAAAAAAATTGGTTGGCAGACAGGAAACAAAGAATAGGGATTAACGGGTCCCTTTCAGAATGGCAGGCAGTGACTAGTGGGGTACTGCAAGGCTTGGTGCTGGCAGCTTTTACAATATACATTAATGATTTAGATGAAGGGATTAAAAATAACCTAAGCAAATTTGCAGATGACGCAAAGCTGGGTGGCAGTGTGAAATGTGAGGAGGATGTTATGAGAATGCAGAGTGATTTGTACAGGTTGGGTGAGTGGGCAGATGCAGTTTAATGTGGATAAATGTGAGGTCCACTTTGGTGGCAAGAACAGGAAGGCAGATTACTATCTGAATGGCGTCAAGTTAGGAAAAGGGGAAGTATAACGAGATCTGGGTGTCCTTGTTCATCAGTCACTGAAAGTATGCATGCAGGTACAGCAGGCAGTGAAGAAAGCTTATGGCATGTTGGCCTTCATAACAAGGGGAGTTGAGTATAGGAGCAAAGAGGTCCTTCTGCAGCTGTACAGGGCCCTGGTGAGACCACACCTGGAGTATTGTGTGCAGTTTTGGTCTCCAAATTTGAGGAAGGACATTCTTGCTATTGAGGGAGTGCAGCATAGGTTCACGAGGTTAATTCCCGGGACGGCGGGACTGTCATATGTTGAAAGATTGGAGCGATTGGGCTTGTATACACTGGAATTTAGAAGGCTGAGAAGGGGTCTGATTGAAACATATAAGATTATTAAGGGATTGGACACGCTAGAGGCAGGAAACATGTTCCCGATGTTGGGGGAGTCCAGAACCAGAGGCCACAGTTTAAGAATAAGGGGTAGGCCATTTAGAACGGAGTTGAGGAAAAACTTTTTCACCCAGAGAGTTGTGGGTCTGTGGAATGCTCTACTTCAGAAGGCAGTGGAGGGCATTTCTCTAGATGCTTTCAAGAGAGAGTTAGATAGAGCTCTTAAAGATAGCGGAGTCAAGGGATATGGGGAGAAGGCAGGAACAGAGTACTGATTGTGGATGATCAGCTGTGATCACAGTGAATGGCGGTGCTGGCTCGAAGGGCTGAATGGCCTATTCCTGCACCTATTATCTGTTGGTTGACTGACAGTGACTACTGGTGTTCTGCAGGAGTCCTTTTCATGTTATGTGTTAATGATCTGGATGATGTAATTAATGTCTTTGGGGTCAATTTTGTGGCTGATACAAGCATAGATAGAGGGGCAGGTAGTGTTGAGGAAGCAGGGAGTCTGTAGAAGAACTGGGACGGGGTCTTTTTACCTTTGCGCTCTCCTAACTACCCCTAAGGATTCCTCATCTTCTTGTCCTGTGTAACTTTTTTCTGTGTATTTGATTTCCTTTTTTTAAACCAACAGAGCCACCCCACGCCCTCTGCCGACCTACCCGTCATTTTGGTACAGTGCGTATCTTTGGATATTAAGCTTTCAACTGTGATCTTCTTTCTGGCCTGACTCAGTGATGCCCACAATGTCACACCTGCCAATTTCTTACTACGTTATTAGGTCATCTACTTTATTCTGTATACTGCGTGCATTCAAATATAACATCTTCATTCCTGTATTTACCCTTTTCAACCTTGCCTGCATGTTATCATGTTTCTGAGCTTTTTGTCTTTTTATTTTATTCTGGAGACTTGTAACCTGTCCTGCACTAACTTTCCCTTTTATCCTTACTTTTCCAAGCTGTTTAAACTCAAACGCTACTATTTAGTTTAGACACATTTCAACCCTTCCACTGACTGCAATTTTGTCCTGTCATCTGCCTCCCCTTTTTCAGTCTCACTACACATTGCATCTACTGTATACCAACTGCCTCCATCCTCTGACCTGTCACTTCAGTTTTTCTCCTCCCCCCCCCCCCCCCCACCCACCAAATTAGTTTAAACCCTCCCCAACAGCTGTAGCAAACATGCTGCCCACAATGATGTTGGTCCCCCTTGGGTTCAGGTACCCATTTTTTTTGGTGTTTTTTTTACAGGTTATACCTTCCCCAGAAGAGATCCCAATGATCCAGAAATCTGAACCCCTACCCTACTTTCTGCACCAGTTCCTCAACCACACATTCATCTGCCAAATCATCCTATTACGCTCACTGGCATGTGGCATGGGCAGCAACCAGGAAATTAGTACCCTGGCAGTCCTGCTTTTCATCTTCCTGTCTGGCTCCCTATATTCTCTCCAACATCTCATCCCTTTCCCTACCTCTGTCATTAGTACACATACCTACCACAACTTCTGGCTGCTCACCCTTGCCCTTTAGGGTGCTGTGGACCCGATCAGAGATAGCCTAGCACCTGGGAGGCAACATACCATCTGAGTGTCTCTTTCGCATCCACAGAATCTTCTGTCTGCTTCTCTAACTAATGAATTCCCTATCAGCACTGTACTTCTCCCTGCTTCTCTTCCTTCTGAGCCACAGATCCAGACTCTGTCAGAGATCAGGTCACTGTGGCTTCCTGCTGGTAAGATCTTTTCCCCCACCAACAATCCAACTCGGTCCTTATTATTGAGGGCAATGGCCACAGGGGGAAACCTCTCCACCCAGCTACCTGCCTCCTGCAACTTCGGGGTGACTGCAGTACCCCCTTGTAGTCTGCCTGATCTCCCATATGAGCTGAAGGTCATTCAGCTGCAGCCGCAGTTCCCTAACACAGTTTTACAAGGATCTGCAGCTGGATGTACTTCATTTAGACATGGTCATCAGGGAGGTCTCCCAGAACCTCATGTGAAGAACACTCCACTGACCCTGTACCCATTTTCACTGCACTAACTATGCACTAATAGACAAAGTAAGAAATAAACTTAACCAGAAACTTACCTTGGGCTTGGTTTCTTCTCGCCAAAGCCTCAAACTAACCCCTCCAACTCTGGTCCACTGCCAATAGCCACTCTGCCTAAACCTAACTTACTTTATTGGCCATCGCCAATTCTCTAATAAATCATGACTGAAGCGAGCCAAAAAGTCCTGAAAAGCCCTAATTTCTTTTTAGCGTTGCAGTCAAAGTGATATTATGACAGCTTGGGGCATTCCAGAGTTCAGTTCCAGCGCTGTCTGTTAGGGGTCTGAATGTCCTTCCTGTCAACGCTTGGGTTTTCCCCAGGAGCTCTGGTCTCCTCTCACAGTCCAAAGACAGGTTAATTGTTCATTGTAAATTGTCCTGTAATTAGGCCAGCATTAAATTGGTTGTTGAGCTGCACGGCTCAAAGGGTGGAAGGTCGTATTCTGCGCTGTATCTCAGTAAAATATGATAATTAAAGATAAATTAAGACTGTTGTTTTGGGCTACTTGGAGGCTTATGATAAAATAGATCAAAATCAGCATGGTTTACTTGGGGGGTGGGGTGGGAATCTTGCCTGAGAGGGGATGGAGCTGAGAGGAAATTTGGATCAGCCATAATGAAATGGTAGAACGGACTTGATGGGCCAAATGGCTTAATTCTGCTCCAATATCTCATGGTTTTATAAATCTAGAATTCTCCGAGGAAATAGCAGGCAGGATAGACAAAGGAATCAGATGTTTATTTGGATTTTCAGAAGGGGCTTTGAGGAGGTGCCGTACATGAAGCTGCTGAACAATGAGTCCATGATATTACAGGACAGGTACTAGCATGGACAGAAGATTGGCTAACGAGCAGAATGCAAAGAGTGAGAATAAAGAGCTTTTTCTGGTTGGCTGTTGGTGACTAGTGCTGTTTTGCAGGGGTCAGTATTAGGTCCACTACTTCTCACATCAGGTGGAGTTGATGGCTTTGCGGCCAAGTTTTCCAAGTGTTTGGATATAGAGGCCAAAGCAGAGATTGATAGGTTCTCAATTAGTAAGGGCGCCAGAAGTTACAGGGAGAAAGAAATAGAATGGGTTCGAGAGGGAAAATAAATCAGCCACGATCGAGTGGCAGTAGCAGACTAGATGGGCCAAGTATCCTAATTCTGCTTCCGTGTCTTATGGCGATAGAAGCCAGTCTGCAGTCAATTTGATTCATTCCATGTTTGATATTGAGGAAACTGAGAGCACTTGCTCTCCAGAATCAGCTGAATCTCATTCCAATACTAATGCAGTACAGGCAGTCCCTGAGTTACGAACGTCTGACTTATGGATGGAGGGAGGAGAACACCATCCGCTATTTTAAGTCGGATCACGATGCCGTCTGCTATTTTAAGTCGTTGCCGTTAACACTGTCTTGAGTGTGTAACTTTGTATTTGGCTTAAATATTTCTTAGCAAGATTCACCCTGACCTCCCCCCACCTTTTCCAGTCAGCACCGCCCCCCCCCCGGCTTGTCCCATTTAACCTGTCTCAGTGCAGGGACTTTAGGACCCGGAGCAGCACAACACCTGCCGCCCGCGGCTGCTGCTGTATTTTTTTTTATTAAGTGCAATCGTGAGCAATAGTCAGATCAGAAATGCTGTTCAAGTCAACTAGTTCCTAAAGAGCACTTTGATAGGCCAATCAGATGGTTCACTGCTGCTCAGCGATAGAACATAAAATCTGCAGTTTTCTGTTCCGTTGATGGAAAACGATCGCAATTGAAAATAAAGTGAGAATAATAAAGCAATTGGAAAGAGGTGAAATGCCGTTGGTCATTGGAAAAGCTTTAGGCTACAGTCGGTCAATGATCGGAACAACATTAAAGGATACAGATAAAGGATAAAGTGAGAATAATGGTGCATGTGAAAGGCCCTGCCCCGATGAAAGCTACAATTATTACCAAGCAACGCAGTGGTTTAATTATTGAAATACATACATTTCTTAAGTGTTTTATATGCATAGAAGGGTAAAATATGTACTGTATACTAAGACAGACGTTTGACTGACGCTAAATAATACCGGATGTACCTGTTCCGACTTACGTACATATCCGACTCAGGAACGGAACTTGTTCGTAATCCAGGGGCTGCCTGTACTAGCAGCCGCAAACACAACATCTTGCTACCAATTGGCCCATGAGCCTGCTTCCAGTCAAAAGGAAAGTGTTAGAATGTATCAGTGTCAGTGCTATCAAAAAGCATTTACTCGCCTGCTTAGCCACGCTTGGTATTCCTTTCATCAAGCTACTTGGTTTCGGATTTTATTGGGGCCTCTTTCAAATCAGGACCAAAGATTTGAGTGCCAGAGTGGGAGCGAAAATGACTTTATCATTTGTTACCTGGCAGTAGGTGCAGCATGACATCAAAGACAATAGCTTAAATTAGTGGGCATTGTAGGGAAATGTTCCATTGAGTGTAGTTATGCTTTGTTTAAAGGAGAATGGATGTGGTTATTGCTGATCTATCACCTCTGCATTGAGCCTTGAATTCATGCAGCCATATTTGCGTGCCTTATCATTGATCTTTACGGTACTGTCCATTACCATCTCTTGGACTGAGAGTTTGGCTGCACCTTTTTCCTGAAAAAGTGTTTTCCTCTACAACACTGGTCAATAAAACCAATTGGGTGTTTTAGATGTAGTATTGTGTAATGAGACGATTAATTGATCCTGTCACTTTTAGTGAATGGTGATTATAATGTGACTTGGATTCATAAAAATCAAGTGATTTAGTTCATTCTGACAATGGCGTTGTAAATGTTTGAAGCATACCAAGAAAGCATGAGACAATTTGTCTGTAATGAACTGGAAATTCCTTGTTTACACTCATAACTTTTAAATCAGTGGCCTACTTCTGTTTATGTTCTCGTGTTCCTTGAAGACTTGCATGAAGTACTCATCTTTTCTTGTCTTGGTCCACCTCACATTTTCTTTTCCATTTACTTTAAAGACTTAAATGACTAAAATCTTCAGATGCTAAGTTTCTAAAGCAGAAACAGGAAGTGATGGAACAGTTGCAGATTAGACTGCATTTGTGTGAGAAAAAGTTTGTTTTCTATCCACCGCTGCTTTCAAATTGATTCGATTTTGCTTTCTCTCTGACAAAAAGTCTGCAGTCTGAACCTTTTTCTATGGATGCCACTTGACCTGTTGAGTCTTTCAAGCATGTTTTGTTCTTATTTTCTCTAAGACCTGTTAACTGCCATTTTCTACTCATACACTCAGCTTGTATTTTCTTTCTCGCTTCCCCATCATCTTCCAATATTCACCCTGTTTTTTTAACTCACCTAACGCCTCAGTGGGCTTCCTTTTCTGTGCCTCCTTTGTTATCCAAAAAAAACCCTGACTTGGTTTCCTTACCATTGCCCCTCTGCAAATGTTCTTCCACTAACAGTTTGCCTATCTCTTGTCTTATTAGTAGACCTAGAAATGCATTTGGTCAACATGCAATTTCTCCCAAGTACTATTCAATGGTGATAAAATTTTTCAGTGGTGTAATAGTCCTTTTTTTGCTTTATAAAGATATTAGATACATTGATTGAGTTGCATATCTGACATTGAAGCTGAATGAAGCAGAAAGAATATTTTGGCTTTGTGTTTCACTGATGCAAGTCCTGATCAATGTAAAGGACTTGTTTGACTTGGAAGGGTTCAAGATTCAAGATTCAAAAACTTTATTGTCATTCTAACCGTACATCAGCTCTGCAGTGCAGAATGAGACAGCATTTCCCAGGAGCAGTGCAATCATAACAGAACAAATGCAACACTGAATAATAAACATAACAATAAATAGTAAAAACACGACAACCACATGTCAGTTAAAAACAAGTTATGTGTCCAGTGCAAGTTAAAAGTGTCCAAAGCAGAGTCAGGTAGAGCAGCTATTTAGCAGTCTGACTGCCTTTGGGAGGAAGCTGTTTAGTAGCCTTGTGGTTTTAGTTTTGATGCTCCTGTTACATTTACCTGATGGCAGAAGAACAAACAGTTCATGGAGAGGGTGTGAGGGGTCTTTAATGATGTACCATGTCTTCTGAAAGAGGTCTTGGACAGAAGGTAGGGAGACCCCAATAACCTTCTCTGCTCCCCTAACCACCCTCTGCAAGGCTTTTTTGTCGGCAGCACTGCAGCTGGAGTACCAGGTTGTGATGCAAAAGGTCAGCACACTCTCAACCACGCCTCTGTAGAATGTAGTTAAGATGTTAGTGGGGAGTGATGCTTGTTTAAGCTTCCTCAAAAAGTGCAGTCTCTGCTGGGCTCGTTTCACAATCCCAGTGGTGTTCCTGGACCAGGTGAGATTGTCCGAGATCTGCATCCCAAGGAACTTGATGTTTTCCACTCTGTCCACTGTGGAGCCACTGATGCTGAGGGGTGTGTGCTCAGGCTGAGACCGTCTGAAATCGACGATCATCTCCTTGGTTTTGGTGACATTAAGCATCAAGTTGTTGTCACTGCACCAGCTCTTTAGGTGTTTAACCTCCTCCCTGTACATTGTTTCATCATTTTTGTTGATGAGCCCCACCACTGTGGTATCATCAGCAAATTTAATGATCAGGTTCTCCTTGAATCTGGCTGCACAGTCATGTGTTAGCAGTGTAAACAGCAATGGGCTAAGCACACAGCCTTGTGGGGATCCAGTGCTCAGTGTGATGGAGTCAGAGATGTTCCTGCCAACATGGACTGACTGGTCTCTCTGTCAAGAAATCCAGAATCCAGCGACACATGGCAGTGTTAAGGCCAAGCAGTGACAGTTTCTCCACTAGTCTCTGCGAGATGATGGTATTGAACGCTGAACTGAAATCAATGTACAGGATTCTGGTTAACTGAAAAGTTGAGTTGAAGAGACAGTCACATGGGTACATTTAATTCTATATTGTTTTACTTAGATGTCAGTGTTTCAGATGTTTGTTTAAAAGTAATCACTTTTGTATTCTAACCCAAATTTGTTGATTTGAATCTTGAAATAGAAAGTAAATTTTCGTCATCAGTGTATGTGGTACCAAATGGATAATGTTTTGAGTATTTCTCTAGCCACTGCTGCTACATTTTCTAAGTATTCATGATTCAGTGTCTTCTTTCGGAGCAAGCAACTTTGTAACACTATAACTTCTTTCCAGCTGCTTTTACCGAGAGTCAGCTACCTGATGCTCGTCACTGACAAAGCTAAAAAGCACTTCCAGAAAGTTATGAGACAAGAGGATGTGGGAGAGATGTGGTTTGAATATGAAGGTGTACCTCTGAAGTGGTGAGTTTCCAATTGAAGCTGAGTATAACTGCCCCATCCACCACTAAAGGATGCATCTTAATTCTGATGAAAGGGTGTTAATTTTTGAAAACTATTTCATAATTGTCACTTGCAATATTACTGTTCAGAACACGTTCTTCACCCATTTAGTCATGAAGTTGCTTATACTTTAAACTGTTGCAGTATTTTGGGTATATTGAGCTTGTATATTCTAGATGTATTAATATTAGAGTTTGGAAAAAATATTGCATATGAATTGTGTGTGGGTAAGGGGGGGGGGGGAAGTAAAATGAAATTTGGGATCTTATCAATGTTTCCCCTAAACTGATTTAATGCTGTGGAGTGAGAAACTGCTCAATGTACTTTGAAGCCTAAAAAGATCCGGAAATGAATGTTCAGTTTAATAGATTGACTGTTCAAGCTATTGAAGTAGATGGAGGATTCGGTTCCATCTGTTGCTTCTGAGTTATTTGAAATTAGAGGTGCTGAACGTGTGGCGCTGTTAGAAAAGCTGGGCAGTTCCTTTAGCAGTTCCAGTTGATTTTGAAAGGGGTCTTTCACTGATTTAGGTAATTGTAGTTTCTGTATTGGATGAATAGGGTCCTCAAGGGCAACCATCAAGACACGTTTTCCACAAAAGGAGACTGGAAAGGACGCTTATTTGAGAAAGTACTTGTCAATGCGAGCTGGCTAAGTTCAGATTCAGTTTATTGTCATTTAGAAACCACAAATTTAATGCAGTTAAAAAATGAGACAGCGTTCCTCCAGAATGATATCACAAAAGCATATGATAAAACAGACTACACCAGAAAATCCACGTAACGTTTGGCAATCCCCAATCCAGAGTCCGGAGAGGCTGCTGCGCATTAATATCGCGCTACCATCTAGCGCGTTCCTCGGAAAGGAGCTCCAAAATCCACCAGACAAAAACAAGACCAAAAACTAAAGCTACAAGTCCTGCACAAAACCATATAGTTACAACAGTGCAAACAATAGCATAATTGATAAAAAAACAGACTATGGGCACAGTAAAAATAGTCCAAGATGTTAAAGGACTGTAAGTTCAAAAGAAATCACCACAGTTTCCACAAGTCTCCAGGGTCCCGACAGACTCGCCATCCCACGCTGGCGGCAGAAGGGAGTACCCTCGCTATGGACTTCCAAGGCGCCGCCTGACTCAGCCTCGCAGATGCAGCACACAATGGAAGCTCTGTCAAACCCAGCCTCGCAGACGCAGCACACACTGAAAGTGACCTGAGTCCGTTGAACCTCCTAGCCGACGACCATCCCCTCTGGCACAGCTTCTCCGAGCACCATCCTTTGCCGAGCGCATTAAGACGGCCCCGCCAACGGCCATCGGCAATGCGACCCCGAGGACTGGGGGCCTTTTCTTCCCAGCAGAGTCCCGGACCTCACAGCAGCAGCAGCAATGAAGAAGGTCTTCCTGGAATTTCCCGATGTTTCTCCGTGCTTCCACGTCCGTTTTCAATCGATTATGATTGCACAAGGCACCCCACTTCACAAATAACAGATAATCAGTTCCGGAGTGGCTGCTGCAAGCTGTGTCGCACTGCCATCTTGGATCTTATATCTTAAATGATTTCAAAGTTCAAAAAGTTTGAAGTAAATTTATTATCAAAGTACATGTATGTCACCATATACAACCCTAAGGTTCATTTTCTTGTGGACATACTCAATAAACCTATAGAATAATAACCAAAAAAAGTATCAGTGAAAGACTGCCCACCTATGGCATTCAACCAGAGTGCAGAAGACAACAAACTGCAAATATAAAAAGTTGAAATAATAAATAAACAATAGTGAGAACATGAGATTAAAAGTCCCTGAAAATGAGTCCATTGGTTGTAGGAACATTTCAATGATGGGGCAAGTGAAGCTGAGTGTTTTCAAATGGACAGGGAACCAAAATACTTGTATTTCCTCAATAGAATGCACTAGTAGTAGGAAGCTGCAAAACAGAAAAGATATGTTGGGCCGGTCAATATCGACAGATGACACAATAGCCGCTGCTATATATACTGTCCTTGCACATCTGGAGAAGAAGGATGGTTATGTGAGAATGCTGTTCTTGGACTACGGTTCAGCATTCAACACCATAGTTCCATCCAGGCTTAACAAGAATCTGAAAGCAAAGATTGTTTAAACATGAGATTCTACAGATGCTGGAAATCCGGAGCAGCCACACAAAATTCTGGAGGAACTCAACAGGTCAGGCAGCACCTATGAAAATGAATAAACAGTCCATGGTTTGGACTGAAACCAGTCCTGATGAAGGGTTTTGGCCCAAAACATTGCCTGTTTATTGCTTAAAGTTCAGTAAGGTCCTTTGGTAGAGCATAAGATAATAGCAGCATACTTCTCAGGCCTTCTTATTTTGTCAGATTAGTTCCATTGGCTAACTACCCTACTTGAAACTAGAAGTCCTGAAATGAATAATGTTGGACATAGGAGATGAAATGAGAATGGTGGAGACACTTGGCAAATGAGGCAGCTTGGCAGATGTGAGCAATGGAGTTAATGTTTTGGGTCGAAGAGAGTGGAGGAGGTTTGTATCATTTTGCTGGTACAGTGGTACTTCATTAACAATTAGTATATAATGAATGTTTCAGTATCCATTTTCAGCATTGAATCAGTAGGTGTTCTGGGGAAAATGCTTGAGTGACGTATTGGTGGTCTCATTTCACAACAGTTTCTACCCCGCTATTAAAAGTCTCCTGAGTAGATCTCTCATGCAAGATGATTTTTGTAATCTACCTTGTCATGGCCCCTTGCACTTAACTTGTCTATGTGCATTGCACTTCCTCTGTAACTGGAATATGATATTATGGTTTCTGCCGTTGCTCGTTCCTTCCTGTATTTTTCTTTGGAATTCTATATAAAGCTTTTCACTCATTACACATGACACTGATAAAATATTACCAGTGTTCCAAATCTTCTGAAGCCAATCATTACTTTTAGAAGTATGGCCACAATTTTCCAAGCAAGAAATGTTGTAGACCATCTCCATAAACCACAATGGTAAATGTTTTGAGGTGCTAATTAAGGAAGTATTGTTTGAAACACTAAACAGCTCTGGGAAAAAATTCCCTTTGCATCTTCCAAATAACCTGAAGGATTTTTATTTTTTTGCATCTATGACACATAGTTCAAATTTAAAAATTAATAATGAACGCAAAGCACATTAGTTTATTATTTATTTCAATAAATATTGGAATGCCATTAAAATAATAGAAATATTTGTTTCTAATCCACTGTGCAGGTTTGTATGATTCTAGTAAGTTCTTTAAGAAGTCCAAAGTTGGTATTTCTTATTGTAGTAATTTCCATTAATAAGTGTTTATTAAAGATGCACAATCCTGAAATAATGAACCATTGCATTAATGAGCAGGTACTTTTGCATAGATGTTGAGGCCTATTTCAGTAGACTTGATGCTTAACACTAGACTTGAATTAGGTTTATTTTTACTGACATTTTTTTCCAGTAGCAGTGCAGTACAATACATAAAAATCATATATTACAATAAAATGCAATAGACAATAGACAGTAGGTGCAGGAATAGGCCATTCAGCCCTTCTAGCCAGCACCACCATTCACTGTGATCATGGCTGATCATACACAATCAGTACCCCGTTCCTGCCCTCTCCCCATATCCCTTGACCCCCACTATCTATAAGAGCTCTATCTAACTCTTGAATGCATCCAGAGACTTGGCCTCCACTGCCTTCTGGGGCAGAGCATTCCACATATCCATCACTCTATGGGTGAAAAAGTTTTTCCACATCTCTGTTCTAAATGGCCTACCCCTTATTCTTAAACTGTGGCCTCTAGTTCTGGACTCGCCCATCAGCGGGAACATGCTTCTTACCTCCAGTGTGTCCAATCCCTTAATAATCTTATATGTTTCAATCAGATCCCCTCTCATCCTTCTAAATTCCAGTGTATACAAGCCCAGTCGCTCCAATCTTTCAACGTATGACAGTCCCGCCATTCCGGGAATTAACCTCGTGAGCCTATGCTGCACTCCCTCAATAGCAAGAATGTCCTTCCTCAAATTTGGAGACCAAAACTGCACACAATACTCCAGGTGTGGTCTCACCAGGGCCCTGTACAGCTGCAGAAGGACCTCTTTACTCCTATACTCAATTCCTCTTGTTATAAAAGCCAGCATGCCATTAGCTTCCTTTACTGCCTGCTGTACCTGCATGCTTGGTTTCATTGACTGATGTACAAGAACACCTAGATCTTGTTGTACTTCCCCTTTTCCTAACTTGACTCCATTTAGATAGTAATCTGCCTTCCTGTTCTTGCCGCCAAAATGGACAACCTCACATTTATCCACATTAAACTGCATCTGCCATACATTTGCCCACTCACCCAACCTGTCCAAGTCACCCTGCATTCTCATAACATCCTCCTGACATTTCACACTGCTACCCAGCTTTGTGTCATCAGCAAATTTGCTAATGTTACTTTTAATCCCTTCATCTAAATCATTAACGTATATTGTAAACAGCTGCGGTCTCAGCACGGTCATGCATAAAACAAAATTGCACAGAAAGCAAAATAGTGTGGTAATGTTCATGGACTATTCAGAAATCTGATGGCAGAGGGGAACCAGTTTTTTAAAAGAAATTTAGGGTCTGTGCAATCTCCCTGATGGTAGTAATTAGATCATTGCAAGAAGGCGCTGATGACACGTGGTGACATTTTGGAGGCTGCTCACCAAACTTCAAGATTTACCTCTTCTGAACTGCTATCATTGCAATCTGTGGTCTGTATTTTCTGTCTTTAGTAACATAGTTTTAAACCATCTTAACTAACTGGCCATTTTACAATATCCTGAAGGACTCGACTCTCAGAAATGTCGGTACAACACTTTGAAGAGGATGAAAGTAAAACATCGTGGCCGGAAAAGAGGGAGAAGGGGAGGACTTTCTGCTGTTTTGGTCTGGCTTAGTGTAAAACTTACTCTACCCAATATCTTGTTACCAAATGTATCGTCTTAAGTATAAAATAGAGGCCCTAAGGGCAAGATTACTGTATCGGCAGGAAATGAGAGATTGTTGTCTTCTGTTCCATGGAGACATGGCTCACCTCAGACACACTGGATATGTTAGCCAGACCTGAGGGTTGCTTAATACACTGAATGAACTGGACTGCTGATTTGAAGAGGGCAAAAAGGTCCTGTGTTTCATGATATACTCTTCATGCTCTTCGTACATAGTGGCCTTACCGGATTCCTGTTCCCCAGACCTGGAACATTTAATGATTAAGTGTCGTCCATTCTGCCTATTGAGAGAATTCTCCTCTGTGATCCTGACCATAATTTACATACGGCCAGGGGCCAATGTTAAAGCAGGCACTCCAGGTTTTGAATGTCGCAATTAGTGAACAGGAACCGTCTACCCTGACGCCTTTCAAATTCTTGCCAGGAATTCAATCTGGCTTATTTGAAGAAATCTCTGCCCAATTTTCATCAGCGTATCACTTGCAGCACTAGGAGTCCCTACACACTCATTCACTGCTATACTACCATAAGGAATGCCAACCTTTCCATCCCTATTCCACAGTTTGGGGATTCTGGTAATCTGACTGTCCTCCTCTTACCTGCGTACAAGCAAAGTCTAAAGAGTAAGGCTACAGCAGTAAGGA
The DNA here is from genome assembly GCF_048418815.1 of Hemitrygon akajei. Lineage (NCBI taxonomy): Eukaryota > Metazoa > Chordata > Chondrichthyes > Myliobatiformes > Dasyatidae > Hemitrygon > Hemitrygon akajei. Next base: position 43,402,356 of record NC_133132.1, on the reverse strand, counting down.
CAGTGGTGAGAGGCAGTGGAGCAGCAGCATGACTACTTCGAGCAGTGGACTGGGCCATGTTCGAGGACTCCTCCGAGGATCTGAATGAATACACCATGGTTGTCAAGGTCTTTATAAAGTCAGTTGTGGATGAGTGTGTTTCCCACAAAATTATTTCGTCTTCCCCAACCAGAAGTCATGGATGAACCAAGAAATGCATAATCTGCTGAGGGCTAGATCAGGGCTGGTGGCCAATTAAAATAAAAGGTCCATGGATGACTCCTGTTAAGCCATATTAATTTCAGGCCAAACTGGAATCTCAGAAAGATGCTCAACAGCTGGGGCAGGACTTGAATGCTGTCACCTCCTACAAAGTAAATCTAACTTAATAAATGTGACAACAAGGTTTCACTCCCAGGTGATCTTGCTTTGATTGTCAAAATATGGAGGCATCTTCACAAACTCCCACAGCCTCCAATGGACCTGCGATTTTGGTCTCGGGCCAACATGAGAGTATCCTTCAGGAGGATGGACCCATAGAAAGCATCTGGCCCAGTCAGTGTACCTGGCTGTGTACTGAACACCTGTGCTGATCTTTGGCTGGAGCGTTCACTGCGATCTTTAACCTCGTTTTGGCGGTCTGCAGTACCCACCTGGTTCAAGCAGGGTTCAATCATACTGGTGCCCAAGAAGAACATGGTAACCTCTCTCAACGACTGTCACCTGTGATGAAGTGCTTTGAGAGGTTGGTCATGAGCATTTCAACTCTTGCCTAAGGAGGGACATGGACCCGCTCCAGTTTGCCTACCATCGCAATAGGTCAACATTAGATGCAATTTCATTGGCTTTCAGCTCAGCTGTGAAACATCTGTACAGTGAAGATGTGTACATCAGGATACTCTTCATTGGCTACGGCTCTGCATTCAATGGGATCATCCTTTCAAAGCTAATGGAAATGCTCCAGGATCCAGGCCTCAGTACTGCCTCATGCAACTGAATCCTCTATTTCCTCACTTGCAGCTTCCAGTCAGTTCAGATTGACAGCAACATCTCTACTATTTCCATCACTACAAGTGCATCACAAGGCTGTGAGTTTAGTTCCCTGCTCCGCTTGCTTTATACTTATCACTTTGAGACTAAGTACAGCTTCAAAACCATATTTCAGTTTGCTGATGGCCCCGCTGTTGTGGGCCAAGTCAAAGGTGGCGACAAATCAGCACTTAGAGGAGAGATTAAAAATTTGGCTTAGCAGTAGCACAACAACAATTTCTTACTCAATGTCAGCAAGACAAGGAGCTGTGGTTCTTTATTACAGGAGGAGGAAACCTGCGGTCGCTGACCCAACCCTCATCAGGGATCAGAGGTGGAGAGGGTAAGCAACTTTAAATTCCTTGGTGTTATCATGCTAGAGGACCTGTCCTGGGTCCAGCACACAACTGATGTTACAAAGAAGGCATGGCAGCACTCTTCTTAGAAGTTTGCAAACATTTGGCATGTCTTCTAAAACTTTGTTAAAACTCCTATTGATGTGTGGCGGAGTGTTTACTGACTGGTTGCATCGTGGCCTGGTACGGAAAAACCTATGAAAAGTAGTGGATACAGTCCAGTCCTTCACAATAAAGCCCTGCCCGTCCCTGAGCACATCTATAAGAAACACTGTTGCCGGAAAGCAGCATCCATCATCATGAACACCCACTATCGAGACCAGGCTGTCTTCTTGCTGCTGGAGGTACTGGAGCCTCATGATCCACACCAGATTCAGGAACAGTTATTACTTTGCAGCCATCAGGCTCTTGAGTTAGAGGGGTAACTTCACTTATCTCAACACTGAACTGTTCCCAGAACCTATGGACTCAAGTTTAAAGGACTCTTCATGTTATCAATATTTATTGTTTGCTTATTATGTTTGTTTTTTTCTCTAGTTTTGTACATGTTGAGTTTGACTTTAGTGCATTGATTGTCCGCATTGTGTGTGTTTTTTCACTGATTCTATTGTTTCTTTGTATTTACTGTGAACACCTGCAAGAAAATGAACCTCAAGGTTTTATATGGTGATATATACAGTGCTTGTTAAAATAGTCACCCTCCTTTGAAGTTTTCATGTTTTATAGTTTTACAACATTGAATCACAGTGCATTTAATTTGGCTTTTTAGACACTGATCAACAGAAAAAGATTGTGTCAAAGTGAAAACATATTTATACAAAGTGATCTAAATTAATTACAAATATAAAACACATAATAATTGATTGTATATAAGTATTCACCCCCTTTAATATGACATACCAAATCATCACTGGTGCAGCCAATTGGTCTTAGAAGTCACATAATTAGTTAAATAGAGATCACCTGTGTGCAGTCAAGGTGTTTCAGTTGATTGGAGTAAAAATACACCTGTGTCTGGAAGGTCCCACTGCTGGTGAGTCAGTATCCTGGCAAAAACTACACCACGAAGACAACAGAACACTCCAAGCAACTCCATGAAAAGGTTATTGAAAAGCACAAGCCAGGAGATGGTTCCAAGAAAATGTCTAACTGACTGAATATTCCTTGGAATACAGTTAAGTCAACCATCAAGAAGTGGAAAGAATATGGCACAGCTGTAAATCTGCCTAGAGCAGGCTGTCCTCAAAAACTGAGTGACCGTGCAAGAAGGGGACTAGTGAGGGAGGCCACCAAGAGACCTATCATGACTCTGGAAAAGTTACAAGCTTCAGTGGCTGAGATGTGAGAGACTATGCATACAACAACTGGTGTCCAGATGCTTCTCCAGTTGCAGCTGTATTGGAGATTGGCAAAGAGAAAGCCACTATTGAAAAAGGCTCATGGAATCTCGGCTAGAAGGCACGTGAGAGACTCTGAAGTCAGCTGAAAGAAGGTTTTATGGTCTGATGAAATCACAATTGAGTTTTTTAACCATCAGACTAAACACTGGCGTAAGCCAAACTCTGCACATCATCAAAAAGGCACCATCCCTACCGTGAAGCATGGTGGTGGCTACATCATGCTGTGGGGATGATTCACTGCAGCAGGCCTTGGAAGGCTTGTGAAGGTAGAGGGTAAAATGACTGCAGCAAAATACAGAGAATTCTTGAAGGAGAACCTGATTCAGTTTGTGAGAGAACTGTGACTTGAGAGAAGAGTTGTTTTCCAGCAAGACAATGACCCCAAGCATAAAGCCAAAGTTACACAGCAATGACTTTACAGTGAAGTTAATGTCCTGAAGTGGCCAAGTCAGAGTCCAGACCTCAGTCCAATTGAGAAATTGTGGCTGAGCTTGAAAATGGCTGTTCACACATGATCCCCATGCAATCTGGCAGAGCTTGAGCAGTTTTGTAAAGAAGAATGGGAAAAACTGCAGTGTCTAGATGTGCAAAGCTGATAGGAGACCTATCCACACAGACTCAAGGCTTTAAATTGCTGCCAAAGGTGCATCTACTAAATACTGACTTGAATGGGGTAAACACTTAAGCAATCAATTATTTTGTTTAATAATTATAATAAATTTTGACCAATTTATTTTCACTTTGACCCGAAAGTCTTTTCTGTGATCAGTGCCAAAAAAGCCAAATTAATTCCGCTGTGATTCGGTGTTGTAAAACAGTAGAACATTAAAACTGCCAGGGGGGTGAATACTATTAATAAGCACTGTATGTACTTTGATATTAAATTTACTGTGAGCCTTGAAGATGGTACATGCTCCTCAAACTTTGCTGCTGGCGTGCCTTTTTCATAATTGCATCAATATGTTGGGTCCAGGATAGATCTTCTGCGATGTTGACACCCAAGAACTTGAAGATACTCACTCTCTTTATGGCTCTCCCCTCGATGAGGACTGGTGTGTATTCTCCCAGCTCTCCTTGGTCACACTAATAGTGCAAGGTTGACATTGCAACAGCTCTCAATTATCCAATCTATCTCACTCCATATAATTTGGAGTTGTAGTTACAGTGGTCATTAAAAATCCATTTAAACTATCCAAACTGTATACGGAGACTTTAGGTTTGAGCATAATACCGTAGATTTCGCACTACAGAGCGCACCTGATTAAAAGCCGCTGGCTCTAATTTTAGAAAGAAAATCAATTTTGTACTTGTACAAGCCGCACCGGATTTTAGGCCGCAGGTGTCCCACGTTGTAATATGAGATATTTACACAGAAAGATATTACACGTGAGGATTTTTTAACTTTTAATTAAATCCATATGGTAACATAAACAAATACATATTGCAAATGCTTTTTTTCGAACCGTGCCTGTAACGCGGCTACTTTTAAATATACATACGTATCGGTAACACACAAATTACGTTGCGTATACTTTTTTACTGAACAACATTCCAATATCTCCTAACGACTGGTAAAAAATATATATTCTGCAGCCTACCAGGAAAAGTTATTGATCGCCTTTAACTTAAAAGCAGCGTTCGCTCGGGTCTAATGCCGCTCGCCCCCCACCTTCCCGTTTATCGCAAACCGGTATTTCCCACAAGACGCGGTGAAACCGGATGTGACGTCATAGCATCCCGGGATGTAGTACAGAAAACAAATATACTTAAAACACTTCTAACTTTAACTAGAAAATACTAACAAATGAATTACTAAGCGAAAATATTATAAACTAAATAACTGCCATAAAGGCAGCACAATGCTTTTCTTCGAGTGTTTTCCATGTTGATGAGGGTGAGTACAAATGACTGATTTACAATAATTTAATTGTGAAAGTGCGCTTGATTTATCGTACAATTTCATTGGACCTCTGTGAACTACTCATCAATTTTATTGGTCTACTGTTACGAGGCAAAATGTTTTTGGCGGCATGAAAAAAAATCATGCATTAGCCGCACCGTAGTAAAGGCCGCAGTGTTCAAAGCTGTTCAAAATGTGGGGAAAAAGTAGCGGCTTATAATCCGACATCTACGGTAAATCTGTTTTCAGTGGTTGACTGCATGGTGAAATCTTGTTGGAATTGACTGAGGACAAGTTATTTGGCCTTGGCATTTCCAGGGTACGGACAACTTTGTGAGTGCTCTTTTAATTACTGAGAAATGATCACACTTGGAAGTGAATGTGTGTGATTCTTACAGAGATAATTGAGCTTGTTGGAACACATAAGATGCATGTGTTTCTTGTGTGGTTTTGTGCATATTTTCCTTGCTTTTACAAGTTCACCAGTAGATGGTGCTAAAGCATAGCAATAATGTGCTGGCAGTACAGTACAAAATTTCCATTAATTATTTGTGGGTGGAGAAATAAATCCACATTGTCCCAGATAATGAACATCTGATTTACGAATATCCTTGTATTTACTCCCATAATATTCTGCCATGAGACCTAGATGGGAGTTTATTGCAAGATTCTTTGAAAGCTTTGTTAATATTGGCTTGCTACAATTTAAAAACAAAGCTAGAGTAAGTGGTATGAAAAATCTCCTACACATAAATAGTTTGTCCAGGCTCAAGTTGTGATCAGAATTAACTTTTATTCTTAAGCTTTAGATGCAAGTGTCTCCAATGTTACGGCCATTAAGGTTAGGGAAATTTGCCCTTGTAGAACTAAGAAATCACTGCCCAAAAATTTGAGATTTTGGAATACAGTAGCTTTATGGAATTTGTATGGGATAAAGAAGTAAATGAACACTTTTCTCAGCTCTCTTGACATATGAAAAGGTGAAGCAGCTATGTTTGAAGTACGTTTATTATCAAATTATGTGTAATATACACAACCTTGAGATTAGTTTTCTTACAGGCAGCCACAAAACAAAAAAACTCAGAAGAACCCATTTGAAAAAACACTGACAAACACCTGATGTGCAGAGAGATAAAAACAAATCGTGCAAACAATAAAAGTAAGCAAATACAGTGGTGCTAGAAAGTTTGTGAACCCTGTAGAATTTTCTCTTTTTCTGCAAAAATATGACCTAAAATGGAATCAGATAGAGAACCCAATTAAATACATAACACTAAGAACATTAGGCTTGTTCATGATCCAATATTACATGTATTTGTTGGGAAAAGTATGTGAACCTCCGGGGCAATGCCTTCTACTAAAGCTATTTGGGTGTTCCATTTAATGAAATGAGATTAGAGGTGCCCTGCCCTATAAAAAAAAAAGACAAGGTCAGGTTACTGACAGAGCCTCCTCCTCCTCAAGAAAGATCTGTTTATGTGCACCTTGACTTAATCAAATCAACTTTCAAAGGACCTTAGAAGAAGAATTATAGAGATGCATGCAGCTGGAAAAGGCTGCAAAAGCATTTCTAAAGACCTGAGTGTTCATCATTCCTCAGTAAAAGAAATTGTCTGCAAAGGAGGAAACTCAGTACTGTTGCTGCTCTCCCTAGGGGTGGCCATCCTGTAAAGATCACACCAAGAGCACAACGTGCAATGCTAAAGGAAGTGAAAGAGAACCCAAGGGTTGCAGCAAAAGACCCGCAGCAATCTCTAGAACAGGCATGGGCAAACTACGGCCCGCGGGCCATATGCGGCCCGTTAAGCTTTTTAATCCGGCCCGCAGAACTTGATGAAATTATATTAATAAACCTTGTTAACACCTCAGATCCATCCTGAGAATCGCCACAACAAAACTAAATCCAGACTTTGATGCGCTGGCTAAAAAGGGAGACCAACAACACTGTTCCCACTGAAATTAAAAATAAGTTTCTTCGTTGTGTTATGTAAAAAACGCATTTGAAAATATTTTTTTCAATAAGCCTTACATGTTACATGTTATTTCTGTTAAGTGATGGACATGAGTAGTGCGCAGGTGCATGTACGTTCTCAAAATAAAAAATGCGCTCCAGATCAAATAACGCGCTCCGCATACTGGCGCGCTGTCACTGTTCTGTCAGTGACACTGGTCGTTGCTGAGTTTTGGCACGGGACAATTGAATAAGAAGGAGCAGGACAAGTAGACCTGCATCTCCTACCATTTTTGAAATAAAGACAGTCAGGAGGAGAGTGATGATGATAATATCTTGAAGGATAACAGAATTTTCAGTGCTTTAAAATAATAACTGTTACTATTAAAAAAAGCTATATTTTATTCATTTAATTTTCAGTGTTTTAAAAGTCATTTCAATAAATAGCTAAATACCATGGGACTTCAAAGACAGATATTTTGTTGTAATGCATTTGTTCATTTTCAATTGAAATTAAAGCACATGTTTTCTACATATCCCATGATATTTTATTTTCTCTTATGAGGTGTATTACCAAAACACTCCGTCCATCTGCTCCTGGTCCGGCCACCCTGTCAAATTTTAGAACCCTTTGTGGCCCACAAGTCAAAAAGTTTGCCCACCCCTGCTCTAGAACTTGCTAAAGCTCTGTTCATGTGTCCACTATAAGAAAAACACCGAACAAGAAAGGTGTTCATGAAAGGACATGGAGGAAACCACTGTTCTCCAAAAACAAGCATTACTGCACGTCTCAAGTTTGCAAAAGACCACGCAGATGTTCTACAACACTTCTGGGATAATGTTCTGTGGACAGATGAGACAAAAGTTGAACTTTTTGGTAGAAATGCACATTGCAATATTTGGAAGAAAGAGGGCACTGCACACCAAAACCTCATCCCAACTGTGAAGCATGGTGGAAGGAGCATCATGGTTTAGGTCTGCTTTGCTACCTCTGAGCCTGGACATCTTGCTATGGTTGAGGGAACAATTAATTCAAAATTGTATAAAGATATTTTACAAGAAAATGTGGGGGTAGCAGTCTGTCACCTCAAGATTAATAGAAGTTAGATAATACAACAAGATAATCATCAGAAAGACAAGAATAAATCAACAATAGAATAGTTTAACAAGAAAATTCATGTTTTGGAATGGTGAAAGTCCTGACTTTAATCCTATAGAAATGTTGTGGAAGGACCTGAAGCAAGCAGTTCATGCAAGGATGCCCACTAATATCCCACAGTTGAAACCTAAAATTTCTCCAAGCCAATGTGCAGGACTGATCAGCAGATACCGGAAATGTTTGGTTGAGGTTATTGCTGTACAAGGGGGTCACACCATTTAATGAAAGTGAAGGTTCACATACTTTTATCCAACAATGACATTTTGGATCACTTATCTCAATAAATAAATGAACAAGTATAGTATTTTTGTGTTATTCAGTTAGCTTCTCCATCTAGATTCTCTTCATCTAGATCTGATCACATTTTAGGTTATTTATGCAGAAATAGAGACAGGGTTCACAAATTTTCTACCACAACTGTAGCAGTCAGAATGAAAGTGTCATGGAAAATAATGATACAGAATGTTTTCTGGGAAAGCAACCACCAAACCCCCAATAAGGCCATAAGATATAGGAGCAGAAGTGGGTCATTTGGCCCATTGAGTCTGCCCTACCATTCTTCCAATTCTTCTAGTCATTCCCATACCCTTTGATGCCCTGGCTGATCAATAACCTGTCTATCTCTGCCTTAGATACACCCAGTGACTTGGCCTCCACAGCCTCTCATGGCAACAAATTCCAGAGATTTACCACCCTCTGTCTAAAGTAATTTCTCTGCATCTCTGTTTTAAATGGATGTCCTTCAATCCTGAAGTTGTGCCCTCTTGTCCTAGACTCCCCTACCATGGGAAATAACTTTGCCATATCTAATCTGTTCAGGCCTTTTAACATTTAGAATGTTTCTATGAGATCCCTTCTCATTCTCCTGAACTCTAGGAAATATCGCACAAAAGCTGCCAGATGTTCCTCATATGGTAACCCTTTCATTCCTGGAATGATTCTAGTGAATCTTCTCCAATGTCAGTATATCCTTTAAAATAAGCAGCTCAAAACTGCACACAATACTCCAAGTGTTGTCTCACGAGTGCCTCAACATCACATCCCTTTCTTATACTCTATATTTCTAGAAATGAATGCTAACATTGCATTCGCCCCCTTCCCCACCGACTCAACCGGGATGTTAACCTTTGAGTAGCCTGCACAAGGGCTCCCAAGTCCCTTTGCATCTCTGCATTTTGAATTCTCTCCCCATCTAAATAAGTCTGCCTGTTTATTTCTTCCACCAAAGTGCGTGACCATATACTTTCCTCCAACATTGTATTTAATTTGTCACTTCTTTGCCCATTCCCCTAAACTCTCTGTTTCTCTGCAGGTTCTCTGTTTCCTCAACACTACCCACTCCTCCACCTATCTTTGTATCATCGGCAAATTTAGCCACAAATCCATTAATCCCGTAGTCCAAATCATTGATATACATTGTAAAAAGCAGCGGTCCCAACACCGACCCCTGTAGAACTCCACTGGTAACCGGCAGCCAGTCAGAATAGGATCCCTTTATTCCCGCTCTCTGTTTTCTGCCGACCAGCCAATGCTCCACCCATGCTAGTAACTCCCCTGTAATTCCATGGGCTCTAATCTTGCTAAGCAGCCTCATATGCAGCAACTTGTCAAAGGCCTTCAAGTACAGGTTTCCCCCGTAATCCGAAGGTAGAGCATTCCTATGAAACTGTTTGTAAACGGAAATGTCGTAAAGTGAAGAAGCAATTACCATTAACTTATATGGGAAAAATTTTTGAGCATTCCCAGACCCAAAAAATAATTGCCAAATCATACCAAATAACACATAAAACCTAAAATAACACTAACATATAGTAAAAGCAGAAATGATATGATAAATATACGCCCTATATAAGGTAGAAATATTGTACATACGGTGTAGTTTCATTTATCAAAATCGGGAAGACAGTAAGCCAAAGTTGATTTGGCGAAAAAAAAATTGGCACGTACACGCATGCGCAAACAAATGCCCGCACAAGGTTTCACGGTCATTGTAGTCTTTATTGGGGTAAACACGTATAAAGCGGGCATCTTTTTTTCGTAAAAGCGAAAATCCACTTTGGTTAGCGAAAACAGGTACTAATGTAGGTCTTTCGTAACAGCGAGTTGTCATAAAGCAAACGTTTGAAAAACGGGGGACACCTGTACATCACATCTACTACATCTCCTTTATCTACCCTGTTTGTAATTTCCTCAAAAAAAAATTGCACTAGGTTTGTCAAGCAGGATTTTCCTTTCATGTGGGGCTCTTCCCTCTGCTGCTTTTAGAATTTCCTGTAACTTTTATATCTATTGATGCATCTCTGTATAATTTCCTATTATGCTATTAAACTGAAAAAAATGTAAGCAGTGACAATCACAAAGCATTAATGAATATGGGCCTGGGGGATATTGGATGTGCTGAATCCAGTGGTTTTCTATTGACTGCATATGTAACTACATTGAAGTGGACTGTATCCGCATAATGTTCTTTGTCTTCATTTAAAACAAATAATTGGTCTTGTATTGCAGTACTGATCAGTATTGTAATATTGTAAAGTCCTGCTTAAGTCACTTTAATTGAAAACATGCAATGTTCACTCAAATTCTTGAATTAGTGGAGGATTTTGTAATTCCCTTTGTTCAAATTAGTTCCTTTACAGTTGGGGTTTCATCTTTCCTTTATCCCACTGCACAATTCATCTTTGTCTCTTGTTCTTCATTTCTCACATTGTCTCTGTAGAGGTTAGGTTAAAAATCCAGTTGGAGTGTGAGAATGCCAGATCAAGTGGGGGAGAATCACAGCAGCATCACCCTCTGGCTAAAGAAATTCCTCTTCATCTCTGTTCAAAATGGCCATCCTTTGATTCTGAGGCTTTGTGTCCTCTGGTCTTAGACTCCTCCACTATAGGAAACATCCACTCCACATTGTTTGATAGGTGTCAGTGAGAACTCTGCTCACCGTTCTGAAGTCCAGTGTGTACAGGCCCAGAGCCATCAAACTCTCCTCGTATGGTAAGCCTTTCAATCCCAGAATCATTTTTGTAAACCTCCGGTGAACTCTCTTCAATGTCGGCACATCCATTCTTAGCTAAGGGCCCAAATCTGCTCACAATATTCCAAGTGCTCTATAAAGCCTTAAACACTACATCCTTGCTCTTATATTCTAATCCTCTCTAAATGAATGCTAACATTGCAGTTGCCTTCCTCACTACCGACTCAACCTGCAAGTTAACCTTTAGAAAAACCTGCACAAGGAATCCCAAGTCCCTTTGTTAATGTATTGGATGAAAGACCCTGCAGCACGACGTGATGCAAGAGCTTCAACAGAAACACTGACATTTCCTTCCCTCCCACTGATGCTGTTGAGTCCGCTGTTCCTCCAGTAGACTGCTTGCTGCTCCAAACCGTATGCTGCTGTGATTCTCCCTCACTTGATCTGACATTCTCACTGGATTTCTAACCTAACCTGCCCAGAGTCAATGTGAGAGATGAAGAATGAGCGACAAAGATGAATTGAGCAGTGGGATAAAGGAAATATGAAGGCCCAATTGTAAAGGAACTAATTTGAACAAAGGGAATTACAAAATTCTCCATTAATTTAAGAATCCAGTGAACATTGCATATTTTCAATTAATGTGACATAAGCAGGACTTTACAATATTACAATACTGATCAGTTCTGCAGTACAAGACAAACTTTTTGAAAATGGACGTGAGGATGTCAAAGAACATTGTGAGGATACAATCCATGTCAATGTAGTGGTTGTGGAGGCCAAGTCATTGGGTTTATTTAGGCATAGGTCAGTGGATTCTTGAGAAGTTAGGGCAAGAAGGGATATGGAAGATAGGTAGGAGATTGGGGCTGAGAGGGAAAATGGAGCTGACTGGATGGGCCAAATTACCTAATTCTGCTCCTCTATTTTAAGTCTTATTATTTTGTCTCTCTTCCCTAATCACACAGGGAAGAGCTGACTGTAGCTCCATAATGCAATATTTGCAGTGTTTGATATCTCCAGTGTGCTGATTGGCTTGCATTTGGGCCCAAGATCAGGAACCACTGTAGTAATCTGTTCTTGCTGAATTTGATGGAACTAATTTGAACAAAGGGAATTACAAAATTCTCCATTAATTTAAGAATCCAATGAACATTGTATATTTTCAGTTAAAGTGACAATAGTAAAATGTTTCATGATCTTTGCAACCGTGGCAATTAATGCCAATTTAAAAGAAAAATAGAATATTGCTTAGCGAATTAGTTTTTAGCCGAGCTTATCAAAGTCAAAGTTGAGTTTATTCTTGTGTACGTGAGCAATGTGTATTATCTGAACAACATGGAACAAATTGGTTCTTCCTGATTGCAGTACTGAGGCTTCTTTTACAAAGACTGGTTACGTTTGAGGACATAGCTGCTTGAAAATGGCAACACAAGCAGAATGGTGTAACAGGCATGGCACGTAAGGTAGCATGGTAGCATAGTGGTTAGCACAATGCTTTACAGTTCAGGAGACCTGTGTTCAATTCCTGCAGCTGCCTGTAAGGAGTTTATACGTTCTCCCTGTGACCGCACGGATTTCCTCCCACAGTCCAAAGATGTACTGGTTGATAGGTTAATTGGTCATTGTAAATTGTCCTGTGATTAGGCTGGGGTTAAATCGGGAGGTTGCTGGGCAGTGAGGCTTGAAGGGCCAGAAGGGAAAATGCTGTACTGTATCTCGATAAAGAAAAGAATATTGTCAGGAGTGTATATAACTTTGGTTAGGCTGCATTTGGAGTATTGTGTACAGTCCTGGTCCCCACATTACAGGAAGATATGGAGGCTCTGGAGAGGGTGCAGAAGCGCTTCACCAGGACGTTGCCCAGATTAGAGAGTATTAGCTACAAGGAGAGATTGGACAAACTTAAACTGTTTCCTTTGGACTGTGGGAGGCCGAGGGGAAATCTGTTGGACGTTCATAGAGTATTGTACTAATCAGAATCAGATTTAATATCACCAGGATATGTTGTGAAATTTGTTAACTTTATGGTACCAGTACAATGAAATACATGATAAATATGAGGGGAAAAACTGAGTTACATTAATTATCTGTCTATTACATAATTCAGTTTAAAATAAGTAGTGGAAAATAACAGAAATAAAAGGTAGTGAGGTGGTGTTCATGGGTTCAATGTCAATTTAGAAATCAGATGGCAGAGAGGAAGGAGCTTTCTGAATCGCTGAGTGTGTGCCTTCAGACTTCTGTACCTCCTTCCCAAAAACTGAGTTAAGAGGGCATGCCCTGGGTGTTGAGCGATGGATACTTAATGATGGACACTACCTTCCTAAGGCCCTGCTTCTTGAAGATCTCTTGGATACTAAGGAGGCTGGTACCCATGACTAATTGTTGGCAGAATTTCAGATTGTGACAAAAGGGTGTACAGGAGCAAGATACACCAGTTAGTTGAGTGGTGTCACAGCAACAACTTTGCACTCAAAGTCGGCAAGACCAAAAATCTGATTGTGGACTTCAGGAAGGGTATGACGCTGACTAAAGCTGACTAATTTTACAAGTTTCTGTAACTTATTTTGAGCTCGTGCAGTAGCTCACTCATACCAGATAATGATGCAGCCAATCAGCATGTTGTCCACAGTACATTTGTAGAAGTTTTTGAGTGTTTTAGTTGACAAACCAAATCTAAAACTAATGAAATACAACCGCTGTCTAGCTTTCTTTATAGCTGCATCAACACGTAAACAGGTTAGGTCCTCGGAGGTATTGACACCCAGGAACTTGAAATTGCTCTTTCTCTCTCCACTTCTGATCCCTATATGAAGATTGGTTTGTGTTCCCTTGTCATACCTTTCCTGAAGTCCACAATCAGCTCTTTCGTCTTGCCAACATTGAGTGCAAAGTTGTTGCTGTGACACCATTCAACTAACTGGTATATCTTGCTCCTGTACACCCTTTTGTCACAATCTGAAATTCTGCCAGCAGTGATTGTATCATCAGCAAATTTGTAGATGCAGTTTGAGCTATGCTGAGGCACACAGTTTTGGGTCCAGAGAGAGAAGAGCAGTGGGCTAAGCACACATTCCTGAGGAGTGCCAGTTTTGATTGTCAGTGAGGTGGAGATTTTATTTCCAATCCACACAGATTGTTGTCCTCTGGTTAGGAAGTCGAGGATCGAGGATCCAGTTGCAGAGGGAGGTACAGAGGCCTAGGTTCTGTAGTTCTACTCAGGAAGTACTAGCAAGCCAGTCAGCATTTGTAGAAAGAAAAATGGATCACTGATTGAGGGCTTATACAGTACTGTGCAGGAAGGAGATTGAGCAGGAATGAGGGCTTATACAGTACTGTGCTTAGGGTGCCTCAGACTTTTGCACAGTGCTGTATTAGTCAATGTGGAGTAAAGAGCAAGTTTGTAAATCTAGCAGGAGTAAAGAATGTTGGAAGGAATGGTGAGGGTAGAGCACTGAGGGAGGGGTGTGGGACAGATGCCAGGGACAGGGGGTAGCACAAGTGTAGACATTCTCAATCCTCAGAGATGAGGCAAAATCATTTGATTCCAAGCAATTGGTTTATTGATCATTACAGAATGTCTCTTTGGTGCTTCCGTCTCCCTTTCCCTTTTCCCAACCGTAATCCCCCTCTCCCTGATCCCTTCCCACTCTTAGTCCACAATAGAGACCCATATCAGAATCAGGTTTATCATTACCTTCGTATTTCATGAAATTTATTTTTGTTTTTGTGGCAGCAGTAAAGTGCAATACATAAAATTACAATACTGTGCAAAAGTCTTAGCACTATGGCTATATACATGTGCCCAGAATTTCTGCACATTACTGTAGGTGTATGCTTGAATAATTACCAAGTGATCTGTGGACTCAGTTTTATTCATTTTCTGATATGGATTACAGAACAGGTTGATATCCAAGTTTTACTGACAAGCTAGACATACAGTATATGTGTGTGTGGCAAGTTGAAAAGGAAAGAGCACGTAACTAACATAGTGGCAGAAAGAGGGCAACTTCATTGCACTTTGGACTGGGGAAAGTTTTTTTTAAGTAAGACTGAGGATTTTGAACTGAGCAGCATCTAAGACTCCATAATTACTGAGCACATGTCCTAAAGCTTTACCTTTTAAACTTCTACTTTCCTTTTTGATTTCTCACTCTCTTGTCCTCATTTCATAGTTTTTCATGTTCATTTGTTTTCTATCTGTCTCATCTGCAGTTCCTCATGGTCAAAACCAATCTGATAGAGTGAGGGAATATTTGATCTATCTCAAAGGGCCTGGAATGTAAAGGCTGCAGAGGCTTGCTGGGGTTATACCAAGTGACGGACTGCATGGAGTTCAGAGCAGGAAACATTCATTTCTTATTTTCCTAATGTCATCCTTCTGTGATTTTTTTTTCATTGGTTTAACTCTGAAATTTATGTTTAAACAGAGTTTAAAGGCGATCTTTTGAATGAGTCAGCATCAGGGTGACCAAAAATATTAGGTCTTGTATTAAACCAATTAGCTGATTGCAGCAAATGTGATGTGGGATTGGGGTGAAACAGAGCCTGTAACTGTAGCTTATTTTTGGGCATGTTTTCTATTGTAATTTGCAACTTTTCCAGACATTAACTGTAACATTATAATTTCCTTTTGCCTTGTATTTTCGTCCTTTTGGCTCAGGTACTTTCTACATATTACAGACTACAATATTCACCTTGCTGTCTTTCCCACCTTTCCACAGCTTTTCTCTGACTTAAAATGAACCCATCCATTTCTGGAGGGATATCATTTACCTGGAATATGTTTTTTTTTAAATTATTCTTCAAGATGGAACAGTCTAATCCTTCTCCTGTGTCACTGAATACTAACTTTTTTACCTATAATTCCATCTCAGACACACTTGTTTAGTGTAATCCATATCCAATTTGCCATTATTCTCTCCAACAGCTTGGAGGAGTAATTTTCTATTGTTACTCTCAACAGCACAAATTTACATTGCTCTGTTCCATTGCTATGTTAAATACTCCACAAATATTTCAAACTGAGCCAACAACACACACAAAATGCTGGTGGAACACAGCAGGCCAGGCAGCATCTATAGGGAAAAGCACTGTTGACGTTTCGGGCCGAGACCCTTCGTCAGGACTAACCGAAAGGAAAGATAGTAAGAGATTTGAAAGTAGTGGGGGGAGGGGGAAATGCGAAATGATAGGAGAAGACCGGAGGGGGTGGGATGAGGCTAAGGGCTGGAAAGGTGATTGGCGAAAGTGATACAGAGCTGGAGAAGGGAAAGGATCACGGGACAGGAGGCCTCAGGAGAAAGAAAGGGGGGGGGGGAGAGCACCAGAGGGAGATGGAGAACAGGCAAACAACTAAATATGTCAGGGATGGGGTAAGAAGGGGAGGAGGGGCATTAACGGAAGTTAGAGAAGTCAGTGTTCATGCCATCAGGTTGGAGGCTACCCAGCCAGTATATAAGGTGTTGTTCCTCCAACCTGAGTTTGGATTCATTTTGACAATAGAGGAGGCCATGGATAGACATATCAGAATGGGAATGGGACGTGGAATTAAAATGTGTGGCCACTGGGAGATCCTGCTTTTTCTGGCGGACCGAGCGTAGGTGTTCAGCGAAACGGTCTCCCAGTCTGCATCGGGTCTCACCAATATATAAAAGGCCACACCGGGAGCACCGGACGCAGTATACCACACCAGCCGACTTACTGGTGAAGTGTCGCCTCACCTGGAAGGACTGTGTGGGGCCCTGAATGGTAGTGAGGGAGGAAGTGTAAGGGCAGGTGTAGCACTTGTTCCGTTTACAAGGATAAGTGCCAGGAGGGAGATCGGTGGGAAGGGATGGGGGGGACGAGTGGACAAGGGAGTTGCGTAGGGAGCAATCCCTGCGAAAAGCAGAAAGAGGGGGAGAGGGAAAAATGTGTTTGGTAGTGGGATCCCGTTGGAGGTGGCGGAAGTTACGGAGAACTATACGTTGGACCTGGAGGCTGGTGGGGTGGTAGGTAAGGACAAGGGGAACCCTATCCCGAGTGGGGTGACGGGTGGATGGGGTGAGGGCAGATGTGTGGGAAATGGGAGAGATGCGTTTGAGAGCAGAGTTGATGGTGGACTAAGGGAAGCCCCTTTGTTTAAAAAAGGAAGACATCTCCTTCGTCCTGGAATGAAAAGCCTCATCCTGAGAGCAGATGCGGCGGAGACGGAGGAATTGTGAGAAGGGTAGCTGTGAGAGTCTGTAGGCTTATAGTAGATATCAGTAGATAGGCCGTCTCCAGAGATGGAGACAGAAAGATCAAGAAAGGGGAGGGAGGTGTCGGAAATGGACCAGGTAAATTTGAGGACAGGGTGAAAGTTGGAGGCAAAGTTAATGAAGTCGACGAGCTCAGCATGCGTGCAAGAGGCAGCGCCAATGCAGCGAAGGAAAAGAGGGGGACGGATACCCGTATAGACTTGGAACATGGACTGTTCCACAACGCCAACAAAAAGGCAGGCATAACTGGGACCCATGTGGGTGCCCATGGCTACACCCTTGGTTTGGAGGAAGTGGGAGGAGCCAAAGGAGAAATTATTGAGAGTAAGAACTAATTCCGCTAGACGGAGGAGAGTGGTGGTAGAGGGGAATTGGTTAGGTCTGGAATCCAAAAAAAAGCGAAGAGCTTCGAGACCATCTCGGTGGGGGATGGAGGTATATAGGGACTGGACGTCCAGGGTGAAAATAAGATGGTGGGGGCCAGGGAACTTAAAATCATTGAAAAAATTCAAAGCATGAGAAGTGTCACGAACATAGGTGGGAAGAGATTGAACAAGGGGGGATAAGACAGTGTCAAGGTATGCAGAAATGAGTTCAGTGGGGCAGGAGCAAGCTGAGACAATAGGTCTACCTGGACAGGCAGGTTTGTGGATCTTGGGTAGGAGGTAGAAACGGGAAGTGCGGGGTGTGGGAACTATGAGGTTGGTGGCAGTGGATGGGAGATCCCCAGAGCTGATAAGGTTGGTGATGGTATAGGAGACAATGGCCTGGTGCTCCTTAGTGGGGTCATGATCAAGGGGTAAATAAGAGGAGGTATCAGAGAGTTCTCGCTGTGCCTCGGCCAGGTAGAGGTCAGTACGCCAGACAACAACAGCTCCCCCCTTATCAGCAGGTTTTATAGTGAGGTTGGGATTGGTGCGGAGGGAACGGAGAGCAGAGCATTCGGAAGGAGTGAGGTTGGAATTGGAACAGGGTGTGGTGAAGTCAAGACGGTTGATGTCCCGTCGGCAATTAGCAATAAAGAGATCCAGAGCAGGCAGAAGACCAGAGCGGGGTGTCCATGAAGAGGAGGAGTGTTGAAGACGGGAGAAGGGGTCACCGGTGGGGGTAGGAGAGTCCTTGTCAAAGAAGTAAGCTTGGAGACGGTGCCGGCGGAAGAAGAGTTCAGCGTCATGGCGTACACGGAACTCACTGAGGTGTGGGCGAAGGGGGACAAAGCTGAGGCCCTTACTGAGGACAGAGCGCTCTGCCTCAGAGAGTTGAAAGTCAGAGGGAATGGTAAAGACCCGGCACGGATGAGAGATGGGATCAGAGGCGGGAGGGAGGCTGGTAGAGGGAAGGGTTGGGGTGAGAGGAAGATGGAGCCTCTGAGGGCCCAGGAGCTGAAGATGGGATCTGAGGGAGAGGGGATTGTATAGATAGATAGATAGATACTTTATTCATCCCCATGGGGAAATTCAACTTTTTTTTCCAATGTCCCATACACTTGTTGTAGCAAAACTAATTACATACAATACTTAGTAAAAAAATATAGTGGTCCCGTCCCATGATCCTTTCCCTTCTCCAGCTCTGTATCACTTTCGCCAATCACCTTTCCAGCTCTTAGCTTCATCCCACCCCCTCCAGTCTTCTCCTATCATTTCGCATTTCCCCCTCCCCCCACTACTTTCAAATCTCTTACTGTCTTTCCTTTTGGTTAGTCCTGACGAAGGGTCTCGGCCCAAAACGTTGACAGATCTTCTCCTTATAGATGCTGTCTGGCCTGCTGTGTTCCACCAGCATTTTGTGTGTGTTGTTGTTTGAATTTCCAGCATCTGCAGATTTCCTCGTGTTTGCTCAAACTGAGCCATATCTTTTATATCAGTACTTTCATCAATTACAATTGAGAAAACTGCCAATAAACAGTTCTTCCTCCTGCAATTGACTGCCCTTGTTTTCATTAACATTATTGATTCTCTTAGCATGTGCATTTCTTTAGAGACTGGTTATGTTGTCTTTTATTGGCCACTATTCAATGGAGCTCAGATAATGTTGCAGGCACAGCTATGTCATCACTACTCCTCTTCCTGTGTGCTAGGGTTTCCTATTTTGGGTTGCTTCTCGGTGTTTTTGAACTTTGTATTCTTTAACCACGGTTGACTATTGCTTGAAGACTTTCCATTCGTGATTACAAAGAAATTCAAAAAACAGTAATTGCCATCTTTCAGACATAGTTCAAAAAGTTCAAAGTATGTACGTATTACCATATACTATCTTGAGATTCATTTACTTGCAGGCATTTACAGGAAAAAATAATTTCAGTGGAATTTTATTTTTTTAAAATGCGCACAAACGGACAGGACTGACAAGTAACTGATGTACAAAGGAAGACATGAAATGCAAATAAAAATAATTCTGAGGACATGGTTGTAAAGAGTCCTTGAAAGTGAGCCTATCAGTTCAGAGTAGTGCTGATTGAAGTTATCCACACCCGTTCATGAGCCTAGTGGTTGTAGAGTAAGAATTGTTCCTGAACCTTGTGGTGTGAGACCAAAGAGTTCTGTGCCTCCTGCCCAGTGATAGTTGTGAGAAGAGGGCAGACTTAGATGGCACAAGTCAATTGTGAATGCTTCTTTCTAGTGACAGTGCTCCCTGTAAATGTATTCAATTGTAGGGAGAGCTTTGCCTATAGCTCTGTATTACTTCCTTTAGCCTTCTCCATTCCTGTTTCCATATAAAGCTCCGATTCAACCAGTTAGGATACTCTCCACTGTGTGTCTATGGAAATTTTTCAAAGTTTTTGGTGACATGTCGAATCTGTGCAAGCTTCTAATAAAGTAGAGGTGCTGTTGTCTGTTTCTTTTTTTAAAAACCTATTTCTCTGGCAGGGATTTTCCACCCTGCACTAGATGATCCCTTCTCCTGTCTTAAACCCTTCTCCTCTTCCTGGACACCCTGCCCTGGTCTTCTGTCTGCTTCGGACCTTTTCATTGCCAACTGCTGACAGGACATTAACCGTCTAGACTTTAACACTCCCCTCTCCTATTCCAAACGCTTGGCTCTCCATTCCCTCAGCACCAATCCTAATCTCACCATCAAACCCACTATAGGAGGTGCTCTACCTTGCCGGGGTCCAGCACCAACTCTTGACACCTCCTCTTTCTTGTCCCTCGAACAGGACCTCAGTAAGGAACACCAGGCCATCGTCACCAACCTTATTGACTCTGGGGATCTCGCATCCACTGCCACCAACTTCATAGTTCCCGCACCTCCCGTTTCTGCCTCCTACCCAAGATCCATAAGCCGGCAAGTCCAGATAGACCCATTGTTTCAGCTTGTTCCTGCCCCATTGAATGCATATTGGCTTACCTTGACTCTTTTTTATTCACCCCCAGTTCAGTCCCTACCTACCCACATCTGTGATGCCTCACACACTCTTGATCTTTTCAAGGATTTCAAGTTCACTGGCTCCCGTCACCTCATTTTTATTATGGATGTCCATCCCCATCCCCCTCCCCCTCCAGGAAGGCCTCAAAGCTCTCTTTTTTTTTCTGGACACCAGTCCTAACCAGTTCCCCTCCATCACTACTCTCCTCTGCCTAGTGGAACTTGTTCACGCTCTCAATATCTCCTTTGGCTTCTTCCACTTCCTTCAATCAAAAGGGCCACTTTTATGGGTCCCAGCCATGCCTGCCTGTTTGTCGGCCACTAGTGACCATCCCACACTTTTCCTACACTACATTGACAACTGCATTGGTGCAGTACCCATGCTGAGCTCGTCGACTTCATCCACTTTGCCTCCAAATTCCACCCTGCCCTTAAATTCACCTGGTCCATTTCTGACACCTCCCTTCCCTTTTTCAATCTCATTGTCTCTATCTCCAGAAGCACCTTATCCACCAGTGTCTATTACAAACCCACAGTCTCACAGCCACCTAGACTACACCTTGTCCCACCCTACTACTTATAAAAATGCCATCCCCTTTTCTCAATTCTTCCGTCTCTGCTGCATCTAGTCTCAGGATGAGGCTTTTCATTCTAGCACAAAGGAAATGTCCTTTTTTTTTCCAAAGAAAGGTGCTTCTGTTCCTCCACCACTGCCCTCAACCACATCTCTTCCATTACACGCACGTCTGCTCTTACCCCATCCTCCTGCCAGCCTACCAGGGATAGGGTTCCTCTTGTCCTCACCTACCACCCCACCACACTCCACATCCAGCATATAATTCTCCAAAATTACTGCCATCTCCAACAAGATCCCACCACCAAGCACATCTTTCCCCTACCCCCACTTTCTGCTTTCCGCAGGGGTCGCTCCCTACACGACTGCATTGTCCATTTGTCCCTCCCCACTGTTCTCCCTCCTGGCACTTGCCCTTGCAAGCGGAACAAGTGCTACACCTGCCCGTACACCACCTTCCTCACTACCACCCAGAGCCCTAAATAGTCCTTCCGGGTGAGGTGACACTTCATCTGTGAGTCTGTTGGGGTCATTTACTGTGTTTAGTGCTGCCGATGTGGCCTCCTTCGCTGAGCATCTATGCTCCATCTGCCAGATTAAGCGGGATCTCCCAATGGCCACCCATTTTAATTCTACTTCCCATTCCCAAACCAATATGCCCATCTGTGGCCTCCTCTACTGTTGTGACGAGGCCACACTTAGGTTGGAGGATCAACACCTTGTATTCCATTTGGGTAGTCTCCCAACCTGATGGCATGAACATTGGTTTCTCAAACTAGTGGTAATGCCCCCCCCATTACCCATCCCCTTTCCCCTCTTTCACCTCATCTCACCAGTCAACTTCCCAACTCCAAGTTTCACCCATCACCTGGTCTCTCTCCCCTCCCCTCACCTTTTAAATCTGCTCCTCAGCTTTATTTTTCGCCAGTCCTGTCGAAGGGTTTGGGCTCGAAATGTCGACTGTACTTTTTTTCCATAGATGCTGCCTGGCCTGCTGAGTTCCTCCAGCATTTTGTGTGTGCTGACGTTGAGTGAGAAGTCGCTTTGACGCCTCTCAACTAGACTTTCAATCTCCGACCTGTATGCCAATTTGTCATCTCCTTGGATTTGGCTAACAAGAGTGGTGATGTCAGCAAACTTAAATGCGTCTTTGGAGCAGTACTTAACCACACAATCATCATTATAAAGTGAGTCTATCTGGAGGCTAAGCGCACAGCCCTGTGGTGCACCTGTGCTGATGGTGAGTGGAGGAGATGTTGTTGCCAACCTGGAGTATCTGGGGTCTGCCAGTGAGGAAATCAAAGACCCAATTGCACAAGGAGGTACCAAGGCCCAGATCTTGGAGCTTACTGATGAGTTTAAGGTGACAGTAGTTTTGAATGATGAGTTGTCATTGAAGAGCATCTTAATGTATGCATCTTCACTGTCCTGTTGTTCTAGGGCTGAGTGAAGAACCAATTAAATGGCATCTGCTGTTGACCTGTTTTGAAGGTCAGCAAATTTGAAGGATCCAGGTAACTCCTTGGGTATTGTCCTCTTGTGACAAAAAATTCTAAGACTTCTGCTGTGAGACATTTAATGTATAAAGGGAGAAATTTTCTTATTGCTCTGAGTTGATTCAGGTTTGTAATTAAAGTATGGTTTATAAATGCTTATGTTGCTGATGCAATTCATGAGATTATTAATAAAACTCCAGTAGTACTTTAAAAATACAGGTTAATGAATCACTGAAATTTAATTTTACTTTTTAGTTCTGAGTCAAGAGTGAAAACACTTGTCTGAAGTAAGACAATAAGATGTAGGAGCTGATTAAGAACATTTGGTACATTGATTCTGCTCCATCATTCAATCATAGCTGTTTTTTTTAATTAACCTAATTCTTTGGCATTCTCTCTGTGACCCTTAATCCCCTTACCAGTTAAGTATCTCTGTCTGTGTAATGTGGTTGAAAGGGAACTGAGTCACTGGATCCAACTTGCCCTCAGCCAAGTGATTATAGCTCCTAGTTCACAGGCTAGAACTTTTGCAGTAGAGCAGATGCGATTGTTCCACTGCACTAAGATGACGTGGGAATTAAGGAAAAAAAATGTAAAGGCCTATGACTTTAAAAGATCAGTTAACAACTGCGGTAAAAATTGTACTATAGAATGATACAAATGAGAGTTGTAGAATGTAATTCAGATCATTAGTTAAGGTGCATTTCAAGTAGCATGTCATAGAGGTATAACTCAAAAAAAGGCCCTTTGGCCCCTCTAGTCCACGGCAAAACCATATAAACTGCCTCCTCCCATCGACCTGCACCAGGACCACAGCCCTCCATATCCCTACTATCCATGTACCTATCAAACTTCTCTTAAATGTTGAAAAGAAGCTTGCATGCACCACTTGTGCTGGCAGCTCATTCCACTTTCTCACGACCCTGTAAGTGGAGAAATTTTCCCTCGTGTTCCACTTAAGCTTCTCACCTTTCACCTTTAAACCATGACCTCTAGTTGTCCCACCTAATCTCAGTGAAGAAAGCCAGCTTGTATTTATCCTATCTATATTCCTCATACTTCTATCAAATCTCCTCTCAATCTTTTACATTCTAAAAAAAAATAGTCCTAACCTATTCAATCTTTCATTATAACTTGGGTCCTCCGGACCTAGCAACATCCTTGTAAATTTTCTGTTCACCAGCTCAACTTTGTTTACATCTTTCCTGTAGGTAGATGACCAAAACTACATCAGACCTCACCAGCATCTTGTACAACTTCAACATAAGATCCCATCTTCTGTACACAATATATTGATTTATGAAGACGAATGTGCTTTCTTTATGACCCTATCTACCTGTGATGCCACTTTCAACAAATGATGGACCTGTATTCCCAGATACCTTGTTTCTACCACACTCCTCAGTACCCTACCATTCACTGTGTAAGATCTACCTTGATTGGTCCTATGGAAGTGCAAAACCTCATACTTGTCTGCATTAAATTCCATCTGCCTTTTCTCAGCCCATTTTTTCACCTGGTGCAGATCCCTCTGCAAGCCATGATAGCTTTCCTCACTGTCTACTACAGCCCCAAACTTGGGGTCATCTGCAAATTTGCTGATCCAGTTAACTGCATTATCATCCAGTGGTACACCACTGGTCACAGGCCTCCAGTCATAGAGACAACACTCTCCTACCACTCTCTGGCTTCTCCCACAAAGCCGATGTCCAATCCGATTTACTACCTCATCCTGAATACCGAGTGACTGAACCTTCTTGACCAGCCTCTCGTGTGGGACCTTGTCAAATGCTTTACTAATTCAGATCGTTAGTCAAGGTGCATTTAACATGCACTACATAGGATCTTAAGCTGAATTCAGTATTACATTTGAAGGAAATGTTCATATCTGTGCAGATCTCAACCAACAGCCAAGTGACTAATTGGTATGTTGGTAACCACAGGATTTCAGCAGTGCCAAGTCTCTTTTGGCATCTTTGTCTGTCCAATGACACTGGGTAGGGAAATTACCTGCTAAATTTTGTGCAAATACTGCAGGTATGTTCAAATTACTGGAAGAAATTGTTTATCAGGAGTAAGATGGGTAAAGAACATTTTTAATTGTTTAATTAGGTCTGTCAAAATGCTTTGTGTTCAGCTTAAGTCTCTCACAGAAATTCACACCCACAGGAGGAACTCAGCAGGTCAGGCAGCACTAATGGAGGGGAATAACGATCGGATGACGTGCTGGACTGAGACGCTTCACCAGTTCCAAAATGTCAACCGTTTATCGGCTTCCATAGATGTTGCTTGACCTGCTGAGTTTTTCCAGTATTTGGGGTTTGTTACTCTGGACTTCCAGCATCTGCAGAATCACTTGTGTTTAGTCGGCTTAAGTATTTTTTAAACCACCGTTTAAAATTCCAGGTGCTTGTGACCTTCACAGTCATTGAACTTAAATAGCGGATATGGGTGATGATGAATTGAAGTTGGGCAGGCCTAAGTCCTGTACTTGTCCAGACAACCACGTAAGCCGTGCGAGGTCCTTTCTGCCCTGCCATTTGCTGATGTGCTGGGAAGTGATCTCCCTGTGGAAGTCCGTGCCTGGATTCGTGCTGAGACAAATGGTGGGCCAGGCCACGGTTATCTGCCACATTCATGGGTAACTAAAGATCCCCACCCCACTTTATTCCATGTAACTGGACTGATCCATTCGGGTGCCCAGTTTCATGGTTCATAACCAACTTTTACGCTTTTTTTTAAACAAAACAGGTAACACCTACTGTTCTTCATAGTCTTACAGTGTCATTCATTGTTCTGTGACCAAAGTGCAAATGTGAACCTAAGTGTTTCAAGTGCTGCATTTAATATGAGCAGTTTTCCTGTGCTTTAGACTAAAAAATTGTGTGGCCAATGAATTCATTTTTAATCACAATATTTAAATATTCTAAAAATGCTTCCGACGATGACTGCATGAAATATAAATTTTCATTTTCAGTTACTAGTGTTGTCTTTGTTTTTCATCAGGCATTATCCTATTGGTTTACTTTTTGATCTGCATGCATCGAACACTGTACTGCCATGGAACGTTATAGTTCACTTTAAGGTAACTTTACACTTTTCACCCCTATATAGTTTTAAACTGCAGAATTGCAAGCATGTGATTATGATTTATTTATAGGCATATTGTACATGTGTATAATCTGCTTGAGGAATTGGAACATTTAAATTGAATGGATACTCACTGCCTATTACCTCATTTCTGAATTTTGCACTTGGGTTGACCCTACTTGCTTCAAGTCAGCATGGTTTCTTTCAGAGAAATCTTGCCTGACAAATCTTTGGAATTCTTTGAGGAAGTAACAGGCAGGATAAACAAAGGAGAGTCAGTGGATGTTGTTCATTTGGATTTTCGGAAAACCTTTGACAAGGTGCTGTACATGAGGCTGCTTAACAAGATAAGAGCCCATGGTATTATAGGAAAGACACCAGCATGGATGGAAGATTGGCTGACTGGCAGGAGGCAAAGAGTGGGGAATAAAGGGTGCCCTTTTTTGTTGGCTGCCAGTGACTGTGGGTGTCTGTATTGGGACCACATCTTTTAACATTATATGTCAGTGATTCGTATGAAGAAATTGATGGCTTTGTGGCCAAGTTTGCAGATAATAAGATAGATGGAGGAGCAGGTAGCAATGATGGATGGAAGCAATGAGTCAGCTCTCTAAAGATTAACTTGCAGGGTGAGTTCGTGGTTAAAGAAGGCAAACACAGTGTTAGCATTCATTTCAAGAGGACTAGAATACAGGAGCAAGGATGTGATACTGAGGCTTATAAGGCATTGGTTAGACTGCACTTGGAGTATTGTGAACAGTTGAGTCCCTTAACTAAGAAAAGATGTGTTAGTGTTGGAGAGGACCCAGAGGAGGTTCACAAGAATGATTGTGGGAATGAAGGAGTTAATGTATGAGCATTTGCCTCTGGGCACCTCAGTCAAAACCTATCGAATATTGAAAGGCCTAGACAGTGAATGTGGAGGGGACGTTTACTTTGGGTAAGTCTAGGAACAGAGGGCACAGCGTTAGAGTAGAGGGGTGTCCACATAGATCAGATGAAGGGTAATTTCTTTAGCCAGAGGGTGCTGATTATGTATAATTCATTTCCACAAATGGTTGTGGAGACCAAGTCATTTAAAATGTATATTTAAAATGGAAGTTGATAGGTTCCTGATTAGTCAGGGTATCAAAGGTTGCAGGGAGAAAACATGAGAATGGGGTTGAGAGGGATAATAAATCAACCAGGAAGGAATGGCAGAACAGACTCGATGGGCTGAGTGGCCTAATTCTGCTCTTATGTCTTATGGTCTGCTGGTCCAAATTGTAATATTTGGATTGTCCCAATGTAAATGGCAGCAAATATGGGGATAGAATCACCAAATGCTTGAAATTCATTGTATATCTGAAGGCAGTATTTTATGTGTGATCATTTAATGCATTCTGTATTAAAACTCTGCCACTAACTATGTTATACCATTGCCTAAGAGCAAGCTGATCTACATTTTCTCCCATATTTCTCTGCAAAATAATTACATTTCAGCACCCTGCTCACACTTAATTTTGTTATCAGTTTTCTAGTTAAAGAATAGTCAACAGATTGATTTTGTAAAAGAGATGGAAGGTGTTCATAAATTTATACGTAATTGACTTGCATTACAAAGTAGTTCTAACTAGCTAGCTATTCTCTGAAGTTGTCTTTATCTTTGGTGTAGGTGAGGAAGAACTGTAAATGTGAATACATGACATTATATGAATTGATGTAGTCCATAATCACACTCTGCTATGATGGAAAAAATGATTTATACATTCAAGGAATGTGTATGTCACTTGCAATGCTGGCATTCATTGTTTCTCTGAATATCCCAGAATGGGGGAGGCAGCTGAGAGTCAACTGTGTTACTGGGTTTGAGTCATGTATAGGCCAGATTGGGTATAGCTAACAGACCCATCACTGACAAATGTTAATGAACCAGTTGGGTTTTATGATGATGTGGTAATCTGAGTTATTGATTTTTGAGTCCTTTTTAAAAAATTTAACTTTGAATTTAAATTCTGTAACTGCATGGTGGAATTAAAACTTGTGACCTTTGATCAATGTTTATTTAAAAAAACTTAACCTGTATGATAGGCTTAACTATGGCAAGACATGTACAGCTAGTCCATTTGGCACCTGGGTCATTACCCTTAATAATTGTATTACTGGTTAATACAATATCCTTTCCCTCATTTTTGAACCTGCCACTCTTCAGACTTAGTAACTTTGAATCCTTCTTGTTGCCCTTCAGTTTTTATATTTGATTCCGTCAACCACCCAGGTCCTATACTGGATTTTCCTTCAGGCTCCCAAACTTCACTGTAAGGCACACTGAAAATCTTCTCATCAAATGTATTGGGTGGACCTGGTCATCTGGTTCAAGAACTGATTCAGGGTTGCTATTGCCTTTTTGTGTTGGGAGGTTGTGTTTGGGAAGTTTTGAAACCATTGCAAGTTATAGTTGAAAGAGATTGTAGTCACTGTGAAATGATGATAGAAGGACTTGAATGATTGTCAGTCAAGCATGATACCTTTCTTTCATTGTGCCAAGCTTTGGTATTGTTGGAGTTAAAATAATCCAGAAAAGTGGAGAATATTGGTTTGCAATTTTGACATGCTTTGTAAGCAATAGAAAGGCTTTGTGATTCTTCCAAAAAAAAACCGTAAAGTACCTTGCCTTTGGCATGGTATCATGGAGCCGATGTGTTTGTGGAGACATTGACGTTGGATGATTCAGTCATGTACTGGAGGGAAGTAGATTTGTTTTGAAAGTGCTCATTGCCTTCCTTTAGCCCAACTGTTTTTGTCATTTATCAACCAATTATATATACATTAATACCATTTAATTTTCTTGTAGTTAATTATTGGTGGCTGTTAATAAATTATGCTTTCCTTACTGGTGTGGTCATTGAAAATTATTGACTAGAAACTAATTAATCATTAGTATAAAGAGACTCTTACTGAGTCTGGATTTTTTTTACAGGCTGAAATTTCATTTTGATTTGATCTAATTTTGCTACTTTCAAAATTAAAGGTATTTACATAGGATTCTATATTTCAGATTTGTATTCTCCCTCTCCATGCGGTAATAGAGACACAGAACCGTACGCAGCAACAGACCATTGTCATCTATTTTCTCAATCCTAATTTGGTTTTATTACACTTCATAAATACGTAAAATAATATTGTTGGCGTTAAAATGTCACTGTTGGCAAAATCGCAACAGTTTTCCCACATTAAATTTCCAGCTAAATATTTTCTTGATTCCATTTCATTGGTATTATCCTATGTTGTAAGATAATATGTGACTGTTTACATAGGCTTTCAAGTTTACAATAGTTTGGCCCAACATATCTGTGCCGATTTTGTCAGGGCAATTTAAAACACTTGCGGCATTGTTTTGCATTTTTCTTTTTCTCAAAGTTTAAAAGATGTGGTGCCTCTAACCACAGGAGTGTGTACTTCAGATCTGTGTAAATTTTCCCTATTATAGCTTCAATTTCATGACATGTGAAACTTCCCTTTTCGTCACTTTTTAGCTAACTAACAAGCCTTTGATAATTTTCTAAAGGCCTTCTGCTTTTGTGAGAAATTTGTTAAAACATGCAAGTTAGGGACCTCCATTGGATGCCTTTTTGACTTTAGTGTGAAAAATGAATTTGTGGTGCCGTATTCCTGTGTTCCTTTCTTCCCTTCCCCACTCTCACCTGGAATTCTGAATTATGATGTTTTCATTTTTGGTGGAGGAAGAGATTTCAGTTCTTTTTGTGGGGCATTTTAGTTCAATGCCACCCCAGGTTCTTTTGCTTTTGAAGAAGAAATATGCTGATTTGTGATTGTCTTCATTGGCTGAATGCCCGAATTATCCATGCTAAGATATTAGGAGGAGACCTTGTCTGACATGTACACAGTTTGCATGGTATTCCCAATCTAAGGCCTAGATAGATGGAGTGAATTGAATTGACTTTATTTCTTACATCCTTCACATACATGAGGAGTGCAAGTCTTTACATTACGTCTCTGTCTAAATGTGCAATATGCAATTTATACTAGTTTATAATATTATGTACAACAGGACAGTCAATATAACATAGAAATACAGTTGTGTCAGCATGAATTAATCAGTCTGATGGCCTGGTGGAAGAAGCTGTCCCGCTGTCGGTCCTGGCTTTTATGCTGTGGCACAGTTCCCTGGGTGGTAGCAGCTGGAACAGTTTGTGGTTAGGGTGACTCTGGTCCCCAATGATCCTTCGGGTCTGTCTTGTTACACACCTGTCTTTGTAAATGTCCTGAATATTGGGAAGTTCACATCTACAAATGCACTGGGCTGTCCGCACCACTCTCTGCAGAGTCCTGCGATTGAGGGAAGTACAGCTCCCATACCGGGCAGCGATGCAGCCAGTCAGGATGCTCTCAGTCATGCCCCTATAGAAAGTTCATAGGATTTGGGGGCCCATACCAAACTATTTCAACCGTTTGAGGTGAAAGAGACGCTGTTGTGCCTTTTTCACCACCTAGCCGGTATGTACAGAGCATTTGAGATCCTCAGTGATGTTTATGCTGAGGAACTGTTGGGCTTGAAATTCTGCCCTGTGTTCGTTTAGGAAGAGAGACAACCAACACCGGAATATTACAAAACTTGGGTTTATTGCAGAATTCGTAACTGGCACAGCGAATCGACGGAGTCGCTGGAGAAGGCGCGTTCCGACCCCCCCTTACAATCTGCTCTTATTTATATCCCTTTTCCCCCCAGCACAACCCCCCGCTACATATTAGGTAACATCGGGCACTTGTGTCCATCTTATTGGCCCGATGTCATACACGCACGAGTTACCTGTTTCTTTTGTTTACTGAATCGCGTGACACTAGTAGTTTTGGTGTAGCGGAGTCCCCAGTTTCGCTTCCCCCCTCCCTCTCATTACGTGAGCCACTCCTGACCTGTAATGGCAGTCTCGAATTAACCCTAACATTAACCCTAACAGGAACTTAAAGCTGTTCACCCTCTCAACCCCAAATCCATTGATGTCAATAGGGGCTAGCCTGTCTCCATTCCTCCTGTAGTCCACAACTGGACTTTTGCCATTTCTGTCCGGAGATGTTTCTGACTGCATGATTTCTACAGAGTGTTATTAAATGAGCAAATGAAGAATAGAAGGGTAAGATAACGGTCCATCTTTTCATCCCACACATCCATCCATGTTTTGGATCAATACCACTATGATTTCATACCTCAGTCCCAATCGTGGCCAGTTTTCACAATGGTGTCCTAATCTCAACTCTTCCCTCACAAGTATGGTATCTCATCTTTGGCATAATTTTCTATCCGCGTTGAATGCTTCCTCATGGGTTTCTTTCAACAGTACAATTTTCAAAACTTAATTTACTGTGTCAGAGCGTGATTATTTTGTGTTTGAACATCTACTTTTAGTCAAATTCACTTTATTTTTTGAATGTACCACTCTCTCTTTGTTTCACGTCTTAATAGCCAGTCATGTGACTTGTTTCCTTGCCATATTGTTAATTCTACTATTTGACCAAATTCTACCCAGTTTAGATGAATTCGCCAATTGAAAAAGTATTTGCAGCTTTGAACATAAAGTAGGAATGTAAAATATACCAGAACCGTTCAATCATAGTTCAAAGCCAGAATTTTTCAGCGTTTATATGGGTTGCCATAGTAATTGTAAGACTGGAGGTAACATTGGGAAGATTGTATTATTGCAAAATTGTTCTGGCAT
The DNA here is from genome assembly GCF_048418815.1 of Hemitrygon akajei. Lineage (NCBI taxonomy): Eukaryota > Metazoa > Chordata > Chondrichthyes > Myliobatiformes > Dasyatidae > Hemitrygon > Hemitrygon akajei. Next base: position 43,371,126 of record NC_133132.1, on the reverse strand, counting down.
TGTACTTGACAAATTCTATATTATATTGTTTACTGTAATGTAACATAAGAGTTCAGAATTTTGAAGAAGTGCTACTGATCAAATCAGCTGCATCTATGGAGTGAACAAAGGGATTCACATTCAGAATTTGACTTGATATACACAATCCACACTGAGAATAATTAAATCATGTCTGTAAATCTAAATTAATCATGCTTTTGAAATTTTCCTGTTTCAGATTTCTAGTCTCCACAGTTGTTTTTGCTTATTTTGTAATTTAGCTAGAAATCTGTTAACTTTACAGTGTTTGTTATCTTCAAGTTACTCAGAGATGCTCTTCTGCACTCCACTGGTGTAATACATGGTTATTTGAGTCACTGTCAGCTTGAACCAGTCTGGCCATTCTCCACTGGCCTCTCCCATTAACAAGGAGTTTCCACCCACAGAATTGCCACTTTCAGTCCATGTACAACAGCAAAATGGGTCTCCAGTTCCTGATGTCTTCCCTCTTCCCCTTCTGCCCTTCCTTGTCAGAAACGCTGTCAGCCAGAAGTATAGTGTGATACACTTCCAGCTGGTCTGGCCTCATCCAGTCCAGCGGAGCTGGGTAAATTGCTGCCAGTAATTCTGGAAGTTCCATTTGTGCCATGGGAGTGATGGGAGCCATTCAGCTCCTCCAGGGAAAGTGGCTGATCCAGGCTCTTCTGCTTGCCATCATTTAGTACCTCCTTGTTAGAGTGCAGGAAGCTCTGGGAGACCATGCTGTCTCATAACGACCGACATAAAAGAATCTGCCGATCTTTAGTACGTCTGCCTGTGAGGATCTAACTGTGCCATCCTCTTCCTTAAGGCAGTGAACCCCTGTGAAGCATAAGCATGTCTCATCCTGTTCCACAAAGCGGACCCTGGGCTTCGCAGTATTCAGAGGCAAAGAGTGTGGCTTGCTGGCTCTTCACCTCAGATCCTCTCCTGCATCCACACCTTTCAACTGCAATCATTGTTGTTGCACGTCATTCTATGACTTGTGAAGGGTGCAACCCCCTTCGACTCTGTCTTGCTTTTTGAGGACGAAGAACCTCTTGATGTTCTTTTAGGTTGTTTCCACCAGGGGAAAAAGTGTGCACAACTTTGCCCTCATCTCGATGACTACCTCTGAGTGTGGCTGTATCAGTCAGTTTGTGGATCAATGTATTGAGGTTCTACCCATCCCTGGTGTAGTGGAAGATAGGCCTGACTCCTCTACCACAGAATGTCCCAATAAGTTGGACGTTGCAGTGTATTAAAAAGTGACCACAAATCCATCGGGTATTGGTCAGCATGGAATGTCCTGTAGACGCTGAGGCAAGAACACTCTGGGTTTTATGGGTTTGTTCCCAGAGCAAAAACTCCAAGCCATATGGCCACAAAATTCAAAAAGTTCAAAATTTACATCAAAGTATGTTCATGTTTCCATATTCTACCTTGAGATTCATTTTCTTGCAGGCATTTACAGAAAAAAAGATAACCAGTATAATATTATGAAAAACCATGCATAGACAAAGACTAACACAGAATCAAAGTACAAAAGAAGGAAAACTGCAAATAGTACTGCGAACATGAGTTGTGAAGAGTGAATCTATAGGTCATAGAATCAGTTCAGTGGATTAAGTTACCCATTTCTGCTCGGGAGCCTGATACTTGTAGGTTAATAACTGTCCCTGAACCCAGTCAGTGGGATCTAAGGCCTCTGTACCTCCTGCCCGATGGTAGTAGTGAGAAGAGGGCAATATGCCTCATTGCTGTATCAGACCAGCAAGCACCAAGATCTCGCTTGGATGGTGGTGAGAGGTGCCGCCCTAGAGTGAGCTTTTGTCTACAAATGTGTGCTGCCAACAGGATGGCTGCGGTGAGGAAGACTCTCTGCAGACTGGATTTGCTAAGAGGATTCGTGGCTCTTTGTCTCAGTTCATCCCCAGTAGCTGCGTAACAGAGGAAACTCTGATCTTTTGCGTTTTCCCAGGAACAGACATCAAGATGTCAGGTGCTGCTGGAAGGTCATCTACTCAGTGTAGGACACAATTTGATATGCCCAAAACTTGTTGGTGTTCCAGCACAGCAAGTTGTCCATAAGCCAGGGTTTCCCAGCCTGGTGTCCACAGACCCCTCAGTAGGAGTCCATGGCATAAAAATGGTTGGGAACCCCAGCTGTAAGTGAATGATGCTGACCAGCATAGTCCAGGCTGCATGGGTATGTGTTGAAGAATGCACTGAAACTTGTTACAGCGGGTGTAAAGTCTCTGTTGGGAAGGGTCACATTCTAGAGTCCTTCGATAATAAAAGCGTATCGCCTCAGAGCCAAGTGAGGGGCAAAGGTGCTATATTTATTTAACGTCTCTTTTCTCTCTAAAGTTTATACTACTGGATGTACTGATCATGAATGTGAAGGTTTTTTTTTGAACTGCTTCTTTGTATATTTTTTATCAAGAATAAAGTCTAGTTTTGAAATTAAAAGAGAAAGCTTTGTGTAGCTCTAGAGTCAGCTGCTCAGCTTTTAATTGAAACTGCCTGAAGAAAATGAATTTGAGGATTTGGTGTTTCATCTACCACCAAAATACGTCTCTGGCAGATGCCATCTGCCTAATCCTATGCTCAACTCTGGAGCTTTTGGACAGTAAAGGGCAGTATATTTCATTATTGCTCATTGACTACAGCTCAGTGCACTGTTATATCAATTGATTGGACAGTATGCAAGATAGGTTCTTCACTGCACCTCTGTGCCTGTGACAATAATTTACCAATACGTGTAGAAAAGAAAATTTTGGGTTCTAGTAATTTACAAGTGATGCACTTGATTGTTGCAAGTGTGGTAATGGCATTCCCCAACATTTGGACATGACATAAAATTCACTCTGTTCACTCGTGACTGCACAGCCAAACACCCAAGTAATCAAGTTCTCAAGTTCGCCGATGATATCACAGGCACGACAGTGGTAGAGCTCGTCACCAACAACGATGAGGTAGCCTACAGAGACGGGGAGGAAGAGCTCAAGGCCAGGTACCAGGCAAATAACCTCTTCCTCAGTGTCAACAAGATATCGATGGTCAGTGACTTCAGGAGAACTCACACCACTCTTTACATCGGCAGCACTGCAGTGGAAACTTGAGCAGTTTCAAACTCCTGGGAGTGCTCATTGCGCACAACCTCTCATAGTCTCAGAACATCCTACACAATCAAGAAAGATCACCAATGTCTCGACTTTCTGAATAGAATGCACATCAATACTTGGGTCATTCTACTGATGCGCAGTAGAAAGCTTCCCAGCGTGCTGCATCACTGCATTGTGGTGGATAGGAAGTCTCTAAGTAGTTGTCAAAACTGTCCAAAGCATTACCAGCACCAGGCTACCAGCCATCAAGGACATGCATATATACAGAAAGGTGACCGAGAAAGAACAGCAATATCATGAAGGATCCTGCCCACCCTGCTCATGAAATAACAGATGCTGCCTTTCTGACGTATCACCTTTTCAAGGTGTCCTCGATGTTGGGGAGGCTCGAGCCCAGGATGGGCTGGCTGAGTTTACAATTTTCTGCAGCCTTTTACAATCCTGTGCAGTGGCCTCTCCATACCAGACAGTGATGTAAGCAGTTAGAATGCACTTCGTGGTATATCTTTAGAATTTTGCAAGAGTCTTTGACATACCATGTCTCCTCAAAAACCCGATGAAATATAACTGCTTTTGTGCCACCTTTGTAATTACATCAGTGTATTGGCCCCAGGATAGATATTCAGAGATGTTGACACCCAGGAACGTGGAACTGCTCACCCTTTCCACTGTTGAACCCTTGATGAGGACTGGGGTGTGTTCCCTCGACTTCCCCTTTCTGAAGTCTACAGTCAATTCCTTAGTCTTATTGATGTTGAGTGAAGGTTACTGATGCAACACCACTCGACCAGCGGACCTATCTTGCTCCTGTACACCACACCACCTCGTCACCATCTGAAGTTCTGTCAGTGATAGTTGTGTCATTGACAAATTTGTAGATGGTGTTTGAGCTGAGCCTAGCCGCACAATCGTGTATATGGAGAGAGTAGAGCAGTGGGATATACACGCTTCCTTGAGGTGCACCAGTGTTGATTGCCAGTGAGTGGAGAGCCAGCAAAATTGTATCCACTGTAGACCTATTGTGGCAATAGGGGAATTGTAGTGGGTCCAGGTCCTTGCTTAGGAGGAGTTGATTCTGGCCATGACCAATCTCTGAAAGCACTTCGTCACAGTAGATGTGAGTGCAACTGGGCGATAGTCATTGAGGCAGCTCTATGCTCTTCTTGGCCACTGGTATGATTGTCGCCCTTTTGAAGCAGGTGAGAACCTTTGACTGCAGCATTGAAAGATTGAAGATGTTCTTGAGCACTCTTGCCAGTTGGGTTCACAGGTTTTTGGTGCCCTATGAGGTATGTCATCAGGGTGTACAAGGGTTCTGACGTTGAAAGATGTTCTGATGTTGGCCTCCAAAACAGATCACAGAGTCACCAGATGCTGCAGGAATTCAGAGGTGTAGTTTTATTCTCCCTTTCAAAGCATGAATAAAAGGGGTTGAGTTCATCTGGGACTGAAGTATCACAGCGATGTTAGATTTCACCTTGTAGGAAATATTGGCCTGCAGATCATGCCAGAGCTGACATACATCTGATTCCATCTCTAACTTCAATCAGAGTTATTTTTTCATTCTTCAAATAGCTGTCTGTAGGTCGTACCTGGACTTGTTTTATAAGTTTTGGATCACCTGATGTGAATGCCACAGACCTGGCTCTCAGCAGTCGACAAATCTCTTAGTCCATCCATGTCTCTTAAGTTTGGGCATGTCTAGTATGGTCTGAAAGGGATACATTCAACCAATCTCTTGATGAGGAGATCTTGATGAAGCTGATGCAACTGTTCATTCAGATTCGAAAATGAATCCTGAATATTGTCCAGTCACCCAACTCAAGCTGTCCTGAAAGTACTCCTCCACCTTCCCTGACCATACCTTCCTGATCCTCAGCATTAGTGCTGCAGTCTTTAGTCTCTGTCTATACGCTGGGAGTAAAAGTACAACCAAGCGATTGACTTTCCAAAGTGTGAACATGGGATGGCACAGCAAGCATTCTCTATGTGACCATACATTCTCTACGTATAATAGTGATCAAGTTTGTTGGATCTTCTCATTCCATAGGTGATATGCTGCTGATAGTTGTACAGAGACTTCTTTAAGCTGGTCAGGTTGAAATCCCCCACAGTGATAGGGAAGGCATCAGGGTGAGCTGTTTCGTGACTGCTGGTTACGGTGCTCGGCTCCTCCATCACCTATTTGATGTTGGCCTGAGGTAGAATGTACACCACTACCAGGATGATGGCGGAAAACTCCTTTGGCAGATGTCACGGACGACATTTGGCCACTAGATGTTCCAGGTCAGGTGAGCAGGACAGAGACAGAATCACCTCACTTGTGCACTGCGATGAGTTGATCTTAAAGCATACTCCACCTCCTCTACCTTTAAAAGACACAATACTTTGTGTGTCTTTGCAAAGAAGGATGAAGCCATTGGGCTCCAGTGCTGCATCCAAAATGGCGGAGGTTAGCCATGTTTCCATGAAGCAAAGTTTACAGTAGTCCCTGATGTCCTTCTGGTACTGCAATTTTGTTCTGAGGTCTTCAGTTTTATTTTCCAGAGACTGTACACTGGCCAGCAGGATAGTTGGGAGTGGGGATCGAAGTCAATTTTACCTGTAAACCAGTGCGCCATGCCCGCTTCCATTATCTGAAATGGAAACCACACTCACGACCTGAGTCTGCAGTCTGGGATCCAGCAATTTTTGAGTATTGGTAATTTTTTAAAATGTCCTAAAATGATATTGCTTACTAAAGTCCCCATGGCTGTGACTGTGCATTTCAGCTATAGTAGTTCTAAATTGGAATATTTGATGATTCCCATTGGAGCTGCACAAAAAGCATCACCACTTATCAGTGTTATTCCTTGTCAGTCACCTTATGTACAAACACTCCTGTACCTAGCATTACTATATGTACATATAGTCAATTTATGCATATAAGCTATCTGAAAATGACATTAAACAATCTTGAATATTGAAATCTTCTGCCTTCTTTCACAACTGTAAATGTTAAACTTTAATGAATACAGTTGGCCCTCCTTATCCGCGAGGGATTGGTTCTGGGACCCCTCGCGTATACCAAAAAACGCAGATGCTCAAGTCCCTTATTTAACCTGTCTCAGTGCGGTGGACATTAGGACCCAATCCGCAGTGTTTCTTTTCACGAAAGTAATCACGATCACAATTGAAAATAAAGTGGAAATAATAAAGTGATCAGAAAGAGGTGAAACGCCATCGGTCATTGTAAAAGCATTAGGCTACGTTGGTCAACGATTGGAACAATTTTAAAGGATAAAGTGAGAAAGGCTCTGACCCAATGAAAGCTACAATTATTACTAAGCAACACAGTGGTTTAATTATTGGGTTTTGGGGTTTTGAGTTTTTGATCCTCCACATCAACCCGGCACAGTGGAGAGCACACTCAAGAGCAGTCTGTTACTGGATCGAACTCGGGATCTTCCGTTCCCGAGCCTGGCGCTGAAGCATACGTTCTTAAGTGTTTTATATGCATAGAAAGATAAAATACATACTATATGCTAAGACAAACGTTTGACTAACTGACGCTAAATAATACCGGATGTACCTGTTCCGACTTACTTAGTAAGAGAACTTCTGATTTTTTTCAATCCTGATCCATGATAACCAGCGCACATCCTCCCGTATACTTCAAATCATCTCTCAATTACATATAATACCTAATATAATGTAAATGCTATGTACAATAGTTGTTATACTGCATTGTTTAGGGAATAATGAGAAGAAAAAAAGTCTGTACATGCTTGAACAACAAGTGCTGAAAGAGCACTTCAGGGTTTTCTCGATTTGCGGTTGGTTGAATTCGCAGATGCAGAACTCACAGATAAGGGCAGACTGTATTTGGATTAACATTGCAGCCTACTCAAAGACTGCATTAGGGTAGGATATTTCCTGGAGTATTATTGAGTACACAAGTTCAGAAGGTAATGGGAGGTTTTGGCAAAAAATTATGAAAGGTGGAGGCCCTCCATTGGTTGAGGTCGACCATGGATGGTGTGTCCTAACTGCTTACGTGATACAAAAGCCAGGTAAGTCAGGTCAGTACGATATGGAGAGCAAGCTGGTAACCATGCAGCAGGCTCCCATTTCCATGCAGCTGATGAATCCAGAGGAATGAGCAGAGACCGATACAGTTTGGCACCAGCGGCATTACAGTAGTTGCAGGTGAGCATTGAATTCAATGTAAGACTACCTGAGGGACTTCAGCTCCGGGCTTTTCCTCTGGGTTTACTTCTTCAGCTTTCCCCATGAATGGGTATAGCTGTAAGGCAGCAGAGATTTGAGATCAAAGTTTGCCTTTCACTGTAAGACATAGGAACAGAATTAGGCCATCCAGTCCCTCAAGTCTGCTCTGCCATTTCATCATGGCTGATCCATTTCCCTCTCATCCCCATAACCTTGCACACCCTGACAAATCAAACCTGACAACCTCCGCCAGTGACTTGGCCTCCACAGCCACTTGTCATAATGAATTCCACGGATTCATCACCCTCTGACTAAAGAAATTCCTCCTCATCTCTGTTCTAAATAGGTGTCCCTCTATTTTGAGGCTGTGCCCTCTGTTCCTAGACAACTCTACCAAAGGAAACATCCTCTTCATATCCACTCTACCTAGGCCTTTCAACATTCGATAGGTTTTCAATGAGATCTCCCCCCCCCCCACATTCTTCGAAATTCCAGTGAGTACAGGCCCAGAGCCTTCAATCGCTGCTCGTATGAAAACCCTTTCATTCCTAGAATCATTCTTGTACACCTCCTCTAAACCGTCTCCAATGTCAGCACCTCTTCTTGAATAAGGGGCCCAAAGCTGCTCACAATACTCCAAGTGAGGCCTCACCAAGGCCTTGTACAGCATCGGCATTACTTCCTTGCTTTTATATTCTAGTCCTCTTGAAATGAATGCTAACATTGCATTTGCCTTCCTCACCACTGATTCAGCCTGCAAACTAACCTTTAGGGAATTCTGCACGAGAACTCCCAAATCCCTTTGTACCTCAGATTTTTGAGATTTCTGCTCATTTAGACAATAGTCTATGCTTTTATTCCTTCTGACCACAGTGCATGACCGTACACTTCACAACACTATTCCTTCTTCCAACTCTTTGCGTATACTCCTAATCCTAAGTTTGCAGTCTCTCTGCTTGTTCAACATCATCTGCCCCCCACCTATTTTTGTATTGCCTGCAAACTTGGACACATCCAAGTTGTTGACATACAATACAAAACAAAGCATTCCCAACAGATCACTTTGGACCACCATTAGATAGCCTATCTAAAAAGAATCCCTTTATTCCCACTCTTTGCCTCCTGAGAATCATCAATCCTCTGTCCATTCTTCCTGTAATACCCTGGGCTCTCATCTTGTTTATCAGCCTTGTGTGTCGCACCTTGTCAAAGGCCTTCTGAAAATCCAATTACACAGCATCTACCAATTCTCCTTTGTCTATCCTGTTTGTTATTTCTTCAAAGAATTCCAACAAATTTGTCAGGCAAGATTTTCCCTTAATGGTCACATGAAACCGCATCCTTAACAATCGACTCCAACATCTTCCCAACCACTGAGGTCAGGCTAAGTGGTCTATAATTTCTTCTACTTCCCTCGCTTCTTGAAAACCAGAGCGACTTTTGTAATTTTCCAGTCCTCCGGAACCATGCCAGACTATATTGATTCTTGAAAGATCATTAGTAATGCCTCACTCAGCAGTTTCTTCAGCAAACCTTCTCCCAGTTGAGCTGCCAGCCATGGCTGACGAGCTCTATTTGCTTGAAGCGATTGGTAAAGCACCAGTAGCCCACTTTTGCCCCTTCTCCTGTTAGTAGAAGCTGTTCCGTCAGCTAAGCTAGATGTGAATGCCAGGGCCTGGTACTTAGTTGTTAAAGGTTATTTGAGATGCATGCTATTGGGAATTAATAAGTAATAAGAGCTTATCCCCACTAAACCCCCAACTATAATAACCAGCAGGTGAAGAAAAGGCCCAACCTCCTTTCTGTCTGTAGTTTGGATGAGTTCCCTGAACATGGCTTCCATAACTAAAGCCTGGGGCTCAGTTTAATGTACTGTTCATTCTCTGGAGATTGTGTGGCAATCACAAATTTGGGCCAGTTCCCTTCAGACTGCTCCCTATAGTGTTATGACCTTAATCAGGAATGGAAATAACTGGATTACTCTGCATGATCTAATATAGATTTGTTGGTGGGTGATTTGTGGTAACGGTTATCAGAAAACAATAGTGAGCCGATTGGAGCCAGGTGGTGTGAAGAAAGGAGGGGGGAATATTGAGACAGTCTCCTATTGGTTCTCTCAGGTTCTCTTTCCTTTTGTTCACTTTCCCATTTCCGTCTGGCCATCACCCATACCTGTACCCCTGGGTTTTGTCTCTACTGGCCTGTCCTACCCTCCATATATCCTTCGGCATCTGGTTCCACTTACCACCTTTTAGTCTCTTTCTATCATTCCCTTCTACTCTGCCCACCTGCCTCCATCTTCCCATTTGTTTTTCCTTGCCTGTTTCTCACCTGTCTCTCTCCTAATTAACTCCTTTCTCATCTGACTGCTTGTCATTACTAGGTTTCACTGTCACCTCAAACTCCTGCCTCATCCCTCCCTCTGGCAGCCTCCTGTTTGCTATCTTCTCTCACCACTTTCTCCCGATGCAGGATTACAGCCAGTAACATCGACGATTCCTTTTTCTCCACAGATGTCAGCAGTATGTTTTATTTTTGTTCTAGATTTCAGCTTCTGTTGTCTATTGGGTCTCTGAGGATTGTGGAGCTTTAAACCTTTAGGGGCACTTAAACAAAATGAAAATATTAAGTTAAATTAGTAAATCTTTAGAAATATTGAAGACAAAGCACTTTGCATTTAAAATATTGATGTTATTTGATTTTTGACACTGCACTTAAAACCATGACTTATTGTTAGTAACTTCAATCTCTTAACACCCTCAGTGAAAAACTTTGAGGTTTTGTTTACTCTTAAACTTTGTGATATATTCTAAGTAGTAATAAAAATGGATATCAGAAGAGATAACCATAGACAAGCTTTGAAATAATTAGAGCTTAATTTCTGTTTTTTAATGAAGTAATTATTAATTTGTCTATTAAGCATTAGCAGAATGGGCTATTCAACCTTCAGCTTGGTGCAATTTAATCCTGTCTTCCTATGTGCATTTACTCATTTCCAGTAATGGTTGCTGAAGGACAATTAATTGTCTTCCCTGTGTTCCCTTCTACATTCCAGCCTTGTCTAAAACATGGTCCTATGTGAAATAGTGACCAAATGTTGAAACTGGGAGTTATGAGCATTTTGCCTGATTACTGGATGAATTTATTGAGACCTTGGGGGCAAGTGCAATAATTGTATGGAAGATCCTTTAAATCAAGTGTTTCCAATCTGGGGTCCATGGCATAAAGGCTGGGAAGCCTTGATTTAAATGATCAGTTGTGCAGTATTTTATAATACTCTATTTTTTTGAATGTGTTCTTAAACCACTTATGAACAATTTGCAGTTCTGTTATTTGATTGTGGCAGTGTAAGTTGCAAAATACATTTGTATGTAGTTTTTACAGTAGAGTACAATGGTGTGCTTATTTTTCCCCAGAATTTTCCTGAAATGGAATTACTTCATTGCCTCACAAAAGATGCTGTTGAAGCTCATTTTATGTCCTGCATTAAAGAAGCTGATGCCTTAAAGCACAAAAGTCAAGTAATCAATGAAATGCAGAAAAAGGATCATAAGCAGCTTTGGATGGGCTTACAAAATGGTACGTTACTTTGTCACCTCTTCTTATTGTTTGTTTTGCTGACTGTTGCAGATGTTCTTGTCTTCCTGTGTTGGATTAATAACTGGAAAATCATTGCAGAATTACATTTCCCATTTCCAAATTTGTTGTTTTCCTGAACAATTGTTTACTATTTTTAACCAAGGACTCAAAACAATAGTGTAAATTTCTATATAATTGGTGGGAAAAGTTTCCTCCAGGATATTGAGGACAAATACTACCATTCAAGTCTATTTCCTATATCTTCAATCTGAGATTTTTTTTTGAACTTTGAAACACACTTGTTCAATAGGCAATTTTAAAATACTTTTAAGGAGTTAATTGATCAAGCCTATACTTAAATACCTGCATTATACACTTGCAGTGCAATTACTTCAGCAATAAACTGTTTTAGACTCAAGAGCACTTCAAGGGTGCTATTAAACAACTGAAATTGCATTGGTTGGTTAGTGAAGGTAACCTTCCTGAGAACTTAGAAAACAACAAGAATCAGGAAGCTGAAGATCTTGTATCTTGGGGCAATGCATATTTGTATCAAAGACCTGATAGAGTCCACACTCTATTAACATGCACCTGCCCCAGCTTGCTTCATTATTTCACTGAGGGTTTTAGTTGTGTATCAGCTTAATATTGCTTCATAATATTTTCTGTTCAGAATATGTCTAACTGACATAGCATTCATTATCAACAAGAGAAAATCTGCAGATGTTGGAAATCCAAGCAACACACACAAAATTCTGGAGGAATACAGCAGGCCAGGCAGCATCTATAGAAAAAGCCGTCGATGTTTCGGGGGGGAGGGGGCTAGGTGGATGCACACCTTGCCCAAGGGTGACCCGCAGGCTCGCAGAGGGAAGGAGTGCCTTACACATCCTTAGGGTGACACGTACCTCCACCTTACCACCCAAGTCATTATTAGAAATATGTAAATTATTTCAGATTACATTTTGACTACAGGTCATACTGATAATTGAAGAATGTGCAGCTTCTGAATATGTAGGGATTTATGGTTGTTGAAGACTGTTGTAACCTTGTGTAAGAAAATACTTTGTCCAGGTTGTAGCTGATAGTAAAAGCTAATTTATTAGGGCCAGCATGGTGTTATGTTATCACAAACAAGATAAAATCTGCAGGTACCTTGAGAGTAAGTTTGCTCTTCTTCAACCCCCACACTAATCTTAGTGTTATTATATTTCTAATCTATCTCTTGGAGGCTTCATCTCTATGTTGGATATCAATGGGTGTGTGCTGCTGTGATATCTAATGCAGTACATCTTCAATGATGAAAGAATAAAAATTCAGTGACAAACAAGAGAAAATTCAATGGATTGTTCTTTCCAAAGTTTCTTTGCTTTATGCAGAAATGCAGCATTATATGTTGAATCTATTATTGTTTACATCGACCAAAACTGATATGAAAGTAAAGGCGTGTGCATTAACAACTCAAATCTTGCACTGGTTAGAAATGTACCAAATAAATATGTAAATTTTAAAGCAAAATAAGAGAGCCACAGCCTTCTGCAAATAAGAATGTTACCTTGCTTTTCAGAAAAATAAGTCATTGAAAAAAAGAAATAAAAGCTGCTTCTGAAACTGATAAAAACTCTTTTAGAATATGTAGCATCTTTCATTGCTTTTTATAGGGGTTTTGCATAGGTTTTTGAAGATATCTAACTTGTGAAACAGTACATACAACCACAAAAGAAAAGAAAGTACCATTTAGGTCCGTGGACTCTCAGAACATGGTACATCTGCGAACATCGTCTGGTGTTTAAACGAGAAGCAAAACTAATTCTGACAGTTAGTCAAAAATGCAGTATGTTCAAAAGGGCGTGTACAGGAATGAACCAGCTTTTTGTTTTTAACATTTTTTGCTTAACTGACATTCTGTTAAACTGAATGATATTTAGTTAACATTTGACATTTTACCCTTTAGTCACCAAACCACCTGTTGCAAGTCTGTGATTGATGTATGAGTTCTCAGACCTAATTGGTGCATTGCAAATGAGCTTAGATAATAAGGGGTGTTTGTCTTTTTGTTAGTCAGGTAGATACATCGGCGCTAAACCCAGTTGTTTGATTCTGTGATAATAACTGTCCAGCACTTACCACATTAGCTAGGTTTTCTTTTCCTTTTTCTCTTCAACTAAAGAATATTGAGACCACATAAACTTTTTCAGACTATAATGAACTTTATCTACTTGTTTTATCTTCTGCAACTTCCTGATAAAGTGGCTCGGTGGTACAAAGATGTAACGAAACACAAAATTTTATCTTGTGGGAATCAAGGAATTTCCCTACTCTCATTTTTTCCATTAACTCGCACTAAAAATTTGATTTAATGTTGATTTGCTTCGCAAACTTATACAATTTAAGTACAATAATTCATTTCTATTCATTGTTTTGTGATGGAGATGCTGCTGGTAGGCCATTCGTAATTGCCCTCGAATGAACCACCTTCAGGAGCTGCTGCATCTTTTCAGTGGATACAGTGTTTTTGGGTAGGAAGTTACAAGCGTTTTAGTCCCAGTGATCATGTAGGAATGATAACTATTTCAAGAGCAAGGTGCTTTACAATTTGGAAGATAACCTGGTGGTGGTGTTCCCATCAACCTGCTACCATTGTCTCTAGTGGTAGAGGTCACAACATTGAAGTGGGCAGTGGGTGTCCTTTTTGTAGATAATGCACATTGCAGTTGTGTTGCACTGGTGTTGAAGCTGCTTGATTAGATTTGTTAAAAGGTGTCAATTAAGTCCACTGCTCTATCCTGAATGGTACTTTTCTGCACAAGGGATGCATTTATCCAGACAAATACTCCATCACACCCTTACCTCTTGAATAGTATAAGGACTTTGGAGTGAGAATTGAATTAAGCACCGCTGGATACCAAGAGTAGCCACGATATTTACGTGGTAGGTAGGGTTGAGTTTTATCTCAGTATTAATTCCCAGGATGACGATGGATTCAAGATGGTAATGACATTGGATATTGGGAATAGATGTTGAGAATTCCTTTTTTCGAGGTGGTCTTTGTAATCTTGTAGTATGTATGTTACTTGCTGCTTTTCAGCTTCTTCCTGAATATTGCCAAGTGTCTTGCTGTGGCATTGGTTGAGGTATCGCAAGTGGAATCAAACATAGTGTGATCGTCAGTAAATTCCTGCTTATCATAGGAACAATGTCAGTGAGTTGAAGATGGTTGTTCCTTGGGCAAAATCCTATAGCAATGTCCAAAATCCAAATGATTGACATTCAACAAAATACAACAGTGTTGTTTTGTGTAAGGCGAGGCTCTAACCACTTGAGTAATTCTCCCTTAATGCGTGTTGGCTTCAGTTTCACCAGGGCAACTTGAATCTACACTAAGCCAAAAATTGCCTTGGTGCTAAAAAGCATTTATCGTACCATCTCATGTCCACACTTTGGCAAGTTTGATCACCTGGCTGTACTTCTACTCCTAGGCAGAAACTGAAGACTACAGCACCAGTGGCGAGGATGTGAAGGTTTGGCCAAAGGAGATGGAGGAGCATTTACAAGACTGTTTTGAATCGGTGTTTTGGACCACATTCCGGGATTCATCTTTGGAACTGAATGAATATGCCATGGCTTTCATTGACTTCATCAAGACTGGTGTGCCTTTGAAAGCATCTTAAGTTATCCTTAAGCCATTGCTCATTGCAGTGCGCCTAACACCGCAACAGGTCTACAGCAGACACGGTCTCCCTGATTCTCCACTCTGCTTTGGAGCACCTAGACAACAACAAATCATACATAAAGCTACTGTTTATTGATTACAGTTCTGTGTTCAGCACTGTCATCCCCTCAGTACTAATCAACAAGCTTCAAAACCTGGGTCTGTCTCATCAGGAGACCACAGTCAGTAATGATTGGTGATAGCATCACCTCCTCACTGAAGATCATCACAGGCACAGCTCAGAGATGTGCATTTAGCCTACTGCTGTACTCTCTCTACACATGTGACTGTGTAGTTAAGCACGGCTCAAATGCTATTTATGTATTTGCAGATGGCTCTACTGTTGGTAAATCTCAGATGGCAAAGAGGAGTCATAAAGGAGTGAGAGGAAGTGGTGTTGCAACAACAACCTTGCACTCAACGTCAGCAAACCCGGGAAATTGATTATGTATTTCAGCACGACAGGAAATCAGGAGAAAACAAGCTAGTCCTCATTGAGAGGTCAACTGTGGAAAGGGGTCAGCTTTAAGTGTTAACATCTCCAGGGACCTGCAGTCATGAAAATACACCAGTTCTCTATTTCGTAAGGAGTTTTGGGATTTGTATGTCACCAAAGGCTCTTAAAATTTTCTGTAGGTGTGCTGTGGAGAGCATGCTGACTGGTTGCATCACAGCCTGGTATGGAGGCTCCAGTGCATAGGATCACGAGAGGCTGCAGCCGCCAACATCACGAGCACAACCTTCCCCACCGCTGATGACATCTCCAAGAGCAGGTGCCTCAAGAAAGCGGCATCCTTCATCTGGGACGCGCTGTCTTGTTCCTACTGTCAAGGAGAACATACAAGAGACCCATACTCAGTGATTTAGAAACAGCTTCCTCCCTTCTGCCATCAAATCTCTGAACAGTCCATGAACAATACCTCATTATTCCTTGTTTTTGCACTATAGCGTGCCTTTGCACTGTACTGCTGCTACAAAAAAACAAATTTCGCGTCATATAAGACAGTAGTAATAAATCTGATTCTGAAATCAGTCACTGATCTCATTCCTGAAATTTATTACTTTGGGACCAAGGCTGTGAGGAGGATTGGAAAGCAGTTGCTTTATCTTGTACTCACATCTGTTCCTTAATATATGGAGTGACTGAGAGCTGGTTTTGTGCTAGTGAGAATGTTCAGAGGAGATGGCTTACCAGCTTGGCACGTCTGACTGTACAGAAACACCAGTCCTTAGTGCTCACATGCTGAGTATTTGAACCACTTTCTTATATTAATTGTTTACTTATTCACTGCCAACTAGATGTGACAGGATTTCAGTTTTAATCTGATTTGTCGGTTGTGCATTGCTTTCCTTTGTTTTGTCACTTGCAATCTTTGCTGTTCAACAAGTATTGCAGCTTATTGTGCATTTTTCTCCTGCTGTTCGTGTAGTGCTCTTCTGTGTGCTTCATTGAATCAGAGTTAATGCCCAGGCTTGATTGTAATGATGAGGTGAGGGATATGCAAGTTTAGAAAAATGAGCGGTTGTCTGATTGAACATTAGATCCCAGGTGGGTATGAAGGTAGCTGTTCAGATGTTTCCACAAGTGGGAGAATCTTTCATGAGACATTGTAGCGATGTGCTACACACAGCGCTGAAATAACACGCAGTCGGTAAGTCGTTTCGAGACTAGTTTATTCAAACTTCGCGGCGCTGGCGTTTAATCCCTAGCGCCTGCCCTTTCCGGGCAGAAATGACGTCAGAGGTGCATTACCGAAGTCTCCCCCCCCCCCCCCCCCCCCCGCGCGCTGGCTATTTGTGAGCCGGTTCGCCTGCGCAGAAAGTGGGTCGCCACATAACCCCCCCCCCCCCCCCCGAACCGGCGATACACCCCCCAATGTCCACAGTCTGGATCAGCCTCTGTTTGGGAGGTCTGCCTCTGTGCCGCGGTGCCTGAAACTCGACCGACTGCGCCAAGTCCACATGGGCTGGTTTGAGTCGGTCCACCGTGAAAACCTCCTCTTTCCCCCCAGTGTCCAGAACGTACGTGGACCTGTTGTTGTTGATCACCTTGAACGGCCCCTCGTACGGCCGCTGTAGCGGTGCCCGGTGTCCGCCCCTTTGTACAAACACAAACTTACAGTTCTGCAGGTCTTTGGGTACATGGGTCAGGGTCTGTCCGTGCTGTAAAGTCGGTACGGGGGCCAGGTTGCCGAGCCTTTCGTGTAGTCTGTCCAGGACTGCTGCGGGTTCTTCCTGTTGCCCCCTTGGGGCTGGTACGAACTCTCCCGGGACGGCCAGGGGTGCGCTGTACACCAACTCGGCCGACGAGGCGTGCAGACCCTCTTTGGGCGCTGTGCGAATTCCAAGCAGGACCCAGGGAAGCTCGTCCACCCAGTTAGGTCCTCTCAGGCGGGCCATGAGAGCCGACTTCAAGTGACGGTGGAAGCGTTCCACTAGTCCGTTCGACTGTGGGTGGTAGGCAGTAGTGTGGTGTAGCTGCGTTCCTAACAGGCTGGCCACAGCCGACCACAGGCTGGAGGTGAACTGGGCGCCTCTGTCGGAGGTAATGTGGGCCGGTACCCCGAAGCGTGCTACCCAGGTTGCAATCAGTGCTCGGGCGCAGGAATCGGCAGATGTGTCGGTGAGCAGGACCGCCTCTGGCCACCTTGTGAACCAGTCTACCATAGTTAGGAGGTACCGCGCTCCTCGGGACATTGGTAGGGGGCCCACGATATCCACATGAATGTGGTCGAACCTCCGGTGGGTGGATTCGAACTGCTGTGGCGGGGCTTTAGTGTGCCGCTGCACCTTGGCTGTTTGGCACTGCATGCACGTTCTGGCCCATTCACTGACCTGCTTGCGAAGTCCGTGCCACGCGAACTTGCTGGAGACCAGCCGGACGGTTGTCCTGATAGATGGGTGCGCCAAACCGTGTATGGAGTCGAAAACTCGCCGCCTCCGGGCTGCCGGGACGATGGGGCGAGGTTGGCCGGTAGCCACGTCGCACAGGAGGGTCCTATCACCTGGACCTACGAGAAAGTCCTGCAGCTGCAAACCGGAGACTGTGGTCCTGTAGCTGGGCATCTCGTCATCTGCCTGCTGCGCCTCCGCCAGTGCTGCATAGTCCACCCCCAGGGACAGGGCCTGGACAGCTGGTCTGGAGAGTGCGCCCGCCACGATGTTGTCCTTTCCCGAGACATGCTGGATGTCCGTCGTGTACTCAGAGATGTAGGACAGATGTCGCTGCTGGCGAGCCGACCAGGGGTCGGACACCTTCGTGAATACGCAGGTCAACGGTTTGTGGTCCGTGAACGCGGTGAACGGCCTGCCTTCTAAGAAGTACTTGAAATGCCGGATTGCCAGATACAGTGCCAACAGCTCCCAGTCAAAAGCACTGTACTTGAGTTTGGGTGGTCGTAGGTGCTTGCTGAAGAACGCCAAGGGTTGCCAGCACCCTTCGATGAGCTGCTCCAGCACCCCACCGACTACTGTGTCGGATGTGTCCACTGTGAGTGCGGTCGGAACGTCCGTTCTGGGGTGCACCAGCATCGCGGCATCTGCTAAGTCTTCCTTGGCTTTAACCAAAGCGGCCGCGGCCTCCTCGTCCCAAGTAATGTCCTTGCCTTTACCCGACATCAGGGTGTACAAAGGGCGCATGATACGGGCTGCTGAGGGGAAGAAACAGTGGTAGAAGTTCACCATACCAATGAACTCCTGTAGGCCTTTGACCGTGTTGGGCCGGGCAAAGTGGTGGATCGCGTCTACCTTGGCGGGCAGAGGTGTTGCCCCGACTTTGGTTATCCTGTGGCCCAGGAAGTCGATGGTATCGAGACCGAACTGGCATTTGGCCGGGTTGATCGTGAGGCCGAAATCACTCAGGCGGGAGTAGAGCTGGCGGAGGTGGGACAGATGCTCCTGGCGACTACTGCTGGCTATAAGGATGTCGTCCAAATAGATAAACGCAAAGTCCAGGACGCTTCCCACCACATCCATTAGCCGCTGGAACGTCTGTGCGGCGTTCTTCAGGCTGAACGGCATTCAGAGGAACTCGAACAGGCCGAATGGGGTGATAAGTGCTGTTTTGGGGATGTTTTCAGGGGTGCACCGGGATTTGATGGTATCTCTGGACGAGGTCTACTTTGGAAAATATTCTTGCCCCGTGCAGGTTTGCTGCAAAATCCTGTATGTGCGGCACGGGGTAGCGGTCTGGAGTTGTAGCCTCGTTCAGTCTGCGGTAGTCGCTGCATGGTCTCCAACCTCCAGCTGCTTTGGGCACCATGTGCAAGGGGGAGGCCCATGGGCTGTCGGACCTCCGTACGATCCCCAATTCCTCCATCCTCTTGAACTCCTCCTTCGCCAGGTGGAGCTTTTCCGGGGGGAGCCTTCGTGCGCGGGCGTGGAAGGGTGGTCCCTTGGTCGGGATGTGGTGCTGAACCCCGTGTCTGGGCATGGCTGCCGTGAACTGTGGTGCCAGAATCGATGGAAAGTCCACCAGGATTCTGGTGAATTCGTTGTCCGACAGCGTGATGGAGTCCAGGTGTGAGGCCGGCAACTTGGCTTCACCCAGGGAGAACGTCTGGAAAGTCTCGGCATGTACCAGTCTTTTCCTTTGCAAGTGGACCAGCAGGTTGTGAGCTCACAAGAAGTCCGCCCCCAGGAATGGTTGGGCCACGGCAGCTAGTGTGAAGTCCCACGTGAACCGGTTGGTGCCGAACTGCAGCTGCACTGTGCGGGTGCCGTAGGTCCGTATCATGCTGCCGTTTGCGGCCCTCAGGGTGGGCCCTGGCTTCCTGTTGCGGGTGTCGTACCCCGTCGGGAGCAGGACGCTGATTTCCGCTCCGGTATCGACCAAGAAGCGGCGTCCCGACTGTTCATCCCAGACGTACAAGAGGCTGTCCTGGTGGCCAGCTGCCATAGTCATTAGTGGCAGCTGGCCCTGGCCCTTGCAGGGCGGGCGACAACAGCAGGCTTTTGTGCCCCACCGCTGGTGGTAGAAACACCACTGTTCACTGGCCTCCTCACTCCTGCCTCTGTGTTGTGTGCGCCCCCCTGCCGGGTCTGGTCTTGTCTGCTGTTGGGCACGTGGCCTGGTAATCTGACTGACAGACGCCACGCTCTCCCTCTTGGCTTTCCACAGCACGTTTGCCCGGGTCGCCACCTTCCGGGGGTCGCTGAAATCTGCGTCGGCCAGCAGCAGATGTATGTCCTCGGGCAGTTGCTCTAGGAACGCTTACTCGAACATGAAGCAGGGCTTGTGTCCGTCAGCCAGGGACAGCATCTCGTTCATCAATGCTGACGGCAGTCTGTCTCCCAAACTGTCCAGGTGAAGCAGGCGGGCACCCCGCTCACACCGTGAAAGGCCAAAGGTCCCAATGAGCAGCGCTTTGAATGCTTCATATTTGCCTTCTTCCGGGGGCGACTGTATGAAATCTGCAACCTGGGCGGCCGTTTCCTGGTCAAGGGCGCTCACCACGTGATAGTAACGCGTGGAATCAGAAGATAATCTGCCGAATCTGGAACTGGGCTTCTGCTTGGCTAAACCACACGCGTGGTTGCAGCGTCCAGAAAGTCGGCAGTTTTAGCAAAACTGCGTGAACAGATGAAGAGTCGGTCATCTTGGGTCCAAATCCCGTTTGGACCGTCGGGGTCACCAATGTAGCGATGTGCTACACACAGCGCTGAAATAACGACACGCAGTCGGTAAGTCGTTTCAAGACTTGTTTATTCAAACTTCGTGGTGCTGGCATTTAATCCCTAGTGCCCACCCTCTCCGGGCGAAAATGACGTCAGAGGTGCATTACCAAAGTCTCCCCCCATGCGCTGGCTATTTGTGAGCTGGTTCACCTGCGCAGAAAGTGGGTTGCCATGACATCATAATTACAGGAAGAGGAAAAGGTTATTTAAAACCTGAGATGAATAGGTATTTCTTGGAAGACACAAAGGTCAGCAGGAATAAGTCACCTCTGCTGTGCCTACCCTGCTCTTCAATATGATCTTTGCTGATCTACCCCAGGCCCAAACTCATCATCTGTACCAATCCCCACTGGCCTCCATTGCAAAAATCCATGTACCTTTTAAATACGTATGGTGATCTTGCCTCTGCTACTTTCTGTGGAGAGAATTCCATAAATTCAATACTCTGAGAAACTTAAATGTAGTGGGGCTTTAAACAAAATTTAAAGCGATGGATAATCTTTTTGTAAGTTCATGGAAATGAGGGCTGTGGGGAACAGGCACAGAAGAACATTTGAGGCTCTGGATATTTCTACTATGATTACCTTGAAGGGCAAGGCAGGCTTGAGAGTTCAGGTGGTTTTCTCCTGTCCTTTCCTTTCCTTGTGTTTTTTGTAATGTGTGTCTAATGGGTGCCCAGGTTTCAGTTGCCAAATCTGTTTTGAGTCTATGTTGTTTAACACAATCGTATGCCTCTATTCAATGGAGGGAATTTTGTCTCCATAAGATCTTTTGGATCGTTAGTGTTGTCGGACAAATACATCATTAGCAGTTGGATTGGTGGGAGCAAGGTCAAGGAGAATTCTCAGTGGTTTTGGTACCCTGGCTATCTGCCACAGGCCAACTTTGCCAGCTATGTCTTTCAGGACTCGGCCAGCTTCAAATGCCGCTTTTAATCTGGGTGTTGCATTGTCCAGGTCCCTCTGCTGGATTGTGGTATATTTGTAGTAACAAAATTGAATAATGGTTTGAGAGATTGATTTAATGGATTATAGATTTTCATTGATTTTCTGGTCAAGCAATTGAATTGCATCCAAAGCAGATAAACATAGTAAGGACCTATTGCTGTTAGCAGTGATCTACGTTTTACAGCTTCAGTATTGATTCAGTCAAAATACAGTTTTGACTGAATCTTGTAGACCTAATCAGCTGACTGAAATTGTTGTTACCTGCATACTTACTGCCTCGGTATCTTGACCTGTTATGTTGAGCACAGCATCTATGACTCCAATAGTTTGACTTGAATCTTCTTTGTAGAACTCTTCAGGAGCAAGGTTCCTGAAAGCTTTGAGAGCTGTCTAAGGTGTTGACTCAAATGTTTCTCAATGACATTGAGACCTTTTTTAAAAAGCTCTTAATTGTGAAGAAACTTTTTAAAATATTGTTTCCAAATCAAGTACTTCTGGATAGTTGTTTTTAATTTAATCAACAACAAAAGGAACATCTCATTTGCTTTCTTTTTAGTAGCCCTGAAATCAGTGGGATTTTGAGTCCTGTGCCTAATTTAATATGAGCAAGAGTGTAGAGGTCTCAGCAAGATAGAATATTGCAGATGGACTCAAGTAGTGAACAAAAATAATGGATTTGACATTCTGAATAGTTTTGTTTAACAGTGCACACTTTCATGGACTTCCACTGAAACTGCAATGTTCAGAGCTGCCAACATTTGCCAATGGGAATCTGACCATAGTTTTAACTGAATGCTGCTGTCTCTGGGCAACAACGAAGATGCAATATGGTTTCTGAAACTGAAGGCAAATGTGGCATTGATATTACATGATGTAGCTCTGAGCTACTGTATCTGAATTCTGATTATCTATTGAACATTAATGCAACTTAATTTTAGTTACATTTTTCATAGTTCACAACAATTTAATTTTGATTTGGTGAATTAGACTGAATGCCTCCATGGCACTAATTTATTTAGCAATTGTTGCCAGTTTTCCTCTTAAAATATAAAATTCTAAAAATTGTTGCACAAAGTATTTATTTTTCATTTAATTCAGAGATATTTTCAAAAAGGAAGTGTTGACATTGGAGAGGGTTCAAAGGAGGTTCATGAAAAAGATTCTGGGATAGAAAGGCTTATATGAGGAACATTTGATGGCATTGGGCCTGTATTCACTGGAATTTAGAAGAATGTAGGGGTATTTTAATGAAACCTGTTGAATGTCGAAAAGACTAGATAGAGTGGATTTGGGAAGGATGTCGCCTGTAGTGAGCAAGACCAGTGGACACAGTCTCAGAGTAGAAGGATGTTCATTTAGAATGGATATGAGGAGGAATTTCCTTAGCCAGGGAATGGTGAATCTGTGGATTTTATTGCTAACATGGCTGTGGTGACCAAGTCATTGACTATTGGCTAGAGATTGATAGATTCTTGGTTAGTCAGGGCATGAAGGGTTATGGGGAAAAGGCCAGAGATTGGGGCTAAGTGGGAAATAGATCAGCCATGATGAAAGGGTGGAGCAGACTTAGTGGGCCAGCTGGCCTAATTTTGCTCCTATATCATATGGTCTTATGGTCTAAGATGAAATGTATCGTTGGCAGGAGCATCAAAGAGACCCTGTGTTGGTAATAAGCTTAGCAAAAATGACATGCACAGAGCATCAAGTAGGGAAGACTTTGTTAAACTATATGTGGTATTGGTGTGGCCATACCTGGAATATTGCTCGAAAGCTGGAGTTCTAGTCCCCTAATTTGAAGCAGATCCAATGTTCACTTGACTGAATGTCTAAACATTGGGGTTGTCTTATGAGGATTGCCTTAGTAGGTTTGGCCAATAAAGTACTTTATTGATCCCGAGTGGGAAATTCTTTTGCCAGCAACATTTTAGACAATAGACAATAGGTGCAGAAGTAGACCATTCGGCCCTTCAAGCCTGCACCGCCATTTTGAGATCATGGCTGATCAATTCCTATCAATACCCGGTTCCTGCCTTGTCCCCATATCCCTTGATTCCCCTATCCATAAGATACCTATCTAGCTCCTTCTTGAAAGCATCCAGAGAATTGGCTTCCACTACCTTCCGAGGCAGTGCATTCCAGACCCCCACAACTCTCTGGGAGAAGAAGTTTTTCCTTAACTCTGTCCTAAATGACCTACCCCTTATTCTCAAACCATGCCCTCTGGTACTGGACTCTCCCACATCTGGAACATATTTCCTGCCTCTATCTTGTCCAATCCCTTAATAATCTTATACGTTTCAATCAGATCCCCTCTCAATCTCCTTAATTCCAGCGTGTACAAGCCCAGTCTCTCTAACCTCTCTGCGTAAGACAGTCCAGACATCCCAGGAATTAACCTCGTGAATCTATGCTGCACTTCCTCTACAGCCAGGATGTCCTTCCTTAACCCTGGAGACCAAAACTGTACACAATACTCCAGGTGTGGTCTCACCAGGGCTCTGTACAAATGCAAGAGGATTTCCTTGCTCTTGTACTCAATTCCCTTTGTAATAAAGGCCAACATTCCATTAGCCTTCTTCACTGCCTGCTGCACTTGCTCATTCACCTTCAGTGACTGATGAACAAGGACTCCGAGATCTCTTTGTATTACTCCCTTACCCAACTCTATACCGTTCAGATAATAATCTGCCTTCCTGTTCTTACTCCCAAAGTGGATAACCTCACACTTATTCACATTAAACGTCATCTGCCAAGTATCTGCCCACTCACCCAGCCTATCCAAGTCACCCTGAATTCTCCTAACATCCTCATCACATGTCACACTGCCACCCAGCTTAGTATCATCAGCAAATTTGCTGATGTTATTTTCTATGCCTTCATCTAAATCGTTAATGTAAATGGTAAACAGCTGTGGTCCCAATACCGAGCCCTGTGGCACCCCACTAGTCACCACCTGCCATGCCGAGAAACACCCATTCACAGCTACCCTTTGCTTTCTATCTGCTAACCAGTTTTCTATCCATGTCAATGCCTTCCCCCCGATGCCCTGAGCTTTGATTTTACCCACCAATCTTCTATGTGGGACCTTATCAAATGCCTTCTGAAAATCGAGGTACACTACATCCACTGGATCTCCCCCGTCTAACTTCCTGGTTACATCCTCGAAATACTCCAGCAGATTAGTCAAGCATGATTTACCCTTGGTAAATCCATGCTGGCTCGGCCCAATCCTATCACTGCTATCTAGATATGCCACTATTTCATCCTTAATAATGGACTCTAGCATCTTTCCCACCACCGATGTCAGGCTGACAGGTCGGTAGTTCTCTGTTTTCTCCCTCCCTCCTTTCTTAAAAAGTGGGATAACATTAGCCATTCTCCAATCCTCAGGAACTGATCCAGAATCTAAGGAACATTGGAAAATGATTACCAATGCATCCGCAATTTCCAGGGCCACCTCCTTTAGTACCCTAGGATGCACTGTCTTCCACTGTCTTTTCTGCTAGGCTATCCGTCCAGTCAACTTTGGCCAGTTCCTCCCTCATGGCTCCATAGTTTCCCCTGTTCATCTGCAACACTGACACCTCCGAGCTGCCCTTATCCTTCTCAAATTGCAGATGAAAGCTTATCATATTGTGATCACTACCTCCTAATGGCTCCTTTACTGCGAGATCGCTTATCAAATCCCGTTCATTACATAACACTAAATCCAGAATAGTCTTGAATTAATTTTAATAATTAATTAAAACTTGTAATAATTTTAAAACTTAACTAATAATAAAGTACAGAATAATAATATACACAATAATTTACCAATGTGCAATAATGTACAAAATAATAAAACAGACTATTGTACTATGATGTGTGTTCTCTTGTCGCACAGATGAACTGTTGTATATGCTTATTGCATTTGGTAGGATTTTCTGCAAAAGCAGAGCAGAGTAAAGGAGTGTTTGAAAGAGTGCCCACTGCTTATTCTGTAGGAATTTTGAAGGAAAAGAGGATAAAAGTAGAAAGTGAGAGGATATTAAGATATTTCCCCGCCGTGTTGGGGGGGGTGGGAGATTGTAAGAAGGAGATCCTGAACTTGGATATGCAATTTCAGAATAAGAGGTGCCTATTTAAGGTTGAAGACGATATTTTTTCTGTTCAATGAGGAAAGCTGATCGGTACGTGTTAAAGTAATGACTAAACTAGGGATCTAATTATATTTTCTCAAAATTATTGATGATTCGACAACTCTAGAAAATGCTTGGTACTGGAGGAGAGCATTTGGCTTGCTGTGCCTGTGTCATTAAAAAGTGCCCACCTTCCAGTATTATGTCTGTTGCCTTGCCAATCTCAACTTTTCAGCTGCACATCCAAATATTTTTTAAATGCAGTGAGAGTTTCTGCCTCTACCATCTTTTCAGATCAGAAATTCCAAACATCTACATTTTTGAGGGGGGGGGTGGATTTAAAACAAAGAAATCTTTAGTTTTCTCATCGTTTGAATTTAAATCTATGTCCTGTAGTTTATGAGCTGTTCGGGTAAAGGAAATGCTGTATCCAGACCGTCATGTTTTAATACCTCTCAATTAAATCCCCCCATCAGAGAAAACCACCTTAACTTATCCAATCTTTGTTTTTCATCTGCTGATAATGTCATCTTAACTCTGCTTGCATCCCCTCCAGGGCAATGGCATCTTTCCTGTAAATGTGGTGACCAGAACTTGATGCAATACTTAAGTTGTGGTCTAACTGATATTGTAAGCAGTTGCTGCATTACATTCTTGTACTGTGTGCATCATTGAATAAAGGAAAGCATACTATATGTCTTTATATCTCTTTATTAATCTGACTTGTTATCTGGTTAAGGACTTAAACATATTTTGCTTCCATACAACTCAGAATCCTATCATTTATGCATTAATTTTATGTTTAAAAATTAATCAGTTAAAAGAACTAAACAAAATTTGTATTTGATCTCCATTTTCATTCTTAAAGCTCTGTGTGGCAGTTAGAACTGTAAGCCAAAATTATGCAAATTTTCATATGAAACTAGAGTTTGGCTGTGCTAGACATTGCATTTTAAGAATAATTCATTGTGTGAAGCATTCATGTCCTTGACCCATTTCATGATGCAATTTTAACTCGGTTCAAATGAGAACGAATGTAAGGAAGAACGAAATAATTGTTACTCCAAATCCAATGCAGCACAAAAAAACCCACAATAATATAAGGAACACAAATATAAATACATAAGATAGCTTATGTACCTTGATTGTATGTCCATAAAGTGATGCTACAGAAGGTGTTTGTACAGAAGGTGACTCTGACAGGAAATGATAAAGTGGTGGTTGTTGGGGGGGGGGGGGTGTTAGTGGGTGGAGGTGGTGGTGTTCAGCCTTACTGTATGGGGGAAACTGTTTTTAAGTCCAGTGGTCCTGGCTTGGATGCCACGTGGTGTCCTCCCTGATGAGAGTGGGACAAACAGTCCATGAGCAGGGTGAGTAAGATCCTCCTTGATGATACTGTCCTTTTTCCAGCACCTTTAAGTATGTAGTCCTTGATGGCGAGTAGAGGCATTGGTGAGCTTTCTTGACAGTGTTCCCGAGACCATGAGAGGTTGTGTGAGATGTGCACTCCCAGGAGTTTCATGCTGCTCACAGCTTCCACGGCTGTGCTGCCGATGTAAAGAGGAGTGTGAGTTCTCCTGAAGTCAATAGTTATCTCCTTTGTCTTGTTGACATTGAAGAAGAGGTTATTTGTCTGGTAACAGGCCTCAAGCTCTTCCACATCATCTGTAGGCTGTCTCAATGTTGTTGGCAATGAGCCCCACCGTGCTTGTGTCATCGGCGAACTTTACAATGTTTTTACTCGGGTGTTTGTCCTTTTTGTCGTGTATGAGCAGAGTGTAGAGCAGAGAGCTCAGCACACAGCCCTGTTGAGGATGATTGGGGGGGCTGGGGATGGGAACGGTTGTGCATCCTATCCGAGGTCTGTTGATTAGGAGCACAGCTCCCAGTTGACTGAGGAGGAGGAGTTTGTTCCCCAAGGTCAGTGGGACAATAGTGTTGAATGCTGAACTGAAATCCAGAAATTCTGACATAAGAGTCCTTGTTTGATAGGTGTATCAGGGCCAGGTGCATGACTGATGCTATGGCATCTGTTGTAGAGTGGTTCTGTTGGTAAGCATATTGGTGTCTAGTGTAGCAGGAATGGAGTTTTTTCATGAGTGCCTTTATTATCCATTCAAAGCACTAAATGGTTGCCGTTCGTGTTGTTGAACTGCTCTCTCGTCAGGTACTGCTGGGTGGTAGTCACTTAGACTGAAGGTGTGGAGTTCTTTGGTATAGAGATGACGGTGACTGATTTGAAGCATGTGGGGACAGAAGCCTGGATGAGTGTAGTGTTGAAGATATCAGTGACATAATGTGCACACTCTGAGTACTCGTCCTGTGATGTTGTCTGGCCCGGCCACTTTACAGGGTTGACTCTCTGCAGAGTCCTCCTCACATCTGCTGCTGTTACAGACAGCGGCTGCTCACCTGGAAGAGAGGTACATTTCATGACTGGTGTTGTGTGCATGCTGGGAAGTATGCGTCAAAGTTGTTGAGAGCATCATGGAGGGACACATCGCTGGTATAGCTGATGCTGTTTTTCCTTTTGTGCTCAGCAATGCCCTTGATGCCCAGCCACATACATCAGACGGGTGTTACTGAACTTTTTGTGTGTAAGAAGGCAAAGACAGCCAAATGCCTAGGATAAAGTTTCTTCTGACTGCTCCGGGAACTGTTCTGTCTCCAGACTTGAAGGACTTTTAGTAAGGAGCACACCTTTGCATTTAGCCATGGGACCTGGGTGGGCTGAGAGATGCGGTTTTAGAAGTAAAACTTTGAGGGAAACACATGGAATACCGTGGATTCGACTCTACTTTGTCTCTAGGTCCCCGAGTTCAAACTAAGCCAACAAGAATTTCTTACTTTCAGCTAATGGCTGCCAGAACAAATTGTCCATATTTCGGCACAGATTGGTTGCATGTTAGACCACCATATGACCTATTTGGCAAATGAAAGCTGCTGAACTGCCCTCTAGTCTGGAGCTGAGTCATCCCATTGATAGAGCAATATGTACCTTAGCAAGGGAAGCAAGCAGTAGTCGGCCACATAGATCGTTAGATTGCACCTTCAGTAAAATAGGACTTTCCTGATCTTGGTCTGTCTTTGCCCATAATCAATGCCATTAGGGGAGAGTGAGGGTGCATCATTTAATTCTGCTGCTGCGAGGTCACAGTTGCCAGACATTGGCTGTTGAATATGTGGGTTTCTGCCAGCCCAAAGATGTGCTGTTAGATTGGTCATAAGAAACTGCAGAAAAAATTACCTCTTCGTAAAGGTATTGGTTTATTGTTGTTGTCACATGAACTGACATATAATGAAAATCTTGTTTGCATGTCATGCGTGAATACAACAGGGCAGTGAAAAGAGAAACAGAATGTAAATGAATCGTAAGGGGAAGTTGATGGGATTGCTAAACTGGGAACTGGCATGAGCCCCGTGGCGGCTGCTTGTATACAGAAGAAACCGATTTGTTTGATTTTTAATCTAGTGACATCCACTAGATGGCATTGCAGTGCAATCAATTCACACCTGCATATTATTACAATTAAAGTGCCTGCTCAAGAACTGGGATGGAAATCTACATTGAGATGTAAGGAAAATTACTCTTTTAAAGTTTTTTTTAGAAACTACAGTAGTGCACAGTGATTTTAAATTTCATAAAAATGCAACTTACAAAGGCCTATATTATCTTTTTTAAATGGGGTGCATCTTAGAACCTTTCATCATCCTCCAAGCTGTCTTCACCCTTCTCTCTACCGGCCTGCTCCACCTGCCTTTTTTATATCTGACTCCATCTGTCATCCATCTGCAGCCAAATTCTACTCCTCCCCAAACTAGCAGGATCTGCCTTTCATCCTTTACCTTGGCCTCTGTCTCACCACTTCCCCTCTTGATACCGACCATCTCCCCTCCCTTCATCCTGATGTAGTGTGTAACCCAAAATGTCACCCATTCTTTGTCCCCTCCCAACAAATGCAAATCAGTCTGCTGACTTGCTCCATCAGACTGTTGCTCTGAGGACTCTATCACGTTCAGTCCGTGCAGAAATCCTGAACTTGACGTGTGTGGCTGCTATATCAGATATGGGGCTCCATTTTGTAGAACTGCCAGTAGAGCTCATGACAGACTTCAGATTCCCATTTTTATGCTGGTGACAGGACACTCTGCTTCTTGATGCCATTGGGGGTTGTAGGACTTTCCTTAGCTGTCTTGAGTTTAATTTATCATTTTTAAATGTTCTGCTAATTTTTAATTTTTTACTTCTATCTTTTTAAAAATTATTTCTGAATGCCTGAGTTTCCAAAGCAGTCTCAGCTGATAAAACTGGAGCTTTGGCTTCATCCGTTGTCAGATTTTACAGGTGCATTTCTGGGATGGGTGTTGTGCTTCTGTGCAGCTCAAGCCAGGTTGCTTAAGCATCAGATACATCCATTCAGCAGATGGCCTTTTGCATCCAGACCAGATAAATTTGGATGTCTGCTCTGATGGTGAAAGTGGGTTGGTGTCAGCAAGTTGTGGTAGAATTGTTAGATTGACAAGAGATAAACTCTTGATTAGATGTTAGTGACTTTTTAACTTTACGGTGTATTGTCGTTTAAGCTGGAGTGACATAATAAGTCAAAATTTCATCAAAATAATCCTTCCTATAAATTGATCAGAAAATAATATGCCAAGGTTGCTCTATGGTGTTAGAAATTTGTTTGGCAATTATAAGTAGTTGTAGTGATGTAGGCATTCTGAATCTTGCCAATATTGTGAAGCCTTGACTATTGATCTAGGTACTCATTTAAATTCCATCAGGTCAGTTGTGTTATTAAAATATAATAATTAAATAATAAGTAGTAATGATTAGGGGTGAGGTAAAGAATCACTATTCATCAACTTTTGCACTTTATTATTCTCCTCCATTTCTTCCCCCGCTCGCCTCCCCCCACCTTTCAGGGTGCTTAACTAGAACAGTAGCAAACAAAATTAGACATCACGACACATAAGGTGATCTCAGGGGAAGTACCCAAAAGTTTAACTACAGAAGTAGGTTTTGAGAGCGAGAGAGGGGGGGCGTATTTGGAGAGAAAATTCTCAAATAGTGACCATGAAATCACTGGATAGTCATTAAAACCCCAATTGAATTACTAATGGTGGGGAGAAATTGCCATTGTGCTTGGAATCACCACTTTTTGATCCCAAGTCAAAAACTCTGTTGACTTAACTGAAACAATCAAGCAAGGATCACTTAATTTGGTGGCAATTTGGGATTGCAAATAAATACTTTTCAAGCCACTGTTAGTAACTTGCTGTGAACCAATATACAGTGGCATGCAAAAGTTTGGGCACCCCTGGATTTCTGTTACTGTGAATAGCTAAGCGAGTAAAAGATGTCCTGATTTCCACAAAGCATAAAGTTAAAGATGACACATCTCTTTAATATTTTAAGCAAGATTACTTTTTTTATTTTTGTCTTTTACTGTTTCAAAGTAACAAAAAAGGAAAAGGACCCGAACCAAAAGTTTGGGCACCCTGCATCATCAGTACTTAGTAACACCCCCTTTGGCAAGTATCACAGCTTGTAAACGCTTTCTGTAGCTAGCTAAGAGTCTTTCATTCTTGTTTGGGGGATTTTTGCCTATTCTTCCTTGCAAAAGGCTTCTAGTTCTGTGAGATTCTTGGGCCGTCTTGCATGCACTGCTCATTTGAGGTCTATCCACAGATTTTCGATGATGTTTAGGTCGGGGGTCAGTGAGGGCCATGGCAAAACCTTCAGCTTGCACCTCCTGAGGTAGTCCATTGTGAATTTTGAGGTGTGTTTAGGATCATTATCCTGTTGTAGAAGCCATCCTCTTTTCATCTTCAGCTTTTTTGCAGATGCTGTGATGTTTGCTTCTAGAATTTGCTGGTATTTAATCGAATTCATTCTTCCCTCTACCAGTGAAATTCTCCCTGTGCCACTGGCTGCAACATAAGCCCAAAGCATGATCGATCCACCCCTGTGCTTAATAGTTGCAGAGGTGTTCTTTTCAAGAAATTCTGCACCCTTTTTTTCTCCAAACATACCTTTGCTCATTGTGGCCAAAAGGTTCTGTCTTATCAGTCCACAGGACTTGTTTCCAAAATGAACCAGGCTTGTTTAGATGTTCCTTTGCAAGCTTCTGACACTGAATTTTGTGGTGAGGATGCAGGAAAGGTTTTCTTCTGATGACTCTTCTATGAAGGTCATATTTGTGCAGGTGTTGCTGCACAGTAGAACAGTGCATCACCATGCCAGAGTCTGCAAAATCTTCCTGAAGGTCTTTTGCAGTCAAACAGGGGTTTTGATTTGCCTTTCTAGCAATCCTGCAAGCAGTTCTCTGGAAAGTTTTCTTGGTCTTTGAGACCTCAACTTGACCTCCACAGTTCCTGTTAACTGCCGTATCTGCCATATCTTAATTACATTATGAACTGAGGAAACGGCTACCTGAAAAATGCTTTGCTATCTTCTTATAGCCTTCTCCTGCTTTGTGGGCATCATTTATTTTAATTTTCAGAGTGCTGGGCAGCTGCTTAGAAGAGCCCATAGCTGCTGATTGGGATGAGGTTTGAGGAGTCAGGGTATTTATAAAGCTTTGAAATTTACATCACCTGGCCTTTCCTAATGATGACTGTGAACAAGCCATAGCCCTAACAAGCTAATTAAGGCCTGAGACCTTGGTAAAAGTTACCTGAGAGCTCAAATCTCTTGGGGTGCCCAAAATTTTACATTGTGTTCCTTTCCTTTTTTTCACTCTAAAGTTGTACAAAACAAAACTAATACTCTAATCTTGCTTAAAATGGTGAAAAGAATGTTTCATCTTTAACTTTATGACTTTTGGAGATTAGTTCATCTTCTACTCACTTAACTATTCACAGTAACAGAAATTTTGACCAGGGGTGCCCAAACTTCTGCATGGGAATAAAACCCCATCAAAGGTGTTAAATGCATTGACGATCTCACGGAGAGAGAACAGCCACAAAAGTGGCTGAAACGAGTTAAGATAATATTTTTTTTAAAGACTTGTGTATTCATGAACTCCAGAAGGTAAACCTATCACAAACGAAGAGAAAACCTGTGGATGCTGGAAATCCAAGCAATATACAAAATGCTGGAGGAACTCACCAAAGGGTTTCGGCCTGAGATGTCGACCCAGATGGACTGATGAAAGATTTCGGCCTGAAATGTCTGACTGCTTAATTTTTTCCATAGATGCTGCCTGACTTGCTGAGTTCCTCCAGCATTTTGTATATGTTGTCCATAAAGTAAAAGAGGTTTTAAATGCTGAGATATATGGAGATTTAATAGGTAGTATAAACAATGAAAGTTACAGTGGAAATACTTTAAAACCTGTTTTTAAATGGCATGTCGTTGATTTCAGCAATATGGGGCACAGACTGGGTTTAGAAGACTTTTAGGCTAAGTTACTTCAGAATGAAGCAGAAATAAATGAAATGCGGGATGAGAGTAAGGAGAGTGAAGGGAGATGGATATAGATCAGCCCAGTAGAAGGAAATACAGCTGACGTTCTTGAATTAGGACACATGTTGATGAGTCTGTGGTTGAAAAGAGAATGCAGTGAAATAATGAGAGGATGTGGTTAGCATTTGAAAAAAATGTCTGGATTTTTATGTCAAAATATCCTAAAATTCAAAGAGAACCTGGATTTAATAAGAAAGGATAACTCAGGTGTTCTTTTGAGATCATTATTTTATCAGATTTGTAAGTTATCTTGTTTAATCAAATTCACTTTTGCAATGCATATTCAAAGTTGAAAGCTGTTTCAAATATTTCAAATAACATTGCACAGCAAATTTTTGCTTCCTCAGTGTTTTTGGTTATGATAGACCACTTGAGGCTGAACACAAGTTTAATTTCGGACTACTTGTATCATGCAGGAATTTGGAAAAATGAGAAATAAACTTCTATTGAATACAAAGCATTTAATTGCATAATGGTGCTGAAGTCAAAAATGTTGATGATTTTCATTTGTACCTAAGTATCTGAGGCTTCTCGCTTAAGTGTCTGACAATAATCAGCCACCATTGATGAATTCCGGTTACCCTGATAACATTTCTCTTGGTGAAACCTTTCACCAAACTCATCACTGACAATGCCAAGATTTGCAGGGAAGAAATCTAAAGGGAATGCAGAAAATGAATTTTTAGTGACGTGCGCTTCATCGTATCGAATACTTGAAGCATGGTTGCCAACCAGCTGCACATTTATTGCTTTGTAGTTGCCAAAGAAATTTTCAATAACATCCTTGAAAGCCTTCCATGCGATTTTCTCCGGTCCCACTAGAAGTTCTTTGAATTGTCTGTCATTGATGACCTGTTTGATTTGTAGACCAACAAAAATGCCTTCCTTAATCTTGGCATCAATTATTCGGGGAAATATCTGTCTCAAAGATCAAAATCCTTCACAGAAATTTTTGTGCTTGATGACAGCAGATTCCATCCTTGCAGTCTTGAACATTGTAATTATGCTTCTGGCTTTGACAAACCCAAGTTTCTGACCAGGTCATTTAACTCAGATCAAGTTGTCAGATGAGGCTAACACAACACAAGGATTCAAAGTCTGTATCAGTGTTATTTTCCATTCTTGGGTCATGTATCATGGCATCTTCGTCTGCCTCCTCTAGACTCCAGGTCTCTGGTGGCTTCGGTACTAGAAGCCTATTGACGTGCAGCACAGGTCTTGTGGCTGAAAGGAGATTGAGATGTTGAAAGAATTTCTTGTTTTTAGCAGAGAAACCAAACACACTGGTTAGACAGATGTCACATGATTCTTCTCTTGCCATATTCTTCAAATATAAGGAGCCCAGGCTTTGTCTTGGCCACCAATTTACACCCAAAATACAGCGTATAGGCTTTCTTAATAAGAGGAGTCATGCTCAGTCTTTGAGATATAAGCATATACAGTCGGCCCTCCTTATCCACGGGGGATTGGTTCCGGGACCCCCTGCAGATACCAAAAAACGCGGATGCTCAAGTCCCTTATTTAACATGTCTCAGTGAAGTGAACTTTAGGACCTGGTGGAACTCAGGACCCGCCGCCCGCAGTGTTTCTGTTCCGTTGACGGAAAACGATCACGATTGAAAATGAAGTGGAAGTAATAAAGCGATCGGAAAGTGGTGAAACACCATCGGTCATTGGAAAAGCGCTAGGTCAATGATGGGAACAATTTTAAAGGATAAAGTGAGAATAATGAAGCATGTGAAAGGACCTGCTCCGATGAAAGCTACAATTATTACTAAGCAGCGCAGTGGTTTATTTATTGAAACACATATGTTTCTTAAGTGTTTTATATGCATAGAAAGGTAAAATATATACTATATACTAAGAGAAACGTTTGACTAACTGACGCCAAATAATACCTGATGTACCTGTTCCGACTTACGTACAAATCTGACTTAAAGACTGCCTGTACTTTAAATCATCTCTATATTACTTATAATACCTAATACAATGTAAATGCTATGTAAATAGTTGTTATACCGTATTGTTAAGGGAATAATGACAAGAAAAAATAGTCTGTACATGCTCAAACAACGAGTGCTGGAGAGCGAACTTCCGTGTTTTCCGGATCCGTGGTTGGTTGAATCCGCACATGTGGAACTCAGGGATAAGGAAGGCTGACTGTTCTCGCTACAAGTATAACAGTGTTGCGGCTGTTGCAAACTGGGTAAGACATTTTGCAGTCAGAATTACTGCTGATAATACAATTAGCTTATTATAATGAGTGCACACAATATGCTATGTGCATAGAGCATGCACATCAATGTGATCACAAACGTGTAAATGCAATGTATAGAATGATGCGTGTGTGGTGCTTTTATAGCCTCTCTAAAGCCAGTCCTATCATGCAGCATCCACCCTGCCTAATCATGCCCAGGCATGCCTGGGCAAGATAGAAAACCTTTCAGTATACATTGTAGGCAACATATA
Source organism: Hemitrygon akajei (assembly GCF_048418815.1). Lineage (NCBI taxonomy): Eukaryota > Metazoa > Chordata > Chondrichthyes > Myliobatiformes > Dasyatidae > Hemitrygon > Hemitrygon akajei. Next base: position 43,335,820 of record NC_133132.1, on the reverse strand, counting down.
GGCAGTTTTTTTTTTCAAATTGGTGCTTGATAGGGAAATTACTTGATGATTTTCAAAATCAGCAGCCCCAAATCAATATGATACATCTAAATGTATTCAGGAAGCAAAATCTTTGTTACCCAGAGTAATTACCAACAATATTTACATTAATTGACAACATTCATTCATCAACAAATGTTGATCAACGAGTTTGTGAGGTTGTCACTTTGGTACTGTAGAGCCATATGAGTGGATTACAGTATCTGAATGGAAATGAGTATTGATCAGGTTTAGAACATTAATGAAAGCCACTTTGTTTTTGGCTACAATTTGACAGCTTTCAAGATCATTCACTTCTCAATCAAGCCGAAAAGTTACCAGATTTATTCATAGAACATAGAATAGTACAGCACATTACAGGCCCTTTGGCCCACAATGTTGTGCCAACCCTCAAACCTTGCCTCCCATATAACCCCACCCCCCAACCTTAAATTCCTCCATATACCTGTCTAGTAGTCTCTTAAACTTCACTAGTGTATCTGCCTCCACCACTGACTCAGGCAGTGCATTCCACGCACTAACCACTCTCTGAGTGAAAAACCTTCCTCTAATATCCCCCTTGAACTTCCCTCCCCTTACCTTAAGGCCATGTCCTCTTGTACTGAGCAGTGGTGCCCTGGGGAAAAGGTGCTGGCTGTTCATTCTGTCTATTCCTCTTAATATCTTATACACCTCTATCATGTCTCCTCTCATCCTCCTTCTCTCCAAAGAGTAAAGCCCTAGCTCCCTTAATCTCTGATCATAATCCATACTCTCTAAACCAGGCAGCGTCCTGGTAAATCTCCTCGGTACCCTTTCCAATGCTTCCACATCCTTCCTATAGTGAGGCGACCAGAACTGGACACAGTACTGCAAGTGTGGCCTAACTAGAGTTTTATAGAGTTGCATCATTACATCGTGTCTCTTAAACTCTATCCCTCGACTTATAAAAGCTAACACCCCATAATGCTGTAATGCGTTCAGCTGTATTCCAATCAAAAGCCTAATTGCTGAAATTATTGAATGAATGAAACTACAGCTTGCAAATATAAAATGATTTAATGTACAGGCAACACATTACAGGAGATTATATTCTTAGAAATCAATCTGTTTCCTAACTTTTCATAACACAAAACTGTAACTGCATATTTGTCAAGGAACACAAATGGGGGGACAAAAGCTTACTTCCTCAAGTTCCATGAAAGTGAAATTTATTCCACAGTCGCATTTGTTTTTGCATAGTGATTTGTGAATTACTTGAACATCTCCATTTCTCTGACAATCACCGAAGTCACATCATAAAGACATGTGCTTTGCCTGCTGCTCTACTCTCTCTACACCCATGAATACATGGCTAGGTACAATGCAAATGCCATCTATAAATTCACAGATGACACAACTGTTGTCGGCAGAGTCTCAGATGGCAATGAGGTAGTGTACAGGAGTGAGATAACTCATTTGGTTGAGTGGTGTTGCAACACCAAGGGGAATTTGAGGGAACGCACATCGAGGGAAGGGAGAGCATTTTCAAATTTCTGAGTGTCATCATCTCTGAACATATATCCTCGGCCCAACATATTGATGCAGTTACGAGGAAGGCATGCCAGCAACTATATTTCATAAGGAGATTTGGTATCTCCCAAAGACTCCAGCAAATTTTGGCAGATGTACCGTGGAGATCATTGCCGTCTGGTATGAAGGGGCCAAACCACAGTATTGGGAGGGGGGGGGGGGGGGTGTGGAGCTGCAGAAGGTTGTAAACTCAGCTATCATGGGCACTAACATCCCCAATATCTAGAGGCAATGCATTAAAAAGGCAGCATCCATCATAAAAGACCCCTGCCATCCAGGACATACCCTCTTCTTAGTACTGTCATCAGAGAGGAGGTACAGGAGCCTGAAGACACATACCCAACATCTCAGGAAGCTTTTTTTCACTCTGCCATCAGATTTCTGAACTGTTCCTAGCCCATGTACACTATCTCACTATTTTTGCTCTTTTTGTATGACTTATTTACTGTGTGTGTTTTTTTTTTTAAAAATCACTAATTTCTGTCACTGATACTTGGTGTGAAATAAGTAGCAAGATATATTGGAAGTGTTTTGCTTACCGTGGTTTCAAGCATTCAGGCTTGGAGATGCAGGAAAATGCTGGGAGAGAAAATTAAGTGATTTCATTATTTCAACAAGAAGTACAAAGTATTTGAAGGTATTGACAATCAGAAGACTAAGACATAGAAGCAGAATTAGGCTATTTGGCCCAATGAGTCTGCTCTGCCATTTCATCATGGCTGGTCCATTTCCCTCTCAATCCCAATCTCCTGCTTTCTCCCTGTAACTTTTCACGCCCTGACTAATAAAATATTTATCAACCTCGCTTAAATATACCCAATGACCTAGCCTCCATGGCTGCTGGTAGCAATGAATTCCACAGAGTAACCACCCTTTGGCCAAAGAAATTGCTTCTCATCTTTGTTAGAAATGAGCATCCCTCTATAGTGAAGCCATGCCCTCTGGTCCTAGACTCCCTCGCCACAGTAAAGATCTCCACATCCACTCTATCTTGGTCTTTTCAACATTCAATAGGTTTCAATGTGATTTCACCCTGATTTTTCTAAATTCCAGTGAGTAAATGCTCAGAACTATTAATAATCTTGAATGTTACAATAAAAATGAAGATTTGGATGATGTAATTGTGGAAAGCATTGTATGAGAAGGCAGTTCATTATCTGCACTGGTGTCTGTGCTAATTTTGTTCATTTACTGATAATCAAAAGTATGTGTACACTGGATGAATTCTATAACTATTACAAACTAATACACAATTTTATAGTACTGTGGTAGTATTGGTTGATTACTGTATTTCATTTGAATACTTGTTTCGCAGGCTACTCAGTTAAATGGTAGTTTGTCTTTTCTTAATATACCTTTGAACTATTTCCATGAACACATATACATGTTATCAAGTACACCTGTAAACGTGCTTATTAATGCAAATATCTAATCAGCAAATCATACCGCAGCAACATAGTACATAAAGGCATGCAGACATGGTCAATAGGTTCAGTTGTTCAGATTAAACGTCAGAATGAGGAAGAAATGTGACCTAAGTGACTGACCGTGCAATTACTGTTGGTGCCATACGGAATGGTTTGAGTCTCTCAGAAACTGCTAATCTCCTTGGATTTTCATGCACAACAATCTCTAGAATTTACAGAGAATGGTGCGAAAAACAAGAAACATCCAGTGAGCTGCAATGTTGTGGGCAAAATTAATGAGGGAGGTCTGAGGAGATTAACTAGAATTTTTCAAGCTGACAAGGTGGCAGTACATAAAGTAACATGGGTGTTACAACAAAGGTGTATCATGGAGATCATGCTTCTCTCCTCATTGAACACTATCTTCCCAACAAAATGCATCTCTTTATAATTTTCTGTGCTACATGCATTTGAATCTACTAGACAACTTCACAGACCCTTCTCTTGCCGACTTGCTGTGTTTCTACCATATTTTGTGTGTGTTGCTCAGAATTTCCAGCCTCTGCAGAATGGCTTGTGTTTATCATAGTTTCCTGATATTTTGTAATGGCCCTGCTGAAATTTTTATCCTTTTGATTTTGACAATTCTAAATGTTGGCATTTTCTACAAACTTTGGAATTTACGTACAAAATTCCCCAGTCCACAGTCATGCCAGCTTTTTGTTATGGTCCTCCACTGTTCTTTTATTCATTCTTGGAAAACGTTGCTTATTTCCATTTGAAACGAGGATGTGAGGGCTATGACTGGTGGAATTTTTGTAGTGAAACTGGTTGCATAAAGATTGATATAAAGTTTTGAGATTTTGATCTGTTGAAGTTACAGGAATACTGATAAGTACAGATTGGGATTGTGTATAATTTGGTTGATCTATAACAGTAGTTCCCAAATTGTGGTCCATGGACCTCTCGGTTAATGGTAGAGGTCCATGGCATAAGAAAAGATTGGGGAACCCTTATTCTGTAAGCTTGCTCCCTTTAGACCATAAGACATAGGAGCAGAATTGCGCCATTCAGCCCATTGACTCTGCTTCGACATTCCATCATGGCTAATCTCAGATCGCACTCAACCCCATCTACCTGCCTTCTCACCGATCAGGAAATGATCAACTTCTGCCTTAAATATATCCACAGACTTGGCCTCCACCACAGTCTGTGGCAGAGCATTCCACAGATACACCACTCTTTGGTGAAAAAAATTTCGAACGTCACCCCTCAGTCTTGAAACTGTGCCCTCTAGTTCTGGATATCCCCACTACAGGAAGTATCCTCTGCACATCCACCCCACGTAGTCCTTTAAACATTCAGTAGGTTTCAATGAGATCCCAAACACGTTATTCTAAACTCCATAAGCTGCCAAATGCTCCTCATATGTTAACCCCTTCATTCCCAGAATCTTCCTTGTGAACCTTCTTTGGGCTCTCTCCAATGACAACACATCCTTTCTAAGATATGGGGCCAAAAATGTACTTCTGATATTGGTAATTGGGGATTTTGAAGGGATTACAGGCAGTTCCCGGTTTACGTACGAGTTCCGTTCCTGAGTCCGTCTTTAAGTCGGATTTGTACATAAGTCGGAACAAGTACATCCTGTATTATTTAGCGTCAGTTAGTCAAACGTTTGTCTTAGTGTATATTTTATCTTTCTATCCATATAAAACACCAAGAAACGTATGTATTCCAGTAATTAAACCACTGCGTTGCTTAGAAATAACTGTAGCTTTCATCGGGGCAGGGCCTTTCACATGCTCCATTATTCTCACATTATCCGTTATCCTTTAAAATTGTTCCAATCGTTGATGGACTGTAGCCTAACGCTTTTCCAATGACTGATGGCATCTCACCTCTTTCCAAACGCTTTATTATTTCCACTTTATTTTCAATCGTGATCGCTTCCCGTCAATGGAACAGAAACACTGCGTGCGGCGGGTCCTGACCTCTGCCAGCTCCCGAGGTTCGCTGGGTCATAAGGACCACCGCACTGAATTCCCCAGGTCCTAAACTCCACCGCACTGAGACAGGTTAAATGGGACAAGTGGGGGCTGTGCTGGGTTTGGGTATTTGATCCTCCACAATATTCCGCGTGAGAATTTAAACTGGAGGTGGCTGTTTTTTTACGAGGTCGAGTTGCGAGCTCGACATCAACCCGGCACGGATGGTACGGGAGTCAATGGATCGACATCAACCCAGCATGGGAGCGGTCTGTCATTAAATCCAACTCGGGGACCTCCGTTCTTGAGCCCAGCGTTGATCTCACTGCACCACCTGCTGACTGGAACGGTTTGGGGGGGGGGGGGGGGGTGGTTCAGGGTGAATCTTTGAATCTTACTAAGAAAGATTTAAGCCAAATACAAAGTTAAACACTCAACACAGTATCAACGGCAACGACTTAAAATAGTGGACAGTATTGCGATCTGACTTAAAATGGTGGATGCCGTTCTCCTTCCTCGGTTTCGTAAGTATGAGTTGTCCGTGAGTCGGACATCCGTAACTCGGGGACTACCTGTACTAAAGTATCCCCGATAGTTTACACCTTGTGAGTAAAGTATACAATAAGCATAGCATAAAACATCGGAGCAGAATTTGGCAGTTCGTCCCTTTGAATCTTTTCCGCCATTTGATCATAGCAGCTTTTGTTTTTGTTGGCAATGAATGATTCAGCTTGTAGATTAAGTACTGAATGAGGATTCAGGAATGCTGATCTTCAGTGGCAAAGAATAATCCAGCCAGACAGTTAGAGGCCAGGTGCATCACAGTCCTAACTCAGTGTTGTTTGTGGTACAGAGGTTTTGTGAAGTCGTATAATAAATCACTCAATGGAATACATGTGTTGTCTAATCATGCAATGTGGTCAATGGTGGTCGCTGGAATATTGTAAGTGAGTGGCTTGCGAATAGTAATATTATTTAACATTGATTTGAGCTGGTTACACAGTATTGTCGATTTGTGCTGATGTGGTGTGCATGTTATTTCTCATTTATCAGGCCAAGTTTGGGAGTTGATGAGGTCTTGCTTTGAGGGACATGCCTGCCTTTTCACCTGAGGAGTTGGGTATGGAACTAGATAGTGATTCAGCCGGTAGGGTAGCTCTAGTTCTGACTTTATGATGGTGGTTTAATATTTCATGATAAAATCTTTTTGGTGGGGTTTAAGAGGACAGGCAGATGGTCAGAGGTGACATCTACTCTTTCAATCTGAGGATGACATCTAGATTCATGGGATGAGTGTTTATATGTGATCCTTGGTTAAGTGTTAGACTGTATACTGTAATTGAGGTTGGCCATTCTGGAAGCCATTTTCAGTCAAAATGAATGGCTCTTGAAAATTAACATCTCATCAAACTGGACAAGAAGGTAACGATTTGATCAAGTATGTTACTATTTTATGAAAGGAATTTAATTTCAGTATTTGAATAATTTTTATTAAACTATGCTAAGGATAGCATGCTTGTAAGGGAATGATCACTATGAACTTACCATTAACAAAGCTTTGTCACTTACAGTTTGTCTCTTGATCTGTTCCAATTGTTGGTGATTGAACCCTATGTTTGAGAAATATTGTATCATGTGTATTCATTTGTCTCTTCTCTGCTAAATTTGTGTCAGAGCCAAGATAAATCTTGGAAACGAGAATGTAGAAGCATTATAATCTGGTAAGATCTTAACAAAAAAAATTAAGGATCTTTTCAGAGTAATTTGTCTATGATGTGGCAGTAAATCAATTAAAATACTCTAAGTTTTAACTAAGTTTCAAATGTGACTTTTGATACTGTAAAATCTGGCTGTACACTATATCCCAAACTTTTTAATGCCATGGAACCTTACCATTAACCAAGTGGTCCATGGACCCTAAGTTGGCCCTGCTGTAGAATGTGTTTTTAATCATAAAATTGATGGTACATTGCGAGCCATAAAGAACATCATCTTTTTAACAGACTTTGACTACACTGGCATTTTATAGAATGTCGCCGATTTTTAAAATATAATACTGAATTTATATTGAATATTTTCTATATACTTTTGTTAAGTTTTCTGATTATGCTGGCAACAAGGCTAGATTTTAGTGTTATAGTTTATGCTCAGTTTTATTGAAAACACTCATTTTCAGCTGCATGGCAAATTTGCATTTTGGCATTAACTTTGTTAATGAAATTAACTTAAATCAAATGTTGAGTAATTTAGTTCGTGCAGATACTTGGTACATCTGCAACTTTGACACATGCTGATATTGAATAGCCTGTTAACTACTTTAGAAATTTTGCACATTTCTGTGGAGTTTTAAAGAGTGGTTTGTAATTACAAAACTGTGACAGTTTCTCATTTGCATATCATGTTATTGTGAAACAGTAATTGCAGTTCTGAATAAGCCTCAGGTTGGGGTATGATGCTGATGTTCACCATGCCTGGTGCATTAAACTATCTTAGCATTTGTCATTAATGCACAAAGCATTAAAATTCAGACATATCTGAGTCTGAAAGGATAAAAGAATTAAGGATAATGAAAAATTTGTCTATTTTTGCCACCATTTTTTCAAACTTTTTAATCTTATTGATTAATAAAAGTGAAAATGTTTATGTATATGTTTTCCTGAGTAAACAAATTTCATGTGAGAGGCACCCTGAGGATCATGAGACAGTGAAATCATTGAAGTAAGATGAAGGGGTCATAATGAAAAGGAAAAACATGGATACCTAGAGTAGGCTAGATACTCCACAGTCTTGAACATTTGGCTGCAGGAATTGAGGAAAGAAACTACAAAACTTAATTTAGGAATTTAATGAACATTCTTCCATTAACATCCTAAACTTCTGCTGTCAACTTGCCAAACAATAAAATTGAGGTAAAGCTTACAGAACCTCAGCATTGACAAAACCCAAATGCTTGTCCTCTGTCAAAAATAAATTCTCTTTTTTGCTTCTATCCTTTGAGTCATGCTTAAGCTTGATCGAATAAAGCAAAATGCTAGCTGAGTTTTAGATGCCACTTCCAGTCCAATAGACCTGCATACTTCCAGTTCCACAACAACGACCTTTGCTGTGAAGTTTTCAATCATAAACCATGCCATCTTTAGACTTGGTGTTTCATGTATGCTCCAGGTGGCTTCCTGCTCTCAACTGAATGTGAAATCATCTTGGCCAGAATTCCACTGGCCACTTTCCCATTTTGTTTGCCCAGTTTTAGACCGTAGAACCATGATGTATGAGCAAATTAGGATATTTGGCTCATGGAGACCTCTGCCATTCTACCATGGCTGATTTATTATCTCTCACAACCCCATTCTTCTGCCTTTTCTCCGTAACTTTGATGCCCTTACTAATCGAGAGCGCATCAATCTTCGTTTTAAATATTCCTGATGACTTGGCCATCATATCCATCTGTGGCATTGAATTACACAGATTCACGACCCTCTGGCTAAAGAATCCCTCCTCATCTCTCTTCTAAAGGGACACCCTTCTATTCTGATCCTGTGCCATCTGATACTAGGCTCTCTCATTATAGGAAACATCCTCCCCACGCCGACTCTTTCCAGGCCTTCCAATATTCGATAGGTTTCAATAAGGTCATCCTTCATTTCTCTAAACTCCAGGTACAGGCCCAGAGCCACCAACTTGCTACCAACTCAATATGCAAGTTGGCCTTTGTGAAATCCTACACAAGGATTCCCAAATCCCTATGCACCAATACTCCCTATTTAGAAAATAGTCGTCATCTCTATTCCTTCTACCAAAATTCATGATCTTACTGCAATTTTCTATGCTAGATTCCATTTGCCACTTCTTTGCCCATTCGTCTAACTGACAAACTTTGCTGTCTAATATCGTGATAAGAATATGAATAGCAGGAGGAGGAGGTAGATTGACCTATCAAGCCTTTCCTGCTATTTATTGAGATCATGGCTGATCTTCTATTTCAATGCATTTTCTAGCACTATTCTCATAATCTTTGTCTTTTAATATACAAAAATGTATGACTATGTGATTGACCATAGCCTCCACAGGCTCTCGGCCTGAAATGTCAACTGTTTACTCGTTTTCTGTAGATACTGCCTGACGTGCTGAGTTCCTTCAGCATTTTGTGTCTTTTCCTGCGAGTGAAGAAATGTTTTGTTGTTCCAGTCCTGTATTCTGAAATCATAATCCCCTGGATTTGGACTCCTTGGCCAAGGAAAACATCTGCCCTGCAAAATGCCTGAATAAACTTTTACAAATTTTGTGTGTTTTGATGTGATCTCCTCTCATTTTACTAGAGAAAAGTGATAGGGGGTCTCATTAAAACAAACAAAACTTTGTCTTTCATCTGCCATTTGAAGCCTCTTTACATCTACCTCCATAATCACAATCTTAATAAGTTTAGTATTGCTATGATGTAAACTCTAAAGAATACCAAGCAATATACACAAAATGTAGGAGGACCTCAGCAGGCCATGCAGCATTGATTCCAGAGAATCTAGTACCAATTCACTATTTGATCTTGTGATAAAGCAGTTATCCCTGCAACCAGTGAAATGAAACTTCACTGCATTTCCTTAAAGACAAGTCCAATAATTTTGGGGGGATTTTGGAGGCCAAAACTGCACATAATACTCCACCAAACCCAGTAACAATTGGAAACAAACTCCTTTCTACATTCAAATCCTTTTTGTAATAAAGGTTAATATACAATTTTATCTTTTAATCTCTTGCTGCACTTGCATGTTGTCGTTCAACGACTTTGGGATATTGAGGGGTACCTCAATACCCCCTTGTGCAATTGGATCCTGGATTTCCTCTCTTGTAAACCCCAGTCTGTTTAGATTGCCAAAAACATCTCCACACAGGGATATGTACTTCGTCCCCTGCTCTACTCGCTTTACACCTTTGGCTGTTTGGCTAAATACAGCTCCAACACCATATACAAGTTTGCTGGTGACAACACTGTTGTGGGTTTTACCAAAAATGTTGATGAATCAACATAAAGGGGGGAGATTGAAAACTTGGCTGAGTGGTGTAATAACAGCATCCTCTCACTCAATGTTAACTAGACTGAGGAACTGATAGATTTCCTGAGATGGAAACCAGAGGTCCGTGAGCCAGTAATCATTGGTGTATCAGAAGTGGAGAGGGTCAGTAACTTTAAATTCCCGTGTGTCACTATATTTATATGATGGGTCCTGGACAGGTCCTCTGAGATATTTGTGAAGAAAGCACAACAGCACCTCTACTTCCTCAGGAATCTGCAAAGATTTAGCATGTCATTAAAAACCTTGGTGGACCTCTGCAGATGTCTGGTGGAAAGTGTGCTGACTGGCTGTGGTACGGCCTGGTATGGGAACACTGATACCTTTAAGCAGAAAATCCTACAAAAGGTAATGAATTCGGCCCAGTACATCACAGGTAAAACCTTCCCAACCATTGAGCACATCTACATGAAACATTGCCATAGAAAAGCAGCATCCATCATCAAAGATCCGCACCATCCAGACTTTTTTTTCTCACTGCTGCCATCAGGTTCAAGAACAGTTACCACCCCTCAACCACCAGGTTCCTGAACAAAAGGAGATAACTACACTCATCTATTATATATTATTTATTTTTATTCTACTTCGAAACACGTGCTCACAACTTGTAGTTCCAATCTAAAGTGTGCATCCTTATTTTCCTAAATCCACCTTGCAGGTTTGTAATTGTGTACAATATTGATTTAACTTGGTGTGTGTGTGGGGGTGGGGGGAGGGAGTGTGGTCTGGGTGAGTGACGAGTGTGATAACCAATAGAAATATCTCCCCTTGTACAAGATCTTCAATCCATGGTACATCCCCTTGTCAAGCAACCAGGAAGCAACAACCATATAGAACTTCGAATGTCACATGACCCCAGCTGACTACTTAGTGACATATCATTTTTGGCTATGTTACTAATTGTTACTAACTGTTGATGTCAACTTTCCATTTTCACTACTTCTTCCTCCCAACCATTGAGCACATCTACATGAAACATTGCCCTAAGAAAGCAGCATCCATTATCAAAGATCCTCACCATCCAGGCCATGCTCTCTTCTTGCTTCCCCCTTCAGGTAGAAGCCTCAGGACGTACACCACCAGATTCGAGAATGGTTACTACCCCTCAACCATCAGGCTCTTGAACTAAAGGGGGCAACTAAACATTTAAGGACTCTTATATCTTGTTATTTCTTGTATATGTTGTTGGAACTTGTTATTTATTGCTATTTATTTATATCTGCATTGCACAATTTGTTGTCCATTGATCCCGTTTACAGTGACAGTTCTATAGATTTGCTAAGTATACCCGCAGAAAAAGAATCTCAGGGTTGTATGTGGTGACATGTATGTACTCTGATAATACATTTTACTTTGAACTTTGTCTCACTGTTTAACAAATACTCTTGATAAAATAGAGTAGATGAACTTGCATTTCTTCTGCATTATACTTCATCTGCCTTGTTCTTACATACTGACTTAGCTTATCGAGAACTCTTTGAAGCCTCATTTCATCCTTCCCCATAACCCTAATTTTAAATAGTAGATGTATATGACTAGCAAATTTGGAAACATTATGATCCCACTAGGATCAAAGAATAAAGAATGCTAATGTTTTGTTATATTGTAAAAAAAAATTGAGTTTGGTCTGTGAGTAAGTATCTCACGATAACTGATAAAGAAATTGTATCTTACAATCTTTGCCTCGTCTTCCTACTATGTATATTTTCTCATTAACTGCACTCACTTTAAAGTAGTATTTTGTGTAAGTTATATCAACCAGGACTTTGTCTAATACAGCTGTTTGCATTGTGTTATTCATGAAATCATTGTGTTTCAGATTGGTGATATAGGCATGGTGATTCGTGACTACAGTAACCATAGGCAGCTGTTTTTGCAAGATGCAAAGCTATTTGTAATAGGAATAAAGCCTACCTTGTTTTTAAATTGTGTTTTTGGTATTAAAGGTTCCTGGTTAGATTATAGACATGTGATGCATTTGAAACACTTGCATGCAAAAACCATGCATAATTTTTGTTGAAATGTTAGAATTAAGAAAAGAACATCTCATTACTTCAATTTCCTAATGTTACTTGGATATAATTGGTCTATAACAGTTTACAAAGCACGTCTGGGCAGTGACTTCTTTGTGTAACTGGGTACAAATTGAAAAGTTTGATTTCTTTACACTTTTCTTTGGTTTTGATTTAAGTAATGAGGCTTTTGGAAATGTTAACAGCTCACAGCATGACTTACCTTCCCCTTGATTTTTCAGTAGCACCTCTTCCTCCAGAGAGTTTCAGCACAATAAAAGCAGAGTGTATTGATGTAATATGTTGCCAAATATGAAATTCATACAAACCATTTGAGTCATAGTTCATGCTTAGGCTGGCAATTTTCTGCTTGTCTTTTTATTTGCTCCTGGATGGTAAGTGTTTTTGAACCTCAATTCCTGCAACCTTATATCATCCATTGTTGAACATCATTTTAATTGTAAAAATACTCCAACCAAGTAGCATCAGTGGTGATAGAAACTCAATTTAAGTATAGTTGCTGACCTTCCATTATAATTTTCTGGTTAGCAACAGGCCTGTATTACTCTATCACTACTGATGCAAGTAATTCAACAGAAAAAAATACTTTTTACCTCTTCTGTTTTGGCTTTCATTATTTGCCTTATGTGTTTTTGCAGACCTTCATTGTCTCAAACTTGTTTTGCCCCTTTGATCTGGTCTTCCATATGGTAGTCTTAATGAAGGTGGAAGTGAATAGAGAAATCTTTGTCGTCATGTCGGCCGTGACTACATTGATGAATTTACTCTCGAGCAGTCTGAATCCACTTTTGTCACTTTGTGTTGTCCAGTTTAACAGTCAGTGTGGTACAGACCTAAACTCATTGACCCTGTGCTTGTCTTTTTGTGGCTTTATAATTCCTATCAAATTTAAGGCCTTGCTCCCCGGCCATCTCAAGAGGTTGATCCCAAAGCCCCATCCGATGCTCTACTGAATGCAAATGCCCCTTTCTTTTAAATATTTGCTTATTTTCCAAACCAACTCAAAAAGATTTTTTTTAAACTTAAAACATAAGTGGTGTGCTTCTGGCCCTCAGCTAAGGACATGCAGAGCCTTTGGTCCCCCTGAGTTGAATACTGCAAGCAGAGTCATGAAGGCCAGATGAACTGAATTTGAAGAGGGTTTCCTGGCAGTCTTCAGTGGAGCCATCAGCCAGATAAGGTCAATATTCTGCATACATCCACTTGGACTTCACAGTCCAACTTGGGATATACCATCTAGCAAAAATTAGTAGAATCTAGAGGATTAAGCAGCTTTTAAAAACTAACTTAAGGCAACTAAAAAAAAAGCAAAATGGAGAAAGAGAAAAAGATTAAATATGAAGGAAAGCTAGCCAATAGTATAAAATAGGACACCAAAAGCTTTTTCTCAGATATAGAAAGGATAAAAGAGGCAAGAGTGGATGGCAAACTACTGGAAAATGGCGCACGAGAGGTAGTAATAGAGTACAAAGAGCTGGTGGACAAACTCATAAGTATTTTTCTTCAGTCTTTACTGTGGAAGACACCAGCAATATGCCAGGAATTCGAGAGTGTCAGGGGGCAGAAGTGAGTGTAGTCACTATTACTAAGAAGATGCTTGGGAAGCAGAAAAGGTCAGAAGGGAGGTAAGTCAACTGGACTGGATGAACTAAACCCCAGGTTCTGAAAGAGGTAACAGAAGAGCATTAGTAGTGATCTTGTAAGAATCCCTAGATTCTGGAATGGTGCCGGAGGACTGGAAAATTACAAATGTCACTCCACTCTTTAAGAAGAGTGGGAGGGAGGTAAAAGTCAGGAAATCATAGACCAAGTTGTCTGACTTCATTGGTTGGTAAGATGTTGGAATCCATGAAAAACAATGCGGTTTGAGGATACTTGAAGGCTCATGATAAATTAGACCTAAATCAGCATGGTTTTCTTGAGGAGAAATCTTGCCTGGCAAATCTGTTGGAATTTTTTGAGGAAATAACCGGTATGATAGACAAAGAAGAGTTAGTGGATTATCAGAAGGCCTTTGGTAAGGTTCTGCACATGAAGCTGCTCAACAGGAGCCCATTGTATTTCAGGAAAGATACCAGCATGGACAGAGGATTGGCTGACAGGTAGAAGGCAGAGTCAGAACAAAGGGAGCTTTTCCTGTTTGGCTATTTGTGACTGTTGGTGTTCCACAGGTACTGGTGTTGGGTCTGCTACTTTCAAGTTATATGTTAATCATTTGTATGATAGAATTGATGGCTTCTCCACAAAGGTAGGTGAAAGGGGCAGATAGTGTCGAGGAACCAGGGAGTCTGCAGAAGGACTTCGATAGGTTAGGAGGGCAAAGAAATGAGATATACTTCATAGGGACATGTATGGTCGCGCACTTTGGTAGAAGGAATTAAAATGTAGACTATTTTTCTAAAAGGGGAGCAAATTCAGAAATTGGAGATGTGGATGGGCTTGTGCAAGATTCCGTAAAGTTATCTTGTCAGACTGAGTCTGAAATAAGGAAGGCAGATGCAATGCTAGCATTCGTTTCGAGAGGGCTAGAATATAAAAGCAAGAATGTAACGCTGAGGCTTTATAAGGCATTGGTCAGACCACATTTGGAGTATGTGAGTAGTTTTGGGCTCCATATCTAAAGGAGAATGTGCTGGCATTGGAGAGTTTCCAGAGGAGGTTTACAAGAATGATATTGGGAATGAAAGGGTTAACACGAGGAATGCTTGGCTTTGGTCCTGTACTCACTGGAGTTGTGAAGTATAAACGGAGATCTCACTGAAACCTGCCAAATATTGAAAGGCCTGAATGGAATGGGCATGTAGATTCTGGGAGAGTCTAGGACCCTTTCAAAAACTGCCCTTTCAAACAGAGATACGGAATTTATTTAGCTACAGGCGGTGAATCTGTGAATTTCATTGCTGCAGACCACTGTGGAGGCGAAGTTATTAGGTATATTGAAAGTGGAGGTTGATAGGTTCTTGATTAGTAAGGATGTCAAAGTTTACATGGAGAAAGCAGAAGACTGCAGCTGAGTGGGGAAATAAATCAACTATGATAGAATGGTGGAGCAAATTCAGTAGGCTGAATGGCCTTTTTCTGTTCTGTTTTACGGCCTTGTATTGGAGCAGTTTGGTGAATTATTAAAGAGAGCACTTGCATCCACGTGGCATATTTCATGGCCTTGGTCATCTGCAAAGTGTTTTCGATCTTATGACTAGTTTTGAAATATGTCACTATTTCAATGAGACAAAGTA
Source organism: Hemitrygon akajei (assembly GCF_048418815.1). NCBI lineage: Eukaryota > Metazoa > Chordata > Chondrichthyes > Myliobatiformes > Dasyatidae > Hemitrygon > Hemitrygon akajei. The sequence continues at coordinate 43,320,501 of NC_133132.1, read as the reverse complement.
GTGGTCAGTGTGGGTGCAAAAGTATTGAAACATCCAACGCAGCAGTAACCACATAGGTTTGAAGTTAATCTCATCTTCTAAATAATGCCATGACGTTTTCGTTGTCCCTCTGAGAGTAGAGAATGGGCTTCAGTTTCATGTTCTATCACTTGGCTTGATTGACAATCCAGTCCACTCCCACTACTCCCTGAAGAACTCCGGAGTCAGCTTTTGCACTTGATTCAGTGCACTAGCCTAAATGTTGTAGACTCCTAGAGAATCACAGTACAAGTACACTATAGCTCAGTCTTCAACAACTTTGTAACTGGGTACTGAAGTGTTGTAAATGTATGAAATTTAGAGCACAGCATGGAAATGAGCTCTTTGTCCCACCATGACCATGCTAACCTTTTAGCATGTGTTCACTAATCCTCTTGGCCCACATTGGGTCCCTATCCTTCTATGTTTTACCTGTTTAGATATGTCTAAATGCACCATAAAGTAGTAATTCTATGTGATCCTACCACCTCCTCTGGCAGCCCACTCCAGATCTCAACCAATCTGGTTTTTAAAAAATCCCTCAGATCTCCATTAAAACTCCTTACTCTCACTTTAAAGCTATGTATGCCCTCTTATTTTTTTTAAATAAATTCATGAATTTGTAGTTATACAGGCAGCCCCCGGGTTACATACAAGTTCTGTTCCTGAGTCCGTCTTCAAGTCGGATTTGTACGTAAGTCAGAACAAGTACATCCGGTATTTCAGTATTTAGCGTCAGTTAGTCAAATATTTGTCTTAGTATATAGTATGTATTTTACCTTTCTCTGCATATAAAACACTTAAGAAATGCATGTATTCCAATAATTAAACCACTGCAATGCTTAGTACTAATTGTAGCTTTCGTCGGGGCAGGGCCTTTCACATGCTCCATTATTCTAATTTTATCCTTTAAAATTGTTCCGATCGTTGACTGACTGTAGCCTAACGCTTTTCCAATGACTTATGGTGTTTCACCTTTTTCCAAACGCTTTATTATTTCCACTTTATTTTCAATTGCGATCGCTTCCCGTCAATGGAACAGAAACACTGCAGGTGGCAGGTCCCAAGCTCCGCCGGCTCCCAAAGTCCGCTGGGTCCTAATGACCACCGCACTGCGACAGGCTAGATGGGACAAGTGGGGGCTGTGCTGGGTTTGGGTATTTGATCCTCCACGATATTCCACGTGGGAATTTAAACTGGAGGTGGCAATGTTTTTTTTCACGAGGTCGAGTTGCGAGCTCGACATCGACCCGGCACGGGAGCGGTCTGTCATTGGATCGAACTCGGAAACCTCCGTTCTCCAGCCCAGCATTGATCTCACTGCGCCACCAACCGACCAGAATGGGGGTGAGGGGCGGGTGTCAGGGTGAATCTTACGAAGAAGAATTTAAGCCAAATACAAAGTTAAACACTCAACACAGCGTCAACAGCAACCACTTAAAATGGCGGACCGCGTCGTGATCCGACTTAAAATGGCGGACCACATTGCGATCCGACTTAAAATGGCGGACGGCGTTCTCCTTCCTCGGTTTGTAAGTACGAGTCGTCCGTAAGTTGGACGTTCATAACTCGGGGACTACCTGTACTGCATATAAACAGGCCATTTAACCCAACTTATCCATACCAACCAAGATGCTATCTAAGCTAATTACCTTTGCCTGCATTTGGAGCACATCCTCAACCTACTCATGTCTAAATGTTCTTTGAAACATTGTAATTGTACCTTCCTCTGGCAGTTCAGTCTATATAATCACCACCCTCTGTGTGCAGAAAAACTTGGTTCCATCTGTCTTTTCCCTTTCACTTCAAATCTGTGCCATCTAGTTTTAGACGCCCCTGCCCTGGAAAAAAGACTTTGACTATCTCCCCTATCAATACCGCTCATTATTTAAAAAGGAACAGACCCGGCCGCCCGTGATCTATGCGGAGCACAATGCCAAATTAAACCAATCCCTTCTGTGTACACACCATCCATATTACTCCTTTACTTGCATATTTATCTGCCTATCTACAAGCCTCGTGAAAGCCACTTCCACTATCATCCTTGGCAGCCAACCTACCAGTGTTAAAACAGCTTGCCCTGCATCCCCCTTCCCCTTTGAAGTCACTATTAAGCTTTGATACCTGCTCATGTTCATTTGTTGCAGGAAAATTCACTAGCTGGGTAGGGGGTGGATGGGGATATTCATTGGGGCAATTTTGAATTTCCTCCACATTAAAGTAAATAGCAATAGGTCAGCCACACTACCCATATGTCCATTTTTGTGAATTCAAATTAAAATGCAGTCTGCATAAATCCAACTTTTTGTGTCTTTGATTCCTACATAGTTGTGTGAAAGTGAGTTTGTGAAGTTTTTAATCTTGAGTGAAAATTGTAATCCTCGTGTACAAACGCTCAGTGAAGGTAAAAAAAATATTGCAATATTATTTTGCTGCTCTGTAACATTTAGCTCTGGGGTACATGCAAATTGTGTGGTATTTTATTGATTGCAGTGTGGAGGAGGTGTGTAACATAACAGTATATGGACAATTAATATTTGCAATGGAAATACGGTGGATTCTAGTTAATTGGGCTGCCAGTTAATCAGGGCAGCTACTTATGTGGGACAATTCTGAACAAAATCTAATAGAGGAAATGGCTGGGATTCATTATGGTGCTTAATTGGGGCAGGATACTGTTGCTGGACAGCTTCTAACTAACGTCAGACACATGCACTTGTGTAGCCGTTAGACACTACACCCTGCTTAGAGCGAACAGTTTTTAAATAGTGTCAGTTGTGAGTGCTTGTGTTCAAAAGGCAGTATTTTTATATAAAAAACAGGAAGACAATTCAGAATTGTTTTGCTCACCATGTTTTCAAACATTCAGGCTTGGAGATGCCAGAAAAGGCTGGGAATTAGAAATTGCCAAGAATTAGAAGGTTCTTTGAATGGAACATCTTGAATGTTACAATTTTAAAAAATGAAGATTTAGAGGATGCAGCCATTGATAACACTGTATGAAGGCAGTTCATTATCTGCACTTGGTGTCTGTGCTAATTTTGTTCATTTAGTCAATCAAAAGAACGCGAACACTGAATTTCTCTTACTATTAGAAACTAAACCACAGTTCTGTAGTAGTATTGGGTGTTCTAATTTGTTCTATATTTCATTTAAATGCATAATTGGTTACTCAATTAAATGATAGTTTGTCTTTTTTTAAATACTGTTAACTATTTGCATGAAACTTCAGCTAATTGAGCCAAAACTGTACCTATTTTTGTGGCATTTTAGGCAAACATTTTGCTTTGAATTTAAGGGACCATAGTCTACTATGTATTTTCTTACAAACTGGTCATTCTTTATTTGAATGTAAATAATTCTTTTGCCACTAGAACTTGATTTGCTTTCTGATACATAAAATGAAAATAATGAAATTTATTTGTAGCATAGCAGAGAACCAAGTTAAAATGTATCTGTCAGTCATGTAAACTTACACAAATTAAACAGAAAAAAACTTTCTAAATTATGAAAGGGAGAATGTTAGCATTCTTCCTGAAAATTAGTTCCTGAGCTATACCAATCTGACTTGGGAATTGACACTCAGTAGCCACTTTATTAGGCAGAGATTCTCTTCTGCACACCACTGTTGTAATGGTGGTTATGAGTTACTGTCGCCTTATTGTCAGCTTGAACCTGTCTGCCCATTCTCCTCTCACCCATGTCATTATTCACATAGAATTGGTGCTCAGTAGATTTTTTTGTTGTTTGCACCATTCTGTGTAAACTTAAGAAACTGTTTTGCGTGAAAATCTCAGGATATCAGCAATTTCATCGTCTGGCACCAACAATTATTCCACAGTCAAAGTCGCTTAGGTCATATTTCTTCTCCATTCTAGTGTTTGGTCAACTATCTCTGCATGCTTTTATACGAAAGGTACTGCCACGTGACTGGCTGATCAGATATTTGCATTATTGAACAGGTGTACCTGATGATGTGGTCCTGAGTACATATGCCTAGAAATTAAATTGAAAATCTGTTTTTAACCTTCTATCTTCCGGATGCTTTGTTCATTTTGGAGAATTAAAGGGAAACCTGGAAGACATTGTTCTGGGACTGGCCATAATTGGTAATCCTGGTCAGTTGTTACCAGCATTTGTGATCATATCCAGCTGTATCCTTCTTGACGAATTAGAATTTCAAATCTATTTTCATTCCTAAAACAGACTCTTTTCTTTCTTTGCTGTTTAATGACTTTTGATCAAATAATTCAACATTAACTTGTAATTTGGTGCATCAGGAATTTTAACTTGTGAGTGACCTTGTGTTGAAAATGGTTTAGGTTGTCTAATTTTTTGTGGAAAATATCTAGGTAAATTACTCACAAGCCAAATGAAGTTTGGGTGCAAGTGATCAAACATTTAAAGAATATCAGAATTAAGAAATAATTTGGAATATTTTAACCTCTAAAGTAATTGCAAAGCAGAACATTACAGAAAGAGGCTGTTGACAGTACTGTAGATAGGTTCAAGGGGGAAGTTGATGAGTTTCTGTACAGAGAAAAGATTAATAGGAAGATGAATTTGATACATACTTAAAAAAAAGTTTGTCATTAAAATTTAGACAATTTTAGTATAGAATTGTCTATCCTTGAAGTACACATGAGACCTTGGCAGGATAGTATAGCAATTAGCGTAATGCTGTTACTACACCAGTAACCAGGGTCAGATTCTGCCAGTGTCTATAAGGATTTCGTGTGTGTTCTTCCCATGACTGAGTTTCTTCTCGATGCTTCGGTTTCTTTCCACATTTCACTGATGTGTGGTTTAGTAGGTTAATTGATCACGCGTGTGTAATTTGGTGGCACTTTCTTGTTGGGACAAAAGGGCCTGTTCTGTGCTTATCTCTACATTAAAAACAATAAAAATTGTACCATTGTCAAGAAATCAGGGCCCGCTTCAGTTCAAATGATACTAAGTTTACAAACAATTTCTAAGTGAACAGATATTAATCTTATGTTCTTTAAAATCCCAAGGAATTTTTGTATACACAAGAGAGCAGATGGGATCACCTTGGTTTTTACTTGTTATTCGGAGTAGAGCTCGTTGATCATAACCTTTTATGCCACAATTTAGTTCGACTTCAGTTTCTCTTATTCAGGTCTCTAAAATAGAATGCAAACTTATAATTTTTTGCTTGGAATCAAATAAATTTCACCAACTGCTAAGTTATTCCAGCAAATAAGGAGATATCTTTTCAAGGGATGAGGAAACATTACTTTGTGAGTGCCTGCCTTGCCACTGTAGCAATAATAAATAGCTTTGTGTAAATTTGATCAGATGAAGCTTGTTTTCATTGTAATCCCTGTTGTAAAACAAATAATGAAATCGGATTTTTCTTCACATAGATAAATTTGACCAGTTTTGGGCCATCAATCGAAAACTTATGGAATATCCTGCAGAGGAAGGAGGATTCCGCTATGTTCCTTTTCGGATATATCAGGTGATAATCTTCTTCACGTGTAATTAAATTTTTTGTTGTTCCTATGGTTTGAAATAGCATTGCTTTGACCTTTGGGTACTTAAATGTGGTTCTGAAAATTGTCTTGTTTTAAAATGCTAAACCAATAGTGAGAAAAGAGGTACTGTTCTTTTCACCTCAAAAGTAGATTATTTTTAACTGGCCTTTAAGATGCAATTTTCATCTGGTGAATGTCATTGCTTCGATAACTTTTTCCCATCTGGTTTAACAATTCAAACCCATTGCATCGGTGCAATCTCAAGTATGTTTTGGGATGAATGGAATCCTATGTTTAATGAGATGACAAGGGTTTTTAGCTGCTGGTTATACCCTCTTCAGTCTGTGAATTCAGTCATGTTGAACATCAGGAAGTAAAACTACTGTAATTAAGAGTATGCTGGGCCACCAAATTGACAAATTTTCAGCTTTAGTGATGAAAGAAAGGCTTGCAGGTGTTTTGCATATGCTCTATAGTTGCGTCCAAATAGCTCAGTTATTCTTTTCATGATTGTAAATTGCTCATCTTCTAATTCAGATTTTTGGCTCGGCATTCACAGTACTCACAAAATAGTGCCATAGTTTGAAAGACTTAAAAACTGCTGCACAACATTGTGTTATTTCTTCACTATGTGTGTACTGTTTTAGTATGTGCAAAGAAAGGAGTGGATGTCGTGTATGATAAGATGTTATTTTGAACCTGTATTTTCATGAGAAATTTGGATTGAATCATTTGGAGGTATCTGAGGTAGGATTTGGTAATCGGTTTTATTCTCTTGTATGCATTAGATAAAATAAAGCCCTCAAGATCGCGGCTTCAGTTGGAAGTGTTTAGCAGTAAAGTGATGTTTCATTATTCTGTAGAGTAATTATTCTCCAGTAAAACTCCAGTAATTGTGTGTGTTGCTCCAATAATCTGGTATCCAGTTGTTTGTGTAGGATTCGTGTATCTATTTTCTGTTCGTATTGTATTTTGAGTTACAGTATTTTTTTGTCACGTGGGTAGGGGTGTAGTAGAAATTAATATGTATAGTCATGTATTCATTCTTCGTGTCATTAGTTTAGTTAGAGATAGAGCCTGAGCAGCATTTGTGTGTATCTTGTTGATTGCTAACTTTGCTTATTTCACTTAAATTGTTAATGTCGTTAATTTCACTATCGCTACGCTAGTTTCGCTAATATCGCTAGTGTTGATGGCTCGTCTTTCCAGATTTTGTAATAAAGGATTGAATGTGCTTTTTTTTAACTTGGAACTCAGTTATTTGGAAGTGCGTCACACAGCGTCGAGTCCCTCACTCGGTCTCTCCGTGCTTTTGGTTTGTTCTTCAAGTGACCACTTCAGTTTGGAGATCCTGATTAATCTGCATCTAGATCAATCATTAGTCCTGGGTGTATGGCTGGGTTGAGGTTGGAAACACTGGAGCATGGATGTGATTTCAGGTGGAGCTGTGGTCCAGAATGCTTGCATGTTTCAGCTCACTTTGACAACTGAAACTAGCTGGATTCTATATCATGCCCTCTCTAAAGTCACTGGTTTAACTGAGAAATTTAGAGTGGAAAATCTGTACAACCAAAGTCTTCAGGGTCCTGAATTATTGGAATTTTACTGATTACAGTCTTGAATCATTGCTTTCTGCTAACATCACTGATATAAAATATGTACAGTTTTTACTGGAGTATGTTAAAATGAGTTGGTGATTATAGCAATATACTATCACTGGGCTATCATATTGAATCAAGTGGGAGTTTGAGGATAAGCTTTTTTTCCTCCAAAGTAAATGTTTTACTAAAACGGTTAGCACAGCACTGTTACAGCCTGAGAGCTCAATTCCAGCGCAGTCCTTAAGAAGTTTGTACGTTCTCTCCCTGAGCATGTGGGTTTCTTCTGTGTTCTCCAGTTTCCCCCCACAGTCCAAAGAATACTGGGTTAGTAGGTTAATTGGTCACTGTAAGTTGTCCTGTATTTAGGCTAAGGTTAGTTGGGTTGCTGGGGGGTGCGGCTTGTTGGGCCAGAAGGGTCTGTTCTGCATTGTATGTTTACATTTTAAAAAAGTAATATACAGGGCCAACTACGAGCAGACCTGTCTTTAACACTAACTGCTGATGGTATAGGTGTTTCCCCTGATGACCAGCATTTGACTAGGTATTAGCATTAGCCAAAGACAATAAGCATTAACTGTCTTGTAATTGAACAAAATCAAATTAAGTACAGTGAATTCCGGTTAATTGGGACACATCGGACCAGTACATTTTGGCCCAATTAAACAGCTGCAGTTAGCCTGTTTCATGTAAGTAATTAAAAATGTATTTTTTTAAAAAGACAAACTACCTTTTAACTGAGTAATAATTAGTGTATTTAAATGAAATACAGAACAAATTAGAAGACTACAAATACCTTTATAGGACTGTAAAACTGTACAAGTTCCAAATAGTTGTCAAAGGAGGAATTCTTTCAGTGTAGCAGCCATGCTCTTTTGATTGACTGTAAATGAACAAGATCAGCTCAGACACCTGGTGCAGATAATGGACGTCCTTCAAACAGTATTATTGGCAATTGCGTCCTCCAAATCTTTGTTTTCATTGTAACATTAAAGATGATTGTCGATACCTTCAAATTCCTCGTAATTCCTAACTTGCTGAGCTAGCGAAATCATTTCATTTTTACTTCCAGCCATTTCTGGCATTTCCAAGCTTGAAGGCTTGAAACCGTGGTGAGCGAAGCACTTCCAATTTGTCTTGCTGCTTATTTTTTGTCAACTATCAGTGACAGAAATCACTTTTTTTTAACACAAACATGCAACTGATGCTATCTAAAAACTGTTCTTTCTAATTACAGTGTAGTGTCTAATGGCCACAGAAGTACACACAACTGATGCTAGTTAGAAACTGTTCAGCAGTAATCTCTCCCAATTAAGTGTCATAGTACTGTATCTCAAATAAATGGAGGTAATCCCAGCTATTTTCTCAATTAGTTTTTTTTCTTTGAATTGTCCCAAATAAGCAACTGCCTCAATTAACTGATGGCCCAATTAATACAGTTCCTAGCTAAACTTAGCTTATTGTTCCCTGCTGTATATATACTGTATACACTTAGTATTATTTTAAAATAATTTTAAGCAGGGTTTCCTCAGTTAATGGTAAGGTTCCATTGCATAAAAAAGGTTAGGAACCCTAAAGAAAACTTGTGTTTAAACCTGGTCCCTTAATATCACCTCCCTGAACAAGAAGGCACAGCATTGGAGACATTTATCAGAAGTGCTGTGTACTTGTAGTATAGTGATGATACTTGTAGTATCATCAGGGGTCCCACCCATCCATCCAGCATCCTCTTTGACTTCCTACCATCAGGCAAGAGACTCCAATGCACAGAAGCAAGAAAAGTCAGGATGAGAAACAGTTTCCTCCCCTAGGCCATCAGGCTTCTGAACCCCCTGCCACATTGTATTCAAAACGTCACTCTTTAATCTGTTCCAGTACAATTTTTAATGTTAATGCACTTAAGTTTTTTGTGGATTTTTCTGTAAATTTTATCCTTGCCTTCATAAGTTATTGTGTGTTATGTTTACTACAGTGTTTTACACCCTGGTTCGGAGAAACGTCTCATTTCTATATACATTATTTGACTATATGCATGGATATTGTTAAATGACAGTATACTTGACTTGAAAATGTTCTTATTAATAAATGTTCTTATTATTAGTATTACATAATAGTATTCTGATACTTGTATATTCTGGGCCAGAGGAACTGGAGAGGGAATGTAAAGTTTGAAAGTGGTGTCCCATAGGGATCTGGTTAAGGAATGCTGTTATTAATTCTATGCATAGACTCAGAATCTGGTGATATTGCACAAGTTTTAAGTTACTGAGCAATTGGGTTTAGTTCATAATGTGTAGGACTGCATCAAAATAGAAGAACAAATCAGACGTGGGGTTGATGTAAATGGCAAATTAACAAAAAAAATCAGCTAGTTTTGATAGTACTGACAATGCAAAATTATTAAAAGTTTTAAAAATCTATATGGTTATTAATGCCCTTCAAGGGGAAGAAATCTCATTACATGTGATTCCAGATACATCCCTTGTGATTGGCTCCTAAACACCCTCTTAACTAGCTTAGTAAGCCAATCAGTTGTACCAATATTATGTTTAATTAGAGAAAGAATAAAACTGGACAGACCACTCAGGTGTCATCCAAGCTCCCAGCCAGGTTCCGCACATCTCTCCACAACAGTGGAAGTGTGTAGGTCTTGTGGAAACAATCTGCCTTCATGTCAAGGACATGCTCTGTCACATGCATGTGTGAGACAAACTGCTAAATAAGATTGTCTCAGAAGTCTTGGGCTACGTTGTACTATTTTATATGACTGTGTTTACTGCTGTCTCTTATGTGCTATATGTGCATTGTACTATTTTTGACTGTTGGTATTGTGTTTTGCACCTTGACTTCGGAGGAACACTGTTACGTTTGGCTGTATTCATGTATGGCCGAATGATAAACTTGAATTTGTATCTGCCAAGGGAAGAAAAAACCGAAACTTACAGTTTTAGCATCCAACAGCAGTTTTTATGAACGGTACATGTGGGTTGTACCTCGCCCACTTCCACTGAAGAAGTGTGCTGGCTGACATATAACATGTTTTGGGATGACTTGGGCTTCAAAGTGAGTGGGCCCACAGGCTCTTGAGGTGCAGCGCTAGATGTTCATCTTGGAAGAGAAGTGATGTGCTGTCCTACAGGAGAAAAAAATCTCATCCTCCTTTGTTTCACTTCTGAAATAAGTGATGCTACCTAGACTTCATTTCACCCATTCATTCTTGCTGCAGATTACAAAGAGTGCTGGTCATGAAATCCATGACTAAGCATGTTATTTCTCCTGTACTGTGTCTGATAAAGTGGTGGAGTACAGTGTTTAATCTTCTTAAGTCCATAGAGTTTTCCCAAATTCACTGCTTGTTGAACCTTGATAGACTATTGATGAACAAAAATGGCTCTTAATATTTACCAAAACTCTGTGCAAAAACAAGTGAACAGAAATAAGACATTTAGCTAACAAACCAAGTGGTGGGAAATGAAATTAGTGTTTTTAATTTTATTTAGAGATACAGCACAGTAATAGGCCCTTTCAACCCAATAAGCCCGTGCTGCTCGATTACCCCCATGTGACCAATTTATCTACTAACCCAGATGTCTTTGCAACGTGGGAGGAAACTGGAGCATCTGGAGGAAATCCAGGGCCTTTTCAGATTGCAGTAGAGACCATGTTACTTTGGGCCTGGAGTCACTACTACAAATACTTTCTGAAATTGTTTAAATAACTGATTTTTGCATTCCTCAATTGCCACTGTGGGTTTTTATATTTTTGTCTGGGTCATTAATCCAGGCCTCCCTAAGTAGCCTAGTAATTAAGCTCAGGGTTATTAAATATGTGAAGCACTCTGTAGCAAAGTATCTTCTGCAATTTCCAGTTGTTTTAAACTTTAGCCCACCCCATGCTTGTATAGAATGAGTAGCTATTATGATTTGGAGGGAAAAGCAATTTTGTATCACAAGAATCTGATGTGTTTTAACCATATCGCTTCAATCTTTCTGTCCACTTATTCAGTTCTTTGTGTGTTTTAATGTCTGTTTTGATATGAAATAAACCTTAGTGAAGTGTGTTTTTTTTCCCCCTGCTAACTAGTAGGTCTTAAATAGTTAATAGGAATGGTACTGAAGAGTCTGATCCTGAGTAAAAACTTTGTGGCTGACAGTACGTAACATAGAAGTGGGAGGCATCTGTAATGATGGGTGTAACAAACTTCATGACGTGCTGGTGCTGTTAAACCTGATTCTGAAGTTGCCCTTGCGATTTAACTAAATTGAATAAACGCAGTGAATTTTCTTCTCTGGATGTTAATAAACCAGGTGGGATATGGCAGTAACTTGATAACTTCATGGTTGCCATTAGTTCCTGATTTATTTATAACTTGATTAAACGTTATGTCCCGCCATGATGGGATTTAAACTCATCACTAAGTCAGTGCTCAGGGTTCCAGATGTTCATTAATCACTGCTACCTTACCAAATGTGCAATGCAAAGATTTATTACTGCTCTTGTGTCCTGTACTACCATTTCTAAAGCTCAAAATATTAGTGGATTCTTATTTATTTGCTCTCAAAATTCCACAGAAAAATGTTGAACCTCTGCTTTGGATGCAATTGCAGCCAGACCTTATTTCGTATTGAAGTATCCTGCTGACAAGAAGGCATTTTACCCCAAATAAATAAACTGAGGATATTTATGCCATAAATAGCCTGCCTTTTGCTTTCATTGTGAATAGTGCAAATCATCTTCAAAACCAGGGGTGCTAATCCAGCTGTCCATTGTAACATGGTTTCAGTCTGTGGCACAGACCTACAACACAGATAGATCCATGCATTCTTGTTCATCCTTCAACATCGCTCTAATGTATTTGTTTCCTTCAATACAGGTAGTCATCATGGTGTCACAGGTAGACAGGGTTGTAAAGAAAGATTTTTGCATGTTGGCCTTCATAACTCAATGTATTGAATACAAACGATGGGATGTAATGTTCAAATTGTGTAAGATGTTGGTGATGCCTAATTTGGAGTATTGTGTGAAGTTTTGGCCACTGACTTACAGGAAAGTTGTAAATAAGATTGAAAGAGTGCAGAGAAAATTTACAAGGATGTTGCTGGGACTTGAGTTAAAGGGAAAAGTTAAATGTTTAGGACTTTAGAACAAAGGTTAGGACTTTGTTCATTGGAATGTAGAAGATTGAGAGGAGATTTGATAGAGTTCTACAATGTTATGAGGGGTATTGATGGGGTAAATGTAAGCAGACTTTTTCCACTGAGATTGGGTGGGACTACAACTAAAGGCCATGGGTTAAGGGTGAAATGTGTAAGGGGAACATGAGGGGGAATTTCTTCACTCAGAGGCTGGTGAGTGTGTGGAACAAGCTGCCAGCTCATGTGGTGGATGTGGGGTCAATTTGAACATTTAAGAACAACCTGGATAGATACTTGGGAGGGGTATGGAGGGCTATGGTCCAGGTCCAGGTGCAGGTTGATGGGACGAGGCAGCTTAATGGTTCTTGGTGCTGCTGAAGGACCTGTTTCTGAACTGTAATGTTCTATGACTCTACGATGATGCAAAATAGAACTGCCTCCTACTTTATATTGCTGAGCTTGAAAAGTATCAGCACATTCAGCTAAGCTTTTAGCATTTTCCTTGAGTCTTTATGTTTTCCTTACTGATAATCAAATTCAAGCTTTAGTGTTAGCGGTAAACAGAAGAATATCAAAACTTACTGAGCCCCAGTCTTATTATGGTGAGCCAACAACTGACTCGTGGATTTCTGCAACATCTTTATTCCCTTTTTGATCACTGTTATTAGATCAAAAGACTCTTCAGTCAGTGAGTATGTTCTATTTACCTCATGGAACAGACAATTTTTCTTTACTTTTTTTAGATATTGCTAATTATTTAATAACACATCCATAATAAAATATATATTCATTATCTATACTTCATCTCAAAATAATTGGTGTCTATGACTATATTAAAATGTTTATAAAAGCTTTGAGAAGTTCACTAAATTGAAGCTCAAGGTAAGAACATTTAATAATCATGTGTGGGTACAGTGGAGTAATGGTCAAGTTATTTTGCCAGCAGACAGAATTCCAGACAATTAATATTGAGATAGGAATTCCTATTCCAATGTGGTGGATGTGAAATTTAATTTTTAATAATTAAATTCTAGAATTAAGCTCATCCCAGATGAACAGTGACATTAGAAATCCTTAAGAGGAGGAAAAGAAGCTAATCAGTGTGATTTGTTCCTAGCTCCTCCCTTTAAGGCAATTAGGAATAGACAATAAATGGCTGCCCTTTGAACAATTTTAACATCCCATGAATGAATAATAAAAATGATCAAATAAATACAGCAAAAATAAGATTGAAAAGTGCATTTTTCAGATAAAGCTAATTGTGTATCCGATATAGGTTCTGTATTGAATTTAAATAAGGGACTTTTTTTTTAAAAGGAGGGTGGCAGCATTTTAATTTCTACTTGGCAAACAAACAACTTCTCAATGTGTCCAGGGTAACTCAAACAAGTGTATTTCTGTTGATGATTAAAGAAGTTGTGCAGTTGAAAGTGAGTGTTGTCTTGTCAGAAAGGAAGAGGCATCAAGAAAATCAGTCAAATATTAACGACAGAAATTTTGTTTGTGGCATCATTACTGAGTGGTAATGGGAGCAAGAAATCAAGAAAATCTGAGCAGGAGTAGACCACTCCGCCCCCCCCTGTTCTGTAAGCCTGTTTCACTATTCAATATGGTTGTGGCTGTTTTGCTGTCCTCAACTCCTCATCTGTACCATTTTCCCAATACCCTTAATTCTTCACTCTTTCAAACAAGGTAACATCCATCACCAAAGATCCCACCATCCAGGCCCTGCCATTTTGTTCGCAGCTATTATTGGGCAGGAGCCACAGAGCTTGAAGTCCCACACCTTCAAGTACAGCTATTTCCTATCCATCATTTGGTTCTTGAATAAATCAGCAAAACTCTAATCACCACTACAGCTTAGTAATGCTATGTCCATTCTGATCACTTCACACAAAAATTGACTTTTGTTCCAATTGTGCTCTTTTCCTTGTAAATATTATATATAATTATGTTTAATTTGTTTTTTTCTTGACGCTAAGCTGATATGTGATATGATGCTATGTGCCTATATTGCTGCTGCTATTAGGTTTTTCTTTGCATCTGCGTATGCATGTACAAATGACTGGATGAACTATATTAGTAAGACCTGTAAAGCTGAATTGAATGAGTACACAGTGTAATCAACAGTAAATGTTCAGCTTCCAATGTTATAATGGAAGGAAGGTCATTTTTTAAAGATGGTTAGGCCTTGGGTATTGTTTGAAAAAAATTTGGCAATGATGTCCTCCTACAGCTGCATGGTTGTCAACAAGCACAGTCATCAATTTCCCTGTAAGATAAAACACCAGTTATTGTAATGCTTTCCTTTTTAATGAACTGTATTAGAACTATGCAACCTAACTTCATTCCTTGCAGATGTGTCTGTTTTCCAAATAGACCACAAATTACTCTGGCATTCCTACAGTACATCACTATTCTGAATTTTTAATGACTCTAGGAATTGACGATATATTTTTATTTACAGGTTAGAGATACAGTGTGGAGCAGGCTCTACCAACCCATTGAGCCACACTGCCTAGAAAGCAATCTATTCTAATTGTTCACAATGACCAATTGACCTACTAACCAATACGTTTTTGGACTCTGGAAAGAAACCCACATGGTCACGGGAAGAACGTACAAATTCTTTACAGATGGTGCTGGAATTGAACTTTGAACTCTGATGCTCTGATCTGAAATAGTATCACCCTCCATTTCATGTTTCATCCACATGCTGAACTAAGAGTCTCTTAAATGTCCTTAACATATCTGCCTCTACCACCACCCTAACAGTGCATTCCATACACTTACTCCTCTGTGTAAAAAGCCTACCTCTAATATTCCCCCCCCCATACTTTCCTCGCAAGGATGCTCTTCGGTTCAGATATTACCACCCCATGGAAAAGGCTCTATTGATGCCTCTTAACATCTCGTACACCTATCAAGTCACCACTCATCCTCCTCACTCCAAAAAGAAAAGCCCTAGATTGCTCAATCTTTCCTCATAAAGACATGTTTACTAATCCAAACAGACCCTGGTAACCTCATCTGCACTTTCTCGAATGCTTCCACATCCTCCTTATAATGAGGCAACAAGAACTGTGTTCTCTTAAATGTGTTCTAATCAGAGCTGCGATATTACCTTGTGGCTCTTGAACTTGATCCCCTGACTAATAAACCCCAGCATACCATGCACCACCTTAACCACACCCTATTGATTCGACAACAACTTTGAGGGATCTAAGAAATTGTACTCCAAGCCCCTCTGTTTTCCACACTAAGAATACTGATATTAGCCATGGAAGAAAGAAGTTGAAGGTAGAATGCAAAGTGTATCACTCCACACTTATTCAAATGCAGAGAACAAAAGAAGCCCTTTTACATTGCATTTGACTTGGTCATCAGAGATGGGCTCTTTCAGATCCTCTCTCCAAGGTAGGCTGCCCACCAAGACTGCAGAGCATTAATGATTATTTCCCCAACATGAAGGAGACTGTGCAGTACAACGGCAGCTCTTCAGAGTCCTTTGATATAAGCAGCGGTGTCAAGCAAGGCTGTATTCTCACCCCTACCTTCTTCAGGGTATTCTTTGGTCTTCTTTGTACAGAAACAGACGTGATCTATTTCCACACTAGATTCGATAGCATGCTTTTTAACCTTGCATGGCTAAGAGCCAAAAGCAAAGTGTGTGAGGCTCTGATGAGAGATACGTTGTTTGCTGGTGATACAGCAGTCACAACCCACACTCTGAAGCACCCTCAGAGCTTGATGGATCGCTTCCCCCAGGCCTGCAAGGAATTTGGTCTGGCTATCAGCCTGAAAAAGACTTATGTACTGGGCAAGACATGGAGGCACCACCAGTCATTACCATTGATAACTACAAACTTGGTGTTGTTCATCACATCTCATGCCAGGCTCCCTTGTGTGTACACCTTGCTCAGGCAGCGCAGTCTGTGCTGGCTGGGCCATGTCTGCCGTGTGCTGGATGGTGGCAATCCAAGAGGCATCCTCTATGGTGAGCCACCTTCAGGCAAGAGAACCACTGGTTTACTGTGCTACTAGAATGTATGCAAGTGGGACATGAAGGTGGTGAACATCAATACTGAGTCCTGGGAGCAACCTGCAGCCGACCGCACCAGATGGAGAAGCACCATGAAACAACACATTAAGTCTGGCAAAGAAAAATTTCTCAAAGTAGCAGAAGACAAATGGGCCCAGAGAAAGGAACACTGCAGCTCCAGCAGAGCTAAGACGAGTTATAGATGTGACCTTTGAAACAGAGACTGCCACTCACATTGGTATAATCAGCACAGACAGCTCTGCATCAACAGCCTACACAGCTGGGACACAATATCCGTGGTTGACCTCGACCAATTGAGGTCAACGACCACTACTTGTACTTATGAAAGATTAGATTTTAAGTTTTTTTTTTCACTTCTTTCTAAAATAATTCTCTCCAGCTGCATCTCTAATCATTATGGAAATACGCAGAGGCAGACTATCAGCTGTATAGGATTAAAAATGTGCTCGGTTAACAGCACAAGGTGCATGAGTTTTTATAGGCCTGTCCAAAGAAAATTGTATATTCCTTCAGACACCGATAATGCCTTTGGTATATTAGAATTCAGCTTCAGAAATAATCTTGTAATTAGACAACTTTTTCAGAATGATGCTACTTGTTCATTCATCCTACCAAAGTATTTATATAAATGTTAGTTTACTAATGATTCAAATTACAAACTGCAGCAAGTATGAACTTCTATTAGCAACTTATTACTCAACAATCAGTCAGACTTCCAATAATATCAAAACCTGTAAGTCAGCATTTTTCTGCAGATGCATTCCTTCTGTGGTAATTTTACATTTTTATGGTTATCTTTATTTTTATTCAAAGAGGGAACAAATTGAGATAAATGTGAAATTAGACCATAAGACAGGAGCAGAATAAGGCCTCTTGTCACATCAAGTCTACTCCACCATTCCATCATGGATGATTTATTATCCCTCTCACCCCATTCTCCTACCTTCACCCAGTAGCCTTTGATGCCCTTACTAATTAAGAATCTATCAACCTCTGATTTTTATATACTTAATGACTCATCCTCCACAGCCATCTGAGGCAAAAAATTTCATGGATTCACCACTCTCTGGGTAATTCCTCGTCACCTATGCTTTGAAGGGGTATCCTTCTATGGCTGTGTCATCTGGTCCTAGACTCCATTGCTGTAGGAAACATTCTCTCCGTGTCCACTCTAAGCCTTTCATTATTCGGTAGATACATCAAGTACAGGCCAAGAATCATTAAACTCTTCTCATTTGATAACCCATTCATTCCTGGGATCATTCTTGTGAACAATTTCCGAACTCTCTCCAATGCCAGTACACCTTTTCTTAAATAAGAACCCTAACACTATTCACAATGCTCCAAATGTGGTCTGGCCAATGCATTAGAAAGCCTGAGTATTATATCCTTTTATATTCTTGTCCCCTTGAAATGAATACTCAAATGTTTTTCTAGGTAGTTCAAATAGTTTTGAAACCACACTTTCTTGGGGATTATACATTTGGCCCTCCTTATCCGTGGGTTCCACATGTGCGGATTCAACCAACAGTGGATCGGGAAAACCCAGAAGTTCTCTCTCCAGCACTCATTGTTTGAGCATGTACAGACTTTTGTTTGCTTGTCATTAATCCCTAAACAATACTGTATAACAACTATTTACATAGCATTTACATTGTATTCGGTATTATAAGTAATCTAGAGATGATTTAAAGTATGCGGGAGGATGTGCATAGGTTACTGCGGATCGGGAATCAAAAAAAAACGGAAGTTCTCTTAAGTCGGAACAGGTACATCCGGTATTATTTAGCATCAGTCAAACATTTGTCATGGTATATAGTATATATTTTACCCTTCTATGCATATAAAACACTTAAGAAACATATGTATTTCAGTAATTAAACCACTGCATTGCTTAGTAATAATTGTAGCTTTCATCAGGGCAGGGCCTTCACATGTTCCATTATTCTCACTTTATCCTTTAAAATTGTTCTGATCGTTGACTGACTGTAGCCTAACACTTTTCCAATGACCAATGGTATTTCACCTCTTTCTGATCGCTTTATTATTTACACTTTATTTTCAATCGTGATCATTTTCTGTCAACGGAACAGAAACACTGCAGGCGGTGGGTCCCTACTCCACCGGCTCCTAAAGTCCACCGCACTGAGACAGGCTAAATAAGGGACTTGGGCATCCACATTTTTTAGTATCCATGGGGGGTCCCTGAACCAATCCCCCGCAGATAAGGAGGGCCAACAATCAATACAGTTGATTACATTTTGTACATTTTGTACATTTTTCTAGTAGCTTAGAACATGCTATTTCTAGTCCCTGAATGAGAATATCTCTGATATTAGAAACTAGCTTTTGGAAAGAAAATCTTATAGATTCCAGTTGGAAAAAAAATTGAATTGTAATCCTTTGTCATATGAGTTTCATTGTTCTGTTTTAAACCACCCCCCGGCTTGTTAAATGTTATTACAGTAGATTATACAGTATATAAACAATGTCAGTAGTGAGTCGGTGGTGAGGAAAGCAAATGCAATGTTAGCATTCATTTCAAGAAAACTAGAATATATAAGTAACTATTTAATACTGAGACTTTATGAAGCACTGGTGATGCCTCACTGGGAGTATTGTGTGCAGTTTTCGGCTCCTTATCTTAAACAGGATGTGCTGACACTGGAGAAGGTTCGAAGAGGTTCACGAAAATGATTCTGGGATTGAAAGGCTTGTTATATGAAGAACATTTGATGGCTCTGGGCCTGTACTCACTAGAATTCAGAAGAATGAAGGGTGACCTAATTGAAACCTATCAAATGTTGAAGGCCTTGATAGAATGGATGTGAAGAGGATGTTTCCTATAGTGGGAGAGTCTAGGGCCAGAGGACAAGGCCTCAGAACAGAAGGATGTCCTTTTAGAACTGAGATGAGGAGGAAGTTGTTTAGCTAGAGAGTGGTGAATCTGGAATTCGTTACCACTGGTACCAAGTCATTGCATATATTTAAGGGAAAGGTTGGTAGATTCTTGATTAGTTAAGGCGTGAGAGATATGGGGAGAAGCAGGAGATTGGGGCTGAGATTGAAAATTAGATCGGCCATGATGAAATAGTGGAGCGGGCTCTGGCTAAATGTCCTAATTGTGCTCCTATATCTTATGGTCTTATAACACTCTCTGCTCAAAGGAGAAAAATCCCAGCATCTTCAATCTTCATGCAATTGAAATTACTGCTCCCTGATATCCTAACAGACCTATCCTTAATTCTTTCCACTTGGCCAGTGCAAGTTGCAGCTAATAGAGCCGCTACCTCACTGCATCAGAGAGTTCATTTCTGATTTTATGTTTGTCACTGTGGAGTTTACCTGTCCTCTGCGTAGCTGCGTTTCTTATCCTTTGCAAAATCGTACGAGTTGGTAGGTCAGTCGCCCACTGTAGTTTGCCGTTACTGTGTGTGTGTGAAGAGAATTGTTTTTTTTAGGGAAGGGGAGGTAATGAGAATGTGGATGGAATTTAAACAAAAGTGGGATTTGTGTAAATTGCTGGTTGGCGCAGTCATTCAGCTTGAAGGGTCTGTTTCTGTGCATGTGTTTCACTGACTTTCCAGAATGTTCACATTTTTAAAAATGTCAAGTTAAAATTATAATTCAACTCGCCATGGATCCCTTGTGGCTTAATCTTGTGGATCAGAAGATTATTTTGCATAGGGTCAAATAATTACGTCCATGTAGACAACATCCACTACCCTACCCTCATCAATCATCTACGTCACCTCCTCAGAAAACCTCCATAGGGTTTGTAAAAGAAGATCTCCTCTGCACTAAGATATGCTGAGTATCCCTTATAGGTTCATGCTTATAGGAGCAAGTATCTCCCCCCCCCTCCCCCACCTGAGCTTATGCTTCCAGTCAACAAGATCAGAGTTAATCTGTGATCTAACACAGTCACCTGCCTTTTGTTCATTTTGTTCAATACCTTTATTAACAAAAATTGTGATATCAGTATTTGAATTAACTATTGGCTTTGGATCCATTTCTGTCTGTAGGAGAGAGTTCTAAACTGCTGTGCAAACGTGTACTAACTTCATCCTGAAAGACTTGATTGTAATCATTCAATTGTTCTAATTGAAAAAGACAGAACTGTCTTTGGTTGTATTTAAATTAAAAATAGGTCTGAAACAATATATTAAATGAGTAAGCAGGAGATGTTACATCAGCTGATTGTGCCTCATCAACTGATGTTTTGTGATTCAGAAGCCCAAGATTCTCCATCAGCATTTTTTTTACATCTCCTCTATCTCTTTCCATTTATTTCCTAAAAATTCTGATCAAATACTTTTTAATCTTTAGGGGATTGGAGTGCCAGAGGATTAGTGGTGGCAAATGTTATTCCTCTGTTCCAAGAAAGGGAGTAGGGATAACGCTGGGAATTATAGACCTTAGGGATAACGCTGGTAATTATAGACCAGTGAGTTTTACTTCAGTGGTTGGCAAATTATTGGAGAAGATTCGTAGAAACCAGATTTGCAAGCATTTGGAGAAGCATAGTCTGATCGGGGATGGTCATTGTGGCTTTGTGAGACAGGTCATGCCTCACGATCCTGACTGAATTCTCTGAGGATTTGACAAAGCACGCTGGTGAAGGTATATCAGTGGATGTGGTATAAGGCATTTGAGATGGTTCCTGTTTGCTGGCTGATTCAGAAAGTCAGGAAGCTTGGGATCCAAGGAGACTTGTCTGTGTGGATTCAGAATTGATTTGCCCATAGAAGGCGAAGGATGATTGTAGATGGAACATATTCTTACCAGAGGTCAGTTACCAGTGGTGTCCTGCAGGGATCTACTCTGAGACCCTTGCTCTTTGTGATTTTTACAGATGAGGAAGTGGAAGGGTGTGTTAATAAGTTTGCAGATGACATGAAGCTTGGTGCTGTATATAGTGTAGAAGGTTGTTAAGTGTTACATCGGGACATTAATAGCATGCAGTGCTGGGCATGCGGTGAGAAGCGGCAATTGGAGTTCAATCTAGGAAAGTGGCTCACTTTGGAAGGTCAAACTTGATGACAGAATACAGGGTTAATGGCAGGATTCTTACCAGTGTGTAGGAACAGAGGGATCTTAGGGTCCATAGATCGCTCAAAGTTGCCATGCAATTTGATAGGGTTGTTAAGAAGATGTATGGTGTGTTGGCCTTCATTAGTCAGGGATTGAGTTCAAGAGCCGAGAGGTAATGTTGCAACTCTATAAAACCCTGATGAGACTTGGAATATTACCACAAACAAGAAAATTTGCAGATGCTGGAAATCCAAAGCTAAGCACACAAAATGCTGGAAGAACTCAGCAGGCCAGAGGGCCTCCATGGAAAAGGATAACTAATTGACAATTTGGGCCAAGACCCTTCATCAGGACTGGAAATAAAGGCAAGAAGTCAGAACGAGGAGGTGGGGGGAGGGGAGGAAGAAGTACAAGGTGGTATGTGATAGGTGAAACTGGGAGGGGGAGGGGTGAAGTAAGGAGCTGGGAAGTTGATTGGTGAAAGAGATACAGGGCTGGAGAAGGGGGAGTCTGATAGGACAGGACAGAAGGCGATGGAAGAAAAAGAAAGGTGAGGAGTATCAGAGGGAGGTGATGGGCAGATAAGGAGATGAGAGAGGGAAACGGGAATAGTGAAGGAGGGGGGCATTTACCAGAAGTTCGAGTAATCAATGTTCATGCTGTCAGGTTGGAGGCTACCCAGATGGAATATATGACCTCCAACCGAAGTGTGTCCTCATCGCGGCAGTAGAGGAGTAACATATCAGAATGGGAATAAGAAATAGAATTTAAATGGGAGCTCTCACTTTTCCTGGTGGATGGGGCATAGGTGCTCAGCGAAGTGGTCTCTCAATCTATTGTACATCAGGTCTCACTGATATACAGGAAGACATATCAGGAGCACTGGATACAGTAGATGGCCCCAATAGACTCTCAGGTGAAGCAAGGGTTGGAGTTCCCCCTTCCCTGCTCGTTAATGCAAATATTTAAAATCAGCCATCATGTGACAGCAATTCAATGCATAAAAGCATGCAGATGTAGTCAAAATACTGAAAATGCCTTGTTAATGTGAGATGTTGAGAGAATGGCCAGACTGGTTTGAGCTGGCAGGAAGGTGACAGAAACTCATAACCACGTATTACAACATTGGTGTGCAGAAGACCATTTCTGATTGCACAACCTGTTGAACCTTGAAGTGGATGGGCTTACAGCACTATAAGACCACACTGGATTCCTGTCCTGCTCCGAATAAAGTGGCCACTGAGTGTAGCTTTTACAAAATTTAGGCTCAGTACTGATGACCTCAACCAATTACTGATTTTTTTCCTCCAAAACTGCCTCATTTCTTCCTATGCTGTTTTTGTTAGTAAGCTATTCCTGAACCATATCAATATTCATTCTCTAAGCGCATACACTCTTGTGCATTAACCTTTTATACTACACATAACTGTATGCCTTCGGGAAATCCAAATAGACTGCATACTGGTTCACATTGCTTAACCTGTATCATTCTCAAAGAACTTAAGCAACCTTTTTGTTTGCAGTTTTTCTTTTATAAAATTGTCCTGATTCTGCTTGATTATTTTAGATTGCCTAAGCACTTTTCTACTATCACTTACCTCATCAGAAAATTTGAGTATATAATTTTGCACTTTATCATAGTCAAGTAAGTACAGTGAATGTTTGGTGACGTTACACGGGTTCTGATGGGAAGTGACATAATCTGAGTAATCAGAGTATCTCATCATTATCTCCAATCTGACAATAATTTGGCCCCAGTTGCATGAGCTTCAACTTTGGTTAATTGTCTTTGTTGGATGTCATTTGAAAGGAGTAGCATCCACTTACAGACTCCTGTCCATCATCTTGGTATGAGTTGCCTTTATCACATCTATTCCTGCTTTCTGACAACTGAAAACTTTAAGGGTGTTCAAATATTCTATCCTTAATTTATGCTGGTGGTTTCCTGGCAATTAGTAATTCCATGTTTCCCTGTCTCTTTGTTCTAAAATCTCACAGTTTTCAATTTATTGGAACGGTTCCCATGGCAGAGAAATCTGATTATGGTTAGGATAATCCTCCTTCCTTTAAGTCATGTTTATTAAAAAAAATTCTTAAATTGTCAACTGTCAGCCTTCAATGCTATTATTGATTAGTTATTAAGCATGAGTTAATATTAGTCAATCCCTTCCATCTTTCAATAGTTCACTCAGTTTGGCTTGTAACTGTCTTTTTGTATTTTAAATTTTGTTGCAAAGTGATTTCTCAGCATGTCCACGTCCTTATTTACAACATGACTATTTCTAACAAATCCACACTGCTTATGATCATCCTCATTTTCTGGTACAAGAGAAAAAAAATTGAGTTTGACATTCCATGTAAGTTTATTATTGTTCAGTTCTTAAACTCTTACCATTTATCTAAAATCTACACAGGCTTTTTTTTAAACCTTTCTCAGTGCTCTTTTCCATTTTTGCCTCACCTCTTCAGGGTAGTATGGCTTGGTTACTTCAACAACACACAAAAATGCTGGAGGAACTCAGCAGATCAACCAGTATCTATGGAGAGAAATAAATAGTTGACATTTCAGGTTAGGACCCTTCATCAGGACTGGAAAGGAAGGGGACAGAAGCCAGAGTAAGAAGATGGGGGGAGGGGGAGATTTACAAGCTGGCAGGTGGGGTGAGGGAGGGGGTCAATAATGAGAGAAATTGGGAGGTGTTGTATGGAAGACGTAAAAGGCTGAGGAGAAGAAATCTGATGAAGGAACTGGGTTGGAGGACCAAAGGGAGATGATAGGCAACTCATGAGGGCAAGAGCAGGGAGTGGACCATCAGAAAGGGAAAAATTATTTTTTTTAAAACTAAAATGTTGGAGGAGGGAATAGAGGGGAGTTGTTACTGGAAGTTAGAGAAATCAATGTTCATGTCATCAGGTACGAGAATATGAGGTGTTATTTCTCCAGTTTGTGCTTGGCCTCATTTTAGTGGTAGAGGAGGCCATGGACTGACACGTCACTGTAGGAATGAGAAGTTGATTTGAAATAGGTGGCCATTGGAAGCTTCTGCCTTTTGTGGCAGTCAAAGCAAAGGTACTCGGCAAAGCGGTCCCCTTGTCTGTGTTGGGTGTGCCCAATGTGGTACCTGGAGCATGAGAGACTCACAGGTCTCAGCACTTGTCCCTGTACTTGCAGGAATAAATGCCAGGAGGAAGATCAGTGGGTATGGACAATGGAGACACATGAGAGAGCGATCCCTGCAGAAAGCAGTGAGTGTTGGGGAGGGAAAGATCTCTCCTTGGGGATAGAGGAACATGGAGAATGATTTGCTGGTTATAGAGGCTCATAGGGACATAGGTGAGGAGTAGGGGAACCCGCAGGAAAGGAATAAAGACAGATGTATGGGAAATGGAGGAGATACAAATAAAGTCAGCATCGATAGTGGTGGAAGACAAACACTATTCTTTGAACAAAAAGAGAATATCTGGGATGTTCTAGAAAGGAAAGCATCATCCAGAGATGAGCCCTCTACCTCTTCCACCTATCATGCTTGAGTTTCTCACATCATTACCTCTCCCCTCCACTCACCTGGGCTCACATATCACCTACCAGCTTGTACACCTAGTGCTCCCCCCACCACCTTATTCTAGCTTCAACTGCTTCCCTTCCCAGTCCCAACCAGAAAAGTTGACTGTTTTAATTCACCTTTAGACCTGCTGAGTTCCTCTAGTATTTCGTATGTGTTGCTCAAGTTTTCTAGCCAATTGTTACTCTTCCTCTTTAAGGAGGAGTGCAGCAGTCTGATGTATAAGAGTTGGGATGTCATGTTGCAGCATACAAAACTTTGGTCAGGCTGCATTTTAGTTCATCAGATTCCAGTTAATCGGGTCACATTGGGATCAGTACATTTTGCCCCAATTAAGCGGCTGCACCAGTTAGTCGAAGTTTCATAGAATTAGTTAAAAAGATATAAAGATAAACTGCCATTTAATGACTAACAAGTTCTGTATTTAAATGAAATATTGCACTAATAAGAACACTACCAATGCTACTACAGTCCTATAAAACTGTGTATTAGTTTCTAATAATTATCAGCAGAGGAATTCATCCAGAGTATGTTGCTGTGTATGGGGGTATCCATGAGGGGTATCTGGTGAATGGCCCTGTCAGATTTATTCTGTGGTAGCTTACTCACCTTCGGTCCCTGCCAGACATTCAACTCTCACCTGTGGCTCCAAGTAGCTGTTTGCTTGCGACAGCAGCCACACCCCCCTGCACTGCTTTGACAGAGTAACTGGTGTGCCTCATACCCTGGTGAAATGGGGACATGCCTCCTGTCCTAGCATATGAACTCAGCTCTGGCAGACTGGGCGGATGAGATCGACAGTGAGGTCCGGCAGTCAAGAAGGCAGTTCTGTAATGCTTTGTGGAGAGTGAAGGATATAACAAGTCACAGAAGAAGACATGGTTATCCACTGCAACCAAGGAGGACCCCATTTTGTGATGCTACTCGTACACTGGAGCCAGTCATCCAAGGCCAAGAGAGTAGAACTGTCCCACTACAACAGCTTTTCCACTTATGGAACTCTCCTGCACAGGTTTCATTGTCATCATTGGATATGACAGATAGCTAATGCATTGTTGTGTTCTTTTGATCAACAGCAAATGAATGAAATTAGTGTAGACACAGTGCAAATAATGGACTACCTTCATACAATGCTTTAGACGATTGCATCCTCCAAATTGTCATTTTCATTGTAACATTCAAGATAATTGTTGATACCTTCAGGTTCTTCATAATCCCTAACTTGTTGAAGTAGTAAAATTGTTTAATTTTCACTCCCTGCTATTTCAGGCAACCCCAAGCCTGAATACTTGAAACGACACTGAGCAAACAGTTGTGAATTGTTTTGCTGCTTATTTCTCGTCAACTTTCAGTGACAAAAATCACTGCTTTTTGAACACAAGCACATGTAATTGACATTATTTAAACCATTCACTGTAAGCACAGTGTAATGTCTAATGGCCACACAAATGCACACATCTGGCACTAGTTAGAAACTGGCAGCAATCTCTGCTTCAGTTAAATGGCATAGTGTCCCAAACAAACAAAGGGAATCCCGGCTGTTCTTTCAATTAGTCTTAGTTTTTTAAGAGTTGTCCCGAATAAGCATTTGCCCTGATTAACCAATGGACCAATTAGGTAGAATCCATTGTATTGTGTATGGTACTTGTCACCACACAATTAGATGCAATAGCTGTGGCAGGGTTTTCATGCCATTACTTCCTATAAGACAAAACTTGGACTGCGATACTTCACTCCCCAATGAGCTCAGTAGCTCAATGTCTTTTATGTACACTTTGGAAGGGAATAAAGCACTACACTTGTGGAAGTTTGCCTGGCATCTGGAGACCCTATGATCACTATCTTGGATGCCAATGTCAGAATATCCTTCCACAGGGTGAATCCTCACAAGGTATTCCAGCTCAACCCTGACCAACAGAGGGCCTGAAGATAAAGGGCATAGTTTAATGTGATGGGAGGAGTGAGGGGTTACAAGTTTTTTCACAAGGGCTGGTTGCTATATGGAACAAATGGTCAAAGGAAGTGGTAGAGACATTGGTATTGGTTTATTACTGTTTCACGTACAGTGAAAAACTTGTCTTGGCATACTGTCCATACAAATCAATTCATTAAACAGTAAACAAGGTAAAACAATAGCAATGTAAAATATAGTATAAAGGCTACAGAGCAATTACAGTGCAGGTAAACAATAAAATGCAAGATCATAATGAGGTAGATTGTGAGATCCATTCAAGACTCTGATACAGCAGGATAGAAGCTGTCCTTTAGCCTTCTGCTTGATGAGACAGGAGAGCATGTCTGGGATGGGTGGGGTCTTTGATTATGCTGGCTGATTTACTAAGGCAATGAGAAGAACAGACGGTGATAGAGGAGAGGCTGTTTAGTGATACGCTGACCTGTGTCCACAATTTTCTGCAGTGTCTTGTGGTCAAGTGCCAAGCAGTTGCCACACCAAGCCATTATGCATCTCGATAGAATGTTTTCTATGTTCCAGCGCTTTAAAAAAACTATTGGTAAGGATCAAAAAAGGCAAATTCAATGACATTACAATGTTTAAAAGGCATTTTGCTGTGTACTTGGATAGAAAAAGCATAGCGAGACACAGGATTAGTGTAGGAAGGTATCGTAGTATGTATATAAAAAAAATTGGGTTGAAGCATTACTCTGTGCTATATAATTCTGATTCTAAATAGTTTGAAACAAATTTCTGCAAGTCTTGAACAGAACCAGCAGCAATACTGCCCCCTTCTACACTGAATTTCCCTTTTAACATTATATGCTATTTAAGATCCATTCAGTTCAAGTCTATATTACCACACATTACCTTCTCTAATAAGCATTAATTTTCAAGTTATAACCACATTTGCACTGAATTTGTTAGCAATTTTTATTTCTGTAGGCTTCTGTAAATACAGGTCTGGAAAACCCACTGCACAATGAATATTCTGTTAAAGCTCAGAACTGTCATTAATAATTTCTGTCACTTGAAGTATTTGGCATCTCTGCAGCAATTTAACCTACCAGTTGATTGTTAATTAGCTCCTGTAAGTTGTCCCTAGAGTACATGTGAGTTATGGAATCTAGAATATTGATAGGAATGATATTAATAGAAAATATGATGGTGTATAAAGATAACTTCAATGTTGGCTCTGGCCTTGGGTTGAATGGCCTGTTTCCATGATGTATGACTAATCATCTTTAGGCTGGCAAACTACTACTGAACAAGCTTCTGTCATCACCTTATCACATCTCATTTTCTCAGAAATGGTAAAGAATTGTAGTGAATCCTGAGAAATTGCATTTAACAAACATCCCCTCAGGTTAGAACTTAGTCCTGCTACCAAGATAAATCAGACATTTGGAAAAACTCAATGTATCAGGCAGCATCAGTGGAGGGAAGTGGACAGTTGACATTTCAGGTTGAAGTCCTTCACTTGGACTAACAGGTACAGGAGGGATAGACAGATAGAGGTGATGGGAAGAGCTGGGAATTGGGAGGTAAATCCAGGTGAGGAAGGGCAATGTGCAGATGGTGGAGGGGAGATGACAGCAGAGACTGAGAGTTTGTAGGTGTAGATACAAAGGGCTGCAGCTGATGAAATCTGACAGGAAGTGTAGGTGGAACATGGAACCAAACAGGCGAGGTATGGTGATCAGATGGTAGATGCTACTTAGTAGCAGGGTTTGTGGGTGACAGGTAAAAAGCATGGGTCCTGCTATCTTACAGCAGAAAGGACCCGAGGTTCAACCAAGGTTGCAAAAATTGTTTTATAAATTTTAGGAAAAAATATTTTATTGCACTAATTTCTCCTATTCAAAGTAAATTTATTATCAGAGTGTGCATATGTTACCATATATTACCCTGTGATTCATTTTCTTGCACACATTCACAGTAGAACAAAGAAATGCAATAGAATCAATGAAAAGAGTTGTAAAATTAGTCAGCTACACCATGGATAATATCTGTAGTATCCAAGACATCTTCAAGGAGTGGTGCCTCAGGAAGGCAGCGTCCATCATTGATACTGTCAGGTAGGAGGTACAGAAGCCTGAAGGCACACACTCATCAATTCAGGAGCAGCTTCTTCCCCTCTGTCATCCATTTTTTTAAATGGACATTGAACCCATGAACCACTACCTAACTACTTTTTTAAAGTTTATTTCTGTTTTTGCACTACTTATTTTAACTTAACTATTTAATATACGTATATATGCTTTAATTCATTTTTCCATATTTATCATGTATTGCATTGTACAAAGTTAACACATTTCGTGACGTATGCCGGAGATGTTAAACCTGATTCTGAAACTACGCATTTGACAGAGACTAACAATCAGCTAATGTGCCAAAGAAGACAAATTGTGCAAATATGAAAAAGACAAATAATAATAAATAAGTAAATAAAACTGGGAACATGTTACAGAACCCTTGAAAGTGAGTCCATAGATTGTGGAATCAGTGAGGGAAGTTATCCATGCTGATTGAGGGGCCTGATGTTTGAAGGGTAATAATTGTCCCTGAACCTTTAGTGGTGTGGGACCTGAGACTTCTGTACCTCCTCCCTGATAGATTGCAGCAGTGAAAGGAAGGCATGGCTTGATGGTGGAGGTCCTTGGAGGTGGTACTGCTTTCTTATGGTAGTGTTCCTTGTAGATGTGCTGAAAGATGGGGAGAGCTTTTCTGATAATGGACTGGACTGTATCCACAACTTTTCCATTCAAGGGTTTCCATACCATTTCATGATACAATCAGTCAGGATACCTGTATAGAGGTTTGTCAGCATTTTGGATGGCATGCTGAATCTGCATAAACATCTAAGATGGTAGAGATGCTGCCATCCCTTCTTTGAAATGGCACTTGTGTGCTGGTCCAGGACAAAGTTTCTGACATAATAATGCCAAGAAATTTAAAGTTACTGACCCTCTACAGCTCTGTTCCCCTAATGAGGACTGGCTCATGAACCTCTACTTTCTTCCTCTTATGGTCAACAATCAGCTTTTTTGTTTTTTCTGACATTCAGTGAAAGCTTTTTATTGTGGTACTATTCAGTCAGATTTTCAATCTCCCATCTTCTATGTCGTTTCATCACCACCTTTGATTTGGCCAACTACAATGGTGTCACCAAACTTTAATAATGGAATTGGATGTACTTATCCTTCACAGTATAAAGCAAGCAGAGCAGGGGGGCTAAGCACATAGACTTGTGGTGCACCCATGCTGATGCTGATTGTGGAAGAGATGTTGACAATCCTTACTGACTGGGGTATGCAAATGAGGAAATTGAGATCCCAGTTGCACAAAGAGGTATTGAGGCCTAGGTCTTGGAGCTTATTGATTAGTTTTGAGGGGATGATAGTGTTCAGTGCTTAGCTGTAGTCAGTGAAGATCATCCTGATATATGCATCCTCACTGTCAGAATGCACCAGGGCTTAGTGAAGAGTCAAGGAAATGGCATATGCTGGTCACCTATGGTGACGTTAGGTAAATTGGTGCAGATCTACCTCGCTGTTCAGGCAGGAGTTGATATGTTAATGACCAGCCAGTCAAAGCACTTCATTATAATGGATGTAAGTGCTACTGGGTGATAGTCCATGAGACAAATTGCTACGTTGTTCTTGGGCTTGCTTGCAGCCTGCTTGAAACAGATAGATATCACAAGCTGCTGAAGCAGTAAGTTAAAGATGTTAATAAACACTCCACCCACTTGATCAGCATGGATCTTCAGTACTCAGCTGGTACACTGTGCGGCCCAGATGGCATAACATTTGTTGGCAGAGGGATCAGCAGTGGAAAGGGTGAAGAGTTTCAAGTTCTTGGCTACCAACATCTCTAATGATCTATCTTGGACCCAACATATTAATGCAATTGCAAAGAAGGCATGACAGGGGCTATATTTCATTGGGAGCTTGAGGAGACTTGTATGCTTGGTTTGCTTTGTAGGTTGTGAAATCATTCAACCCTGTCACAGCTCTGGAGCTCCCTTCTGGGTTTCAGGTTTGGTCCAGAACTTCCAGTTCACACGTGAGAAGATCTTCCAGGCATCATACTGGACCTCTTGTACGTTCGTGGGTCACTAGACCTGAACACCATTGATCTAGCACTCAGCAGGTTGTGGATCTTATAGTTCAGCCGGGGCTTTTGGTTGGGGAAAACTGTGGGGATACACATATCCACAAGTGGTTTTATAAAATTTGTGACACCATGGCATATTTGTTCAGGACCTCCTGAGTCCTTGAATATGGCCCAGTCCACCGACTCGAAGCATTCCCATAGCCCCTCATCTGCCTCCTTTTTGTTGTACTTACCTGTGGTGCTTTGCTCTTTAGGAGGAGGGCAGCCAGGTGATCAGATTTCCCAAAATGCAGTCTAGAGATGAATCTGTAGGCCTTTCTGATCGTAGTGTATCAGCGGTTGAGTGTGTTTGCAGGTGATGTGCTGGTAGAAATTGGGCTTCAAGCAAGCCTGATTGATGTCCTTGGTAAGGATGAGAAAGGTAGACTTGTGTGCCAATCATGGCTCTCAATATATCGAGTGCTTGCTTGATGTCTTGCCTTTGACAGCATGTAAACTGCTGTCAGGATCGTGGTGAAGAATTTTCTTGGTAAGTAGAATGGTTAGCACTTAATCATTAGATGTTTCAGGTCAGGAGATCAAGAGTGAGATAAGATTCCAATATCTGGGATTCAGAATTCCTTGGGATGGAGTGGAGTATCAGGGATGAGCCATCTGTCAGTGAAACAGAATGCAGCAATCCCTCATTTCCCTCTGATATAGCAATCTTGCCCTTAGGTCCTCTATTGTGTTCTCTAGTGACTATATTAGCTAACAAAACGCTAGGGAGAGACAGTCTCATACTTTAGTCTGGCTTGAAGTCCACTTTCTCTTCCAGTGATGGCCAAATTTTGTCTACTTTGAGGTGCTGTACGGGATTCCTGAGAGGTAAATTCACTGGATCATTCAGGAGATTGCTTGTGCTTTAGACTGACTTGCCTTAGCACTGACTTTTTTAAAATATCAACAACAACAATGTGCTAGTGGAACACAGCAGGTCATGCTATGGGGGGAAACGAACAGTCGATTTTCAGGCCGATACCCTTCATCTGGACTGGAAAGAAAGGGCATAAGCTGGAATAAAAGGATGAGGGGAGGGGAGGGGAGCACAGGCTACTGGGAGGTATGTGGATTCAGGTTATAGTGGGAGAGGGATTGAGGATTATGTGAGAAGCTGGGAGGGGATCAGTAGAAGAGGCAAAGATTTGAAGAAGGTGGAATCAGCCATGGAATAAAGGAAATGAGGTGGGGTACGAGAGGAAGGTGAAGAAGAGGAGGAGGGGCAGGTCATGAGTGTGGGGGAGTAGAATAAAGCAGGGAAAAGGGGGGAGGGAAAAACTGAAGAAATGGAGGGACCCAGCCCCTCCACATAATCTCCAA
Source organism: Hemitrygon akajei (assembly GCF_048418815.1). NCBI lineage: Eukaryota > Metazoa > Chordata > Chondrichthyes > Myliobatiformes > Dasyatidae > Hemitrygon > Hemitrygon akajei. Next base: position 43,288,160 of record NC_133132.1, on the reverse strand, counting down.
AGCCTCCCCAACCTTTCACACTCCCCCCCCCCCCACCGTCATGTCTTCAATATCCCCATGACTTCTTGCTCTCTGAGCTGTAATGTTCTATCCTGTGCCTATACCTCAATGATTTGCACCTCTGACGTGATACCAAGCTCCCATCTTCTCACATCATTCCCACTCTTACCCCATCCCACTTTTCTGGATTCACCTATCATCTGTAACCTCGTGTTGCTCTTCCCATCTTCTCCTCCCCCCCCCCCCCCCCACCCACCCTTTTATTCTGGCTTCTGCTGCTTTCTGAACTCTTGAGTTCTGATCGAGGATCCAACCTGTCTTGTTGACTGTTCTGTTCCCCCCATAGATGTCGCCTGACCTGCTGAGTTCCTCCAGTGTGTTGTGTGCATTGCTTCAGATGTTCAGTATCTGCAGTGTCATTTGTCTCTTTCCTCAAATATTGTTTCTTCTGTTTTGAATCAACAAAGAATTTCACCTCGTTAAGAGGAGGAAAGATTTGAATCTGCCCCCTGCTCATCCAGTTGCATTTTGTATTGTAGGTTAACAAAACTGATCAGATCTAAAAATACATGTTCACATCTTTCTTCAATCCCTTGTTTCTACCAATCTTGAAGAAACATGCATTCATACCTTTTGTAACCTCTGGATTTGAGAACATGCATTCCTGAATTACCTTCCTCATACCTTCTATAAATCTAAAATCATGCAATACCCTACTGTCGTGGTACTAATTGTCCTGTTCATTCACCTCCTTAATCTTTGCTGAGCTATATAGTGCCTTGAAAATGTATTTAGCCCCCACATCTATTTTCACTTACTGTTTCATTTACTAAATGTAAAATATATTAAACTAGGATTTTTGAGCTAATCTTTAAAACATTATGTATCATGTCAAATCAAAAGAAAACTTCCAAAACCTGTCAACAATTGACTAAAAATTTAAAACCAAAATTGTGAGGCTGAAAAAGTATTCATCCCCTTTGTAATTACTACACTAACTTTCCTTAGGAACACTTACCAACTCGCCCAATTTGTTGATGTCGAAAATCACCTGATTTCGCTGAATTCATTGAAATATTTTCAACCGAAGTGAAGACAAAAGAGCATCCAAGACAAGTCAGGGAAATGACAATAGAGAAGCACAAATCTGGTGAGGGGTTCAAGACCATCTCAAAGGCACTGAACATACCTTGGAGCTCAGTGCAGTCGCAGTGAAAAAATACGAAACCACAGCCACACTGCCTAGGTCAGGCTGCCCCTCTAAACTTTGTTGCTGAAGGAGAATGGCACTTGTAAGAGAGGCTACTGTGATTCTCAAATTAAAATTCTCAGTTAAATTGATTAAAATCCGTGGTTACAATACTCATATTTATGTGGATAAAGATTTGGGGACAGAATAAAAGGTACTGTAGGCCAGTTTTAGAGTTCTTCCTCGTGTCTTTTTCAAGTTATTGTATAGTTTTGCCATCCCTGTCTGAGGAGTCTGGAGGTGAAAATAAACAAGATGCTAGTGGAAGTAATCAGATCAGACAGCATCTGTAAAGGGAAGTAGCCATTATTTCAGGTCAAGAACCTACATCTAACCAGCTTCAATTCTGATCTCTTGATCATCTTAGAATAGTTTCACCATTGAAAGTCAGGCCTTCAGTTGACCAAGCCCCATCCTCTGGAATTTCCTATCACAATCCCATTGTCCCAAGTATTCCTTCCTCCTTCAAGCAACTCCATAAAATCAACTGCTCTGATCAAGCTTTTTGCTATCTTTCCTAATATTCCTTTCAGTAGTTAGTGTTCTAATACTCTGGGGAAGTGTCCTGGGATGTCTTGCTACAAGTATTAAGATTGTTTATGAGCTTAGATTTTCTTGAATAGCTTGGCACTGTTCAAGCCCCATATTTCACAACTTAGTAAGATGTTCCATGGTTCTCTTTATTAATTATATTTTTGTTTCCAGTTTCATGGAAAAACGATTGATAACTTGCTATTTTCCTTTCATGAATACTGCTTGCAATCTTCTTGTTAAATTGACAAGAGTTTTTTTTGTTAATAAAGGAATATTATTGTGTTGGCGGTTCTCAAATAGCAAGCTAAATTGTAATGGTGTACTGAAATTTATTCTCTAACACAATTTACTGATGAAAGGGTCAAACCAATTCAAATGGCAACATTGGACCACAAGACTGGTACTAAAACACTTCACTTCCTAAAAAAAAAACTGGTGGTGGTTGTCCATTGAGTCTGATAATGATAGGAGACCTGTGCAAGAGGCTTTTTAAAGTGGGAAATCATGGCACTGAGGCATTTCCACTCTCTTGACCTCAGAAGTCCGGGTCCAGTGGTACAAACAAATGTTACAAACTGGGGTCTTCCACGGTTGTAGATGACCTGTGCCTTGTCATGCCCTTTGCTCTCCATGGAGCATTAAAGTATTGCCTTCCTGACTGTTGGATCTCACCGAAAATCTCATCTGCCCAGTCTGCTGGAGAGCAGACTTCGCATGCTAATCCCTAACTCACGGGTATGAGACAGCCGGCTACCCTCACCTGGTTTAGTCTACCTGTTGAAGCGGTGCACTGGGGTGTAACCACTGTCAATGGAAACAGCTACTTGGAGCCACAGGTGAAAGCTGAGTGAACTGCCCCAGAATGGACGTGACAAGACCCTTCACCAGAAGTGCTACCCCTCCCTCCCCAGACAGCCCAAACAAAAACACTACTTATTGATTTACAACACAGGGAATTAATATACAACAGTTTGGGGGTTGACATTCCTTTTGTATTAGAGGAATTAACTATAGATGAATCCAATTAAAAATGTATTAAATCTATGTAGTTTAGTTACACTGCCTGCACTCTCACCTTCTAAACTTTACAGCTAATCTTGCAAATCCTTCACATCCTGCCAGTGACTCAGTTTTTCTGGTAATTCTATAGGTATACCACTGTTAACCTGCACTGCATTTCTGTTTCATTTGCTCTCTGTGCTTCAGCCTCTCAAACAGGGTTTTGGTTACAAGTATCAAGACTGTACATCTACATTTACTCATTTCCAGAGCAGGCTGAATAATAGACATCAAGTGTTGTGTGTAGGCTCAGGTGTTAGACTGAATGCTACTGATTGGCAGATTGCATAGAGAACGACGGGCAAGCCAAGACCTGTATTGTTTATAGGTGGCAGTTACAGACAGCTTTTTACAAAATTAAAGTGTGAAAGAGATGTGCAGATAAAAACAGCTGGTCTTACCTGTTTGAAATGTTTCAAATGCATGTGTATCACTTTTCCTTGGCACATATTGACAATTCCTGCAGCAAAACCAACATCTTATTGTACTTCTTAGAATATAGAACTTATAAAAAAATGTTAATGTGCAGATTTGAAAAGATTTAGTTAATAGCAGGACAATAAACTGTACCTGCTTTATGAAAGCACATACTAATTCCTATTTGGAACCATTTTTTTTTTTGTCACTTTCCAAGAAAGCAGTACTTGTGCCAGTAATAATATAGTTTCCTATGGAACTGAAACAAAGATCTCCAAGTGCACATTGAATTTGAAGGTTGAATAAATATTTTTTCTTTATATCTGCTCGACTAATCACACAGGATATTCATTTTATGTTTCACATTGCTGGATTAAAAACTTGCACTAGATTAATTTACAAGAAGCATTCAACCATCAAGATGCCATTCAATAAGATTAAGGCACGGTATCTGCACAGTAGCATAGTAGTAGCAGTACACGATCACAGCTCAGGACTTAGGAGTTCAGAGTTCAATTCGGGCGGCGTCTGTAAGAAGTTTGTGTGTGGAGGTGGGTTGCTGGACTATGCCGGAAGGGGCTTTTCCGCACTAAATAAACAAACAAATAATGTGGCAAGTCCTGGAGTGTAACATGACCCTGCAAACTATCAGTAATGTCTGTTTCAAACTAGTCAGTGAAAACATTCTTAACTGAGATAGGGTTTTAAATAATTTTGGCATTTTAGGGAAAACTTACAGTAGTTTAGGTCATCAATTTTTGTTTTTACGCACCATTTAACAGCGCAATAGTGCTGTGAATCAAAAATAACAAAAACCAAGGCTGACTGGTAAGTATTGTAGATTCAACTTCTGATCAGTTTAATTTTAAGGGGTTTATTATCCAGAATTCAGGATTGCTCATTTACCCGGACATTTTCCCAAAAAAAAACTGTGGCTTTGTTCATGAACACCAGACAGTTAAACAATTTCTTAATCTAATAATTCTCTGAATGTTTGCCCAGTTGTGAGAGTGAACATCACAACAGTCTGACTTCCTGCCACTACACACTAAAATGTGCTTTCTTCACAAGTCCTCTTGCTGTCTTATCTCCAATAAAGTAAGTGTTCTTGATCCAAGGATTAGAACTTCAGAAATCTTCAAGGCTCAAAGCCAGGTGCCAGGGAAGCGTACCGGTTAGCGTGATGCTGTTACAGCTCGGGATATTCTGGGGTTCAGTTCCAGTGTCATTCTCTAAGGAATCTCTGTATGTCCTTCCCGTGGAATGCATGGGTCTCCTTAGGTGCTCTGGTTTCTTCACGCAGCCCAAAGATGTACAGGGTAGTTTAACTGGTCATTATAAATTGCCCCTTGATTAGGTTATGGTTAAACTGGGTTGTGGGTTGTCTGGAGCGGCATGGCTGGAAAGACTGGATTAACCTACTCTACACGGTATCACTAAGTAAAATTAATTGATTAAACAGGCGGTGAATTTATCCATTGATCGGTTTTGAAAACGTACGCAAAATTCCTATGAAAAGTACATGTGGTCATTATTTTTTATTTTATTTAGCAATACAGTGTTTCAGTAGGCCCATCTGGTCCTACAAGCTGCACTGCCCAGCATCCCTCAACAACCCCAATCTAACCCTGCCCTAATCATGGGGCAATTTACAATGACCAATTAACCTACCTGGTACATCTTTGGACTGTGGGAGGAAACTGGAGGACCCAAAGAAAACCCACACATTCCATGGGGAGGGTGTATGGAGACTTCTCACAGAGGGCACTGGGATTGAACTCCGAGCTTCTAAGGCTCTGAGCTGTATCGTTGCTCAAGCTGCAAATGCCACCATGCAGCCTTTATTTTAGTAATCATGAAAAACGATATCACTATCCTGCAAATTGGCTGTGTCTTTTGATACCACTATATAAACTCTGTTAAATGCACAGAGTAAGTGGGGAGAGAGGAATAAACTGTGAAGGAAAGTCTTCTGGCGGTGAACGAATTGTGTTCTTGAAGTGCAATGTCACATGTTGAGATAGAAAATTTAAGCATTAAGATTCAGCAAATATAAAACAAAAGCAGAAATGCTCAGCAAGTCAGGCAGCATCTGTGGAAAGAGGAGTAGAGTTGGTTTTTCAGATCCAAGTCCCTTCTATATTGCAACCTAATTATATCAAATAACTCTTATAACTACATTGCCACATTTAAAATTCTGTTGAATTTCTAAATTATTTTGTTCTCTGTATTTCAGCCTCTAAATGAGCGACTATTTATTCAGAAGCTTTTTCGTCCAATCAGTTCAGAAGGACAACCACACAATCTTGGTGACTTGTTGAAAGAAATGTTCCCTGCTGCTGTAACCTCTGAAGGTAAAATTCTAATTGTGACCCAAACCTATTGTATCATTTGCATTGATTTGGAGTCTCCTACATGTTAAAAAAAAAATCCTATTTTGATTCTTGGTTCATAGATGAACATAATAACCAGTCTATTTCTGACTTGTATTCTTTGCTGCTAATTTGTGAAATTAAATGACTAAAATTTAGCAGTTTTTCTTTGGTTGAAGTTCACAACTGTTCTTGTGACAGAAGTTGAAACTTTATATTAATTAGCTACTGTTTGCAGGGGTGAAAGGTGTCTCTTTCCAGAAATAACTTGTTCTTAATAAATAGGTTACCATCATTATAAAATTACATTTCTTTTGGGCTTTTTCTTCCATTTCAATAAATGGAAATGATATTTATATGACTAATCTTATCACAAATATGAAATATATTATTGTTTAAATTAAGTAGGTGTAGGTGATTTTCTCCATGCTGGTCCATGCCAACCTTGCATAAGCAGATTGCTCTAAACTACAGTTGAATTTTTGAGTGTATTTTAACTAAGTCTATCCATTAGGTTTTGAATATTTTAAGCAACTAAACTGGAGTTAGATTCATAGAACTTTATTTATCTAGTGATTAGCAGTAGAGTCAAGGTGTTAGATAACCCGGATATTCAGAAGTCCATGTTGTGGTGCAGTTGCCATCAGAAATATTGAAGCCCAATAAAGCTGTAAATATAGTCTTATTAACTCTGTAATTTTACGGTCAGGTAGCCCTGTTTTGCCCCTCTTTAGCTGAAAAAATTAGAGAAATGACGTTTTAAGTCAAGTTCCTTGATTTTGGGGACTAAGCAAAAGATCTACTCATCTTGTTGTATGTGCTGTGCAGTGAAGCTTTTTTTTTTGGCTTTGTCATTTTATGTCCTTGATATTGGCAGGATTGGGTTAAAAGTATGCAGCAGTGGCTGATAAACTAGGACATTTTCATCAAGCACAGTTGAGTGCCTTACTCTTTCAACAGGATATCTGCTTTGTTTCACAGAAGGGACTGACTCATTTTGGCTATTTTACTCCTTCCTGGCATGCTTCTTAAACCTTATTGATATTTCTCAACAAGTCGTCATTACAGATGAGCATACGAAAAGGGAAATGCAACAGGGGTTGGCTCAGTTTTGAGCTTGCTAGCAACCAAATGGCATGGCTTTTGGTGCAAATGGCAAGTGTTTCCAAACCTCATCAAGTTTCATGGAGATGATATAAAGCACTGTTTTCAGGATTTAACTCAAATGTACTAGATAAATGTAAGCAATTTTTTGTTTTTTGCATATTTGATTTAGTTCTGATCAAATACTTATTTCCAGCAACAATCCATTTATTAAAGAAATTGAGACAATGGCTAAAGTAGTTATCAAAGCAACATCAAAGTTCAAAGTAAAATTTATTATCAGAGTGTATATATATGTCACCACATACAACCCTGAGATTCTTTTTCCTGTGGGCATACTCATCAAATCTATAGAACAGTAACTGTAAACAGGATCAATGAACAACAAACTGTGCAAATGCAGATATAAATAAATATAAATAAATAAATAACAAGCATGAAATAACATGGATCAATGTGATTGTTTCCTTCTTTACTTGTAAACTGATTTGAAAGTATTATTTCTGTTTTGTTTCTGGAAGTAATGTTACTGTGCTTGTTAGTCTTGATTAATTATTTTCAGAAATCAGCTAAAAAGATGTTGATTGCTTTCTCATTTTGATTTTTTTTTTTTAAATTTTTATTAGTTTTTCAAAACATTTTACAAAATTAAAAACCCCAAATCCCAATGAGGAGCATTAATACAGTGCAAGATTAAGCATACAATAACAATATGCTACAAAGGAAGAGAATTTAACAAAAAAACAACAACAACTCCAGACCAACCACCACACAATATAAAGAGTATAAGTCCGGACAGTCAAACTCCCAGACTGTGAATACACTTAGCAACAGAGGATAATAATGCCTACTACCAGAAAAAAAAGGGAGCTGAAAGCAAGGGACCGAAAAGAAGAGAGAAAAAAAAAGAAAAAAAAAACCCTAGTCAAGAGGAAGGTTATGAAAGTACTCGATAAAAGGTCCCCAGACCTTATGGAACTTTAGATCCGAATTAGAACTGAATAATGAATTTTTTCGAGGTCCAAGCAGGCCATAATGTTGTTAAGCCATTGCGCATGAGTGGGCGGGGCAACATCTCTCCATCTAAGGAGGATCAAGCGTCTCGCCAGGAGAGAGGCAAAGGATAGTATTTGGCATTTGGTCGGACCCAGACATAAATCTGTCTCACCCCAAAAACCGAACAGAGCAATTAAGGGGTTAGGTTCTAGGTGCTGATTCAGAATACCCGATAATGTAGTGAAGACATCTTTCCAGAATTTCTCCAAGCTAGGACAGAACCAGTACATATGGATGAGAGAGGCCACGCCCCTCTTGCATTTATCACAGAGCGGACTAATGCCAGGGTAGAATCAAGATAGTTTAGATTTAGACATATGAGCTCTATGAACAATCTTAAACTGTAAAAGGCACTCATTTTGATTTGCCTTCCTAAAATTCTTCAACTCTCGTTGGTTTGGTATATAATGAATAGGAAAGTTAACTCAATTTAAGTATCTTATTTATCTTTGTATGATGGGAAGAGATTCCTTCAGATACTGAACTGATTTTTGATTAATTTTTGGAGTGTGTCCAATTCCTCTGCATTGCACCACCATATAAACAAATATAAAAATAGTGCTTTTTGTGCATTTTTAATCTAGCTAATAAAAAAAGCACATAACAGTCAACCAGCATCTGGTAATATGCCCCCTATAATATTCAGCAATGGAAAGTAGTTATGGATCAGGGCTTGCCCACAGAACCTCTGCATTACAAGTGCTCTTAATCATAAATATTTTAATATTAAGCATAGACAATGTGCTGCACCAAGCCCCAAGTAAATGAAAATAAAAACTCAAAGCATGATCTACTTGTGCCTAGAATTCAGAACTATTTTCAAGATGAGCCCAAGATATGAATGTTCTGCTGTAGTGAAATACTGAACCTCACAGATTTATTAGTAAACTAGACAACGGGGTGACCCATCGGAGCACCATTTGAGAGAACGGTAGTACAGTCAGACATGACCAGAATGAACATTACATTTTCCTGAATGCTGTTTGGTATCGCTTTGCTTTGGAAATTGAAGAAGAAAACATCAGTTTATTAAAGAAGAACGGCGTGTAGCAAGGCAAATATAGCTCCTCGTTTAACGAAAGACACTTCTAATGGCATCATTTCTGGTTGATCTGCCAAGGCACAAGGGGGTGCCTCTCGTCATTCTGGAGACGTGCAGTCCTTTCATCCGCCATCTCTTCATCTCTTCTGCTGTTTATTCATTGTCTCTGATCCTGGAGACATGCATTTCTCTGCTCCTTTTTCTCTTCCTCCCTCCTCCTCCTGTACCTGTTTTAGTCATTCTGTAGACGTGCAGCCTTTTCATCCCCGTCTCTGTCCGTGTCATGGATAGAGTGGACAGTTAAAGCCTTTTTCCCCAAAGTGGCAGTGGCCAATATTTGAAGATATCTGTTGATGGTGAGTGGAGGAGAGTTTAGGGGAGATTTCAGTCTAGCTATTTTACAGGGTGTCAGGACTGCACTGCCGGAGTGGTAGGAGAGGACAATACAATTGGGGCATTTAAGAGACTCAGATCGACACATGGATGGAAAAGAAATGGAGAATTATGGGCTGTGTAAGAGGGCAGGTTCATATAGATCAGCACCACATTGTGGGCTGAAGGGCCTGTACAGTGCTGTACTGTTCGATGTTCTCTTCATCTCTTCTGCTGTTTGTTCTTTGTCTCTAATCCTGGAGACGTGCATTTCTCAGCTCCTGTGTCTCTTCCTCTCTCCTCCTTCTGTGCCTGTTTTTGTCATTCTGGAGATGCGCCGCTCTTTCATCCCCCATCTGTTCATCTCTTCTGCTGTTTGTTCTTTGTCTCTGATCCTGGAGATGTGGATTTCTCAGCTCCTTTGTCTCTTCCTCTTTCCTCGTCCTGTGCCAGTTGTTGTCCTTCTGGAGACGTGCATGCCTCTCCTCCTCTGTCTCTTCTTCTCTCATCTTTTTTGTCCTGACTCTTTGATCCTGGAGTTGTGTGGCCCTGGCCTCATCCGATTCTTGTTCTCTCCCTCTCCTTGCCGCTTCCCGACGATGTTTGGCGTCATCCCTTGACCATAATGTCCCCCTTCTCTTTCCACACAGCATAATTAGGCTGACCATACTTTTTTTTTACCCTAATGCTGGGTAGAAGATATGAAGCAGTAGCACCAAAGCCTCCAGGATGCTGATTATTCTTGATGATGTGGTTGGTGCTCTCCTAAATGGACGTGATATAGTCACCGCTGTCCTTTGACTGTAGCAAAGGGTTTAATGGGTGTCTCAAAGTACGTCATTACAATAAGATTTAATGATCTCTTATTGATGGGTGGCAGCTAGATCTGTCCCAATCCTGCACATGCTGATGGTGATCAGCAGAATGTGACCACTCGAAATAGAGCTGCTCTGCCCTTGTGCTCTGGTTGGTGTCGCTGCTGTGAGCATCGTGAGGCGCTGCTGAGGCTGGCCGTGCGCATGCGTCGTGGTGCCATGTCCCGATTTCCATGATGGTGGATCGGCTCTTGGGTGAAAACGGGGCAGCTGATTTTGGCGAGTGAACAATTTTATACAAATACATAACCCCAAACTTTGCCTGCATTCTGTAAGTTAGCGCATTTTAAGTCGATTTAGCCAAACACAGTGCTGCTGTAATGCATTGTTTCTGCTAATTGGAGGTCACAGACAGACAGAGCATGAGAGTTTTAGTAGTATATAGATTAGCAGAATCTGACCATGGATTCGTAAGTGTATAGGGACTCGGGACTGAAGATGCAGCCTAATTGGACACTTGTTGAGGATAACAAAGGAAATTACAAAGGTGGTGGTGAGTCAGCATATCGAAAGAAGATTGAAAACCTGGTTGTGTGGTGCCATCACTCAGCACCAGCTAAACCAAAGAATTGATTATAGACTACAGGAGGAAGAAGGTAGGGGTCCATGAGCCAGTCCTCATTCAGAGAACAGATGTGGAGAGGGTCAGTAACTTTACATCATAGGATCTGTCCTGGGGACCAGCATGTAAATGCCATTGCAAAGAAGTTTCCATAGATTTAGCATGTCACCAGAAACATTGACAAACATGGATGTACAGTGGAGGGTATCCTAATTGGCTGTATCACAGACAGGTATGGAAATAAATTTGGAAATGGAAAAGTGGTGGATACAGCCCAGTCCGTCACAAGCAAAGCCCTTCCCTCCGTTGAGTACATGGCACACTGACAGAAGAAATCAGCATCTGTCATCAAAGACCCCTCACTATCACAATCCAGGCCATGCTGTCACCCTACTATTACTATCGGGCTCTGAACTAATTCTACAACCTACAGCCTTTTTTTAAAGGAGTCTTTATAACTCATGCTCTCAGTGTAATTTGATTTACACAATTTGCCTTCTGCACACCGGTTGTTAGTCAATCTTTGTTTATTTTTTTTGTAAATTCTATTTATTTTTCCGTAAGTGCCTGTAAGAAAATGAATGTACTCTATGGTTATATATATATATATACCCACTTTGATAAATTCACTTTGAACTTTGAATATTGAGTCTCAGGTCTAGAAATTTGGAGATGAGTTTGCTTGGAATTACAGTACTGAAGGCAGAGTGTAGTCAATAATGTAGGTGTCTTTCTATCTCGATGTTCCAGAGATAAGGGTAGGGCCAAGGGAGATAGCATAAAGTGGACTTGTTTTTGATGGTAGGTGAATTACAGTGGGTTTATTTTGTCTGGGATGCTGTAACCCCTTGAAGCATTTCACGATGGTGGATTGCAGAACCACCAGGCGGTAGCTATTGAGGCATATTACCTTACTTTTCTTAGCTACCAAGATGATAGAAGTTTTCTTAAAGCACAGATATCTGTGCTGTCAATGATAAGGAAAGCTGGACCTGACTTAGACCACTACTCTGCAGTGTCTTAGCTTCCTGTATGTTAATTGCTGACATAGGGCATGCTGCAATTAATCAGGATACTTTCAAAAAAGGAAATGATTCTGGTTTCATTCATTCACTGTTGCCATCATTCATTTGTACATCCTTGCAGAAAGATATCTGACCTTGTTCTGCATCAACATTAGTTAATGTAGGTATTATGTATTTATCTATTTATGAGATGCAGTGCAGAATAGACCCTTCAAGCTGTGCTGCCCACAATCCCCAATTTAACCCTAGCCTAATCACAGAACAATTTACATTGACCATTTAACCTACCAATTTGGAATGTAGCAAGAGACCAGAGGATCCGGAGGAAACCCATGTGGTCACAGGGAGAAGTACAACTCCTTACCGGCAGAGCGGGAATATTTTGGCAAAGCTATGACCACTTTGATTACTTTGCATTAAGAAAGGACTTTTTTCTGTTATAATGCATTCTTTCTTGTAAAAAATTATGTATAATTTATGTTTTTCAGGTGAATTTTTATGATACTATGTGCTTATCATGCTGTTGCAAATAAGTTTTTCATTGCACCTGTATGTACATGTGCATATAATGATAAACTATGTAACCACTGGAAAAGCTTCTCAATATAGCAAGCCAAAGGAACTGAGAATTATTATTAAACAAATCAGAAAACCATTTTATGAATCAGAGTTAGTCATAGACATCATTTGGCTCTCTGAATTCATGCTGACCCATTTATATTAATCGCATTTTTTAGTGTCAATGATCAATATTATCCAATGCCATATGATATGAGATTAAATGGGTTCCCTAGTTTACTGAGAGTCCAGCAGACATGCTTGCCAATGGAAGGGACTCTGTTACAAAGGAGAAGGACATGCACTAAGTACTGATGCATTTTACTCACTGTAATGCCAGTGAACCAACAGTAGATGGCAGACATCATCAACAGCCAGCTGCAATGAGTGCAGTCCCATAGAAATCCCCCAAGTCAGGACTGGTATCAACAGACCTATCAGAGAGACTAGAATATCTAAAAATGAGTTTTTTTCACCTTCTGATGTTTTATTAATAATGTGCAACCCTCCAAAAAAAAGTTTCCAATGTGAAATAACACACAAAATGCTGGAGGAGCTCAGCAGGTCAGGCAGCGTCTATGGAAATGAATAAGCAGTCAGCGTTTTGGGCTGAAACTCTTCTTCAGGATATTGCCTGACCTGCTGATTTCCTCCATCATTTTGTTTGTGTTGCTTTGGATTTCCAGTATCTGCAGGCTTTCTCTTGTTTTCAACGTGAAGATTGGTTTCATTATGTACTTTGTTTTGGCTAACGACAGGCACTTCACCATGATAGACACATCACAGAGATATGGTCTAATGTCTCTGACATCCCCATATCTCCTTCAAGCCTTAATATTAAATTTAACGGGCTAGTGTATTCCTTGTGGAAATGTATTTGTCTGACTGAATGGAGCCTTTATGTACTCAGACTTGCAGAAATAAGTTTTCTGTACAAGCATGAGATTAATTAGTGGAATCCAGAAATTGGATTTGTAGAGCTTCTCATTGCATTTAATTCCCAAGTTGAATGTTGAATAGCTACAACTCTGCCCCTTCAATAACATAATTCCAAGTAAACTCAACTCCAAATTCATAGACCTGTCAAAATTTTAGATGACATGCCAAATCTGCGCAAACTTCTAAGAAAGTAGAGGTGCTGCTTTTGTAATGGCACTTGCTTCAGGATGGATCCTCTGAAATGATATACAAAAGAAGAAAAACTGTGCAAATGAAAATAATTACTGAGAACCAGAGTTGTAAAGAGTCCTCGAATGTGAGTCTATAGGTAGTAAAGTCAGTTCAGAGTAGTGGCGATTGAAGTTAAGCACACAGCCTGAAGGTTTATTGTATTTTTACTTAGAGATAGAGCACAGTAGCAGGCAGTTCTGGCCCAAGGAGTCTGTTACACCCAATTACACCCATGTGACCAATTGGCCTTCTAACCTATACGTCTTTGGAATGGGGGTGGATACGAGAGCAGCCGGAGGAAGCCCACGCAAGCTCAGGGAGAATGTGCAAGCAGGAATTGAACCCAGGTCTCTGGTGCTGTAATAGCATTCAGCTAACCGCTACACTACAGTATCAGTTGTCGAATGATCAATGTTCCTGAAGCTGCAGTGTGGGAATTAAGCCTTCCGTAACTTCTGCCCCTTGGTGATAGTGAGAAAAGGGGGCCCTTTGATGACGGATGGTGATCTCTTGTGACAGCGCTTCATGTAAATATACTCAATGGGGGGTGGGGGGGGGACATGGTTTGTCTGTGATGGACTGGACTGTGTGAAGCACTTTCTCTAGCTTCTATCATTCCTGGTCATTAGTGCTTCTATACCAGGCCATGATGCAACCAGTTAGGGTACTCTCCAATATGCATCAATAAAAGTTAGTAAAAGTTTGTGGTGGCCTGCTGAATCTACACAAACTTCATGGTAAATAGAGGTGCTGTTGTGCCACATTGTGATGACACATGCCGGTCCCAGGACAGCTAAACATAATGCCTGGTGATTGGACTTGTGTGGGCATGGGGTGATACAGTAAGCATTCTTGATGGCAATTTAATGGTGATGAATTGTGTTGGCTCCCCTGGTTCCATATGTTGGTGTTAGTTTGTCAGATTTTTATAAGCTAACCTGGTTGTAGTGCCCTGTAATGGTCAGAAAGGCATCAAGGTGCACTGTCTCATTTCTTGTTGATTGCGGTGCTCAGCTCCTCCAGTGCCATCTTGACATTAAATGTGAGTGGGATGTACACTGCAACCAGGATGACAGTGGAGAGCTCCTTTGGCAGTTTATAAATGACGTCAGATTTATATGATCAAGTGAATTTACAGCAAGTGACCTTGCCACTTCACGCCTGCTCCACCATTCAGTAAATTCATAGCTGTCAGATGGCGTGGATATTGGAAAGATCCCAGAGGACCGGAAATCCATAAATGTAACACCTTATTCTACAAAGAAGGAAAGCTGGAAACTATAAACCAGTTAGCCCCAACAGCTGTATTTGGGAAAATGTTGTAAAAAAAACATTTTTTGGCCATCTCCACTCATCCCATTTACCAGTATTAGGTCCATATGTTTTTAAACTTGCCTGTTCTAGTGCCTGTCAAAATGTCTCTTAAATGTAGTGATTCTGTATGATTCCGTAACCTCTGCTGGCAGCTTCATTCCAGATATCAGCCAATAAATGTTTTTTTTAAAAAGCAACTTTCCCCTCAGCTCTCCTTTAAAATTCATTTCTACCACCTCAGCCCTGCCTCTTTATGTTTGCTATTCCTATCACAGGAAAAAGGTTGTCTCTCAAAATTTTAGATGTTTTTTTTTAATCAGGTCTCCCCAGTCTCCTTTACTCCATGGAAGAGCAAAGCAGCCTCTCTCCATAACTAAATTCTTCTAGTCATGGTAACATCCTGGTGAAGCCAACACAATCACATTCTTCCTAAACGTGGTGACCAGAATTGCACATAATACTCAGTGCAGCTTAACCTGTGTTTTGTTAACTTGCTTCGAGATGTCCCAACTCTTATATTCTATGCCTTGACTTCAGAATACAATCAGAATCAAGTTTAATATCGCTGGCATGTGTTGTGAAATGTTGTTTTGCGGCAGCAATACAATGCAGTGCAAATGTTTTTAAACTATAAATTACATTAAGAGATATAAAAATTATAAAAATGCAAAAGAGAGCTGTAATGCGGTATGACTTCTTCACTACCCTATTTCCCTATATTGCCATGTTCAGGAAATGGTGGGCGTAGTTCTTTCTAGAGGGCAGTCATTCTTCTCCCCTTTCTCATCAGGCAGAAGATGTAAAACCCTGAAAGCATGTACAACCAAGCACATATTCTTTATCCTTAAGTGTTACTATCAGCTCTTGCTTTTAGTATCTGTATAGAATTGCTTGGGATTCTCTTTTAATCCTACTTACCAGTGACATCTCATGGTGGAAAAGTCTTCTTGCAGAGAACTTGGGCAGGAGCCATAGGTTTATTAACCATTGCCGATTTACCATGTATAATTCTGGTCAGCACACTTACAAGAAGATGTAATGCAAAGAAAATGGATGACAATATCAGAATTGCTGTGAGAAGGACAGACTGGAAGTGGTTCTTGATTTTTTTTTAATGTATTTCTCAGTTTGTATAGTAGTACTTCCAGTTTAAGATGGCACTACTGAAGGCGTGCGACAGCTTACTGGGAACTCTAAATTCTGTTCTGAGCCATCAGTGTATCATTCCAACTAGTTAGGAAGGCAAATAATGTTTTGACTTGTGCGGTGCTGTTGAAGCTGCACCTGGAGTACTTTGTGCAGCTTTAATGCCATTATTTGAGAAAGGATACAGTAGCATTGAACACAGAACAGAAAAAAATCACAGCTACTTCCTGGGATGAGTTGGAGGACCTATCATGAACAGCTAAAGAACTTAGATCTGCATTCTTTAGATTTTAGAATAATGAAGGATGATCATAATGAAACATATAAGATCCTTAGAAGTCATTACAGGGGATGTGTTAAGATATTTCTTATCAGTGGAAAAGCATTGAATGTCAAGCTGCTGATGTGGGAAGTCAATTAAAATTGAGGGCCCCACTAAATAATTTCTTGTCAGTCTCCTTATGTACAGCATTACTCTATTGACATGCAATAAATATAAATACATAAGATAGCTTTTGTACATTGATGAATTGTTTTTTTTTATTATTGTGTTCTTTATTTTCCTGAGTTGTTTTTGTGTGCTGCATCAGTTCCAGAGTAAGAACTATTTTATTCTCCTTTACACTTGGGTACTGGAAATGTCATTAAACAATCCTGAATGTTGAATCTGCCAAGGCCCGGGAAGGAACAGCAATGATCTTTGCTTTCTTGTACGTGTCTGACACATGAGACATAAAGCATCACAGACATTTAATGAGTTCAGATCTAGACTCAATCTCTTTTTTTCAAACAAGCCAGCCATGCTTAACCATTCCCTGTCGTGAGTAACTGTCCAAATCAGACAATTCATATCACTGATGGAAGTCATTTGGTTTGTGGTGTCTCTGATAGTCAGTAATGAGCTGGTCACACATAAAATGTTTTCTGCTTCTGCCACTTGGACACTAGCTAATCTCTGGGTCACAAAGAAGGGTCTCAACCCAAAACGTTGACTGTTTATTTATTCATTTCTTTGGATGCTGCCTGGCCTGCTGAGTTCCTCCAGCATTTCCTGCGTTTTGCTCTAATCTCTGGGCAATGTTTCTTGCTCATTTCTGTCATTCTTTTATCAGCCATTTTAGATGTACAGTTCTGTGCAAAGGTCTTTGGCACCCTAGATTTTTTATGTGGTTTCAGATGGTACAGCCTCCACAGAGCCCTGATCTCAACATCACTGAGGCTGACTAAGATTATCTGGAGAGACGGAAGTCAAGTCAAGTCACTTTTTATTGTCATTTCAACCGTAACTTCTGGTACAGTACATAGTAAAAATGAGACGACGTTTTTTCAGGACCATGGTGTTACATGACTAGACTGAACTACGTAAAAAAAAATACAGAGAAAGCTACACTAGACTACAGACCTACACAGGACTATATAAAGTGCACAAAAACAGTGCAGGCATTACAATAAATAATAAACAGGACAACAGGGCAAGGTGTCAGCCCAGGCTCTGGGTATTGAGGAGTCTGATGGCTTTGGGGAAGAAACTGTTACATAGTCTGGTCGTGAGAGACCGAATGCTTCGGTGCCTTTTCCCAGACGGCAGGAGGGAGAAGAGTTTGTATGAGGGGTGCATGGGGTCCTTCATAATGCTGTTTGCTTTGTGGATGCAGCATGTAGTGTAAATGTCCGTAATGGCGGGAAGAGAGACCCCAATGATCTTCTCAACTGACCAAAAGCAAGTGAGACACCCAAAGTCTGCAGTAGAACTGTGGCAAATTCTCCAAGATACTTGGAACAATCTACAAGCTGAATGTCTTATAAAATTGCATCACAGTGTACCTAAGAGAATTGATGCAGTTTTAAAGCCAGAAATAATTGATTTGATTTGGTTTTTTAGCATTTACTGTTCTTCATAGTATTTTTTTATACAGAGAAACCTTTCATTATTTTTTGAAAGTATCTTCAAATTACTGAATTTTTTTTATTTGTGCCTAAGACTTTTGCACAGTACCGTATGCCTCAGGTTTTCAACTCCCTCATGATTTTATACACTGTGATTAGGCCTTCCTTATCCTCCACTGTTCCAAGGTAAACAACTCGAGCCCATTAACCCTTCAGCAGAAGAGATTTGAAGAGAGAGAATTGTGATTCCTAATTTGTCTTTGAGCTAATCTTGCTACAATTTCTTGTTATTACAAAGTTTCTTATAAGCACTTGTAAGACAATCATTCTGGGCAAAACTCCAAAAAAAAATGGTTATATACCAATAATGAGATGTATTTAAAAATAACTGAAAATGACACATCAAAAACCTCAGTGATACTCGCTTGTCCTCTTGTCAAAGAACTTTATGCTGTTCACCCTGCAGCTGCACCTCCGGAACCTGCTGCATAGGATGGATTTCATTAAATAATTAAATATTTGGTGGCTTCTTTTGGACTAACAGTGTCATGCAGGTTTGACTACTGAGTAAATTGTTCTTGAATGAGTGATTTATTAGTAACCTGGATTTGTAACAGAACACCCAGCTGCTTTTCCAAAGCAACCCACGCAAATTGCTGGAGGAACTCAGCAAGTCAGGCAGCATCTATGGAAGTGAATGGATACTCAACGTTTCGGGCTGAGGCCCTTCTTCAGGACTGAAGGAAGGGGGGAGGTATCAGAATAAAAAAGAGAGGGGTGTTGAAGGAGACTAACTGAAAGGTGATAGGTGAAGCCGGGTGGGTGGGAAAGGTCAAGGGCTGGAGAAGAAGGAATCTGATAAGAGACGAGAGTGGACCATTGGAGAAAGAGAAGGAGGAGGGGGCCCAGGGGGAAGTATAGGCAGGTGAGAAGAGGTAAAAGGTCAGAGTGGGGAATGGGGGGGATTTGTTTACCAGAAGGAGAATCAATGTTCATGCCATTAGGATGGAGGCTACCCTGATGAAATATAAGGTGTTGCTCCTCCACCCTGAGAGTGGCCTCATCTTGGCACGAGAGGATTCCATGGACCGACATGGCCTCCACGTGGCTTCACCTATCACCTTCCAGCTGACCACCCCCCTATCCCCTCCCCCCTTCTTTTTATTCTGGCATCTACTCCTTCCCTTCTCAGTCCTAAAGATAGATTGTACCTGACCTGCTGAGTTCCTCCAGCATTCTGTTTGTGTTGCTTTGGATTTCCATTGTCCGCAGATTTTCTTGTGTTTATGATTAGCTGCTGCTTCAGATGACTTGATAGACAGTTGTGCTTCTGTGAATATCTTAGGATGGAATAGGCAAGAATATTATCCTCTGCATTTTTGAATATCCTGTCATATGTCAAGCAAATGATATAAATGCTGATTGGTATTTCTCAAAGATCTCTCACTGTATACAAAATAATAAAGGAATTTTGACCTCTTGTTAGAATTACCCTTTGCCTATTCAAAATCAATCTAAAATGCCTGGATAATGGAGGCCTCCACAGTGTATAACCTTTTGAAGATCTAACACTTCCTCACTAGTCAAGAAAGCACAGCAGCACCTACACTTTCTGAAGAGACTGAGGTGTGCAGGCTCCCGGCTCCCATTCTAACAACTTTCTACAGGAGCACCATCGAGAGCGTCCTGTCTGGCTGCATCATTGTGTGGTACAGAAGCTGCAAGGCATCGGACCACTAGACCCTAGAGTGGATAGTTAAAACTGCTGAGGGGATCATTGTGGTTTCTTTCCCGCCATATTTGTGACGTTTACAGGGAGCTTTGCAGACAAAGGGCCCCAAGCTTTGTTGAGGATTCCTACCACCCATCTCACAATCTCTTTGACCCACTACCATCAAAAAGGATGTACAGAAACATCAGGACTAGGACTGCCAGACTGGGTAACAGTTTCTTCCCTCAAGCTGTGTGACTAATGAATACCCTGCCACCACCGAGGTCTTGTTGCTAGGTAGTGAGTTGTTTACTGCATATCGTACTGTTTACCTGTGCTGCATGTGTTTATTTTGTGCATGCACTGTGGTCCCGAGGAGTGGTGTATCGTTTGGTTGTATATGTACAGTCAGATGATAATGGACTTGAACTTGAAGAAACAGCATTAGAAAAGTTGTGATGGTGACCTTTGATTTTCTTTTAATCATATTAATATGTAGTTTTGCAATTGGTTATTTCTGTAAAAAAAATATAAATTTGCTTATTGTGTATATAGTGAAGTTGTTTCTTTTACACTGTCGGAGGATCGAAGTTCTTAGGCCTTGAATGTGCATGTATATATAAACATTTATTTTACGGCTACATGTATTGTTTCTAAGATTAAGATGCTATTGACCACAATTATTCTTTTAGAATAGCTGTTTGATGTCTCCCTTTGGTGTATCTTGGTTTGGTTAATCCTTTTGTACCTGACCACTGGCTATAACTGCATGCAATTACCATGGCAGAATCCTTCACCATGATGTATGGGCTACAGACATCAGTCTGTGGTTTGTCATATAGATGGAATCAATTAAATAAACTTTTACTAATGATAGAATGAAGTTTAATCATTTGTCAGAATCTAAACAAAACTGTCCAGACTTCTAGTTTAGCTACATAACCTGTCTGGTATTCTGTTCTTAATTCCCTACTAATTCTTGGGAAATTTTCAGTTAAAGCAGTTCTTTGCACGCCTGGACTCCAGTGCGTATTTGTCTGAATGTTCAGTTTGTTAATTTTTCCATTTTTAAGCAGCAGGCTAAGGTTCCACTCCTCCTCTATCCCTTTGGAATATATCACCTTCTACTGTGATTGATTAAGTTGAATTAACTGTTCTTGCAATGAGAGTTTACATGCACACCTCTTTCCCCTTCAGTCACACACAAAACTGTAGTAGACCCTGCCTTCACCAGTCTATAACATGATCTTACAATGTTTCATAGAAGTTTCAAATGTAAATCTAGTTTTAAGAAGCTGCCAATCTAATAGTATAACTTTTTAATAAACATACTGGAAAATGTTGTGGGAATCGGTACAGTGAGGAGTTTGTGTATATACAGGTACGCATCGCTTAACATCCATGATCTGTGAAATCGAACGTTATGTGATTTGGACGTTGTGCAAACACCATATTGTATACTTAGCAAGCCTATATGGAGTACTGTAGTGTACCTTTATTGACTAAATAGAGGGATTCTCTTTTTTGTTTGGTGTCAATCAGTGTCATTAGCAATTTCTTTATCTCCAATATAGGTCCCTCTCGCATTTTCATGAGCCTTGTAGTTTACAGTGAAGCCGATCCTTTAACAGCTTCGAGAATTTTTTCTTTGTTTTTCAGGATCGTCATGATTGTTGAGTGCGACATGCCTAAATCCCAAGCAATAGAATTCACTGGTTTTCCACCTTCATATTGTTTAATAACCTTTTGTTTCATTTCCAAATCAATACTTCTCCTTTGCCTCTTGCTGCTGCTAACACTAGGAGTGGCTTTGCTGCCTTTAGAAGCCATGATGCACTCTACGGTAATATTTTCAAAAAAAATTAAACAGAGAGATAACGCTACTACACTCGAGACGCACGATACACGAGATTGGTTACGTCCGCTACATCACATTTTCTGATCAGGACTACGGGCGTACATGCGATCAGACGTTGTATTAAGATAGATGATACCACATCTAAGTAAGATGCTTATATGTGAATCTTTGCAAACTACCTGTATGAACCCACACAAAATGCTAGAGGAACTCAGCAGGTTGGGCAGCATCTATGGAAAAGAATAAAGAGTCAACATTTCGGGTGGAGACCTTTTATCAGGACTCTCTACCCAAAACATCGACTGGTCTTTTTTTTCCATGGGTGATGCCTGGCCTGCTGAGTTCCTCCAGCATTTTGTGTGGGTTGCTTTGGATTTCCAGCATCTGCAGATTTTGTCATCTTTGTACCTGTAAGAATCTGCTTTTAATAACAAAACTGAATTTTTCAAAATGCATTACATTTTGATAGTTCAGGTGGAAATCTCAAATTAAGAGTGTAATCTGAGGCCTTGTGTGCTCCTTGTTCATGTATCTACAATTTAATGGTACTACCTTTCTGCAAATTTGAAAATGTGTATAATCACTGTTCTATGTAACTTGGTTTTGTTTGTGTTTAAATTAGATGTGGACAAGCAATATCAAGTAGTCATTCATGGGATTGAACCAATGCTGGAAACACCTTTGCAGTGGCTTAGTGAGCATCTGAGCTACCCAGACAATTTCCTGCACATTAGTATCATTCCTGTGCCGAGAGACTGAGGAAGCAAGCGACTCAAACAGAGAGCGAATCACCCTGTCCGGACTTGCCTAAGCAGTACTATTTTCCACTTTCATAAAGCCTGTTGGAAGCAACTTGAATCAGAAATACTCGCTGCTGCAAGCCTAACAGGAAGAGATCCCACAAGTGACTGCTGATCCTAGTTTGTATCTCTATTATAAACCTGCTGTTGTCATTAAACCTCACTCACAACATGAAAACTTCTCAAGGCCACTAGTGTCATATTTCTTGTACAATGTTCAACATGATATTTTCTAAGGCATTGAGCAACAGAACCACGTAGCACTTAATTTCTGATTAACGTATAAAACAGGGGTATTTCCAAAAGTGACCATGATTGAATTGCAGTATGAGAGTATGGAAAGAGTTTTTTTTACTTTCCAAAGGATTATGCTAGCTCTCAGAAAAACAAGTAGGTACTGATTTGCAGAAATGTTTCAAAATTTTTCATTCTTTCACCATCTTTTATTTCTTCCAAATACTTTCATTCCCTCTCCCTTTCCTGCCCCCTCTTCTGCTCCACCCCCTCCCACCCCCACCCCATTCTTCCCTGATCCCCTCCCCCTTTGTCCCTGCCCCATCACCATCCCCTTCCCTTGCCTCTTCTTTCCTCCCCCTCCTCCTCACCCCTCTTCATCCCTCCCTCCTTTCTACTCTCATTCTGTCTCTCCATTCTACTTTCCTCATTCATTTTA
Source organism: Hemitrygon akajei (assembly GCF_048418815.1). Taxonomy (NCBI): domain Eukaryota; kingdom Metazoa; phylum Chordata; class Chondrichthyes; order Myliobatiformes; family Dasyatidae; genus Hemitrygon; species Hemitrygon akajei. The sequence continues at coordinate 43,265,376 of NC_133132.1, read as the reverse complement.
CCACCTTCTTACAATCCTCCTCCTGGTCCTGAAATTATTATATGACCAATACGAAACAGTAAACTATTTATACAGTGGATTCTGGTTAATCGGTACAGCCACTTATTTGGGACAACTCCTACAGAACAAAAACTAATCCAGAAAATAGCTGGGATTCCCTTTGTTTATTTGGGACATTATGCCATGTAATTGGGGCAAGAGACTGTTGTGAACAGTTTCTAACTAGAGTTAGGCATGTGAACTTGTGTGGCCATTAGGCACTACACTTTAGAGAGATCATTTTTAAATAGCATCAGTTGCATGCACTTGTATTCAAAAAGCAGTGATTTCTGTCACTGGTAATCGGTGAGAAATATCTGTCAGATGTTTCAGAACTGTTTTGATCACTGCCAGTTTCAAGCATTCAGGCTTAGCGATGCCAGGAATGAAAGTGAAAAGATTACACTACTTCGACAAGTTAGGAACTATGAAAAATTTAAAGCTATCACCAGTCATTTTGAATTTTACAATGAAAACGAAGATTTGGAGGATACCATCATCAATAGCATTGTATGAAGGCAGCCCATTATCTGCACCATGTCTGCACTGAATTTGTTCATTTACACTGAATCAAAAGAACATGGCAGCGTACACTGGATGAATTCCTCCGTCGATAACTATTAGAAACTAATACACAGTTTTTTAAGACTGTAGTGCTATTGGTAGTGTTCTAATTTGTTCTGTATTTAAATGCAAACTATGTTACTCAGTGAAATGGTAGCTTGTCTTTTTATGCCTTTTTAACTACTTCCATAAGGCTAATTGGAGCAGCTGCTTAATTGGAGCAAAATGTACTAGTCTCAATGTGCCCCAGTTAACCGGAATCCACTGTATTACGGTTATTGGGATTAAATCTTTAAATCATCCCACATTTTTATCTGTTAAAGGATGCCCTTATGTAAAATCAAAGTTTTGTTTAGTTTAATAGTTGGCATTCATGGTCATAAACTAGACACATTTGGTATTTTTAAATACTCTTATATTCTTATGACATTTGTTTTGTATTGATAGATAACGGGACGAATTTCTTAACTGCTTTAATTCGACTATATACCATTTTCAGGAATGTCTTTTGTAATGCAGATTTCTGGCAGAATCATGTAGTACAGGCATCTTTCTTTCTCCAAATAAAAGCCACTATCAATAATTTGCATGTGTAGATGACTGAAGTATTCTCTGGGAGGTATAAACAATCTTCTTTGCTGATGCCCTTCCGGGTGCTTTTTATGTGGCGTGCAGGAAATGGATCTGAGTTCCTAATAAAGACAGCCTAGGAAATGATGTGTGATTTGTTTCCCTAAACATTATCCAACAATTGTGGCCAAAAATTGTTTAAATTTTTGAAGAGATGAGGGGTAACACTGAATGGAGTAAATAAATGATTTTTATTAAATCAGGGGTTGCTCATCAAAAGAGGCCAAAGGATGTTTTCACTGAATTAACTATTAAATTATGTTTTACCATTGAAAATATCTACCATATTTTGCTTGATGTATTTCAAAGTGTCGATAACTTTATTTTGGGCTTACCTTGTCCATGGAGGAATTTGAAGTGACAAAGATTTGGAAAGCCTTATATTTAGAAATCCAGTGTATCACTGATGACAACTGTCAGACAAACAATATTCTTGAAGAAAATTCTTCTTGAAGAAATCAGTTTATGATAATTATCTGAAACAATTGCTGTCTGAATATTTATATGTAAGATCTATCATTTGCGAATATAAATGGGCTTTTAGCAAAAAGGGCAGAGAGTTAAAATTCACCATCACTGGAGAGAGCTATTTACTCTGAAGATAAGGAAGTTCCAGTATTTGTAATTAATTTGAGAATGTCTCATATGATTGGTAACAAATGCTAATTTACTTGCATGTTCTGTTTTCCACTTTTGTGGTTTACATCTCAACTGGACAGAAAATTTAATCATAGTTCGCATAAAAAGTACTAAGCCTCACACATGGCCTTATCACACGTGGCCATGAAGTTTTACACAGTTTACCATTGGTGAATGAACAGCTTGTCTTGTTTAAGCATGCTTGCTGGTAGTGTCCTTCATTTGTATCAATTTTTTGTGTAGATTGGTTAACTGCACAATGTGCATTTTAATTTGAAATACATGTTGAAATACTTGTAGTAGGGATTGTTTAAAGGTTTAATATACTGAATGAAAATTAAAAGCCCCTACCTTGCTGTGCAATAAAATCTTTTTTCAATGCAAAGTAGCATCGTTTGTTATTGTTATCCCTTTGTAATCTGTATACACAAAATACTTAAGACAATATTTTGTTTGCTTAGTGCCACTGGATTCGAACAGTGAAGGTTCCCTTCTGATGTGTGGTATACCTTTTGAAATAATGTAACGCAATACTTGTAACTCTTCAGCAGACTCACTCTGTTTTAATTATGCAACAAAAGAAGCTCTTTTGATAATAAAATGCCTTTTATTTCATATTTGTCTTGGTGAATCTTCCACTGATTTTCATATACTTTTAAAAAAACCGTGATTTTTTTTGTAAATGTGTGAATATTCTCTTTTGCTGAAAGACTTTTTTAAAAATATGATTTTCAGTCTTTGCAAATTAAATGTTTATGTACATTCATTAATAAGTTATTACAGGGTGCTTATTGTTCTGTCACTTGTTTTGATATAATGTCAAGTTTCATTTGATGGTTTTAAAAACAGAGCTTTATGCAACAATCTTGAATGAAAGCCACTTAAGCTGTAATTAGTCTTGGGCAAATCATTTCCCATGTGCAGCTCAGTCATATCTACAAACAAATCATGAATTGTATGGCAACACCTTGTCCTGCTCCTGTTTCTGATGGTTCAACAATCTGCCAGGTTGTGCCAACAGCTCAGAAAAGATGGAATGGAAAGACAAAATTACAAAAATTCTATTGCAATTAGAGACATGGAAAACCTATAGCACAATACAGGCCCTTCGGCCCACAATGCTGTGCCAAACATACTTATTTTAGAAATTACCTAGGGTTACCCATAGCCCTCTATTTTTCTAAGCTCCATGTATCTATCCAGGAGTCTCTTAAAAGACCCTATCGTATCTACCTCCTTTGTACCTACTTCCAAGTACCTTAAAACTGTGTCCTCTTGTGTTAGCCATAAACTTTATTCAGACTGTAGTCTGCAGTCCTTCCCCATGAAGACTTTTCATTGGCTTCAAGGAACTTCAGTGTTTCCCTCAGAATGTTTTCCCGCATCTTGGAATATGCCACTTGGTAGCATTCCATTATGGACACTTATTTATACGGGAAGAACAACAAGCTTCAGGCAGAATTCTTCAAGTATAAAAAATGTTTCCGTTTCTGAGTAATGTTGAGCGCCCACATGTGTTGAGCAGCTGCAAGATACTATGTAAAATCTATTTTTAATGTTGATTGATGTTCTTCCTTGTCAGGTATAAATATGATCAAAGCCCAAACACTTGATTCTCTCTTAGCCAATTAACAGAAGGGCTGCTATCTATACCCCTCATAATTGTGTATACCTCAATCAGGTTACCCCTCAGTCTCTCCGCTTCAAGCTAAACTGGCCCAGCCTATTTCTGCTTCCCTGTAGCTGTAACAGCCCACTGCAGGATGTTGTTATTAGGACATTGTTAATGGAAATAGCTAATGATTAGATAAGTAAAGCATCCTACAAGCTTTTAATTATAACTGATTGTTGTTATTGACCTTGATGTCATGTTTCCAGTAACTCATTTAACTCAGATTAAAATGGTGGAAATACTCAGTCATTACAAGAGAGATAATACAGACAGGCTCTTTAGCTCTCCTGTCAAGCAGCCATCCATACTAATCCCATTTTATTTTCATATTCTGCCATTCACCTACATGCATACGGTGGCCAATTAACACTGAGTCAAAGCCAGAGCACGCAGTGGAACACACGTGACCCTGGGGAGAACATGCAAACCCCACAAAGACACTGGAACTCTGAGACATCAGCCCTACTAGCTGCACTGTTGTGTAACCCAGTGTCACATTCTCTCTCTGGTAGTCAGTTAAAAGCACTTTGTAAAATTCTCACCCCCTGGTTGTCTAGACTCATTTTGTGAATTTGTTCATCATTCGTCCCGAAGATGGTGCCTGCTGGTGAGTTGCAGTTCTGTAAGCGTCAGCATCTAACCAGAGTGCTGGTTTTTCCGTGTGCAAGTCCAGATAGTAAACATTGAACAACTGTTATGTCTGTGATAAGCTATCGACCAGAGAAGCACTCAATTCTAATGTGAATTTTTCCAGTTGAAGCATTGGTAATTAACTCTAATATTAAAGCAAATCACACACTGTACACAATTTAATGCAGGTTGTTAGAATATAGTACTATGTCAGTTCAACATTTAGTGTTAATACTTTTGAAATGTGCTAGTTCAGAGGCATTTGAAACATGGATCCAAATTGCTTTCAGATGTTGCCTTCTAACTGAATGTCATAAAGTCATGGAGCACTACTGCACAGAAACAGTCCCTTTGGCCCATCTAGTTGTGCCAAACTGTTAGTCCTGCCCAGTCATACATGACCTACCCCTGGACCATTGCACTTCATAACCAACCCATCCATGGATAGGATATGGATAAGTACATGGATGAGAATGAATATGGTATGTTATGTGACTCTGATAGCTTAGCTGTTGAAGTTACAGACAGGTAGAAAATAAAATAGTCCTGTGTGAAGGTAATTTTGAGATTAAATCAACTAACACTTGATAGGTAGAACAGTATAGTACAAGAGCAGCATTTCAGCCCACAATGTCTATGCTGCCATATTGCCAATTTAAACTAATCCCAATTGCCTGCAAATGGACTATATTCCTCCATTCCCTGCCTGTTCAAGCGCTTGATTAAAGATTAACCTCTCAAAGATTGCCATTTTATCTGCTTGCACCAGTTCCCATGGCTGTATGATTGTTAACCTATCATTTTCTGTGTAAAGAGATCAACTAAAAAGACCTCAGAACCTAGAGTAGTCCAGCACAAAGATAGGTACTCTGGCCTGAGATTTCAAATTAAACTGGTTTTCTTCTGCCAGTACGTGATGCATATCCCTCCATCCCTGCATGTTCATGTGTTTACCTAGCAGCCTGTTAAATGTTATTATCATATCTGCTTCCATCACTCCACCCATTCCAGACACCTGCCTCTTTCCACGTGTAAAAACAACTTGACCCACACATCCCCTTAAATCTACTCCCCTCTCACCTTAAATGCATGCTGTCTAGTACTTGACGTTTCTATCCTGGGATAGAGATTCTGACTGTCTATGCCATACTTGTATCAGCTCCTTCAACCTCAGTTATCCCAGAGAAAATAGCCAGACTCTCAAAGTTCATAGCTCATACCCTCACATCTAGGCAACATCCTGGTAAACCTCTTCTGCATTCTTTCTAAAGCCTCCTGGGGTGACTAGAATTATACACAATTCTCCAAATATGGCCTAACCAAATACGCTTTCTTTACCACCCTATCTACTTATGTAGAACAATTTGGACCCTTCAGCCAACAAGGTTGTAGCAGCCTGTATAAGCCTACTCAATGCTCACTCTAACCCTTCAATATCCCTGGGCAATTGCCATTGCCACGCTGGGGAAAAGGTACTGGCTGTCCACTATCAATACCTGTCATAATCTTATACATCTCCCTCAAGTCAACCTCTCGTACTCTGTCACTCCAAAGAGAAAAGCCTTGTACTCACCTTTAACTTCAATCTTCTTGACACTTGACACTTTTCTGGATTGAACTCCATCTATCATTTCTCCATCCAACTCTATATTCTGATTATATCTCTTAGAACCTACAACAACCTTCTACAGTATCCACAACACCTCCAATCTTCAAGTCATCTGCAAACTTATTGACCCACCCTTCCACTTCCTCAGCCAAGTTATTTATAAAATTAACAAAGGCAGGGGTCCTACCCTACCATCTTTACCCTATCATGCATTTTAGTGAGCTGTGGACTCTAGACCAAGTTTCTAATCCCCAATGTCATTAAGGGCCCTGCTAAACTATACATCAGACCTCCCAAAGAGCCACACCTCACATTTCTTAGATTAATCTACATCTGCCATTTTTTTGCCTGTATCTGTACCTTGCTGTCATTTGACACTGCACTGTTTACAACTTCAGCAATCTTTGTGTTATCTGCATACTCAAATCTCTTACTAACATCCATGTAAATGACATTTACTGCTCTATCTTTGTCAATGAACTTCATCACCTCCACAAAAAACTCAAATCAAATTTGTAGGACATGACATGTTCTGCTGACTGCTCCTAATCGGATAATGTCTTTCCGAAATACACATAAATCCTATACCCAAGAATACTCTCCAGCAGCTTTCCTACCATTGATGAGAGTCCTACTTGCCTGTAATTCCTGGATGATCCCTATTTCCTTTCTTGAACAAAGGGAACAATATTTGCTCATCTTCAGTCCTTGGGACCCTGCCTATTTCTAGTAAGGATGCAAGAATCTTTATTAAAGCCCTAGTGATCTCCTCTCTTGTCCCTTTCAATGACCTGGGATATATCCCATCAAGCCCTGGTGACTTATTCACCTCCATGTTCTTCAAAAGGCCTATCACCATCTCTAATTCCATAGAACATCAGCATGCCCATCTCCTCGGTGAATACTGATGCAAAGTACTCATTTAGTACCCACCTATATCTCATTTAAACTTTTCCTTCTCCCTTTAAAGCTGTCCTTCACTATTTGACGTTTACACCGTGGCCAAAATATTCTATCCACTGGATCTCTGCCTCTGATAATTTTCTATACTAGCATCAGGTCACCCCACAGTCTCTTAACACTTCCAGCTAAACAACCCAAGTTTGTCCACCCTCTCTTTATAAACTAATACTCTCTCTTTAATCCAAACAACATCTTGCTGAATTTCTGCAACCTGTCCAAACCCTCCACACCCTCCTTTTAATGCCAGACCAAAACGGCAAACGTCAAACATTCCCCAAGCAAAATGCGACTTGCTGACTTTTATATTCAGCACCCCAATCAATGAAGGCAAGTATGCCACATGCCTTCTTTAGTGCTGTCTCTTTTGTTGACACTTAAAAGGAGCTTGTATCCCAACATCCCTCTATATATCAATTATTTTAAGGTCTTGGCATTTAGTGTACACTTCCCTCTTTCCCTCGCCAGGTACAGCAGCAGTGAGTAGAATATAGAAATATTTATAATGTACAACATGAATCATAAGACATCCCGGAGTGTTTCAGAGAAGCACTTATGGACACATAAAGGATCTTAGGTTTAATTATTTTAGCTCATCACAATGTACTTCATTCCTTCATTGGAGATCACTGTTGATTAGCACCAGCCTGCGTTCACCTAGGCTGTCGTTAAGGCATTTCCTCTAATTGATTTGTGGGACAGATTTGTTTTTCAAAAGTGTCAGTGAATGCTTTGGAATTTTGAGCTACTGCCTGATAAAGTCCCAAAGTTTTGTGACAGACTGGCTGGTGAAGTGTTGGCCATGACTGACAAAAAAATGTGAGGTTGCTACCAATTCTAAGATTTCCCTCATCTTCCCCAACCCCCACCCTCCCGAAAGTTTCTGTATGACACGTGCCTTTCAATAAAAAAATGTGATTTTATTATCAGGGTCAATCCACTTTCTGCTCAGCAAGAAATATGTCTTTCTGTTTTCCAGCATCCTCAATATTTTATCTTTATTTTCAGTTTCCATGTTTTCTCTACTAATTGAAGAAGACTACCTAGATAGCGAAGCGATATCAACGATCTCAGAATCAGAATGGGGTTTATTATCACTGACGTGAAATTACTATCATTGTCGTGAAATTTGCTGTTTCACAGCAGCAGTGCAGTGCAATGCATAAATATATAATACATACAATACATAAATATACTATAAATTATAATAAGATAAAAGTTTATTCATCCCGAAGGAAATTATTGTTGCAAGGTTGCTCAGTCAGAAATGTATACTTTAAATTACAAAATATAAGCATTGAGGTACAAAATGTGCATTAAAAAGTAATACATAGTGCAAAATGCAGATGTGTAATGAAACCATGTATTTATATACTTGAGGAGGAGTTGTAGAGTCTTATTGCCACAGGGAGAAAGGATCTCCTGTGGCATTCATAAAACATAGATCATAGAAATTTACAGCACATTACAAACCTTTCAGCCCACAATGTTGTGCCAACCATGTAACCTACTCAAGAAACTGCCTAAAATTTCCCTCGCGCATAGCCCTCTATTTTTCTAAGCTCCATGTACCTATCTAAGAGGCTCTTAAAAGACCCTATTGTATCCGCTTCCACTCACCCACCATTCTCTGTGTGAAAAACTTACCACTGACATCCTCTTGGTACCTATTTCCAAGCACCTTAAAACTATGCCCCCTCGTGTTAGCCTTTTCAGCCCTGGGAAAAAGCCTCTGGCTATCCACACGATCAATGCCTCTCATTATATTGTACACCTCTATCATGTCACCTCTCGTCCTCCGTCACTCCAAGGAGAAAAGGTTGAGTACACTTAACCTATTCTCATAAGGTACGCCCTCCAATCCAGGCAGCATCCTTGTAAATCTCCTCTGCACTTTCTCTATAGTGTCCACATTCTAGAGTTCAGTGGTGTACCTGGTGGAGTCAGTCTGTTTGTCCAGTATGTCATGGAGGGGGTGAGAGGGATTGTCCATAATGCTCCGTAGCTTCTGCAATATCCTCTCTCAGACGCAACCACCAGGGAATCCAGTTCCACCCCCAGAACGGAGCCAGCCTTCCCGAGGAGCTTATCGATCTTCTTGGCGTCAGCTGCTCTCACCCTGCTGCCCCAGCAGACCACAGCGTAGACTTGGCCACCACTGAGTCGTAGAACACCTGCAGCAGAGTACTGCCGCGTTGAATGACCAGAATCTCCTCAGGAAGTACAGTCAGCTCTGTCCCTTCTTGTACAGAGCCTCTGTATTTTTAAGTTCTGTCCAGTTTATTGTCCAGGTATTCATAGTCCTGGACAATTTTAGCATCTGTTCCCTTGATGGAGATGGGAATGCAGAGTGTTTTCATCTCCCTGAAGTCCACCACCAACTCCTTTGTCTTAGTGATGCTGAGCTGGAGGTGATCGAGCCCAAAGCTGTCCACCACTCTTCTGTACTCAGCCTCTTAAGAAGTATATAAATAAAATATTAATAAGTAGTGTTAAAGGAGCAAAACCATTGTGAAGTAGTATTCATGGGTTCATTGTCCATTCAGAAATCTGTTGGCAGAGGGGAAGAAGCTGTTCATAAAACATCCTCTTTGATGGTAGCAATCAGAAGAGGGCACGTTCTGGGTGGTGGCGATCCTTAATAATGAATGCCACCTTTCTAAGGCAGTGCCTTTTGAAGATATATTTGATGGTGGGAAGGCTAGAGCCCATGATGGAGCTGGCTGAATTTACAATTCACTGCAGCTTTTTCCAGCCCTGTGCAAGGTAGAGTGAAACCTCTGTCTTGGTTAGAGATTGTACGTGCATTTAGACACCTGCGTAGACTGAAGATGTACTCTTACAGAAAGACATGAAGAGCAAAGCTACAAAGACTGAAATCAGCATTTTTTTTTCCTACATATAGCTCAATTTTTTTCTCACCTTCCGCCCAGTTGTAAACACTATCACCTTGAGGAGGCCTAATCCAATCTAGAAGTGGAAGAATTACTCATCATTTTCACCACCTCCCTCCTTTTCAGTTGTGAAGCTCTCGCACACTCGCACCACCAACCAAGGGCCCATTTTATTTCAACTTTTCAGCATCTGCATTTTTTTGGTGGTGAGAGGTAAGTCAACTTCGTGCATTCTTCTTTGATGATCTCAGCTGGATTCTTTGGCAATTACCAGGAAACGGTACCTTTCACAGCCCATTTGAACAGTCCAAAGCTGTTTACTCAGCAGCCTTCTCCTTGGCTGTTGGCCCTGACAGACCTGTGATGTTGTCTGCAAACGTCATTGACTTGAGAGAAGAAATTCTAACACCTTAGCCAACAACCTGATGGCATGAATATTGATATATACATCCGGGGGGGGGGGGGGGGGGGGGGAAATCCCTCTCCCTTCCCTCTTCTTCTATTCTGCTCTCTAGCTTCTTACCTCTTCTCACCTGCCCGTCACCTCCTCCCTTCTTCCCTTCTTTTCTCCTATGGTCCGCTCTCCTCTCCTATCACCTTCCTTCCTCTCCAGCCCTTTACCTTTCCCACCCACCTGGCTTCACCCATCACCTCCAGCTATCCTCCTTTCCCCCCTCCCCACCTTTTTATTCTGACATCATCCATCATCCCCCAGTCCTGAAGAAGGGTCTCGGCCCGAAACGTCGACTATTCATTTCCATAGGCTGCCTGACCTGCGGAGGTCCTCCACCACTTCGTGTGTGTCGCTCTGGACTTCCAGCATCTGCAGCATCTCTTGTGTTTAGGTGAAGTGTCAGACTCCACTCCTGAGAGCGACTGGAGTTACTCTCCAAGCGATTCGAAAGAAACAAATCTACTGAGGTTTGTTTGTCTCAACTTCTCCATTTCACATTTAAGTTGCTTCCTTTTTCATTCCTTTTCATCTCAAAACTATTTGTTGACGTTTGAAACTTGCCCCTTGATGAGAGATCATCATCGAACAGAATAGAGGTGGACGAACTGTTCCCGGCCCTATGCCGAAAGCATGCAACCACAGTGCGTATCCAGTGCTGTCTTCCTCCTCTTTTGGTGAGCATATAACAACCACTAATTTGTTCTTTATACTGTGACACAACTGTGACTATTTATCACCTGAGCAAGGTGCAGTTAATTCTTTAGTTGGAGTCAAAGGGTAATAGCAGCTCGGAGAGTGGACATTCGGTCCATCAAGCCCCTGCCATCTTGTTGTGCAACCAGTTAGTCCTATTTCCCACTTTTCTGTGCTGGATATAGGCTTTTTCACTTTTTGTCAAGCAAGACTGCAGTGAGCGGAGGTTTACAAAGTGTTCCCTCCAGCATCCATTGACGCCATTTCTATCCTGATGAGCTTACCCTTGCCTTAGGCTCTCAGTGAGGTAGGACCTTGGGTATTTGGGCCAGGGGTGGCTTTTACACTGCTGAAAACCCATCCAAGTCATGGCACTCTGCTGTTCTATGCCATCATTCTTCAGGCCCCAAGGTTTCTGCAGGAAAGGTGCCTGTAAAGCTGTTAATTTTCACTTATGGGGAGGTAAATCTTACAATCTAGGTGCTTTTTGCGTTTGCAGTTAATTAACTTATCAATCTTGACAATCTCATCAAACCTGTTTTGGTTCTTTGTGTTAAAGAGTCTCTTCACCTGGCAGACATCAGGGGAACCCCCTTAAGGGGTGGATGCTTGGCAGTTCCTGTAGGCTGGGAGTTGCCACCCTCTGTGGCAGCGTCTGGGAGGATCCGGCTTCGGAGTCTTAGTGTGACACTGATCTTCCTCCAGCAATGCTTCTGTTGATATTGATGTCTTTTGGCCAGGTCGATGAAGGTGCTTATCCGAGACTCTCCTACCTGAGAAAAAGACGGTGGCGATCCACCTTACTCGAGCACTTACCATATTTTTGAACTTCCATAGGTCACCACGCAGCCTCCTTCACTCCAGGAAAACAGAACCCAACCTGACCACTCTTTCCTTGTAACTCAAGGCCTCCAGCCAGAATTGCATGTAATTTGCGAGGTGCGGTCTCACCAGTGCCTTGTACAGCTATATCATAAAGTCCCACACCTTGTATTCAATGTCCCATCAAGTCTTGCCATCTTGTTGTCTTGAAGCTTTTTCACCATCTTGTTTACCTGTGTCGGCGTCGTCAGGAAACTATTCACTCGTACACCTAGGACTGTCCTCAGCACCCTGTGTATGTCCTGCCCTGGTTTATCTTCTCAAAGTTTATCTCCTCACACTTGCCGAGTAAATTCTATCTGCTGTTCTTTTGCCTGATTTCCCAGTTGAGCTAGATCCCGTTTTAGCCTTAGAAAACCTTCTTCCCGGTTCATCATAATTTATTAATCATTCTCATCCAGATTGTTAATACAGGTAACAAACAACGGAGGACCTGGAGCACGCCACCGGTCACTGACTCTACTGAGCAACCCTGCTTTACCAGCCTCTGACTCCTTCCGCCAAGCTCAACCTGGATCCCATGGAATCGGTCTACTTTGCGAAACCTTATCAAGGGCCTTGTTAAAGTCCAGCAGTTTATCTCCTTTTGAGTCGTGGACCAGGACGTTTTGTGAGCATGGATTAGAAGCTCTTGTAATATTGCCTGAAGTTTCGGGAATTGAGCAGATGTTTTGCTGATTGCTGCAGTTAGCCGCACATTAGAATGAGTGGAAGAGTCATATGACGTTCATTAAAACTGCTGGGTGTGTCACTGGATCAGCTCATTTATGACGGCGAAACTTACCCCGTAAAGGTATTTCCTCTAGTTTCCGTCTGCAGATTAAGGAGTTCCTGCTGCCTTGTTTTTAAACCTGCCTGTCTCCTACCCAATGTGTCTCAGACAATGCGGCAGTGTCAGTGTCAGGTGACCAAGCTATGATCATGGTTGGCCATTATTGGGGTTAGTCCAAGGATGTTCTGGTGTTCTGGGTCCTGAAGTTCATTTTATAGAGTGGAAGTTGCCTAAACATATGCTTTCCTTCGAGTTGTTGCACACCAGCCACCACACGGCTTTGATCCAGTAGCAAGGGGGATCGAGGCGATGAGAAAGCAGCTCACGCTGCGTGGGAATTACAGCTCACACATAGCTAGCTACGTGTGAGCTACAAGTGTAGGTACTTTCCTGCGATGTGCTCATTAGCTCTCACATGCATGCATGTGTGGTTCTGTGCTCAGAAACTGGAACCCAGGAGGCCTCAGCAGCTCCTGAGCCCAACTGTATACCAGTCCCTATCCACAGAGTGCAACACTTAAACATATCCAGCAACCTCCATTTCGGCTTCGTGTCTAATTACGTTCCTGAGCACTGGCCCCTGACCCGGCAACTATTCGTGCTAGTTCACTTATACAGGACCTTGGTCTGACAAGGGATGGACTGTTATCAGCAGGGTTGTTGCATCTAAAGGCTGATTTATACTTGTGCGTATGGGCTACGCGGTAGGCCTGATTTTCACTTCTGCATCACTCTACGCCGTAGCGAGTATGCGTTGGTGTGCGCCAAAACGCTAGTTGGCGGTGGGGTTTCTATGCCACCGTGCTGAGTTGCTTCATGAGTGACATGGACGAGGAAATGCATTTCAAACATCTTCGCACGTCGGCAGGTAGATTTGACAATTTGGTTCATCTACTTCGCGTCGGTGTACGGACGCGGCGGAGAAGAAGCAACCGGAAAGGCGATGCTGCCAAGCGGACCAATCGCGGTTGTTGCGGTCTGCGTTGCTGTGATCCGTGAGTTACTTTTTTGGGGAGGTGCTTGTTACCCTACGGCATAGGGAACGCGGTACCTACTGCGTAGACGCGACGCACAAGTATAAATCACCCTAATAGGGGGAGTACAGCGAAGGCTCACCGCTCCGGTTCATGGAGTGGCTGGATCGTCCTGTGAGGACACATTAAGTTGACTTTCTATTCATGGAGTTTAACAGAATGAGAGGTGGTTTCACCCAAACAAAAAAAAGGATCCTGACAAGCTGAATAGATTGGATACCCAGAGGATGTTTCCCATGGAGTGTTGAGGAACAGGAGGTGAATGGAGCACTGGAAGGAGGTAAAATGCCTTCACACATAGGATGGTGAATCTGGAATTCACTACAGAAGAGCTCTGATAAATGTCCGGATGCAAAAGGTACAGAAGAGTGTGGGGAGAATGCAAAAGTATGGTGTTGGGATAGTTTGTCAGCTATTATTTTCGTATTGAATAATGAACATGTACAAGGGGCCAAGTAACCAAATCCTGCTTCTATTTTGTGTGTTATTCCATTGTTCAGTTTACTTGGTCATTGTGGTAAATGTTTTACACATACCCCTTTCTTTTTTCCTCACTCAAATGACTATACCTAAGGTCATCTAGCGGCCAGACTCGGACATCCCGTGACGACGACTGCTTTTGTTTGGAAATGCGTTGAGCTCCCAGTTCACCTGACCTGGCTTTGTACTTAGTAAACGTTTTTCAACAGAGATGTTACGGTCTCTCACGGGTCATTTCACAGGGCCCATGGTAGCTGCTGTCTTCTTATTCTGAGCGGCTTGATCGGGGTGACCAGCGCGCTTCGGCGACGAATGCTTTGGCCCTGCCGCCCGCTGCAGTGGGTCATCGGCCTGAAGCGGGACTGAGCCAAGGGGCGTACTACTGGACTCCTGGCTCGGTGTTCGACATCCTATGTCTTGCCCGCTCGCTTTTTTTGCTGTTTGCGCAATTTGTTCTTTTTCTCCCGCGCATTGGGCACTTGACGTTTCCTCGAACAGGTTCCGCGGCGTCCCTTTGTCTCGTGGCCGCCTGTGGGGGGGACGGATCTCCGAGCCGGATTCTGCGTCAGCACTTCGATGATAAACGTGCTTGGAATCGTTACCTTTCGGTCCGCGACACACCGTGCAATGATGCCCTTGCCGTGAGTAAAGATCTGCTGCACGGAGAGCGGACACCTGGCTTCGCTAATTTGGGAAGCATAAACAGCGCCTTCCCTTTCTTTTCATGCTGCCTTTTAATTACCACCCAACCTTAGAGAGCAGTAATGCAGGTTGAACCTGCTATTAGACTGGAACCAAGATTGCAAGTTACATTTGCAGAAGCTTTAGATGTACTGTGATCAGTCATGGAGAAAAATGACTAATATCAGTGTACTGGTCACCTACTTCCCACCACGCCTATGCTCCATTTATTTCACCCTCTCTAACTATAATAATGACTGTTCCATTTAGAGAGACAGCTGGAAATTGTTACACGATTGTAATTTTGGCTAATAACAAATGTTGCCGGTTTCACTGCTGGTGAATGAAAGATTTAGCAGGGGAGATAAAGACACCCAAAGAGAGGCAAAACATTGGAAGTACCATTTAGAAACTGACTAAGGTGCAGGTTAGCATCGCAGAAGCAGCAACATCTCTTTGTTTTATAAGCAGACACGGACAAATGTAAAACAAATTGGGTTTGAAGCCACGTGGGGCCTTTTGATGGTCAAAGTTAGTCATGGGTGGCTGTAACAGGAGGAAAATTGGCGATGAATTTCAGTTTGGTGTGGTTTGAAAAAAGAATTGCACTGGGCTGCGAATTTCCTCCAACTTCACGCACGTGTCAGAGAAGTCCCAGACCGGCCAGGCATACATTTTAGCTTTCTATGTAAAAGCAGCAGATGTCACCAGCTGCCAAGTGAATTTCACAATCACAAACAGAGTGCAAAGCTTCGCTCTTGCTGTTCTATACTAAGGTATTTGTACTATCCAGGAACTCAACTGTTCTGAGCAGAGGTAGAGGGGTCCAAGCTAAGGATGAATAATTCTGTCACTGTTATAATTATAAACTTGAGGACTGACAGGTCGACCTTTGTGACCCGGTAGATTATTTTCTAATGTGTATCTGTTGAGGTGATATGAAGAAGTGGCACAATGAGATTTTACATTGTTAACTCATTCCTCTTGCTACTTAAATCCAGATTTCTATTCATTTATCATCAATTTTTCCCCCTTTTGGTAGTTACCCACACCACAGAGTGCAAAGCAAATATTGAAACATTTTTTAAAGAATTGTTAATACAGCTTGTGAAATTACTTCCTGTGCAAATCTTATCCAGAAGCATTCCTCGCTTGACTGCTCACATTCAGCCATCACCTCAGCCCCTCTGCCACCCTGCAGCCTATCAAAGACAACTCAGTCCTTTGCTAATTGCCCATCTTCTGGCACCACAGAGCACTCCTATCGAGGTTTAACCCACTCCCACAAATTGGTTCCCTATTAGATCTCTTGACCTGACACATCAGTTTTTCTTTCCACGGATGCTGCCGGACTTGCCGAATGTTTCCTCCTGTATTTACTGTTTTTATTTCAGATTTTCGTCATCTGCGTTTCTTCTTAATCCACCGTTAGCCCACAACTGTGACCAGAGTGCAATATCGTTCCTCACACACATCTCCCATACTTTAATTTCCTTAATATTGTAATTATTTATTTTTATTCTACTTCAAAACACGTGCTCACAACTTGTAGTTCCGATGTGAAGTGTGTTTCCTTATTTTCCTAAATCCACCTTGCAGGTTTGTAATTGTGTACAATATTGATTTAACTTGGTGTGTGTGGGGGTGGGGGGAGGGAGTGTGGTCTGGGTGAGTGACGACTGTGATAACCAATAGAAATATCTCCCCTTGTACAAGATCTTCAATCCATGGTACATCCCCTTGTCAAGCAACCAGGAAGCAACAACCATATAGAACTTCGAATGTCACATGACCCCAGCTGACTACTTAGTGACATATCATTTTTGGCTATGTTACTAATTGTTACTAACTGTTGATGTCAACTTTCCATTTTCACTACTTCTTCCTCCCAACCATTGAGCACATCTACATGAAACATTGCCCTAAGAAAGCAGCATTCATTATCAAAGATCCTCACCATCCAGGCCATGCTCTCTTCTTGCTTCCCCCTTCAGGTAGAAGCCTCAGGACTTACACCACCAGATTCGAGAATGGTTACTACCCCTCAACCATCAGGCTCTTGAACTAAAGGGGATAGCTATACTCATTTACTAACTCTTTTATCTTGTTTTTTCATGCTCATTATTTATTGCTATTTATTTATATCTGCATTTTCACAGTTTGGTGTCCATTGATCCCGTTTACAGTGACAGTTCTATAGATTTGCTGAGTATACCCGCAGAAAAAGAATCTCAGGGTTGTATGTGGTGGCATGTATGTACTCTGATAATACATTTTTACTTTGCCTTTATCTTTCTTTGAAAAGAAGAGCTCGCAAACTACAGATTTATTGAATCGCAAGAGACAATAATTGCTCACCCTCCTGATTTGAAATCCATGTCATTCTTTGTTAGGAATGCGAGGAGAGAGGATGGGCTGACATTTCCCTTCCCTGACATAGAACATAGAACAGTACAACATAGTGCAGGTCCTTTGGCCCACGATGTTGTGACGATTTTTTAACCTACTCAAAAATCAGTTTAAAGCTTCCCTCCCTCATAGCCCTCAATTTTTCCTTCATCCATGTGCCTACCTAAGAGCCTTTTAAATGTCCTTAATGCATCTGACCCTACCTCCACCACTACTGTCCATGCATTTACTCCTCTCTGTGTAAAAAACCTACATCTGACATCCCTCCCAATCACCTTAGAAGGATGTCCTCTAATTCGGCCATCTCTACCCTGAGAAAAGGTGTTGGCTGTCCACTCTGTTGATTCCTCTTATCAGCTTATACACTTCCATTAAATCAGCTCTCATCGTCTTTCAATTCAAAGAGAAAAGCCCTAGCTTGCTCAACCTTTCCTCATAAGACGTACTCTCTAAGGCTCCTCTGCACCCCCTCAAAAGCTTCCACATCCTTCCCACAATAAGGTGACCTGAACTGAACACAATACTCCAACATAGTCTAATGTAGTCTTGCAGCTCTTGAACTCAATTCCCCGACTAATGACAGCCAACACACCATATGCCTTCTGAACAATCCTATCAATTTACATGGCAACTTTGAGGGATCTATGAACGTGGACCCCAAGATGCCTCTGTCCCTGCACACTACTAAAATTCCTGCCATTAACCATATATCTGCTAAGTTTGATTTTCCAAAGAATCATTTCACATTTCTCCTGGTTGTAATCTATCTGCCATTTTTCAGTCAAGTTCTGCACTCTATCAATGTCCCATTGTAATAGCATTAGTGTAGAAATAGCAGGGGCTCTGACAGAAATATTTCAAATGTCATTAGAAACGGGGATGGTGCCGGAGGATTGGCGTATTGCTCATGTGGTTCCATTGTTTAAAAAGGGTTCTAAGAGTAAACTAGCAATTATCAGCCTGTAAGTTTGACATCAGTGGTTGGTAAATTAATGGAAAGTATTCTTAGAGATGGTATATATAATTATCTGGATAGACAGGGTCTGATTAGAAACAGTCAACATGGATTTGTGCGTGGAAGGTCATGTTTGACAAATCTTACTGAATTTTTTGAAGAGGTTACTTGGAAAGTTGACGAGGGTAAAGCAGTGGATGTTGTCTATATGGACCTCAGTAAGGCCTTTGACAAGGTTCTGCACGGAAGGTTAGTTAGGAAGGTTCAATCGTTAGGTATTAATATTGAAGTAGTAAAATGGATTCAACAGTGGCTGAATGGGAGATGCCGGAGAGTAGAGGTGGATAACTGTTTGACAGGTTGGAGGCCGGTGACTAGTGGTGTGCCTCAGGGATCTGTACTGGGTCCAATGTTGTTTGTCATATACATTAATGATCTGGATGATGGGGTGGTAAATTGGATTAGTAAGTTTGCAGATGATACTAAGATAGGTGGTGTTGTGGGTAATGAAGTAGGTTTTCAAAGCTTGCAGAGAGATTTAGGCCAGTTAGAAGAGTGGGCTGAAAGATGGCAGGAAGAGTTTAATGCTGATAAGTGTGAGGTGCTACATTTTGGTAGGACTAATCAAAATAGGGCACACATGGTAAATGGTAGAGCATTGGAGAATACAGTAGAACAGAGTGATTTAGGAATAATGGTGCATAGTTCCCTGAAGGTGGAATCTCATGTGGATAGGGTGGTGAAGAAAGCTTTTGTTATGCTGGCCTTTATAAATCAGAGCATTGAGTATAGGAGTTGGGATGTAATGTTAAGATTGTACAAGGCATTGGTGAGGCCAAATTTGGAGTATTGTGTACAGTTCTGGTCACTGAATTATAGGAAAGATGTCAACAAAATAAAGAGAGTACAGAGGAGATTTACTAGAATGTTACCTGGGATTCAGCACCTAAGTTACAGGGAAAGGTTGAACAAGTTAGGTCTTTATTCTTTGGAGTGTAGAAGGTTGAGGGGGAACTTGATAGAGGTATTTAAAATTATGACGGGGATAGATAGAGTTGATGTGGATAGGCTTTTTCCATTGAGAATAGAGGAAATTCAAACAAGAGGACATGAGTTGAGAGTTAAAGGGCAAAAGTTTAGGGGTAACATGAGGGGAAACTTCTTTACTCAGAGAGTGGTAGTTGTGTGGAACGAGCTTCCAGTAGAAGTGGTAGAGGCAGGTTCGATATTGTCATTAAAAAAAAAATTGGATAGGTAAATGGACAGGAAAGGAATGGAGGGTTATGGGCTGAGTGCAGGTCGGTGGGACTAGGTGAGGGTAAGCGTTCAGCACGGACTAGAAGGGCCAAGATGGCCTGCTTACGTGCTGTAATTGTTATATGGTTATGTGGTAACCTAGGACAACCTTCTACGCCATGCACACCATCACCATGTTATCTGCATACCTACTAACCCACCCTTACACTTCCTAAGCTGAGCAATTATTAATGATCACAAAGAGTAGAGGTCCCAGAACTTAACTGGTCACGGATCTCCAGGCAGATTACACAGCATCTATTACCACTCTCTACCCTCTGTGGACAAGCAGATTCTGAATCCACACAGACAGGTTTCCCTGGATCCCATGCCTCCTCGCTTTCTGAATGAGCCTAGCACAGGGAACCTTAAGAAGTGGCTTGCTAAAATCCATATGTACCACATACATTACTCTACCTTCATCGATTGTTTAGTCACTTCCTCTAAGATTTCAGTCAGGCTTATGATCTATGTTCCCTCTAAGCTGTGCGCACGCACACACATTTTTCAACCAGCACACAAAGGAAATTAATGTGCGTGCAAAAGGTTAGTTACTTAAAATAATGTAGTAATTAATAATTATACTTATTGAAAATAATCTTTTAACTAAATGTTTCCGTTAACTAGATAGTCGGTTTTTCAAATACCACAATGCGCGTCACTAATTTACGTCACCTCACCTTTCCTGTTCCGGTTTGTACAGCTGCATCACGGTGGCAGCCATCTTTGGCGGACCGTGCTCATATCTTAAAGTTTACAAAGATCTGTTTCAAATCCTGTAGATAGCTTACTAAGTTTTTATTGAAAACGATATTGATTCACTGTCAAATTCAAAAGAAGCGAAGGGCGTGAAGCACAAAAGAACTGCAAATTTGTTTAAAGTTGAATGGCTTAACAAAATATTAGAAACTGCTACACCGAAAACATCACAGTAGATACAAGTTCACTGTTGACTTTTTTAGATAGTGTTTGTGTTCATTTAGAAGAAGGGTTTCCTGAAGATGAGGTACAAGAATGGTCAGCTTTTGATTTCTCCGCAATTGCAGATTGTGACTTCACATTTGGCGATGAACAAGTTAATGCCTTATGTCTAAAATATCATGATTTTCTAGCTGAAAATACTGTAATAGTTAGACAGTTTAATGATTTCAAATTTTCCGTGCAAGAAGAAATTAAATCCAACTGATTTTAAAGTTTGCTCAAATGGTGGCATTTGTACTTCAAAATGAACAGTTTTGCGACCTTGCACATTGGGGGAACCTTTCTTGCATCTAGTGCGGACCGTGAGAGAGGTTTTAACCTAATGAATCAACTCAAAAACAAGCTGAGAAACCGTTCAGGTGAATGTCATTTGGATATGTTAATGAGAATCAAAAGCTATCAACTGGATTGAAGTTCTATTAGTCTAGATAGAGTTTACAAAGAATGGGTAAGTGCCAAAGACAGGAGAGAGAGAAAAAATAACTGAGTGACTTAAATATGTGTGTTATTTTGTTGTTATTCTGTGCAGTTTTATGTCAAATATTTTGTAAACCTACATAAACTGTGCCATGTGTGCATTCAGTGCGCGCACACTTCTGTTGCTGGAAACAAATCTGCACAACATAAGATTTTTGGGCACACTGACTACTAAAAATTAGGGGGAACATAGCTTATGAGGCACAACCTGTCCCTCACAAAGCCATGCTGACTAGCCCTAATAAGACTGTTCTTCTACAAATTCTCATAAATCCTGTCTCTAAGAATACTCTTTAATAATTTGCCCACCACTGACGTAAGACCTACTGTTTATAATTGCCAGGATTATCCCTAATACCTTTTTTGAACAAAGGAAATATATTTGACATATTTCAATCTTTCAGTACTACTCCTGAAGCCAGTGAGAATGCAACGGTAATCTCCAAAGTCACAACAATCTCTTCCCTCACTTCCCATCGTAACGTGGGGAAGGAAAGTATTCATTAAGGATCTTCTCTACCTTCTCTGAGTCAAGGTGGATGCTTCCTCTTCTATCCCTGATCAGTTCTATCCTCACTCTAGTCACCTTCCTGTTCTTCACTTACATGTACTTAGAATGCTTTGGGGTTTTCCTTAATTCTACTTGCCAAGGCCTTCTCTGGTTCCCTTCTAGCTATTCTAAGTCTCTTAAGCTGCTTTCTTATAACTCTTAAGAGGCCTGTCTGATCTTTGCTTCCTAAATCTGAAGTATGCTGCCTTCTTCTTCTTGACTAAATGTTCCACTTCTCTTGTCAACCATCATTCCTTCATCCTACCATCCTTTCCCTGCTACGATGTGATGAACCTGTCCAGAACCCCTAAACAACCTTCACCTTTCCATTGTACATTAAATATCCTCATCTGAGCAACTGTTCCCAAATTACGCTCTCAAGTTCCTGCCTAATAACATTATAAATAGCCCTCCCCCAATTAAATACTCTCCCATACCGTCTACTTTGATTCCTGTCTGAGACTTCAGTCGTGGTTAGGGTCCAAACTTCTGGCCTGACAGGTGACCAGATTCATTGCCTAGTACTAAATACAGCATGGCCTCTCCTTTCGTTGGCTTGTCCACATACTTCCTGGACTCACCTGACAGACTCTGCTCCATCTCAACCTTTTTCACTAAAGAGGAAGTTTCAGGGAAGTCGAAGGCTCTTATGACATAATCCCGTTATCTTTGCACCTTTCTGAAATAAAACCTTTCCCAAAAAGTTCAGTGTACCTTTGCCAGTGGTGTCATCCAGCTTCCACATCACCAGGGTTAAACTTGGGGAATTCCCTGGCCTGTGCAGTTCACTCCTTGCATTCACCTCTTCAGGAATCCTGGTATTAAACAAGCAACATTTGCCACGCACCTTGAGATTGGATCTTTCAAAAAGCTTGGATTTTAACAGTCTGGAATTTCAGGTATGTATTACCTTATCTTATATGTGCTCCCATTTAGAGCATTACTCATATCTTGTGCCAGTCGAATGGTTGAGAATGTGATGAGAAAAAGACCCATGTTGGCCTTCCTAACAGAAAGTTGAGTTAAGGTTGTAGGTGCACAGAGCAGATGGGTTTGCTTTGACTGATCGCCTTACTACACATCTGCCACTGACTTCTCATGAGTTTGTGAACGCAAAATTATCTGACAGAGCAAGTAACAGGTAGAATAAAAGCAGAAATTGCTGAAAATACTCAGTAGGTCAGGTTCTACTTGGTTTTGCTGTGGATCTAAAATAGTAATTGTTTCTCTCCACGGGTGCTGCCTGGACATCAGCACATCTAGATTGCATTTACTTTTAGTAGCAACAGATCCTTTTCTTGAGTATCAAGTGACAGAAGGAGATCTACTGTTTTGTGTCCACACCCCTGTGTGACTTTGTGCTTTCATGTAAAAAGTACAATTTGAACAAAGTGGAACTCAGGCTACATTCACTGGAACACTAACGCTAGTTAAGATGGAGTTTAACACCTTGGGTGGAAGTTGCAGACAATAGTGAAAGACCAGAAACCTAGCTCTATTGTTATCTATCAATGTTATCAGAAATAACATCTTCTCCTTGCTGACGGTCAAAACCGACGCATCTCACGATTGTGTACTTCGCCCACTACTCTCTCTGTACCCGTGACCATGCAGCCAGGCACGAACGGCATCTATAAATTTGCCAACGACACAACTATTACTGGTGGCACGGTTTCAGATGGTGACGATGAGGTGTACAGGAGTGAGGTAGATTGGATGGTTGAGTGATGTCGCAGCAACAACCTTGCACTCAGCATCAGTATGACCAAGGAATTGATTGTGGACTTCAAGAAGGGGAAGCTGAGGAAACACACATCATCGAGGGATCAGCAGTGGAAAGGGTGAGTAGTTTCATATTCATGGGTGTCAACATCTCTGGGCTCAACATATTGATGCAATTACAAAGAAGGCACAACAGCAGATATATTTCATTTGGAGTTTGAGAAGATTTTGGTGTATCACCAAAAAAAAACTTGCAAATTTCTACAGATGTACAGCAGAGCGCATTCTGACTGGCCGCATCACTGTCTGGTGCGGAGGGGTCACTGCACAGGATCGGAAAAAGCTGCAGAAATCTCAAAACTCAGCCAGATCCATCATGGGGACGCCTCCCTAGCATCAAGAACATTTTCAAAAGTTGATGCCTCAAAAAGGCAGCATTCATCATTCAGGACACCACCACCCCCCCCCCCCCCCGATCACCCTGGACACGCCCTCTTCTCATTGCTCCTCTTCGCCATCAAGGAGGAGGCATGAAGAAATGTACTCAGCATTTTAGGAATGGCTTTGTGTTACATACCCCGTGGGTATCTTGTGACTGTCTTATGACCATGATGTAATTGAGTATCTAGTGAGCATGATGTAATGGTCTTGTGATGGTGGGGTGATGTAATTTCCTGCCAGTGTGAGGTCACATGATGTAATCTTCCCACCAGTGTGAGGTCATGTGATGTGAAAGCCTTGCTGTGAGGCAGGTTAGTTCGTTGTTTAATTCGTCAGTTACTCCGTTGTGCTGCGTATTCGTCCCATGACGCAGTTTCGTTTTAAAGCGGAGTTTTACTTTCTATTGTGTTACGAAACCCCGTAACTGGGTCACTAACCAGCAAAGATAGAGAGATCCGCTGAAGTCTGATGGTACTATTTTTAAACGTTTTTATTTATAAAGGGGCACAAAAGTAAGGTTAATACAAACATTCAGATAATATACGTCGTCAATACTCAATCTAAAGCACGGGTATAGTAATAATCAACAATACGAAGTAGCTCTATCGTTTGTCTAGGGGTAAAACTATCGTCCGATGGAAATATCAAAGTCTCTGAAGTTCATGCAGGTTTTTAGCCTTTCGGAGACCGCTTGGGGCTCACGTGGTGGAGAGAGAAAATAAACTTGCCAGCCTTTTGGACTCAACTCGTTGAATCGGGAACGTGGGTTCCGCGTTGTCAGTTCGGAATCCGTTTCGGGGTTATCAGCCACTCGATTCCCTAGCTAGGGGAACCGAATCACACGTGGCTCCCGAACAGCTTCCCGTCCTTACTGGAGCGATGAGCGATGGTGTCTCCGTCTGGTGCGTCGCTGGGGTACTGCCTCCTGCTGTCCCCTTTTTATCATGACTGGCAGATTTGTAGATGTCAATCAAGGTAGGGTGATACAATCCCCACCCCACATTGCCCGAGGGTGTCCATGTCCCTGATAGCTGGCACGTACTATAGAGTGGCAATTCACACAGGTGTCTCTAAGAACAATGGTCAAATCCGTTGCATTGTCTCTCATTTCCTGGGTCCAAGACCCGAATTAATAGCGATCTTGCGATTCTCCGGAAGGAGGGGGCTGGTCCCGCACCCTTCGGCCCCTCAGAGCTGTGGTACATTCATAACAATTGTAAGTTGCGCTGGCAGTTTTTCAAACCGCTGCCAGTTGTGATTTGGTTTCTACCTTTGCAATTCAGCTGGAGAGTGAAGATTTGCTGAAACACAGGAACCCAAAGGATCGAGTAAAGTTGATGTCGTCGGCGGTAATACAGGATCGACCTTATTTAATCTTCATTCAAGGAGGTAGTAACCTGCATCCGAGATAACCCCTTCATTGTGAAAGTAGAAAGGGCTGGGGGCAGTGTCATTCGCCAGGGAAAAAGTCAGATCCTTTAAGCCATTTTTATTTCCTTTGTCGTAAATCATTCGGGCAAGGCATATTTCAGCTGGAATCAGCAGTAACATCACGTCGTCGAGGAATTCATAACTTCAGGAAAGTCTCTCCTAATTGACTGTATAAATCATTTGGACTTTCACATTTGCCACTTTAAGAACTGTGTTCGCATTTATCGCTTTAAGAACTGTTCGAGTTGCCGTATAGCAGTTAACTTCTGGTTAAGTTAGTCGTTTGTTTACTTTTCATCTGTTGTTGAGCTGAGTTTAAATAAATGTTTATTTGTTTATAAAACTGGACTCAATTCTATATTCATTGTTGCCGTAGCGTAACACTTGTCATGTCCACCAGCAGATTTCTGAATGGACAATGAGTCCATGTACTGTACCTTATTGTTTTCCCCTCTCTTTTTGCACTACCTATTTAATTTCATTATATTTATCTATCCATTAATAATTGCAATTTATGGTGTTTTATTATGTATTACACTGTGCTGCTGCCACAAAACTATACCTTTCATGGCTTATGCCAATGATTGTAGTGACTCCTCATTTCAGTTGATTTCCTTTTCCCTGGGTTCCACTGGGCTCCTTGATTGAGGCACCTGATCCTCGTTCAAACCGGCAGCATGAGAACTCCAGCTTACATCTGCTCGCTGCTGGTTCGTCACCTCAGCAGTGCGGCTATGCTCGTTCCGGGCTGTCCAGAATGAGTCAAGTCGAGAGCCTGTCATCCGCCGTTCCTGCTTCGAGTCAAGAGTCACTGTAGCCAGGGTGGCGATGAGTCTTCCGAGCCGCCGAGATTAAGGTTCAGTCCGGTCAACACTCCGGGTCCAGTCCGGTCAAGGCTCCGGGTCCCAGTCCGGTCAAGGCTCCGGGTCCCAGTCCGGTCAACACTCCGGGTCCCAGTCCGGTCAAGGCTCCGGGTTCAGTCCGGTCAAGGCTCCGGGTCCCAGTCCGGTCAAGGCTCCGGGTCCCAGTCCGGTCAACACTCCGGGTCCCAGTCCGGTCAAGGCTCCGGGTCCCAGTCCGGTCAAGGCTCCGGGTCCCAGTCCGGTCAAGGCTCCGGGTCCCAGTCCAGTCAAGGCTCCGGGTTCAGTCCAGTCAAGGCTCCGGGTCCCAGTCCGGTCAAGGCTCCGGGTCCCAGTCCGGTCAAGACTCCGGGTCCAGTCCGGTCAAGGCTCCGGGTCCAGTCCGGTCAAGGCTCCGGGTTCAGTCCGGTCAAGGCTCCGGGTCCCAGTCCGGTCAAGACTCCGGGTCCCAGTCCGGTCAAGACTCCGGGTCCCAGTCCGGTCAAGGCTCTGGGTCCAGTCCGGTCAAGACTCTGGGTCCAGTCCGGTCAAGGCTCCGGGTCCAGTCTGGTCTGGTCAAGGCTCCGGGTCCCAGTCCGGTCAAGGCTCCATGTCCCAGTCCGGTCAAGGCTCCGGGTCCCAGTCCGGTCAAGACTCCAGGTCCCAGTCCGGTCAAGGCTCCGGGTCCCAGTCTGGTCAAGGCTCCGTGTCCCAGTCTGGTCAAGGCTCCGGGTCCCAGTCCGGTCAAGACTCCGGGTCCCAGTCCGGTCAAGGCTCCAGGTCCAGTCCGGTCAAGGCTCCGGGTCCCAGTCCGGTCAAGGCTCCGGGTTCAGTCCGGTCAAGGCTCCGGGTCCCAGTCCGGTCAAGGCTCCGGGTCCCAGTCCAGTCAAGGCTCCGGGTTCAGTCCGGTCAAGGCTCCGGGTCCCAGTCCGGTCAAGGCTCCGGGTCCCAGTCCGGTCAAGACTCCGGGTCCAGTCCGGTCAAGGCTCCGGGTCCAGTCCGGTCAAGGCTCCGGGTTCAGTCCGGTCAAGGCTCCGGGTCCCAGTCCGGTCAAGACTCCGGGTCTCAGTCCGGTCAAGACTCCGGGTCCCAGTCCGGTCAAGGCTCTGGGTCCAGTCCGGTCAAGACTCTGGGTCCAGTCCGGTCAAGGCTCCGGGTCCAGTCTGGTCTGGTCAAGGCTCCGGGTCCCAGTCCGGTCAAGGCTCCATGTCCCAGTCCGGTCAAGGCTCCGGGTCCCAGTCCGGTCAAGACTCCAGGTCCCAGTCCGGTCAAGGCTCCGGGTCCCAGTCTGGTCAAGGCTCCGTGTCCCAGTCTGGTCAAGGCTCCGGGTCCCAGTCCGGTCAAGACTCCGGGTCCCAGTCCGGTCAAGGCTCCAGGTCCAGTCCGGTCAAGGCTCCGGGTCCCAGTCCGGTCAAGGCTCCGGGTTCAGTCCGGTCAAGGCTCCGGGTCCCAGTCCGGTCAAGGCTCCGTGTCCCAGTCCAGTCAAGACTCCGGGTCCCAGTCCGGTCAAGGCTCCGTGTCCCAGTCCAGTCAAGACTCCGGGTCCCAGTCCGGTCAAGGCTCCAGGTCCAGTCCGGTCAAGGCTCCGGGTCCAGTCCGGTCAAGGCTCCGGGTCCCAGTCCGGTCAACACTCCGGGTCCCAGTCCGGTCAAGGCTCCGGGTCCCAGTCCGGTCAAGGCTCCGGGTCCCAGTCCAGTCAAGGCTCCGGGTTCAGTCCAGTCAAGGCTCCGGGTCCCAGTCCGGTCAAGGCTCCGGGTCCCAGTCCGGTCAAGACTCCGGGTCCAGTCCGGTCAAGGCTCCGGGTCCAGTCCGGTCAAGGCTCCGGGTTCAGTCCGGTCAAGGCTCCGGGTCCCAGTCCGGTCAAGACTCCGGGTCCCAGTCCGGTCAAGACTCCGGGTCCCAGTCCGGTCAAGGCTCCGGGTCCAGTCCGGTCAAGACTCTGGGTCCAGTCCGGTCAAGGCTCCGGGTCCAGTCTGGTCTGGTCAAGGCTCCGGGTCCCAGTCCGGTCAAGGCTCCATGTCCCAGTCCGGTCAAGGCTCCGGGTCCCAGTCCGGTCAAGACTCCAGGTCCCAGTCCGGTCAAGGCTCCGGGTCCCAGTCTGGTCAAGGCTCCGTGTCCCAGTCTGGTCAAGGCTCCGGGTCCCAGTCCGGTCAAGACTCCGGGTCCCAGTCCGGTCAAGGCTCCAGGTCCAGTCCGGTCAAGGCTCCGGGTCCCAGTCCGGTCAAGGCTCCGGGTTCAGTCCGGTCAAGGCTCCGGGTCCCAGTCCGGTCAAGGCTCCGTGTCCCAGTCCGGTCAAGGCTCTGGGTCCCAGTCCGGTCAAGGCTCCGTGTCCCAGTCCAGTCAAGACTCCGGGTCCCAGTCCGGTCAAGGCTCCAGGTCCAGTCCGGTCAAGGCTCCGGGTCCCAGTCCAGTCAAGACTCCGGGTCCCAGTCCGGTCAGGGCTCCGGGTCCCAGTCCGGTCAAGACTCCGGGTCCCAGTCCAGTCAAGGCTCCGGATCCAGTCCGGTCAAGGCTCCGGGTCCCAGTCCGGTCAAGACTCCGGGTCCCAGTCCGGTCAAGGCTCTGGGTCCAGTCTGGTCAAGGCTCCGTCTCCAGGTCAAGTTCCAGTCCGTCTCTGTGCCTGTGTCCTGCACTTGGGTTCACCCCCAGTCACTCCTTGTAACAGTGATATTAAACCCGATTCTGGTATTCCTCTAGTCTGCTGGAAGCCAAAATCTAACAGTTCACTTCTTCTTGGATTTCACTGTAACTGGGAATTGCACAGAATCCCAAAAGGCGTGGTAGTTAAACCAACTTTGGATTATATGCCTGATTCACTTATGACATTGCTGCTGAAGGAAACATAGAGACTTAAGACTGTACAGCACGAGAACAAGGTCTTTGACCCACCATGTTCCTCCCATCAAGTACCATTAATACAAATCCCTTTTGTCGGCACGTGTTCTGTAGCCTTCTACGCCATGGAGATTCAAGTGCTCACCTAGATACTTCTTAAATATGCTCCAGCACTTTCACAGGAAGTGTGATTCCAGTTGCTACCATCCTCTGGATAAAACAAACATCTTCCTCTGAACCCAGTGTTCCCAACCTGGGGTCCATGGACCCCTTCCTTAATGGAATAAAAAAAGGTTGGGAACCCCTGCTTCAAACAACTTATCCTATGCATTCACCCATGTCCTACAGTTTTAGACACCACTGCTATGGGAATAGCATTCTCACTACTGTACGTACCATGTGTAGATAGATAGATAGATAGATAGATAGATACTTTATTCATCCCCATGGGGAAATTCAACTTTTTTCCAATGTCCCATACACTTGTTGTAGCAAAACTAATTACATACAATACTTAACTCAGTAAAAAAAATATGATATGCATCTAAATCACCATCTCAAAAAGCATTAATAATAGCTTTAAAAAGTTCTTAAGTCCTGGCGGTAGAATTGTAAAGCCTAATGGCATTGGGGAGTATTGACCTCTTCATCCTGTCTGAGGAGCATTGCATCGATAGTAACCTGTCGCTGAAACTGCTTCTCTGTCTCTGGATGGTGCTATGTAGAGGATGTTCAGAGTTATCCATAATTGACCGTAGCCTATGTATGCCCTTAATGATCCTCCTTTGCTCCAAGGAAAATAAATACATCTTATCCAGTCTCTCCGCAGAACTGAAAGGCTTCATCCCAGGCAGCGTCCTGGCAAATCTCCTCTGCACTCCGCCCAAAGCAATTGCGTCCTTTCCATAGGGCAGTGAGTAAAATTACATACTCCGACTGTGATCTAGCCAGTGTTTTATGTATTGTACAATAACCTCCTTGTACTTGTATTCTGTGCTCTAGCGAAGAAGAGCACTTGTATTGTATTCTGTGTATTGTATTGTACTTGTATTCTGTGCTCTCCTGTAAGCCTTCTTCAACACCTTACCTAACTACGGAGCCACCTTCGGGGACCCTTGCACTGGTATATTGAAGTGGGGAGCAAGCATATTGGGCCAGCTACCCCATCCTGCTCGTCACATGTAAACTGTAGAGTCCCATGTTTTGGCTCAGCTCAGTGCCCAAGTGGCCACTTTATTAGGTACACCCTGGTTAATGCAATTATCAAATCGGCCAATCACGTGGCAGCAACTCAACGCATAGAAGCATGCAGACACGGTCAAGAGGTTCAGTTGTTGTTCAGACCGAACATCAGAATGGGGGAAGAAATGGGATCTAAGTGACTGTGACCGTGGAATGATTGATGGTGCCAAATGGGGTGGTTTGAGTATCTCAGAAACTGCTGATCTCCTGGGACTTCTTACACACAACTAGATTTTACAGAGAATAGTGTGGTAAACAAAAAACAGCCAGTGAGTGAAAACAGGAGAAAACATGGAATTATGATGTAGTGGCCATTACAGAGACTTGGCTGGCACCAGGGCAGGAATGGATTCTCAATATTCCTGGATTTCAGTGCTTTAAAAAGGATAGGGAGGGGGAAAAAGGGAAGGAGGGGTGGCATTACTGGTCAGGGATACTATTACAGCTACAGAAAGGGTGGGTAATGTAGCAGGATCCTCTTTTGAGTCAGTATAGGTGGAAATCAGGAACAGGAAGGGAGCATTTACTCTGTTGGGGGTATTCTATAGGCCCCCTGGTAGCAGCAGAGATACCAAGGAGCAGATTGGGAGGCAGATTTTGGAAAGGTGCAAAAATAACAGGGTTGTTATCATGGGTGACTTTAACTTCCCTAATATTGATTGGCACCTGATTCATTCCAATGGTTTAGATGGGGCAGAGTTTGTTAAGTGTGTCCAGGATGGATTCCTGTCACAGTATGTTGACAGGCCGACTAGGGGGAATGGCATACTAGATCTAGTATTAGGTAACGAACCGGGTCAGGTCGCAGATCTCTCAGTGGGTGAGCATCTGGGGGATAGTGACCACTGCTCCCTGGCCTTTAACATTATCATGGAAAAGGATAGAATCAGAGAGGACAGGAAAATTTTTAATTGGAGAAGGGCAAATTATGAGGCTATAAGGCTAGAACTTGCGGGTGTGACACACACAAAATGCTGGTGGAACACAGCAGGCCAGACAACACCTATAGGGAGAAGCGATGTCGACGTTTCGGGCCGAGACCCTTCGTCAGGACTAACCGAAAGGAAAGATAGTAAGAGATTTGAAAGCAGTGGGGGGAGGGGGAAATGCGAAATGATATGAGAAGACCGGAGGGGGTGGGGTGAAGCTGAGAGCTGGAAAGGTGATTGGGGAAAGTGATACAGAGCTGGAGAAGGGAAAGGATCATGGGACGGGAGGCCTCGGGAGAAAGAAAGGGGGAGGGAAGCACCAGAGGGAGCTGGAGAACAGGCAGAGTGATGGGCAGAGAGAGAGAAAAAAGAACAAACAACTATTGTCAGGGATGGGGTAAGAAGGGGAGGAGGGGCATTAACAGAAGTTAGAGAAGTCAATGTTCATGCCATCAGGTTGGAGGCTACCCAGCTGGTATATAATGTGTTGTTCCTCCAGCCTGAGTGTGGCTTCATTCTGACAGTAGAGGAGGCCATGGATAGACATGGATAGCTCTGGGGATCTCCCAAACAAATTCCAAGCTCACTCCTTCTGAACACACTGCTCTCCGCTCCCTCCGCACCAATCCCAACCTCACTATAAAACCCGCTGATAAGGGGGGAGCTGTTGTAGTCTGGCATACTGACCTCTACCTGGCCGAGGCACAGCAACAACTCTCTGATACCTCCTCTTATTTACCCCTTGATCATGACCCCACTAAGGAGCACCAGGCCACTGTCACCAACCTTATCAGCTCTGGTGATCTCCCAAAATGTCTATCCATGGCCTCCTCTACTGTCAAGATGAAGCCACACTCAGGTTGGAGGAACAAAACCTTATATACCGGCTGGGTAGCCTCCAACCTAATGGCATGAACATTGACTTCTCTAACTTCCGTTAATGCCCCTCCTCCCCTTCTTACCCCATCCCTGATATATTTAGTTTTCTCCCCCTCCTTAGAAGGTACTTCCTTAGAAGGTTGGCGTCATTCAATGTCTGTAGTGAGATGCTGAAGATGTTCTATAGGTCAGTTGTGGAGAGCGCCCTCTTCTTTGTGGTGGCGTGTTGGGGAGGAAGCATTAAGAAGAGGGACGCCTCACGTCTTAATAAGCTGGTAAGGAAGGCGGGCTCTGTCGTGGGCAAAGTACTGGAGAGTTTAACATCGGTAGCTGAGCGAAGGGCGCTGAGTAGGCTATGGTCAATTATGGAAAACTCTGAACATCCTCTACATAGCACCATCCAGAGACAGAGAAGCAGTTTCAGCGACAGGTTACTATCGATGCAATGCTCCTCAGACAGGATGAAGAGGTCAATACTCCCCAATGCCATTAGGCTTTACAATTCAACCGCCAGGACTTAAGAACTTTTTAAAAGCTATTATTAATGCTTTTTGAGATAGTGATTTAGATGCATATCATATTTTTTACTGAGTTAAGTATTGTATGTAATTAGTTTTGCTACAACAAGTGTATGGGACATTGGAAAAAAGTTGAATTTCCCCATGGGGATGAATAAAGTATCTATCTATCTATCTATCTATCTATCTATCCTCTTTTTTACTCTCTTTCTGCCCATCACTCTGCCTGTTCTCCATCTCCCTCTGGTGCTCCTCCCCCCCTTTCTTTCTCCCTCGGCCTCCCGTCCCATGATCCTTTCCCTTCTTCAGCTCTGTATCACTTTCGCCAATCACCTTTCCAGCTCTTAGCTTCACCCCACCCCCTCCAGTCTTCTCCTATCATTTCGCATTTCCCCCTCCCCCTCATACTTACAAATCTCTTACTATCTTTCCTTTCAGTTAGTCCTGATGAAGGGTCTCGGCCCGAAACGTCGACAGTGCTTCTCCCTATAGATGCTGCCTGGCCTGCTGTGTTCCACCAGCATTTTGTGTGTGTTGCTTGAATTTCCAGCATCTGCAGATTTCCACGTACTTGCGGGTGTGAATTGGGATGCAGGGAAATGTACTATGGACATGTGGTCAATGATTAGGGATCTCTTGCAGGATGTTAGGGATAAATTTGTCCCGGTGAGGAAGATAAAGAATGGTAGGGTGAAGGAACCATGGGTGACAAGTGAAGTGGAAAATCTAGTCAGGTGGAAGAAGGCAGCATACATGAGGTTTAGGAAGCAAGGATCAGATGGTCTATTGAGGAATATAGGGTAGCAAGAAAGGAGCTTAAGAAGGGGCTGAGAAGAGCAAGAAGGGGGTATGAGAAGGCCTTGGCGAGTAGGGTAAAGGAAAACCCTGGCATTCTTCAATTATGTGAAGAACAAAAGGATGACAGGAGTGAAAGTAGGACCAATTAGAGATAAAGGTGGGAAGATGTGCCTGGAGGCTGTGGAAGTGAGCGAGGTCCTCAATGAATACTTCTCTTTGGTATTCACCACTGAGAGGGAACTTGATGATGGTGAGGACAATATGAGTGAGGTTGATGTTCTGGAGCATGTTGATATTAAGGGAGAGGAGGTGTTGGAGTTGTTAAAATACAATAGGACGGATAAGTCCCTGGGGCCTGACGGAATATTCCCCAGGCTGCTCCACGAAGTGAGGGAAGAGATTGCTGAGCCTCTGGCTACGATCTTTATGTCCTCTTTGTCCACGCGAATGGTACCGGATGACTGGAGGGAGGCAAATGTTGTCCCCTTGTTCAAAAAAGGTAGCAGGGATAGTCCAGGTAATTATAGACCAGTGAGCCTTACGTCTGTGGTGGGAAAGCTTTTGGTAAAGATTCTTAGAGATAGGATCTATGGGCATTTAGAGAATCATAGTCTGATCAGGGACAGTCAGCATGGCTTTGTGAAGGGCAGATCATGCCTAACAAGCCTGATAGAGTTCATTGAGGAGGTGGCCAGGCATATAGATGAGGGTAGTGTGGTGGATGTGATCTACATGGATTTTAGTAAGGTATTTGACAAGGTTCCACATGGTAGGCTTATTCAGAAAGTCAGAAGGCATGGGATCCAGGGAAGTTTGGCCAGGTGGATTCAGAATTGGCTTGCCTGCAGAAAGCAGAGGGTCGTGGTGGAGGGAGTACATTTAGATTGGAGGGTTGTGACTAGTGGTGTCCCACAAGGATCTGTTCTGGGACCTCTACTTTTCGTGATTTTTATTAACAACCTGGATGTGGGGATAGAAGGGTGGGTTGGCAAGTTTGCAGACGACACAAAGGTTGGTGGTGTTGTGGATAGTGTAGAGGATTGTCGAAGATTGCAGAGAGACATTGATAGGATGCAGAAGTGGGCTGAGAAGTGGCAGATGGAGTTCAACCCGGAGAAGTGTGAGGTGGTACACTTTGGAAGGACAAACTCCAAGGTAGAGTACAAAGTAAATGGCAGGATACTTGGTAGTGTGGAGGAGCAGAGGGATCTGGGGGTACATGTCCACAGATCCCTGAAAGTTGCCTCACAGGTAGATAGGGTAGTTAAGAAAGCTTATGGAGTGTTTGCTTTCATAAGTCGAGGGATAGAGTTTAAGAGTCGCGGGGTAATGATGCAGCTCTATAAAACTTTGGTTAGGCCACACTTGAAGTACTGTGTCCAGTTCTGGTCGCCTCACTATAGGAAGGATGTGGAAGTAATAGAAAGGGTACAGAGGAGATTTACAGGATGCTGCCTGGTTTAGAGAGTATGGATTATGATCAGAGATTAAGGGAGCTAGGGCTTTACTCTTTGGAGAGAAGGAGGTATACAAGATATTAAGAGGAATAGATAGAGTGGACAGCCAGCGCCTCTTCCCCCTGGCACCACTGCTCAATACAAGAGGACATGGCTTAAGGTAAGGGGTGGGAAGTTCAAGGGGGATATTAGAGGAAGGTTTTTTACTCAGAGAGTGGTTGGTGCGTGGAATGCACTGCCTGAGTCAGTGGTAGAGGCAGATACACTAGTGAAATTTAAGAGACTACTAGACAGGTATATGGAGGAATTTAAGGTGGAGGGTTATATGGGAGGCAGGGTTTAAGGGTCGGCACAACTTTGTGGGCCAAAGGGCCTGTACTGTGCTGTATTGTTCTATATTCTGTGTCCTAGGAAGTACCTAATAAAGTGGTGACTGAGTGTAAATCACATCACTGTAAGAAACTGCAGTAAATAAATGCAAAGACATTCATTGATTATCTCAAGTTCAATTTGTAAGTAATGCTCCCCTGCCGAAAGTCACCGTATGTGCTCCTCAGGTGCTAAATCTGCCCCAGTCCTGTGCCAACATGTGCATCACTTTTGCTTCCCATCATAAGTGAGACCCACTTGTGGTTTATTCTGCTCCTTGGATCGGGAACTGGATTTGGAAACAACTGACAGAACGAGACCCAGCTTTCTCATTGAGAAGCAGGCCCAGTCCCTTTCCGATTTCAGTGGGTTCCATTCTGACAGGAGGTCTTCAAGTTGAGCCCAAGGGATCGGGGTGGTGTTGGAGGGGTGGAATGAGCATTCGCCTATGAATCTGAAGACATCTGCGCAGATTCTCTTAACACACCGAGCGAGGCGACAAATGGGCAAGGGATAATTGTGCTTTCACTTTCACGCAGTAGTGATTTAAAGGGAGCAACCACATCAGAGAGACTGTGCATGCTTGTGAGTACCTGGCAGTGTAAATGAATGTGGCTCAACTTGTTGTGCCTCCTGACCACATAATTTGCATGTTCTTACCTTTTGGGCTTTCAAACAATTGATTTTGTATATGCCTAAGCAGTCAACAGCACAAAGGAACTCTGGGAATTACTTTTCATTTCTAGCAGCTTTTTCTCTGAACTACCTACACTGTCCCCATTCCTGAGAAATGAAGTAGGCCTGCATTTTTAGCATTCTTAAATCAGATCCTATAGTGGAGCGCATTATAACTTATCTTTATTATCACACCTATAATGTTATTCAGCACGATCCGGGGGCGGGGGGGGGGGGGGGTTGCACAGTAGTGTAGCGGTTAGCACAACGCTTTACAGTACCAGCGACCCGGGTTCAATTCCCGCTGCTGCCTGTAAGGAGTTTGCACGTTCTCCCTGTGACCGCGTGGGTTTCCTCCGGGTGCTCCGGTTTCCTCCAAGGTCCTGCCGGTTAATTGGTCATTGTAAATTGTCCTGTGATTAGGCTCGGTGTTAAAATCGGGGGAATTGCTGGACAGCGTGGCTTAAAGGGCCGGGAAGGTCGACTCCTCGCCGTATGTCAACAGATAAGTGAATAGACAGATGTTAAATGAAAGAAACATTGCTAAGTTCTCTGAATGAGAATGCTTGCTGACGATTAAACAGCTTTGAATTCCACCCGCAACTCCACCAAAAGCGACGTTGCCCCACCTGCGTGAAGCAAGATGCAGGGTGGCCTGATAGCATTTACACCACAAGATACCTCGCAATGGCCGTCACCATCAGGGGAGTCTAACCAGCTCCCTTTGGCGTTCAGTGGCGGTATAATCGCCAGATCCCCCAGTGTCAAATACCTTGTTGACCAGAAACAGACCAGCACAGAAATGCAAAGACAGGTCAGGGGCTTGGTGTCCTGCAGTAGCTGACTGAAAGCCTTTTACACGAAAGGCCAAGCTATTTCTGTTTTTTTCTGCACAGATGCTGCTTGGGCTGAATACTTCCAGCACTTTCGCATTCAAATTTCCACTATCTACAAAATGCAAATCAAGACTTGCGCTCTCGCTGGTGGATGAGTGAAATTCAAGGTAATCAACACTTTTCGGGGCAATGTAGCACATTTGCAGGTGAACCTAAACATTTGTCTACCCCAGGGGTTCACACTTACTTACTACCCTTTATGCCACTGTTGTCTAGGGCAGCAACGTAGGTCCTCCGTCTCTGGCTGTGTTTGGGACTTCCTTCACTGTGCCGGTAGCTTCCTCTCGGTTTTCACCACCGTCACTCATGCAAGTCCCGGGTGGAGACTCAGGAACACCGTCACACTCAGATGCAGGAGGATCCTTCACTGCCGTTTCCGTAACAGTTTTGTTTGACCAGTCAGGGTTGTTAGTCCCGAGCTGAACCCCCGAAGTCTGGCCTCTGCCCTTTGACCTGTTTGGCACGGGTGACCCGACCAAGAGCCAAAGCATAAAGCCCGGACTCCAGCCAACATAGCTCTCTGGGTCATTGAGGCACGCAAGCCTCCAAAACCCAACGTCAAGGTTCTGGTCCTCTTGGAGGATGGCGTCCATGGACCCCTCGGTTAATGGTAAGACTCCATGGCATAAAACCCTTGATCTACTCCACCACTGATGCACAGTGACCGCAGTGTGTGAAATCCACAATAGTTACTCACTTAGGGTACTCTGACAGCACCACCCAAGCATATGACCTCCGAGAAGAGCAAGAAGTGCATGGGAACACCTGTACAGGTTTCCTTTCAGGATGCATACTGCCCTGAACTGGCCCTTCATGGTGGCTGGGACATCCTAGGGCCCCCTATCCAGCAGTGTTCTGGCAGGAGGCTCACCGGAAAGACTTCATCAGTCTGAGAAGACAACTCATTACCCTCTTCACAAGGGAAATGAGAAGGATACAGTGTGAGGAATTCATTATCTTCATTTCTCTTAGTTCAATGCTGGAAGGTCAAAGTCTGGTCTATTGTCAAAAGCACAGGTGTAATGA
Organism: Hemitrygon akajei; assembly: GCF_048418815.1. Classification (NCBI taxonomy): domain Eukaryota; kingdom Metazoa; phylum Chordata; class Chondrichthyes; order Myliobatiformes; family Dasyatidae; genus Hemitrygon; species Hemitrygon akajei. The sequence goes on along the minus strand of NC_133132.1, from coordinate 43,228,018 downwards.
AAAACTTACATACTGTAGGAAAGCAGCGTTGACATGAAAAAATAAAAAAATTAAACAGAAATCACACACAATTTTTACAAGGAATAACACAAAATGATTAAAAAGTCTAAGTGCTTTTTAGTGCAAAGTGATCAAGATGGTCAGAGTGTTGGTCTGCTGAAGCAGTGATTAGGGTAGAGCAGGGCGGCAGAACGGAATGGTTGAAAGGAAGTAGCAGTTCTGGAACCTGGTGGTGTATGGCTTCCGGCTTCCATACCTCCCGCCTGATGGTAGCTGTGAGACGTTGGCATGGCCTGGAAGGTGGGGTATCTTTGATAGTTGATGTTGCCTTCTGAAGGCAGTGCCTGCTGTAGATACTAACAAAGGTCGAGAGGGATGGACCCAGGATATAATGAACACACCCCTCCACTCTCCGCAGCTTTTTTCGTTCTTGTGTATACAGATTTCCATACCAGACCATGGTGCGACCTGTCAGGATGTTTTCAACAGTACATCTGCAGAAGATTGTTAGAATGGGGCGGCATGGTACCAGTGACCTGGGTATGATTCCTGGCTTTACCCGTAAACAGTTTGTATGTTTCCCCTGTGACTGCATGGGTTTCCTCCTGGTGTTCTGGTTTCCTCCCACAGTCCAAAGGTTGGTAGGTTAATTGGTTATTGTCCCATGGTTAGGCTAGGGTTAAATCGGGGCATTGCTGGGTGGTGTGGCTCAAAGGGCCGGAAGGGTCTATTCTGTGTTGTACTTCAATAAATACACTGGCATGCAAAAGTCTGGGCACCCCTGGTCAGAATTTCTGTTACTGTGAATAACTAAGTGAGTAAAAGATTACCTGATTTCCAAAAATAAATGTGTCATCTTTAACTTTATGCTTTAAAGATGACACATTTCTTTAAAATATTAAAGAAATGTGTCATCTTTAACTTTATTTAAAGCAAGAAAACTTTTTCATTTCCATCTTTTACAGTTTCAAAATAACAAAGAAGGAAAAGGGCCCGAAGCAAAAGTTTCGGCACCCTGCATGGTCAGTACTTAGTAACACCCCCTTTGGCAAGTATCACAGCTTGTAAACACTTTCGGTAGCCAGCCAAGAGTCTTTCAATTCTTGTTTGGGGGATTTTCGCCTATTCTTCCTTGCAAAAGGCTTCTGGTTCTGAGAGATTCTTGGGCCGTCTTGCATGCACTGCTCTTTTGAGGTCTATCCACAGATTTTCGATGATGTTTAGGTCGGGGGTCTGTGAGTGCCATGGTAAAACCTTAAGCTTGCACCTCTTGTGGTAGTCCATTGTGGATTTTGAGGTGTGTTTAGGATCATTATCCTGTTGTAGAAGCCATCCACTTTTCATCTTCAGCTTTTTTTACAGACAGTGTGATGGTTGCTTCCAGAATTTGCTGGTATTTATTTGAATTCCTTGTTCCTTCTACCAGTGAAATGTTCCCCGTGCCACTGGCTGCAACACAAGCCCAAAGCATGATCGATCCACCCCCGTGCTTAACAGTTGGAGAGGGGTTCTTTTCAAGAAATTCTGCACCCTTTTTTCTCCAAACATACCTTTGCTCATTGCGGCCAAAATGTTCTATTCAAAAGGTTCAAAGGAACATCTAAACGAGCCTGATGCATTTTGGAAACAAGTCCTGTGGACTGATGAAGTTAAAACAGAACTTTTCCTTTTCTGTTATTTTGAAACTGTAAAAGATGGAAATAGAAAAGTTTTCTTGCTTATAATATTAAAGAAATGCGTTATCTTTAACTTTATGCCTTTTGGAAATCAGTTCAGCTTTTACTCACTTAGCTATTCACAGTAACAGAAATTTTGACCAGGGGTGCCCAAACTTCTGCATGCCGCTGTAAGCGAATGCCCAGTGACATGCCAGACCTTCTAAGGAAGGTGTTGGTGCCTCTTCCTTGTGATTGCATCTCTGTGCTGGGCCCAAGATGGGTCATCTGACTTGTTAATGCCCAGGAATTTAAAGCAACAGACTCTCGCCCAATGTAGACTGGTGCACGTTTGCCTTCTGTTATCTTCCTGAAGCCAACAATCGGTTCTTTAGTTTTCTTGACGTTGAGCGAGAGGCTCAACCGGGTGCCCCCTTGCAGTCCTGTTCTCGGACTCATCAGCCAAGATCAGTGGTGTCATCCGCAAAATGGCGGATAGAACTGGAGTTCTGCTGAGCCACAGTCACGTGTGTATAGAGAGGCCGCTGAGCATTCAGCCTTGAGGTTTATGTGTTGATGGTCGGCGAGGAGGAACGTTGTTACCGATCCCCAAAGACTGAGATCTGTCGCTGAGCAAATTGCACTTGCAGACAGGAAGGGACTGGCCACGACTCTGTGCATGCCCCATTACTGAACAGCCAGTATTTATGGTGTGCTGGTGTGCCTGCCCACTCCCAACCAGCTCCTTTTGCTTCTAGCTGTGCAGCAACGTTTTCTGCAAGGAAAGAGAGAAAGACGTTGGAGATGATCATGCCGACTCTTTTCTGGGTGCCTTGACCATCATAGTTGAGTGGCTGTGAACGTGTGCAGCCAAGGAGATGAAGCATTTCCCACAGTGGAGCATCTGATGTAAACTGGGAGGCCCGGCAGTTGCTTGCGACGGCATACTGAGCAGTGGTTTGGTGAATCATATAGTTAGGTAAAAATGAAACTTAAAGATGCAGTAGATTCACTGATATTAATCACCCAAATAAATTCACCGAACTTTCAGCACTGCATTCAACCCCTCAGCCGATCTCTTAAGATTAAACTTTAATGCCTACTTGATCACGTATCTGGAGGGCTTTCTGAACTCTCTTCTAGATACGTGAGATCTTCCTGCTTTCCGTTTCTTTCACCATTACCTTCAAAGCCGTGAATTTGCAGTTCCACTTTGTGCAATTCATCAACATTTTCCCAGTCACATGTTTGCCAGAATTCAATGCACCCCTACCTGCCCTTTAAGATGTGGAGGCCAATTTAAGCAGGACAGACCACCTTTAGTTAATGCCTACTGTATTTGCCCCCTCCCAGTTAGCTTTAGTTGGGCGTTGAATTCAGCAAGTGCCACAACCTGTATGTTGGCTGGATTTGACATCACCTGCATGATTTAATCTCAGAAGATGAACTCCCCAGCCTGTTTCCAAGCTAGTGAATTTAATCAAGATCAGGTCTCAGCAACCATGGCAAAATTAAATAAGAACTGGAAAATTACCCTCTACATTATTCAGCATTGACTAATTGCATTCCACAAATGATGTTCTTCTGGTTCCGTGAAAACTGGAGGTGTAAGAATTAATTATTCATAATTAAAGTTTAAAAACTGGAATGAGTTCCAAGTGTCTCGTGTGAGCTCAGATCCAATATCAAACTGATAAGGTTGATGAGGGATATGGAGGTCTGGTCAGCACAAAAGCTGTCCCTTCGACCCATTTCATCGACGTCAACCAGGCACCTTCCTGAGTACTATTTACAATAGCTTTTCTTCTTGTTCCCGCATCATTGACTCTGGCGTTACCCCACCTGAGGAGCTGCCTTAGCTCCCTCCTTCTTCCCGTCTACGTGCTGCCCCGTTCATATCGGAATGGGAATGGGAAGTGGAATTAAAATGGGTGCCCACTGGGAGATGCCGCTTTTTCTGGCTGGTCAGCAAAGTGGTCTCTCAGTCTGTGTCAGGTCTTCCTGAGATACAGGGGGACACACCGGGAGCACCGGAGACAGTAGATGACCCCGACAGACTCACAGGTACAGTGTTGCCCCACCTGGAAGGACTGTTTGGGTCCCTGAGTGGTAGGGAGGGAGGACGTGTTGGGGCAGGTGTATCACTTGTTCTGCTTGCCAGGAGGAAGCTCAGTGGGGGGGGACGATTGGACAAGGGAGTCGTGTAGGGAGCGATCCCTGCGGAAAGCAGGAATTCGGGGGGGTGGGGACGCGAGGGAAAGTTGTGCTTGGTAGTGGGATCCCACTGGAGGTGCCGGTAGTTGTAACTGGACCTTAGAAATGCACACAACCTGGTCTGCATTCGGGGGGGTGGGGGGGAGGGTGATGAAGGGAAGACCGCTTTACAGGCCGATGGGGAGTTACTTAACCGATCCCAGTGTCGCAGAAGCATTACGAGTGCACAATGTACAAATATATAAATATTAGAAAAGGAGTAAGAAAGAATAAAAAATAAGTTACCTCAAATGGTCTAACTGGAGTGGGAGGGGGGGGTCATGACTTCCCCGGCTATAGGTTGACTCATAATAGAACCTAATGGCCGAGGGTAAGAATGACCTCATATAGCTCTCTGGAGCAGCACAATTGTTGTAATCTATTACTAAAAGTGCTCCTCTGTTCAGCCAAGGTGGTATGCAGAGGGTGAGAAACATTGTCCAGAATTGCCAGGATTTTCCATAGGGTCCTTTGTTCTACCACAGCCTCCAGTGTGTCCAGTTTGACTCCTGTAACAGAGCCAGACTTTCTAATCAGTTTATTGAGCCTGTTGGCGTCACCCGTGTTGATGCCATTGCCCCGCATAGAAGATTGTACTGGCAACAACAGACTGGTAGAACATGTGAAGGAGAGGCCTGCATACTCCAAAGGACCTCAGTCTCCTCAGGAAGTAGAGGTGACTCTGGCCCTTCTTGTACACACCTCTGTGTTGGGGCTCCACTCAAGTCTGTCATCCAGGTGCACCCCCAGGTACTTGTAGGTCCTCACCACTTCCACATCCTCACCATCAATAGTAACAGGGAGCAGTGCAGGTTTAGTCTTCCTAAAGTCCATCTCCATCTCCTTTGTCTTACTGATGTTGAGCTGCAGATGATTCAGCTTGCACCATTTGACAAAGTCCTCCACCAGGGCCCCGTGCTCATCCTCCCGTCCTCCCTTTATACACACAAGTATTGTTGAGTCATTAGAGAATTTCTGCTGATCCCATGACTCAGTGTTGTATCTAAACAGGAAGGGAGCCCGTACAGTCCCCTGTGGGGCCCCAGTGCTGTTTATAGCCATGTCTGACATGTAGCTCTGAAGCTGAACACACTGTGGTCTGCCGGTCAGGTAGTCCATTATCCAGGACACAATGGAAATGCCACCCAGCGGTGAACGGAGCTTTTCCTCCAGTAATGAATGCTGTATGGCATTGAGGGAATTGAGAAATCAAAGAACAAGATCCTCACAGTGCTGCCCTATTTATCCAAATGGGAGTAGGCTCTGTTCAGCAGGTAGATGACAGCATCATCGACTCCAATCCGCTCCCGGTAGGCAAACTGCTGGGGATGGAGGGCTGATCTGACCAGGGGTCGGAGGTGAGCCAGGACCAGTCTCTCTAGGATCTGTATGATGTGTGAGGTCAGGGTCTCTGGATGGCAGATATTCAAGACCTTTAGTTGGCCCTTCTTCGGCACTGGGACCACACATGATGTTCTCCACACAGTCGGGACCCTTTCCAGCTGAGACCCAGATTGAAACTGCGCTGGAGAACTCCACACAGCTGTTCAGCACACTCCCTCAGGACCCTGGGGTTCACACCATCCGGTCCCAATGCTTTGCCATTGCAAATATCTCAAGATACCATTTTGTTTAGTCAGAACCACTGTGGTCTTCCAAGACCTTATCAATGACATTCTCTGAGTGATGCTTCATCACTTTGTCTTGGTGTGTCTGGATTGTAGATCTTCTTCTACAAGACCCGCCACGGACATGTTCAATGGGTCCTTCAATGTTTAATTGAACCAACTATGCATGCCGGAGTGGAGTGACTCCCACATCTCCACGGTCTCTTCCCTTGCTTTATTGGCTGAAAGGAGAACCTGAAGATGAGATGAAAAGATATGCAGATGTTGGAAATCCAAGCAACACACACAAAACGCTGGAGCAACTCAGCAGGCCAGGCAGCATCTGTGGGAAAAAAAGTGTTTGACGCTTCAAGCCAAGACCCTTCAACAGGACTGGAAAACCTGAGAAGTCAGAGTAAGCGGCTGCGGTGAGGGGAGGACGAAATACAAGGTGGTAGGTGATAGGTGAAACCAGGAGAGGGGGAGGAGTGAAGTAAAGAGCTGGAAACTGATCGGTGAAAGAGATAAAGTGCTGGAGAAGGGGAATCTGATGGGAGAGGGTAGAAGACCATGGAAGAAAGGGAAGGGGGAGGAGCACCAGAGGGAGGTGATGAGCAGGTAAGAAGATGAGATAAGAGAGGGAAACAGGAATAATGAGGAGGAGGAGGAGGGCAATTACTGAAAGTTCAAGAAATTGATGTTCATATCATCAGGTTGGAGGCTACCCAGATGGAATATAAGGTGTTGCTTCTCCAACCTGTGTGTGGCAGAAGTGGAGTCCTTGGACTGATTATGTCGGAAGGGGAATGGGAATTAGAAATGAAGTGGGTGGCCACTGGGAAATCCTGCTTTTACTGGTGGACGGTGTTTAGGTGCTTGGTGAAGCAGTCTCCCAGTCTATGTCAGGTCTCACCGATATACAGGAGGCCACACCAGAGACAGTAAATGACCCCAATAGACTCACAGGTGAAGTGTCGCCTCACCTGGAAGGACTGTTTGGGGCCCTGAATGGTGGTGAGGGAGGAGGTGGAGGGGCAGGTGTGGCACTTGTTGCGCTTGCAAGGGTAAGTGCCAGGAGGGCGATCAGTGGGGAGAAGCAAATGGTCAAGGGAGTGGCATAGAGAGCGATCCCTGCGGAAAGCAGAAAGTGGGGGGGGGGGGAGGGAAAGCTGTACATGGTGGTGGGACTCCATTGGAGGTGGCGGAAGTTACGGAGAATTAAAACATCAAACCATTGTCTCCCGTACCGTCACTGCCCTTACCAACTCTGGAGACCTTCCATCCTCAGCCAAAAAACTCATAATTCCCACACCCCGCACTGCTCGGTTTTACCTCCTCCCCAAGATCCACAAGCCAGACTGTCCCAGTAGACCCACAGTTCCAGCCTTCTCCTGCCCCACCAAACTTATATCTGCCTGCCTGGACTCCATTTTGTCACACATAGTTCAGTCCCTCCCCACCCACATCTGGGATAGATCCCATACCCTCCACCTCTTCAATAACTTCCAGTTCCCTGGTCCCGACCGCTTCATTTTCACTATGGATATCCAATCCTTATACACTTCCATTCCCCATCAAGAAGGCCTCAAAGCCCTCCACTACTTTCTGGACAATAAACCTCACCAGTTCCCCACCACCACCACCACCACACTCCTCCAGTTGGCGGAACTGGTACTCACTCTTAATAACTTCTCTTTTGGCTCTTCCCACTTTCTTCAGACCACGGGTGTAGCCATGGGCACTCGCATGGGCCCCAGCTATGCCTGCCTCTTCATGGGTTATGTGGAACAGTCTATGCTCCAAACGTGTACTGGTACTGCTCCCCAACTTTTCCTTCGATACATTGCTGCTTCCTGCACCCATGCTGAGCTCATCAATTTCATCGACTTTGCCTCTAACTTCCACCCAGCCCTCAAATGCACTTGGTCCATCTTGGACACTTCTCTCCCCTTTCTCAATCTCTTTGTCTCCATCTCTGGAGACAGACTGTCCACTGACATCTTCTATAAACTCACTGACTCCCATAACTACCTTGATTATACCTTTTCCCACCCTGCCACATGGAAAAAATGCTATTCCCTATTCCCAGTTCCTCCGTCTCTGCCACATCTGCTCCCAGGATGAGGCTTTCTGTTCCAGGACATCTCAAAAGTCCTCTTTCTTTAAGGATCATGGTTTCCCTTCTGCCATCATCAATGATGCCCTCACCCGCATCTCCTTCATTTCCCGCACTTTGGCCCTCACCCCATCCTCCCGTCACCACAACAGGGACCGTGTCCCCCTTGTCCTCACCTATCACCCCACCAGCCTCTGGATTCAGCATATTATCCTCGGCAACTTCCGCCACCTTCAACAGGACCCCACCACTAAGCACATCTTTCCCTCTCTACCCCTCTCTGCTTTCCGCAGGGATCGTTCCCTCTGTGACTGCCTGGTCCACACGTCCCTCTCCACAGATCTCCCACCTGGTACTTATCCCTGCAAGCGTAAGTGCTACACCTGTCCCTACACCTCCTCTCTTACCACCATTCAGGGCCCCAAAAAGTCCTTCCAGGTGAGGTAACACTTCACCTGCGAGTCTGCTGGAGCTGTCTATTGCATCCGGTGCTCCCGGTGCGGCCTCCTCTACATCGGCGAGACCCGACGCAGATTGGGGGACCGCTTCGTCGAGCACCTCCGCTCTGCCCACCACAACAGACAGGTTCTCCCGGTTGTCACCCACTTCAACTCTGCTTCACATTCCCATTCGGATATGTCCATACATGGCCTCCTCTACTGCCATGATGAGGCCAAACTCAGGTTGGAGGAGCAACACCTCATATACCGTCTGGGTAGTCTCCAGCCCCTTGGTATAAACATTGAATTCTCCAACTTCCAGTAATTCCCTCCCTCTCCCTTCCCCCATCCCACTTTCACTCTGCCTCCTCTTCCAGCTGCCTGTCACCTCTCTCATGATTCTGCCTTCTTCTACTACACAGTGTTTTCCCCTTACATTCCTCCTTCACCTCTCCTGCCTATCACCTCCCTGCTTCTCCTCCCCCACCCCTGGATCGTTCCTCTGATTGGTTTTTCACCTGGCACCTACCAGCCTTCCCCTTCCCACCCTCCCCCCACCTTCTTTATAGGGCCCCTGCCCCCTCCCTCTTCAGTCCTGACGAAGGGTCTCTGCCCGAAACATTGACTGCTCGTTTCCACGGATGCTGCCCGACCTGCTGAGTTCCTCCAGCGTGTTGTGCGTGTTGCTTTGACCCCAGCATCTGCGGAGTATTTTGTGCTTACGGAGAATTATGTGCTGGACACGGAGGCTGGTGTTGGGGTAGGTGAGGACAACAGATCTGTCCCTGGTGGGGTGGTGGGAGGATGGGGTGTGGACAGACATGTGCGAAATGGAAGAGATGTGAGAGAGGGCAGCGTTGATGGTGGAGGAAGGAAAGCCCCTTCCTTTGAAGAAGGAGGACATCTCATTAGTTCTGGAATGAAAAGCCTCATCCTGAAAGCAGATGCAGCAGAGACGGAGGAACTGAGAGAAGGGGGTGGCATTTTTATAAATGACAGGGTGAGAAGAGGTATAGTCCAGATAGCTGTGAGAATCAGTGGGTTTGTAAAAGGCATCAGTAGATAAACTGTCTCCAGAGACAGACACAGAGAATCAAGGAAGGGGAGGGAGGTGTCAGAAATGGATGGATCAGGTAAATTTGAGGGCAGGGTGGAAGTTGGAGGCAAAGTTGATGAAGTTGACGAGCTCAGCATGGGTGCAGGAAGCAGCACCAATGCAGTCGTCGATGTAGCGTAGGTAAAGTTGGGAAGTGTCTTGGAACATAGACAACAAGAAGGCCAGACTGAAGGTGAGCCCCAGCAAGATGCAGGCTGTCGAGGGTTGGTCAGAGGCCTTCACGATCACGCAGCTTCGGGGGGTCCTGGTGCTCGCAAATTTTTACCGGAAGCTCGTCTGCAGCTTCAGTTCCATCGCAGAACTCTTGCTGTCCAGCCCATTTTGCTGGAGCGCAGAAGCCGCTGTTGCTTCTCAGGAAGTTTGGGTAGGGGTGTAATGCCCTTGCCCCCCAGTGATAGGTGGAACAGAAACAATTCAGTGGAGTTTAAGAACAGGGGTCCACCGTAGCCCCACCAGTAAGAAGGGTGAGAAATGCTGACTTTTGTCCCCTTCATATGTAGTTTTGCTGTAGCTGCCAAAACCAAAACTTTGAATTTGCCGTCAGTAGGTAGATTAAGCAGAAACAAAGGAATGAAAATATTAAAGGAAGTTCACATTCACTGGACCGGACAACTGTATGAAGCAATAACGAGAGTGAATAGGGTGTCCTGCTCGATTGTTGGCAGTGAAAGCATTTGTATTTGGCATCGAGTGTTGTTTGGCAAGTTTAATTGGCCCTCTGCCAAACTTTAAATTTTATTCCGTCATAAATATTATCACATTATCTGCAAAGTCAATTTGAGTGCTCTAAGGTGGAATAACAGCACCAAAAACAAGAAGTGATTCTTTCACTTCCAGCGATGGGTGGATCTGAGATAAAGATTGTTTGGTGTGGTTTTTCCAGGGTATTGAGAATGAACAATTTACACCTAATGGAAGATTTCACAACATCAGAATACCCCTTAGCCAATTCGTAGTCAATACTGTAATTTTATTGAAGTCTTACCATCTGTTCCCCTGCTATACAAGGTTCAAGATCGTTTAATGTCATTTCCAGGACTCAGATGTAATGGAGAATGAAATAATTGTTCCTCCAGATCTGATGAAGCGCATAAAAAACTCAATAAGATAAAGAGCACAATAGTTTTAAAAACACAATAAATATACAGAAAAGAAATAAGATAGCTGATGTATATGGGTTGATTGCATGTACACAGAGTGACGCTCGGCACAGGAGTGTCTGTATGTAAGGTGGCTGACAGGAAATGATAAAGTACTGGTGGTTGGAGGTGTGGAGGGGTGGGCTAGTGGGTGGAGGTGTTGATCAGCTTTACTGCTTGGGGAAAGTAACTGTTTTTGAGTTTGGTGGTCCTGGTGTGGAGTTTACATAGCCTCCTCCCTGACAGGAGTGGGACAAAGCCCATGAGCAGGGTGGGTGGGATCCTTCATGCTGTTACTCTCCTCTTTTGTCACCTTTCTGTATATATGTCCTTGTTGGCAGGTAGGCAGGTACTGGTGATGCATTGGGCAGTCTTGACTACCTGATGCAGGTGTTAGGGTGCATCTACTGTGCATCTGTAGAAGGATGGGAGTTAAGATGTACATAGTTCAGCACTCTTTGGCCTCCTCAGAAAGTAAGTTTTCCTGATTGTGTGGGATGTGTTCTGGGACCATGAGCTGTTGTGCGAGATGAGCACTTCCAGGAATTTGACATTGCTCGCAATTTCCATTGCCGTATCTGTGTTGTATAGAGGGCTGTGAGTGGTGTGGGTTCTACAACTATCTCCTTCGCCTTGTTGAGTACACTCTGGTTTTTTGTGTATCCCTGTCACTTATTCTCTCTCTCAACTTGCACTGTTTCAAACTGCTCCAATTCTATTTCCCACACTATTTCTGTCCATTGATATCTTCTGGCAGACCAGTGCTGAAAAGGCAGTGATTTCATTTGGAACTTCACTGCAAACAGTCCTCCAGTTGTTACAGCTCCCTGGTGTGCTCTGCTATGTCATATACCAGATCTGTTTAGTCTTCTGACGATTAAATCATCTGCAGGTTCAACACCATCCTCTCCTGTATGATTTGTCCTATGAAGCCGTCCTGTCGATAGAAACTCTTAATGATTAGGAGGGTGCTTAAGGTTTCATAATTGTATTTGTGGACTGTGTTATCATGAACAGTATAATCACAAACAGGTCAATTACGACTGAAAACCACCTTTACCATTTCAGACAATTTTAATACTCCATTCCTTCGTTAAGTGCCGTGTTGTATGACGTGGGTAATCATGTTCTTTCCATGACCATGATTGTTCTTGGCTAATTTTTCCACGGATGTGCCTTCTTTCTGGGTAATGTCTCGTCAAGCGGCATGACCCCAGCCATTATCAATGTTCTTTGGAGATTGTCTACCTGGCATCAGTGGTCGCAAAACCAGGACTTCTGATGTGCACCAACTGCTCGTACCATCTGCTCCCATAGCTTCATGTGACCTCGATCAGGGGGCTAAGCAGGTGCTAGACTTGCCCAAGGGTGACCTACAGGCTAGTGGGGGGAAGGAGCACCCTACACCTCCTTTGGTAGGGACATCCATTCAATCACTCAAATTTTAATACTACAGTATGTGAAAGGACAAGTAAAAATACTGATGAAAAATACTCCTTGCTGCATCTTTCACTAACTCAGTTCCATTTTCCTCATTTCTATACCGATGTTATATTTGTGATGGTATTACTGTCCATGGCATAGCGTCTAAAATGTTCTTTCCTCCCCAGTCAGGAATTCGCACCTCCGGGTGACATAATCATGACTGAAACTGGCTTACCTCCTAGGCTTCTGTCCCGCAGCCTTCTCCGTCACAATCCGGTCATGTAAAACTGAAGAAACACAAGAGATCGTGCAGATGCTGAAAGTCCAAAGCGACACACACAAGATGCTGGAGGAACTCAGCAGGTCAGGCAGCATCGATGGAAAAGAGTAAACAGTTGACATTTGCCTGAAACATGGAATGTAAAGCATGGTCCTCATTTTATTCCCCATCACCGTCAGAGCCTGTTGCATCATCTTCCACTACTGCTTTCATCTGATGGTTCCACCATCAACTACATTGGCCAACCCTCCTTCCCTATCCTCTTGCTAAAGTATTGTTTCAATCTCTTTTCTCTCTTAATTTAAGTGCCATCTGTAAGGAGTTCGTATGTTCTCCCCGTGGGTTTCCACTGGTTGATCTGGTTTCCACTTGTAGTTCAAAGGCGTACCAGTTAGTAGGTTAATTGGTCATTATAAATTGTCCTGCGATTCGGCTAGAATGAAATTGGTGGGCCGAATGGTCCTGTTTTGTACTGTATCGTCAAATAAAGTAAAAATTAACAGCAGCTCATCTGACCTCCGCCTTTCCCTGCTGCCACAGTGATTAACAAGATCTGACCATTTAACTAACAAAACCTTCCTTGGAAGTAAGCTGGCAATTCAGATGAACTCCAAGCTAGAAAACTGTTCACACAAAATGCTGGTGGAACACAGCAGGTCAGGCAGCATCGATAAGGAGAAGCACTGTCGATGTTTCGGACCGAGACCTTTTGTCAGGACTAATCGAAAGGAAAGATAGTAAGAGATTTGAAAGTAGTGGGGGGAGGGGGAAATGCGAAATGATATGAGAAGACCGGAGGGGGTGGGATGAAGCTAAGAGCTGGAAAGGTGATTGGCGAAAGTGATACAGAGCTGGAGAAGGGAAAGGATCATGGGACGGGAGGCCTCGGGAGAAAGAAGGTGGGGGGGGAGCACCAGAGGGAGATGGAGAACAGGCAGAGTGATGGGCAGAGAGAGAGAAAAAAAACCAGACAACTAAATATGTCAGGAATGGGGTAAGAAGGGGAGGAGGGGCATTAACAGAAGTTAGAGAAGTCAATGTTCATGCCATCAGGTTGGAGGCTACCCAGCAGGTATATAAGGTGTTGTTCCTCCAACCTGAGTTTGGATTCATTTTAACAATAGAGGAGGCCATGGATAGACATATCAGAATGGGCATGGGATGTGGAATTAAAATGTGTGGCCACTGGGAGATCCTGCTTTTTTTGGCGGACCGAGCGTAGGTGTTCAGCGAAACGGTCTCCCAGTCTGCGTCGGGTCTCACCAATATATAAAAGGCCACACCGGGAGCACCGGACGCAGTATACCACACCAGCCGACTCACAGGTGAAGTGTCGCCTCACCTGGAAGGACTGTGTGGGGCCCTGAATGGTAGTGAGGGAGGAAGTGTAAGGGCAGGTGTAGCACTTGTTCCGCTTACAAGGATAAGTGCCAGGAGGGAGATCGGTGGGAAGAGATGGGGGGGGGACGAGTGGACAAGGGAGTCGCGTAGGGAGTGGTCCCTCGGAAAGCAGAAAGAGGTGGGGAGGGAAAGATGTGTTTGGTAGTGGGATCCCGTTGGAGGTGGCGGAAGTTACGGAGAATTATACGTTGGACCTGGAGGCTGGTGGGGTGGCAGGTGAGGACAATGGGAACCCTATCCCGAGTGGGGTGGCGGGCAGATGGGGTGAGGGCAGATGTACGGGAAATGGGAGAGATGTGTTTGAGAGCAGAGTTGATGGTGGACGAAGGGAAGCCCCTTTGTTTAAAAAAGGAAGACATCTCCTTCGTCCTGGAATGAAAAGCCTCATCCTGAGAGCAGATGCGGCGGAGATGGAGGAATTGTGAGAAGGGGATAGCATTTTTGCAAGAGACAGGGTGGGAAGAGGAATAGTCCAGGTAGCTGTGAGAGTCTGTAGGCTTATAGTAGATATCAGTAGATAGGCCGTCTCCAGAGATGGAGACAGAAAGATCAAGAAAGGGGAGGGAGGTGTCGGAAATGGACCAGGTAAATTTGAGGGCAGGGTGAAAGTTGGAGGCAAAGTTAATGAAGTTGACAAGCTCAGCATGCGTGCAGGAGGCAGCGCCAATGCAGTCGTCAATGTAGCGAAGGAAAAGAGGGGGATGGATACCCGTATAGACTTGGAACATGGACTGTTCCACAAAGCCAACAAAAAGGCAGGCATAACTGGGACCCATGTGGGTGCCCATGGCTACACCCTTGGTTTGGAGGAAGTGGGAGGAGCCAAAGGAGAAATTATTGAGAGTAAGAACTAATTCGGCTATACGGAGGAGAGTGGTGGTAGAGGGGAATTGGTTAGGTCTGGAATCCAAAAAGAAGCGAAGAGCTTCGAGACCATCCTGGTGGGGGATGGAGGTATATAGGGACTGGACATCCATGGTGAAAATAAGGCGGTGGGGGCCAGGGAACTTAAAATCATTGAAAAAATTCAAAGCATGAGAAGTGTCATGAACATGTGTGGGAAGAGATTGAACAAGGGGGGATAAAACAGTGTCAAGGTATGCAGAAATGAGTTTGGTGGGGCAGGAGCAAGCTGAGACAATAGGTCTACCTGGACAGGCAGGCTTGTGGATCTTGGGTAGGAGGTAGAAACAGGAAGTGTGGGGTGTGGGAACTATGAGGTTGGTGGCAGTTCACTTCTTTTTGGATTCCAGACCTAACCAATTCCCCTCTACCACCACTCGCATGGGTCCCAGTTATGCCTGCCTTTTTGTTGGCTTTGTGGAACAGTCCATGTTCCAAGTCTATACAGGTATCCGTCCCCCTCTTTTCCTTTGCTACATCAACAACTGCATTGGCGCTGCCTCCTGCACACATGCTGAGCTCATTGACTTCATTGACTTTGCCTCCAACTTTCACCCTGCCCTCAAATTTACCTGGTCCATTTCTGACACCTCCCTCCCCTTTCTTGATCTTTCTGTCTCCATCTCTGGAGACAGCTTATCTACTGATATCTATTATAAGCCTACAGACCCTCACAGCTACCTGGACTATTCCTCTTCCCACCCTGTCTCTTGCAAAAAAACTATCCCCTTCTCACAATTCCTCCGTCTCCGCCGCATCTGCTCTCAGAATGAGGCTTTTCATTCCAGGACGAAGGAGATGTCTTCCTTTTTTAAACAAAGGGCTTCCCTTCATCCACCATCAACTCTGCTCTCAAACTCATCTCTCCCATTTCCCGCACATCTACCCTCACCCTATCCAACCACCACCCCACTCGGGATAGGGTTCCCATTGTCCTCACCTACCACCCCACCAGCCTCCAGGTCCAACGTATAATTCTCCGTAACTTCCGCCACTTCCAACGGGATCCCACTACCAAACACATTTTTCCCTCCCCCCCTTTCTGCTTTCCGCAGGGACCACTCCCTACACGACTCCCTTGTCCACTCGTCGCCCCCCCCATCCCTTCCCACCAATCTCCCTCCTGGCACTTATCCTTGTAAGCGGAACAAGTGCTACGCCTGCCCTTACACTTCCTCCCTCACCACCATTCAGGGCCCCACACAGTCCTTCCAGGTGAGGCGACACTTCACCTGTGAGTCGGCTGGTGTGGTATACTGCGTCCGGTGCTCCCGGTGTGGCCTTTTATATATTGGTGAGACCTGACGCAGACTGGGAGACCGTTTCGCTGAACACCTACGCTCAGTCCGCCAGAGAAAGCGGGATCTCCCAGTGGCCACACATTTTAATTCCACGTCCCATTCCCATTCTGATATGTCTATCCATGGCCTCCTCTACTGTCAAAATGAATCCAAACTCAGGTTGGAGGAACAACACCTTATATACCGGCTGGGTAGCCTCCAACCTGATGGCATGAACATTGACTTCTCTAACTTCCGTTAATGCCCCTCCTCCCCTTCTTACCCCATCCCTGACATATTTAGTTGTCTAGTTTTTTTTCTCTCTTTCTGCCCATCACTCTGCCTGTTCTCCATCTCCCTCTGGTGCTTCCCCGCCCCCCCCCTTCTTTCTCCCGAGGCCTCCCGTCCCATGATCCTTTCCCTTCTCCAGCTCTGTATCACTTTTTCCAATTACCTTTCCAGCTCTTAGCTTCACCCCACCCCCTCCGGTCTTCTCCTATCATTTCGCATTTCCCCCTCCCCCCACTACTTTCAAATCTCTTACTATCTTTCCTTTCAGTTAGTCCTGACGAAGGGTCTCGGCCCGAAACGTCGACAGCGCTTCTCCCTATAGATGCTGCCTGGCCTGCTGTGTTCTACCAGCATTTTGTGTGTGTTGTTGTTTGAATTTCCAGCATCTGCAGATTTTCTCGTGTTTGCTTTAGAAAACTGTTTATGGTTTTACCCCTACTACACAGGTGTGGTCATGTTAATTGAAGCCAGCATGTATTGCACATCTCTGTCTATCTTGAAACGGGGGGGGGGTTCCTGTCCCTCCTGCAACCAACTCTCGCTAGTATAATTCCACCTGCTGATCCATGCCCCAGGCACACCTGCCCTTCCTCCGATACTCCTTGCACTCAAGCAGATGGAACTTGGAGCATTCCTCCCACCATGCTCAGCCTTTTGGTCATAAAGGGTTCCTGTCTGTGTGTGCGGGCTTAACTTTCCCCAGAACCACTCCACTAGCAACAGGGGCCCTGAAATCATACATTCAGCCATTCTAACCTGATACACCATTAAGTAAGATGAAAGCTGCTCCCTATCTCCTTTGTGAAATCCGTCCCTCGTTAGTGACACAGAGAGCCTGTGGCAGGTCGAACTGTTGGGCAAACAATAGTCTTTGTTGACCGTACGGCATGGTCTCCCTATCGGTGCTTTGCTGTTGCCTGGTGGGCGGTGGGCACTGACGCTTTTTGCTGTGACGGGCTGGGGGGGGTGGGTGGGGGTGGGGGTGCTGCTGCTTACTCAGGGGAGGGAGGAGAGGGGGGGCTTTGGGGTTTTAACGTTTTTTTCTGCCGCACATTCTGCTGGGATTCTTCTGGTTTTTGTTTGTGGATGTCTGCGAAGACGAGTGTTTCAGGTCGTATACTGTATACGTTCTCTGATAATAAACGGAACCAGCTGGTCCACCTAAGACTGAGACTGGATTTTGCATTATTGCTTACCTGTCTTACAGGCGAGCAGAGCAGGTGACCTCAATATCTTGGAGGAGAGCAAGTTTCTTGCGTAATTATGGATAGCACTGGGGATTCAACTGCATTTCTCTGCTACTGATTCCTATTTTATCATTTCCCAAGACCAGAGGTTCATATACAATTCTGAATTAATGAATGCACATTCCAGCATGCTTCATCGAGAGGCTGAGGGAAGATCTAAACGCTGTAATGGTTGGACACGTAGGCATGTATAACACCCTGGTTCGTATTTTTTTTTACTGTTAGGCTGCTCTGAATTTAATTTGTGCTGTTCTGTGCAAGCTGCTCGTCTGGCTTACTGTTGAAGATAAGAGATGGGAGAATTGTGGACCATCCAGTTAGGATGGCCGGATCGAGAGGTGGTTTCTCTGGTGAGGAACATGAAGGTTGGGTTTGGGGCTTAAGGAGATGAAGAGAGAAGACGCCGGAGGGAAGAGGTCGTAGGACTCGACCTGGAGCGGGGCCGTGATCCGACGAAGCCCGGGGTGAGATCGGGGAAGGGGAAACCGGGATCTCCAACTTGTGCACATTAGACTGCTTCTTTGAAACGTGACCTTCTCTTGTTTTGTTCTTTCATTACTAACTCTTCAGTCAAATTAAGAATTATGAAGCTAGATCTTTTAATTGCATGCGGTGCACCATCTGTTATTTCGTGGCACTTATTTGTAACGGGGTAACGAATAACACAGCGTCCACGCAGACTGGGGGTTTGGGTAGGCTCGCGGCTCAATCTCTCACGCTTGGCGGGGCCGGAGACTGTCTTCCCTAGACTTACACGGCCGACGGAACCAGAGTGTTTCACGTGGAATGGCCATTGCAGTATTTAAGTCAGAGCCTCTGAGCTCTCTCGAAATCTGAGCTAATATCAAATAGTATTTATACAACAGATCATTTGCTTGCTATTTCATTGCTGTTTATGGGAGAATGCAATCCACAAATTGACTGTTATAATGTTCTACATTAAAATGGTGACTACACTTCAAAAAATATTCCATTGACTGTGAGGTGCTTGGCCTATCCCGAGATTGAGAATCTGATTTTATAAATACTATTGTCGCTTTTTTAAAAAAGAGCTTTTTAATCTTCCCTGCAGAACATCAAAACACTGAATTGCAAAATGACTCTGAGAAACCACGTGAAAAGGCCTGGTTCACCTTTTTAAGTTGATGTAGGTAATCGCTGCAGCTACAAAGTGAAATTGTGCCATCGTCGCTTAAAAGCAAATAAAGTTGAGAATGGGAATGATGTGGTTGTATACGTTGTGCAATATTCTCAAAACATGAGTCATTTGGATCAGAGATTCAGACACATTATTAACACTAGACGCAATTATAAGGAGAGGATAAACATTACAGGGAAAAAAATCTCATCACCAGGACTTTATCTCGTTACAAAGGTTCACTTTTGAGTGTTAATCACCATTTTAAAAGCCTCTTCTGCTGCTTATGGGTTGCTGCAGCTTCAAAGTGTTCTAACTTCACTGATGCTGGTTTCCAATGGAAACCCTGTTGGGTAGGGTCCTAAGATGGGAGGCTGGGACTCCTGCCCGTTTTAGATTGGACCACTTGTAAGATGTAAATCGAGGACTGTACTATCCTGGTTATAAATAGAGCAACTCCATTAATGCTCTTCCTAGTAATGTCAATAATTGACCATCCTAATTAGAGGCCTTGTAAGCCCCAGATGGCCTGACACAAGAAGCTTCCAGCTCTTTCAGTTCACTTTCCCAGTGCTGCTGCCACAGCCTGAGAATCCTACCTCGACCTCTCTCGGACATTTAGCATTCCTGTTTCAGGCTGCTCTGCAATCTTTGACAAATCTCTGCTATTTGTTGTTCACTGTTGTATTTATTAACCATATAACAGTTACAGCACGGAAACAGGCCATCTCGGCCCTTCTAGTCTGTGCCGAACACTTACTCTCACATGAAAGGAAGTATATTTATTGTTATCACATATCCTCTGTGAGCATTATGCAAGTGAGGGATTTAATTATATCTGAATCTAAAAGAATTTGCTTAAAAAAAAAGGATAGTTTTTAAAATCCTGTTTCTCACCTGGCGCTCTTTCCGCAGAGCGGTCAGCCTGTATAACGATAAGATAGATCGATAGGTACTTTATTGATCCCAAAGGGAATTAGAGTGGCAGGCGCATTACAAGTTCACAAATATACAAATATCAGAAGAGAAGTAAGAAGAATAAATAAAAAATAAGTTACTTTAAACAGCCTAACAGGAGTCACTTGCCCGGCTATAGGTTGGCTCATTATAGGGCCTAATGGCTGAGGGTGAGAATGACCTTATGTAGCGCTGTTTGGAGCACGCTGTTGTCTTAGTGTATCTAAGCTAGCAATGGCCTGCCTGTCTCTGGTTCAAATTACAACACGTTCTGAATACTGTTTGTTTTGTAGCTTCAAAACACTAAACCAATTCAAAGGAAGACACTGGAGTCTGAAATGTGAGTCTAACTTTGTGTTTACTTTAAGCAAGGCGTGCACTTATCACGTGGTAATGTGATGACATAAGTAATTTACGTATTTATACATGTAACCTGTCGTGAATTACTTAAACAAACAACAGTTCTTAAACATTATATATATATATATATATATATATATAGGCAGGATTACTGAAATATTAAATACACAACAGATGCCTTCTAGGGAACATAGGCTTTTAGCCAAGGTGGAGGCCTGAGTGATTCCACAGTCCAGGAATTCTATGGGAAATTGACCCATCAGGTGCCCCAGTGGACTAGTACATCAACCCCCTTGTGGACCAGGACCTTTGGAAAGACGTTGTCGTGGAGTTATTGAGTAAAACAGCAGGGAAACAAGCTCTTCAGTCCAACTGGTGCTGTATCTGCCAACCATGGTGCACACCAAGCTCGTCCCAGTTTCCTGCGGTTGGCCCATATGCCTCAAAGTACCACCCTCCAAGCTCCTATCCAACTGCTTCCTAAATTGTACCACTTTACCCGCTTCAACCTCACCCGACAGCTTGTTTCATGTGCTCACTACACTCTGCTTGAAAAAGTTGCTCTTTCGGGCTCTTTTAAATAGTTCCTTTCTCAGCATGCACTGGGGATAACACTGTTACAATCCACTTGATCCTTCCTTCTCATAATTTTAAACGGTTGTATAAAGTCTTGTCTTATTCTCCTCTGCTCCGAGCATTCAAGACCAAACTCTGCCGGGCAGCATTCTCTTAGTACAGACTATGAGGATTGGCGAGGAGGGGGTGCAGATAGGGGAATGGATTGCCATAATCTTACTTTTTTCTTGTGTGTGTGTGTGTGTGTGTGTGTGTGTGTGTGTGTGTGTGTGTGTGTGTGTGTGTGTGTGTGTGTGTGTGTGTGTCTGTGTGTGTGTGTGTGTGTGTGTGTGTGTCTGTCTCTGTGCCTGTGTGTGTCTGTGTCTGTCTGTCTGTCTGTCTGTCTATCTGTCTGTCTGTGCCTGTGTGTGTGTGTGTGTGTGTGTGTGCGCGTGTGTGTGTGTGTGACTGTGTGTGTGTGTGTGTGTGTGTGTGTGTGTGTGTGTGTGTGTGTGTGTGTGTGTGTGTGTGTGTGTGTGTGCACGGAGATTGTTGGGGAGGAACGGCATCCCGAGGACTGGAAAATGATGAATGTGACACTCTTGCTGAACAATGGGCGTACGAGCGTGCCAGGTAACTGCAGACTGGTAAGTTTAACCCAAGTGCTGGGTAAGGATTTAGAAACAATAATCAGGGAGAAAATGAATAGGCACTTGAGAGGTTTGAGGTAATTAAGGAAACCCCACTTGGCTTGGTTTAAAGCAGATTCTGTTTAACTACGGTAACTGAATTGAAAGTTTTGATGAGGTACCAGAGAAGGCAGATGAATAAATGCAATGGATGTTGTCTAAACGGACTTTAAGAAAATGTTAATAAACTACCTCGAAAATGCTGGTTAGCAAATTAAAGGCATGTGAAATAAAAGGGCTTGACTCATCTTGCTTGAAAAAGGTTTAAGATCAGAAGGCAGTAAGTGGTGTAAATGGCTGGTTTTTACACTGGACAACTTGTGTTCTCCAAGAGTCACTTCAGTGACCACTGCTTTCTCTGATGCGTATAAACTTTGAGCATTTAAAAAATCAGTTTGAAAGTGAAAATCCTTACAATTTCCCACATTATAATGGTGTCTTTACAATTTCTTCCAAGGAGTGCAGAAGTTTGTCCTCTTTTCGTGCTGAAAGTGCAATAATTTAGTGACTGCTGTACTCCAGATTGAAAACATTGAGACCCCCACTGAGCTGGCGAACCGACTCTTGAAAGCAGATGAATGCTAATAGCCGATTAGTCTCAGACATTGAGCGTAAACATTTGAAACTTAGTAACACAGAGCATAGCAAAATGCAGCAAACATTCAAAGATTCATAGTACATTTGTTATCAAAGAATGTATGCAGAATACAACCCTGAAATCTGTCTTCTCCACAGACAGCCAAGAAACAAAGAAACACCATGGAACCCGTTCAAAGAAAAGCATCAAACGCTGCCCCCCAGGTGCTAAAACGAAACAAATCACGCAAACGGCAACAAAAATATAACAGACGATAAACACAGAATATAAATGAATGAGTCGCAGCATTCAGCTCAGTGTTTGTTACCTGCAGGCTGCCCTGATTCAAAATCGCCCAAATTAGCAACAAAAACAAGCCAGAAACCAGAAACACATCGCAACATGAACTGGGGAGTCCGATCCACAAACCGTATTGGTTAAACCCTGCCCAAGGTCCAGAACTCAGGCAGCGTCGAGGGAGAGAGAGAGGGACCATTTAAACGCAGGGACCTTCCCCTGAGAGCAGTGAGATGGCACTGATGCTGAATGAAACAAAATCTTTTCTGCCTGTATAGGATCCATAACTCTCCATTCCCTACATACTCTAGGCCTCATATGGAGCCAGTGATCATTAATGGAGAATGTGTGGAGCAGGTTAAGACCTACAAGTATCTGGGAGTACAGTTAGACGAGAAGCTAGACTGGACTGCCAACACAGATGCCTTGTGCAGGAAGGCACAGAGTCGACTGTACTTCCTTAGAAGGTTGGTGTCATTCAATGTCTGTAGTGAGATGCTGAAGATGTTCTATAGGTCAGTTGTGGAGAGCGCCCTCTTCTTTGTGGTGGCGTGTTGGGGAGGAAGCATTAAGAAGAGGGACGCCTCACGTCTTAATAAGCTGGTAAGGAAGGCGGGCTCTGTCGTGGGCAAAGTACTGGAGAGTTTAACATCGGTAGCTGAGCGAAGGGCGCTGAGTAGTCTACGGTCAATTATGGATAACTCTGAACATCCTCTACATAGCACCATCCAGAGACAGAGAAGCAGTTTCAGCGACAGGTTACTATCGATGCAATGCTCCTCAGACAGGATGAAGAGGTCAATACTCCCCAATGCCATTAGGCTTTACAACTCAACCGCCAGGACTTAAGAACTTTTTAAAAGCTATTATTAATGCTTTTTGAGATAGTGATTTAGATGCATATCATATTTTTTACTGAGTTAAGTATTGTATGTAATTAGTTTTGCTACAACAAGTGTATGGGACATTGGAAAAAAGTTGAATTTCCCCATGGGGATGAATAAAGTATCTATCTATCTATCTATCTATCTACTCCTGTGTCTGTCTAACGATCTCTTAAATGCCACCATAGTATCTGCTTCTACTAGTCACCCACCAACCCATTCTAGGCACCCACCACTCTGTGTAAAACTGTGTGAAGCCATTATGTGGTGCATAATTAAGCTCTTCAGTACCCAATGGGCAATGCGGGCATTTCACCCGGAACTGGTAGCTACTAAGGTGACCTGGTCGCACGCGCTCATTGTTGAACACAATTCTGTAAAAAGATGTTCTAGCCTTTACCCACACCAGGTTTATCTTTATTCAGAACAAACATGATGCAATTGTCACTCTCAGGTTCTGTCGGCTGTGTAAGTCTAGGGGAGACAACCTCTGGCCCCACCAAACGTGTGAGATTGAGGTGCGAAACCTCCCGTTTGTGTGGATGCTACGTGGTGTGTTCCCCTGTTACAAATCAGTACCACAAAATAACAGACAGTACATCATATGCAATTAAACAATTTAGCTTTATCATTCTTCATTAGACTAAAGGGTTGGTAAAGCAAAACAAAAAGAACAGGACCCATTTTAATGAAACAGTCTACTGTGCACAAGTTGGAGCTTACGGCTTCCCTTCTGCTGGTCCTCCATCGATTTCCCCGGGCTTCGACGACTCCCGGCCCCCTCCATGTCCACTTCTTTCTGCTGTCTACGACCTCTCCTTTCTGGCATCTTCTCTCTCCACCTTCCACCGAACAAAAGACCCAGATCAGCTCGGCCTCAGGCACACAGCGAGAAGAAAACACTCTCCTCATTGGACAGCTCACATTCCAAAGCCCCCGTTACCTCTAACCACAACCCAAACACTGCTGCTGCAGGAAAAACCATTACTTTCCCAGGGTGTTACACTACCTACGTCTCTGATGACTTTCTAAACTTCTATCAGCTCTTTCCTCAGCCTCGATACTTCAGAGAAAACAAACCAGGTTTGTTCAACCTCTCTATATGATTCAGTTTCTAACCTGGTGTGTACTTCTCACAACGCCCTTTTCCTCCAAGCATTCAACTTGTATTGACGTCCCCTGAAATGAGGGAAAGAGGTTTATATTTCCACTATCTTTTTTGATAGGTAACTGACATTATTTCTGGGAGAAGTAAAATCAGAGTACTAGAAATACTCAGCAGATTGAGTAGGTTAAAGTTCAAAGTTCAAAGTAACTTTTATTATCAAAGTAGATATGTGTCACCAACCCTGAGATTCATATTCCTGCAGGCTTACTCAGCAAAGCTCTGGAATAGTGACGGTAACAGGATCAATGAAAGATCAGCCAGAGTGCAGAAGACAACAAACTGTGCAAATGTAAGTAGAAATAACAAGATCATGAGATTATGAGATAAAGAGTCCTTAAAGTGGGATCGCTGGTTGTTAGAACATCCCAATGGATGGGCAAGTATCTACAGGAGAAGCATAGCTAATATTTCACATCAATAACCTTT
This sequence comes from Hemitrygon akajei, assembly GCF_048418815.1. Classification (NCBI taxonomy): domain Eukaryota; kingdom Metazoa; phylum Chordata; class Chondrichthyes; order Myliobatiformes; family Dasyatidae; genus Hemitrygon; species Hemitrygon akajei. Next base: position 43,203,813 of record NC_133132.1, on the reverse strand, counting down.
CATCAGGACAAGAAATGCTTTGAAATGAAGCTTAGTTACAAAAGGCTCGGGGTGGAGTGAGACAAAAGGAATACGTATTTGTGCCAGGGTGGAGACCAGTAGAAACTGAATGGCATGGATGGCGAAGGTGCTGACTGAGAAAGGGTGATGATTAGAGTGAATTAAATCAGATTAACTTTACCTGTCGCGTGTACATTGAAACATAAAGCATGCAGTGAAGTGCGTCATTTGCGTCAATGACAGACAGTCCAGGGGCAGCCTGCAAGTGTTACGTGCTTCTCGTACCCAACGTAGCGTGCCCACGAGTTACTAACCCTTACTATGGTGGCCTGCTCATCACGGCCAGTCTGCATGGAAGATACTTGAATCAAAAAAAAAAGATTAATAAGGAAGTAGGGGTGGGGGGGCGGGGGAGAGAAAGAACCGAGAAGCCGTTTGCTTTTCTTTCCTCCTGAATGGTACCGTGCTGGTTTTGTGACTCCCCTTTGTTCTGGAACCTTCCAGAGGAGGATGGCGTTCTTACCAGCCCCTCTCACTAGCAATGTCTAGGTTTTGATGCCTTCCTGATCAGCAGGGATCCCTTCTCTCTGCTGCCATTGGGAAGAGGATACAGGAGCCTCAGGACTCGCACCACCAGGTTCAGGAACAGTTATTACCCCCCCCCCCCCCAGTCATCAAACTCTTGAACTAAAGGGGATAACTTCACAGCTTCACTTGCCCCATCATTGAACTGTTCCCACAGCCTGTGGACTCACTTTCAAGGACTCTTCATCTCACGTCCTCAATATTTATTGCCGGTTTATTATTATTATTATTTCTTTCTTCTTGTATTTGCGCAGTTTGTTGTCTTTTACGCTCTGGCTGAGCTCCCAGGCTGGTGCAGTCCTTCACTGATTCTGTTGTGGTTATTATTCCGTGGATTTATTGAGTGTCCCCCAGCCGGCAAGAAAATAAATCTCAAGGTTGTATGCGGTGACGTGTATGCGGGTTGAGAATAAATTTACTTTGAACTCCGACGCTGGCTGCTGATGCTGGTGCTGAAATGTCAGTGAAAAGGAGACTGCTTTCGGCAGCCTGGTATTGTTAGAGGGGATTCCGGAGAGGGGTGCCGGAGCGTTGGACAGGGTTTGGATATCGTGGTGCGGATTTGGAATTGGTTTACTAGAATGTTACACGCTACAGTCTTGGTCACATAGGGGGGTAGGAACACCCCTGAAAGCGCTCCTGGTCTCACTCCCTTCTCCAAACTTGAATCACAGAAGAACGCTCGAGAACTGTGACAGGGCTTGAATGCCGTCAGCTCCAACAAAAAACAAGCGGGCAAGATTTCGCTCCCAGGTGAGCTCAAAGCTTCTTGTGCTCGCTTTGGCCAGCAGAACATGGAGGGATCTTCTTGAACTCTTGCAGCCCCTGAAGATCCTGTGGTTTCAGTCTCTGAGGCCAACGTGAGAGCATCCTTCCGGGTGTGAGCTCATGAAGATCATCTGGCCCAGATGAAGTACCTGGCCGAGTACTGAAGACCTGTGCTGATAACTGGCTGAAGTGCTTACTGACATCTTCAACGTCTGGCTTTGGCAGTCTGAGGTATCCACCTGCTTCAAGCAGGCTTCAGTCACACCGATGCCCAAGAAGAACATGATAACCTGTCAGGGTCCGGTCCGGTCCAGAATCCGCGTTCCGGGTCTCGATCCGGCCCGAGTGCTCCGGACTCCGGGTCTTGCAGCTGTCCCTCCCGGCCCCTTTGAGCCTGTTAAGATCAGCCTGGATCAAGGAGGCACACCTGTGGCCAATTCGGCTGCCGGTGTTCATAAGGGGCCTTGGGACGGAGACTGGGTGGTTGGTCATTTTGTTCTGCATCTGGCTGCTCTGAAGCTGGTTTAACCTGCTCTGTACCTGGACTGTTGGCTCTGAATCCTGTCTGTATCCTGCTCTACCCTGATTGCTGCCCTGCTCGGAATCCTGCTCTACCCTGATTGCTGCCCTGCTCGGAATCCTGCTCTACCCTGATTGCTGCCCTGCTCGGAATCCTGCTCTACCCTGATTGCTGCCCTGCTCGGAATCCTGCTCTACCCTGGTTGCTGCCCTGCTCGGAATCCTGCTCTACCCTGGTTGCTGCCCTGCTCGGAATCCTGCTCTGCCCTGGTTGCTGGCTTGTTCTGTAAATGCTCTATCCGGTTGGTCTTGTTCCCCTGCTTCTCTCCTGTGCGCTGGTCCTGCTGTTCCGCCTTATTCTACTTGCTCGCGCTGCCACGCTGTCAGTTGCCTTTCCCAATTTACCAATGTACCTGGTGGATCGCTGTAGTTCTGCTGCTTACCCTGGACCCAGCTTCCTACCAGTTGCCTCTGTCGGGCGGGTCTGGCAGGGGTTCTGCCCCTTCCTACCCGTTGCCTCCGTCGGGTGGGTCTGGCCGGACTGCCGCTGCCCGGCGGGGGTTCTACCTTTTCCACCTATTGCTCCCTAAGGGTTGTGCCCTGCACCTGCCCAGGTGTCCGTGACTGGCCCAGGCCTCTGTGCTCCCACCTGGGAGGCGGCCCTGCCCGGGATCCCTGCGGCCCGCCATGAGGAATCTGCCGGCCTGCCTGCCTCGTCTGAACTCTTGGATCCAGCCCCGCCTGCATTAACCCTTAAATGCCATGGCATCCCCATCCTGTCCTTCCCCTAGTACTTCAGTGTCTGCGTCCTGCGTTTGAGTCCATCCGGCCCCTGTTCCTGACATAACCTGCCTCAATGATCATCATCCAGTAGCACTCACTCCTACAGCGAGGAAACGCTTTGGGAGGTTGCTTATGAAACAAATCAACTCCTGCCCGAGGAGTTCAATGTAAGTTTATTAACTAAGTACATATATGGCACCATATACAACCCTGTGATTCATTTTCTTGTGGGCATACTCAATAAATCTTCAGAACTGTAACTATGACAGAATCAATGAAAGATCAACCAGAGCGCAGGAGACAACAAACTGTGGAAATGCAAATATAAATAAATAGCAATAAACAAAGAGAACATGAGATAAAGAGTCCCTAAGGTGAGACCATTGTTTTGTAGGAACATTTCAATGATGGGCGAGTGAGTGCAGTTGTCCCCTTATATTCAAGAGCCTGACGGTTTAGGGGCAGAAACTGTGCTTGAGCCTGATGGTGTGAGTCCTGAGGCAGCAGCGAGATGTGAGCACGGCCCGGGTGGTGGGGGTCCCTGATGATGGATGCCGCTTTCCTTCAACAGCGTTTCATGTTGACTGCTCAATGGTTGAGAGGGTCTTACCTGTTCCTCTTCAGTGCATACGTCATTTTGGCAATACAGGCTATTCCCAGGCAACAAGTGGCTCTCACTTTTACAGAAATCCACACGTTGATTTTGTCAATAAGTAGGGAAATGCACAAAGGTCATTACACCTCTTACTGATCTTCTTTCTACTTTTCCCTGTCCTGCTTAGTACTGTTATAATTATCCTTCCCTCAATTTATTTATTTCAAGCCACACCGCCCAGAAATCCCCCAGTTTAACCTTACCCAAATCATGGGGCAATTTACAATGACCAATTAACCTGCCAACCGGTATGTCTTTGGACTGTAGGAGGAAACCCATGTGGTCACGGAGAGAACGTATGAACGCGTTACGGACAGTGGAATTGAACCCAGGTCACTGGTACTGCAAAGCGTTGTGCTAACTACTGACTACTGTGCTGCCTTACGACTTACTCGAGGTCCAAACCTAGTCTTGTCCATATCATTTTTTAAAATTAAGGATTTATGATCATGTTTCCCAAAGTTCTCCCCCGTTGGAACTTTGATCACCTGGCCAGGTTCATTTCCAAGTACAAAGTTTAATATGATCCCTTCTCTAGTTGGACTGACTGTATATTGTTTCAAGAAACATCCCTGATGAATTTTGGCCCATCTAAGCTCCTGGCACTAAGGGAGCTGCAAACAATATCGGAAAAGTTATAATCACGAACTATATACATTGTCTGCATAATATGCCTGCATATTCTGCATACTGTGGCTATAGGGAGGTCTATGATAACCCCATCATAGTAATTGCCCATTGTTATTCCTGCAATTTAGCAACACTGCCTCACTGGGTGAGCGCACCAGGATATCCTGTGTTAGGGCAGCAGTAACGTTTACCCTGACTATGAATACAACTCTCTCGCCTCTTTTAAATCCAGCTCTATCAGAGTCTAAAACATTGAGCTGGCAGTCCTGTCCTTCTCGCAACCAAGTTTCTAAAGTGGCTACAGTAACATCGTTCCTGGTGCTAATCAAGGTAACCTAAGCATATCAGCCTTACCCGTTCTACTCCCCACATTAAAATGTATAAACACACTTCAGAATATCTTCCCTGGTCCTGCCTGTTTTTATTCTTAGAATTACCTTACCTCTGTCTCTATAAATTCATGGACTGTGTGACTGATGGACGAGTGTGTCCCCAAAAAAATCATTCAGAGTCCTCTGAACGCCCTGGATGAAGGAAAAGAACCGTAATCTGCTGAAGGCGCTCAGGACAGGTGACCCAGGAAAGTAGAAGCGGTCCAGGTACAACCTGCGGGAAGCCACCCCAGTCGTGGAGTGGTGAGTCCGGACCAAATTTAAATCACAGAAGGATGCTCGAGAGCTGTGACGGGGCTTGAATACCACCAGCTCCGACAAAAACCAAGCGGCCTAAGTGACAGCAAGGTTTCACTCCCAGATGAGCGAAAGGCCTTTTATGCAACACGCACAAAATGCTGGAGGAACTCAGCAGGCCGGGCAGCGTCTATGGAAAAGAGTAAACAGTCGACGTTTCGGACCGAGACCCTTCAGCAGGACTGGAGCAAAATGCTGAGGAGTAGATTTAAAAGGTGGGAGGAGAGGAGAGAGAAACACCAGGTGATAGTGAAACCAGGAGGGGGAGAGAGGGTGCAGTAAAGAGCTAGGAAGCTGATTGGTGGAAGCAATACAGGTGTGGAGAAGGGGGGATCTAATAGGAGAGGACGGAAGGCCATGGAAGAAAGGGAAAGGGGAGGAGCACCAGAAGGAGATGATGAGCAGGCAAGGAGATAAGGTGAGAGAGGGAAAAGGGGGTGGGGAATGATGAAGGGGGGGGGTGCAGATTACCGAAAGTTTGAGAAATTGATGTTCTCAATTTCTCGGATGGAATATAAGGTTGTTCCTCCAACAAAAGTGCGGCCTCATCTCAACAGCTGAGGAGGCCATGGATTGACATACCAGAATGGGAATGGGAAGTGGAATTAAGATGGGTGGCCACCGGGAGATCCTGCTTTTTCTGATGTACAGAGTGTAGGTGCTCAGCGAAGCAATCTCCCAATCTATGTCGAGTCTCACTGATATACAGGAGGCCACACCAGAAGCACCGGGCACAGTTTATGACCCCAAAAGACTCAGAGGTGAAGTGTCGCCTCACCTGGAAGGACTGTTTGGGGCCCTGAATGGTGGTGAGGGAGGAGGTGTAGGGGCAGTGGTAGCACTTGTTCAGCGTGCAAGGGTAAGTGCCAGGAGGGAGATCAATGGGGAGGGAAGAATAGACAAGGGAGTTGCATAGGGAGTGATCCCTGTGGAAGGCAGAAATTGGGGGGAGGGAAGGATGTGCTTGGTGGCGGAAGTTGAGGAGAATTATGTGCTGGACGCGGTGGCTGGTGGGGTGGTAGGTGAGGACAAGAGGATCCCTACCCCTGGTAGGGTGGCGGGCGGATGGGGTGAGAACAGACGTGCGTGAAATGGAAGAGATGCGGTTGAGGGCAGTGTTGACGGTGGAGGAAGGGAAGCCCCTTTCTTTGAAGAACGAGGACATCTCCTTCACTCTGGAATGAAAAGCCTCACCCTGAGAGCAGATGCGCTGGAGCTCTCTCTTGTTTGTGGTCTGCTCTGGCTTTTCATTCCGGAGGTCCCACACCCCGAGGCTCAGGAACCATTATTGTCCTTCAACCATCAGGGTCCTTGAACCAGCTTGGATAACGTCACTCACCTCAACTCTGAATGGATTCACTTTCAATCTGCAACTCATCTTCTCGGTATTATTTATTTATTTGTTTGTGTTTTTTATTAGTACAGTTTATATTGTTATGCACAGTGGTTGTTTGGTAGTCTTTGTGTGTAGTTTTTCATTTATTCTGCTGTGTTTCTCTGTTCTACTGTGAATACCTGTAAGAAAATAATCTCAAAGTATTATAGTATGTTCCTTGAATTTACTTCAAATTTTAAACTTTGAACCTTTCCTCCTGCACCCCAACTGTTGACCTATTACTTGGGTTCTGCAGTTTGTTAACACCCAAACTGGACACCCTATAATTCCCCAGGTGACATAACCAATCGACAGATAGCCACCGCTCTACGTACTGTCCTTGGGCATCTGGAGAAGAAGGATGCTTATGTGAGAATGCTGTTCTTGGACTGTAGTTCAGCATTCAACACCATAATTCCCTCCAGGCTCGACAAGGAGCTCAGAGACCTCGGCCTTCCCCCTGCCTTGTGCAGCTGGATCCTGGACTTCCTGTCAGGTCGCCAGCAGGTTGTAAGAGTGGGCTCTTTCACTTCCAACCCTCTGACTCTCAATACAGGAGCTCCTCAGGGTTGCGTACTGAGTCCCCTCCTTTACCCCCTGTACACCCATGACTGTATCGCCACCCACAGCTCCAATCCGCTAATTAAGTTTGCTGACGACTCTACATTGATTGGCCTAATCTCGAACAATAACGAGGTGGCCTACAGGGAAGAAGTCATCTCTCTGACACAGTGGTGTCAAGAAAACAACCTCTTCCTCAATGTCGCAAAAACAAAGGAGCTGGTTGTGGACTACAGGAGGAATGGAGACGGGCTAACCGCTATTGACATCAATGGATCTGGGGTTGAGAGGGTGAACAGCTTTAAGTTCCTCAGCATAAACATCACCGAGGATCTCACGTGGTCTGTACATAGCGGCTGTGTGGTGAAAAAGGCACAACAGCACCTCTTTCACCTTAGAAGGTTGAGGAAGTTTGGTATGGCCCCCCACACTAAATCCTAAGAACTTTCTACAGGGGCACAATTGAGAGCATCCTGACCGGCTGCATCACTGCCCGGTATGGGAACTGTACCTCCCTTAATTGCAGGACTCTGCAGAGAGTGGTGTGGACAGCCCAGCGCATCTGTAGATGTGAACTTCCCATGATTCAAGACATTTACAAAGCCCATAGGGTCTTTGGGGATCCAAGCCATTCCAACCACAAACTGTTCCAGCTGCTACCATCCGGGAAATGGTACCGCAGCATAAAAGCCAGGACCAACAGGCTCCAGGACAGCTTCTTCCACCAGGCCATCAGACTGATGAACTCACGCTGATTTGAGTGTACTCCATATTACACTGACTGTTCTATTTATTATAAATTACTATGATTGCACATTCCATATTTAGATGGAGACGTAACGTAAAGATTTTTACTCCTTATGTAAGTGAAGGATGTAAGAAATAAAGTCAATTCAATTCAACCAGCACCGGTGCACCCATCATACTTGCTTAAACTTTTCAAAGTAGTACAAGTAAATCTTCCTGCAAGGATGTAAGTGCTTCTTCAGTGAAATCCGTCCCTCCCGTACAGGGCCCTCCTGCCCTGGAAAAAGTAAAGTTCAAAAATTCAAAGTAAACTTTACGTATGTCACCACGTGAAATCATGGAATTCATTTCCCTGTGAGTATACGCAGCAAATCTATAGGATAGCGACTATAACAGGATCAGTGAAAGATCAACCGGAGTGCAGAAGACAACAAACTGTGCAAATGCAAATACAAAAAAAACAAGCAGTATCAAGAACATGAAATAACACGATGTAGAGGCCTTAAGGTGAAAGCATTAGTTGAGGGAGTATCTCAATGATGGGGCAAAGGAGCACAGTTATCTCCTGTAGTTCAGGTGCCTGGTAGTTGAGGGGTAGTAACTGTTCTTGATCCTGGTGGTGCGAGTCCTGAGGCTCTTGTACCTTCTACCTGATGGCAGCAGCGAGAAGAGAGCACGGCCTGGGTGGTGGGGATCTCTGATGATAAATGCTGCTTTCCTATGACAGTGTTTCATGTAGATGTGCTTAATAGTTGGGCGGGCTTTGCCCGTGATGTACTGGGCCGAACCCTCTACCTTTTGAAGGATTTTCAGTGCAAAAGCATTGGTGTTTCCATACCGGCCTTGATGCAGCCCAGTCAGCACAATTTCCACTACACGTCTCTAGAAGTTTGTCAAGTTTTTGATGTCATGCCGGCCTGTAGATGCTTGTCAAAGTTCCCTGCCGATCATAGATCAGAAAACCCATCCTCTATATCAGCTTTTATGTTGCAATATCCAACTGTACTATCTTCCTGTTTCTGGTTTCGCAAACATGAGGCACAGGCAATCGTCCTAAAATTAAAACCTTAGAGGTATTCATTTTAAAATTACTACCTGAAACCCTTTTGCAGGACCTCATCCTTTTCTTGCCTGTGCCATTAATATCACGTGGACCACAGCATCGGACTGCTAATCCTCCTTTTGCAGAATTCCTTGACCCCCGGCACTAGGAGATGACACGCCATCCTGAAGCCTCGCTTGCAGCCACAGAAGCAACATGGAGTTGGGTTCTGCTGTAGATCTGTGCCAGCCAGCAACCCCCCAATTTAATCCAACGTATTAAAATATTATTTGCACAAAACTTTATAAACTTACTGATTTGGCGCCTATATTTATCTGTTTCTACTAACCCATCACTAAGGAGTCATTATAAAGTTGCAATTGATTTTGGTGTATTGTCTGATATTTCGGGTTGCGAGCTTGTATGGGGGAGCATCACACCATATCCACACTGAGCGACTTGCACTGTTGGCGGGGTCGATGGGGGTTCACCCTAAGCTAACGGGAGTAAATTGGGGGGGGGCACAGATGCTACACACAGGACACTTTATGATGGCCCATCAACCTAACAATCGGTACGTTTTTGGACTGTGGGGAGGAAACCGGAGCACCCGGAGGAAATCAGGGAGAACGTGCAAACTCCTTACAGGCATTCGCACGTAATGGAATGATAGTGCTCTCGTAAAGCACGATCAGAGACCTCAGATTGAAGTGGGGAGAGTCTGTAAATGCCCCTGCCAGTTGATCTGTGCAGGATCTATGGACGTGGCCGGGGACACCATCCAACCTAGGTCCTTCCCACAGGTTCACTCTCCCGAAGATTGTTATTTCTTCCGAAATGGGCGGCTGTGAATTAGAGGCTCTATGGGGTTCGTGGTGGTAATCCAGTCCTTCAGAATGTATTAAGCTCAGCAGCTTGCAAGATGTGGTCTAGGAAGGGCCAGAGCTGGCCTTACTCCCCGCAACCTAGTGCTCAGGGACTCTCCCTGATCTGCCATAGCCTTTGCTTTAAAAAGGGCACCATCAGCTTTAGGAAGACCAGTATCATACCCTCACCTCTGGACAGTAAAGCCACATACTATTACTTACTGCCTACAGCTCCGCCTTCGATATTATAATTCCAAGCAAGCTCACCATCAAAGTCTGAGACCTGGGAGCCAACACCTCCCCCTGCAACTGGTTGTTTCCCCTTCTCGCGTTGTCCCTTAACCTTTCACCCCTTCCCTTTTCACTTGTCCGTCACCTCCCTGGGGTTTCCCTCCTCCTTCCCTTTCTTCCATGGTCCACTGTTTATTCCCCTCGATAAACTTGACTTATTGAGCTCCTCCAGGGGAGGGAGAAAGGGAGAGAGGGAGAGAGGAGAGAGAGAGAGAGGGAGAGAGAGGGAGAGAGAGAGAGAGGGAGAGAGAGAGAGGGAGAGAGGGAGAGAGAGAGAGAGAAGAGGGAGAGAGAGAGAGAGGGAGAGAGAGGGAGAGAGAGAGAGAGAGGGGGGGAGAGAGAGAGAGGGAGAGGGGAGAGAGGGAGAGAGGGGGGAGAGAGAGAGAGAGAGAGGGAGGGAGAGAGAGAGAGAGAGGGAGAGAGGGAGAGAGAGGAGAGAGAGGGAGAGAGAGGGAGAGGGGAGAGAAAGGGAGAGAGAGAGAGAGAGAGAGAGAGAGGGAGAGAGAGAGAGGGAGAGAGGGAGAGAGGGAGAGAGAGAGAGGGAGAGAGAGAGAGAGAGAGAGAGAGAGAGAGAGAAGTGTGTGTGCGTGCTGTTGAATAGCAGATTGCCAATCCTGTTTATATTGACAATACATTCTAGTTTTATGTATTATAAATGTTGCTCCTCAGCTCCAGGCCAAATCATCTCGGCTTGTCACGAATAACTTTAAATTAAAAAAAAGGACACACCTTTCTTTATACTTCAAATAGGTTTTCTAAATATGAATGCTCACTTCAATTGCAAAGCTGTAGCCTTAACCTTTAGGATAATTACCTCACACACACCCTTAGAACACATTTACCCAGTACCCCTACCTCCAGGCTCCTCTTTTGTTTATTCAAGGTGCCTGTGGCGACCCCACTTCCTAGCGCACTCGAACCGGCTCACAAATAGCCAGCGCGCAGGCACAAAGGCCAGGTCTGCTTCAACCAACAAAGGGAAAAAGCCTGCGGGGGTTTGTGAGTACGTGCCCCTTACAGCATCCGCGCCCCGGGGAGGGCAGGATGAGGGAGGCTTATAAAGCGAAGCCGCGAAGTTCGAATAAAATCTTCTTTAATTGCAGTTTACCGACTCGATGTCGTTATTTTAGCGCTGCGTGTAGCACACCGCTACAATTGGTGACCCCGACGGCCCAAACGATGTTTGGACCGGAGATGACCGACGCCGCATCTGTTCATGCGGTTTTGTTGAAACTGCCAAGCTTCTGGACGCTGCAACCTCACCTATGGTTCCAGCAAACAGAAGCACAATTCCACGTTCGGCAGATAACCTCAGAGGACAACCCGTTACTACTACGTGGTGAGCTCCCTCAACCAGGACACAGCGGCCCAGGTTGCGGAGTTCGTACAGTCTCCCCCAGCAGATGGCAAGTACACAGAATTCGAAGCCCTGCTCATAAGGACTTTCAGACTCTCACGGCGCGAGCGAGCTGCCCGTTACTGCACCTGGATGGTTTGGGAGACAGGCCCCCATCAGCTTTAATGAATGAGATGTTGTCTCTGGCCGGAGGACACAAGCCCTGCCTCATGTTTGAGCAGGCATTCCTGGAGCAGCTGCCCGAGGACATACGCCTGCTGCTGTCCGACGCGGATTTCAGCGACCCCCAGAAGGTGGCAGCCCGGGCGGACTTGCTGTGGAAAGCCAAGAAGGAGAGTGGGGCGTCCCATCGCACAGATCACCAGGCCACGCTCCCAGCAGCAAACCAGTCCAGGCCCGGCCGCAGAGCCCGCTAACCCCAGAGGCCAGGGTGTGGAGCCCAACGAACAATGGTGTTTCTACCACCAGCAGTAGGGCGCAGAAGCCCGCCGTTGTTGCCCGCCCTGCCAGTTCCTGGGAAACGCCAGGGCCAACCGTCGCTGATGGCTATGGCGGCTGGCCATCGGGATAGCCTCCTGTATGTGTGGGACAAGAAGTCGGGACGCCGTTTTTTGGTCGACACCGGTGCCGAGATCAGCGTCTTACCTCCGACGAGTTACGACACCCGCAACAGGGCACCGGGTCCCCCCCTGAGGGCCGTGAACGGCAGCACGGTAAGGACCTACGGCACCCGTACGGTGCAGCTACGGTTCGGCTCCAGCCGGTTCACGTGGGACTTCACTCTGGCCGCCGTAGCCCAACCGCTTCTGGGTGCGGGTTTTTTGCGGGCTCACAGCCTGCTGGTCGACCTGCCGAGGCAGAGACTGGTCCACGCCGAGACCTTTCAGACGTTGTCCCTGGGAGAAGCCCAGTTGCCAGCCCCTCACCTCGACTCCATCACACTGTCCGACAACGACTTCACCAGGGTCCTGGCGGATTTTCAATCGGTTCTGGCACCGCAGTTCACGGCAGCCATGCCCCAACACGGCGTACAGCACCACATCCCGACCCAGGGACCACCCCTTCACGCCCGTGCTCGAAGGCTTCCCCCGGACAAGCTCCGACTGGCGAAGGAGGAGTTCAAGAGGATGGAGGAATTGGGGATCATCCGGCGGTCCGACAGCCCATGGGCCTCCCCCCTGCCCATGGTGCCCAAAGTGACAGGGGGCTGGAGACCGTGCGGCGACTACCGCAGGCTGAACGAGGTTACAACACCGGACCGCTACCCTGTGCCGCACATTCAGGACTTTGCAGCAAACCTGCACGGCACACGGATCTTCTCCAAGGTAGACCTCATCCGCGGATACCATCAAATCCCGATGCATCTGGACGACGTCCCCAAAACAGCTCTCATCACCCCCGTTCGGCCTTTTTGATTTCCTCCGCATGGCCGTTCGGCCCTGAAGAATGCCGCACAGACGTTCCAGCGGTTGATGGATGCGGTGGGACGCCACCATGGACTTCACATTCATCTATTTGGACGACATCCTCATAGCCAGCAGCAGTCGTCAGGAGCATCTGTCCCATCTCCGTCAACTCTACACCCGACTGAGTGAATACGGGCCTGACAATCAACCCGGCCAAATGCCAGTTCGGGCTCGACACCATCGACTTCCTGGGCCACAGGATTACTAAAGACGGGGCGACCCCTCTGCCCGCTAAGGTAGACGCGGTCCGCCATTTCCCCCGACCCACCACGGTCAAAGGCCTTCAGGAATTCGTAGGTATGGTCAATTTCTACCACCGCTTCCTCCCTTCAGCTGCCCGAATCATGCGCCCCCCTGTTGTGCCCTGATGTCGGGTCCGGGCAAGGACATTGCGTGGGAGGAGGAGTCCGCCGCCGCTTTCATTCAAACGAAGGAAGCCTTGGCCAAACGCCGCGATGCTAGTGCACCCCAGAATGGACGTCCCCTACCGCCCTCACAGTGGACACATCTAATACGGCAGTCAGTGGGGTACTGGAGCAACTCATCGCGGGTCGCTGGCAACCCTGGTGTTTTTCAGCAAACACCTAGGACCACCCGAACTCAAATACAGTGCTTTCGACCGGGAACTGTTGGCGCTATACCTGGCAATCCGGCATTTCAGGTACTTCTTAGAAGGTAGGCCCTTCACCGCGTTCACAGACCACAAGCCGCTTACCTTTACGTTCACGAAGGTGTCCGACCCCCTGGTCGTCCCGCCAGCCAGCGCCATCTGTCCTACATCTCTGAATACACGACGGACCTTCCGGCACGTCCGGGTAAGGACAATGTCGTGGCGGACACGCTCTCTCCGGCCCCCTAACATTCATGCCCTTTCTCCAGGGGTAGACTTTGAGGCGCTGGCAGAGGCGCAGCAGACAGACGAGGAGATCCCTAGTTACAGAACCGCAAGTCTCCGGTTTGCAGCTCCAGGACCTCCCCGTAGGCCCAGGTGAGAGGACCCTACTCTGTGACGTCGCCACCCCGGCCAGCCCCGTCCCATCGTCCCGACACCTTGGCGGCGACATGTTTTCGACTCCATTCATAGCTTGGCGCACCCCGTTCATCAGGACAACTGTCCGGATGGTCTCCAGCAGGTTCGTTTGGCACGAACTCTGCAAGCAGGTCAGTGAATGGGCCAGAACGTGCATGCACTGCCAAACAGCCAAGGTGCAGCGGCCACACCAAAGCTCTGCCGCAGCAGTTCCACCCCACCCACCGGCGTTTCAACCACATTCATGTGGATATCGTGGGTCCCCTGCCAGTGTCAGGCACCTCCTGACTATCGTGGACCGGTTCACAAGATGGCCAGAGGTGATCCCGCTCACCGACACCACCTCCGAATCTTGCGCCCGGGCACTGATCGCCACCTGGGTGTCCCGCTTTGGTCTACCAGCCCACATTACCTCCGACAGAGGCGCCCAGTTCACCTCCAGCCCTGTGGTCAGCTATGGCCAGCCTTTTGGGGACTCAGCTGCACCACACCACTGCCTACCACCCACAGTCGAACAGCCTCTGGTGGAGCGTTTCCATCGTCACCTGAAGTCGGCTCTCATGGCCTGCCTGAGAGGAGCCAACTGGGCGGACGAGCTTCCCTGGGTCCTACTCGGCATCCGCACAGTGCCCAAAAGACGATCTGCACGCCTCGTCGGCCCGAGTTGGTGTACAGCACACCCCTGGTCATCCCCGGGGAGTTCATCCCAGCCCCAAGGGGGCAAGAGGAAGAACCCGCAGCGGTCCTGGGCAGACTACGCGAGAGGCTCGGTGACCTGGCCCCCATACCCACTTCGCAGCATGGGCAGAACCCGACCTGCGTACCCAAAGATCTGCGGAACTGTAAGTTTGTGCTTGTACGAAGGGGCGAGGGTGCGGGCATCGGCCACCGCTGCAACGGCCCTACGAGGGGCCATTCACGGTGCTCAGGAACAACGGGTCCACGTTCGTGCTGGACATTGGGGGGAGAGAGGAGGTTTTCACGGTGGACCCGACTCAAACCGGCCCATGTGGACTTGGCGCAACCGGTCGAGTTTCCGGCACCGCGGCGCAGAGGCCGACCTCCCAAACAGGGTCCGGCCCAGACTGTGGACATTGGGGGGTGTATCGCCGGTTCTGGGGGGGGGGGGTTATGTGGCGACCCACTTCCTAGCGCACTCGAACTGGCTCACAAATAGCCAGCGCGCCGGCACAAAGGCCAGGTCTGCTTCACCAACAAAGGGAAAAGCCTGCGGGGGTTTGTGAGTACGTGCCCCTTCCAGCATCCGCGCCCGGGGAGGGCAGGATGAGGGAGGCTTTAAAGCAAGGCTGTGAAGTTCGAATAAAATCTTCTTTAATTACAGTTTACCGACTCCATGTCGTTATTTTAGCGCTGCGTGTAGCACACCGCTATAGTGCTCTCTTTCCTTGCATTTGCTTATTTTCCTCTCTGATTCCTTGTATTTTAATTCCTTTCTCTGGTAAATGCATAGAGTTCTATTCATTGTAACTTGTACTTACATCGCAAACATGATTAGGCTAGACTGTAAATTCCAAAACATTTAACTTCCGTCACAAGTGAAAAGGGATTTTCAAATCTGTACGTGAAGCTGCAAAACAAATTCTGGTCAGTACCTTTAGGCAGTGAGATTGGTTGTCTTCATTAAGATCTGCCTATGATAGTGGACTAGACCACCCAACGTGGTTGCGATTGTGGTCGAGGTCTGTAAAACATGTGGACAAACCGTGGAACCCAGCTGACAACTCAGTCCTGATGCAATGTCTTGACCTGAAACGTTAGCAGTTCCTTTCCGGTTGCTACAGATGCTGCTCGACCTGCTGAGTTCTTCCAGAAGACTGTTTGTTGCGTGGAGGCTGCTTGTTAATGTAGCTTGGCTGACAAGAGATGAAGAGTTCGCTTTGTTTGGTGTGTGAGGGATTACGTATTATGTGGTGACAGCACCATAATGATACACTGCGATCCTTGACGTATTCCGGGGCCCAAGTTTCTTTCAAAGTTCCCATAATGCATCATAAGGCAGCCAAATGGATTACAATGGCCAGGTGACGCAGTGGTTAGCACAACGTTTTTCAGTACCAGCGACCCAGGTTCAATTCCCGTCACTGCCTGTAAGAAGTTTGTACGTCCTCCCAATGGCTGCCTGGGTCTCTGCCGGGTGCTCCAGTTTCCTCTCACAGTCCAAAGACGTACTGGTTGGTAGGTTAATTGATCATTATAAATTGTCCCAAGATTATGCTAGGGTTAAATCAGGGGTTCAACCAACCACGGATCGGGAAAACCCAGAAGTTCTCTCTCCAGCACTCGTTGTTTGAGCATGTACAGACTATTTTTTTCTTGTCATTATTCCCTAAACAATACAGTATAACAAATATTTACAAACAATTTACATTGTATTAGGTATTATAAGTAATCTAGAAATTACTTAAAAGTACAGGCAGTCCCCGGGTTATGAATGAGTTCCGTTCCTGAGTCCGTCTTTAAGCTAGATTTGAAGTCGGAACAGGTACATCTGGTGTTATTTAGTGTCAGTTAGTAAAACGTTTTTCTTAGTATATAGTATATATTTTACCTTTCTATGCATACAAGACTTAAGAAACACGCGTATTTCAATTATTAAACCACTGCATTGCTTAGTAGTAACTGTAGCTTTCATCGGGGCAGGACTTTGCTCCATTAAAATTGTTCTGATCGTTGACCGACTGTAGCCTAATGCTTTTCCAGTGACCGATGGCGTTTCACCTCTTTCCAATCGCTTTATTACTTCCACCTTATTTTCAACCGTGATCGTGGTTATTTTCATGAACAGAAACACTGCGGATTCAGAGCTGCACCGCCGGGTCCTAAAGTCCACCGCACTGAGACAGGTTAAATAAGGGACTTGAGCATCCGTGAGTTTTGGTATTTGCGGGGGGGGTCCCGGAACCAATCCCCCGCGGATAAGGAGGGCCGACTGTACTGCCATCAACTCATGGAATAAAAATGGACCAAATTGATAGCTCAGTGTAAGAGAACATTAAAGTTAACCAGTGTAAAAAAGAGACTAGGCTATTGGATCCTGGTGCTTTAAATGTTCTTGCTTTGGAGAAAGAAGGTCAGCCATGATCAAAGTTAATGGCAGAACTCTCTTTCTTCTATCTCGAACATATCCCTTCTCTTTTTGAATTTCTCTGAATCCATAATCAGGAGTCTAACATCTTTTATAAACTCACAGGCTGCCATGAAGATGAAGGGTCTTGATCTGAAACATCAACAGTCCATTTCTCTCCACAGCTACTGCCTGACTACTGAGTTCCTTTGATAGGTTCTTTTTTTCTGCTCCAGATTCTGGTATTTCCTGTCTCTACCTTAATTATGCCCCCTTTCACTCTACCACCTGTAAGGATTTTTTTTTACCCCAGTTTCTTTGCCCCGTCATATTTGATACAATGATAAAGTCTCCCACTGGCGTGCCTCGGAAATGTCCTGCTTCTTTCTAAAATGGAGCTCCTTTTTCTGCCATAGGAGATGGACCTCTCAGCCAAATTTCCTCTAGTTCCTGGACACCTGCTCTCAATCATTTACCCTGGGATGAAACAAAGAGTTCACCTGGTATTTATCTTCTACCCCACCAGCTTCATCTTCAATGTATTGTGCGTCACCTTTGTCTTCAATCGAGTCCAACAGGATACAGCTACCAATCTCATCTCCTGTTCTCCACCCCAATCTGATTTTCACAGGGAACACTCCCTTTTTTGTCTGCTCTTTGGTCCCTATTCATCAGTCCTAGTCCTTATTATCGATCCGAGTCCCTCAGCATCTTCCAATGTAAATGGAGGAGATGCACCTCTTCCCTTAACACCAAACAATTATTCCAGAAGAAACAGTGCTTCGCTTGTCCTTCTTCCAATCCAGTCTACTGTATTTGGTGTTCACAACGTGGTCTCCTTGACATTGACGAAACCACGTGCCAACCAGGCGATCTCGTTGAAGAGCACCCGTGCTCGACCTGCATGAGAGACAATGAGTTTCTAGTTCACTGCCATTTTAATTCAACAACCCACTCCCATACCAACCTCTCTGACTGTGGTCTCCTGACTTTTATAATAAGGCCTACCTTAAGTTTGAGGCACCTCACTTTTCTGTCAGGGTCCCTTCTGACAATCCCCCATTTGCTATTTACCTCAGGATTTGGGCCTCAGTCCCCTCATTTAGTTTCCAATCATTCCCAGGTACCACTAACTACACACACCTGTTTTCCACCAGAAAATGCAGGATAAAGACCCTGTGATCACAACAAGGAGCTGCCAGTTCGTTGGTTGACTCCAGTGTGAGTGACCTTGTTTCATGGTTCTTAGGACTGCCAGTTCTAAGTCTAGCATCACTCCTGGATACCGATTCCACACTCGCTGCGTCAATAACGCCTCCTGACTCTGCCTCCGTGCCCGTGTTCTGCACTTGGGTTTGTCCACTGCCATGCTCGTGTACTGTTTTCATCTGTGAATGCTTTTGCATGCTTGGACTTGAAATGAGTTCTGCGACTTCAGATAGCTTTCACTTTCTTTCTGTTTCGATCAGGGCCGACCATTTGTTCATGCCAATTCCTCTCTACCTGTTCCCTTGCCTTTGTACATACTGGCATGTTAGTATGTGCCAGTAGGCCCTTACTTCATGTTAGCAACACGTTACACAGACAAAGGGGCTTAAGTGTTTATTGCTCACCTGTTTTATTGAGATCTGAGTGCACCCTCCTGGATTGTTAGTCCTGTATTGTTTTTGTGTGGGGGGGAGGGCGGATCGATGTTCTTGTTGTGGTTTTTTTTTGTTAGTTTCTTCATGTGGGGAGAGGGGGATTTGGATGCTGAAGTTCCTTTTGCATTTCGTGCAGGGAGAGGTGGTTTGGGGGGTGGTTGAGGTGGTTTGGGGGGTGGTTGATGTTCTTGTTGCGTTTTTGCTCATTTTTGTGAGCGGGGAGAGGATTATTCAGGGGCCGATGTCCTTGTTGTGCTTCATGCGGGAGTGGGGGTTCTGGGGGTTGATGATCATGTTCCTGTTCTTTCTTGGTTTCATGGCTGTCTGGGGCAGAAGAATCTCAGGGCTGCATACTCTGATAATAAATGAACCTTTGACTTTGATTATATCTTATACAGTACCTGAAATTTAAGTGACTTAAAATGTCTTTTGCCTTTTTGTGCTTACCCAGCAAATGCAGACATTCTATAATACTGTAAGTCTCAAATGTTGTTGAATGTTTTTTACAATGACATGAACATTAGGAACAACTTAGTGCTTTGCTGCTATGTTGTTCTGCATAAGCTGCTTTGTGTTTTCAGGGCACGAGCAAAAAATAGCTTTTCAGTTGTGGTGGCTTTTGGTCTGAATCACAAGGCTGCTGGTACAGGCTCCATACTTGAGAACTCACCGATGAGAGCCAGCATTGTTCTGAAGCTAACATGGTTCTCTCAGGTGAATGGAAACGTTCCACGATACCAGTTTTAAAAAGTATAGGCTCTCCACGGCAAACTGTTCCCTTAATGTACGTTGCTAAACGGCAGATTATCTGATCACATTGCTTTCCGCAGGGCTCGGTATTGGGACCACAGCTGTTTACGATTTACGTCAACGATTTAGATGAAGGCATTGAGGATAACATCAGCAAGTTTGCTGATGATACTAAGCTGGGTGGCAGTGTGACATGTGATGAGGATGTTAGGGGAATTCAGGGTGACTTGGATAGGCTGAGTGAGTGGGCAGATACTTGGCAGATAACTTTTAATGTGAATTAGTGTGAGGTTATTTACTTTGGGAGTAAGAACAGGAAGGCAGATTATTATCTGAACGGTGTAGAGTTAGGTAAGGGAGAAATACAAAGAAATCTAAGAGTCCTTGTTCATCAGTCACTGAAGGTGAATGAGCAAGTGCAGCAGGCAGTGAAGAAGGCTAATGGAATGTTGGCCTTTATTACAAAGGGAATTGAGTACAAGAGCAAGGAAATCCTCTTGCATTTGTACAGAGCCCTGGTGAGACCACACCTGGAGTATTGTGTACAGTTTTGGTCTCCAGGGTTAAGGAAGGACATCCTGGCTGTAGAGGAAGTGCAGCGTAGATTCACGAGGTTAATTCCTGGGATGTCCGGACTGTCTTATGCAGAGAGGTTAGAGAGACTGGGCTTGTACACGCTGGAATTAAGGAGATTGAGAGGGGTTCTGATTGCAACATATAAGATTATTAAGGGATTGGACAAGATAGAGGCAGGAAATATGTTCCAGATGTGGGAGAGTCCAGTACCAGAGGGCATGGTTTGAGAATAAGGGGTAGGTCATTTAGGACAGAGTTAAGGAAAAACTTCTTCTCCCAGAGAGTTATGGGGGTCTGGAATGCACTGCCTCGGAAGGCAGTGGAGGCCAATTCTCTGGATGCTTTCAAGAAGGAGCTAGATAGGTATCTTATGGATAGGGGAATCAAGGGATATGGGGACAAGGCAGGAACCGGGTATTGATAGTAGATGATCAACCATGATCTCAGAATGGCGGTGCAGGCTTGAAGGGCTGAATGGTCTACTTCTGCACCTATTTTCTATTGTCTATTGTCTATAACAATGACAAGTCATGAGATTAAGCTGTTAGCTTCTGAAATTAATATGAGAAATCAGAAAACAGCGATAAAAGCCCTTCCAAAAGATGAAATAAAATCGGGAATGACTATAGCAAGAAAGGATGTTGAATGGATATACTAAATCCCAATTTAAGCCATTCAACAACCAGTGAATAGATCACTTTTGTGATGGTAGAAATGCAGGAACTGTGGAAGACTATATAATAATATCAGATAGCTTAATAGAGCTGAGTCTAGTCTACTGGAATGTGAGTGGTAGAAATTATCAGGAAGAAACATCCATTGGTTGAGAGTTGGGGAGTTAGCACTTATGAAATAACCACCACCAGATTATGAAATCTACCCCACTCTTGACTGGACCTCTGATGCATTAAAGATGAATTATTGGTCCGTCAGGCTACCCTGGCAGTTTGTCTGCGTGTGGAGCATTTCCTCTGTCATTGAAACACTATATTCTGCATTCCACTTCTCTTTTTACTACCTCACGTTATGTAAGAATGGAATGATGCAGGTTTCACCTAAATACCTGCTGTCTTGTAATTCTTCCTCCCTCCCCCCCCCCCCCATCTTACTGAGTTCTCCCCTTCTTTTTCAGTCCCGATTAAGGTCTCAGCCGGAAACGTTGGCCGTTTACTCTTTTCCATAGATGCTGCCTGACCTGTTGAATTCCTCTAATATTTTGTGCGTGTTGCTATCTGAATCTGTCTGAATGGCAGCTGGATCTCTTTACTGTAGCTCTTTTCACCGATAATAAACTGACCTGATTTTCTTGCCCCACTGCATCCCCTAATTCTTCCATTAACAGAGACACCTACCAGTCTCCATTCTGAGTGCAGTCAGTGTGTGAGACTTCACTGCTGTCTTGGGCAAAGAACACCAATGTAGCTCTACCAAATGCTCCTCATTTTAGTCTGTTTATAGATGCTCCACCCAGCTAGAACTAGACCCAGTGGCCATTTTATGAGGACCCTCCTGTAGCTAATAAAGTGGCCACCAAGTTTATGTCCATGGTCTTCTGCTGCTGTAGCCCATCCACTCCAAGGTTTGACGTGTTGTGCATTCTGAGATGCTCTTCACACCACAGTTGTTCTTTGAGTTCCTGTCGTCTTCCTGTCAGCTTGAACTAGTCTGGCCATTCTCCTCCGACCTCTCTCATTAACAGGGTGCTTTTGCCCACAGAACTGCTGCTCACTGGATGTTTTTATTGTTTTTCACACTGTTGTTTAGAGACTGTTGTTCTTAAAAGTCTCAGGAGATCACTAGTTTCTGAGGTACTCGAACCACACCTTTTGGCAACAACAATCATTCCATGGTCAAAGTCACTTAAATCACATTTCTTCCTCCATTCTGATGTTTGGGCTGAACAACAGCTGAACCTCTTGATCATGTGCATGCTTTTATGCATCAAGTTGCTGCCACATGATTGGCTGATATTTGCATCAACATTTGCATTATTTGCAGGAAGTGGTCACTGAGTATATTTTCCGTGGCCACACTTTTGAGCACCATTAATATTGTAGGTAATTGTGGGATCGCCTTTCATTTTTCTGAAGCCTAAAGCCACTTTAGTCTCTCCTCAAGATAGACAACCCCTCCCCCAGTATAGAAGCGTGTTCATAGAATTTTTGCTGTGCTCTTTCTATAGAGAGCAGTTACAGGGAGCAAAGCACGCTACTCCAGGAGTGGTCTCAACAGGGCTTGTCTCATAGCAGTATGATATTTGCCTTCTGTACACAAATACTGCCTCAGTTAAAATGTCTTAAGCTGAAAAATGAAGGAACTGCCTTTCAGGGCAGTCTTGAGATGCTCCTTCTGTATGTATTAGCCCCTTGCATACCATCGCCAGTGCTTCAACTGCAGTGCAATGACTCACGCAACCACGTCTGAGAAAGACAGCGACGTCGTCCACACCTGGAATCCACCTTCGGAAGAGTGTATAAAGGTCATGTTTACGTACGTATGTTATGAATGGTTGAAGCTGCATTAATAAAACAGCAGCAGGTGAAATAATATTCTCACTGGGAGCAGAGGGACATCCCACTGTGAGAATCTAACTGGTCTAGCTGATGGCAGACTGACCAATGTCCCCTCCCCTCGGTTTTTCCACATCTCCTCCTCCAGAGTGTCATATCATCTCATGCACCGAGCTCGGCCTCTGGTGTGAAACCCCATGTGTCATGCAATCTGTAACGTCTAGAATAAAATTTCTTGGGCAGACAACTTCTTGGGCCCTCCTCCAGATTTTATTCCAGCAGTTTCCCCTTAGAGTGACGTCATAAGACCACAAGATCGAGGAGCAAAATTAAGCCACTCAGCCCATCTAGTCTGCACACAGCTGATTCAACCCCACTCTCCTGCCTTCTCCCCGTAGGTAGCCTTTGATGTCTTGACTAAACAAGAACCTATCAACCTCTGCTGTGGAAACCAAGTCATTGAGTATATTTAAAGCAGTCAGTGGGAAAAAAAAAATTCCACAGATTCCCAGAGTGCTGGGCTTTGGCTCAGCGGGCTTCAGCATAAGGGGACTTCGGTGAGTGGAAATCAGTGAGCCCTGAGTACGTGCTTGCTGAGGTAAAAAAGGTAAGGTCAAGTAGGTTCTTTTTTCATTTATTCTGACTAATCTGGGATCAGGTAATGGGGGAGACAGTTAGAGCAGTGGTGTGCTCCCGTATGCAGGATGTGGGAGGTCAGGGTCAACACAGTTGTCCCTGATGACCACACCTGCAATAGGTGCATCCAGCTGCAGCTCCTATCAGACCGAGTTAGGGAATTGGAGCAGGAGCTGGGATGAACTACGGATCATTCGGGAGGCAGAGGCAGAGATAGATAAGAGTTATCGGGAGGTAGTCACACCGAAAAGACAGGAGGTAGGCAAATGGGTGACAGTCAAGAGAGGCAGGGGGAGCAGACAGAGAGAGCAGAGCACCCCTGTGGCCGTTCCCATCAAAAATAAGTATACCGTTTTGGATACTGTTGGTGGGGATGACCTACCAGGAACAAGCTGCAGTGGTCCTGTCTCTGGCACTGAGGTTGGACCCTCGACTAGGAAGGGGAGGAGGGAAGAGAAGAGAGCGGTAGTGATAGGGGATTCTATAGTCCAGGGGGGCGGATAGGAGATTTTGTGGGGAAGATCGGGTGTCTTGGGATGGTATGTTGCTTCCCTGGTGCCGGGGTCCGAGACATCTCAGATTGGGTGCAGGTTATTCTCGAGAGGGAGGCAAGAACCCAGATGTTGTGGTCCATGTAGGGACCAATGACGTGGGTAGGATGAGTGAGGGGGTTCTGCGTAGGGAGTTCAGGGAGTTAGGTGCGAAGCTGAAGAGCAGGACCTCGAGGGTAACAATCTCAGGATTGCTACCTGTGGCACATGCGAATGAGGCAAGGAACAGAAAGATTATACAGATTAATACGTGGCTGAGAGGATGGTGCAGGAGGGAGGGCTTCAAGTTTTTAGATAATTGGCCTTTGTTCCAGGGAAGGTGGGATCTGTTCCGAAGGGATGGTTTACACCTGAACTGGAGTGGTACTAACATTCTTGCAGGGAAGTTTGCTAGTGTTTCTTGGGGGGGGGGGGGGTTTAAACTAAATTTGCAGGGGGGCAGGGATCCAGAATGTGACAGAGGATAGCGAGATGAAGAATAAAGGACAGGTGGGGACTACACGGTTCTGGAATATTAAGTGTGTAGTAGAGAAAGGTGGGGCGGAACAAGTGATAAGGAGGACACATGTACAGAGGGATGGTCTGACGGAACATGGAGTTAAATGTGGCAGAAAGAATAAGTAAATTTAGGAAGGACAACAAAATTCTAGGGGTGTATAGCCCGATGGGAGTTCGGGGAGCTGGGTTAAGCACAATAGGCAGTGATTCAAACAGAGAGAGGAGAAATGGGCTAAAAATTCTATATTTGAATGCACTAAGTGTCAGAAATAAGGCGGATGAGCTTGAAGCTCAGGTGCGAATGGGTAACTGTGATGTTGT
This sequence comes from Hemitrygon akajei, assembly GCF_048418815.1. NCBI lineage: Eukaryota > Metazoa > Chordata > Chondrichthyes > Myliobatiformes > Dasyatidae > Hemitrygon > Hemitrygon akajei. The sequence continues at coordinate 43,179,879 of NC_133132.1, read as the reverse complement.
TGGGATAACGGAGACATGGCTGCAGGGAGATCAGACCTGGGAAATGAATGTAGAAGGGTATACATGCTATCGTAGGGACAGAAATGTGGGCAGAGGGGGTGGGGTGGCCCTGTTGGTGAGGAATGAGATTCAGTCCTTTGCAAGGGGGGGACATAGGGTCAGGAGAAGTAGAGTCTGTGTGGATAGAACTGAGGAACAGTAAGGGCAAAAGGACCCTAATGGGTGTTGTCTACAGGCCACCAAACAGTAGCATGGATATTGGGTGCAGTTGAATAGGGAGTTAACATTGGCATGTGGCAAAGGTAATGTCGCAGTAGTTATGGGGGATTTCAACATGCAGGTGAACTGGGAGAATCAGGTTGGGTGCTGGACCCCAGGATAGGGAGTTTGTAGAGTGCCTACGGGATGCATTCTTGGAACAGCTTGTACGAGAGCCAACCAGGGACAAGGCTATTCTGGATTTAGTGTTATGTAATGAACAGGATTTGATAAGCGATCTTGAAGTAAAGGAGCCATGAGGAGGTAGTGATCATAATATGATACGTTTTTATCTGCAATTTGAGAAGGATAAGGGCAGCTCGGAGGTGTCAGTGTTGCAGATGAACAGGGGAAACTATGGAGCCATGAGGGAGGAGCTGGCCAAAGTTGACTGGATGGATAGCCTAGCAGAAAAGACAGTGGAACAGCAATGGCAGGTATTCTTGGGAATAATGCACAAGGTGCAAAATCAGTTCATCCCCCGGAGAAGGAAGGATTCAAAGGGGGGAAAGGGGCCACAGAGATTGCATAGCATTAAAAAAAAAGGAAGTATGACAGAGCTAAGGTGAGTGGGAGGACAGATGATTGGGAAATTTTTAAGGAACAACAGAACTTAACTAAAAAGGCAATACAGGGAGAAAAAATGAGGTACGAACGCAAGCTAGCCAGGAATATAAAGGAGGATAGCAAAAGCTTTTTTAGGTATGTGAAGAGAAAGAAGATAGTTAAGAACAATGTTGGGCCCTTGAAGAATGAATTGGGTGAAATTGTTATGGGAAACAGAGAAATGGCAGAAGAATTTAATAAGTACTTTAGATCTGTCTTCACTAAGGAAGACACAAGCAATCTCCCAGATGTATGGATGGGCCAAGGACATAGGGTAACAGAGGAAATGAAACAGATTGACATTAGGAAGGAAACGGTGATGAGTAAACTGATGGGACTGAAGACTGACAAATCCCCAGGTCCAGATGGTCTGCATCCTAGGGTACTAAAGGAGGTGGCCTTGGAAATTGCGGATGCATTGGTAATCATTTTCCAATGTTCCTTAGATTCAGGATCAGTTCCTGAGGATTGGAGAATGGCTAAAGTTATCCCACTTTTTAAGAAAGGAGGGAGGGAGAAAATAGAGAACTATCGACCTGTCACCCTGACATCGGTGGTGGGAAAGATGCTAGAGTCCATTATTAAAGATGAAATAGTGGCATATCTAGATAGCAGTGATAGGATTGGGCTGAGCCAGCATGGATTTACCAAGGGTAAATCATGCTTGACTAATCTATTGGAGTTTTTCGAGGATGTAACCAGGAAGTTAGACAAGGGAGATCCAGTGGATGTAGTGTACCTCGATTTTCAGAAGGCATTTGATAAGGTCCCACATAGGAGATTGGTGGGTAAAATCAAAGCTCATGGCATTGGGGGGAAGACATTGGCATGGATAGAAAACTGGTTGGCAGATAGAAAGCAAAGGGTAATGGTGAATGGGTGTTTCTTGGAATAGTAGGTGGTGACTAGTGGGGTGCCACAGGGCTCGGTATTGGGACCACAGCTGTTTACGATTTACGTCAACGATTTAGATGAAGGCATTGAGAATAACATCAGCAAATTTGCTGATGATACTAAGCTGGGTGGCAGTGTGACATGTGATGAGGATGTTAGGAGAATTCAGGGTGACTTGGATAGGCTGGGTGAGTGGGCAGATACTTGGCAGATGATGTTTAATGTGAATTAGTGTGAGGTTATTTACTTTGGGAGTAAGAACAGGAAGGCAGATTATTATCTGAACAGTGTAGAGTTAGGTAAGGGAGAAATACAAAGAGATCTAGGAGTCCTTGTTCATCAGTCACTGAAGGTGAATGAGCAAGTGCAGCAGGCAGTGAAGAAGGCTAATGGAATGTTGGCCTTTATTACAAAGGGAACTGAGTACAAGAGCCAGGAAATCCTCTTGCATTTGTACAGAGCCCTGGTGAGACCACACCTGGAGTATTGTGTACAGTTTTGGTCTCCAGGGTTAAGGAAGGACATCTTGGCTGTAGAGGAAGTGCAGCGTAGATTCACGAGGTTAATTCCTGGGATGTCCGGACTGTCTTACGCAGAGAGGTTAGAGAGACTGGGCTCGTACACGCTGGAACTAAGGAGATTGAGAGGGGATCTGATTGCAACATGTAAGATTAGGAAATATGTTCCAGATGTGGAAGAGTCCAGTACCAGAGGGCATGGTTTGAGAATAAGGGGTAGGTCATTTAGGACAGAGTTAAGGAAAAACTTCTTCTCCCAGAGAGTTGTGGGGGTCTGGAATGCACTGCCTCAGAAGGCAGTGGAGGCCAATTCTCTGGATGCTTTCAAGAAGGAGCTAGATAGGTATCTCATGGATAGGGGAATCAAGGGATATGGGGACAAGGCAGGAACCGGGTATTGATAGTAGATGATCAGCCATGATCTCAGAATGGCGGTGCAGGCTCGAAGGGCCGAATGGTCTACTCCTGCACCTATTGTCTATTGTCTATTCACCCCTCTCTAGCTGAAGAACTTCCCCTATGCTATATTCTATCTGCCACCACTTTGCAAGTCCTTCTGCAGACTCTCTGCTTCCTCAACACTACCTGCCCCTCCACCTACCCTCGCATTGTCTGCAAACCCGGCCACAAAGCCATCAGGCTGACTAGTCTGTGATTACTCAGTCTATTCCTACCTCTTCTTTAAACAATGAAGGCAGCTCGGTGGCTGCGTAGCTGCCCAACGCCAACACTGCCAGAGAACCAGATTAGTGTTTGGAGTTTGTACCTTCTCCTTGGGGCTGAGTGGGGGCTGTAGGTGTTCCAGATTCCTCCCACTTTTCAGAGCTAGCTTATTATCACTGACATAGGTTGTGAAATGTGTTGTTTTTCTGGCATCAATACAGTGCAGAACATAGAAAACTTGCAATAAGAAATCTGGTGGATTCCAGTTAATTGGGACAGATTGGGACCAGTACATTTTGGCCCAATTAATTGGCTGCCCCAATTAGTGAAAATTTCATGGAAATAGTTAAAAAGGTTTTTTAAAAAAACAAACTGAGCAAGAAATTAGGTGTTTAAATGAAATACAGAACAAATTAGAATGCCACCAATATTACTACAGTGCTATAAAACTGTATTAGTTCCTAATAGTTATCATAGGGGAAATTCATCCAGTGCGCCCAGTAAACAAACTCAATGCAGATACCTAGTCCAGATAATTGTCTGCCTTCATGCAATTGTGTCCTCCAAATCTTCATTTTCATTGTAACTTTCAAGATGATTGTCAATACCAGTTCTGTACTGGGTGTCAGATGTGGGTAGTCCAGGAGACTCCCAGACTCCCGGACGGCCACATCTCCGTCAGGTGTGTTGAGCTGCAGCTCCATAGGGACCGCGTTAGGGAACTGGAGATGCAGCTCGATGACCATCGTCCGGTCAGGGAGAGTGAGGAGATGGTAGAGTGGAGCTATAGGCAGGTAGTCACACTGGGGTCTCGGGAGACAGATAAGTGGGTAACGGTCAGGAGAGGGAAGGGCAAGAGTCAGGTACTAGGGAGTACACCAGTTGCTGTACCCCTTAACAATAAGTACTCCTGCTTGAGTACTGTTGGGGGGGGGGAACAGCCTACCTGGGGGAAGCAACAGTGGCCGTGCCTCTGGTACAGAGTCTGGCCTTGTGTCTCAGAAGGGTAGGGAAAGGAAGAGGATGGCAGCAGTGATAGGGGACTCTACAGTTAGGGAGTCAGACAGGCGATTCTGTGGGCACAGGAAAGAAACACAAATGGTAGTTTGCCTCCCAGGTGCCAGGGTCCGGGATGTTTCTGATCGCGTCCAAGATATCCTGAAGTGGGAAGGTAAATAGTCAGAGGTCGTAGAACATATTGGTACCAACGACATAGGTAGGAAAAGGGAAGAGGTCCTGAAAACAGACTACAGGGCGTTAGGAAGGAAGTTGAGAAGCAGGACCTCAAAGGTAGTCATTTCGATTTTACTGCCTGTGCCGCACAACAGTGAGTATAGGAATAGAATGAGGTGGAGGATAAATGCGTGGCTGAGGGATTGGAACGGGGGCAGGGAATCAGATTTCTGGATCATTGGGTCCTCTTTTGGGGCAGGCGTGACCTGTACAAAAAGGACAGGTTGCACTCGAATCCCAGAGGGACTAATATCCTGGCGGAGAGGTTTGCAAAGGCTACTGGGGAGAGTTTAGACTAGAATTGCTGGGGGGTGGGAACCAAACTGAAGAGAAAGAGGAAGGGGCTGTTGGCTCACAAATAGAGAAAGCTTGGAGACAGTGCGAGAGGGAGGATAGGCAGGTGTTAGAGAGGTTAGAGAGGTCACTCTCAAACCGATGGTTTAAGATGTGTCTATTTTAATGCAAGAAGCATCATGAAGAAAGCTGATGAGCTTAGAGCATGGATCAATACTTGGAGCTATGATGTTATGGCCATTACAGAGACTTCAATGACTCAGGGACAGGAACGGTTACTTAGAGTGCTGGGTTTCAGAAAGGACAGGGAGGGAGGCAAGAGAGGTGAGGACACGGCACTGTTGATCAGAGGTAGTGTCACGGCTGCAGAAAAGGAGGAAGTCATGGAGGGATTGTCTATAGAGTCTCTGTGGGTGGAAGTTAGGAACAGGAAGGGGCAAATAACTCTACTGGGTGGTTTTTATGGACCACCCAATAGTAACAGAGACATCAAGGAGCAGATAGGGAGACAGATTCTGGAAAGGTGTAATAATAACAGGGTTGTCATGGTGGATGATTTTAATTTCCCAAATATTGATTGGCATCTCCCTAGAGCAAGGGATTTAGATGGGGTGGAGTTTGTTAGGTGTGATCAGGAAGGTTTCTTGGCACAATATGTACATGAGCCTACAAGAGGAGAGGCTGTACTTGATCTGGTATTGGGAAATGAACCTGGTCAGGTGTCAGGTCTCTCAGTGGGAGAGCATTTTGGAGACAGTGATTACGATTCTGTCTTTATTGGAGCATTGGAGACAGATAGGAACGGACAAGTTAGGAACGTGTTTAATTGGAGTAAGGGGAAATATAAAGCTCTCAAGCAGGAACTTGGAAACATTAATTGGGAACAGATGTTCTCAGGGAAATGTAGGCTCGATGATCCACAGCTTATTAGGGAGATTGAACAGGAGATAGAGAGGAGCTACAGGGAGTTAGTCACCCTGAGGCTACAGGAGTCAGATAAGTGGGTGACTGTCAGGGAAGCGAGGGGAAGAGCCCAGAGAGTAGAGAGCACCCCCCCCCCCCAGTAATCGTTATCTCGTTTTGGATGTGGTTGACGGGGTGACCTTACAGAGGATGACCACAGCCATCGGGTGTCCGGCACTGACCCTGGTTCCGTGGTGTGGAAGGGAAAGAGGAAGATGAGGAATGCGGTAGTCATAGGAGATTCCACAGCGAGGGGAACAGACAGGAGGTTCTGTCAGCCTGATAGAGATGCGTGCATGGTGTGTTGCCTCCCGGGTGCCAGGGTCCGGGATGTCTTGGATCGGGTGCAGAGTATTCTGAAGGGAGAGGGTGAACAGCCAGAAGACTTGGCACATGTTGGTACTAATGACATAGGTAGAAAAAGAGAGGAGGTCCTGAAGAGAGAATTCAGGAAGTTAGGTAGGAATCTCAGGATTGCTGCCTGTGCCACGTGCTAATGAATGCACGAATAGCATGATCAGGCATACTAATGTGTGGCTGAGAGACTGGTGTAGGGGGCAGGGCTTCGGGTTCACGGATCATCAGGGCCTTTGCCGAGGGAGGTACGACCTGTACAAAAAGGACAAGTTACACCTGAACCCAAAAGGGTCCAATATCCTAGTGGGCAGGTTTAATAGAGCTGTTAGGGAGGGTTTAAGCTAATTTGGCAGGGGGATGGGAACTGGAGTGATAGGGCTGAGGAAGGGAAAAACGGAAATAAATCAAAGATAGCATGCAACAGAGATGATAGAAAGGACAGGCAGGAGATGAGGCATAATCACAGCCTGTGGCATGAGGTACAGGGTAATAGAGGCATGGTGCAGTTAAAACAGAAAGCAACAAATACTGGATTGAATGAGTAATATTTGAATGCATACAGCATAAGGAATAAAATGGACAATCTTGAAATTCAGCTACAAATGGGCAAATATGACGTTGTAGCCATCTCTGAAACTTGGCTAAAGGATGGCTGCCATTGGGAGCTGAATGTCCAGGGATATACGGTGTATCGGAAAGATAGGTTAGTAGGCAGAGGGGGTGGTGTGGCCCTGTGTATAAGAAATAATATTAAATCATTAGAAAGGGATGACATAGGATCGGAAGGTGTAGAGTCCCTATGGGTTGAGGTAAGAAATGGCAAGGGTAAAAGGACCCTAATGGCAGTTGTGTACAGGCCTCCAAACAGCAACCAGAATGTAGATTACAAATTACAGCAGGAGATAGAAAAGGTGTGTCAGAAAGGCAATGTCATGTTAATTGTTGGGGATTTTAACATGAAAGTGGATTGGGAAGACCAGGTCAGTACTGGACCTCGAGAGAGAATTTGTAGAGTGTCTAAGGGATGGCTTTTTAGAACAGCTTGTTGTTGAGCCCACGAGTGGATCGGCTGTGCTGGATTGGGTGTTGTGCAATGATCCGGAGGTGATAAGAGAGCTTAAGGTTAAGGAACCCTTAGGGAACAGTGATCACAATATGATCGAATTCCCATTGGAGAGGGGAAAAAATAAAATCCAATGTGTCGGCATTTCAGTGGAATAAAGGAAATTACAATGGCATGACGGGAACTGGCTGAAGTTGACTGGAAAGGGACACTAGCAGGAAGGACAGCAGAGCAGCAATGGCTGGAGTTTCTGCAAAAAATGAGGGGCGCGCAAGACAGATACATTCCAAATAAGAATACTTTGCTTCAGTATTCACTACAGAAAAGGATCTTGGTAATTGTAGCGATGACTTACAGTGGATTGGAAAGCTTGAGCATATAGACATTAAGAAAGAGGATGTGCTGAAGCTTTTGGAAAGTATCAAGTTGGATAAGTCACTGGGACTGGATAAGATGTACCCCAAGCTACTGTGGGAGGCAAGGGAGGAGATTTCTGAGCCTCTGGTGATGATCTTGCATCATCAATGGGGATGGGAGAGGTTCCAGAGGATTAGACGGTTTGCCAGATGTTGTTCCATTATTCAAGAAAGGGAGTAGAGATAGCTCAGGAAAATTATAGACCCAGTGAGTCTTACTTCAGTGGTTAGTAAGTTGATGGAGAAGATCCTGAGAGGCAGGATTTATGAACATTAGGAGAGGTATGATTAGGAATAGTCAGCATGGCTTTGTCAAGGGCAGGTCATGCCCTTACAAGCCTGATTGAATTTTTTGAGGATGTGACTAAACACATTGATGAAGGAAGAGCAGTAGATGTAGTGTATATGGATTTCAGCAAGGTATTTGATACGGTACCCCATCAAAGGCTTATTGAGAAAGTAAGGAGACATGGGATCCAAGGGGACATTGCTTTGTGGATCCAGAATTGGCTTGCCTACAGAAGGCAAAGAGTGGTTGTAGACAGGTCATATTCTGCATGGAGGTCGGAGACCAGTTGTGTGCCTCAGGGATCTGTTCTGGGACCATTACTCTTCGTGATTTTTATAAATGACCTGGATGAGGAAGTGGAGGGATGGGTTAGTAAGTTTGCTGATGACACAAAGGTTAGGGTGTGTTTGTGGATAGTGTGGAGGGCTGTCAGAGGTTACAGTGGGACATTGATAGGATGCAAAACTGGGCTGAGAAGTGGCAGATGGAGTTCAGCCCAGATAAGTGTGAGGTGGTTGGTTTTGGTAGGTCAAGTATGATGGCAGAATATAGTATTAATGGTAAGACTCTTGGCAGTGTAGAGGATCAGAGGGATCTTGGGGTCCGAGACCATCTGGACACTCAAAGCTGCTGCGCAGGTTGATTCTGTGGGTTCAGAAGGCATACGGTGCATTGGCCTTCATCAACCGTGGGATTGAGTTTAAGAGCTAAGAGGTAATGTTGCAGCTATATAGGACCTTGGTCAGACCCCACTTGGAGGACTGGGCTCAGTTCTGGTCACCTCACTGCAGGAAATAGATACAGAGGAGATGTCAGGGGTAAGTTTTTTACTCGGAGAGTGGTGAGTGCGTGGAATGGGCTGCTGGCAATGGTGGTGGAGGCGGATATGATAGGGTCTTTTAAGAGACTCCCGAATAGGTACATGGAGCTGAGAAAAATAGAGAGCTGTGGGTAACCCGAGGTAATTTCTAAGTGAGTACATGTTTGGCACAGCATTGTGGGCTGAAAGGCCTGTATTGGTGCAGTTGGATTTCTATGTTAGAGTTAGAGTGTTGGGGGCATGTTATGTTGGTACTGGAAGCGTGGCGACACTTGCAGGTTGCCCAGCTCAATCCTTGCTGATCACATTTGCACCAAATGACGCATTTCACTGTACATGTGACAAATTACACTCATCTTTACCTGCTCAGCAGATATTTATTGTCAGTTGGCTATCCATGTGTTTCTATAGAGGCAACATTGGGTGTTTTGTAAAAAGAGTGGGTGGGGAAGGGGATAATCTGAGCCCAGTTTATTGCTCACATTTGCGGCTTCAGTTACTGAAAATGCTGCAGATTTTGTCTTCAGAGGCTGCGCCAAGAGCTATGAGATCTATAAACATCATTAGCCCAAAGGATGAACTGCTCTGCCTCAGTGATGCCTCAGTCTTTTATACACAAAGTCCTGTCAATCTCTTCCTCTTTGGCTGTTGGGCTGCAGAATTGATATTTTCCTTGTAATTTAACTCTCTTGTGGTTGTTTGTATTTTTATATAATCATCCGTATACATGCAATTGTTCGGTGAGTTTTCCAGTTGCCTGTGTATTTTTTCTGGAAACTTCTTGGGTGTTAGTGGTGAGTGTTACATCACTTGTATTTGGCTATCTTGATGGTTAACTGTGATCAATGGGGTTTCTGATGGAATTTGCTGATATCCATCCTTAGTCTCTCTCCACGCTGCTTCTGCCTCTCCTTCTCTGCTCTTAATAAAATGATCGTAAGCAACAAGTTCTATGCCTCATTGTTGACTTCTGAAGAACCTTTAGATCGCAGAAGTGTCAGGATCCAGCATCAACTTTTGTAACCGTCCCACAACACCACGGTAGGGGAACATGGAATTGCCGTCAAATGCCCCATTTCCCTACCTGGCTTGAACATACATTTATTTCCCATTGCTTTCTCATTCCCTTTTGCGGAACAGCAAATTGTTCCTGTGTCTGTGGCTTGCACTCTTTCCCCCAGCCGTAGACCATCACAAACACCATCTGCTCCTGAACTACAGTCACACTTAGCAGGACAAGTGTTGTTGCTGCTGTAACCTGTGTGCCGACTCTTTGTTTTGCAGTGATGAATTGTGGAAACGACTCCAACAACGGTAATGGAGCAGTGAGGACCACATCTGGACTCGTCCTGGTGCTGATTTGGCCTTTATTGTTCTGGTTGCATTCTGAAGGATAACAAACCGGGGTGGCGGGGGGGGGGGGGGGCATTTGGTTTGGATTGTTGAGAATGCATTTCCTTTGATCAAGACTGCCAAGTTCTACAACACATCCCAAGTGGCACTTCAAGCTCTTGCACGGACAGCTTCCTGGACTAATGAAGAAACTGCAATTTGAAAAGGCATTTTTGTATGTTTGTTTAAATTGACTAATTGTGTTTAACGCATACATGCAAGAGAATTATTTCCAATAAATAAACTTGTACTTTCTCTCAATAAGGATCACCTTTTTTTAAACATGAGACTCTGCAGCTGCTGGTAATCCAGAGCAACACTTGCACACGCTAGGAGGAACTCAGTATCTATGGTAAAGAATTTACAGTCAACGTTTTGGCCCTTTTCCATAGACATTATCTGCATTTTGACTGTGGTGCTCACCTTTATTAAACTCAGTTTTCTTGAATGGAATTGCTGGCACAAGGCATATGCAGGGTCTTGTGCTTCAATTAAGAAAAATCCATGATCGAATTAAGATGACAGCTGGACTCTTTCAGAAGTTAGGCTGTTTAAGGACTAGCTCCTGCCCCTGTAGTAATGAAACTGTCATACAGTGCTTGTGGCCACTGCTAGACTTGTTAAATCTTGTGATTTGAACCCCCGATTTGATTTCAAGGACACTAAGGAACAGATAACCCAGAACCCTTCCTGCTGAGATGCAACACTCTAGTCAGACTAAGTGAACAAGGTTAATTTCCTTTATGGGGGAGAAAAAGCTTTGAGAACGCTGAAAGAAACAAATCATTTGTTCACTGCTACAAGTCAATTTCAAAATTGTCACACTATCAAGACAGAGAAGTGCTGGGAAAGTTAGCAGGTCTCCTTGAAAGTTGTCAGATCTGAAATATTAACTGTTTTTGTCTCAGCAGATGCTGTCCAACTTGCTTTCTGCCAACTCAGGTTTCCTGTGATGGTGTGTGTTTTTAACTTTTGTTGTCTAGTGCTCAGTTTAGCATTACAGTGGCATGTAAATGCAGTAAGGTCAAGCAGGCAGTGCTGAGGAGAAACAGAGGCAGAACTAGAAATACATCAGCACCGGGAAGGAGGTTGGGGTTTTAGTTCAAACTCCTTGTACAAAGAAAGGACACCTTGCATCAAGATCTTTCAAATATTTCTTAGCCTCAGTATAACATGTTAATGTTTCCCTTGTAGTGGTCCAGGTGACTGGTTCGTTGAATTCTTCAATTGGGAATAATCTCCTCCCTCCTCTATTTTCCTGATCTCCCCATCTTTCCCTCACTTTTCCTGTCTTCCCCACCTCTCGATTCCTTGCTAAACCGGTTAAGACTGGATTAAACCAGTATAAACCGGTTTAGACAGGTTTAAACCAGTATGAAATGGGTTAGACCGGGTTAAACCAGTATAATCCGGTTTTGAGCAGTATAATCCGGTTTAGACTGGTTTAAACCAGTATGAAACGGGTTAGACTGGGTTAAACCAGTATAATCCGGTTTAGACTGGTTTAAACAAGTATAATCTGGTTTTAACCAGTTTAATACCGTTTTAAACCTGTATAAACTGGTTTTAAGCAGTAGAATCCAGTTTAGACCGGTTTAAACGAGTATGAACCGGTTTAGACAGGTTTTAAGAGGTATAATCCAGTTTAGACCGATTTTAACCAGTATGAACCAGTTTAGAACGGTTTAAACTAGTATAATCCGGTTTAGACTGGTTTAAACAAGTATAATCTGGTTTTAACCAGTTTAATACCGTTTTAAACCTGTATAAACTGGTTTTAAGCAGTAGAATCCAGTTTAGACTGGTTTAAACCAGTATGAACCGGTTTAGACAGGTTTTAAGAGGTATAATCCAGTTTAGACCGATTTTAACCAGTATGAACCAGTTTAGAATGGTTTAAACTAGTATAATCCGGTTTAGACTGGTTTAAACAAGTATAATCTGGTTTTAACCAGATTAATACCGTTTTAAACCTGTATAAACTGGTTTTAAGCAGTAGAATCCAGTTTAGACTGGTTTAAACCAGTATGAACCGGTTTAGACAGGTTTTAAGAGGTATAATCCAGTTTAGACCGATTTTAACCAGTATGAACCAGTTTAGAACGGTTTAAACTAGTATAATCCGGTTTAGACTGGTTTAAACAAGTATAATCTGGTTTTAACCAGTTTAATACCGTTTTAAACCTGTATAAACTGGTTTTAAGCAGTAGAATCCAGTTTAGACCGGTTTAAACCAGTATGAACCGGTTTAGACAGGTTTTAAGAGGTATAATCCAGTTTAGACCAATTTTAACCAGTATGAACCAGTTTAGAACGGTTTAAACTAGTATAATCCGGTTTAGACCGTTTAACCCAGTATTTAAACCGTTTAAATCCAACCTACCCCAGCAGAAACTACTAGCCCTAATGCAGCAAAATAAGGAGAAGGATTTGATGCTACAGCTACTAAACCTAAAATAAAACTTACTATCAAAATCAACATTATTCTTACTTAGACTTTTAATCTGAAAAACTACCGTTGTTATTCAACTACAAGAACTAACTAATGGCCACAAACATCCGCAAAACCCATCCCCTGTTCAGAATTATCAACAGTTCCCTGGTATAATCCAGATTAGACCGGTTTAAAACAGTATAAGGGAAGGGTCTCGGCCCGAAACATCGACAGTGCTTCTCCTTATAGATGCTGCCCAGCATTTTGTGTGTGTTGTTGTTATAAAAAGGTTTGGACCATTTTAAAACAGTACCGGTGTTAAGCAGTATAATCCAGTTTAGACCGGTTTAAACCAGTATAAACCGGTTTAGACCGGATTAAACCAGTATAATCCGGTTTAAACCAGTATAGACCAGTTTAGACCAGATTAAACTAGTATAATCTGGTTTTGACTGGTTTATACTGGTTTAAACCGGTTTAGACTGGATTAAACCAGTATAAACCGGTTTAGACCTGATTAAACCAGTATAATCTGGTTTAAACTAGTATAATCTGGTTTTGACCGGTTTTAAACCAGTATAAACCGGTTTAGACCTGATTAAACCAGTATAATCTGGTTTAAACTAGTATAATCTGGTTTTAACCAGTTTAATACCGTTTTAAACCTGTATAAACTGGTTTTAAGCAGTAGAATCCAGTTTAGACTGGTTTAAACCAGTATGAACCGGTTTAGACAGGTTTTAAGAGGTATAATCCAGTTTAGACCGATTTTAACCAGTATGAACCAGTTTAGAACGGTTTAAACTAGTATAATCCGGTTTAGACTGGTTTAAACAAGTATAATCTGGTTTTAACCAGTTTAATACCGTTTTAAACCTGTATAAACTGGTTTTAAGCAGTAGAATCCAGTTTAGACCGGTTTAAACCAGTATGAACCGGTTTAGACAGGTTTTAAGAGGTATAATCCAGTTTAGACCAATTTTAACCAGTATGAACCAGTTTAGAACGGTTTAAACTAGTGTAATCCGGTTTAGACCGTTTAACCCAGTATTTAAACCGTTTAAATCCAACCTACCCCAGCAGAAACTACTAGCCCTAATGCAGCAAAATAAGGAGGATTTGATGCTACAGCTACTAAACCTAAAATAAAACTTACTATCAAAATCAACATTATTCTTACTTAGACTTTTAATCTGAAAAACTACCGTTGTTATTCAACTACAAGAACTAACTAATGGCCACAAACATCCGCAAAACCCATCCCCTGTTCAGAATTATCAACAGTTCCCTGGTATAATCCAGATTAGACCGGTTTAAAACAGTATAAGGGAAGGGTCTCGGCCCGAAACATCGACAGTGCTTCTCCTTATAGATGCTGCCCAGCATTTTGTGTGTGTTGTTGTTATAAAAAGGTTTGGACCATTTTAAAACAGTACCGGTGTTAAGCAGTATAATCCAGTTTAGACCGATTTAAACCAGTATAAACCGGTTTAGACCGGATTAAACCAGTATAATCCGGTTTAAACCAGTATAGACCAGTTTAGACCAGATTAAACTAGTATAATCTGGTTTTGACTGGTTTATACTGGTTTAAACCGGTTTAGACTGGATTAAACCAGTATAAACCGGTTTAGACTGGATTAAACCAGTATAAACCGGTTTAGACCTGATTAAACCAGTATAATCTGGTTTAAACTAGTATAATCTGGTTTTGACCGGTTTAAACCAGTATAAACCGGTTTAGACCTGATTAAACCAGTATAATCTGGTTTTGATCCAGTTTGACCGCTGTGGCTCCTCCCACGCTTTGGGCGATTGGAGGCGTCTCCAGGATGTTGTGTGGTTTGTGTGCTTGTGTTTTCTTCCAGCCAACTCACGTCTCCGAGAGTTATTCATGGTGCATCAAAGCATTTTATACTTTTTAAACTGGGCTAAACAGGTTTAAACTGGTTAAAACCAGATTGTATTGGTTTAAACGTCTAAACCGAATTATACTGGTTTAATCAGGTCAACCGGTTTATACTGGTTTAATCCGGTCTAAACCAGATTATACTGGTCTAAACCGGTTTATACTGGTTTAATCTGGTCTAAACCGGTTTATATGTTTAAACCGGTCTAAACCGGATTATACTGGTTTAAACCGGTCTAAACCGGTTTATACTGGTTTAAACCGGTCTAAACCGGATTATACTGGTTTAATCCGGTCTAAACCGGTTTATACTGGTTTAATCCGGTCTAAACCAGATTATACTGGTCTAAACCGGTTTATACTGGTTTAATCTGGTCTAAACTGGTTTATACTGGTTTAAACCGGTCTAAACCGGATTATACTGGTTTAAACCGGTCTAAACCGGTTTATACTGGTTTATACCGGTCTAAACCGGTCTAAACCGGATTATACTGGTTTAAACCGGTCTAAACCGGATTATACTGGTTTAAACCGGTCTAAACCGGTTTATACTGGTTTAAACCGGATTATACTGGTTTAATCCGGTCTAAACCGGTTTATACTGGTTTAATCCGGTCTAAACCAGATTATACTGGTCTAAACCGGTTTATACTGGTTTAATCTGGTCTAAACTGGTTTATACTGGTTTAAACCGGTCTAAACCGGATTATACTGGTTTAAACCGGTCTAAACCGGTTTATACTGGTTTAAACCGGTCTAAACCGGTTTATACTGGATTATACTGGTTTAAACCGGTCTAAACCGGATTATACTGGTTTAAACCGGTCTAAACCGGATTATACTGGTTTAAACCGGTCTAAACCGGTTTATACTGGTTTAAACCGGTCTAAACCGGATTATACTGGTTTAAACCGGTCTAAACCGGTTTATACTGGTTTAAACCGGATTATACTGGTTTAATCCGGTCTAAACCGGATTATACTGGTTTAAAACCGGTCTAAACCGGTTTATACTGGTTTAAACCGGATTATACTGGTTTAATCCGGTCTAAACCGGTTTATACTGGTTTAAACCGGTCTAAACCAGATTATACTGGTTTTATCCAGTCTAAACCGGTTTATACTGGTTTAAACCAGTCCAAACTGGACTACAGGTTTAAACGGTTTATGCTGGTTTAAACTGGTCTAAGCCAGTTTATACTGGTTTAAACCAGTCCAAACTGGATTATACAGGTTTAAACCGGTCTAAACCGGTTTATACTGGATTATACTGGTTTAAACCGGTCTAAACCGGATTATACTGGTTTAAACCGGTCTAAACCGGATTATACTGGTTTAAACCGGTCTAAACCGGTTTATACTGGTTTAAACCGGTCTAAACCGGATTATACTGGTTTAAACCGGTCTAAACCGGTTTATACTGGTTTAAACCGGATTATACTGGTTTAAACCGGTCTAAACCGGTTTATACTGGTTTAAACCGGATTATACTGGTTTAATCCGGTCTAAACCGGTTTATACTGGATTATACTGGTTTAATCCGGTTTATACTGGTTTAAACCGGTCTAAACCGGATTATACTGGTTTTATCCAGTCTAAACCGGTTTATACTGGTTTAAACCAGTCCAAACTGGACTACAGGTTTAAACGGTTTATGCTGGTTTAAACTGGTCTAAGCCAGTTTATACTGGTTTAAACCAGTCCAAACTGGATTATACAGGTTTAAACGGTTTATTCTGGTTTAAACTGGTCTAAACCGGTTTATTCTGGTTTAAACTGGTCTAAACCGGTTTATACTCTTTTAAACCGGTCTAAACCGGATTATTCTGGTTTAAACTGGTCTAAACCGGTTTATACTCTTTTAAACCGGTCTAAACCGGATTATTCTGGTTTAAAGCGGTTAGAAGCGTGTGGTGTCTGGACAGGTATATACTTTTAAAAACTTTTTTATATAACCTGGTTTAAACCGGTATAATCCAGTTTTTACCAGTTTTAAGCAGTATAATCCTGTTTAGACCAGTTTAAACCAGTATTACAATGTGACATGGCTGCAAGAATCAATATAACACAGGTAACACTGATTATTTAGAAAGATCGTATTCCCATCTCTGAACATTCAGTTGGATGTGCTCAATGTCTGGACCCTTCCTGGAAGGGTCTATCATTACTGCTGATAGAAGCTGAAAGTAAAACAATTCCAGTCAAAGAGAAGTGAACCATGAATATACATTACTTTATTTAATAGCCATCAAGATGTTTGAAATTTGTTTGTAGTCTGTTCTTGTCCAGTACATTGCACACAGAAGCTTCCGTTCAATCTGACTCCAGTGGATGGTAATCTGCTGACGTTCCCACCTGGATTAGATCACAGTCTAGCCCTCCACTCTGCAGCGATGGGAGATGAAAGACAATCGTGGCTGAATGTTTGCCCAGCAGACCAGTGAGGATGAGGGCTGTTGCCCTCCCCCAACCCCAGTGAGTTCAGAGTTCCATTCAGGCAGGAGGTATTTAGACAGATGAAGCCCCCTGGGGTTTCCTGGTGTCAGGGGTCCTGTCTCGAGTTTGAGGGCCAGTGGCAGGGGTCCTGCCTTCATCATCGGCGATAACCGAGGATCGCAACCCAAAGGTTAATCGGAGGTCTGGAAGTCATAGCTCGATGGGTCTAAGAGTTTGTGAGTCCACCGGGGAAGTGGAGGCCGGAGGCAGCTTGTGCTGAGGTTGGAGGAGCGCGAGTGAGTGTTTGTGCATAGGGGGGCTGGCGCTTGTTTTATTGCTGTTGTTGTTGCGTGAACAGGCTACACTGGTACTGGGAATGTGCGGCAACGCCTGTGGGCTGCCGCCAGCACGTCCTCGGGTTGTGCTGGTTGCTAAAGCAAATGACATATTTCGTTATTTCTATGTATACGTAATAAATTAATCTGAGAAGTACATGATCTTCTGCACTCAATAAACGTCTCTAATTTTCTTCAAATACTTCCCTTGCCCGTTTGCACCTCAACACAATGAAATCAAGTTACTTGAAAATGCTTTACTTTTTCCATTACACGGTAGTGTTTTGACAGTGAGCCTTCATGACTTTAAGTTAATAAAAATATTGTTCATTGTAATGGACAAGAACCAGTTGATGCATCTGTTTGACATTCCTATGGGCCCCAGTGGGAATGTGCCTGCTCAAGAAGGGGGAAAATAAAAAGACCACAGCAGAGAGGTGTAACCTCAGCCCTCAGCTATCAGGAGAAGTCATTAAAAATGTCATACAGGTGTCCACATTGTATGTGGTAAAATGTAAACAGTATAACAAGAAACCCTGATAATGCTACTTGTGAAGTCATTCATATATAAAAACCTTTGTTGGGTAATATGCATTAAAAAAAACCCTACGTATATATATTTTAAATATAGATTTTCTTTTATAAATTGCATTGGATTTAATCCATATTAATCTGCAATTCAATTAATTTCAAGTATGTACAAGTTCATCTAGCTTTTGTGTGCAAAGGGACGTCGGTTCCTACAGTAAAATTAAATGGCCTTACGAAAGTGATGCAGCGGCGTTTAGAAATTTCCAGGGCCAAACAAGTCTTGGAATCGTTAAAAAAGTGGAAATTAAAGTTGCTATAAAGCACAGCTGACAGTGTTATCAAAGTGCAATAATTGAATATCAAAGCACTTAAAAAACATTTGGTCCAGAAAATTTACAAACCATCCATTACAGTCAAATGTGGCTCAGTAGAATTTCCATTCGATACAGAGTTTGTGTGCTTTGTGGTGCTGGGCATCAGCTTGGCCGGTGTGGATAGATAGATAGATAGATAGATAGATAGATACTTTATTCATCCCCATGGGGAAATTCAACTCTTTTCCAATGTCCCATACACTTGTTGTAGCAAAACTAATTACATACAATACTTAACTCAGTAAAAAATATGATATGCATCTAAATCACTATCTCAAAAAGCATTAATAATAGCTTTTAAAAAGTTCTTAAGTCCTGGCGGTAGAATTGTAAAGCCTAATGGCATTGGGGAGTATTGACCTCTTCATCCTGTCTGAGGAGCATTGCATCGATAGTAACCTGTCGCTGAAACTGCTTCTCTGTCTCTGGATGGTGCTATGTAGAGGATGTTCAGAGTTATCCATAATTGACCGTAGCCTACTCAGCGCCCTTTGCTCAGCTACCGATGTTAAACTCTCCAGTACTTTGCCCACGACAGAGCCTGCCTTCCTTACCAGCTTATTAAGACGTGAGGCGTCCCTCTTCTTAATGCTTCCTCTCCAACACGCCACCACAAAGAAGAGGGCGCTCTCCACAACTGACCTATAGAACATCTTCAGCATCTCACTACAGACATTGAATGACGCCAACCTTCTTAGGAAGTACAGTCGACTCTGTGCCTTCCTGCACAAGGCATCTGTGTTGGCAGTCCAGTCTAGCTTCTCGTCTAACTGTACTCCCAGATACTTGTAGGTCTTAACCTGCTCCACACATTCTCCATTAATGATCACTGGCTCCATATGAGGCCTAGATCTCCTAAAGTCCACCACCATCTCCTTGGTCTTGGTGATATTGAGACGCAGGTAGTTTGAGTTGCACCATATCACAAAGTCCTGTATCAGTTTCCTATACTCCTCCTCCTGTCCATTCCTGACACACCCCACTATGGCACATAGTGCCATAAGCACACTAACCTGAGGCAGAGGCTGCAGGTTGATTTATAACTGGGCACAAGTTTCCTGGATCGTCCCTGGAGGCAAGGGCACCGTATAAACGTGTAGTTCATTTCTGTGTCTTCATTGCTGACGGCTGTTCAGATTCCACTTGCGCTCATCACGGTCTGATTGTGGAGTTCAAAAACTCTTCCGAGTTGCTGCTAGGGAATTTTTCAACTGCGAATCAGATATCATGACCTGACCCCATGCTCCAGGCGCCCCTCACTTCAGCTCAAATGTTCTGTGAAGGTTTGCACCGGTTACATTAGTCCATGCATTGCCACTTCCTGCAACACGCTACAGACGCTCTGCCCAACCCACGCGTGGCAAGCAGTAGTTCATGTGGCAGGCTGGATCTTAGAGGAGATTAATTTCATCCAGTCTGGGATGGGCTTTAAATGTAATCCCCCATCAAGAGTGCAGGCTTAAGGGCAGGAGATGGAGAAGGACGTGGTCCAGAGAGAACTGTTCCTTTACACAATGCAGGCCCTTCAGCTCACCACACTGTGCCGGCCTTTTAACCTACGCTTTCCTCCAATTTCCTTTCATCCTTCCATCCTATTTAAGAATCCCTTAAATGTCCTGAGGTGTATCTGCCTCTAGCACCACCCCCTAGCAGCACGCTCCACTCACTTTCCACTCTGTGTGTAAGACACTTACCTCATCATCAATTTAAACCAGTATAAACCGGTTTCATAATCCGTATTACAAAAGGCTAGGAAAATTGCAAAGAATGAGGAACGATCATTATCATCAGGTCATCAGATCGTCTCATCTCTCCTCCTTTCTTTGGCTTTACTCAGCGTGGGATGTCCAATGCGGTTTTGTGATTTTGCTCAAAGCATTGACTCAAAGGTTGTGGATTCAAATTCCACTCCATTAACTTTAGCACAGACACTTGGGCTGCCACGCCTGTGTGAGTGCTGAGGAACTGGTGTAGCACCATAGATGATATCTCCTGCGTGAATTTTTAAGCAAGTGGCCCTGAGAAATCTCTTGGAATAAATTTGAGGAGTATCAAAGAGGTTGTCCACACTGACCAAGGCAATCCTTACCCATCATCATGACTAAACCGTTTATCTGGTCCTATCATATTGCCTTTTATGGGAGTTCATTATGCAAAGTTTAGCTGCTATTTTTGTAGATCATGAAAGTTACTACTCTTTAGAAGTTGTAGAATTCCAGATGCCATGAATGATAAACACAAGCCTTTCCTTTTTATTGATTCCTGGAAAATATGAAAACTTAATTCTAAATTGTAAAATTTACAGTGGGAAGAGACCACTCTGCCTGTCTGTCAATACTTGCTCCTCAACTGGCACTCACTGATTGTTTTCTCTTCTGATTCCTCAGATCTTTTTATCCCTTGGAAATGCTCGTATGATTGTTTTTCAAGTTATTTTGTGTCATATTTCACAAGGAAATCTTGGTGATTGCAGAATTGTTGTATTTCCCATGAAAATGCCTGCAAGTTTGGGATTCCTCACCGACAGCCTGATCACACAAGTACACACAAATTTTCTGGAAGCTATTCACTGATGTTTTCTTGATTGGCTCCAATATTGGTATCAGATTTCACCTTATACAAGGAGTCCTTCACTGATTTCCATGAATTAGCATATCTGGTTTTAGATTTTCTTTGAGTTGATTGAAGTTATTGAATAGTCTTGAATGTTGAAGTATTTAAAATAATCTTTAGCTGTTTTAATGCTTTCCTCACATCTTTAATTTCATAAAGTTTTAATATTTAACTAAATTTTAATAGTTTTGGAGAGTTTTTGAAGATTTCTGAAGTTCAGAACTGTCCATTAATATCCTTTGTACTTTGACAACTTTGACAGCAGGTTAAAGTTGAGAGACATGCCTTAGTTGCCTGTCAAAATACTATTCAGCAGGATCATGTGTTGGGCTGATCAGTGTTTGATCAAGGTTCAAAGTAAATCTATTAACAAAGTAAATATACATCACCATATACAACCCTGAGGTTCATTTTCTTGAGGGTATACTCTATAAATCAATTCCGGAATAACCAAAATAGAATCAACGAAAGACCGCACCAACCAGGGAGTTAAATCAGTGTGCCAAAGTCAACAAACTGAGCAAACATAAAAAGAAAGAAATGACAGCAATAAATGAATAAGCAATAAGTACCGAGAACATGAGATGAAGAGCCCTTGAAAGTGAGTCCAGAGATTGAGGGAACATTTCAATGATGGGGCAAGTGAAGTTGAGTGAAGGGTTCTTTGGTTCAAGGGGTAATAAATGCTTCTGAATCTGGTAGTGTGGATCCTGAGGCCCCTGTAAATTCTTCCTGATGGTCCCTAATGATGGATGCTGTGACAGCGTTTCATGTAGATGTACCCAATGTTTAGGAGGACCTTACCTGTGACAGACTGGGCCGTATCTGCTACTTTTTGTAGGATTTTCTATTCAAGGGCATTAATGTTTCCTTACCAGGGTGTGATGCAGCTGGTCAATATCCACTACGCATCCATAGAAGTTTGTCAAAGTTTTAGATGTCATGCCGAATCTTCACGAACTCCTAAGCAAGTAGAAGCATTTCCATGCTTTCTTCGTACTTGCACTCACATGCACCCAGACCGGTCCTCTGAAATAGTAACACCGAGGAATTTAAAGTAGCTGATCCTCTCCATCTCTGATCATCTGATGAGGACCTCTGATTTCCTTCTCCTGAAGCCAATGTCTTGCTGACATTGAGAAAGAGGTTGTTGCACTCAGCCCGATTTTTAATCTCCCTCCTGCGTGATGGGATTCTCATGTCGAAGACTCTGTCTCATTACAGAGCTTTACCGCGTGCGGGGATTGGAGATGGGACTTAAAGATGTACAGTAAATATGAGTTAAGGCTGCTAGAGATTGGGTTATGCAGTCAAAATGTGATGACCACAAGTCTGAGCCATCAAACTCTATCAGGAATTGAGAAGTGTGAAACACATAAACTTTTGCATCTCGGGAGTGGATACTTAGCAAATTTGTCAACCAGAGTTTCATTTGTATCGTGTTATTTTATTTTTCTGTTGTTGCTTGTAAAAAAATTCATAAAAGCAGAGATATCGACCAAAACATCCTTAACCGGGCGTAGTAACTCTAACCCCAACAGTATCTTGTTCAACAATCTATCAAGATCATACAATATTGTAGACTCAATTGTTAAAAGTATTCTAACTTTTATAAACAAGTCAAGTCAAGTCACTTTCATTGTCATTTCGACCATAACTGCTATGTACAGTACATAGTAAAAATGAGACAATGTTTTTCAGGACCATGGTGTTACATGACACAGTACAAAAACTAGACTGAACTACGTAAAAAACAACAGAGAGAGAGAAAAAACAACTACACTAGACTACAGACCTACCCGGGACTGCATAAAGTGCACAAAACAATGCAGGCATTACAATAAATAATAAACAGGACAATAGGGCAGTAAGGTGTCCAGGCTCTGGGTATTGAGGAGTCTGATGGCTTGCTTCACTTTAAACAAATGAGGAAGCTCTTGCCAACCATCAGCAATGGATTTACATGAAATAACCAATCATTTTAGCTATTTATTTCAATATGCAGCAGTAAGCTCCACTAACAATAAATTCATATAGTGCTTTGGTTGCATTTTTCACGCTGCAATATGCACTTGAAATCACTGAATTACCCATTCTAGACACTGATAGTTCAACTGCATTGCTGCCCTGATGTGTCTCACATTCTCTTAAACAATTTTTCATTTTCATTTTTCAATCTTTTTTATTGATTTTTGAATAAAGAATATACAAATCGGAAGAGGAGTTTAGCAAGTAGATAATATAAAAGATATATAAACAGCAATAATAAAAACAGAAAGTATATAATGTCAAAATCAAATAGGTAAAATATTATGCTGTTATATAACAGCTGTCAAAAAAAAACAACTCCTCATAGCAATCATAAAAAAAGATTGGAAATTTTATTGATAAAGAAAAAAACCCCACTAACTAAACTAAAACAAAAAAAAGAGGGAAAAAAAAGAAAAGAAAAAGAAAGATTGAGGATAGAATTAGAAAAAAAAGAGGAAAAAAACGCATCCTTCCAGTCATCTCCGAACCTTCATGGATAAGGATTTTCCCCAAAGAGAATAAAGAAAAATAAATAAATAAAGATAAATTAAATCATGTGAAAATATTGAATAAAGGGTCGCCAGACTTGTTCAAAATTAAAGGATGTATCAAATGTCCGGCTTCTAATTTTCTCCAAGCTTAGACATGACATAATGGAGGAGAGCCAATAGAAAACAGTAGGTGGGTTAGATTCTTTCCAGTGTAGCAAAATAGCTCTCCTAGCCAGTAAAGTTGAAAAAGCTATCACATGTTGGGCGGAAGCAGACACTTTGCTTGCTTCCTCTGGAATAATCCCAAAAATTGCTGTAAGTGGATTAGGTTGAACACCATATCTATAACTTTAGATAATATTCCAAACACATCCCTCCAAAAATTATTTAAACTTACACATGACCAAAACATATGAGTTAGAGTAGCCACTTCTGCATTACATCTGTCACAAATAGGGCTTATATTAGGAAAAATATGGGCCAATTTATCTTTGGACATATGGGCCTTGTGTACTATCTTAAACTGAATTAAGATATGGCGTGCGCAGATAGATGAATTATTGACTAAATAATAAATTTTACTCCATTGATTATCTGAAAGTGAATGTTGAAGTTCTACTTCCCAGGTGTGTTGAAACCTATCAGTAGGCGACATGCGAGCATTCGTTAACTGTTTATAAATGATAGCTATTAATCACTTTTGAAAGGGTTTAAACTGAAAAATAACATAAGCCAAATTTAAAGAGTAGGCCGAGGGGTAATTCGGTAAAAAATCATGTAAAAAATTCCTAACCTGTAAATATCTGAAAAAATGTGTATTGGGGATATCATATTTATCCATTAACTGTGAAAAAGACATTAAATAGTCTTGTTAAAACAAATCTAAAAAAGTTTTTATTCCCTCAATTTTTGCCTGAATAGTTGTTTATGTGACTTTGAATATAATGTGGATTATATACTCTTGACATAGCACCTCGTCGGG
Source organism: Hemitrygon akajei (assembly GCF_048418815.1). Taxonomy (NCBI): domain Eukaryota; kingdom Metazoa; phylum Chordata; class Chondrichthyes; order Myliobatiformes; family Dasyatidae; genus Hemitrygon; species Hemitrygon akajei. The sequence goes on along the minus strand of NC_133132.1, from coordinate 43,155,978 downwards.
GTTCAGCTGTATATGTATACTAAACTCAGCACACAACCTTAAAACTGAATTCTATAACTAATTAATTATCACAATACTTATAAATATATATTATATTTTATGAATTACTGGATATTTTGAAACTCATTTAACAAGTTAAAATTGAAAAGCTCTGGAACAGCTGGTTATGGTCCACTTCATCCATGTTTACGGTGATGTCTGTCTATGCTAATCTTGTTTGCCTTAATTAGGTCTGTATCGTCATCGCCTTTCCAAATGTCTCTTAAACATTATAATTATAATTGCCATCACCACCTCCTCCAGCAGCTCGGTTCAGATATTCACCACCCATTATGTCGAAATATTATCCCTCCTTTTGATTGCTTTGTATCTCAAAGATAAAAAAGAGTAAATCTTTTCCTCTGAGATATCTCACCATGTACATAATTCACTGACCAGCTTGTCACGTTGCTTTGTCTGGCAGTAACTCAATTTCCTGATTCTTCCATGCATGTGACATCCCAGTGGAACTATTCCAATACCTTATCTCCTTGCTTCTGTACCTTAAGACAACTCTAATGACTGTTAAGCTTCTGTACCTCCAAGAGGACCACAATGTTGTAGTAGGGTTCGGAAGCTAGTGTGCTTCAATGACCTGAAGAGCTATGCTGGCTGGAGTCAGAGCCTTGTTCTTTGGGTTTTGGTAGAGTCACCCATGCCAAACAGGTCAAAGAGAAGAGGGCTGACTAAGAGTGGTCCAGTGGTGCTCCAGGTTTGGGGGTTCAGCAACAACTCTGACTTGTCAAAATAAAATTGTGACGGGGAAACAGCAATGAAGTACCCTTCTACATCTGTGTGCAATGGTATGAACAGACAGACAATGAACCTTCCTTGTTCTCCTAAACTCCAGTGGCATAATGTAAGTAAATAAGTAGTAATAACTTGCTCAGCCCTGTGGTGATGTAGCACTGGGACACTGAAAGTTTGTGTGGCACCCATAATATCCAGCACCAGACCTGATTTAACGCCCACTTGACCTGCAAATATCTCGCTCTTTGGACTTACATGACTCACTGTTTCAACCAGAACCATTTGTAGCTCTCGGAAATTTTCAATAGCCCTAAATTTAAAACCTGAGCTTTCACAATGCCCTCATCTAAGGTTTCATAATATTTTGTGGCATTGGACAAATTCACCGACATCTTGAGAGTCTCTGGCCCTGTCAGGGTTGGCCATGTTGCATTCCTAATTCTGCAGATCACTTCACTCCTCTGCCTTGTCTCCTCCCTGGGACTTGGACACTATCCTTCAGCCTCAGAAACATTTACACACTTCCAATGTTTTCATGGCTAAATCTTTCCATAGCTTTTCAGATCTATGACTCAATCTGCACAAACACTGCCATTATCTTCCACTGAGGGAAACCTTTCTCTGTTTTCATTGAAGTGGATCACTGTCCTGCTCTTCACTCAATCAGTGATTTCTTACCCTCATCACCAATGTGCTTCTGGTTGGATCAATAGATTACAGTAAACTACGCTTTCCCCTCAAATAATGTGCCCCACAATTCCATCCATCTGGGTTATAAAGTATGATAAAGTAGGCAGTCATAATTTCTCCAAGGGTAGAAATGTCAAGTACTAGAGGACATGCATTTAAGGTGAGAGGGCAAAAGTTTAAAGGAAGTATGTGGGCAAAAGTTTTTTTTTATACAGAGATTAGTGGATCAGGGGTGGTGATGGAAACAGATATAACTTCAACTACAACACAGAATCTTGCCATCTTCAGAAGTTTTCTGATGACTGCCATATTTGGATGCATCAGCAAGGGAGATGAGGCTGAGTTCAGGGCTACGGAGTGAAACTTCGTCACATGGTGCGAGCAGAATCATCTGCAGCTTAATGTGAAAAAGACTAAGGAGCTAGTGGTGGACCTGAGGAGGGTTAAGACAATAGACAATAGACAGTAGGTGCAGGAGTAGGCCATTCACTGTGATCATGGCTGATCATACACAATCAGTACCCCGTTCCTGCTCTCTCCCCATATCCCTTGACCCTGCTATCTATAAGAGCTCTGTCTAACTCTCTCTTGAATGCATCCAGAGACTTGGCCTCCACTGCCTTCTGGGGCAGAGCATTCCACATATCCACCACTCTCTGGGTGAAAAAGTTTTTCTGCATCTCTGTTCTAAATGGCCTACCCCTTATTCTTAAACTATGGCCTCTAGTTCTGGACTCACCCATCAGCGGAAACATGCTTCCTGCCTCCAGTGTGTCCAATCCTTTAATAATCTTATATGTTTCAATCAGATCCCCTCTCATCCTTCTAAATTCCAGTGAATACAAGCCCAGTCGCTCCAATCTTTCAATATACGACAGTCCCGCCATTCCGGGAATTAACCTTGTGAGCCTACGCTGCACTCCCTCAATAGCAAGAATGTCCTTCCTCAAATTTGGAGACCAAAACTGCACACAATACTCCAGGTGGGATCTCACCAGGGCCCTGTACAGCTGCAGAAGGACCTCTTTACTCCTATACTCAATTCCTCTTGTTATAAAAGCCAGCATGCCATTAGCTTTCTTCAGTGCCTACTGTACCTGCATGCTTGCTTTCATTGACTGATGTACAAGAACACCTAGATCTCGTTGTACTTCCCCTTTTCCTAACTTGACTCCATTTAGATAGTAATCTGCCTTCCTGTTCTTGCCACCAAAGTGAATAACCTCACATTTATCCACATTAAACTGCATCTGCCATACATTTGCCCACTCACCCAACCTGTCCAAGTCACCCTGCATTCTCATAACATCCTCCTGACATTTCACACTGCCACCCAGCTTTGTGTCATCGTCAAATTTGCTAATGTTACTTTTAATCCCTTCATCTAAATCATTAATGTATATTGTAAACAGCTGCGGTCCCAGCACCGAACCTTGCGGTACCCCACTGGTCACAGCCTGCCATTTCAAAAGGGACCCGTTAATCGCTACTCTTTGTTTCCTGTCAGCCAGCCAATTTTCAATCCATGTCAGTATTCTGCCCCCAATACCATGTGCCCTAATTTTGCCCACTAATCTCCCATGTGGGACTTTATCAAAAGCTTTCTGGAAGTCCAGGTACACTACATCCACTGGCTCTCCCTTGTCCATTTTGTCCCTTGTCTAAGGCACCGGTGACCCCTATTTCCATCCAAGGGGTCAGTGTGGACATAGTGGAGGATTACAAATACCTGGGGATATGAATGGACAATAAACTGGACTGGTCAAAGAACACTGAGGCTGTCTACAAGAAGGGTCAGAGCCGTCTCTATTTCCTGAGGAGACTGAGGTCCTCTAACATCTGCCGGACGATACTGAGGATGTTCTACGAGTCTGTGGTGGCCAGTGCTATCATCTTTGCTGTTGTGTGCTGGGGCAGCAGGCTGAGGGTAGCAGATACCAACAGAATCAACAAACTCATTCGTAAGACCAGTGATGTTGTGGGGGTGGAACTGGACTCTCTGACGGTGGTGTCTGAAAAGAGGATGCTGTCCAAGTTGCATGCCATCTTGGACAATGACTCCCATCCACTCCATAATGTACTGGTTAGGCACAGGAATACATTCAGCCAGAGACTCATTCCACCGAGATGCAACACTGAGCGTCATAGGAAGTCATTCCTGCCTGTGGCCATCAAACTTTACAACTCCTCCCTCGGAGTGTCAGACACCCTGAGCCAATAGGCTGGTCCTGGACTTATTTCTACTTGGCATAATTAACTTATTATTATATTATTTATGGTTTTATATCGCAATATTTCTACACTATTCTTGGTTGGTGCGGCTGTAATGAAACCCAATTTCCCTCGGGATCAATAAAGTATGTCTGTCTGTCTGTCATATTAGAAAAAAGTGAATTGCCATAAGTGTGTGTGGGTATATATATCTATATATATAGTTATGAAATAATTAGTGCAAAAATAGAAATTAAAACATAGTGAGGTAGTTATCATGGGTTCAGTGTCCATTCAGAAATCCTCTGGTAGAGGGGAAGAATCGCTGACTGTATGCCTTCAGGCTTCTGTACCTCCATCCCAATGGTAGCAATGAGAGGAGGGCATGATCTGGGAGATGGGGGTCCTTAATGATGGACACCGCCTTTTTGAGTCATTGCTCCTTGAAGATGTTCTGGCTACAATGGAGGCTAGTGCCCATGATGGAATTGACCAAGTTTACATCTTTCTGCAGCTTCTTTTGACCTTGAGCAGTACCCCCCTCTCCCCATACCAGATGGTGATGCAGCCAGTTAGAATCCATGGTACATCAGTAGAACTTTGTGAGTGCTTTTTATGACATATCAAATACAGGCAGAAGAGATTTAGTTTAATTCAGTGTCATTTTGAGCACAGGCTTTATATTCCTGTAACGTTCTACTCTGTGGGCTCTGTGTCACCGTGGCTATTGTTCTGAGGAAAGGCCAGCAAAAATTTTGTATTTCTTATGACAGAAGTCATTACCTGAAGATGGCCATTCATTACATTATGGCTGGAGATGTGCCTCAAACCCTGCTTTCTTCAATCCCAGAGCCATTTCTGGCAGATGAAATATCTCAGTTTCTATTTGTGAGAAGTTTCCTGGCGACGAGATCCTGAAAGGTTTTCCTGTCTCTGAGCTGTTGGCGTTGATGGCCATTCATTTCTCAGCTGGTAGCCCCTCACCCCGTCCGCACCACTCACCTACCCACCAACTCCCATGTTCCATCCCACAAATTGGTGTTGCTTTCATTTTTCTGAAAACTTATTTCCTGAGATTAACAGAATCATTCCAGCACCATTATGATCTCTGAATTTTCCCCCATGGAGGTGACTTCCACTAATTTAGATCAGCATAATTAAACCTGAATACATCTTAGGATGCTAGTTACAGAAATTAGAAGTGAAACAAGCTACTAATTTAATGGACTTAAAGTCATATAAAGAGAGATTTACATTATTTTATTGGAGAATAAGATATTTTTGGTTTCCTCAGTGCCTAGTCTCTCATTCTGCTAGCCTATATATTTTATATTTAACTTCAAAACATTGATTCAATGACCAAGGATTCTTCTTGACTTTTCCTGGGATGGAGCTTAACAGCGACTCCTTCGAGCTCATCTGTAAAAACAGCTTAATTTCTATCTTTGATGTCTCTGTTTTTTCTTTTCAGTGTGGGTGGGTTTCTGTCGGAGACCCTGATCTGGAGTTACACTCAGACTTCGGTCCTTTGCGGTGGTGGGATCCACTCCCGGGGGCTCACGACTGGCCGTTTTTCAATATCCCAAGGACGAGCACGCCTTCGGGGTTCCAAGGCTCTGCGGCCCCGTGGACTAGCCAACTGTATGCCGGTGCCACTGACTGAAGAGTCATGGGAGAAAACGGTACATCGGGAAGAGCACATCGGCTGTCGGGGGCTCCGTACTCGGAGAATCCTGCTCTCTCCGTCTCTCCCTTGTCGGTGGGGGAGAGTTTGTTGCCGAATGTCGAGTCAGAAGACTCGGGGGAAAAAGAAAGCAGACTCTATCATCGCAAATCAGTGAGTTGTTTTGTTTGTGTCTCCCCTCCCGCTGAGTGACACCTCTCTGTCCTTTCATTAGGGAGAGGGAGGGCCTGTGGTCTGTCAAGTCGTCGGGTGAACAATCAGTTTTTGTGGTACTATGGTCTCTCTTGGGGCTTTTGCTTTTGCTTGCTTGGTGGGTGAAGGGTACTGATGCTTTTTTGCTGAAGTAAGTGGGGGAGGGAGATGGCTGGTGCTTGTGTGTGGAGAGCAGTGGGGAGGCTTTGGGGCTCTAACATTTTTACTGTCACTCATTCCTGGGGCACTGTTCTGTTTTTGTGGATGTCTGCACAGAACAAGAATTTCAGGATGTACAATGTACGCACTCCTCTGATGTTAAATATAGCTATCGAAACTATTGAAACGTATCAAATTTTTGGTTTAAAAAATTAGCACAGTGAAATCTTAAATCATGTTATTACTAATAATTTACAAGTCATACCCACCCACTTGCGTAATCCTGTACGGTCAGTCTGAGTAATCTCACATGGGTTAGACTGTCACATGGTGAAAGATAATGAAGCCTTTTAGTTGGGGTGGATCACTTCCAGCTGGCCATGCTGGCTCTCCCTAGTTAGTTTCCAAATGCTCATATATCCTATCCCTAAGAATTTTCTCCAGCAGTTTCCCTACAATTTTCGTGAGACTCAAGGGTATATGTTCCCAGGATTTTCCCTTGTTCCCTTCCTAAGTAGAGGTACAACATTAGCCACTTGCCAGTCCTCTGGGACCTCGTCTGTGCCAAGAGAGGACACAGAAATACGGGTCAAGGGCCCAGCAATCTTGTCTCTTGCCTTCTTCAAAAATCCGGGATAAATCCCATCAGGCCCTGGAGACATCCACCTTAATACTCATTAGGATGGCCAACACTTCCTCCTCCTTGACCTCTAAATGTCCTGACATATTCATACAATCGGCACTGATCTCCTGGTCCTCCATAACCTTGGTATATACTGAACCAAGAATATGGTAAATACTGAAGCAAAGTTCCCAATAAATACCTCACTCGCATTCTCCACATCCAAGTAATGTTCCCCCTTTTATCCTTGAGTAGTCCCACCCTCTCTCTAGTTATCCTTTTGCTCTTGATATATGTATAGAATTCCTTGGGATCCACCTTGATCCCAACTAGCCAAGAAGATTTCCTGTCTTCTCCCGGCTTTACTAATTCCCTTTTTCAGTTCTTCCCTGGCTTCTTTATACATACTTCATTTGATCCTAACTTCTGAAGCTTTACATAGTTTTCCCTCATCTTATTGACTAAATTCATTGCTACTCTGGACATCCAAGGTTCTCTTATCTTTCCATCCCTGTCCTTGCTTCTAACAGGAATGTACCTTTCCTGTACTCTGTGCAATTGGTCCTTAAACCCCCACCACATGTCTGCTGTGGACTTGCCAGAAGGAAGATGTTCCCAATTAACTCTTCTTAATTCCTGCTTAATGGCCTCGTAATTTGCCCTACTCCAATTTAAAACTATTCCACAAGGACCATACCATATCCTTTACGTATAGCTACCCTGAAAGTTAAGTTGATGTGATAGTTTGAGAAACATAACACCTCCAATATCTAAAGGAATTGGGAGGGTGCTATAAGTAACGTGGTCCTTTAATTTTGTCATTATAATGCTAAGATCTTCCATAGGGACACTAAAGAGATATTGTTGCTTTAGACAGTTGGAAGACTTTATCACCTTTATGATCAAACCCAAAAAACAAATGACTTCAGCAGAATTCTTTCATCAGATCGATCACTGGCAGACAGGTTTGGACTGAGGAGAAATTAAACAGAAATGAATCTGCACTCACTGGAGTTTTCAAGATGAGAGGTGATGTAATTGAAACTTACATAGCTCTTTTGGGCAACGACAGGACAGGTGAAGGGGTGATGTTTCCAATGGCTGAGATATTGACTGATTATTAGAAAATGGAAAAGCCTACAAAAGGTAGTAGATACAGTTCAGTCAATCACAGGAAAAACTCTCCCTGCCACTGAACACATTTACAAGGAGAGCTGCCACCAGAAAGCAGCGCCCATCATCAAGAATCCCCACCATCCAGGCCAGCTGTCTTCTCATTGCTAGCAGTCGCAGGAACCTTAGGTGCCACACCACCAAGTTCAGGAGCAGTTATTACCTTTCAACCGTTAGGCTCCTGAACCAGCCTTCACTGGCCTCAACACGGAACCGATTCCACAATCTATGGACATACTTTCAAGGACTCTGCAACTCATATTCTTTGTATTATTTATTTATTGATTTATTTATAATAGTTTTTTTACTGTTTGCACAGATTGTCTTCTCTGCACATTGTTTTTGCCTGTCTTTGTAAAAAACATAGAAACATAGAAAATAGGTGCAGGAGTAGGCCATTCGGCCCTTCGAGCCTGCACCGCCATTCAGTATGATCATGGCTGATCATCCAACTCAGAACCCTGTACCTGCCTTCTCTCCATACCCCCGATCCCTTTAGCCACAAGGGCTATATCTAACTCCCTCTTAAATATAGCCAATGAACCGGCCTCAACTGTTTCCTGTGGCAGAGAATCCCACAGATTCACCACTCTCCGTGTGAAGAAGTTTCTCCTCATCTCGGTCCTAAAAGGCTTCCCCTTTATCCTTAAACTGTGACCCCTCATTCTGGACTTCCCCAACATCGGGAACAATCTTCCTGCATCTAGCCTGTCCAATCCCTTTAGAATTTTATACATTTCAATAAGATTCCCCCTCAATCTTCTAAATTCTAGCAAGTATAAGCCCAGTCGATCCAGTCTTTCTTCATATGAAAGTCCTGCCATCCCAGGAATCAATCTGGTGAACCTTCTTTGTACTCCCTCTATGGCAAGAATTAGATTAGGGGACCAAAACTGCACACAATACTCCAGGTTTGGTCTCACCAAGGCCTTGTACAACTGCAGTAGAACCTCCCTGCTCCTGTACTCGAATCCTCTTGCTATGAATGCCAACATACCATTTGCCTTTTTCACTGCCTGCTGTACCTGCATGCCCACCTTCAATGACTGGTGTACAATGACACCCAGGTCTCGTTGCACCTCCCCTTTTCCTAGCTTTTCATTGATTCCATTGTAATTCTTTATATCTGCTGTGAATTCCCAGAAGGAAGTAAATTTCAGGGTAATATATGGTGGCATATGCTGTGTGGCACGTGGCCAATTGGTTGAGGCATTGGTCTAGTGATCTGAAGGTCACTAGTTCGAGACTCAGCTGAGGCAACGTGTTGTGTCCTTGAGCAAGGCACTTAACAACACATTGCTCTGCGACGACACCGGTGTCAAGCTGTATGGGTCCTAATGCCCTTCCCTTGGACAACATCAGTTGCGTGGAGAGGGGAGACTTGCAGCTTGGACAACTGCTGGTCTTTCATACGACCTTGCCCAAGCTTCAGTCATCATCGAAAATCAATGGACAGCTGAAGATATACATACTATAATAAAATTAAACTTTGAACTATGATCTAGCACACAAGGGATGGAACCAAGATAAATGATCAGCTATTCACAACAGAGAGCCTAAGGTGCAAAGGGGGTTGGGAGTCCTTGTGCAGGAATCTCTAAAGGTTATTTTTCAAATCGAGTCTGTGGTGAGGAAGGCAAATGCAATGTTAGCACTCATTTCAAGAGGACTAGAATATAAAAGCAAGGATGTAATGCTTCATAAGGCACTGGTGAGGCCTCAGTTGGAGTATTTTGAGTAGTTTTGGCCATTTATCTAAGAAGGGATGTACTGATATTGGAGATGTTTCAGAGGAGGTTTACGAAAATAATTCCGGGATTTCAAAGCTTATCATATGAGGAGAGTTTGATGGCTCTGGGCCTGTACTCACTAGAATTCAGAAGAATGAAACAGAATCTCATTGAAACCTATCAAATGTTGAAAGGCCTAGAGCAGCCTATCTCAACTTTTTTGCCCTGGGGAACCCTTGAAATAATTTTCAGATCTCAGGGAACCCCTGGATAAAAGTTATTATATCTACAGTTCACGATACATTAGCGTGATCAGCAAGTTGTAGATATAATAATCCAAAAATTGTCAATGCTCTTTTGAGTAGAGAATGAACTTTAGCCAACCTTTCTTCAAATAAAAACAGATAGTTAAGCTTAGCTTACCTTTCTTTCTTTCTTTCCCTCCAACAATTTTAAAAACTCTTAAGGCAAACATAATGAATTTCTCAATTCTGGGTTGGAAAGCACACATGGATTTCACCTTCAAACTGGAATGAGATGATTTCTATCCTTGCTTTTGATGATTCTTAAACAAGAAAATGCTTGATTACACATGTACGAAGTTGAAAACTGCAGCAAAATGTTCATTGCTTTCCAATGAATGGCAAGATACTCTTCTTTCACAGAAATCCAGCACTTGTCCAGAGGCAGGTCAGTAAATCTCATCTTGGGTGCATGATCAGAGTGCAGATCATAAAGTTCTTTCTCTTCTCTCAAAGTCAAGTTCTCAGGCTGAGCAGAAGATTCAGAGAAAGGGTCCCTCACCCAGTCATACACTTGTGTTGAAAGGGAGGAAAAATACTGTTTAATTTTGTTCTGCAATTCTTCCAGGTAGTTTCAGTAAGACTCGAGACTTTCTGATATCCTTCCTCATTCTCAAGCCCAAGCAGCAGTGGGAACATTTCAAGATTTCCTTTTGCAGCTTGATTTTTCCAAAGATTCAGTTTCCTTTTAAATCCAAGAATTTAAAACATTTTCTTCAGGGCCTTGCAGAAACACGTTCAGCAGGCTCATATGATGAAAAGTTTCCGTTATGTAGGCTAATTTTTGCAGCCATTCTCCATCTTCAAAGCATTCAGCAAAATCTGGCATACAATTTCCTTCGAAGTACTTCTGCAATTCACCTTTCAGCTCAAACACCCTATTGAGAACTTCTCCTCTGCTAAGCCACTGGGTTTCTGTGCGTAGCAGGAGATTGGGGTGCTCTTTGTCCAGGTTTTCACACAGTTTTCTAAAACATTCTCAAGTGAAATGGTCTTAAAGCTATGAAGTAACTTGCTTCCTGAAACCTTTTACTAACTGTGACTTTATTTTCAATCTGTTTGTTTTGAGATTCCGATAGCTGTTTCAAATAATCAGCTCTATTACTTGTCATATGGCTGTGATTTGTAATTAAGCCTCTTTTCAATTTTGCTGGAGCCATTGTTACATTTGTAACTTGTTTGCCACAGACTAGGCACAATGCAATAGGACAAGGATCACCAGTCCATTGATAGGTAGCTTTCATTGTAAAGATGGACATTTTTTGTGTTCGTTGTTGCACTGGTGCAGTGAAATGACTCAGAAGATTGTAATTCCTCATCATTAACCTTATCGGAATTGTCCGTAGTCCTAGGCCAAGAATCCTCCTCTGCATCTCACATCTCCTCTTCAAAAATCACCACAATGGACTGTCTTTAGAATGAAAATTTTCCTCCTATTTTTTACTACCCTGGTAGTTTGTTCACTCCCATAAATCGGTGGGCAGCGCGTAAGGGGAGGTTGGGGGAGGTATTCGGGAGGGAGAGGCTTACATCACAGCCCATTCATTCAATGCTCGAAAGCACACTTCACGCTCCTCAACAGCAGCTGTCCTCCCCTCCATGCAACACAGCATTCACCAATCATCCAAGGCCTACCCTATCTCGCGTCAAAAATGAGAATGGACTCAACCAAATAAACACGGTCCAACTGCGTACTGCCATATTGGGCTGGGTTTGCTAAAGGGGCTGCTCGGTCACTCCCCACCACTACGAGTGCTTGTATCACGCATTGGGCGAAGTTCAAAGAATGCTGTTTATCCTTATTTAATCAGATCTCTGATGGAACACCTAGCAACCTCTCTGGGAACCCTAGGGCTCTGCGGAACTCCACTTGAGAAACCCTGGCCTAGAGAGTTTATGGATGTGGTCAGGATGATTCCTACCATGGGGGAGTCTAAGACCAGAGGATTTAGAGTAAATGCAAGCAGGCTTTTTCCACTGAGATTGGGTGGGACTACAGCTAGAGGTCGTGGGTTAAGGGTGAAAGGTGAAAAGTATAAGGGGAACTTGAGGGGAAACTTCTTCACTCTAAGAGTGGTGAGTGTGTGGAATGAACTTCCAGGACAAGTGTTGTATGTTGTTATTTCAACGTTTAGGGGAAGTTTGGACAGGTACATGGATGGTAGGAGTATAGAGCTTTATGGTCCCGGTGCAGGTCATTGGGACTAGGCAGTTGCAATGATTCGGCATGGACTAGATGGGTCGAGGGGCCTGCTTCTGTACTGTACTTTTCAATGATTCTATGGCACAGCCTTAGAATCGAGGGACATCCATTTAGAACTGAGATGAGGAGGAATTTCTTTAGCCAGATAGTGGTGAATCTGTGGAATTTGTTGCCACATGGGGCTGTGGAGGCCAAGTCACTGGGTATATTTAAGGCAGAGGTTGATTAGTCAGGTACGAGGGGTTATGAGGAACAAGCAGGAGATTGGGACCGAGGTGGAAATGGATCAGCCATGATGAAATGGCAGAATTGACTCAATGGGCCAAATGGCCTAACTCTGCTCCTATATCTTATGGTCTTAAGTTACTTTGTTCAGGTGATTTTAAACCTTTGGAATTCTCTACCCGATAGGGCTGTCCAAACTCAGCCGTTGCGTTCATTGAAGGCAGAGACGGAGAGATGTTTGGGAATTTAGGAATCAAATGTCAGTATCATGGCACTTTTGAATGGTAGCGCAGGTACGCAGGTCAGAGTAGCCTTCTCCTGCCTCGATTTGTTACACCCTTTCAGCCATTGCTTACTGCACAAGCTGTGATTTTCTTGCCATTCCGGTAACTCTCCTGTGAACAGAGTTGGGTCAGTCGCCCTTTCTTTCGGCGTGGGAAGCATGATAAATGAGATGGGCTTTCCAGGCATTCTCGGTGTTTGGCCCTCTTGTACTGATTTCATCAGTCAATGAAAGCAAGCATGCAGGTACAGCAGGCAGTGAAGAAAGCTAATGGCATGCTGGCCTTTATAACAAGAGGAATTGAGTATAGGAGTAAAGAGGTCCTTCTGCAGCTGTACAGGGCCCTGGTGAGATCCCACCTGGAGTATTGTGTGCAGTTTTGGTCTCCAAATTTGAGGAAGGACATTCTTGCTATTGAGGGAGTGCAGCGTAGGCTCACAAGGTTAATTCCCGGAATGGCGGGACTGTCATATGTTGAAAGATTGGAGCGACTGGGCTTGTATACACTGGAATTTAGAAGGATGAGAGGGGATCTGATGGAAACATAAAAGATTATTAAGGGATTGAACACTCTGGAGGCAGGAAGCATGTTCCCACTGATGGGTGAGTCCAGAACTAAAGGCCACAGTTTAAGAATAAGGGGTAGGCCATTTAGAACAGAGACGCAGAAAAACTTTTTCACCCAGAGAGTGGTGGATATGTGGAATGCTCTGCCCCTGAAGGCAGTGGAGGCCAAGTCTCTGGATGCATTCAAGAGAGAGTTAGATTGAAAAAAATTACGTATAATTTAAGAAATGAATATGAGATATTTTTGAAAATTTGGTCACCATACTTACGAAAGATAGGATTAGATACATAGGTCCTTTGAAGATAAAATTATAGTAATTGGGGAAAGTGAAAATAAATATCAAAACTATTTTGAACTCCATGGAGCATGTGGGGATCCTCTGATATCCAGGCAACCTTTCTTCTCTTTTCTTTCTTTCTTTCTTTTTTTTTTCTTTAGTTAAGGATTAAGGGGGGAGGGTTAAGGGGAGGGGGGAGGGTTAATATCACTTTTCTTACCATTTCATTATTACATTTATTCTTGTAATTTCTAAAATTCAATAAATAAATAATAATTTTTTAAAAAGAGAGAGTTAGATAGAGCTCTTATAGATAGCGGGGTCAAGGGATATGGGGAGAGGGCAGGAACGGGGTACTGATTGTGTATGATCAGCCATGATCACAGTGAATGGTGGTGCTGGCTAGAAGGGCCAAATGGCCTACTCCTGCACCTACTGTCTATTGTCTATTGATTACTGCATGCAAACACTATTTCCATTTACGGAGCCTGAAGTACCTCAGTATACCGAAAGCAAAAGACTGAAACTATTGGCAAGCAGATCGTAAGTTTGCGGACATGGCAATTTACAAAATAGCATTTGGAGAATGTGCACTGTGTGTTATACACGTCAACCATTCAGTTATTACCTTGCAAATGCCAAGAATGTACAACTGATTCAAATACCCTTCAAGTATAAATTTTAGCATGAGATGTGATTTATGGCAAGATATTAAGTATTCATGTTACACAACAATTAAAAGAGGAATGCAAAACTAGAATCCAAACTCTTCTTGCAATTTTTAACTGCCAGTAGGAAGAATATGTATCATAATTGCTTGCACAGAATGCAAAGTGTACATTGTGTACCCAACACTCTTGTATCTAAGACTCTTGTATCCAGCACCCAGTATCCAACACCTTTGTGTTTGCAATACTCTGTGTGTCCAACACTTTGTGTATCAACAACTGGGTATCCAACAACTTTGGGTATCCTACATCTTTGTGTATCCAGCACTTTCTGTGACGAGAGAGCTCGGCAAAGATGGTTAGGACCCAAGTTCTATAGTATCCGAGACTTGAATCAAGACGTGATATGAGGCTGAAACAAAGACAGGGTCTTAAACTAGACGCTAGTTGAGAATCCGAAGTTGAGTTGACGATTGAGAACTGAAACTTAACTCAGGCGCTCTTTAGATATTAAAATCCTGGCACCAACACATTGACAAACCTGGGTGGCAGTTGGACTGATGGTTGTAGGGCTAAAGGACTGCTATTTACAGGTTTTAATTTGGAAGTATGGAAGGTGGGATTGATCATGGGGGTCTTGGGGAGCTTCAAGTTGTTAAGTCCAGTGAACTTGGGCATTGACTTCGCCCAGTGAAGCAAATCCTGAGTAGATAGCCAGACCTGTTGCCCAGCCTGCAAGGTAGGTTCCTGCCTTCTCTTGTGGTTGGCCTTTATTTCGACCTTCTGGGAAGAGGCCACCAAAATCTCCCTTGCCCTAGTTCATTTCTCCTTGCAGCATTGGACGAGATCTTTGGATGCAGGAACCCCAACCTCGGCCTCCTGCTCTGGGAAGAGTAGCGGAGAACACCCAAACTGGCATCCGAACGAGGACATCCCATGCGCAGAATGCTGCAAAGTGTCATGGGCGACCTCATGGGCTGCCCATATCAAATGGTTGCACCACTGGTCTGGTTTTTTAGAGGCCAGGCACCTTAGGTTCACCATATCCTGGTTCAGCCGCTGCATTTGGCTGCTGGACTGTGGGTGAAATCCAGAAGAAAGACTCACTGATGCCCCAATCAGTGTACAGAACGCCCTCAAGAAATGTGACGCGAATTGAGGACTGCGGTCCAAAATAATGCCCATCGGGTATCTGTGGATCCTGAAGATCTGGCGTAGGACAATTTCAGCCATCACCACTGCAGATGGTGGCCTGTCGCTGGCAATGACTTTGCAGGCCTTTGAAAAACGATCTGCAATTGCCTTACTGAATTACATGAAATTTGGATTTCTTCATCTTGACATGAAGTCCATCATCAAGGAGCCTCTTTAGGATGTCTCTGATGTGAAAGATGTGCTCCTCCATAGACTTCGAAAAGATTAGGATGTGGTGCAAGTAGACGAGGGGGTACTTCTGGAGAGCATCCCAGAACTCATCATTTATAAAGGCCTGGGAAACTACTGGTGCCCTCACAAGGCTGAAGGGTATGACCAGGTACTCAAAGTGCCCCGTTGTCGTGTCGAATGCAGTCTTCCATCATCGCCCTCCTTTATGTGGACCAGAGTGAATGCACGCCACAAGTCCAGCTTTGTGAATGCTCCTGTCCCTTGGAGAATCCCGAAGGCTGTGTTCATGACTGGAAGTAGGTAACGTTTTTTGGCCGTTACGCGATTCAGCCTCATGGCCGCGGGCTCCCGTCCTTTCCCTGTCTGAAGAAGAAGCCTGTACCAGCTGGTGAGGTGGAGAGCCAAGTGAATCCCATGGCAAGAGCCTCTTTTATCTTCCCCTTCATTGTGCTCCTCTCCAGGCTTGAGAGGGCATCTAATCAACTTGCAGAGGGCAAGTAGCAGGCAGCAGATCTATAACACAGTCGTAGGGTCGGTGCAGTGAAGGAGTCAAGGCCTTTCCTATACTGGAGACCTCTTCCAAATCCTTGTAGACTGAAGGGATTTCAACCGGTTTGGGTGTTGCAACTATCCCTGAACCCTCCAAAGGTAACTCCTGAGGATACTGAGGTAGCAGGTGCTGATTGGGCATACCTTAGAGTTTTCTGCATAGGTTCACTAGTCTGAAGTGAAAGCACAGGCCAAATCAGAGTCCAATTCCACACCCGTATCCTCAGACAATTACATTGAATGGTTTTTGTGCTCCAAGGGTCTACGTTTAGGAGCCTTTCCCTTAGTTGGGATTTGGAGACTGGATCCCTTACGTTTTGGCTTCTAAAGCTCCAGACTGCTTGAGAACCTCCTTGGCTTGTTCCTGAGCTAGATACCCACTCTTTCTGGTGTTACATGCCCACAGTAAGGACTTGTGAATGGGATGATGTCATGGTCTTGTGAGCGGATCACGTGATGGCATGGTATAAAAGAAAAGCCCGCCACTGTGACGCAGTTCTCATTTTTATTTTTGTGCAACATTGTTGTTCCTGGTTGGAGGTGTGGAGGCTCCACCAGTTTTGTTTGTTGCACGTTTATTTTTCCCTTACTCTCCAGTATCGGAGAGTGAAAGCACTACCGGCATTATTTGAGCTCAAAGGATTGGGTAAAGTTAATGTTGTTCAGCGTCTGGGGAATGATCGACCTTTTTGTATCTTTGTTCGGGAATTGTGGCATGCACGTTGGAGTTAAACCCCTGCAAGGTGGGGAAAGTGTGTGCAATGACCCCACCCTCCAGCCTAAAGCTCAGTTCCTTTAGGACACTTTATTTCCTCGTGATTTCTTCGGACAGGGCATCTCTCGGCTGTGATCGGCAGATTCGTCGTTACTCCGAAGGAATCGTTGTTTTGGGGAAGTCTCTCCTTAATGACTGTATAAATCACATGGACTTTTGAATTTACCGTTTTAAGTCTATACTTGGATGAGAATTCATTAAGAACAGTTTCTAACTCTGACTGTTTGTTAGATATAGCTGCCTAACTGTTAATGTCCGGTTAAGTTAGTCGTTTGTTTACTTTTCCGTGTTTTTGAGCAGAGGTTAATAAATCTCGTGGTTTGTTTATAAACCCTGTCTCAGTTTCATATCGATTGCTGCTGGTTCGTAGCACTAGTTCCAGCGCACCCCCGACCAGGCAGGGTCAGGACCCGCATGGTCCTCTTGGCTGAAGCTGGCTTGCTTGCCCTTGGAAGCAGGACCGAGTCTCCCAAAGGCTCCAGGCTACCCCGAACAAAGTTCTGACTCCTCATCGGCCACTGGTCTCAGGACTGTCTGCGGGTCAGAGCACCAAGCCAAAAACCTACCCCCTTGCAACGGCTGGACCGTGAAACGATCCTCAGAAGGGTTATGCTGGGTCGGCCAAGGGTGCCGCAGAACTGATGTCTGCTGCAGGACCTACCTGGAACCAAGAGGACAGCCATCCAGGGCCGGCGTAAGCTGGCTCAAGTCCTGCAGAAGTACGTTGAGCCAAAGGGCAGTCCCCGAGTCCAGGAAATTACCGGCTGCCCCAAAGTCCACAAAGACATTCACCTCTCGTTGGTTCCTGCCCTGGGAGATCTCCACCTTCAGCATGCCACCAGAATCAGTAGGTCTGGGAGCAGTGGATGCTACCGTCACAGTCCTCTTGGCACTGGACGGTGTCAGCAGTGAAAGCTGCAGCTTTGGACATCCGGCCTGCGGGTGACCTGCTTCCCCATAGCAACAGCAGCAACCTGGACTCCGAAGCCGGGACCCCTCGTCGGCAGAGAGTCTTTTGCATGGGGTGGACAGGATCCTGAGCAGGAGAGGGGCTGGGCATTGTCCAAGGTCGGCAAGTGGAACTGCGGTGCGTCGAGCCCCGGCTAGGTCTCGCCCTTTACGAACTCTTGAGGCAGTCCTACTCACTCTCCGCCAGGCGATTATCAAGGTGGATGGACTGGTTGATCTGAGCCTCTACCAGCTCTCCCAAGGCAGGGGCAGCCTTTAGCTCACCTCAGAGTCAGTGGTAGTACAGGTGGCCAAGACACCCACGTTCCAGTCACTCTCCTCAGACACAGTCCAAAATTTAATCATAATAAATTCTTTATTGATCCCGAGTGGGAAATTCTTTCATTACAGCAATGACATTAAAAAAACACACTTAGTAGTGTGCAGACTTAATAATAAAGTACAGAATAATAATATACACAATAATAATTTACTGATGTGAAACAATAATGTACGAAATAATAAAACAGAGGTTATTGTACTACGATGTTTGTTCTCCTGTCGCACAGAGAAAACTGACTACCCTGATGCACCTTCGTCAGATGGTCCAAGGCTCTGTTTGCTCTGGCAGGATGGTGGAACACCCTCTTCAGGACAGCCATGAATTCCCCTGAATCTGAGCAATTCTCCAACCTCCGCTCCCAATGGCTGTCCCAGGGCTGAGAAAGATCATGCAGGCCACTTTCCCGCACTCCATAGGGAACCGGGACAGCTGGAGTTCAAACACCAATGAACACCGAGTGAGGAAACAGCAGCAAGATCCCAGGTCACCGGCGAATCTCTCCGGGTTCGGAAGATGGACTGACTCCGTAGAATGACTGAGAGCCTCACCCGAGCGACTCTGGTGATCGCTGGCACGTGGCAACCTGGAGGCTCTGTCTAGAAATGTTCTCTCTGTGGCTGGCCACAGCTGACAAGAGGCTCTGATTCCCCACTGGGTCCATGTTAGGCTCAATCGTACAGTGACGAGAAATCTAGGCGAGGATGGTTAGAACCCAAGTGCAGGACTATCTGAGACATGAGACTGAAATGGGCAGGGTTCAAAAGTAGACCAATCCAACATAGAGCTGACGATTGAACACCAAACCTTAGTTCAGTTGCTCTTTAAATATTACAACCCTGGCACCAAAACAAGGCCACCAATTTATCAGGGTGGGCCTGAATCTTTAAAGGAGCTGCACCAGCTATCCTTATTCTGGAGAGTTAGAGAGTCTAAACCCCAGAGGCTGGCGAGGTCGGATATGTGTTGGAAAACTTTGTGTATCCAACAACCTCGTGTGTCCAACGCCACTGTGCATCCAACACTTTGTGTGTCCAACACTGTATCCACCACCTTTGTGCATCCAACACTTTGTTTATTGAACGGTCTGTGTATCCAACATGTCATGTATCCAAAATCTTGAGTTTTCCAGCATTGGTTGACCTTTCTCAACTTCAAGCAAAGCTTTGCACCCAATGCTCTAATCCTCCCCCCCCCCCCCCAAACACATACTCCCTCGCCCGCTCTTGTCTCATTCATCTGCGTTACATTTCTGTAGTCTTAAGAAAGCTTATCTAATATTGGGTACACACACTTACCTAAAAGAGCATCTATGACGCTTTTAATAGAAAAATATGTTCAAATTGTTTCACAGCAAAAATCCAACTTTCCCAGCTACTGTAGTGGGATTTATGTAATTTCTTTGGCTCATTAGCTCGTGTCTGTGATATTGGTTCAGGAACTGCCACTACTGTTATGCCTAATTGAGTTTTCTAGCGCGGGTGACGCAGAAGGGGCTGAGCTTCTGTTGCCTGAAGTTCATCCCTTTCACTGTCCTGTCATGATTGAAACATGGCATTGAGCTGAAAGGGCAGTATATTACCCCCCTGTCCTGCACAATCTAGTGTCTGCGGTTGGAGTTCAACTGGCATCTGTTCCACTAGAGTTCAAGTGACTATTTCCCATCGGCAGTTCAGATCCTTTCCTACACGTGCACCTTCTTGGGAATTGATTGACTGAGTCAGCTCTTACTCAGTGCTCGCAGCACCCTGGTCTCCACACTATAGGGGAGAGGATACCGCACTGGAGAGTGTGGAGTAAAGATACAGCAGCATGTTACATGGGATGCAGTTTTTTCAGCTAAGACTGGAAAGGCTGGGTCTACTTTCCTTGGAAGGGTTAATAGGTCACATGATTGAGGTATATAAAATCATGAGGCTCGTATTCGGGGGAGACTGCAGATATCTTTTCTGCCTATCAGCCATGAATGAAATCTGAGGGCATAGGTCTAGAGTAAGATGAAAGAGATTTGTAGCAGATCTGAGGAGCAACTTTACGAGTGGTGAGTACCTAGAATGCATTGCCTGATGGTGGAAGCACTGTCACTGACAGCATTTAAGAGATACTTAGATGAGTCCTTGAATCACTTAGGCATAAAATGCTTTGGGCCAAGAGCTGGAGATGGCATTAACGTGCATGGGTGCCCACTGACCCATGCAGATGTGGTGGGATGAATGGCCTTCTTCCAATTTGTGCGACATGGGGAATGGAACACCTGGATAATCTCAGTTAAATGAAACAGGGATGCTCCAAGAATGAGCAAGCCTGTTGTGCAGACCTGAATATTTCACCTTGGCTAGGACTGTCTCTTGTGTCTCCATTCCCCGCACTACAGCTGCCACAAGGCAGACCATGGTTGCTGATTCCCATTAGTGCACAGTCCAGAAGCAGGTTGTAAGATCTCTCGATGAGGAGCTGCTATTAGTCATTTTGCTCCTTATGGGGCTGTGTGTGAATCTTTGGGATCCTCCAGAGCTGCAGAAACTCAAGTCAATGAACATAATGACAGGTCAATGGACCAAACGGACAAGTCAGGAGTTAAGATGGCACCAAATGCCTGCTTCTTCAACCTAATCTGTGAAAACAGCTTAAATGCCTTTCTGTTTTAAATGTCACTTTTTTTCCTTTTCAAGGTGGCTGGGGTCCGATTGAAGTCTGTGATACGGAACGGCTCTCAGACTGTGATTTTTCACGGCGGTTGAGTTCCCACTCTTGAGCTCACTGACTGGCCATTTTTCCGACAGGGGCGCGCCCCGGCCCCGTGGATGACCGATTCCAGGACGATGCTGCCAACTGAGCTGTCGCAGGAGAAGGAGCCTCCGGATTTTGTGGTGGCGGATGCTACGGAAGGGAGGTCTCCGTAGTCGAGTGACTGCTCTCTCTCCCTCTCTCTGGATTGTGGGGAGAGTTTGCTGTCGATTCTCGAGTCAGAGAACCTTGTAATAAAAAGCAACGCGGTAGATTGTAACACCATAACAGCAACTGTTTATTGGTCTCCCCTTTCGCTGTGAAATGAGTGACATCTCTCTGTCCCTTGTTAGTGAGAGAGAGCCCGTGGCACGACAAACTGTCAGATAAACAATAGTTTTTGTTGACAGCAGATCTTGTCCTCTCTTTGGGGGGGGGGGGTTTGCTGATGCTTGGCGGGTGGTAGGCGCTGACGCTTTCTGCTGAAAAGGGTGGGGGTGAAGTGGGAGGCTGCTGCCTGTGCGGGGAAGGGGGCTTTGGGGTTCTAACATTTGTCTCTCATTCATTCTTTTGGGGTTCTTCTGTTTCTCGTGGATGTCTGTGAAGAGTAAGAATTTCAGGTTTGCACATTGTATACATTCCCTGATAATAAATGGAACCATTTGGTGGTTGTCCATCACGTCCAACAATGACAGGAGATCTTTACGGGAAAATTTTTTAAGTGGAAAAGCCGTTGCATTGGGCCAGCTCTACTCTCTTGACCTCAGAAGTCTGGGTTCAGTGGAACGAGTAGTCGTCACAAACTGGGGTCTTCTTCAGTTGCCGTGGGTGACCATGACTTCTTTTGTGTGCCCTGTCATGCCCTTTGCTCTCGACGAGGCGTTGCAGAACCGCCTTCGGGCCACTGGATCTCCCTGTTGACCTCATCTGCCCAGCTGACCTCACACGCTGGACAGACGTGCCCCTGTCTCACCGGGGCACGAGGCCCGCCAGCCACCCCTCACCTGGTTCAGCCCGCCTGCTGTAGCGGTGTACCGGGGGTGTCCCATACAAACAGCTACCTGGAGCCACAGGTGAGCTGAGTGTCCGGCGGGGCCCAAAGGTGAGTGAGCTGCCCCAGGAAGGTCACAGCAAGCCCCTTCACCAGAGGTCCCACCCCACCCTGGACACCCCGAACACCGCAGTCAATGAATATACACAGGCTGAAACTGGCAGATAATTATGGAATTAGAGGATCAAACAGGAAAATGGAATTAAAGCAAAAGAGCGGTAGCATGTGGCTTACCCTTGTGTTTGCGTGGTGGTTTGCTGTTTGCCTTACTTCCTATCAAATACCAGTGGCTTCAACACTCTCCCCATGCATAGCTCACGTGCGATAAACCTCTCCGCTCCATTGCGGTCCACTCGTTCTGGGAGTGATTTTCATGTCCAGTTGCTGGAATGATATGAGCCACCGCAGTGGAACCTCCGATCTAAACAGCACTCCCTGATACTTAACATCTTCCAGTGATGGTCAGATGCTTCCGATCAGGAAAAGTAAACGGGAGCAGAGCCATCCCAGACTGCTCTGCTACACCTATCACCCGCAAGTTACTGCTTGATAAGAAATGGACAAGAGGGGTTAGGACTGACATCTGGCCATTGAGAAGGTCCCAGCATTTGCTTTACTATTTCCTCTGATCGTCAGTTGGTGTCAGGGATTTCCGCTTTCATATATTAAGTCTCTCCAGCCCCCTCCCACCCCACCACCATAGCTGGGGGGTGGTGAGAATGATGGGAAGTGTCCACCTGTCCAGACACTGGTCCAGTCTGTGGCACAAAGCGAACAGCTTTACTCCTTTGCCTCCAAAATGATAGAAGTACAAGAGCATCCAAAGGAATGGATCTGCTTGTGAAATAAAGCTGTTCCTTCCGGTACGCGTCTCTGAATTTTATTTCCCTGATCAGCACTGGCTGCAGTTCTGCCTAGGGTTCCATGTTTCATGTGGCCTGTGGTACAGATATAGCGTGGTCAGTATGTAACCCCCCCCGCTCACTCCTGAACGTGACTGCACTGCTAATTCGAGTCCCTTTGCTGTTCCAACTTGCATCCCGGGATAAGTTCAGACAGGTCATTTTTGACGAACATCAGATTCCCGTTCCGCCCTTTCACTGTTTTCCTACACATCAGCGTAAATGCAAAGTCGATCTGGCCATCATTTCAAGCAGTCCCATGCTGGTTGTTTTGTGAAATCAATAACCCAAACTGATCACTACCTCAGAAGAGGGCAGTGAGGGGTATTAAAGCAGCAGTTACCTATCGAGGTGCCTCAGGTGGATGAGTGGCCAGTATAGACTCAAAGGACGGAATGGCCTTCTTCTGTCTGTGACAACTTGATAGGCGGCCCTGGAGAATGGAAAAGATCAGGCAGCATCCGTGAGATAATATTACAATTTTTGAAAAGGCATTTTCAAATGGAAAGGAAAAGAGGGATATGAATCTGATGTGGACAAATGGGGTTAGCATACCCGGACCAGTTTCTGCGCTGTTTCTATGAACGCAGGTGTCATGTCCCCTCACATGACAATATTACCGTCACTGGAAGCAGTCATGGATCTTCTGAGTCCTTTTGACCTTTAATAAGGCTCTGCCTGTGCTCATTGCTGCTGACTTTGTCCCGTTACATAATGTATGGATGCTCATTATTTAAAGTAATGGTCACCAACCTTTTTCAGCCCAAGATCCCTTACCTCAGCCTTAGTGAAAGGCAAGATCGACCCCAAATTGATTAGTTACACGGATGCGCACCGGGGCAGAAAAGACCGGAAGTGAAACCCTGCGACCCGGAAGTAGAAATAATGTATGTACACCAGGGGTTACCACCCTCTTTTGCACCGCGGACCGTTCTAATATTGACAATATTCTTGCAGACCGGCTGATGGGGGTGGGGGTGCTGTTAAACACAACCGGAATACGGCGATACTCAAAGCAGGTTCCTTATGTCCAGTCTATTCTGCAATTTAGTTTTCGTGGCTCTCAGCACTTAGCTGCTGTTGCTCACGTTTTTTCCACTGGAAAAAATCTCAATGGGTTTGTCTTTAAGAGCAGGGTGCTTGGACTCAGGGTACCGAAGCAGTTTTGAGGGCTTCATTGCCTCACTAGACAACCTCCTGCCCGCCCACCGCCAGATGCCTTGGCCAGGTGCAGCTGTTCCTGTGCCAGGGTCGCGGTGGTTGCGGTCCAGAGAGAGTGACTGACTGAGCGAGGAGTGTGACAGGGCACGCGTCCGCCCCCCCGGTAGGATCTATCGGCCGACAAAAGTTTGGCTCGAGGGATGACTTTCAGTAGATCGCAGCGAGGTAGCCGCTCTGCTACTTACGAAACGCTGAGCCCGAATTAGATGATCTGCGAATATTTTAGCACCGGGTTCCCCACGAACATTCAGTGTGCCAAACAGGTTTCGAGGCGGCGCCCATCTGTCCGCGCTCCGGGCCAGTAGCAACGGCATTTCTTGCCGGTTACCCGAGGCCAGCCAGTGATCCCCGGTAGGGGTATCACTGCATTTAGGCGACTGATGACCTCGCGTGTGTTCAAGTTCAACAGTGGCCATGACAGGGAATGAGGAAAGGCGCAGCTGACTCGTATCGTTTCCTCGCGGCCCGGTGGTTGGGGACCACTGAAGTACACTGTGCAGTGTGTGGCGGGGGAGCTACACGCATGCGCACTGGGCAGAAAGAACGGAACTAAAACCCCACAACCCGGAAAACAATCTCTCAACGGTATTTGTGCTTTTTTTTTCGGGATCTGCTGGGAAAGTCTCGAAGATCGACCGGTCGATCGTGATCGACGGGTTGGCGACCACTAATTTAAAGGGTAGTGACATGCTGTGCCAGAGATATTTAATAAACCAAGGAACGTGTGGCTTGCTGATATTAAGTGGTTAGTGCAGATCCTTGACCTCTGCTGTAAAGTGACATGTGATCTTCCAGCCATGGGAGCTCATTCAGCCCCTCTATTTGACCTCCAGTGAGGTATTTTGTTGAGGTGTATTTGCTGTTGCTAAACAATAACCTCCATCCCCCTCAATATCATAAACAGCATTGGATAATGTCCAAAAATATTGATTGCCGGTTTTGGGATAAAGGTTGGCTCAGAGGGTTGAATGAGCTATACCACACTCCTAAGAGAGTAGCAGGTCATCTCGTACTCCACCAGTGAAGACAATCTGGGCCTTGGAAGGTGTACTGCAAGACTGTGTGAAAGCTCTGGTCTCAAGTGGGGAATAGGATGCCTCGTGAGCTGGTGGGGGTGTAGCAGGGTGGAGATACATCTCTGCTAAAGCAGGTGTAAGGTGCTCCCTTCCCACCGCCGGCATGCAGGTCACCCTTGTGCGGGGTGTGGCACTTGCTTAGCCCCCAGTCACCTGATCGAGATCAGGCGGAGCCATGGGGGCAGGTGGTGACTGGTCATGTGACCACTGACACCAAGCAGACAGTCTCTGAAGAGTATTGATAATGACCAGGGTCACCCGTCTTGCCCAGATGAAGGCAATGGCACTTCTTTAGAAATCTTTGCCGAGGACAATCATGTTAACAGAAAGACCATGATCGTCCATGTCATACAACACGGCGCGTAATGATGATGTGAGCTGGTGATCTGACCCACCCCCCCCCCCCCTCAGAGGAACCTAGAAGGTAACTGGAAGTATTGCATTAGAATAAACAGGTTGAACCTCCACAAAACCCAAGATTAAAGGTGGAAGTGAAACTTACTCACGCTGGAATGCGCTTCATGCAATAGACAGCCGGGAGCATTGAGCATCCACCCATTCATTATGATTTAATGAGCCTGTTATTGCTAAACAAGAAGCTATAGGCTCCCAGAATGGTTTTGTGGGCGAAGGATTGCCCAACGTGTTAACAAAGTACTAGGAACAGGATTCTTGATTTAATTGAATAGTCCTTTCAAAGAGCTGTGATTGGCAAACGGTCTTATACAACCTCTTACTCAACGTCAGCAGATTACTGCCCTCAGGAGAAGGAAACCAAAGGTCCATGAGCCAGTCCTCACTGGAGGATCAGCAATTTTAGATCCCCAGGTGTTATTATTTCGGAGGATCTGTCCTGCACCCAGCACCCAAGTGCAGTTACAAAGAACGCATGTCAGTGCTTCTACTTCCGCAGGGTTTTGTGAAGGTTCAGCATGAAATCTAAAACTTTGACCAACTTCTATAAGATCTGTACTGGAGAGTATATTGACTGGCTGCATCTCAACCTGCTGTGGAAACACCAATGCCCTTGAATGGAAAATCCCACAAAAAGTAGTGGATACGGCCCAGTCCATCATGGGTGAAGCCCTCCCCAACCATTGAGCATACATGGAGCATTGTGGCAGGAAAACAGCATCACCATCAGGGACTTGCACCACCCACGCTACGCTCTCTTCTCACTGCTGCCACGAGGAACAAGGCACAAGAGTCTCAGGTTCAAGAACAATAATCCCTGAACCATCAGGCTCTTGAACCAAAGGGGATAACTTCACTTGCCCCATCTTTGAAATGTTCCCACAACCTATGGACTCACTTTTAAGGACTCTTCATCTCATGTTCTCAACAGTTTATTTATTTCTTTTTGTATTTGCACGGTTTGTTGTCTTTTGCACACTGATTGAGCGCCCAAGTTGGTACTGCTACGCCTGTGGCCCCCTCCTTTTTGAGAATCGCAGGATCGCTATTGATTCAAGTCAGGAGACCCAGGAAATGAGAGAAAGACATGCAGAATCCACAAAGAGTTTGGAATGTGTCCTGGCCTCTGAAAGGCGGAACCATTGATAATGGCTATTGTCTCTTGGAGACGGGATTGTGTATTGAATACTGTACGATGCATCGAAGCCCCCAGGCAATGAACCGAGGGGGGGGGGGGGGTTGGTGGAGGGATTGCATCATCCCACCCTGATTGACATCTGAGACCCTGTGAGTCAGGATAAAAGAGGGTCTGAGGAACAGCCCCTTCAGACGCACCAGAAGAAATGCTAGAACTCCTGTAACAGCGTAACAGCGAAAGCCAGTGGAACCAGCCCACGTGCGTCCTTTTCCATTTGCCTCGGAATTGGTGGGTCTTGTCACGGAAGCACGGCTTTAGCTAACCTCGAAGGGGAAATCAGTCCCCCAACGACTCTCGAAGGATTGACATCATAAAAGGAATGGGCAAGTTAAACCTCTGTCTTTCTCTCCAACCAAAAAGGCTGCAGCCTACAGCTTGGCTGAACTAAAGTGACTTTTATATTTCCATCGGACAATACATTATCCCCTAGACAACGATAGAGCTATTTCTTATTGATTATTATTATACCCGCGCTTTTAGATTTAGTATTGACGACGTATATTATCGGTATGTTTGCATTGATATTATTTTTGTGTATTTTTATCAATAAATACTGTTAAAAATAGTACCATCAGACTTCAACGGACCTCTCTATCTTTGCTGGTAAGACACCCAGTTACGGGGTACGTAACAATTGGGGTTCTCGTCTCAGGATTTGACACCAAATTGGGAGGCCAGTGAATCGGGCTTGTAAGTCCAAACTTGGATCTGGTTACGCGGGTAGCCAGACGGGAAACCAGCAAAGATGGACGTGGGTGAATTTATAGAAAACCCGACTCTGGAGGCGCTAGAGGCGGCCACCAAATCAGACTTGATAAATTTGGCGAAGGGGTTAAACTTCGCAGAGGTGAGGTTGTCAATGAAAAAGCGGGAGGTGCGAAGGGCAATAACTCAGTACTATATTGGGAAGAATGTGTTTGCAGCTGAGGTATTGGAAAATATCCCTGAAAAGGTACCAGCTAGTGTTGGAGAAATTAAGGTTGGAACATGCAATTAAGTTAAAGCAGCTGAGAAGGAGAATGAAAGAGCTGAGAGAGAAAGGGAGCATGCGCTCCAGCTAAAGGAGTTAGAGGTGAAACGGGAGCAGGAAAGAGCTGAGAAACAAAGAGAGCACGAAATTCAGTTAAAACAGCTGGAAGCAGCTGAAAAAGAGAAAGGGCTGAGAAGGAGAGGGAGGCAGAGAAACAGAAGAAACATGACTTGGAGATGGAGAAGTTAAGGCAAGAGCAACGAGTTCAGGGGTCAGACCGAGAGGAGCGGTTTAATGTTAGTCGGGAGTTGAGGTTAGTACCTCCGTTCGAGGAGACGGATGTTGATAGTTATTTCTTGCTTTTTGAAAAGGTGGCAGTGAATCAGAAGTGGCTCAGAGATCAGTGGGTGGCGTTGTTACAAAGTGTGTTAAAAGGGAAGGCACAGCGGGCATATATGGCATTGTCCATGGAGGAGGAAGAGGAGGAGAGTTATGACAAAGTAAAGGCGGCCATTCTCTGGAGTTATGAGCTAGTACCTGAAGCATATAGACAAAAGTTCAGAAATTTAAAGAAAGGGTGGAATCAGACGTATACCGAGTTTGCCTATGAGAAGGGTGTGCTCTTGGACCGTTGGTGCACAGCAGAGATAGTGGAAGAGGATTATTGGCGTCTCAGGGAGTTAATTCTGATAGAGGAATTTAAAGGTTGTGTTTCGGAGGATATCCGGATGTATTTGAATGAGAAGCCAAATAAGTCCATCTCAGAATTTGCTAGGTTCGCAGATGAATATGCCCTAACCCACAAGACAAAGTTTTCCTCGAATAAAAGTTCCCAGAGAGACCGTGGGAACGATCGAGAAAGCCCGCCGGCTGAGGCAGAGGTCCCGCCGGGAGCTAGTGGTAAGGTTGAGGGGGAAAGGCAAGACGGCCAGAGATTTCTGGGCTTGATCTGTTTTAATTGTGGAAAGGCGGGGCATATTGCATCTAGGTGCTTTGCTCCGAGGAAAGAGACAGGAAAAGGGAAAGCAGCAGTCCCTATCGGATGTGCCGTGGTAATCAGTAAATCGACAAGAGAGCCCCGGGTAGACAGAGTACGAGAAGGGTCTGAGACTTGTATGTCAAACGGAACCGTGTCTGTGAGGGAGGGAGACACACCAGTTCCAGTACGGATCTGGAGAGACACGGGGGCTGAACTATCATTGATCAGCAGTAAGGTACTAGATTTTGGTCGCAAGACGGGAATGGTAGCTGTGAAAGGAATAGGCAAAGGGACGGAAAGGGACTATGCAATGGTGCCCTTGCATAGGGTCATTATGAATTGTGAGCTAGTCTCTGGACCAGTTGAAATGGGGGTGCGATCAGAATTCCCGAGAACTGACGCGGACATCCTTCTGGGTAATGATTTAGCCGGTGGTAAGGTTTGGGCAGCAATGACGCTGACAAAACAGCTGGTGGGTGTTGAGGCTCTGCCCCTAGATTCCAAGATCTATCCCGCATGCGTGGTCACTCGCAGCATGTCGAGAAAGGCAGCTGAGAAAGAGACCAGTTTAAATCTGGCCAGTATCGATTTGGCCAAGACGTTTTTAACGACCCTGTCCCACGAGGGTTTGGAGGGTGGTAAAACGAAGAGTAGTAAAGTGAAAGAGAGTAAGGGAGAGGAGGTAGATCTTCCCTTAGCGAGGAGGAAAGTTCTAGAGGCAGGAGATAAAGATGAGAAACAGATAGAGCTGCTAAAAGGTCCAGAGTTGGACATGGATGATCTGTCTGGTTTGGCAGAACTGTTTGAAGAAGTTGAAAATTCTAAAGGTGTTCCCGATAATGAAATGAGGGCAGTCCTAGATGAAAAGGGTGCCCTTACCTTGAAGAAGTCTGCTGGGTTGGCAGATGAGGTTGTTTCAGCCCGCGGGGTTGAGTTTACTCCGGAAGGGAGTTGCCCAGAGAGTAGCTGGGAGAATCAGGGGAATTTAGAATTTGGACCGGGTACGGGTATTGAAAGCCTGGAAGAGGCAAATGTCCCATTTGAGTGTGTCCAAGATGTGGATGCATGTGGTACTGAACCTAGTAATGGAGCTCAGAAAAAGTCTGAGGTATTTGATTCAGTTGAAAAGGAAGGCAGTCCTTGTGGGTCAGATAGACTTGGTTCAGTGAAGAAAGGGTTAACCTTGGTAATAGTGGGAAGTGAGAGTTCCCAGGTGTTTGTGCTTGAAGGTGTGTTAAAAGTTAATGCGGAGATCAAAAGTGGGGAGATGAATATTATTATTGAAGGAAAAGGGAAATATGTAGTTCCCAAATCGAATCAAGAAAATTTAAAGGCTGGATTGATATCAAAGGCAGCAACCAGGCTCCAGTCATTTCAATGGCGTGGTACCACAAAGCCTGCGGATCACTTACAGGTTGAGTTGGACGATGACGGGGCCCCCCACGCTATTGTTATTCCAGAGTGTGGTGTGAAAAGGCAGAATTTGAAATGCTGCTTGAACAAAGAGTTCGAACTGAAAACTAATAGCCTGAAGGGTCCTGAAGAGAAAACTAGCAACTTGCGTAAAATTAAAGAATTGGGTGGAAATTCAGAAGATGGTCTAAGTTTGGGACCCAGTGTTGATAAAATAACTCCTATGGAAGAAGCGGGCGAAAGCCTATTTCGCCAGGGTACCCAAGCTCCCCACGTGGGAACTAACCGGAAAAGAGACGAGGGTTAATGGGGACGTCATTTTTAAATAGCAAAAGCCGGTTTTACGGGATTTCGACAAAGCACGTGAATAATAAAGACAACCCCATGAAAAGCCTGAAAGCAACATAAAGATTAGTATTTGCATGAACTTTTGTAGTATACACGTAAGCTAAGATCACCACTCTTTAGTTTTTGTTTGCTGAAGGAAAGAAATAAAAATAGGTGGTTATTAAATTGAAGTCTGATGCTACAAGACTTTAGTAAGGTACAAGATGCTAAGATATTAAAGGAAGTGACACTGTAATCGTTAACTGTTTAGATGCTGAATTGAATGTATACCTGTATTACTCTGTAGAAAAATACTTTGGTGTTGTGTTAGATTCTAAAATCCTGCAAGACTCTGTATTACTCCGTTTTTACCGATGGTAAAAACGCATTGAAGAAAGGGGGTGTTACGCCCGTGGCCCCCTCCTTTTTGAGAATCGCAGGATCGCTATTGATTCGAGTCAGGAGACCCAGGAAATGAGAGAAAGACATGCAGAATCCACAAAGAGTTTGGAATGTGTCCTGGCCTCCGAAAGGCAGAACCATTGATAACGGTTATTGTCTCTCGGAGACGGGATTGTGTATTGAATACTGTACGATGCATCGAAGCCCCCAGGCAATGAACCGAGGGGGAGGGGTTGGTGGAGGGATTGCATCATCCCACCCTGATTGACATCTGAGACCCTGTGAGTCAGGATAAAAGAGGGTCTGAGGAACAGCCCCTTCAGACGCACCAGAAGAAATGCTAGAACTCCTGTAACAGCGTAACAGCGAAAGCCAGTGGAACCAGCCCACGTGCGTCCTTTTCCATTTGCCTCGGAATTGGTGGGTCTTGCCACGGAAGCACGGCTTTAGCTAACCTCGAAGGGGAAATCAGTCCCCCAATGACTCTCGAAGGATTGACATCATAAAAGGAATGGGCAAGTTAAACCTCTGTCTTTCTCTCCAACCAAAAAGGCTGCAGCCTACAGCTTGGCTGAACTAAAGTGACTTTTATATTTCCATCGGACAATACATTATCCCCTAGACAACGATAGAGCTATTTCTTATTGATTATTATTATACCCGCGCTTTTAGATTTAGTATTGATGATGTATATTATTGGTGTGTTTGCATTGATATTATTTTTGTGTATTTTTATCAATAAATACTATTAAAAATAGTACCATCAGACTTCAACAGACCTCGCTATCTTTGCTGGCAAGTGACC
Organism: Hemitrygon akajei; assembly: GCF_048418815.1. Lineage (NCBI taxonomy): Eukaryota > Metazoa > Chordata > Chondrichthyes > Myliobatiformes > Dasyatidae > Hemitrygon > Hemitrygon akajei. The sequence goes on along the minus strand of NC_133132.1, from coordinate 43,124,719 downwards.
CAGTTACGGGGTACGTAACAGTACGGTCTTTCTTTGATTCTATTCTGGATTCATTGAGTATGTCTGCAAGAAAATGAATCTCAAGGTTGTATGTGATGACATATATGTACTTTGATCTTTGCTTCATTATTTGAATCCTGTGCTGAGTTAAGTCAGGTCATCTTAGAATTTTCCCAGAGATGGAGAACAGGAGAACCTGGCAATGTGCTGGATCCTTATCCCTGGCTGGTAGTGCTAATGTCTCAGTAAATTTTGCAAGAACAGTAGAATGTACACCCTCAGCCAAGTTGCCTGCTTTTCCCAGGGATGAGGTACTACTATCCATGGATCTTATTCAAATGTGGATTTGTTTATGATATGCAAATACACCCGGTTGAACATAAGTGCACAAGCCAATTCTGTATGTAAAGCTTTAAAATGGTCAGGTTACCATAGGGTTATACTGATTGCTTTGATACCACTTAAAAGAGTAACAAACACAGAAAAAGATTCTGGGGTTATTTCACAGAGCAAAAGCTTATCGGGAACTTTAAATTTCTGGCAGGGAAAATAAGTTCCTGGAAGTGAGGACAATGAGCTCTGATTAGGGCTTAGGGGCAGGATGAGAGAATGAAAGGTGTGTAAGATGATGAGAGGCATTGATCGTGTGGATAGTCAGAGGCTTTTTCCCAGGGCTGAAATGGCTAGCATGAGAGGGCACAGTTTTAAGGTGCTTGGACGTAGGTACAGAGGAGATAACAGCAGTAAGTTGTTGTTTTTTTTTTTACGCAGAGAGTGGTGAGTGCGTGGAATGGGCTGCCGGTGACGGTGGTGGAGGTGGATACAAAAGGGTCTTTTAAGAGACTCTTGGACGGGTATGTGGAGCTCAGAAAAATAGAGGGCTATGGGTTAACCTAGGTAATTTCTCAGGTGAGGACATGTTTGGCACAGCTTTGTGGGCTGAAGGGCCTGTATTGTGCTGTATGTTTTCTATGTTCTATGTGGAGGGGTTATAGGTCAGGCCTCTGCTCTGCATTTGAAGGCCAACGATGTGGACATGGGATAATAGGTATCTGGCATCCGGCATCCATACTTCAACTCCATGCTCGAAAGGCCAGCACCTGTACAGTATGGAGGTTATTGAACATGGGGATGAAGGGCGTCCATGGTTGTCGGACTCTCCCGGGTCCGTGCGATTCCATGCAAGCGGGCGGCACGAGGGCTGGGTCAGTTGGCGCACTCAGTGTAATCGATGTCATCAGGTAGTCCAGGGGTCAATACCTGAAGGTCAATTGGAAGTCTGGATGGCCCAAGCTTGGAAGCCCAACATCCCAGAGTCCCAGAGGTCTGTCCTGGATTGGGAGGACTGTCTGTGTGTGTGGGTGTGTGAGGGAGGGGAGCTTGCTTTACAGTTGTTTTCCACGATTGTGTTGATCTGCCAATCATTATGGGTATGCTGTGTTGGTGCCGAAATGTGTGGCAGCACTTGTGGACTTGACCCAGAACATCTTTAGGTAGGTTGGTGGTTAACACAAACAACGCATTTCACTGTGTAAGTAAGTCTGAATGTTAATCCGATGCAGAAAGGACTGCAGAGTAGAATGGCACTGGGAACAATGAGCCACAGCTAACTTCTGTCCATTCATGATAATTTAATGGTGTTGATCACCAGTGAAGAGAAAATGGTGTATATGAATATCACCATCTACAGGCTCCCCGAGCTGTACACAATTCTGATCTGAATATATACTACTATTCCTTCATTTTCAATGTGACTAAATCATAGAAGGACCTCCCCCCCCCCACAAACTTCGTCAACAGAACCGTGGGAGTACCTTCACCAGAAGGAGAGCAGTGAGTCATATACGAAACAGACAGAAGAAAGTACTATTGCTAAGCAAATGGAGGCTTATGATGAATGCTGGGTTATCAGGAAGAGGGACTTAGACAAAATTTGTGGAGAAGACTATTAAAGTAATGGGGCAAAGAGGGGGTAACTGGGAGGTGGAGAATTGTACAATTCTGCAAATTCACAGGCAGTTGGATTTTTGGATAGTTGGGGCTAATTTGGGACCAAATAGATGGAAAATAGTCTGGAATACAGAGTGTGATGAGGTTACTCGGCTAATAATTAAATTGAAATCCAATTAATTATGATGCACTGAACAAAGCCTGAAGATTGGATCTCACCGAAATTTTTAAGAACCACGTAGTCAAAAATTAAGTTTTTGAGGAAGTTATCGGGAAAGTTGATGAAGCCGCGGCAGTGGATGTCGTCTATCTGGATTTGGCAAGGTCCTGCATGGGAGGTTGGTCAAGAAGGTTCATTTGCTCAGCATTCAAGATGGGGTCGTAAATTGGATTAGACATTGGGAGAAGACTGAGTAGAAGCAGGCGATTGTCTCTCTGGCTAGAAATCTGTGACTAACGGAGTGCTGGTGGGATAGGTGCTGGGTCCGTTGTTGTTTGTCATCTGAATCAATAATCTAGACAATAATATGGTTAACCAGATCAGCAAGTTTGCCGATGACCTCGGGATTGGGGGTGTAATGGACAGTGAGGAAGACTAATCAGAGTTTGCAGTGGAATCTGGACCAGCTGGAAACATGGGCGAAAAATGGCAGATGGAATTAAACATAGACAAGTGTGAGGTGTTCCACTTCGGTATGACCAGCCAGGGTAGGTTTTATACAGTGAGTGGTTGGCACTGCGGAGTGTGGTAGAACAAAGGGATCTGGGAATACAAGTCCATAATTCATTGAAAGTGGTGTCACATGTAGATAGGGTCATAAAGAAAGCTTTTGGCACATTGTCATCATAAATCAAAGTATCGAATACTGGAAATGGGATGTTACGTTGAACTTGTATAAGACATTGGTGAGGTCTAATTTGGAGTATTGTGTACTGTTGGTCACCTACCTACCGGAAAGATGTAAATAAGGTTGAAAAAGTACAGAGAAAATTTGCAAGGATGTCGCCAGTACTGAGGACCCGAGTTACAAGACTGAACTTCATTCCTTGGAACAGAGAAGATTGAGGGGACATTTTATAGAGGTATACAAAATTATGAGGGGTATAGATAGGGTAAATGCAAGCAAGCTTTTTCCACTGTGGTTGAGTGGGACCACAACTATAGGTCATGGGTTAAGGGTGAAAGGTGAGATGTTTAAGGGGAATACGATGGGGGACTTCTCCACCCCGAAGGTCACGAGTGTGTGGAATGAACTACCAGCGCAAGTCATGCATACGAGCTCGATTTCAATGTTTAAGAGAAGTTTGGACTGGTCTATGGATGGAGGGCTATGGTCCAGGTGCAGGTTGGTGGGACCAGGCAGTTTAAATGGTTCAGCACATTAGATGGGCTGAAGGGCTTGCTTCTGTGCTGTTCTTTTGGGTGACCCTATATGAGTCACATTGGCAATCATTTGCGGGTGAAATCAGAACTTTTGCACAATTGGATTGGTCATTTGGTCACAATTAGTCAACATGCCTGACCAGACAAGAATGTTATATTTGACTCTGCCCATTGAACCCCCTTCTGAATGAAACTAAGCCTGCCACATTGGGTGAAGGGCCGACTGTTCAATGACATTCACAAAAGCACGACGAGGACCATCTGCAACTTGACAGAAATTAAACGGTCGCTCTTATTAATTTTACGTTGTCATCACAAAATCTGATGGACTTAATGGTCAGGATATTTACACGGTATTTTTTTCTTGCTCTGGCGTACTTCAAGCCTTTTTATCTTACTTACCTCAATATTGTATGCTGTGATCTTTGCCTCACTGACCATCTCATACCCTGCAGTAGCTGGAGGCTGCTTCCATAAAATCATTGGAGATCATGCCAAGATGGGAGATGGCAAGCTCCACAAATCCAGGTGATCACTAGGACCCCTCCCCTTCACAATAGTTCTTCAATTGCTGGATGCCATGCTGGGAGATCCTTTTAAAGTATGTCAGCTATCCACGCTCAGCAAAATATAGTAAAAATTACTGGGAAGCTAGAGTATTGGGAAGCTTTTAAAAACCAACGCAAGGCAACAGAAAAAGCTCTAAGGAGAGAAAAGGTGAAATATGAAGGTAAGCTAACCAATAATAAAAAGAAGATACCAAAAGCTTTTCCAGGTCTTTAAAGAGTAATAGAGAGGTGAGAATGGATATCGGACTGCTGGAAAACGATGCTGGAGAGGTAGTAATGGGATAAAGGAAATGGCAAATGTACTGAATATGTAGCTTGCATCAGGCTCCGCTGTGGAAGACACTAGTAGCATGTCGAGGATATCAGGGGGCAGAGGTGGATGTAGTTGCTGTTACTAGAGAGAAGGAACCTGGGAAGCTGAAAGGTCTGAAGGTAGGTAAATCACCCGGACCAGATGGACTACAACCAAGGCTTCTGAAAGAAGTAGCTGAAAAGATTGTTGAGGCATTAGTAATGAACTTTCATGAATCACCAGAGTCTGGAATGGTTCCAGAGGATGGGAAAATTGTAAATGTCACTCCACTCTTTTAAGAAGGGAGGGAGGCAAAAAGACAGGAAGTTATAGGCCAGAAAACCCGGGTTTGAGGTTTCAGGGCACTAGAAGGCACATGATCAAATAGGTCAAAATCCACATGATTTCCTTGAAGAGAAATGTTGCCTGACAAGTCTGTTGGAATTCTTTGAGGAAGTAAAAGGCAGGATGGACAAAGGATTTTCTTGGATTTTCGAAAGGTCTTTTAAACGATGCTACACATGAGGCTGTTCACAAGGTAAGAGCCAATGGTATTACAAGAAAGATACTAGGGTGGATAGAAGATTGGCTGACTGCCAGAAGGCAAAGAGTAGGAATAAAGGGTGCCTTTTTTGGTTGTCTGCTGGTGTTCCGCGAGGGTCAGTATTGGGACCACCTCTTTTCATGTGTATGTCGAAGATTCGGATGATGGAATTTAATGGCTTTGTGGCCAAGTTTACAGACAAAACAACGATAGGTGCAGGGATAGGTAGCGTTGAAGAAGCAGAAGGAATGGGCAAAGAAGTGGCAGGTGGATTATAGTGTAGGGAAGTGTATGGTCACGCACTTTGGTAGAAGTAATAAAGGAATAAAGGTATAAAGCCATAAGACATATGAGCAGAAATAGGCCATTCAGCCCATCAATTCTGCTCCAGCATTTCATCACGGCAGGTGCTTTTCCTTCTCAACCCCATTCTCTTGCCTTCATCCCGTAACTTTTCATGCCCTGACTAAACAAGAATCTATCAACCTCAGCCTCAAGTGCTCCCAGTGATCTCACTTCCACTGCCACTTGTGGCAATGAATTCCACAAATTCACCACCCTCTGGCCAAAGAAATTCCTCCTGTTCTAAATGGACATCCCTCTATATTCTGAGGCTGCCCCGCAGGTCCTAGACTCCCCCCACAATAGAAAACACCCTCTCCACGTCCACTCTATCTAGGCCTTTCAGCATTCTATAGGTTTCAATGAGATCCCCCTCATCCTTCTAAATTCCAGTGAGTACAGGCCCAGAGCCAAACGCTCCTCATAGGGTAAGCCTTTCATTCCCAGAATCAATTTTGTGAACCTCCTTTGAACCGTCTCCAATGTCACCACATACTTTCTTAGAGAAGGGGGCCACAACTGTTCACAATGCCTCCAGCGAGGCCTCACCAGTGCCTGCAAAAGCCAGAAGGAATAAAGGCATGCACTATTTTCTAAATGGAGAGCAAATTCAGAACTCAGAGGAAATAAAGTACTTGGGAATTCTCGTGCAGATCCCCTAAAGTTTAACTTGCAGGTTGAGTGGGTGGTAAGGAAGGCAAATTACATATCGGCATTCATTTTGAGTGGATGAGAGTATAAAAGGAAGAATGTGATGCTGTTGATTTATAAGGCATTGGTCAGAGACCACACTTGGAATATTATGTGCAGTTTTGGGCCTCTTATCTAAGAAAACATGTGCTGTCCAGGAGATTCACGAGAACCATCCCAGGAAAAAAAAGAGTTAATGTACGAGGAGCATTTGATGGCTCTGGGCCTGTACTCACTGAGGATTAGAAGAACAAGGGGGGATCTTATTGAAACATCTTATTTTGAAAGGCCTAGCTAAACAGGATGTGAAGAGAATGTTTCCTTGAGTGGGAGAATCTTGGACCAGCAGGCACAGCCTCAGAGTGGAAGGACATCCCTTTAGAACAGAGTTGAGGGGGAGTTTCTTTAAGATGAGTCTGTGGAATTCACTGACATAAATGGCTGTGAAGGCCGAGTCATTGGGTATGTTTAAGGCAGAGGTTGCTAAGTTCTTGATTAGTAAGGGTGTCAAAGGTCAGATGGAGAAGCAGGAGACTGGGATTCGGAGGGATGATAAATCAGCCGTGATAGAATGGCGAAGCAGACTCAATTGGTCAAATGGCCTAATTCTGCTCCTATCCCTTCTGGTCGAGCACTTGCCAGAAAAAGTGCTTTATTTGAGGCAGGAACAATGAACGAGACAGCTTCAGTGGCCCACATAAGCAACTCCAATAATCTCTAAGGAGGTGGGGTTGAGCTGAACTGGTTCTGGTGTTCCGTGCATTTTAGCCCAATTAAGTGGGCCCAATTCAATGCCTTGGCAACAATATGGAAGGGTGGCTGTGGTGAGGGAGCAAAGTTCAGAATGAAGCTGCAGGTGCAACTAGATATTCCCCAAGCAAAATTACCCCCAAATCCTTATCCCTCCACAAATATTCCTTTTGAAAAGCAAAGCAGAACTTTCACGAGTTAAGTGAGCATTTATATTTTAATTTACACTTTTGACATATTGTGCATAAATAACATTGTAAACCAGAATGTAAACTAGAAATAAGCAAAAGCCCAAAGGCTCCAAAATACCTGTTTGCTTAGGTCAAGGAGGAAATTTAAATTAATATTTTTAAAAAAAAACAAAACAAAATCAAATCAATCCCACTGTTAACAAACTTTCCAGACAGGTTTCTGCTACATTCACTTGAACGGAGCCCACAGTCAACTTCAGTTAACTGGAGTGCCATGCAGCTGGTGCACAAAGAACCAAAACCAAAATAAAACAACACAGAAGCATTAAACAGGAATAAAGTGTATCCAGTGGTAGAGTAGTGATGCTTCGGTTTGCATTAAACCAGTCAACAACAAAAAAAAAACAATTCAAGTCCAGCTCCTTAAACTGCACCCAAACTATGTGGTCACAGCTGCAGGGACTCTGGGCCCAAAACCTCCTGTTGATAAAAACACTTTTGATTTTCACTCATAATTCATAACTTAGAGGATTTTTGACTTTTTATATTAAAAATACACAAATATTACTGCTACATTACCAGTAAACAAGAAATAATAAAATCTATCCAGTTTTGTTTCTTTATGCTCCCTGCATCACTGGACAAACAATGAGGTAGCTGTTGTTCAGCTTTGCAATCTCATCCACGATTTAGGGGAGGGAGGGAGAGAGGGAGAGAGAGGGAGGGAGAGGGAGGGAGGGAGAGGGAGGGAGGGAGAGAGGGAGAGAGAGAGGGAGAGAGAGAGGGAGAGAGAGAGGGAGAGAGAGAGGGAGAGAGGGAGGGAGAGAGGGAGGGAGAGAGGGAGGGAGAGAGGGAGGGAGAGAGGGAGGGAGAGAGGGAGGGAGAGAGAATTGTGTGGGGATAAATGGCAAAGGGAAGAGGAGAGAAAGGAGAAAGAACTAAAGAAGGGAGTGAAAAGACATGATGGGAAATGAGAAAAAAAAGGTTATGATGATTAAACAATTTTTCTTAAAAACTTCCTGCTTTGGCAATACACTATATTGCAACAGTATTTTACAAAACTATTTTCAGATATTCCAATTTAAATGTTTAAATTGCTTTCCTATTAAGATCCCATTAATTTTCTCCTTAAATTCAAAACACAGCTTAAAGTATCTACAAAGAATGGCATCAGAGAAAATAAAAATAAAGCATTTCCATATTTGATTACAATGATTAACTTGGGTCATTGTAAACATCATTTTCAGGTATTGCTTAACAAAGTCAATTGCATAATAAATTATTGACTACTTTTGCAAAAATAATTCTGCTTAAAATGATTGTCTTTAAGCTTTGCTGGGAGGCTTGCTATAGTCTAATATTTTACTAAAGATGCCCTGAGATGTATGTTGAGATGCCCTGCCACATGGGGGCAGCTCTCAAAAGAGTCAGTCAGTCTGTCCTGCAGCGTTGCAGAGGTCTATCTACATTTGGGTGGTCCAGGCAGCTTTGCTCCCCAAATTGTAAAAAGTGTCACATCTGTCTGATCTCAAGGATCAATGGGTTCAATGGTTTCTTGCTTGACTTTGATGGGCACACGAGGTAGTGGGCTACCGTGAGCCATTTTCGGGACTGGTAGGTCCAGGCTCTCGTACATGTTACACCCGGAGGAGAGGAGGTCGCTTCCCAGGTTCCTTTCGAACGTGTTCTTTAAACCGGCCTCTTCCACCTCCCTCCTGAACCTGCTGAAGATCTGTTTCTCGACGATGGACTCCAGCTCCTCGCTGTGCCCCATGTCGTCCAGTTTGTCGGCGCTGTCACTAATGTCAAACTTGTTGATCTCCTCGTTGAAGTGATGCAGGTCCTCCAGGGACCGGCCAGCGCCCGGGGCGACAGGGCAGTTTCCTTTGAGGTGAGCCTTCAGGCTGCAGTGGTGGATGTAGGTCTTGTGGCACTGGAAGCACTTGTGGGGGCGCTCCCTGGTGTGGAGGCGCTTGTGCAGCTTCAGGTGCACGAACTGGGTGAACTTGGCCGGGCACAGCTTGCACTGGTAAGGTTTCTCACCCGAATGCAGGCGCAGGTGAGTCTTCAGGTTGCTCGTGCTGCTGAATCGTTTGTGGCAAACCTGCACGGGGAGAGAAAGGAAACATGAAGGAGGCAGATCGAGCTTGTTTTAACAATCCTCCCGTTTTAAAAAAATTTCATATTTCCTCTCAGCGCTGAAGGAAGCCGTTGAATTTATGCCAGCCCAAAGCACCTCCATCTAATCTAGGCAGCAATCAGGAACTGGTGCTGGATGGCCCCTTTGAACTTTGCTCCCAATGTTAACTTCAAAACAAACTGAGGACCAGAGGACAGTGCTGCAGCAGCCAACACTGCACTCCAGTCTCGTACGGATTTTTCCCCACTTTGCTTTTATTAACTTTTCTTTTACAGAATGAACTCACAATGCTGAGTTTTAATCAGATGAGGTTATAGACGAAGGAAGCCATTTCACGATTTGCTCTGTGAAGAGGCGAGCCTTTCTGGGCTCCAATGCTGGCCCTGAGCCGAGGGTCATAACTGGGAGTCCGTGCCCTGCAGGTACTGGGGCATCGGGAGAGCTCCCCTTTGTCAGCGTAGGATCACAGGCAGATCCCTGCCACAGTAATCCTCTCTGGACAGTGAGGACTGTACCTGCACCTTTAACCAAGCTGTCCGCTGACTGTCACCATCAATGCTCACATTTTACAAACAACCACAGGCCAATTGTCCCGGTGAAACATTACTCCACATGCAGTGTTCACCTTAAGACAAAATCAGTTTCACATTCACATAAAGGGCTCATTTCTCCCCAAGGCTGATGGGTTCTGAATGATCGACAGCTTTCCGATAATTCTGAATATTGCTGATTTGTCTTTTGTTCTTGTGCACAGGCACAATACGCTGCTATGTGTTCAAGATTCAAGTGTGTTCATTATATAGGTTATACAACCTTGATACTTGTTTGCTCGCAGTTAGCCACGAGGCAAGAAACCCGAAAGGACCCAGTTAAAGAAAAAAATAAAAGTAAAAATAAAACACCAACCCTCGATGTGCAAGAGAAAGGAGAAAGGACACAAATCATGCAAACAACAACATTCCGGACCAAAATTGTGTCCTCAGATCTGAGCCCTGGAGTAGGCCCAAAGCCTCACTTATCAGTTCATCATATATTAGTGGGCACGAAGCACATTAGCCATTATTATGAGCCCATTACTGGTTAATGACACTTTGATCAGGGTCCGGGGAGACTCTGTGTGGGGCAAAAGCAGAAACCATCATCCATCAACCCTGCAGCTAAACAAAAGCTGCCAATTCTTTCTGCTGTTCTGCCAGGATTCACCTGCATTGTTGCTCGAGAGAGAGAGGACAACTCAGCGCCTTTCAACAAACATAGACCTTACAAAGCAGGAACAGTAAAAACCTCAATAACCTGAGTAGATTGTGAAACAAAATGACATTTCTGGACCTCACAGGATGTCAAAAGCTGAGAAGTACAACTCAAGAGACCAGTCAATGATCTACCGATGGTTTGATCAAAAAGTAAACCAGAAATTCCCCAAGGCGAAGTTTGCAGTTTCACATATTTAATATACAATAAGCTAAAGCAACAGGGAAAGGAGCAGAGTGATTTTTTAAAAACGTGTACGCATTTTTATGGTTTTTTTTAAAAATACATCAGTGAAAGCATTCTTCTACCTGACATTCATGTGGCTTCTCCCCAGTGTGAACCAGATAGTGCTTCTGAAGGTGTGCGAGTTGTGTGAAGCCTTTATTGCAGGTTTGACACTTAAAAGGCCGTTCCCCACTGTGTACTCTCAGGTGGACCTGGAAAAGACAGAGGCAAACCTGACTTTATAATTCCCTTCTTCTTTGATTTCACAAAATGCGCTCCGCATCTTGGGTTTGTCAGAAGCACAGAGAGCCTTCAGAAGACATGCCACCTGAGAGAGATTATTCAGATGAGGCAGGGAGACCTTATTGAATGAGAGGAGAAGGGGGAGGGAGAGGGGGGAGCAGAGAGGGAGAGACAGGTGGGGTGGGAGAGAGAGGGGTTTGGGGGGGAGGGGCGTGGTGGGAGAGAGGGCGGGAGTGGTGGGAGGGGGGGAGAAGTGGTGGGAGAGGAGGGAGGAGAGGTGGGGGGGAGAAGTGGTGGGAGAGGAGGGAGGAGAGGTGGGGGGGAGGAGTGGTGGGAGAGGGGGGAGGAGAGGTGGGGGGAGGAGTGGTGGGAGAGGGGGGAGGAGAGGTGGGGGGAGGAGAGGTGGGAGGAGAGGTGGGGGGAGGAGAGGTGGGGGGAGGAGAGGTGGGAGAGGGGGGAGGAGTGGTGAGGGAAGAGAGGGGGTGGTGGTGGGGAGAGAGAGGGGGGTGGTGGGGAGAGAGAGAGAGGGGGGGTGGTGGGGAGAGAGAGTGGGGGGTGGGGGCAGAGGGGTGGGAAGAGAGAGGCAGAAGGGTGGGGGCAGAGAGGCAGAGGGGTGGGGAGAGGGGGGTGGTGGGGAGAGAGAGTGGGGGGTGGTGGGGAGAGAGAGTGGGGGGTGGTGGGGAGAGAGTGGGGGGTGGTGGGGAGAGAGTGGGGGGTGGGGGGCAGAGAGGCAGAGGGGTGGGGAGAGAGGGGGGTGGTGGTGGGGAGAGAGGGGGGTGGTGGTGGGGAGAGAGGGGGGTGGTGGGGAGAGAGAGGGGGGGGTGGGGAGAGAGAGTGGGGGGTGGTGGGGAGAGAGTGGGGGTGGTGGGGAGAGAGAGTGGGGGGGGTGGGGAGAGAGTGGGGGGTGGGGGCAGAGGGGTGGGAAGAGAGAGGCAGAAGGGTGGGGGCAGAGAGGCAGAGGGGTGGGGAGAGAGGGGGGTGGTGGTGGGGAGAGAGGGGGGTGGTGGGGAGAGAGGGGGATGGTGGAGAGAGAGAGGGGGGTGGTGGGGAGAGAGAGTGGGGGGTGGTGGGGAGAGAGTGGGGGGGTGGGGGCAGAGGGGTGGGAAGAGTGAGGCAGAAGGGTGGGGGCAGAGAGGCAGAGGGGTGGGGAGAGAGGGGGTGGTGGTGGGGAGAGAGAGAGGGGGTGGTGGGGAGAGAGAGTGGGGGGTGGTGGGGAGAGAGAGAGGGGGGTGGTGGGGAGAGAGGGGGGTGGTGGTGGGGAGAGAGGGGGGTGGTGGTGGGGAGAGAGGGGGGTGGTGGTGGGGAGAGGGGGGTGGTGGTGGGGAGAGGGGGGTGGTGGGGAGAGAGAGAGGGGGGTGGTGGGGAGAGAGAGTGGGGGGGGTGGGGAGAGAGAGAGGGGGGTGGTGGGGAGAGAGTGGGGGGTGGGGGCAGAGAGGCAGAGGGGTGGGGGCAGAGAGGTAGAGAGGTGGGGAGAGAGAGGGGGAAGGGGGAGGGGGTAGAGAATATAAAGAGAGAAAGGAAATGAGCTGAATTTATTTAATGTCATTCAGAATGCCCAGAAAAACTTGCCGCCAGCATTTGAAGTTGTCAAGTGGTACGCAGCAATCCCCCTCATACACCAATGTGCTAACAATCAGCTCACTGCTCTTGTGATGTCTACAAGGGCCTCTTACTTCCTGGGGCAAGACGTCGACCCTTTTGACTTCTCCCTCTCCGCTCAGCCCCTCATTGACAGAATTATTCCTTCGGAGAAGGCTTTTCACTGACCTTAAGGTTCGATAGCTGTCCAAAGGTCTTGTAGCAGACGTTACACTCGTACTTTATCTTCCCATTCTGCTTCTTTAGAGGGTATGGAAGTGTTTTGTAACCGGTGAGGTTTCGCTTTGGTTTGATGAGATTCATGGCTTCTTCGCTGCTGCTGCTGCTGCTGACCAGGCCAGCTGAGGTAGGTTTGGGTTGCAGTAGATGCTCCGAGTGCGATGCAGCCGTTCCTGCCGTCGGGGAGCTGCTGCCGGGGCTGCTGGGCCGACCTTTCAGGCTGGCAGCGGGGCCTGCGATGGAGAAGGCGCTGTTCCGCGCAGGGATCAGGAAGTCCTTAGGCCGCTCCGGGAGCAGCAGCCTCCGGCCTGCTTCGGGTGGCAGCGGACCGGGCAGAACCGACGGGCCAAAGAGGTGCTGGGAGAGGCCGCCGTTTCCCAGGAGGCTGCCGTACAACGGGTACACTCTGGGTAAGAGGCTGAAGTTGCTCATGCCGTTTATGCCCCCCAGGCCAGCGAAGGTATTCAGCCCGTTGCAACCGACTTGGTAATGAGGTAACATGAGTCGGGAGTACTGGCTATTAACGGGGTTGTAGGGGTGGATGAAAGGCAGGTGTCCAGGAGGGGGGTAGGCCGGGAGAGAGCCCAACCCTTCCCGGTTGTACGGCCCAGTCAGGTATGGAAAAGCTTGCTTGTGTTCCTCTGTTGAGGGTATTAAGGGGGAGATGTGAGATTCTGGGCTGCTGTGTGGTGTTAAGCTCTTGAAACTCTGGTCTGGGCTACTTCGAGATGAAGGACTGGAGATGACGGAAGACTGCAGGGGAGAGTGCTTGACGTAACTTTGCGTCTCAATCCCATAGACCGAAGTGGGCTTCACGTATTCTTCCGGAACGTGAGGCCTAACGGGGTACAGGACACGAGGCAAGAAGGTTCGTTCCAGACTGTGTTTTTTGCTGATATCCTCCATTTCTTTTCCTGGAGCGATCAATGGTTGGGCTGTCGTTACCCTGTGATTCTCCTTCACGGCATTTTCCTCACTATCGAGGATTCTGTGTGTCCCGTTGCCTGGCTTTGTAATACCATTCTCTTCAGTTACATATCTTTGTTCTGCAGATAGAGGAGAAAGGTTGCATTAGGAAACAAATCGTACGAGAAAGATGAACTCTTGATCTCTCACTCTAACACATTCTGGCCCTTGTACCTTATTTGCCTATCTGCAGTGCACGTTCTCTGCGAGTGTAACTCTAATCGTGCATTCTCTTATTGTGATTGGTATTTCAAATGATCCGTCTGGATGACAGGTCAAACTAACGCTTTTCATTGCTTCTTGTTCAACGATTGCCAAGTCACTGAAGTACGTTGCTCGGCATTTCCCTGCAGCTTTTATTTCACAGACATCCTGCCTTCGTCCATGATGAAGCTTTAACGGGAGCAACATGTTGGTACAACCCATGCCAGACCACAAGATTTTGTGGTTGGAGAATGAAGACCGGCGACTATTCTGACGGCAACACACAAAACGCTGGAGGTACTCAGCAGGCCAGGCAGCATCTATGGGGGGGGGGGGGGGGGGGGGAAGAAAAGAGCACAGTCGACATCCGGGCCGAGACCTGTCAGCAGGACCAAGTCCTGCCGAAGGGTCTCGGCCCGAAATGTCGACTGTACTCTTTTCCGAGTTCCTGCAGCATTTTGAGTGTGTTACTCGGATTTCCAGCACCTGCACCTCTTCCCTTTGTGATTCTTATGGGGCAACCCTGCTGGGTGAATGCTGCGTCCACAGTGGTCTTCACGGAGGATGGCTTCAGACGGGACCAAGATAACAACCACAAGCCTCTAACCCCCATAATAGCCGAGGCTAATTTTAACAAAAGCTCTGCCCAGTTTGCAGAGTACTTCTGCATTGCTTGTTACTGGCTTAACAGCCACGCTATTTACCACATTGTTAGACAATGACTTGCCAATATCCTGCTGACTGCAGCTCATTTCCTACAGTAATTTTCTTCTAAACCATAACCATAATGAAAAGCAAATATCTTTTTTATGTTTGTTAATGGAGATATTCTTTGTGGAAATTAATGTTTTAATATCCCTGCTGATTTTCACTCAATCACCGACATATTGTTACTATTAACATGGTCAACTACATACCAAACTGGAGAGCTATGTGTTTAGGCCATCAATGACATAATATAGGTTACAGGGGGGAGAAACAAGATACTGACATTTATGTAACTGTAACTTAATATCCCAACTCATTCTTAATATTCAAAAAGATAAGCTTGCTAACACAATTGATGCTCTCTCAGCTGAATCCAAGAGTTTGCATGAAAAGCAGGGAAACCATTCTTATTTTGTTTAATTTCTTAATCGCATCACTAAGATAGCTAATGGAGTCATTTTCATATAGTTATTAATGGGAGCTTGCTGTGCACAATTTGGCTGACACATTTTGTGTGGCAAGGAGTAGGGAAGTGCAGTGGCCCTTTGAGATAACTTGAGATCTTGAAAGCTACAATAGAAGTGATTCTTTTTCTTTTACTACGAACAAAGAGGGTTGGTTGTGCAGACGTAAAGCTCATTTGGACAGAAGCGTGGATGAAAAGTTCCTGAGGAATCCTACGGCTTGTATATAACATCATCAAATCTGAAGCAAGGAAGTAACATTGATATTGTCTAAAAATCCCCTTTGGACAATAACTGGGATGACCAAGCTTTTTGGGGGGGTGGGGGAGAACAGCTATGCAAAAGACCCGACGAAAATTCAGTAAAATGACACAAGCTTCAAGACATTATAAGAAAACCTTTACAAACTGACTTCTTTCTACGAAACGAGGAACTGTGGACCACAAGGGGGGGGGCCAGTGGTTCTGGGGATCAGGTCAACAATTGCATCATCATAACCTGAATGGAAGTGCAAGGCTTTGTTACCAGTGACCTCTTTGCGAACCCCCTAGTCCTTTTTCTTACGTTCTCAGTGTTAAAGAAGACCTAATATAGATGTAACAGTCTGAAAGGTTCCAACGCTCTCATCACTTTGGAATGTGACATCCCCTTAGTGAGACCTTTGGCTGCACTCTCACGTCTGGTCTGCTGTCTGCTTGGACTCCTGGCACACGGGGCATTTTCACTGTGCTCGGGGGGGTGCCTACTGCCTTGTTCCCGTGCCCAGCGGCAGCCAGAGTCTATTGTTTGTGTCTGGCATTCTTAGGGAAGAGTGCCCACAAGGCCCGGTGCCCTGCAGAGCCTGCCTCACTGCCTTCACTGAGTGCGATCCCACCCTAGATTATATCATCACTGTGCTCTCTCTGACATAACTTTGGCCAATTTCACTACTCGGGGATCCAGATGGGTATAAATAGCACATCAAACAAAGGGGTGAAATCAGCTTCCAAAGCATGTTATTCTCGATGAATTCATTTACTCTGGAGCCACCAACGTAGCAGCCACAACACGTACAGAATCCACGTACATAAACCACTCGGGGAAATGGCGACTTATTGTTGTTATCTTTGCTTTGGAGAGAGCTCCAGGCCTTTAAATATTGCCACACACTTCTCAATGCCTGAGGTGCCTCTGTCAAGAAGCTGGATGGGGTTTTAAAGAACAGCAACTCTAAACACACAGCACTCTTTCCGCATACCAACAATAGGATGAACTCTGGGTATGCAGTTTAAAATCCTAAAATATGATTTGTGAGCCCACAGCCTAATGACTTTACAAGGAGGAGTGCAAAGCTGACAGGAAGACCCATGGTTCAGTCCTTTCTCGCAGACTGAAGACCATACGGGCTGCTGTAGTGCCCAATACAGGCAATACTTCTGAGCAAATTAATAACCGATTGCTCAGAGAATTAGCCTCAATTACAGCATCGACACATTTTGGACTGAGAGGAGGAGAGGGTGGATTCTCCGTCACAGAAGGCTGTGGAGACCTTGTTGCTAAGTATACTTAAGAAGGAAAACTGTGTACAGTTCTGGTCACCGGATTACAGGAAAGATGTCAACAAAATAGAGAGAGTACAGAGAAGATTTACTAGAATGTTACCTGGGTTTCAGCACCTAAGTTACAGGGAAAGGCTGGACAAGTTAGGACTTTATTCTTTGGAGCGTAGAAGGTTGAGGGGGGACTTGATAGAGGTATTTAAAATAATGAGGGGGATAGATAGAGTTGACGTGGATAGGCTTTTTCCATTGAGAGTAGGGGAGATTCAAACAAGAGGACGTGATTTGAGAGTTAGGGGGCAAAAGTTTAAGGGTAACACGAGGGGGAATTTCTTTACTCAGAGTGGTAGCTGTGTGGAATGAGCTTCCAGTAGAAGTGGTAGAGGCAGGTTCGGTATTGTCATTTAAAGTAAAATTGGATAGGTATATGGACAGGAAAGGAATGGAGGGTTATGGGCTGCGTGCGGGCCAGTGGGACTAGGTGAGTGTAAGCGTCGGCACAGACTAGAAGGGCCGAGATGGCCTGTTTCCGTACTGTGTTATAGACAATAGACAGTAGGTGCAGGAGTAGGCCATTCGGCCCTTCTAGCCAGCACTGCCATTCACAGTGATCATGGCTGATCATACACAATCAGTATCCTGTTCCTGCCCTCTCCCCATATCCCTTGACCCCGCTATCT
This sequence comes from Hemitrygon akajei, assembly GCF_048418815.1. Classification (NCBI taxonomy): domain Eukaryota; kingdom Metazoa; phylum Chordata; class Chondrichthyes; order Myliobatiformes; family Dasyatidae; genus Hemitrygon; species Hemitrygon akajei. The sequence goes on along the minus strand of NC_133132.1, from coordinate 43,107,770 downwards.
ATAAGAGCTCTATCTAACTCTCTCTTGAATGCATCCAGAGACTTGGCCTCCACTGCCTTCTGGGGCAGAGCATTCCACATATCCACCACTCTCTGGGTGAAAAAGTTTTTCTGTTATATGGTTATATGGAAACAGATAGATTTCTGGACACAAAAGGCATCAAACAGAATGGGTGAAGAGAGCAGGAATATGGTAAAGAGATAGAGACATCAGACACAATTGTACTCAGTAACAGAGCAAGGCCTCAAGCACTGACTTACCTATATTTCTAGACATTTCCCTGTGTCTCTACATTCTGATACCCTGGGTAGCTCAGCTGCTTAGAGAAAGGAAGAAATTATCTCCTACTTGACTCCATCTCCAAGATGTCTCAAAGCACTCTAAAATCAATTAATACTTTGTTGTGTAGTCAAGAGGCGCACTCCCACAAACCCTTATACTGTCGGACAGGACTACTGCCCAGTTACTGCGTGTTCACTAATCAGTCTATCCAAGTTAGCTTCTCGCAATAATTTTTTTTTGGCAAGAGGGGGAGGGGCGGGCAAGAATTCCGACATTGAGATCAAACGAGCAGCTCATTTTCGGCCGTGTTTTCTTTCTGCACACTGTTTACTGCCTTTCCACTCCACTTCCATCAATAGCGGGCCTGTCACAATCACCTGTTTAAGTAAGGATGCATGTCCCAGCTGCCATTTAACTTGACATCCCAGAGCTGTCAGACAAAGTGCTTTTGGAAGCTGGGGATGAGTGTGCTGAAGTTTCAGGCACAGTGATGGATGACTGCTGCACACTAGCAATCAATGCCTCTCTGCTCTGGCAGGGCTAAACAAACAGAGTTGAGTGGACACTGTAGGCAAGGTGCTGATAGTAAGCACAGATAGCATGAGCCGGCTTCCTCGGGCCAGTACACAAAAATAAACAGAAGGTTATCAGGGAGATACCTATCTCTCAAATAGGGCTTGGCAGGCAGGAAGTTCGAGTAGTCACTGAACTTTTCTTAGTCAATGTACCGGAAGGCGATCTGTCAGTGAACAGCGCAGCAGCCCAGCTGAAGGACGGCCGAGGAGAGCAGTGTTAAAAAATAGAGCTGCCCGCAGCGCGGGGTTGAGAGGATTCGTGGCGTGCTTTCCTTGTCATTCTCGTTCTGCTGAAGCGGCACGCAAGTTGGCGCCAATGTCCGTACAAAGTGCAGGACTTCGTTTCAACAGGCAGTTCAATTAAGTGAGGATTTGATAAACACCGTGAAGAGTTAAAAGTCTCTACTTGCTCCTTCAAAGAGGAGGCAGAGAATCACAACAGTACTATTGCTAGATAAATGCTGCCTTGGAATAGCAGCTTGCAGCCCCTGAGAGCAACCATTGAACTGGCAGTGGGTATTCTAAGTGAGTCTTCCATTTCACATCATCATTTCTAACCAAGCAAAGCCTTTTGGGAGGATCATTCTGAACACATCACCCACGATCACTGTGGTTCAGCTGCTCCAAACTCTCACCTCACACTCCTAGTCTCTGCCTCTGTCAGATCCATTCAGAGACCCACACTCCAGCCTCCCCTCCCTATCCTGAAAAGGTCCCCCTCTCCCACGTCTACTTGAGTTCACACAATCTCCCCTCCCCATCTTGAAAAGGCCCACGCTTCCCCCCCCACGTCTGCTTGAGTTCACCGAATCTTCCCTCCCTATTCACTGAAAAGACTCACTCTCCCCCCTCCCATGTCTACTTGAGTTCACACAATCTCCCCTCCCCATCTTGAAAAGGCCCACGCTTCCCCCCCCCACGTCTACTTGTGTTCACTCACTCTGCCCACTGCCGAGCCTCACACTCACCCTCCCCCCTCCTGTCCACTCGGAAGTCGCACACTCCACATCACCTCTTCCTTATCCCCCTCCCATTCCAAATCCAATATTCCCCACGGCTCTCCCCTTTCCATTTCTGTTCCAAGTCTCCAAAAGGCCCTCCACGAGCCATTTCAAAGTCCCATTCTCCACGTTCCCCTCCCCATCCACCTCAAAGCTCCTATTTCCCTCTCCTACTTATCTCTATTCGGAGACACCGACCCCCCCCCCCCACAAATCACTCCACACTCCTTTATTGTCTTCTCAGAGGAGGAGGCAGGCAGACAGCAGTGCAAGACAAGCGCACACATTAAAGATCACGGCATCTACGGGAAATACCATCTGGCTTGAAAGATACAATGCGCGTCAGGGTGGAATGCCTCTCGCCAAGGGAAGCAGGACTGTGCCCACATTGCACCGTATCTCTTAAGTCTGCTGAATCACTTTTGATATTAAATTAAGGAACGCTGGGGTGGGCCCCACACTTAGTTCTGAAGAGAGTTAAAAAGCAGATAGTCTGAACTTCGGCAACCACAGGAGACAAGATGCCAGACGAGCAGATTACTCCAGCTTGACTAGCAACCACTGCGTGGTGCAGTAATAAAAGGGCAAGTTCACGGGACATCTGCAATCCTGCTTTCTCTAGTTAAAAACTGGGTCTCTCAAGGGTTTTTACACTCCTGATAGATGACCCTCCAACCCAGCCAGCTGCAAGAGCTGCATTGAAAAGTGCTATTATCACATAATTGACTCCCAAACTGGGTTAAATCGTCGTCTGCCGGTTGGCGTAGCTCTGAGAGCCAGAAGGGCCTGTATCTCAATAAATAAGTACTTCCAAAGTCTCACTTTTAGAAACTATGGCGTGTTGCTCTCAGTCAGAACTAGCCCGCAAGACGTTGACCAATCTCTCACATTTCCTGGCAAAGTGAGCGCAAAATCAGAAGCCTTGCTTGGCAGGGGTGTGAGTACATGGTGGGGGGGTGGAAGAATCGAACATTACTAACGTCTCTCCAATGGGCTACCTTCAAAATCCCTTATTAGTGTTAACATAGCCATTGTATTTCTGTTCCGCACATCTGGTCCCACTGATTTCAATGGGACTGAATGCTGAGGTGTGAATAATAGGGAAATATTTGGCAGCCAACGCTCTCCCTTCCTCTTAAAGCAATGAACAGAGACAGATTTCACTCCGTATTGTGTTTCCCTCTTTTCCTCGCAACCACAACTTCAGGCAACATGTCTAGCAGTTGCTGCGCTGAGAAGAAAAGTCGCTTCTGTTTATGTTCAGCTTTTATTCTCTAGTTTACCAATAATTTCCACTTTACAGGTGGCCAGATTGGGACTGATCTGCACCTTGACAGACTCTTGTATTCTTTAGAACAAATCAGTTAGCGATACTGGAATTAGTTGCTGGCTTAAACAGATTTAGAAACTCCCAGCGCAGTAGATAATATTCCAAATAAAGGGAAATAATTTCAATTAATTAGAGTGCATTTGAACTTTTGTGCTAAGACCTGGTAATCACCAGGTTGTGAATGTGACTTAAATGTTCTAAGCTTTTAAAATAGCTTCCTTAACTCAGTTTGTTTATTTATCCTCAAAAAAGCAAAGTTACAACTCTCGCTAATCAATCTATAACAACCAGCTTTTACTGAAAGGGGCAATGAAGTGGAGAACTAAAATCGGACAATGTTCCGAAAATAAAAAAAGGCACCAAACTCTCGTAAAACTAAAAACCTCCCAGACGTGGTTACTTACAGACTGGGAGGTTGCTCTTCGATTAAAAACCGGATCAACGCTTTCAGATTAAAAAACACTTGAAAGACTTCCTATTTCTTATATTGACAATCATAGTGCTTTAAAGTGCTTTGAGCATGAGGTGGTATTTATAAAGCAACTCACCGATACACATTGCAATCTTCTGGATGGGTTTAACAAATAGTTTACAATAAATAAGCATTTAATGAAATGGTTCTGCATCCAACCATTACTCTCTGAAAATAGATCAATAGAATAGAAAATAGATCGGGCGGCACGGTAGTGTAGTGGTTAGCACAACGCTTTACAGTACCAGTGACCCAGGTTCAATTCCCACCGCTGCCTATAAGGCATGTGGATTTTCTTCGGGTGCTCCAGTTTCCTGCCACAGTCCAAAGACGTACAGGTGTTACGTTAATTGTTCATTGTAAATTGTACCTGGATTAGGTTTGGGTTAAATCGGGGGGGGGTTGCTGAGCAACGAGGCTCAAAGGGCTGGAAGAATCTATTCCGTGCTGTATCTCAGTACGTCAACAGAAAAACAAAATATCCTCCTCCTTCCACAATTTCTTCCCAGCTGCTTTGGCCAACAGATCTCACCCTCTCTTTGGTCCATTGTTAATTCTCTTCTTTTGCATTAATGGTGATTGATCAGTCAACTGAAACATCCTCACCAATAAAATTCCAGCTAAAACATTTCCACCTCCTCTTGATCTTAGACGCAAGACTGTCCACCATCTTAAGCCAAGTTCTCATAGTTTAGCTCAGGATCAGTTTTATTTCAGCTATTTTCTCCTGCCTTCTGTTACATTATTTCAGTTATTTCCTATATCCTATTGATAAATGCAAGCTGTTCTCCTATTGGTTGAAATTGGAGAACCCTTTAAGAAGCTCATCGGTGTTAGAATGAGCAGTGATCTTATTCAAATATACAAGATCTCAAACTAGCCTGAAAGGGTAGGTGTTAGATGTTTCCACTAATTGGAGAATTTCGTACAAATGGACGTAGTTTAAAAACACAAGAGATTCTGCAGATGCTGGAAATCCAGAGCAATGACTCAGAAAATGCTGGAGGAACTCAGTGGGAAAGGTGGCATCCATGGAGGAAAATGAATAGTCAATGTTTTCAACAGACCATTCATTCCCCTCCATGGGCGCTACCCAACTCACTGATTTCCTCGGGCATTTTGTGCCTGTTGATGCAGATTTCCAGCATCTGCAGAATCTCTTGTGACTCTCAAAAAACAGAGTACTTATTGAGTGGAACGCAGTAAGAGAATATTCCTCAAGGTTCTTAAAGGGGCAGCAATTTCTGTCTCCATTAATGATTCTCCCTTACTGTTGTGTCGGTCTCCTGGGCCGGGCTGCCATTTCCCCTGCAGTTCCTCGATCTTAGGTAGGTTGATGCACTCTGGAGTTGAGGAATAAAAAGGATTTGGAGTAAGCTTTCGGAAAAGCAGTATCTACCGCCACACATAGTCTAGAGCTTATAAATTATAAAATTATAATATCCCATTTTGTGAATTTAATAATTGCTACATATGGTGCTTGAAACTATGCCCCCCATCAACCAAAGGCTCCCATTGGTTGGAATGTTGCCATGGAAAACAGACTCCATATCTTAAGGTCACAGCAACCTAAAACAACCCTTGGAAGGTGAGGTCCAAAAGAACGAGCGAGACCTTGGGACTCTATGGTGTGGTGAGATCTCAGCCAGGACAAATGATTGCATGCATTAGGGTTGCATCCATTGCTGTGTGGACAGACGGGAAGGGAAGCATGAAGGGAGTAGGAAGCAAAAGGAGGGCAGAGGGAAGGAACGGTTGGATGGGGAGGGATAGGAGAGTGGAGAAGGTGAGGTGGCACAATGTTTTACAGTACAGGCACCCAGGCTCATTTCCCACAACTGCCCCTCTCCCCGTATGGGTTTCCCGGTATGAGTGTCCCGGTTTCCTCCCACAGTCCAAAGATATCCCAGTCGGTAGGTTAGTTGCTCATTGTAAATTTCCCCCATGATATGGCTAGGATTGAATCAAGGGATCGCTCAGCGGCATGGCTCGAAGGGCAGGAAGGGCCTATTCCACGCAGTAACTCAATTTTTAAAAAAAATTAAAAGGTGGGAACGATTGGCAGGAATGAGTGACTGGGAGGAATGAGGGTGGAGGGGAAAGAGACTGCAGCTCCTGCTTGCCTCTGACAGATCTATTGTTGGGCAGCATCCACTCCCCTCAGTGAATAATCTCACCTCAGCACAAACTGAACAGGAATCATGAAGTGACAGATTGTAAACTCTCAATAATATCACTCTGCAACCATTTCCAGATACCTTCTGAAGCTAATCTTTCCTTGGATTACTTTTTACCTTAACCTCGTCATCAGGGTGGACTATGATTGTGCTAGTGTACAAAAGAATCCCTACGCCCTCCCATGTGATACCCACGACATCTTCAGGGAGCAGTGTCTCAGAAAAGCAGCATCCATTATTAAGGACCTCCAGCACCCAGGACATGTCCTTTTCTCACTGTTACCATCAGGTAGGAGGTACAGAAGCCTGAAGGCACACACTCAGCGATTCAGGAACAGCTTCTTCCCCTCTGCCATCCGATTCTTAAATGGACATAAAACCCGTAAACTCTACCTCACTTTTTAAATATATATTATTTCTGTTTTTGCATGATTTTTAATCTGTTCATTATACATATACTGTAATTTTACATATTTATTTACTTTTATGTTTCTTCTATATCACGTATTGCATGGAACTGCTGCTGCCGGAGAAGATAAACCCGATTCTGATATATTCAGATGCGTCATGCCTTCGCTCAAAAGGAAAAAAAAAGACCAAATGCAAATAATTCAGCCTTTTACAGGAAGCTGCACATGCAATCATTACTTGAATGGACGAGACTCCATTATGACGATGTGCTTTTGGCATACGCTGCCTCACACCATTTCAAGCTGCGGGCTATTTGCTCTCAAACCTTTGTGGGGGGGGTGGGTGTTGAGTGGCTTGGAGGTACATGGGGGACTCTCTCATCAGACCGCATGCTGAAGCTCCCTTGCTAAAGGCACTACGTGACCCTGGGGCCCCCCGCTGCCAGCAGATCCCAACTGGCGGGGTACTGGGCGGACGCACGCGGCACTGGGGCTGCGGGCGGGGGGGCGCCGCCGGGGCAAAGTGGCAGTCCGCCCTCAGGTCCCCGGACCTGGGGCTGTGCCTGACGAGTTGCCAGCTATTCCTGGTGAGATTTGGAGCTCCCAGCCACACGCGAAAATACTCTGCTTGGGAATACGGGATAAAGACAGCGAAGTGAACAAGGCTGGGCTGGGCAGGAGAGGGAATGAGAAAATCCCTGTCATTTTTAAATATCTAGAATCTTTGGCTTGGGCAGAAGCAGACTTGAATAAGATACCCACTCTGCTGGAATAATCTCCAGTCGTTATTTACACATACCTAGAGCGTACACATTGAGAGAGGCTACCCTGAGGGGGGGGTGGGGGCATTAAGATATTACGGGTATTTGAGGGACCATAATTCCCGCAACGGACACTACTTTATGGAGGAAAGCAGCAGCCTGGGAACTTTTAAACAAAGAAAAACGAACTGCAACATATTTCACTAGCCAAAGGCTCTCCTGAGAGTGGAGGTGAGGAGTACTTTACAACACAACTGTATAAGCACTGCATTTTTTCAGCAATTTTTTTCCTCAGGAAGACAGTCACATCACAGGAGAGCATATATTACCTGGCTCTTTTTATTATGCAGCCATTAAAGGTTCAGTCCTGCTGTGTGGAGCTGGAATAATAATAGTTTCTCTTTCCTGAGGGATATCACTAAAAACCCGGCAGCCTTCCTGTTTGTTCTTTTATTGGTAATATTCCATTTTTTTAAAAAAACAGATTTAAGAAGATCACAGCAGGCCCCTGTGGGAACTTAGCTTCCAGTTTACTGTGCTAGGTGCTGGTGCCTGTATTAATTGTAGCAGCTTTACCACTGTTATGTAGTGAGAACTGCTGGGGACAGACAGGCCCGCCTGCATTTGGCTTGGACTTGGAAAACAAACGTCAAAATACCCTTTCTACACAAAGGGTCACAAATACAAAAGGACCTGCCTGTGCTTTGTATAAAGAGAACCGACTCTCCTGATATTAACACAATAGATTCTGCAGATGCTGGAAATCTTCAGCAACACACACAAGATGCTGGGGGAACTCGGCAGGCCAGGCAGCATCGATGGAGGGGAACAGGCTGTCAAACGTTTTCGGCTGAGAAGGGCCTCGGCCCAAAGCGTCTCCTAACATCAACTTGGAAGACGATACATAGGAACAGAATTAGGCCATTTGGCCCATCGAGTCCACTCCACCATTTCATGCCTGTTCCATTTTCCCTCTCAGCCCTAATCACCTGATTTCTCCCATAATCCCTCACACCCTGACCAATCAAGAATCCACTGTATTATCCTCTGCCTTAAATAAAGACTTGGGCTCCCGGCTGCCCGCGGCAACGAATTTCACAGGTTCACCACTGTAGAGGTGATAGAATAATTAGCTCCTACTCCAAAGCTATCCAAGCCTCACTGACCTCTATGCTCAACTATTCCAATGCGTTCTGTTCTAACTGCCCGCAAACCTGTAATTCCAAGGTGCCTCAAATATCCTGCTTCGCCATGTTTGCTGAGCCGCTGTAGCTCCTGCTTTCGCATCGTCCCTCTTTTTAATCACTTCTCCTACCCTGCCCTACCTCCGCGAGCTCCTACAGACCTCACTGCTCATGCCGCAGTGCCGAGCGTTTCCCTAATGCTTGTGGTGGGGATGTGCTGCGGACATTGCAGTGACCGTGCGGACAAAGAAATCCCACTCAAAAGCACCCTTCACTGTGGGGCTCAACTCAGTGCACTTACTTAGCTTAATCATCATCAGATCATCGGAGCCTGGGTAGTGAAGTCGCTCTGCAAACTCGCTGCTGTACCACACCAGCAGCTCTTCGTTAGCCAGGATGGGCTTCACTGTGTAGAAGTAGATGTCCATGCCGTTCTGACAGGCCGCTAGGCACTGCTCTTGCTTCGAGCGCGTCGGATTCACGTATCGCATCCAGTTACTTTTGCTCTCGTCGAAGCCGTCGACAAAGTGATGCAGATCACCGTTTGAGTACACCTGCGGCGGACGCGGAGGAAGAGAGAGAGAGAGAGAGTGAGAGAGAGACATCACAGTTAAATGCGCAAAACTCAAACTTTCCGAACCTGTGACTCTTCCCGCGTGCTCGGTTGAAACAAGCGAGCCCTTGGAGCCCGAGTGGATCCCACCTCGTCTACAGGACAGTTACCTTCTCCATCTCTTCACTCCAGCTGTGGCGTATTCATAAAACTAAGATTTGAAGCTCTGCACTCTTCCATCTGTCACTCAACCAACACTACGCTAACAGGCATGGGGTGGGGAACTGGCTCAGACAGGTGGATGCAATAATCACTGCTCCGTTTCGAGCTCTGCCTTTAAATGTTCGCTCTGTGTTGAGTCACTTAGGGGCCTGACGTCAAAGGCTACTCAAACTGAATCTGTAGCCTCTGTTTTCCTGCCGCCCCCTCCCCAAGTCCTACTACTCTGCAAAAACGCTGGTGCAGAGCACTTGCCTTTAGAGCTGAGCTCCAGTGACCGACCCAGAGGGGGACGGGCCGCAGCGGATCACCTACCACGACAAGGTCAGCAGCTGTTTGGAATCGGATCAAAGTCTTGACCTTAGCAGCACGCGTTTGCACACTGTGATTACACCGAGCTTCACCACTGCAAACTGTATCCCTCTCACTTATTCAAGTTTATCTTTATTCTAAACACATGGTGCTTCCTGTCAGGATGGGGGGGTGGGGTGGTGGTGGCGGAGGGGGTGAATTCAGCAGTACCGAGTGTGGGTTCCTCCGTGCGACCCGTCTTACACCGTGGCGTGAGCTCGTTATGAGAAACTGGAACAGCAAGAGGAGTGCGGAGTGTTTTGTGAACAAACAGCTTTTCGAGGTTTTGTTTGGTGTGAGCAGCTTTCTCAAATGTTAGGTGTGTTTGAAATTGGTTAATCTCTACACAATTTTCCACTGAACTGCTCACTGTCAGTTTTTCAGAAATGTAATTGAGACATAGGCTCCGATGTCGTCGGCGTCTCTGTATCTGAAGCCTCATTTCCACAGCGTGGTGACGCAGGAAGGAGATAGAGAGAGAAAAAATAAAATCCCACTGACATCTTCTGACTGAACTTTTTTCTGGTAATCTGTAATGTATTTTGCAATTCTGGCCAACACAGAGTCACACGTATTGCTATTTTAGAATTAAGGCCAAACCTCAGGTTATAAATGACTAAATATAAAAAAGTCATAACTGAACCGAAGCTATAATCTAAGCAGCTTGAATGAACCTCAACTGTTGACTTTGCTTAAGTCACACAATACGGTCTCATACTACCTTTATAATGTATGTCTTTGAAAAGAGTAACAACTATTCTTTGTTGTAATCATTTATCAACAGTGTGACTCTGCTGAACTCGATCAAAACCTGGAGGCTTCTGTCATCCCCTCAAATTTACCTCAAGTCAAGGCAGTATCATTACATTGAAAGCTGACTAATAAATCCTAGAAACTCTCATGCCAGAACCACACCCACCCCAACCCATTACTTAATGGGAAGTATGAAGACATTAAAATGGAAACAAATTGTTTGACCCATTTACTAATTCTGGACGTATCCTACACACCTCATAGCTTTGTGTGAAATGAAGTGCTTTCTATTGGTTTGTTCGAAACCTCTGACATTTTGAGATACTGCACGGAATAACACTTCCAGATCTTCAAGCCGTGGCACCCAGCATCCCAACCCACCTTAATCATGGGACAATTCACAATGACCAATTAGCCTACCAACTCGCACGCCCTCGGACTGTGGGAGGAAACCAGAGCACCCGGAGGAAACCCACGCGGTCACAGGGAGAAGGTGTCAACTCCTTACAGGCAGCGGTGGGAATTGAACCCGGGTCGCTGGTACTGCAAGGCATTGTTCTAACCGCTGCGCTACTGCGTCGGGCCAATAACTAGAGAGCACTGACTGAAGCTGTTTCATAGAAGGATCAGAGGGAAAGTTTCAACTGATAAATGGTGGTAGTCCTGAATGCAGTGCTCGCGATAGAGGCAGAAACTGTCACCACATTCCCAATGTACCAGGATGAACCATTGCCGGCAGAAAGGCAGGATGACGAACTTTTGCATGTGACACGAGTTGAATGGCTTCCTTATGTTCGGTGACTGTCTGTGACTATCAAGGTACTCCATCTCAGTAGCTTTTAGACAGGGTTACAATTAAATCTTTCCTGCTACATGCTCTAATGCTTGCCATATAACTGCCTAAACTCCACTGAATCTTATGCCAGGGGCGTACTGGATGAAACGAACTGGTGCTCGTAACAGGTTGTGATTTACTGGAGGAGGGGAAGGAGCTGGAAATAAATAAAGCTCAGATGTTTTTACATGGAAGTTGTCTTTTTCTTTAGTCAGTTATGGTTATTGCAAAAGTGGGGTTTCCCAGTTCCAACAAGGAAAACAATTAATCTGTCAACAATTCCCAGATGGAGAAAGAACTTCATTCATTCACTGTTGGGCTTGCAGCTGTTGTGATACTCCTAATGCTTGAGGCCAATGGGTTAAAAAGTACTCGTGGTTCGTTAGACTGGGGTAACATCACTATATTAATCTCAGGTTAGTAAGCTTAAGAATGAACCCACCTCCCCGGTTCAGAAGTCTGTTCAGAAAGAGCGACTATCCAATTATTGGAGGCTCTGTTTTCACTTCTTGGTGAAAAAATAAATGTCTGCCCGTGCCCATGCCCAATGCCACTTGCAGGACAACAGGCAGAAGATGGACTGCGGCTGTGCCGGGACCAGAAAGAAATAAAGAGGGCAATAATAAACATCAAGGGGTTATACGGGGAATGGAGGAAGACAGCCACTAAAACTCATATCGGGAATTTTATGTTGGAGCAAACTTGGAGGCTAAGAGCTTGGGCACTCGAGAATCTATCCTTTGCAGCCAGTAGGGCGGAGCACGTCGTCTGGGAAATGTATATCTGGTTGTCACACTTTTCTCATGGTCGGAGGGAGCAGAGAAGGAGGGCACAGAGTGAATCTACCACGGCCTCTGGTCACACACGTCTGAAGTCAGTAGGATGACTTCCTCCGGGATCCTGGTGAAACAGATGCTATAATCATACCCTCATTAAAAAAAAAACTGAGGAGAAACTGGAGAGACTTTACATCTTTATTGGCCTTCTCATGAGTCACCCAACCTCTTGGAAGTTGGGAGGGAGGGACAAGCACGGAGAATAAAAGCCAGGAGATTTGCATGAACTGGTTCCAATTAGTTCCTGGTGAAAATAGACATTTTACATGCGTCCAAGCAAGAACTCAATAATTTATTTCTAGGTAGTGTTGTCCTCCGGCGCCAAGAATATTGAAATTAGCTCACTTTCAACTAAATTTCACCCTCAGCATTCCTAACTTCTGAGACTGAGACACTTACTCAGCTCATTTTCTATGTACATATATGGGACTTCACAGGAACCTCATTGATAAAGACACACACACACACACACACACAGATCTAAAACAGGAAATGACAAACCTTTTCAATCTATTCATTTGGTGAACTTACAATTGCATCAACAGAGTCTTTATTTTCCAACTCACCCTCCAGAAGTATTTTCTGTTTGCATTCTTCGGGACTGTTTCACTGGTATAGATTTCGCCCACAAGTGGCCCAAATCGTGTCCCTTTTGGGATGTATTCTGCGCTCAAAACTCCGATCACCTGTGGATACAATGCGCAGAAGAACACTGTCTTAATTAAAATGCACAAAGCATGACTTTGTTTTATGCTGTTTTCTGTCAGATTATATCTGACATCCCATAGTTACCATTTTAGAATCAGATCCGGGCGTAGACCTCTGCAACACACGTGTGCCATAATAATGTAATATTCATTTATTTATTTTTTTAAAACATTCCTGAAAGACTTAGCAACAAAACTCGTAGTTATGGCCTGCCAGTCGTCAGTCTGCTCCAGCTAGCTCTGGGGCACCTGGCAAGGTTTCTCCATCACTGCCAGTACAGACTGTGAGTAATAACCAAAAGCATTTACTGACTGGAAAATATTTTGCCACGGCAGGAAGCTCATCTTCCTTTTATCATTCCAGTCTTTACAAGATAAGCCATGATACCCTGTCCACTCCTGCCTCTGGCAAGGGCTTTCAGCTCATCTTTGGGCCTGTCGATCCCGGACGATGAGAGCAGAGGGTCACCCACGAAACTTCAAAGAGAAAAGATCTGATCGCGAGCGTCTGTCTCTCACTCTCAGGCCTGCTTCGATAGTTTTACTGTAATACTCAGACTGAGGGGCCACTTAATCACATAACTGAAAGTGGGGATATTGGGGAGATGAAGAGAAAGTCAAACCCAGCTGAGCAGAAACCATTGAAAAGACGCAAGAGTAAATGCTGTTATTGGTAATCATTCCAATCAGGAAGTCTTGATATGACGTAGTAAGGACTGGTGTTGTGACCCTCAAACTGTGCTTGTTTACAATGGCCCCAAGTAAAAGACATACTAGGAAAATCTTGGAGTAGATTTTCCTGTTCCTGGCATATTAGTTCATCTGTGGCTACTACATGGGAGGAAACTTGGTTTCACAACAGTTTGCTATCAGCAGGAAGTTGACTTTTTTTTAAAAAATTATTCATCAAACTGACGCAGACTTGGACTGGTTTTCTTGCAGGCACCAAGTCCTCAAGTTATCCAAACACCTGCTGCCTTCTGTGTAGACAAACCCAGCATCAAGAACCATGCCCTCCAGATTCCCACCCCAAAACACACACACACAAAGCTAAAATTCCTCGCGCATGAATGAAGAAGTGAAAACGCACTAGACTCCATTTCACGTTACCGAAGCATAAACTCCACCCACCTTCCACCCTCCCGCCACGCCAGGATTTCACCCTGTTGTATAACGCACCGTGCTGGACGCTCAGAGGCACGGTATGGTGTTGAACACAATCCAAATGCCTTGTACACATGTTAATGTGGGTATTATATAAATCTGTGTTTAAAATAGCACTCTGAACGCAGTGAAATGCAATCTTTTTGCGCAGGGGCCTGGAATTAGCTTGGGGCTGTACTCTCATAAAGAGGAGGCAAGGTGGGGCTTTGGGAGCAGGGGCCCTCCTGCAGGCTCTCGGGCTGAAGATCCTGAATTCTAAGAGGTGTATTCATTGTCCAAAAACAGAAGCACCTCGTTGGCCTCTCGTGGAACCAGAAACCACACTGCTCTGCCTGGAGGAACACACCACCGACTCAAATGAGTGGGACAATGGGGAGGGCAATCATTTCTGCTCCAGGCACGAGCCCTGTTGCAGTTACACTTGCTGATTAGATTTAAGCAGAGGCTAGGCTGGTCTGACCCACCCCCCCCCCCCCCCTCAGTTGCCAGTGTAAACAGTGGCACATGCTCAGGGTCATAATGGCATGGTCCGGGAGTGCGGAGGACACACAACCTGCAGCCTCTCCTCACCTCCAGAGTTCTTACATTATGACAGGGTTTTTCAGCTCCAAGCTTTGTGACATCACGCCAGTGGCTTTCTCAGGCTTCAGTGTGACCGAAATTAGCCAATCAGCTGGAGTTTTACTTCCAGGTTGTGGGTTCTCGCCCGTGGCTCTGTGCGTGACCCTTATCACTGCCTGTCCTGATGCCAAGACTCAGCCCTGCTCAATGTGCTGAGTCAGCCTTCCTCCTTTGCAAAAAAAATCACGTGAACTAATCCTGTCACGACACCAGGGACTTCTATACCCAGTCACCACCCCACCCCCCACCCCCCGAGAGTTGACAGCAAAGTAATTGTGAGACTCCTGAACTGAACAGTTTTGGCCTCAACTTTGCCACATCTCCGTGCAGGGAATTTTTTTTTTCTGCACGACACCTGTCCATGCAAGAGATAGTTGAGGGAAAGACAAATTCTAAAAATCACTTCAGAAACTGAATCTGAAACCCTGCCTGGAGTTGGCTGCACAGAGATAAATTCAATTTACACTTGGTGCTGCCGTTTTCTGCACCCGCCGTTCGGGCCTCTTTTTTTTTGGTTAAATGCAAAAGAACAAGCGAAGCTTCTGTCATGGCCGTGACACGCCCATCACAACTGCTCAGGCACAGGTCTCTCCCCCACCTACTCGGTGCCGCCCGGGATAACTCTTGCTGCTCCCCCTCGCTCTCCGACCATTCGGCCGCAGTGATCACCCCCAGCTGTCCACTGAAGTGGCCCTCAGAGGACTGTTTCTCATGAGGGAATCACGAGTCACAGAGCCCCACGGTGCAGAAGGCAGCCCCCCGGCCCACTGTGTCTCCACCAACCATCAAGCTCCCTCTCATTCTCACTATTCCTGTTCCAACCCCTCACATTACCGTCGGCCGCTCCAGATTCTGCCGTCCACCCACTAATTTACCTCAGGCCGTGGGCCTACCATTCCACAAGTCCTCGAAATGTGGAGGGGGAAACTGGCCCGTCTGGAGTAAGCCCACACAGGGACAGTGCAATTTTGCACACAGCCAACGTCCAAAGTCAGAATTGAAACCAGCCCTCCTCCCCTCTGGCACTGTGGGGCAGCAGCTTGTCACTGTACCCCAACATCTTGCCCCCCCCCAACACACCCTATCTCCAAGAGTGTTTTAGAATCAAGACCTCGAGCTTGACACTCAGTCCTTGGTCTCCAAGGCAGCAGTGAAGCCTCGAAGAGAATCATGATGCACCAAGAGACGATCTTCAGGCTACCTAGCCTGTGGTGACTTACACTAATCCCACACTATTTCTAATCCTCTCCCCGTTTCCAACAACGTGCAAAAGATAGGGCAAGTACAAGCAGACCTTGTCCACTGAGGTTGGGTGGGGCTACAGAGGTCATGGGTTAAGGGTGAAAGGTGAAAAGCTTTGAGGGGACCATGAGGGGAATCTTCTTCACTCAGAGGGTGGTGAGAGTGTGGAACGAGCTGCCAGCGCGAGTGGTGCACGCGAGCTCAATTTCAACGGTAAAGAGAAGCGTGGATGGGTATGCAGGGCCAAGGCCCGGATGCAGGTCGAAGGGACTAGGCAGTGTAAGCGGTTCGGCATGGAGTAAATGGGCCGAAGGGACTGTCGCTATGTTTTCT
The DNA here is from genome assembly GCF_048418815.1 of Hemitrygon akajei. NCBI lineage: Eukaryota > Metazoa > Chordata > Chondrichthyes > Myliobatiformes > Dasyatidae > Hemitrygon > Hemitrygon akajei. The sequence continues at coordinate 43,091,964 of NC_133132.1, read as the reverse complement.
TTGACTCTGTAACTTCCCCAGTTTCTGCCGTGCATCACACCCTTCGCCGTGGAACCCACCATTCCAGACAGCAGTACGTGAAGATGGAGAAGGTGTGAAGGGAGTGATAACCCCAGTTCAGTCTTGACTTCAAGTGCTGCCTGTGTAACCCGCACTTCTCTCCCTGATCATACCGGTTTTCTCCTGGTGCTAGAATGCCAACCTGTACTAAAGATTGTTAGGTTCATTGGCCGCTGCAAATTGCCCTTAGTGAGGGCTAATTACAGAGAGGATCCAAGGAGAAATGGTGGTCATGTGAGAGAGAGAGAGTGGGCTGCCAGACTACAGGTAGGGATTGTTCTGATCAGAAGCCAGTATACACTAAGTGGGGCAAACGGCCTTCTTCTGTAACACTGTAAGACAGGATTAGCCTCAGGTTGTCACCTATGTGGTTGGGTAAATCTAGGTGCCAGAGACCAATTTCAAATTCTTTTCCCAATGGAAAATGGGCCAGTCTCATCTGCAATTTCCACTAATTCCTCATGATTTAGCAGACCGATGCTGTCACTCCCATCTCCTCCATCCCGCCGGCATTCCCTTCTTTCCTAGATACAGCAGCGCCCACGGCGCAGAGCAGGGGCAAAGGCGTCTGCTTAAGATCAATGGCTCCCCATTGGACTCGTGTTAAAAATCTGCGCAAGGAAGTCGGAGGCCAATGAAAACAGCTCTCGATAGGCCAGGCCTGGCGCCTGTGGTGTGTAAACAAGCTGAGGATAACAGGTAGAAAGCTTCAACACTTCTAGGCTTCACATCACCCAAACGAACCCACCCCCTCCACCCCCCCTCCACAGCAGAAGCCATTTCTCTTGGTAGTTTATAATAACCCTGACCCCCACTACTCTTGCATGGAACATCTATCTCTGTCAGTAGGGTAGGTCACTCTACATGTCTGCCTCACAGACGAAAAACAGAAGAACAGCTCTGCCACATCTTCATTAAATCAATTTACTTTAATTATTTACATAGGGAACAACTTCCAAGTTATTAATTAGAAGTCTGCAAAGTAAGTGGTGATTACAGTTTACATACTAGTGATGCCTTCTTAAAAATTGCCGACTGTTTAAAAGGTCACTTTAAATTTGTATGTGTGTTACTCAAAGATCAGAAACCACGATATATTTTTTACTATACGAGGGCATCTTTACCTATGCTGAGGACGGTGTGAGGAAAGAGAGTGAGGTAGAACTTCTCTCTGTGACTTTCTAGATAGCGCTAGTCAGTGTCATTTTGGAAGGTGCTATGGTTGTGGAGGATAACCCAGTCACTCGTCTTGCTCACGTCCCTTCACCTCACACGCGGCTTCCTTTACTCCAAGTTATCCTGTCAGCTATTCCTAGCCCTCATTCTTGTTCAGCAAACTGTTTGGAATTGGATCCATTGAAAATTGTAGTCTAGAAATTGAATGGAACCGTTTTGTTCTCAAACTTACTTTCAGGCACAGGTCCTACATCAAACATCCAGTCCACTGAGCCTAGAGTAGAGGCAACCCTGCCTTTTTTTTTAATGCTGTGGATTAATAACGTTATCAAGGGGTCCGTGGACCCCAGTTTGGGAACTCCTCCCCGGCCTAGACTGAGCCAAGCTAGGTAATAACAGTTGAAGATTTTTCACCAGGTGGCAACTGAACATGCCAGAAACCCCCAGAAGCACCCATCACAGCATTTGTTGATTTTGGGTACATTGATCTGAAGCAGGGAGATTCCTACATGTGGGGCTGAAGTAAGCGGTCACCTTTGACCTTATAGATGGTGGAGCTCGGCATGATGGGTCGAAAGCCTACCCTTGTGATTATTTCATATAGCCTTATGCTCTATCCTGTATTTAGGAGAATTATGTTATACTTTCCTGTGAGGATCAGAAAAAAAAGTAGTAGAAAGGCATTTATGAAAGATGTTGCATAGATGCCCAGCTGGTAGAGATGTGACCTCATGGTCGCAAGATTTGATTCAAATTGTAATCAAATTTACGATAGGGGAGATAAACCTGAATCAACAAAATCACATTTTAAATGAACCGCTTTGCATGTGGTTTCAAAAATAAATCATGAGCTGTGCAGTAGGTTAGAATCGAACCCACAATTCACACCCACCCACTTCAGGAATGATCCCTACCTATTTTGAATGTAAACTGATCAAGGAGGTGGTCAGCGAGCACAATGCAGCTCCGACCCATTGCTTTCTCCGATAAATCACCAGAGCTTAATGTCTCCACTCCTTCTGCACTTCCTGCGAGTGTTGATGGGGCTGAGAGACACTTAAAGTAAACTGTGGGAATCAAGGATGTTGTTCAACTTTCTATGACCAACTGGAAACGTGCCATTAATTGTGAAGATTATTTAGAGTCACAGAGAGACACAGCACGGCTCACCGAGTCTCTGACCATCGACGGCATCTTCATCCCTTTTTTAAAATCCTCCCGATAACCTCACCAATTCTCCCTGGGATGGGGCAATTTACAGTGGCCAACCCGCACGTCTCTGGGACGGGGGTGGGAAACCATGTGGACATGTGCAGAAGGAATCCGCCACACTCCGCAAGCATAACAAGCAAAAACCCCATTCGAAGGGCAGAAAGAAACCAAGTGGCTCTTGCTAGAGCAAACTATCACTCGATATCCCCCTGCCTTCGTCACATACTCTGACGTTTCTTCAAAAGTTGATAGAGTCCGCGGCAACTACTCATTCTGTTTCCAACCTTACTCGAGACCCTCCACTCACCCTGTTTTAAGCTGGTGCTTGCTTGTGCTTTCCAATCAGACAAAGTAGCTGCTTCCTATTCTCCCTTTGCAATTAAAAGAAAACTACTAAATCTCTTTAGTGCTCCCTCATTGTCCAATATCTCTGATTTCTCCACATAAATAGAGAGTTGCATCCCCCATTTTTAGAATGGCATTTGGTTCTGTTATTGACACACATGTATTCGTGCGTACAACATAATCTATTATTTCATACTCACTCCACCTACTGGTCCACTTGTAAATGTGCACTTTTGTTTATTGTATCAAATGTATGTAAATTAATATAACTGTTAAACACAGACTGTTCTCAAATGTTATAATGGACTACTATTATCTATATTACGCATATAGACTCACATAGAACAGCGCTACTGTTATTATGCCCCATCATCCACAACTTATCTGCTTTGAATTGCTACAACCAACAAAGGTAAGTTTTAGAACGACATTCAAGGAGGCCATGAAAACTTTGAAACATATTTGTACCTAGTCGATGCTGTTTTTCTGTTTTAAGTGGTGGACTAGAGAAACATTTCTAATCTTGCCCAATTAGTTTCATATAAAACACATTAGTTGCCTGTCATAGATTAATGAGATAAAGCACTTACTGGCCACCCAGAAACTACTCAAGCGTGCTATTTAAAAAATGTATTGTGTTAACATATCACTGAATTAACGCAGTGACACTTTAAATTAATCAGGCATTCTAGCAGACGGGAGCTGATCCTTAAAAAAAAGTTGAAAACCTCCCGAATGGCTTGATTTCTCCAGCTTACAACATAATACGTGTGAAAATATGCACTAAATGAATTTCTATAAATTTTTGAGAGCATTTTTTCTTTGAAGCATTGATAGCTCCTTTCTTCAGTTTGAAGCCAGGGTAATAACAGTTGTGGAAATCAGCTAACTACCTGCATCGGGACAGGGACTGGGAAGACACCAACTTTTAACAATGGTTTGAAAAAAAACAATGAGGGCAAAAGCGTCAGCGTCCTTACCTCGCTAGAGCCATGTGCGAACTTGAACTTCAGGTTCCGTGGCAGGGTGGCTTGGGCATGGGTCAGACAGTCGTCAGCGGTGGGGTCCCACGTCTGGTCGTTTACAATGTACGTGCAGTTCTCCTCAAACTCGGCCTCGGTCCACTGGGTCATATCCACATCTTCCATGTCCATTTTCATCACTTCAAGCACTTTCACACACACACTCACTCACAAACATATGCACGTGCACACACACATACATACACACACACACATACACACTGTGCCTTCCGTCCTCAGGCTTCAGATGTGACAGTGCAAGCTACTTGCTGTGAAAACCTAGATGGGAGTGGAGGGTGAGGTGGATTGATGGGGTGGATGGAAGGAGAGAGAGAGAGAGAGAAAGAGAAAAAAAAACTTGTTTAAATTCAATTGTCCACATTCTGTGGTTTCCTCTGAGACAGTGTGTGACTAATAGAGCAGACTGTGGTACTTTTGCCATCAGTTTTGTTGCTGAACATACTTGAGCAATCATCAAACCAGCTTCTAACTAAAATGTTCGGTCGCCTCACGTCCAGGACGCCAGTCTGAAACACAGCCACTGAAACCAGTGCTGACAGTCAACTTGAGTAAGTTGGAAGGCTTCAGACGCAATTGACGCGAACAGCTCCCTGTCTCTGGCACCTCGGCTCCCCTCTCCCTTTGTTTACTCACAACTCCCTCAACCCTCAACCTCTGTGTGACCAGCAGCAGTGCAGGGCATCTTTTTTTTTCACCCTCTCTGCAGTTACAAGTGCATGCTGGTCCCTGACCAGTCACCTAGCCGACCGGAGATAGATGCTGGTGGGGTGGATGCAGGAGAAAGGGGGTTGGGGGTGTGGGCTATGGAAAAGCCGCTTCAGAAAGTGTCACAAACAAGCAAAGGAAAGAGGAAGGAGCTGATGTCTGCGTCGGCAGGTTAATTATGGAACAGTGCAAGGCAGGAACGGAACTGACTGCTCCTTCCAAATGGGGAAGTTTGAACTTTCCCAGCACAATTCAGGAGCAAACAACATCCCAAGAAATAAGCTGCCGTGACGCTCCCTCATCCTCTGAAGTAAGATTGGATTGCTGGCAACTCCATCACCCCGGCCAGGCCTGCCCCAGTTGTCACGGACACCGAGCCAAGCTGTGCGGAGCAGCACAAAAAATCAGGACCCACCACTCAACCCTGCTCTGGAAGCGTGGCAGGCTGCCCTCAACAAACAGATTATACTCTCATATAATCAGATAAGCATTTCTTTCTCAGCCAAGCGCTGTGTAAAATATTTTAAGCATCATTTACTTCAAAATCCCAAAGAGAAATTCCACAGTCGCCGTTGCAGCGCAGTGTTAAAACCAACCACAGAACATTTAGAAAAACAATCAAATAATTATCTCAAACGTAGGAAAGAGAAAGGGAGAGGAAGAAGGAGCCTGAGAAGGATACAGGCATCTTAAGCAGGAAAACAGAACTGCTGAAATAGGGAGGCATTGTTAAGAGATGTGGGAGGAAAAGAGAGTGCCAGAACAGAAAGTGAATTGTGAAATTAGGCAACTGCGCTTAAATACACAGGAGTAGTACTCACAGGTACTGTCAGCTTTGTGCTGGAATGCAGACCCACTTGCAGATATCACACTGCACTGATCTTCTAACAGGTGCTGAGCTCATGCCTCTTGTGAATACTGAAGAGCTGATGGTTGCAGTGAAACTTTCGGTGAGTATAAGCCAAAAGAGAGTCTTCCTTTCTCCTCCCTCTTTCAAGTTTCCTATTAATAATCTGATGATTCACATGCCAAAACCTCCCTGTCAAAACCTGCCAGCTGTAGGGCGGGATCTGTACCTGGACAGACATCAACAGTGTAGAGCCAATAGTAATGCTAATGCAAAAGGCTGCTTCTCGTGGTCCTTTATACTGCGGGTGCTTGAAAAGACAAGCCAGACAGTTCAAGCTGAACAGGCTCCTTTTCCAGATCCCATGCCCCTTCAACATAAATAAATTGACACACCCGCTAGGCACATGATTAAGTTCCTTTAAATGGACAATTTCTTTCCTGACCGAGAAACATTCAAAACAGCCAAAGTAAACTTCTGCGAGTCCTTTTCTTTCTGATCAATTTCCTGGTCTTAACTCACAAAATGCCAGTACAAAGTGAACACACCTCTCTCACAATAATTACCAGAAATGATTTGGAAATAGGAAGACAGCCACGTAACAGCTGAAAAGCTAGTGAAATTGCAGCAACACAAGTTATAAACAGATTCTAAAACACACATTCAGCACCAGCTCAGCTGCCTTAAAACTGTATAAATATAAGAAGTTATTCGAAGACCAAAGCAGAATGTTAAATATTCAAGAAAATGCATTATAAGCTGCTTGTTTAATAAGAGAGGAAACTAAGAAGGGAGCAGATGTTAGGAAGAAGTGGTAAGAGTGCTAACCTGATCAGATAAACATTTCACTGCAGATACACCCCTGTGGGGCAGTGAAGAGTTAGAAGTGATTTTATCCACTGCACTGGAATCCCGCGTCAATCTCTTCCTCCTGTCATTGGGCTGGAGGAAGGATATCCTGTGATGAAGGGACACAGTGCCCCATTTGTTTACTATTGGGAATGTCGACCTGCATTCCTCCTCCTCCTCACAAAACAAACCAGATACTTCATTTCCTTCAACGTCCCCAGCCTCCCAATAACAGCACTGATAACGCACACTCCCAGGCCAGCACAAAGATCCAGTATGTCAGCCGGTCTTCCTCACTCTCTCCCCACATTTCAAATGCGCCCCCCGCAGCCATTCAAAATCGATTGTCAATTTATCAAGAATATTATCCTTTTTTTTTCCAGTTTTACCCTCTCTCTGCAGCACGTTAAAATTCGGAGCATGGCCATGGCTATCTGGAGAAATCCTCCAGCAAGCGGTTCCTTTGATGGCTATCAACACCATTCACCAACTGACAGATGTCACACAGACTTCAGCTGTCGAGGCAAGAAGCCGTTGCCTCTCAGCTCTGAGGGAGATTATGTGCATGCAGGAATGAGCATTTAAAAAGGCTTTGGTGGTGGTGGTATGGGGGGGGGGGGAGGAAGAGTGGAAATAAGGGACTCCTTTTCTATAATTACATTTCTCACACGTGTACACAACCTTGCAACATCATTCACAATATCTCTTCTAGTCACTTCCTGGAAAGCAGACCGCTCTACAGTAAATGATGACTTAACATTGCCAACATTTGCTGATATGTTTTTTTGTTGTTGCTGGTTGTAATAGAACAAGATTCTGCTTAAAAACCACACGGTAGTTTCTACGCAGCTCGGATGTACTTTTTCTAAATCCGTCAAAGAGCAAGAGAAATTCTCTCACAGATATAACCTCTCTGAAACCGAAGTTTACAGAGAAAAAAAGATAATCTGATTCTTTTTTGTCAAGAAAGGAAAACAAAACTCTCCACAATAGGTTGGTCAGGTACTTTTTAAACATGTGCAGTAAAAAGGGGAGTGTATTTTAAATCAGTCTGCAGTTGAATTCGCTAAAATGTTTCAGAAAACCACCCTTTCAGATTATGTGAAGGGAATTCACCAAAACCCTTTCATATGCGTCAAGGATTTAAATTTCAGTTCAGAGAAAACCAAATAGCTCGTTCTATGCTTCCTTGAGATTAAAACACCAGAGATTTTCCAATGCTTCTTGGGGGCAATCAACACATCCGTTATTACACTACTGTGTCTCGAAATGGCAATATAATGCTACGTTTTAGGTAGGGTTTCAAAGGGGGGGGGGTTACTATTTCGGATATCTCATTTAAATGGTGTTTCTTTTTTCCTGGAATGCATCTGATCTCAGGGATCAGTAGCCCCAGACAACCCCACACCCTCAGCTGATGTCTGTGGTAATGGGCTTTCCAGCTCGGCTCATACCACTGCAACGAGAAGGTGCTGCTGCTGCCTGATTTCCATCTACTGTCGCAGACATCACAGCACTTGCTGATGTGGAACCAGACTATGAGGCAGCACATTTCTGACCACAGCAAAGATCACCGTAAGCTCCTCTCTTGCGCTCGAGGCGAGTGTAGCGGGCAGCTGAGGAGATGGATGGCCAGCTCACTGAGACAGAGGGGAGAAGGATAAGGCTGCTGCAAAAGGAGCTTAGGTTAAATGGGGGGGGGAGACTGTGGGACAGAATACACAAGTAAAGATAACACCTGGAATCAGAGTTCTGCATTACCTGACACACACACTTGCTTTAGGCATTACATCGGATTTTCGGTCCTACCGCTGGATTCAGCTGTTGACCAACGTGTTGCCAGCTTTGGATTGGAGCGACACTGAGCTCTGCCAGGCGGAGCTAGCTGGTTTCAGTCATGTGGGCACAATAAGTGGACGATGCAACTTAGCTGACAAGTGACATCGTCGCACCTGGACCTCACTGAATTATTCAAGAACCGAAGAAAATAGGACAGATTGTGATCCAGCAATATCAGACATCCCACCCTGCAAAACCTCATTCAGGGAGATAGCACCAGCACCTCTGCCCCCACGCAACCCCATATCCTCCCCCATCGACCTCCAAGGGTGTATGTATACAGGACACCTGATCATGACAGAACACAACAATTTATTTGATCACGTACTGAAACTATATATATATTCCTTGCTGAGTACTTTGTTGGCTGTCTCAATGCTAATAGCTAAATGCTAATGCAAATAGCTTTTCTATTTCTTTTGCAAACTTTCCTTGCACTGTGATGTGGCCTGCTTGGCACATTCGAGCATTTTGCCAGAAGTCTCAACCTCATAGCAGTCTGTGTCAATGGATTTGTTAATTTTGCAAGTGTTTTGTGAGTCAGCTGACTTCTAAATTCTGTCATAATATGACGCACCATGCTGAATGCCCTTTCTACCTCACAATTAGAATCTGCGTTTGCTAATGAACGAATGACATCAACATGTCTTTTACAGTCATTTAACCCACCATGGGCAATAGAAAAGTCACTGTTGCAAACAGTGCAGCGAGCAACACTGTCATTATTTTTGACCCCCGTTAGGCAGGGGTACACTTTAGTGTAGTCTGGGTTGAAGTACGTTTTATATTTCCTTTTTTTGGAACACTCCGCCATGGCGCTGCAGGACACTAAACTGAACTGATGGACAATGAAAGAGAGAGAGAGAGAGGTCGACTGTAAAGCCCGCCCACAGAGAAAACCGATTGGTCTACTTAGCACAAAGAGAGACCAATCAGGATTCTCATTCTCATTCTCCCTCTCTCACTCTCAAAAAAAAATTGATTTCCGGGATATAGTATATAATTTGTGGGCATCAGGGAGCCACCATCAATTTGCGGGAGATTCCCGGAACTTCCAGGAGGGGTGGGATGTCTGCAATAGGCCAAAGGCCTCTTGACTCTGTTGTTCAGTAACATCACAGATAATCTGATACTGTCCCCCTCATAACCCTCAATAGTCCAAAATTCTTTCACACTCCACCTTGAAACCATTCAATGACTCAGCCTTCACAGATCTCCAGGACAGAAAAGTCAAAAGATCAGAACTCCTTGAGAGAAGTTTTGAATGGGTAAATCCCTATTCAAAACATTCTTTCGAGATCTAGACATCCCCCACAAGCGAACACATTCTCCCATCTCTCCCCAGAGTTTCGCATTTTCAACGGCAAATGGATGGACTCATTTTGCTTGGAACAGAGGATTCTGGGGGAGGGGGGGTGGGTGGTTCTAAACAGGAAAACAAAGTTTTGAGGGACACGGGTAAAGTGAATGGCAGAAAACCTTTCCCTGAGGCAGATGTGAGGCACAGGTTTGAGGAAAGGAGATGAAGGTTTAGAGAGGAACTGAGCAAAAAAAAATTCTCTTGTCAATTTGGCGGCTGCAACCAGGAACACGCCTGGTGAGTTTGGAGACAGGTTCTCTCATAGCAGCTAACAAGCACTTGAATGGTCAGGGCAAAGTTGGCTTATGGATCAGACGCTGGTAATTGGATGAGTATATTTAGGTTCTTAATGGTTGGCAAAATCAGGACCGGGCCAAAGGGTCCGCTATTTGACTCTGCAACTTCAAGGTGATCTTTTATTTTTCTACATTGTAATTTGTGTAGGTCCTGAAGCTCAACTTTTCTTCGTAAGAAAACAAAGAAAACATCTTCATCCCAAGAACCAATGTACTGAAGCCACTCTAACATTCCAATGCAAATAAATTCTTGCTTAAGTAAACACATCATTACTGTGTACACTTATATTTCCTAACTATTAACATACATAATCCTCCATGAGGACTACAACCTTGTCGTGGCTTGGAGGCTTTCATGCCTCAATGACCCGGAGAGCTATACTGGCTGGAGTCAGGGCTAGCTTTGGTAGGGTCGCCCATGTCAAACAGGTCAAAGGGTAGAGGTCAGACTAAGAGTGGTCCACCGGTCCTCCAGGTTTGGGGGTTCAGCTCAGGGATAACAACCCTGACTGGTCAAACTAAGTTGTTATGGAAACAGCAATGAAGAATTCTTCCACCTGGGACTTGCATGCCTGGGAGCAAACCAAGAGGAAGCTGCTAACACGGTGAAGGAAACTGTGACCGCAGCCGGAGATGGAGGACCTTCATCGGTGCCCGAAATGCCAGCGGCGTAACGGGCAAAAGAAGCAACGTACATATGGAAGCTGTCCATTTAAGAATAAAAAGATAACACTGTATAAAAGAGGTTTTGTCAATGAGTCAATTAATGCTATAAATAATTCCCCCTTCTCCAAAAGCTCTCATTAAACATATGACATTGTGTAAGTACAGTAAATGATTCATTCATTGTCTTCAGTACAGCTGAATTTTTTTTTAACTATTAAATGTTCCTATTCTCATATAATTTTCCATTAGCTATTTTAAATAAAGTATTCAAGATTGGAATAAACAACCATCTCTAAGCACTTCCACACAACTTGGTCTATTTAATTCGTCACTTCAACATCCAGATGTCATCCCGTTCTGTTCTCTCTCTCTTTCCAGTGCTAGTCTCTGTCGAACCAGAAAGCATTCCTTCATCTTACACAAGAGCAAACCACACATTAGGTAATTCGGCCCATCTACTCCATTCTGACATTTGATCCTGGCTGATCCATTTCGCTCTCAACCCAATTCTCCTGCCTACTCCCTGAAACTTTTCATGTCCTGACTAATCAGGATCCCATCAACCTCCGGCTTAAATACACCCAGCGACTTGGCCTCCACAGCCGCCTGTGGCAATGAATTCCACAGATTCACCACCCTCTGGCTAAAGAAATTGCTCCTCATCTCTGTTCTAACTAAATGCTCCTCTATTCTGAGTCTGTGTCCTTTGGTCCTAGACTTACCCACCAGAAGAAACATCCTCTCCACAGCCACTCTATTGAGGCCATTCAACATCCAATAAAACCTTATATTCCGTTTGGGTAGCCTCTAACCTAATGGCACGAATATCGATTTCTCCAACTTCCAATAATGACCCCCTCCCTCACCATTTCCCATCCCCTTTCCCTTCTCTTACCTCATCTCCTTGCTCCCATCACCTCCTGCTGGTGCTCCTCTCCCTTCTTTCTTTCGTGGCCTTCGACCTCTCAACTTCCCAGCTCTTCACTTCATCCCTCCCCTTTCAGGTTTTGCCTGTCACCTGACGTTTCTCTCCCCCTCCCCCCCCCCTTTTAAAATATACTGAACTTTTTCTCTCCAGTCCTGCTGAAGGGTTTCAGCCCGAAACATCGACTCTTTTTCTTTCCCCCGTAGATGCTGCCTGGCCTGCTGAGTTCCTCCAGTATTTTGTGTGTGTGTGTGTGTGTGTGTGTGTGTGTGTGTGTGTGTGTGTGTGTGTGTGTGTGTGTGTGTGTGTGTGTGTGTGTGTGTGTGTGTGTGTGTGTGTGTGTGTGTGTGTGTGTGTGTGTGTGTGTGTGTGTGTGTGTGTGTGTGTGTGTGTGTGTGTGTGTGTGTGTGTGTGTGTGTGTGTGTGTGTGTGTGTGTGTGTGTGTGTGTGTGTGTGTGTTGCTGAGAAAGTACAAGATTGCTTATCAATAGCAGTCAAAGGACTGCAGAGAGTGTGTGGGATCAGGGGCTTGCTGATGCACCAAAAGTTGATCAGACCAAGGCGGCCCCCTGGCTTGCTGTGCTCTCTGTGATCTTGATATTGACCAGCTGGAGAACGAGAACAGATCATGCAAAGTTCCTGCTCACGACTGCTAGCCTACCGAGAGTTAAGCCTGCTTGTCGAGGAACAGGAAGGTACATTGCATCGTTCCTGGCGAACAACAGAAAGGTGCTGTGATACACCCACCATACTCTGATGCCAGTCTTGACTTGCTGTTGTGCTCAGAGTTATACCCCTGTATGATTCAGCAAGGAATGGCGTAGAACATTTGTGGGAAGTGAGCATCTTTAAAGTTAGTTGAAATTCCAGGCTTTGTGACTACTTGCTCTCCCAGCCAGAGGTAAGGTTTGTACAGACTGATACCACAGCATTGGCAAGAAAGCGGCAGTGTTTGTGACACAATGGAACCAGGAAGGGCTGTTTTTTCTCTAGTCACTCAAAATCAGACCATCTTGGTAGATCGATGTTCATGAAAGGAAGGGGCTTGGATTCAGCGGAGAAAATACAATGATCTCCATTAATCTGTTGGGTAATAAAGGCCCCTTTCCCACCCAAGTGAATCAAAAAGCCGACACTGATTACTATGAATCATTTACCCCCAACCCTCTCAAAACTGAAAGCAATGTCAACTGGCTGCAGGGAGAAGGCATTCAAGATCTGATGCAATGTCGATTAGGTTTGGTTACAGAATGAGAAATCTTTATGTTGTTCTGAGTTCACATTTTTCCCCATAGTGAACAAATGCGTACACAACACACACACATGTTCACACAGAAACATTAATCCCCACTGCTACATTAATTAAATACAATGGTAGGTGTTGCAATGCCAAACAATAGTTTTTGTTTTCTAGTCTGTGCTCAAGTTATGCATTTACAAGGTTTGCCTTAACACAGTAGCTTTCCACTTGATAAACAGATAATGAAGTGCTTTCTGTAGCTGGGATGTGGGAAATTGTGATAATGACCAGATAATCTGATGCCAGTCAAGGTATAAATGTTTGACATACAATGAGGTGTTAATTCTTCTGCTATACAAAATAGTTCAATGGGATCTTTTAGGTCGACCTGGGAACGTAGATTAGGTCTGAGTTGAGTCGCAAAATCTATGACCGCTTCTGGATCCAGGGCCAATATAATTCACACACACAAAACATACAGGACCTCAAGTTGGGTAAAAAGTTTGACTTCCATCTTTCACTGAAAAAGACATTCTTTCCACCCTTCCCAATGTTGGGAGTAGGGCTCAGCCTGCGTAAAAGGACTGATATTACAGTGATAGCAGAGAGAGGAAAATATGGGAGAGCTTTAAAAAGAGGCTGTTGCTTTGTCACTGCTACATAAACATCCAGATTTCCCTTCCCCTCTCTTTCTTCCTCTCCCTCTAGCAATGAAAACTAGTGCCTGACCACTAGATGGTGCCTGTGAGCAGCCAACACCAAACACACCCACTCCATTAAGGTCTAACAACGGCAAGGCAGGGGGTAACAAACTTCCTTTGTTGTTAATTGAGCATATTAGCCTGTTTCTCCCTATGTCAGGCCTCTGTATTCAACACAAACAGAAAATGCTCTCAAGATACTCAAGCAGGTCAGGTGACATCTGTGGGTCAACCTGCAGAAGATTCTGTTTTTATTTCTGATTTCCAACATCTGCAGTTTGACTTCCACTTTAGACAACGCTGCAGTGCTGTGGTGCCAGGGTTATAGAGGCCGACTTTTATTTTAAAAATAGTTTCTTATTTTGAGCTGAGCATTCGTAACCTTGGACAAAAGTAGACCAGCAGGAGGAAAACACAGCCTGCTGATTCTGCCTAGGGCGTTCTAGCCACCAGCCGCTGGCAACGAGGAAATGGAAGGAGATGGGTCTCCGATATCTGCAGATTTTCTCACATGCTTGAGATGGGTCATCTGTTCCTAGTTTCTTGAAACCTGTGTTGCAAGTCCAGATGTAGGTTCAAGCCCAACAGTCAAGCTCAATGAATTGTATCACCTTTCCAGAGGTGATCGGCTGAGTTCTGCTGGCATTGATTTGGATTTTTTAGCATCTACAGGATCTCTCGCGTTTATGGTCCTTTAACCCCTACTTAATAGGCCTATACTTCAAGAAAATATGCAGCCTCCTCAATACTCCAACAAGGTGTCTGTCCGTAGCAGGGATTTATGGAGAGCAAATTAAAAAGCTCGGTTTCAAAGAGCACATAAACTTCCTCTCTGCCATAAAACCACACAGCATGGAAACCAGCCCCTCGGCCAAACGCAACCATGCCAACCAAATTGCTTACTTATTTATTGTAATACAGAGAGTATAGGCCCCACCAATGCTGCATTAATCCTAGCCTAATCACAGGGCAATTTCCAATGACTAATTAACATACCAGTTGGCATGTCTTTGGACTGTGGGAGGAAACACACTCGGCCACGAGGAGAACGTACAAACGCTTTACAGGCAGTGGTGGGAATTGAACCCGCATCACTGGCACTCCAAAGTAATGTGACAACCACTACTGTGTCTACTTGAATTAATTCCATTTCCCTGCATTTGGCCTTCTAAGTCTCTCCTGCCCAGTGTTAGATGAAGGCAGATGAATGAGTGTTGGCCTGTTCTCCCAACACTGCGCCTCAAACACCCAGCACACTAGCTTCACGCCAGCAGACAGATCACGGGAGGCGAGGTACAATGTTGCCTCGAGAGACGTTGAGGAAAGCATTGGAGTGATAACATAGCCTTAGCTGAGCCAGCAGGCCAAACGTGACAAGCTTTTGAGGGCAGCCAAATCCGAGACGGATTTTTTGTTCCCCAGTCTCCATGATGACTATGTGGTACTTGGCAGTTTTCAAATTCAGGCAAAGACAAGATTAAAAAAGATCTGGGTCTAAGCAGCAATGAAAGGTAAAATCCACCAATACTGGTACAAGACCACAATGGAAGCCTATAGGTACAGTCCCTCCTGGCTTGCTCTGCAGTCAGTAAGATCATTTATTAGCAGCCACAGACCATCCCTGGGTGATAAGCAGATTCTGTTTTTGCAAATATCTTCCAGTCGATTTTGTTTCAAGTTGGGAAAATACACAAATCACCATGAGACCATACAGGACATAATACGTTGGAGCAGAATTAGGCCATTCGGCCCATCGAGTCTGCTCTGCCATCTCATCATGGCTGATCCATTTCCCTCTCAGCCACAATCTCCAGCCGTCTCCCTTTATCTCTTCGAGCCCCGACTAATCAAGAATCTATCAACCTATGCCGTAAGTATACCTACCCAATGACCTGGCCTCCACAGCCGCCTGTGGCAACAAATTTCACAGATTCATGGCTCTCTGGCTAAAGAAATTCCTCTTGATCTCTGTTCTAAATGGACATCTCTCCAATCTGAGGCTGTGCCCTCTGGTCCGAGACTCCTCCACCACAGCGTACGTCCTCTTCACATCTACTCTACTGAGGCCTTTTAACATTCAATAGCTTTCAAAAAGATCCCCCCCCCCCCCATTCTTCCAAATTCCAGTGAATGCAGGTGCAGGGCCATCAAAGGCACACCCGGCATGGGAAGCATAGTACTGTAACGAATGTCAAAGATACAAGACCAATCAGAAAGAACAATTTGTCGGTTGGACTTTTGAATTAATATTATGGGGGCTTGTTTGGATGTAGGGGTGTCCATAATTCAAGTATTCGTAACTAGGCACAGTCTGAACGACATTACCCTGACTTCCTTTGAACGCTAAACTCAACTGAAGCCAGCTTGAACGTGGTCAGCAACTGTCCATCCTCTGGGGTAGCAAATTCCAAAGATCTCAACCACCTGACCGAAGACATCTGAACTGGCACGTACTCCTAACACTTTCCAGCTCAGCATCCATCCTCTCTCAGAAAACTATTCTAAAACTCACCCCCGCTCCTGGTAACCCTCTTCCATGGAATCAAGTCTGGTTTCATCCATCTACTTTCATCCATCCTTCTCAGAGAGCAAAACTGCACAGCATGTGAGGTGGGGTCTCAGAGATTCTGTACGCACCAAACACACACACACAACAGAACTTTGAGATGTGCTTTTGATTGTAACCTCCCACAAAGAAGGCCAACTTGCCAGCGCCTTCAAACCCACTGTGCCTCTACGGTTACAATGGCCTATTCCACATAGACAGTGCTTCCTGCAGTCACTTGTCACAAGTCAAACAGGCCCTTTGTCTATCATGCCAAACTAATATTTGAATTAGTTTCTCGAACAGAAATTGAGGAGGGAAGGGCATGGATCTTGACAATGTTCTGGATGGGAGGCTGCTCCAGAACATGGGAGCATATGGGATCCAGGGCGACCTAGCCAAGTGGATACAAAACTAACTTGGTGAACGGAGACAGAGGGTGTTCGTTGTAGCGATTTGCTTTTCTGACCAGTGGGGTGCCACAGAAGTCGGTGGCGGGTCCCCTGGGCCTTTGCTAAAGTTATTAAAGGCTTAGATGAGACGTAGGTGGCATAATTAGCAAATGTGCCATCACGAGAGGCTGACCAAACTTGTGTTGTTTTCTCCGGAGCGGCAGAGGCTGAGGGGCGACCTGAGAGGTTTATAAGATTATGAGAGAGAGTAGAGAGAGAGCATCTTTTTTCCCAGGGTAATACCAGAGGGCATTCAAAGCGAGCGGGGGTAGGTTCAAAGGGGATGCGAGGGGTAAGCTTCTTACTCAGAGGCATGGATGCCTGGAATGTACTGCCTGGTTTGGTGGTAGAGGCAAATACATTAGAGGCTTTTAAGAGATGTTTAGATTGGCACATGAATGTGAGGAAGATGGAGGAATATAGACTTTGCGTAGGTAGGAGGGAGTAGACTTCAGGGGCTTTTGATTTGCATTTTAGGCGGTTCGGCACAACATTGTTCTTGTGCTGTACCATTCTACATACCAACACCAAACTCGGCGGTGTGCTGCAGAAACGGTCCAAAATTACAACAAATTGGGAACGTGGGCCAAGAAATGACTGAGACATGAGCAAAGTGAAGCATTTTGGGAAGTTAAAACCAGGCACCGACTTGTAAAAGTAAACAACAGTTCCCTGGGGAGTGACGTTGGAGTAAAGCGTGTAACTCCCCAAAAGAGTGGCACAGGGAGACAAGGTGAGGAAGAATGCATAGGACCCACTTGTCTTCGCCATAACCGGGCACTGAGCGCAGAAGCTGTGATGTCTTGTTACAGCTGAATAGGACATTGGTGAAATCACACGGTAGCATAGTGCTTAGCACAATGCTTTACAGTACCAGCAACCCAGGTTCCATTCCCACCGCTATCTGTAAGGGGTTTGTCCATCCTCCCTGTGGCAGTGTAGGCTTTCCTCCAGGCGCCCCAGTTTCTTCCCACAGTCCAAAGATGTACCAGTTGGTAGGTTAATTGGTCATTATAAGTTGTCCTGTGATTAGGCAAGGGTTAAATCGGGAGGTTGCTGGGTGGTTTGTCGGGACTGAAGAGCCTACTCCACGCCGTTCTCCAATAAATAAATAAATAATCGTATTAGAACTACTGCGTGTCACCATTCTATAAGGATTTGATGAAGCTAGCAAGAGTACAGGAAAGACCAATAAGGATGTTGTCTTGACTGGATGGCATGAGTTCTGGGGAGAGATTGGATGGGTTGAGACTGTTATGACTGTTTTCCTGGCTATGGTTTCTGGTCTATAGCCTTGACGATTCTTGTCCAGATACCTTCTCAATGTTTACTTGCCTCCACCAGGTTACTCGGGTTATTCAACCACCATCTGGGTGGGGGGAAAAGACCCAGTTGCCTTCCTGCCTTCACCTTGAAATCAGTAAAGGGAAGCCAAGTCTGGTGAGGGTAAGCTGGGTGAGCCTTCCAAGAGTTATGTACCAACCCAAGACCTCATCGCAATTGGGGAAAAAAATATTTCAAGGTACCGCTACAAGACCGGCAAGTTCATGGCAAGATTGAAATTGAGGAGGGTGAAACATAAGCAAGAGGGGTGAGAAAGAAGTTAGAACTGATTCTGGAGTCAGATGTACACAGGAGGCAATGAGGGAAGATATATCATCATCATCAAGACTACGGACTGTGCCCTATGACGAGGGCCATTATAGTCTTACATACTTGACCATGTTTGTTCTTGGCAAGTTCTTCCTACAGAAATGGTTTGCCCTTGCCTTCCTCTGGGCAGTGTCTTTACAAGACGGGGGACCCCAGCCATTATCAAAACCCTTCAGAGATTGTCTGCCTGGTGTCAGTGGTTGCATAACCAGGACTTGTGACACACACCAGTTGTTCATATGACCTTCGACCACCTGTTACCATGGCGTTACGTGTCTCCGATTGGGGGCTGGGCAGGTGCTACACCTTGCCCAAGGCTGCTCTGCAGGCTAGCGGAGGGATGAAGCGCCTTACACTCTTTTGGTACAGAGCTGAGTCGGCAGAAATAAAAGCTGATGTGTACAAACTTAATCTCTTTATGGATGACCCAAAGCAGTTGGTCAGCAATTGAAGGTACAGTGGACTCTGGTTAATTGGGGCAGCCAGTTTTTGGGACAACTAAATTGAGAAAATGGCTGGGATTCCCTTTGTTTATTTGGGACAATAGACAGTTTAATTGGCCCAGCAGACCGTTGCTGGGCACCTTCCAACTAGCATCAGTCGCATTCACTTTGCGCAGCTGTTAAGACACAACACTGTACTTACAGCAATTAGTTTTTTTTAAAAAAATAACATCAGCTGTGTGTGTTTGTGTCCATAAATTGGTGATTTTTATCGTGGTTAGTTTCTAAAAAAATCAGCAGCAAAGCAATTCAGAACTGTTTTGTTCACAACAGTTTCAAGTATTCAGGCTTAGAGATGCTAGAAACAGCCTGGAGTGAAAATGAAACAATTTCATTACTTCAACAAGTTAGGAACAATGAAGAACTTGAAGCTTTCTTGAATGTTACAATGAAATGAAGGTTGTCAATAATAATAGTAATAAAGCATCTCTGGATGCTTTCAAGAAGGAGCTAGATAGGTATCTTATGGATAGGGGAATCAAGGGATATGGGGACAAGGCAGGAACCGGGTATTGATAGTAGATGATCAGCCATGATCTCAAAATGGTGGTGCAGGCTTGAAGGGCCGAATGGTCTACTTCTGCACCTATTGTCTATAACACTCTATGAAGGCAGTCAATTATCTATATTAGTCATTACATCCATTATCTGCACTGATTTTGCTCATTCACAGTCAATCATAAGAATTCCTCCATCAATAACCATTAGGAACTAAGCAGTATTATAGTATTGTAGAGGTACTGGTAGTATTTTAATTTGTTTTGTATTTTGTTTAAATACATAAATTGTTACTCAGTGAAAAGGTAGTTTGTCTTTTTTTTTAAATACCACTTAACTACTTCCATGAAGCTTCAACTAATTGGGCCAAAATGTTCTGGTCCTGCCGGGTGTGTCCCAATTAACCAGAATCCACTGTATTTTGAAGTGGAATCAGGTGGGAAATGCAGCAGCCAATTAGCAAAGATGAAGCTCAAACACAACATAACATTTTCTTAATAATCTAGTTTAGCTATATTGGCATGGGGCAAAACCTAATCATCTCAATTGAGATAACCAATTGCTTTGCTTGTCGGTATCTTTTACATCCAGCTGAGAGTGCATTTGATATATTAAAAAAGACAGAAAATGCTGAGGATACTCAGCAGGTCAGCCATTGAAGAAGTAAAGCAGAGTTAATATTTTAGGTCAATGTTCATCCATTGGAACAGTCAACTGATGAAAAGTCAACCTTAACTTCAAATGATAATTCTGTTTCTCTCTCCACTGACGCTGCCTGCCACACTGAGTACCTCCAGTATTTCATATTTCAAGTTTCTCAATTTTTACTTTTGTTTTCTTGAATAGTATGGTTTCCAGCACCCACCTCCCCAGCATCCTGGACATCTTCAAGGAGCGATGCCTCAAAAAGGTGGCATCCATCATTAAGGACCCCCATCACCCAGGTCATGCCCTCTTCTCATTGCTACCATCAGGGAGGAGGAACAGGAGCCTGAAGACACACTCAATGATTCAGGAATATCTTCTTCCCCTCCGCTATCAGATTTCTGAATGGACACTGATCCCAAGAACACAACCTCACTAGTTTTTTTTGCTCTCTCTTTTTGCACTACGTATTTAACTATTTTAACCTATATACAGCACTGTGCAAATACTATATATACAGCTGGCCCTCCTTATCCGTGAGGGATTGGTTCTGGGATCCCTCGCAGATACCAAAATTCGCGGATGCTGAAGTCCCTTATTCAACCTGTCTCAATGTAGTGGACCTTAGGACCCAGTGGAACCCCAGACCTTATTTAACCTGTCTCAGTGCGGTCAGTGGCAGAGCTCTAAATCCGCAGTGTTTCTGTTCACGAAAATAATCACGATTGAAAATAAAGTGGAAACAATAAAGCAATTGGAAAGAGGTGAAACGCCATCGGTCATTGGAAAAGTGTTAGGCTACGTCGGTCAACGATCGAAACAATTTTAAGCATTAAGTGAGAAAGGCCCTGCCCCGATGAAAGCTACAATTATTACTAAGCAATGCAGTGGTCTAATTATTGGGTTTTGGGGTTTTGAGTTTTTGATCCTCCACGTCAACCCGCCACAGTGGAGAGCGCACTCAAGAGCAGTCTGTCACTGGATCAAACTCCGAAACTCCCGTTCCCAAGCCCGGCACTGAAACATACGTTCTTAAGTGTTTTATATGCATAGAAAGGTAAAATATATACTATATACTAAGACAAACGTTTGACTAACTGACGCCTAATAATACCGGATGTACCTGTTCCGACTTACTTAGTAAGAGAACTTCTGATTTTTTTAAAAATCCCGATCCACGATAACCAGCGCACATCCTCCCATATACTGTAAATCATCTCTCGATTACATATAATACCTAATACAATGTAAATGCTATGTAAAATAGTTGTTATACTGCATTGTTTAGGGAATAATGACAAGAAAAAAAGTCTGTACATGCTCGAACAACAAGTGCTGGAAGAGCACTTCCGGGTTTTCGCGATTGGTTGAATTTGCGGATAAGGAGGGCCGACTGTATAGTATTTGCACAGTGTTGTATATCATACAGTCATTTACGGCTTTTATTATGTGCTACTGTTGCATATCAACAAATTTCATGACGTGTGTCAATGCTACTAAACCTGATTCTGGTATCTCTGAGATTGCAGCACTTCAGAGATAGATAGCACTAGCCTAGGTTGCAGTGCACACAAGTCCAGAGTCATTTTTAAACCCAGAACGTACTGATTCAGGGCACTAACAACTCAGCAGCAGCTGGTATGAATCACATAGGTAACTGGGCTGCTCACACAAATGGCACTGGATTGATAATCACTCTAGCA
Organism: Hemitrygon akajei; assembly: GCF_048418815.1. Taxonomy (NCBI): domain Eukaryota; kingdom Metazoa; phylum Chordata; class Chondrichthyes; order Myliobatiformes; family Dasyatidae; genus Hemitrygon; species Hemitrygon akajei. Next base: position 43,070,701 of record NC_133132.1, on the reverse strand, counting down.
TTCCCTACGCATTCTGATCTTAGCAGAGATTAATAGAGCATGAATTGATACACTTCGCTGGCTTCAGTACCAAAGCAGTTTCTATATACCGTTGTGGGTTTGGTTTTGTTCTGAGAGCACTTGTAGTTTCCAGCTGTTCGGTCTAGATGTGAAATTGAACTAGACATTAGATGATGTTGATCGTGCTGCTGTGTCCGTATATTCAGCATTGTGTACTGGCTTGTCTGCTCCACTTACCCAAATATTAAATGTTTTACAATTGAATTATCAAAGAGGCAATCCGACCCACAGACAAGATATCTTAAAAGAAAAAGGGATTTCGAAGACTTCAGCTGTGTGCAAAGGGATTTCTCAGTGATAGTCAGCTGGAGTGCTTATTCATTGGAAATGTTAGGGCTGGCTGCTTGCCATGGAATGCTGCCGAAACAGAGGGAATGTGCTTTGTACACGCCTGACAACTGTGGCACTCCCCCACCTTGTCCAACCTCTCCATACTATAACTACAGATGCCAGCTGACTGCTGAGTATTTCCAGCATTTTCTGCTTTCATACACCAGTAGTTTCTATTAGATATTGCTTTATTCTCCATCCTGGACTACCCGACTTGCTGTGCCATTTCAGAGGACTGTTTTGGTACGTGGAAATATGGTGGTCTGAGGGGTGGGTGGGAGACCATGTGAAGATCTCCTGCTCTGAAGGATATTTGTGAACCAGGAGGGTTTCTAATTATACTCCAGTATTTTCACACAGTGTTTCTCATGCCACCTTTTCATTCCAGATTTATTTAATTACTGGTGTTCAAATTGTGATCGCTTGAACTCATCTCTCTAGATGAACGGTCCAGACCTCTGGATATAGACGAGCAACTTAACCACTAGGCTGGTGTCCAAGTGGCAGAACACTGGGGTAGTTCTGATGAAAGGTCTCAGCCTGAAACGTCGACTGTGCTTCTCCCTATAGATGCTCTCTGGCCTGCTGCGTTCCACCAGCATTTTGTGTGTGTCACTGGGGTAGTTGATGGGGAAACGGGAAGACAGAAAAAAAAATTGAGGGAAATGGAATTGCTCTGCAATCTTTTTGGTGCTAGTTAATGCTCATCTCAGAAACACCCCCCCCTAGAAAATGGAAATGGCAATAACCAGCTTAAAATATCGTTCTTTGGTTACCAGGGTAGTTCTCAATGCAGAACTGCAAGGACGGTAAGGACACTTTATAATCAGGCAAGCTATGCTCGGAGAGATTCAAATCAACTTCTATCTTCTACTTTCTCTATTTCTTTTAATCAGGAGCAGAGTTAGGAGCTCACCTGGGCCCAAATGTTGGATCCGAATAGATCCGAAGACACCTACATCATGCCAACACAAATCTCTCGTCAATGGGCCAATTTGTATTACATAGCAAACATGCTATTTTGCCAATATGAGTAAGTTGATAGAGTATGCTTATTATTGCTTGGTCAACTCAACACCTCCTGAACAAATGATAATATCACCCCATGTTCTAATAAACTCTTCTCGAGCTTCCAGCTGGTTATAGGTATCGACTTTAACCGAAATTTCGATAACAAACTCTGCCATCTTTATCAGGGATGATTGCCTAGGCATGTCTAGTCCGGTGGTGTTTGTAACTCCATTGTCTGTCCCTCCTGATCAGTTAGTCCATATCCAATCAGGTTTCCGCTGTCCACCTTGTTTACAATTGATTTCCAGTTCTTACTTAGAGCATGTCCTTTGTGCTTTGTTAAAATTCTTTTCCTCTAGTTTTATTCCAACAGCTTCCTTCAGCAGGGGGTGCCAAAAGCCACTGGTGCATCACAGATTGTAAACAAGGTGGGACAGCGGAAACCTGATTGGACGAGGACGAACCACCACCTGTACCTGGCTGGAAGCCCGAGAAGAGTTTATTCGTCATTTATGCCGGGAAAACACCTGATCCTTTTTCACAACATGTTCTGTTCTGGGAGGTAGCGATTTACATACCTACAAGCCTGTACCAGCACCGAATTGATATTCTGTCACCACGATGCCTACAGTGCAAAGTGCCACTTAGACATTTAGGAGCCATCAAGAGAACAGCTTGTGTGTTACTGCCATATCTATTACTTCCTCACATCTTGACATTGGCTCTTTGCTAACTCTCATCTACCAATGGCATTTACCCATTCATTTCTCTCTAATAAATGCATATTACACCCACCATTCTCACACCGCCTACCTAGACTCAGGGTAATTTAGCAATAGCCAACCACCCAGTATCTGGGATTTGACAGGGTACTCGAGGGAGATTCACACGGTCACAGAGAGAAGCGACAGTCTCCATCCAGGGAGCAGTTGGAAGTTGGGATTGAACTTGAACTGCTGGAGCTGTGTCAGCTGCATGCACTCACAGTACCTGTGTGCAGTTTCCTCAGTATTTTACGTAAGCACCTGGGGGAGCTGGTGATGTTGACTTCAGATGAAATTTAATGTAGGCCGTGTAACGTGTTGCACTTTGAGAGGACAAACTAGGGTGGGTTTTACACAGCGAACGGTAGGGCACTAAAGAGCGTGGTGGAACAGCGGGATTGGCGAATACGTGAAACTGTCACAGGTAGATAGGGTTGTTACGAGAGATTTTGACACATTGGCCTTCATAAATCAGAGTACAGGAATTGGTATGTTACGTGGAGGTTGTAGAAGATGTTGGGGAGGCCCAATCTGGAGTATCGTGTGCAGTTCTGGCCACCTATCTACAGAAAAGATTTCAGTAAATTTGAAAGAGTGTAGAGAAAATTTGCAAAGATGTTGCTGGGACTTGAAGACCTGAGTTATAGAGAAAATTTGAATAGACTGGGACTTTATTCCCTGGAGGATAGGAGAATGAGGGGAGATTTGTTCGAGGTATACAGAGTTATGAGGGGTATAGATAGGGTGAATGTGAGCAGGCTTTTTCCACTGAGGTTGGGTGAGCCTACAACCAGGTTAAAGGTGAAATATTTAAATGGAACATGAGGATATATTTCCTCATTCAGATGGTGGTGGGACAAGGCTGCTAGCCAAAGTGGTGGACTTGGGTTCGATTTCAACATTTCAGAGAAAAATTGGAATTACACAGCCGGAAGGGATATGGAGGGCTGTGGTCCTGATGTGGGTCAATGGGACGAGGCAGAGTAATGGTGCAGCATGGACTAGATGGGCTGAAAGGCCTGCTGCTGTGCTGTAGTGCTCTACGACTCCACAAGGGCAATTGTTCTTCCTACAAGGGGTATCATCACTGGCTCCCAAAATCCCACAAATCCTCAATGGCTAACTATCTGGGTTAAATGCACCCAGCACCCACAAGAACAGAAATACGTGAAACTCTTTTCATCCACTCTACAACGCACAGGGCGCGATGGAAGCAAGAAAAGCACCATTGGGTTCCTTACTGAGCCAGTCAGCAAATGGAAGCCAAAATAAAATGAAGTTGCTCATTTTCTATCTCCTTTCCTTTGCTTCGTTTGACTCGCGAATGCCTTTGATCCCTAATCTTATAAGAGGGATCCCTGATATCATCAACCCAGCTTTCTGCGCAGTGGCCGTGATGAATTAAAACTATGACAGATATGACAAGAGCGCGCCGCTTGAAGACAGCTAACGCCGAGGGGCTAAAACAAAGCTCCTATTTAAGATTAGAGAATGGACAAGCTCCTTAAACACTGGTTAGAAAACTGAGCCTTATTCAGGCTGCCTCAGGAAATGGAAGTCAATACCTCAGACCTGGCTTTGTTAGGTCTCGAGTTCTAATGCATTTATCAGTGTGCAACAGCAACAAATTAGCCCAAGCCTCTGCAGCCTGGATTGCATCCTAGCTTTAACACCAAGGCATCTAACAACGCTGTTCAGTAGTTTCCTTTCCAATCCTCTGCCCCATTGTTTCTCATCACTGCCTTCATCTGCACAGCTCACTGTAACCTCTTTCATAAAGACAGAGAGTACAGAAGCAGGCACTTCGGCCCATCTGATCCATACCAACTCTTTGGACTAGTGCCATTTGCCCAACTTTGACCCGCACCCCTCCAAGCCTTTCCTATCCACCCGAGAGCCTTTTAATTGTTATGTTCCTGCCCCACCCTCTGCTCTGGCAGTTCAATCCACATGTGAACCACTTCCTGCTTGAAAACATTGCCCCTCCTATTAAATTTCTCCCCTCCTGCCTTATGCACATGTTGCCCAGTTCTTCATTCCCAAGATCCCCTCCCCTTCCCACCTTGTATAGGTTTTCATTCCCCCCCCCACCTCTTTATACTTTCTTCCTTCCCCTCATCCTCCTCTTTTTCCAGATGTATATCAGTTCTCTACAGATCCATCACATTCGCGAGCCTCGATCCAATACCGCAATTCGCCCTCTCCTTCCGGGACCTGACAGCACAACTCCCACTCTCACGTCATCCCCCTGTGAACCAGGAGCCCGCTTGGCCCACTGAGTCCATTCTGGATCACAGAGCAATCACATTCCCCGACAACTTCCTCACCTCTCCACATCCCTGTCAACCCTTCCCAGATTCGGGTTGCCCAGTGGATACAAGGAGAGTGGCCCAGTTGCTGCATTGTACTGTGGACCCTCCGTTGCCCCACGAGTGATCCAACAATCCTGGGTCAGCACCAACTAACTTCTCAGGTAACACTGCCGGGAAATTTGGTCTTTTGATAAATTCCTCAGGGAGGAGGTACAGAAGCCTGAAAGCAACGGTCAACGATCCAGGAACAGCTTCTTCCCCTCTGCCATCCGATTTCTAAATGACATTGAACCCATGAAATCTAACTTACTACTTTATTTTTAATAGTTTATAATGGTATAGGAGTCGCAGGGCTCTTCAGAATCAAAGTCAGGTTTTTAATCACCAGCACGTGTTGTGAAATTTGTTAACTTAGCAGCAACAGTTCAATGCAATACATAATCCAGCAGAGAGAAAAAAAGTAAATTAAATAAAAACAACAAGTAAACAAGTAGTTTAACTATTTAATATACATACATACTTACTGTAATTCAGTTGGTTTTCTACATTTATCATGTGCTGCTACAAAATTAGCAAATGTCATGACATATGCTGGAAATATTAAACCCGATTCTGATACAACACGAGTGACTCTGCAGATGCTGGAAATTTAAAAAAAAAACCCACAAAATGCTGGCAGAACTCAGCAGGCCAGACAGCATCTATGGGAGGAGGTAGCGATTCTGATGCTTCATACATGCAAACCAGGGAGTAACTGGTCAGCTTTCTGGAACGACCCAGAAACGAGCCCTTTGCCGTTTTCTCTCCAGATGAAGTGTATTATTAATCTCATGATCCTGAAATATAATGGCCACTCAAGTAGCTCTGGAGCGAAATTCAACAGCCGCTCATCTCCAGATGATGCCGACCCAACCAGAGCCCATTTATCCACAGGAACTGTGGTAGGAGAGGAGAACCGCCGACAACTATTCACAGATGAGCGGCCAGATGGAAAGACACCCTGAGTGGACACTGAGGGGCATCAGTCACTCCAACTATATATTGTTTCAAAAAAAACCACAGAATCTTGTGTCCCAGATGGCGTGAGCAACATCCAGTGTAATGCCAAAAGCAGGCACACTTCAATCTCCTCAACTTCAGTTGGAACAATTCAAACAGAGGAAGCAAAAGACTGTGGAGAAAGCGAGAAATCTCTGAGTCCCAATGTAGTGCTCGCTGGCGAGATGTGCGTGGGAACAAATATTAGCTGCAGCTAATAGGATATAGCAGCATTCCTGGATCGGAAGCCAGGATTCCAGATCATCGACGCAGAGACTCCAATTCAAACCAGTAATGCCAATAGATTTGAAGTGATTGAGAAAACACAGTACAGTACAAGAACAGGTTCTTCAACCCACAGTGCCCACGCCAAGCATGATGTCAATGTCAAATTAAACTAATCCCTTCTGCCTGCACATGATCCATAACCCTCCATTTGTGTGCCTGTTTTACAGCCTCCTGAACGCCGTCGTATCCGCTTTCACGACCACCCCGGAAATGCATTCCAGGTATCAACCGTTCTCTCTGTCAAAAACTTGCCCTGCACCTCACCTTTAAACTTAACCCCTGCTGCCTTACAAAATCTGGAATTAAACCTAGCCTTAGTAATGTTAACTGTGGGATTACCAGACTGCTTTAAAAATGACTCTGGTTCAACCAATGTCCTTCAGTAACTGAAATGTGGCATTCGAGCCTGAACTCCACCACTCTAAACTCCCTCCTCGGGCCAATCTGGGATGGTCTGCCGACAATTTACTGATGTCACATCCTGTGAACAGATGCATAAAATAAAACTACTTATGTGCTTTGATATGCACAGTTTAACCTCCAAACAGTATCTGCTGACTTCAAGCAGTCGTGCTCAACATTGCCCTGGAACAGAACTGGGCACTGGAAGAATGCCAATATCTATCGAACCCTGCCCCAGAAATTCCTCAAGTGCAAAATTAACCATAAATTGGTCAAGTTTCTGTGGCCGTGACGTCAGTGGGAATTGTTACCCCTGGAGGGGGAAAGGTGGGTCCTCTCAATGATGGAGAAGTCTTCATCCATTAAATAGTGCAAGGAAGAGTTAAACCATGCATTTTATTAATGGCGCTGTAACTGGAAACAAGTCTCCCTCCCAGCCACAAATGCATTGTCAGGATATTTCAGAAGCCATTCCCTTCAGTGCATTCAATTCAAAGCAACTTTCTGCAGGCGCACACAGCTGGACATCTCATTGATACTGAACACTGGGACACTTTCCAGCTCTCTGCCGAATCCACGGTCGACTGGCTGTGTTTCAGAACCCGGCCTATCAGTCTGCTGGTAAGTTTACTTTGAGTAACAAGAGACACTGAATAGGTTATCTGGCCCAGTGAGGAAGCTGTGAAGTCTGGACTGTATCTCTCCACAGCTTTGCAACGGAGAGGGAGTGCGGAAAGACAGGATGGAAGTCTTAGCAAAATTGTTTACAGGACATTATCTAAATGACACAACACTTAACTTTCACCACCTGGGCCTGGCGTGTGAGGAGAAACAGTTACGCATAATTACACAGCCTTACTACTATATCAAGGGCGAACTCTAGCTCTGAAAATTTCAAATAGTTGTTGTATAAACTGCAAGCCCAAATGAAATGAAAAGGGAAATTTAATAAATAGAATCCTATAACGTTATAACAGAAGAAACCAAATCGAATTCTGGGCTCCATATTCAATCTGGGCCTAGGGCAATAATGATGAGGTTGAAAGAAATGAGAGGCTGATGGCTGCTCTCCTGCTTGCTCTCTCCCCCTACGTCTCGACTGAGCTCAGCTTCCATTGTAAATAAGGCAGCATTCAATGCCACCTGGCTACTGGGCATATTTCACATTATTTTCAAACAACACGGGAAGACACTCGGTCTCGGCTCTCGGCCAGCTCTCAGAGTGTTCTTGCTCGTTGCAACAACCCCTCCCCCACGTAAATCCCTCATAAAACAGTGTCTTTTCTGTTCAACAAGCCACCCCCTCACCTACCCTTATTCCTCAGCCTGTATACCCTTTTACACACGCCAACTAGGGTGAGGGGGGTTCACGTGGAAAATGCGGGGACTGCACATTTTCAGCACTGGAGTACTGGATCATGCCAGGGTCATTTGGAACTGTTATACACACTTCCTTCTTTAGTTTCCTAAGATTTTGCTGTAAAATGGACACAAGGTGTTTGGGACTGGATTTTACAAATGAGTGTGTGTGGGGGAGGGGAACAATTCTGACTATAGAGCACAGTCTGAGAACAGGATCACAAGAATAAAAATAGACCAGTGAGCAGGTGGGGCAGAATCTGTGGAGAGCGAAAAAGAGGGCTAGCATGCCAGGTCAAGTTAGGAAGCACCGTGGGTTCGGCGGTCAGAAAGTTATACTGCACGGAGACAGGCTTCTCACCCCAAATCAACCAAGACGCCTACCTGGCTAGCTTACCCATTTGTCCATGTTAAAACTATCCATCTAAAACAGAGGTTTCACAATCTTTTAATGCTATGGGCACCTATCATTAACCAAGGAGTTCATGGACCCCAGGTCGGGAACCCCTAATCTAAACCCCTATCCATATACCCCTCCATTTGTTTTTAAAATTTGTGTTCGTGTACCTTCATCAACCACTTCCTCTAGATGCTCATTCCATTATCTCTACATCCCACCCTCAGGGTTGTAAATCTTTCCCATCTCACCTTAAAACTATGTCCTCTCGCCCTTGAATCGCTATCTCAGTGCCGCGAGTCTTGGCAACATCCTAATTAGTCTCTTCTGTGCCACTTACAACTTTGCTATGAGAGGCTGACTAAAGCGGTACAGAACATTTCAGATTCAGCCTCACCAGCATTTTGTACAGTCGGTGCCCAGACTAATAAAGCTTTCTTCACTGCCCTGCCCAGCTATGAACCACGTCCTCGCACTCCCACCTCCCTCCGTTCTACAATTACATTCATGGGTTGGTGGAAGTCAAGCTTCTCGCTGGAAAAATAATCACCAGAAGAATGCTTTTCACTTCACTAGCTTCCATCCTCAGTGATCTTTTTGTCCCTCTGCCCTGAATACAGTTTTACCAATGGCCTCACACTGACCTGAAGCCTAAAGGATGTCCATAATCAAGCAGCTCTCTCATCTGCCCAGTCTTTGAAACACTGCAGCCCTTTAAGAAAGCAGCAGCTGAGGGCTAGCTACCAGGAGCCTGCAACTCAACCCATCCTCTCTGCTCCTGCCAACATCCCTTCTTCCTTTAGGGGGCCATCAATCTTCATTTGCTCTCAGCAGCTGTGACTTCCTTCCCTGCGGTTTTACAGAGCTGACAGAAAGTGATCTCTCCTTTTTCCGCTGCCCTTCCACGGCACAAGAGCTCACCGGCCAGGTCTAGAGACAGGACGATGCTAATAAATCTTCCCTCCCATCTTGCTGTCCGCGTGGAGCGCTGCCCTCTTCCCCTCCCCTCCCCAAAGTAAATACTGCAATTGTATTCAGTTTCTTGCTGGAATGAACGTCACTGCTCAGCTGAAGAGTATTGTCATTTCTTCGAATGCTAAAATTTATTTTAGTCTTCAATTTCCTGTGCATCTTCACCCAACCAGCCTTTGCAGGCTCCAATCCTAGGCAACGGCACATTGTTCACAGTCTGGATAGTACATAGAACATAGAATAGTAAACACAGCATAGGCCATTCAGCCCACAACATTGTACCTATCTGAATACCAATGACTTCCTCCTGTGCATAATCCACACCCTCCATTGCCTTCATATTCCTGTGTCTATCTAAAAACCCCTTAAACTCCACCAAACTGCCTGCTTCCACTATTATCTCCCTTGGATCCCAATCAAGGCACCTACTACTCTGTGTGTAAAAAAAAAGAACTGCCTCTCACATATATACTTTAAACATTCCACATTTCTGCCCTGGAGAATTTACTTTGACTACCTGTCCAAGCTAAGTCTCTCATCATTTCTAAATCCTCAGTTCCCCTAGGCTTGCAACACTCTAGAGAGAACAGCCCCAAGTTTGTCTAACCTTTTCTTATAGCTCATACCCTCCAAGTCTGGCAGCATCCTGGTAAATTTGTTCTGCATCCTCTCCACATCCTCCCTATAATGAAGTGACCAGAAGTGCACAAAATACTCCAAGTGCCGTCTGAATATGTGTAGCCGTAGCATGACTTCTTTACTCTTACACTTAACGCTACTACCAATGAAGGTCAACATGTCATATACCTTTACCACCATATCTACTGGTACAGCCACTTTCAGGATCCTATGGACCTGGCTGGACCCGAATCTCTCTCTGTACCTCAATACTCTTAAGGGGTCTATCGCTATCTGTACACTTTCTCCTTTCATTTGACCCTTGCCTGGATTAAACTCCACCTGCCGCCGTAACGTGCTTAGATTCTTATTCATTGACAGTCCTTCCTACTGTTTGTAACTCTGCCAAACTTGGTATCATCAGCAACCTTGCTAACCCTCCCATTTATACATCGCATCCCAGCTTTTGTATTTTTTTTTTAAAAAACATATATATGTATATATATAATCACGAGCAGAGGTCCCAGTATAGAACCTTGTGGAACACCACTGGTCACAGATCTCCAGTCTTCCACTACTAATCTCACTCTCAATGGACAAGCCACTTCTGAATCCAAACTTGTAATTTATCTTAAATCCCAATGCTCTTTATCTTCTGAATCAACCTACCACAAGGGTCTTTATGCCCCGCTAAAGTCAATGTAGATAAATGTCCCCTACCTCATCCTCATTAAAATCCTTTCTCACCTCCTCAACATACTCATTCAGCTATTTATGGTGTGGTGTGACCTGCCCTGCTCCAAAGCCTTGCTGACTGTCCGTGCTTTTCCAGATGTGCATAAATCCTTTCTCTTCTCCAGTAGCTCCCCTGCCATCCTAGGCTCACCGGCCTAGAATTACCTGGATTATTCCCGTTTCTCTCCTTGAGCAAAGCATGACATTTGTTACTCACCAGTCCTCTGGGACCTCAATTGTTGCTCGTGAGGACACAAAAATCTTCGTCAGACCCCCAGCAATCTCCTCGCTTGCTTCTGGGATAAATGCCATTGGGCCCTGGAAACTTATCCACTTTACTGCCTTTCCAAGCACCCTGCACTGCCTCCTCCTTAATCTCATAACGTCCTAGCACATCACCATGCCCCGCTCTGCCTTCACCAGCCTACAAACCTGTCTCCTCAGTAAGCACTGACATAAAGTTCTGATTTACTAGCTCAGCCACTTGCTCGGACTCCGAGCACATTTGTCCCCCTTTGGCCATGAATGGACCTCCCATCTCCGTAGTTAACCTTGTTTTCTTAATACAAGTACAAAGCACTTTGGGGTTCTCTTTTCATCCTGCTCACCAACTATATTTGATGGCGCCTTTTGGCCTTCCTAATCACCTGCTTGAGCATCTTAATATTCCACAGGGTCCCAGTTTTATTTTAGCTTTCTAAACCTTTCATATACTTTGTTTTTCTCTCTTCCTGCCTAAATTTAGGGCCTCTTGGGCTCCTTTACCTTACGATTGTGTCCTTACTGCTTAATGGAACATGATAATCCTCAATGCTGATCAGCTGTGGATTTGTTCAACAGCAGCTACTCTCAATCACTGGTTCTTAGCTCCCACCTTGACCTGTCATAATTCCCCTTTCCCCAAGATAGCAGCTTCCTGCAAAATCTGATGTTACCCTTCCTCATAACTATCTTGAAACAGTATGAGTCGTGGTCCCTATTCCCAAAATATTCATCCACTATCAAAGTTCAAGTTCAAAGCAAATTTATTATCAGAGTCACGTCACCACATACAATCCCGAGATCAATTTTCTCGCAGGCATTCACAGTAAATACCGTACTAGAAACACATAGATCCAATGAAATATTGCACCCAACAGGACAGAAAAAACAACCCATGTGCAAATGACAACAAACTGTGCAAATGCAAAAGGAAGAAGAGTGTCACAGCAGAACAGTGGCTAACACGATGTTATCACAGCTCAGGGGTGTTCCAGAGTTCAAATGCAGCTCCAGCGCCGCTCTCCAAGGAGTCTCTGTACGTCTCCCCTGTGGAATGCCAGGGTGTTCCTCCCGTATTCCAGTCTCCTCCCACAGTCCACTGGGGAGGTTAATTGATTATTGATTCGGTTGGAGTTTATCGCAGTTGTGAGGTTGCTGGGGCAGCGTGAACCAAACGGTCAGCAGGGCCTGCTGTATCACTAAATAATCATAATAATAAATATCGAGAACGTGAGACGAAGAATCCTTAAAAGTGAATCCAAGGTTGTGCGATAATGGGGCAAGTGAAGCTGAGTGAGGTTATTCCCTTTAGTTCAAGGGCCTGGTGGTTTAGGGGTAATAACTGTCCCTGCACCTGGTGGTGTACCTCCTTCCTGACAGCAGCAGCAAGAAGAGAGTATGGCCTGGATGGTGGGGGTCCCTGATGCTGGATCCCGCTTTGCTGTGACAGTGCACCGCGTAGATGTTCTCAATGCTGGGGAGGGTCACGCCCTTTTGCACTTGCATGACCTTTACCCGTGATGGATTTGGACCGTATCCACTACATTTTGTAGGATTTTACGTTCAAGAGCATTGATGTAACCAGTTACTATACATCACACATCGATAGAAGTTTGTCAGCGTTTTAAATGACATGCCAAATCTTCACAAGCGTCTAAGAAAGTAGAGGTGCCGCTGTGCTTTCTTCGTCATGGCACTAACGTGCTGGATGCAGGATAGATCCTCTAAAATGATAACACCAAGGAATTTAGAGTTGCTGACTCTCTCCTCCTCTGATCCCCCGATAAGGACTAGCTTCCTTCTCCTTAAGCCAATAATCAGCTCCTGGGTCTTGCTGACATTGAGTTGCTATGGCACCACACAGGCACATTTTCAATCTCTCTCCTTTATGCCAGATCGTTACCCCCTTTGATTTGGCCAACAACGGCAAACTGAAATATGGCATTGGAGCTGTGCTTAACTTCACAATTAAAATTATAAAGTGAGTAGAGAGGGGGCTGAGCACACAGCCTGGTGGTGTACCTGTACTGATGGAGATTGTGGAGGAGATGTTGCTGCCAATTTGAACTGACTGGGGTCTGCAAGTGGGGAATTACAGGATCCAGTTGCACAAGGAGGTATTGAGGCCAAGGATATGAAGTTTGTTTATTCGTTTTGAGGGGATGACAATGTTGAATGCCGAGCTGTAGTCAACAGGGAACATCCTGATGGATGTACCTTCATTGGCCATATGTTCCAGAGTTGAGCGAGGAGCCAATGATTTGGGAACTGCTGTGGACCCGTTATGACGGTAGTAAATGGGAATGGATCCAAGTCCCTTATCAGGCAGGAACTGTTATGTTTCATCACCAATCTCTCAAAGCACATCATCACTGTGGATACAAGTGCTACTGGACGATAGTCATCGAGGCAGGTTCCCACATTCTTCTTAGGCATTGGTCTCCTTGAAGCAGGTGGGTATCTCAGACTGCCAAACTGAGAGGTCAAAGATCTCAGTGACACTCCAGCCAGCTGATCAACACACATGGGTCTTTAATACCCCGTCCAGGCCAGATACTTTCCATGGGTCACCCTCCTGAAAGATGCTTCCATGTCACCCTCAGAGACTGAAGTCACGGGGCAGTGGAAGTTCATGAAGGTGCTTCCATGTTTTGACTGGCAAAGCAAACATTAAAAAAAGGCATTGGGCTCCTCTGGGAATGAAGCTTTGTTGTCGCCTGTGTCACTCAGATTCACTTTGTAGGAGGAGGCGCTGAAGCTCTGCCACAGGTGTCGAGCAGCTATCAATGGCTGGAAGTTTGGTCCAGAATTGCCACTTTGCACAGGAGATGGATTTCTGGAGAGTGCGTCTGGACCACTCGTATTTTATTTGGCCACCAGACCCGAGCGCCACTGAATCTGGCCCTCAGAGGACTGTTGATCTCATGGTTCATCCAGGGCTTCAGGTTGGGGAAGACTCAGATCGGTTTTGTGGGGAGATGCTCATCTACGACTGGTTTTTTTCCCAATATAAAGTCTGGTCTGTCTCCTGGCCCGGTTCATTTCCCAAAACTAGGTCCGCTATGGTCTCTCCTCTAGTTGACTCTACGCATAGTAGACTCTACACGTACTGCTTCAAGAATCCCTCTTGGATCCACTGAAGAATTCACACCCTAACTCAGCTTCTTGTATTAAGAAAGTTGCAATCAATACTGGGGAATATTGCCCCACTATGGCAACCTTTTTGGTTCAGCAGCATTCCATAATCTGCTCCTCCACCTCTCAGTGGCTATTGGAAGGCCTATAGCCTATAATCCAATCAGACTAATTGCAACTTTTCTCATTTCAGAGCTCCGCACAATTGCCTCTGCGGATGAGCCTCTAGTGCGTCATCAATATTCTCCCTGCTCAGAGATGCAACTTCTTCACATTTTTTATTCTCACTCTATCACGCCCAGAACAATGAAACCTAGGAAAAGTTGAGCTGCCAGTCCTGTCCTTCACTCTTCCAGTTCTCCATAATGGCAATGTTGCAATGCCATATTCTAATCCAGACCCCAAGTTCATCATAATACAATTAGCATTAACATAAACACAGTTTATTAGTCTGTCCCACGTTGTCCTTTCTTTCAGTTTTACTTATCATACCATCTTTTTTTGCCCTCAACCCACCACCTGTTGCTCTGCCACTGTGGTTCCCATCCCCCTCTAAATCTCTAAATCCTCTCAAGTAGCACGAAGAACCTCCCAGTGAGGATATTCAGTTCAGATGCAAACTGCCTTGCTTGTACAGATCCCACCTGCCTGAAAGAGCCCATTAAAACATCTGGATCCCCTGCTCCTACACCAACCCTTCAGCCACGTACTGAACTGCAATTTGTATCAATCTCTTACCTCACTAGCACATGGTGGTACAAGCCAGAAATGTCAGCTTTTTAAAACTTTCTACCTAGCTCCCCAAAATTCCTTTGCAGGACCTCTTGCCCATGTCACTTTTACCTATGGGGACTACAACTACCAGCTGCTCACCCTTCCCATCTCAAGATGTCCTGTACCCACTGCGGGACCTCCTTGATGCCACACACCATCCTGGAGTCTTAATTGTGGTCACAGAAACACCTCTCTTATCCAGTCCGCTATTCCTGTCACTCTGCTTGATATCACCCTTGCCTCAGAGCATGCATGAGGCCACTGACCCAACTGTCTCCGAAAGGGTGACCCTTCCCAACGGTATAAAAAGAAAGGGCACATCTGTTAAGAGAAGGGAATAGCCACAGGGGAACCATGTTCTGCCCGCCTCTAGCCCAGCCATACTTCTGGTGGTAACCCATCTAGAGTGTGGGTTTGCTCAAAGGTTGTAGGTTGCGACAAGCTGGGGATAAAATTGTCGCTGCCGAGCTCGATTTGCTGCAGGAATCAACCTGCCTGCAGTAATTTTAATGGCTAGACTAGCAGAATGGTTACCCAAAAGTGCAAGGATTCCCAATCTGGGTCCACTAACCCCTCAGTTAAAGGAAGGGGTCCACGGCATAAAACCCTGCCTTAGCGGGCTAGCAACTCGGAGGCATCAACTATGATACAGTGATGCGAAATTTTCTCCCATCAAGACAGTTAAGGAATTTAAACTACTAATCAAACTGGATCAACAAGCGGAAAAGTTGACTATGAAACCATCACAGAAGTCCCTATTAATGGGTTGAAACTAATTCCCAAATCAGTAGGAAGCCTGCCGATCTGAGGTGATACAGAGAAACAAGGGAGCGTAGATGTTGAAAATCAATTGATCTTTGGGAAGCTCCTCTGTATACTTCCCCCTCCACCCCGGCCCCCTGTCAAAGAATCGGTCCTTCAGAACTAGTCTTTGTTTCCTGTCATAGAACCAATTCTCCATCCTATTTCCTTTGCTTTTTCTCCAGCAACATCATCTTCCCTGATGAAGATGATGTACCGTAGCCATGCCCTCTGTGATTTTTTTCTTGGTCTCCCTGGTGACTCCCTACATCTGGAAAGGCATATTTCATGGATGGATATCAACTGTGACCATCATACCTGCACTCTATGATGATAAAATATGGATTTCCTACAAGTGCCACTGGGATGAGAACAGTGACAGGGCCATTTGACCAAAGCAGCTCCACCTAATCCTATTATCCAATTCAAATCTTCACTCAAAGCACACCCGAGCACCGCTGTGAACCAGAGAGCATTTCATTTGATGGGACTGGTTGCCGGCGGAGATGGATTTCACAGACAACACGGATGAGGTTATAATCCCAGCAAATTGAGGCCCAATTTCAAGTCAGCCTCTAGTCTCATTGAGGTTTCCAAACTGACCATTATGGCACCAAAAACAAAGATAATATCCCTCCTGCACTTGGGGCTCCATTGGCCAGAAATACAAATGTCAGCCATCTAGACGGAAGGTAAATTTGGGGCTTTCCTGCATGTTTAGGAATATGAATTACAGTAACCTTGAACACCAGAAAAATGGAACAGGAAATAAAAATATTCAACCTTACTCCTTACTAATCAAGAACTTATGAAATCTGGGTTTCATAACCCTCTCATTGTGCAAGGGAAACCAACAATTTCAAAGGCCTAGATTGCTATCACAGTTAGAGGAACATGACATAATTGCAGCATTTCAGGTCAGTAGGTAAACTTTGACAAAACTGAAAGTGATAACACATTTTAGAGTTGTTCCACATCTAAGTGTCTTATTAGAATTCACCTGAACCATCTTCTGAACAATGATTCATGAGACTAGAAACTGACAACAGTCAGACACATTTTTTTTTTTGCTGCCTCAGTGAATTAGACAACACAATTAAAGATCCCATCTGCCCCAGCCATGCTCTCATCTGCCCTTTCTCATCGGGCAGAAGATAGAAAAGTGTTACCACCAGGCCCAAAGACAGCTTCTGTCTTGCTGTTATAGGGCTAAGGCACATTCCTCTAGTCCATACAGCAAAATGGAATCCTGACCTCAAAATGTACATTGCTGTAGCCTTCACCTACTGTCTGCCTGCAGTTTCTCTGTAACTGTAACACTTTATTCTGCTATAGCAACGTACTGATGTGATGAAATAATCTACGGATGGCACGAAAAAGAAAGTTTTTCACTGTACCTCGATACACGTGAGAACAATAACCCAAGTCAGAAATTCAACATACACACACCTCAATTAGTGACCAGCATATATAACCATATAACAATTACAGCACAGAAACAGGCCATCTCGGCCTTTCTAGTCCGTGCCGAACGCTTACTCTCACCTAATCCCACTGACCCGCACTCAGCCCATAACCCTCCATTCCTTTCCTGTCCATATACCTATCCAATTTTGCTTTAAATGACAATACCGAACCTGCCTCTACTACTTCTACTGGAAGCTCGTTCCACACAGCTACCACTCTCTGAGAAAAGAAATTCCCCCTCGTGTTACCCCTAAACTTTTGCCCCCAAACTCTCAAGTCTTGTCCACTTGTTTGAATCTCCCCTACTCTCAATGGAAAAAGCCTATCCACGTCAACTCTATCTATCCCCCTCATAATTTTAAATACCTCTATCAAGTCCCCCCTCAACCTTCTACGCTCCAAAGAATAAAGACCTAACTTGTTCAACCTTTCCCTGTAACTTAGGTGCTGAAACCCAGGTAACATTCTAGTAAATCTTCTCTGTACTCTCTCTATTTTGTTGACATCTTTCCTATAATTCGGTGACCAGAACTGTACACAATACTCCAAATTTGGCCTTACCAATGCCTTGTACAATTTTAACATTACATCCCCTATACTCAATGCTCTGATTTATAAAGGCCAACCCAAAAACACCTGCAGACATTAATACTCCCCCCTCCATTCTGGAACTCTATATTCACAAACAGAACAAAATGACAGATCTTTTTAAATAAAAAAAACTCCATTCCAATACTGACCATTAAACAGCATTTTAGTCTAAGCATGTCAGTAGGTTTTGCTCATGTGGACACTTTACCAATAAGAGGATCATTCACTAACTCGAAGTCTCTCAACTTTACAGCTGGGTTCATCTATTGAATGACCTTTGAACTGTAGATTTATTTTACAGCTCTTCTGCAGAATGGGAGACAGACTGATTTGCTTTAAATAGCAGCACAACCAGCCTAGTCCTATCAGCTAATGATAAAAGTGTCATATAATGGCCTCTGTCAAGCAATGTTAAATCAATACTGGACCTTTTATCTGTGCCATTAAGTAGATTGTTTGGTTGTAACCTCTTTCAAAATGTGGCAACTAACTCAAATATTTCGCCAGAGCCCCAGTTCTTTTCCTCTGACCTGCCTTGTTTTGAATTCATTCTTTGTGCTTTTCTTTCCATCCTTGTAAACTGCAAGCTACAGCAATTGTGCAAAACCATCTGCGCTATCATTAAACACAGGAGGGTCAAAGATCCTAGAGGTCTACATCCATTCCCTTTCCCGTGTTACCACCCACAAGATATCGTCGTCAGTATTCTGCATTTAATATTCAAGCAATATTGGGGCAATCTGGTATACATATTGGTTGATTACGCATTGTTTAGTTAAATAATTCATTACGAATTTTATGTATAAATATGTGATTTGCATATGTCATCACACCACCATGTGATTCATGTAGAGCTCGCTTAAAGTAAACATGAAGTTAGACCCACATTTTGAAATCCAGTGCTTTCCTTTGAATTAGTTTAATGTTTTGAAGTTACAAAATATAACTGTCAGGGTGAGGAGTTTGAAGGAGTAGACCTGTAGCGAAATAGATTGAATAGAAATCACAAGGTGAATCAGTAAGGTTGGTGATATAAGCTTCAGACAATACCTCCTCAGAAACTGCAGACATTTTTTATTTGAATAGCATAAAATTCTCCAAGGCTTGCCTTGAAGCAAAGGGAACAAGCTTTCATTCATATCCTCAGAAACCTCTTTCCCCATCCCTTCCCAGAATCTATTTTTGCCGCTTTTCTTCTCCAAAGGCAAAAAAGGAACGTTATGCCAAATATTTAAGCAGCCCTTGGAATTTCGAGCACCTGTTGGGAAATGGGCAGGAAGATAAAGAAAACAACAGCTGACTGGGTCAGGTCACCTCCCTAAAAGCTGGAGAGACACCACCTACAACTACTTAGGTAACACAAGTCCTTACTTTCTTTCCCTGATAGCCAGTGAAAGCCTTTTTTTTGTCTCGGCATCTCCACTGTTTATTGCCGCTCTTCAGTCAAAAGTAGCCGTGGCTTCACACCTGGCTCAAGTGGCAGTCAGGGCCCATTCTCTGCTAATGCCTAGTATGCTGAGGTACAGGTATGCCTTAATAACGTTAGCCATTAACTAACCCCATTCTGATCGGATTACATTTATCTTTTACACTTGCTGATACTTTCCCAACCATTCATTGCCTTGCTAGTGCAAATGTTTCTTCCCAAGGTGGGTGAATCTGAGGGGGGCACATACATATGTGATATCAGCAAGGGTAGGGGCTGGGGTTGAGCAGTGGGATGAAAACTGGAAAATTAAAGATCTGAGCTGCGCAACGTAAACACGCGGATCTTTCGAAATACACAATACTTTGAAGCAAAGTCAGATTTCCCCAGGATAAGTGAATTCTTCCACAGCCTGTAGAGGCAGCCTTGAATTAGGCACAAAAACCTGTCAGCAAGCAGATCACCTTACATTGGCCTGTCTTCCCAAACCCTTGCAATTCCAAGAAACTGCTTTGGCTTTTCACAAGGTTTTTGTCAAAGGTAAGGCTTTGAAGGTCTTGCTGTTGAGGACAGCAAACTGGTGTAATGTCTACTTTCCAGTATAACTATCAGCTGAACCAATATTGACTATTTAAAATTTGATAAGAACGTTGAAAGCTAAAAACAAGCTACCTTATACAATTACTAAAGTTTATTCAGCATTTTGCAACTTACAAAAACAGCAAGACTGAGGTTTTGGAGCATATAAATACTCGATAGTTTCGACCCAAAGTTGACCCAAACAACTAAATGCAAGGATTTTTTTTAAAATCTTTTATAAAACTGCTACTGTTTCTGAAAATGGAGCAAATTCCATATTTCACGAAAAAATGTAAGAAATATTAACATTGGGGAGCATTCTGTCCATTGTTCCTGCCCCAATTTTCCCTTTATCAGATGCTCATCCGTTTTATATTCAGGAACTTCATTAATGGTTCCTGAATGTAAAACTGTGCCGGTGATGGAAAAAAAAACAAATTTTATAAATACATGAGCAATAAAATAGTGGTGGGGGGGGTACGGAAGACGAGACAATTTTAACCTACCCCTCCCCATGGGAGGCTACTGAGATTGTACCCTCACTCTCTGCCCGAATTTACTTCCAATTGGAGAATAACATGGGGGGGGCGGGGGGTTGGGCTATAACACCACCTGACCACAAGACATAGGAGCAGAATTAGGCCATTCTGCCCATCAAGCCTGCTCCGCCATTCCATCATGGCTGATTTAATATCCCTCTCAATCCCATTCTCCCACCTTCTCCCCATAATCTTGCCAATTAAGAGCTTTTCAGCCTCCGCTTTAAATATCCCCAATGACTTGGCGTCCACAGCTGTCTGTGGCGATGAATTCCACGCATTCACCACCCTCTGGCGAAAGATATTCCTCTTCATCTCTGTTGTAAATGGATGCCCCACTATTCTGAGGCTGTGCTCTCTGGTCCAAGACTTCCCCACTGTAGGAAACATCCTCTCCAAATCCACTTTATCCAAATTCAATAGGATACAGTAATATCCCACCTCATTCTTTCAAATTCCAGTGAATACAGGCCCAGAACCAAAGGCCCCTCATATGTTAACCCTTTCATTCTCCAGATCACGTCACGAACGCCTGCTGCATATTTTTTTCTTAAATAAGGGGTGCAAAACTGCTCACAATACGCTAGGTGTGGTCTGATCAGTGCCCTGTAAAGCCTCAGCATTACAGCCTTGCTTTTATATTCTAGTCCTCTTGAGATGAATGCTAACATTGCATTTGTCTTCCTCACCACCAATTCAACCTGCAAGTTAACCTTTAGGGAATGCTGCACGAGGACTCCCATGTCCCTTTGCACCTCTGAACTTTGAACTTTCTCCCCATTGCATGCCTTTATTCCTTCCATACGAGTATGGCCATAGACTATATTCCACCTGGCACTTCTTGCCCATTCTTCCAAGCTGTCCAAATCCTTCAGTCTTCCTGCTTCCTCAACACTACCTGCCCCTCCACCTATTTTCGTATCGTCTGCAAACATGGCAACAAAGCCATTAATTGCATTATCCAATTCATCGACACATAATGTAAAAAGCAGAACCAACACTAACCACTGTGGAACACCACTAATCATTAGCAGTCAACCAGAAAAGACCCCCTTTATTCCCACCCATTCTTTTGACACCGCCAGTCAGCCAATCTTCCATCCATGCCAGTACCTTTCCTGTAATACCATGGGCTCATAGCTTGTTCACCAGCCTCATGTGTGGCACTTTGTCAAAGGCCTTCTGAAAATCCAAGTACACAACAACTACTGACTCTCCTTTGTCTACCCTGCTTGCTATTTCCTCAGATAATTCCCAACAGTCCTGACGAGCAAGATCTCCCCGAAGGATACCATGCTGACATTGGCTTTTTTTTTTTTAAAATCGGGTGCCTCCAAGTATCCCGAAACGCCATCCATAATAATGGACTCCAACACTTTCCCAACCAGTGAGCGCAGGCTCACCAGCCCATTGTTTCCTTTCTTCTGCCTCCCCCCCTTCTTAAATAGTGGAGTGACATTAGCAATTTTACAGTCCTCTGTAACCATTTCAGAATCTAGTGATTTTAGTAAGATCAGTACTTAATACCTCCACAATCTCTTCAGCTACCCCTTTTAGAATCCTGGGGTGTAGTCCATCTGCTCCAGGTGACTTATTTACCTTCAGACCTTTCAGCTTCTCGAGCACCATCTCCTTAGCTACAGCAACTAAACTCACTTCTGCCCCCCGGCACTCTCAAATTTTTGGCATACTGGTAGAGTCTTCCACAGTGAAGACTGACGCAAAATCCTTATTCAGTTCTTCCGCCATTTCTTTGTCCTCATTGCTACCTCTTCGGTATCATCTTCCAGCAGTCCGATATACATTCCAGCCTCACTTTTACTCATTATATATCTGATCGATAAATCTGAACTCCCGCCCGCGGCACCAGTTCCCCAGCCACACGTTCGTCTAAAGAATCATCCTATTCTTAACTCTCAGTGGCATGTGACACAGGCAGCAATCCAGAGATTACTACCCTGGAGGTCCTGCTCTTCACTTTCTACCCAACTCCCTCTACCCCTCTTGTCCAGATCTCTCCCCCCTTTCCCACCTGTCTCTGGTACCAATATGCACCTCGATTTCCGACTTCTCACTCTCCCCCCTTTAGAATGTTGTGGGCCTGTTCTGAGTCAATCGACCCTGGCAACTGGGAGCAACCCTACCAGCCAGGTGTCTCACATCCACAGAATCTCATTGTGTTCCTCCAACTACGGAATCCCCCCCCCCCCCGTCACAATTGCAACTTTCCTCTCCCCCCACCCTTTCCTTTTTGAGCCATAGAACTGGTCTCAGGGTCGTTGCTGCTAGCCCCGTGTAGTAACCATCACCACTCCCAACAGTATCCAAAGTGACACACTCATTGAGGGGCAGAGCCACACGACTACTCTGCATTGGTGCCCGTTCTGTGCCACGCCTGACAGCCACCCAGCCCCTGCGACGGAGGGGCGACTCCCTCCTCAGTCTCCCGTATGAGCTGAAGGACACCCAGCTGCAGCTCCAGTTCCTTAACGTGTTCTCTGCAGAGCTGCAGCTCGACGCACTTCATGCAGATCTTGTTATCAGAGAGCCCGCTGACCCGTTCTCTCTGCACTAGCAATGTATTAATAGACAAAGAAAAGAGATTTTCTTTAAGTCGTCCTAGAAAAACTTACTCCACCTGTTCTCACCAAAGCCTGACCACTCTTGACACTGCCCACGCCCAACAACGGCTGCTCCGCTCACACCTCACTTCTTTTTAGGTTGTTACGATCGCAGCAAAGTACCAAAAAGCGCCGAGCTCCTTTGAAACCCTGGGAGGCCTCGGCCAAACAACTGATGATCGCAGCCCGCCCGGCTGATCTGTGAGTTAGGTCAAACGACAGCCACCGGTATCACTGCGTGCTCAGGCACACACTTCCCGCTCGTGTGTGGAGTTCTCAGAGGCCCCTCTCTGGTGATCCAACAGTTAGTTCAGTGCCGTTGACTGTCCTAATGCTCTGTAAATGCTGAACGCAAGATTCTTTTTGCATTGCACCTTCCTTTGCACGTATTTTTTATTATGATTAATGTTCAGCTTCGAAATAAGAGAAAAACCTCCTGTGACTAGCGGGCTGTGCCCCTTTGCTTGAAAGACGCAGACATTACAATGGCCTTCGCACTTTTACCGACCGACCTCGTCCACTCTTCCTCTGATGTGCTCGGCCGCTTTACTCTGGCTTCTGGCTCCACCCGAAAGCCCTTTCCCTCCTCAGAAAGAAAATGCCGCTCAGCAGCCACATGCAGCTTTCCCACCTAGGCGCTGACCCAAAAATTCCTCGCAGTCAACAGCACCCGATCAGATGCAGCCTCATCCCCTCGCCCCTCTTCTCTTTCTCTGTGACCCCCCAGCTTTCCTCACCCCCTCCCGAAATTTAAGAAAAAAATGTCATTGTGGTTATCGCTGCGGCTCATCGTGGACGGGATGAGAAATATTCAATCTATATTCCACCTGTCAAACCTGTCAAGAGGCCAAGGGGTCAGTATGCATTCTCCTCCCTGACTAATCACTACCTAAGTTGCCAGTCAGAGTGCACCATCGCAGAAGGAAAACAATACTACATCAAGAAATAGATCTGCCTGTATCCAAAACAAAAGGGAAACTATGAAAGAGAACCCATCTGTAACGAAAGACAGATAAGGAAATGCTTTGATCACCTTGGTGACCGTCTTATTTTCAGCTAGAAAGCAGATGCACCCTCCTTAGCAGCTCTCATCCCAAGCCTGCCTGTCAGAGCAATCCGTTTGATCTGACAGATTCTAATTAAATTAATAAGTCTGCCCCGGAATGGGTCTGATTAGCGGCCAAGGGGTCTGGCTGATAAACAGAAGTGACCACAGAAAAGCAGGAGCAAGTGGAGGTTTGATGGCCGCTGACCTTCAGGCTCACTGTAGGCCGTTCATTGTCCTTCCTCCTGAGGAGTTCCCCGTGCACGGGTGGGGAGCGCAGGGTCAGCTAAAGAATTACAAGATGAATCACCCATCTCTGCCACCGATGCGTCGGCATGCGAGGACTTCCTTGATTAAATGCCCTGGAAATGGAAATTAATTTGACAGCAATTCTGAGCTTTTAAATTACATGGGGTGGGTGAGGGGAGGAAAGAGAAATGGCAAGTGATGGTAAGTGGGGAAACGTTAACACATCAGACCTCTCTGCCTCCTTGACAGAAGCCACAAGAGACATGAGAGTGGACGAGCACACTTAAAATTGCACAGTCCACCTTAAAGAGCAAAGCACCAGGCTCTGAATTCATCACAAAATATTTTCCATTAATAGATACTTTTAAAAAGAAACAGATGCTAGGTTACTTTCTAGTTAACTGCTGCTACATTTGGTGCCACAATCTGCGTGCTTATGCCACAAGAACCAACTTCTGCTTCCTGGAGACTTCCTAGGCTCATAACAGCTTCTTATTTGCATTTTCGTTGGACCCGACCTTCCAAGACGCATTACCAAACGAAGTCCGACTGAGCAACATCACATGGTAGTTCATGTGACCAAATGGTTGGTCAGTCACATGGGTTCCAAGCAGTTCTTATGAGAGGCAAAGTAGGGGGAAGAGATTTAGGAGTTTAACACTGGGTGTTTGTTGTAAAGGAGACTGAGAACATGGATAGGGCTCAAAACTCTGGGTGGATTTCAGGTGCGTGGAGGAGGTGGCCATAATGTGGTTCAGAAACAATTGCTGCGGAACGTTAGGGAAGTTGGCAGACCTGGAAATTGGTGAGGACAAAGCTAAATGGGGCTCAGTGTAAATTGGGAAACAGGTACCTGGATTCCGGATGACCTTGTTTCTGGGTAAAGAGGCTGAATTTAGTGTAAATCTGCGAATTTTACACAAAGACATTATTTCCCCAGATTTCCCAACTGATCAACCATCAGTATAGAAAGACCCATTGCGCAGCCGCGGAACGCCCAGTCCTTGGTTCCAATGTTAAAATTGAAAAGAATTTTGGAATTTATTTCAACCTTGCATCCATCCCACAATGCGAGGGAGTAAAAATCTTTGCATTATGACTCCGTTGCAATGTACAGACTTGTGAATTTAGAAGTCTAATGGCCTGTAGAAAGAAGCTGCCCCGTAACCTGTTGGTCCTGTTTGGTATTTCTTAGAAAAGAGAAACTAAAATGAATTTTTTCGACTTATCCTAAAAACTTAGCAACAATGGCAAGTCGTCATCAGCTTACTCAAAAGCTTCTTGACTTCAAACATCAAGGTTAGCAATGCAAGCTATAGTACCATTTGGTCATATGAACTATGAATCACTTATGATTACTGAAAAATCAAAACTGCAGGTACTGGAAATTTAAAATAAAAACAGAAAATTCTGGCTGCATCTTTGTGAATTCCCTTAATTAGATTTGAGTATCCGTGGGTAGAGATAACAAAAAAAATGTCCATCCAAGGTTTGAGGTTTAAAAACAGCCAAGAGAAATTTCATTACTGCACAACCCTATCTAGTTCCAATCAGTAGAATGTGTGTATTAATTAATAATTTAGTTACACCAAGAATTAATAGAATACACTCAATAAAAAGCCAACTGCAAACCATTTCCACTGGCAGTTCTGACAAGGGTCTAGTAACTGAAATGTTAACTCTTTCCTTCCAAGAGTGCTGGTGGGGCTTTGTTGAGAGTTGCCAGTATCATCTGCTTTATAACTTCTGGAAGTTCTATCCACGTTCTCTTAACGGTTTCATCCTCTCATCAAATCAGAATGTGCTGAGAGATTATTTGACTTATACTTAAATTAGCTGCCTTGTTTTTGTCCATAGCTCTAAATTGTATAGGGTCATAGACTGTCACACGGAGTCCTGTCAAACACCGATATAAACTAATGCAATGGTAATCATTTTATTCTTCCTATATTTGCATCAACTTCTCTCCCACACCCCAAACCCCACCCCAGATTCTACCCCTTACGTACACAGTAAGTGCAATTTGCAATGACCTATGAACACAGCAATCTGCACATTCTTTGGGGAGTGGGAGGACAGCAAAGCACCGCGAGTAAATCTGCGCAGTCGCAGGTAGAAACGTGAAAACTTCACACAGACCCATACCAGAAATCAGGGTTTCAC
This sequence comes from Hemitrygon akajei, assembly GCF_048418815.1. Classification (NCBI taxonomy): domain Eukaryota; kingdom Metazoa; phylum Chordata; class Chondrichthyes; order Myliobatiformes; family Dasyatidae; genus Hemitrygon; species Hemitrygon akajei. The sequence goes on along the minus strand of NC_133132.1, from coordinate 43,044,764 downwards.
CCTGAAGCAGGAGCTCTTCTGCAGGTGCCACAACTGAATAACTTAGCCCTTGTTGAAGGCTACTATTGAATCTCCTTTCCCATTGTTTCGGTCAGCAACTTGTAGATCAACAACCTACTGTATTGTAAGAGCTTCTCATCTACTCCCTGATTCCTTCGCCTTAAATCTACACCCTCTGATTACTGACAATTCTATCAGGGAAAACAAAACTGCTCTATCATTTCTATAGTCCACTGGGATTACTCATTTAGGACATCCTCATTTAATGTGGACTATCCAAGTGTGGATTTCGAAGAGCACCGTGGTTTCTTTACAAAAGAGACACAACCTTTGTTCCTTGCTGTTAATGAGGTCGAACTGTTGAGTAGCTCCCTGGAAGAAGATGGTTTCACTGTTACCCAGGTACAAAATAATTAAGCACCGGGTTACTGAAAGGAACATTGACAGAGAACTAAAAACATCTTTTTCCAGAGCTCATCTGACTTCTATGATCAGCAATACAAAAGCTATGCTCTGTCTTGCGAACAATCGTTAATTAAGGTGCTAACAGACATCGGGCAATCCTACACTGACCTGCCTGTCAGCACCTTTTGCCCCCTTATCAGGCAAAATTAGAAAGCAAACTCCCAGGCCATCCTGCGGTCTGAAACCCCCAAGTGCTTTTCATTTGACATTTAAATGGCAGGTTCACTTTCGTACCTTCCGTGTTAATATTCTAAACCTGCATTTTATATGGCATCAACAGGTGGGGGTCTATAGAACAGTGTGGAATCACTTTCTACCCATCTGAGCCAATCAGTTCAAATTAATACCTCCGGGCTGAAGACAATGGGCTGCCTTTGAGCCTTCTGGCCAGAGATAAGGAAGCTTTGCCAGATAGTAATCTGCGTACTTAGGGGGATTTTTAACATACAGCTTCTTTTTCGATTCTTCCTTAACTCAATCAATTATTCATCTCTGAAAGACCCAATTAATGCCTTTGGCATACAAGCCATTCAGGGAGAGGATTTCATCCCTTTGCAAATGAAAATGTTTGCTCATTGACTATTAAAGAGAACTAGGTTAAACACAGACTGAGTTAAGTAACTGTGCGGTAACAGACAGATTAGGCCATGAGTCACAGTTACAGCAATGGCAGGAAAGTGATCTGTGCTCACCGCCGGTCCGGTTCAAGCGCCGTCTGCCCCAAACACTTTTCCTTCCAGAGAAATGTTATGGGGGGCAGCCACAGCTGGGACCAACCTGACCAAACCCCACTCCTGTGCTCTGTAATGACGGGATGTAACCGAAGTGTGAATTCCACGGTCAAAGCAGCCATAATCACACTAGGTGGAGAGGATTTACGGCGCTCCATCAGGCCGATGCGCCACACCTCTTGTGCCTTTCTGTCCATCAGTATTAACAGCTGGGGCAGCATCTGAGGGAGAAGGATGCAGGCAGATTCATCCCGCTCCCCCCTACACCAGAGTTGATCTAACATGCTCTCTCTTTCCCCTTTAAGATCATTCTTATATACTTTGTTGACCTCCTCTTAATTACTAGCTCAACCCCCATTCCTGCCCGGTACTAAATGAACACGTTCTTGGTGGTTCAAAATCTGCCTTCACTATTCCACTTCCAGAATCTGAACTAACTCACAGTGCACTGCACTGGTATTTAGAACTTGCCCTGTCCCGGTTTATCCTGACAATGAATACTGATCCAGATTATGTTCTGCTTTCATTGCCTTTTCAAGATTCAAAGCACATTTATTATCAAAGAATATATAAATTGTACACCTTGAAACTCGTCTGCTTACGGGCAGCCACAAAGCAACAGACCGGAATTACCCAATTTTTAAAAAAGACCAAAAACCACTGTGGGCAGCCAGGTAGGCCCAAAGCCTCGGTCTCCCAGTTCAGCACACCAGCAGGGCAGAAACATACAGCGGCTGGATCAGTTCACAGCCTGGGCACCACGGAGAAAGGAACACTGTAGACATTTGCAGGAGAGCAAGCGAAATCAGTCTGACTCTTGCTTCTGTACCCTGACATTCAGGCTCGACAATTCTAGCACCTCATGCCAGTACGTGACAGTCCAATTAAATAGCAATGAAAGGAACAGATACCATGGAGAAAAACACGGTTGTGGTTTTAATGAAACTGCATGCCCAGATGTGAACACTGATCCTTTAATAAGGATCAGAAATCAGACACTTGCAATCAGAAATATGTTTCTCTCCCTCAATGCCTTCCCACACCAGCAGCTGTTTCCATCTTTGAACTGTTTATATTTATTGTGTGTTCGACTTGTAAGACGGCCTATCATGAATATTGGTCGCAAAACCCCAATTCCCTTGAAAGGCCATTTACTAAGAGCTGACTTGTCCTAATTGGAAATAAAGCGCGACTTGCATATGTATAACATTTCCCGAGTTCCCTTCAGAATTACCCAAAATACTACGGATGAAACGCAGCCTGAGGAAACCTAACAGAAAACGTCAATCACTATTTAACTTACAGCGGACATTAAAAGATTAGTAGTAAAATAACCAAACACAGTACCTGGTTGCATTTAATAGGTTGTTACTGGCAACATTAGGAAGGTAAACCTCAGAGAGTTTTAGCAGTGATCTGCGACCTCTTCTGAAATCATCAGGGAAATAAAAGAAGAGCTGGCAGATTGGTATCAATATTTATCAATCTGGCAGGAAGGGCAATGCTTCTGGAAGGAATTAGCTCTGTCTGACAAGTAACTTGTATTTCTTCTCCCATAAATACTAACCCCCCCCGAGCCTCACAACCACCCCGAAGTGCAGCAGAAGTGTGTGCCTGAGCACGTAAGCTACACATTCAGACTTTTCCACTGTCTTACTAGAAAGCAACACACGAAGATCCACCTGAAATAAACTGGCTAAACCACACTCAAAAGTGAATCAATTCTCAATTTCCTCCAGTTACTGCCCACTTTGTTTGTTCAAACGCAATCGCGTCTGCTTATTGTGTGTGTGAGTAAAGTTTAAATAAAGCCTGGTCACGTTGGAAGGAATCCCACAACAGTTGCAGCGTGACATGTGCAGAGCTATCCAACGACAAACACAAATTACCCCGATGAGGGATCACTTCCCATATGGAGCAGCAGTGGGGAGGGAGTTCTGCTGAAGCTGGTCTGACGCACGTTTAGTCATGCTGATGGCGCACCGATAGGCTTCACATTCACTGGAAGTCAGTCATTGCATTGTGGTCACTGTTTAGACTGGGCAGTGTATTTCCTGCTCAAACCTCTTCTGAATGTTTTCCCACACTCCTGTACAGTCTTCTGTTTACTGGGCTTTATCAGCTCATCTCTTCATTGTTTTCCTTTTGACTCCTTGAACCTTGATACCTCTCCACACCACCCCCCCCTCCACCCCATCCCTAACCCCCCCCCCCCGCCCCCGTCAGTGCAAACCACTGCCTCCCTGACCCAAGCTAACGTCAGGCTCCATCGGCGTTGTACCAGGTTACCACCGCAGGCCTTACTTTGAAGGGATGGAACGCAGGAGAAGCGAGAAGAGCCTCCGTGGAGGAGAACTAACGAAAGTTCGTTCTTTAAGTGTGACCTAGCCCTGTTCCTAACTAACGCAGACACGCATTCTGGTTAGGTGAGCTACACTTGCAAACTGGACAACTGAGGCTCCTACTAGTAAGAGACCGGCGAGGTTTCTGACGCAGGTGCGTGGGATAGTAGGTGGAGGGCTGAAGGGTCTCATTCGACGCTGTAACGCTCTATGGCTGCGGCTCTGATGGGCCATCGAGCACACCTACGTGAGAGATTGCCGTAGAAAAGCAGCATCCATCACCAGGGACCCCCACCATCCAGGTCATGCTCGCTTCTCGCTGCTGTCGTCAGCTAGAAGCTACAGGAGCCTCAGGACTCGCATCACCAGGTTCAAGAACAGTTACTACCCCTCGACCATCAGGCTCCTGAACAAGATGTTCCCACAGCCAACGGTCTCACTTTAAGGACTCTTTATCTTGTTACATCATGCTATTTACTTATATTTTGTTGTTCATTGATCCTGTTTACAGTTACTGTTCTACAGATTTGCAGAGTATGCCCACAGGAAAAAGAATCTCAGGGTTGCACGTGGTGCCATGTACGAACTCGGATAACAACCTTGAACTTTACTTAAAAGCAGAGACCCGAGCAGCACTTTTACGCCACAGGACTGCACCCATTCACAGATGCTGGCCCACCACTCTCTGTAAGGAGTTCTTCCCCCGTGACCACGTGGGTTTCCTCCGGGTGCTCTGGCCTCCTTCCACAGTCCAAAGATGCACCGGTGTTAGTAGGTTAATTGTAAACTGTCCCAGGATTAGGGTTAAATCGTGGGCTGCTGGGTGCCGTGGCCAGAAGGGCCTATTCTGCATTGTACAGTACCTCAATCAACAACATAGTGGCTTTGAGAGGAAACAGACATCCGACAGAACTTCTTCCTCAGAAGCAAGAAAATCATCAACTGAGACACCTCTCCAACTAGGCGAAGGAAACAGATTTTCTTCTCAAAAAAGAAAATTCATGAAGCAGACTACCTCGAGAACTGCCTTCAGCTTTTCATTCCGTCATTAACCTCTTGTTCCATTGGTATTTAAATGAACAGCTACCATTTAAAATGCCTCTGATGCCACGGTGAGCTTTGAGCTCATTTCTGCATCATTAGTACCGATCTTCACGCCGCGACTCTAGTCCGCCAACTACAGTACTGCGTCTACTCTCCAGCAGCCAGGAAAAGTGACAGATCTGCTGCTGTGTTCCTTTTAGAACAACCTTCGCGGGTATCCGCTTTAATGAATTCGGCATGCTGATCGCAATGCTGCTGCACAGCCCATGTTGGAAGCTGTCAGCACAAACTCAGCACTCAGCGCAATATATATTTTTTTAAAAAAACACTTTCTTGATGTGTCAACTTTCCAGTGTTACGCAGTTTTACACAAGGAGTGCTTGCGCCGAGCCAGACTGCACCCCCTCCAAACGCAGATCCCCTAACACTCGTAACTACCAAACCTCCAGAAAGCGTAACGAGATGTGGTTCTGTTTTCATTGTGTAATTAAAACCATCACTCGATTAAGCACTCAGGTATAGGAAACCAAGCACGCGGCTTTAACAAAAAAAATCACACCATTAGGGTTAGGGTGAGGCAGGGAAAAAATAATCCAGGAAAGAGAAAACCACTCTCACTCTTTTTTTCGGAGGAGATCCAAGTTTGAAACAAACTACAAACACTGAGCTAATCGTATTACTGAAGGCAGTGTGCCAAACTAAACAAGCTGGATAACTGGATCAAAGAGGAAACATTACATTGATGTCAAACAGGAAATGAAAAATATGGGATCTTCTGGCTTGCTGCCAGGACAAGGCAGAGGAAGGGGTAGTTAAAGACGTTGCCAGTACCCTACCTAGAGGGGTTAGCTTGCCGATCTCATGCCCACAGACGCCACGAAGCTTTGGGAATGCTGGTGTCTGTCAGCACCAGACCCACCATCTCTTTGAGTATAACTCTCCCTCAGAGAGAGCAGAAAAGTGTGAATTTCCCTAACAAAAACCTGCTGAAAAAATGAAAGTGAAAGACAGGCAGCACGGTTGCCTGTCTGTGTGTGAACAGCAAAGGACTGGAATATTTAGAACATTTCAAGGTAGTGTTGGTAGAAGGAAAACCACAAAATAATCTTCTCAGTATGAAAAGCCTTAATAACCTTTCACAGCATAAGCAGTGTCACGAACATGTATTCTTCTATCTTGGGGTCTTAGTGCATCACCATTCCCTTCGCCCTGCCATTGGCCATCGCTCATTAGGCCTCATTCCGCCAATAAAGTATCCCTATAAATCTCTTCACATATTAGTGTTTGAAAAACTTTTTAAGATCCAAGTCTTGAACCAAGATTTATCGATTGAGCTAAACTTGAATTGGTTATTTTTTTCCCCCCTCTGTCTGGTCACAAAGGGCAAAATGGCCTTCTTTCTACACCGCTAATGACCGTGATATTGTGACAAGTCGTGTTTAACTATAATGGCATTTGGTGACCCTTTCTGCTCCTTGATGTGTCCCATCACACTGGCAAAGTGTGCGGAGCAGCCGGGCGCAGGGACTGAGCGAGCGGCACAGCAGATGCAAATCCGACACCATCTGCCCGGAACAGATACAAGCCAGCAGAGAACGGTTCTGAAATGTGGACGTCTAACGTCTGCGACTGTCCTTGCTCCGAGATCCATCCAAGCGGCTGTTTGTTCTACATGAGGAAGCTACAAAGCTTGAGGAAAGCTGGTATATGCGCTTGCCCACACTTGACACAAGAACAATTGATGTTGTCTTCTGGGATTCCAATGACATCACCTGATTCAAGGACATTACTCCAGCCACAAAGCATGCAGCTGAATAGAACTTCCCGACCACTTGCTGAACTTTTTATTCCAGTAATAAATCCACATTTTTAGTTAGCATTGGCAAATTGAACCATGTTACACAACGCCATTCTTGAATAAACTGCAGATTGCACATTCAGTAAATAGATTATTCAAACCTTTTGGGGGACAGCTTGGACCTGGGGATAATTTATTGGACAGAGTTTTGGACTTCCTGCCACTGTCGGTAAGGAGACTGCACATTCTCCTCGTGACCGCGTTCCTTCGGGTTCCCTGGTTTCCTCCCGCAGCCCAAAGACGTACTGGTTAGTAGGAGTCCCGTGGTTAGGCTAGGGTTAAATGGGGGATTGCTATAAGGGCCTAGCTCAAATAAAACAATAAACAAACAAACAAACTGGTTTGGACCTTTGCAGTTAAGAGTTCCTCTTCACAAACCAAAGCGTATTTAAGGGAGTAGAAAGATTTCAACAATTCCTCATGTTGCTGTCTGCTCAAGGACTCCAGCTGTTGCTAAATCAGAATTTAAGATGGAATGACCAGATTGATGATTTTCAACCACTCTGATTCTAGCTGCTTGATGTTCTACCTGCGAAGATGTAAAGACTGGGCTCAGCTGCCAAACTCTGCCCTGTAAAATGCCGTCTGCCATCGTCCTGACAGTCACGCCTCTGAGTTAGCAGTGGGCAGTAACAGCACCAAACAGAGCATGGCGACCGGAGTTTGGTGGAAGAGGGGCGTGTCACGTTTTCAGCAAAGGATGCTGCCAAGACAATTATTTAGCTATTTGTGAGGTAAGAAATAAAAAGGAAAAAGGAAGCAGAAAGATTAGTGGAAAATATTGTTCATAAAATTATTTGAAAGGCTTCCCATAAATGGGGAGCCTTCGTATGGCAGTGTGGACCTGCAGTTGTCAATGCTCTCTCGCTATTGAAATATTGAATAGCCAGCTTGAACACTGGGACATACCATCGATTAGCAGCCCTCGTTCCAGACTGCGGCCTATTTTAAGAGGTTCTTTTTGGTCTGGTCTCTGCAGTTGACCTCAAAAACAACTCTCCCCAGCACACCCCCCCAAGGGTTTGCCGGAAAAAGAAAAGTAAAGCTTCCATAGCTGACCTCCGCTCTACAGAATCGGACAGAGCCCTGCCATATAATCCATCATTTATAAAGAGGGGACAGTTGTGCGGGTCACGATAGCAAGAGCGCCATGGTCTCCTGAAGCAAAGCTAAATATAAAAGCCTACTACAAACAGTTCCACACACAAAAAAAAAAGAGCCGGAGACATGCATAGTACTGGGTTCAAATAGGATACCAACAGGTCAAACAGACACACAGCTTTATATACATCATTAATCCACCATTGCAATTAAGCTGGAACAACGACATACTCAGTTGCATTCAATTAATCCCTGTTATTAAAGCCACAACAGAACTAAATTCACAAAATAGTTACAGGTGAAAAAATCCATTCAGCCCATCCTAGTTCATCCATCACGATGCCCTATCGTACCATTCAGACATTTCATGTTTTTGTTCACCATTGGAATCAGGTTTATTATCACCGGCATGTGACGTGAAATTTGTTAACATAGCAGCAGCAGTTCAATGCCATACATAATCTAGCAGAGAAAAATAAATAAATAAAATTTAAAATAATAATAAACAAGTAAATCAATTATGTATATTGAATAGATTTTTAAAATGTGCAATACTGTATATTTTTTTTAAAAGTGAGGTAGTGTCCAAAGATTCAGTGTCCATTTAGGACTCAGATGGCAGAGGGACATTCATTTAAATTGCCCCTTACCCCACTACAGTTTCACCGATTTAGGTTTCACTGAACTGTTTACTAAGATAAGTTTCTTTAAAAACCAAAGCTTTCGAATTAGCTCCTTTTATGCTGGGAGGTGTGAATTTCTCACAGACACAAGAGGCCGAGAATCCTGGAATCTGGAGTAACAAACAAAATGGCGGAGGAATTGCTGGAAATCGGGCCACATTTGTGGAGGGAAACGGACAATCGACATCTTGTGTGGAGAACCTTCGTCCAGACTACTATTATTTTGTTTGTCACATCTGGATTTCTCATATTTCTTCCTAACTTGAGAGCTTTTATTTAGATCGGTCCCGAGTCTTCCCTACACCACCTGTACTCGATACGGGGCTACACGAAGCTCAGAGTTATCCTCTGGATTGTAATATGATTAATACTGGCCAAGATGCTTCCCTGCATTCACTTACTTCACTGCTCTTCAACCACAGTCAATTCAATCAACAGTCCTGCCTAACATTAACGTGAACAACTCGACCTTTCAACTGCAACTCCTTATCTCTCAGTCACAAGCCAGTCGTCAAAGGAGCACAATTCCAGTTTAATGAGTGCTCAGGATGGCTAAAGTGAAACCATTCTCATTTTAACAAGATCTACTGCAAACATTGAGAGTGCAGAAGTCTTTCTCGTTTGCGAAGTGCACCATCACTCACTCCCCTTCGGAGTTAACCATTGTCTTTATGTCTCCTCCTAATGGGACTGAATTTACCTGACGAAACAAGGACCTAAAATTGTGATCAAACATGACCTCACTGTGCCAGAACACTGTCCTCCCCACCCTATGACTTTGTTACATTTGATTAGAGTAAAACTGAAATAGTTTTTAAAGAATGGAAAGGCTTCAATTGCAACACGCTCCGTACACCCTTGAACGTCCAAGAGCTCCACTGTAGCTCGTGCAGGCTGATGTGGTAAAGTCTAGCAAACTCCCACAAGCGTATAGACCAGTTAATCTAGTTCGGTGATGTTGGACGGGCAAGTTTTGCTCACAAAGCATATCCCTCAGAATTTACACAAAGGAGAGGTAATTAAACAGCAGCTGACCACTAAAGTTAGGCAAATATGCCTAACTTTAAAAAGTTTAGGGGAAAAAAAAGTTGTATTTCTCTGAATTTCTCAGGAGGTGGACCTGCTTTTGGACAGCGGGGTGCCGTTGGAAAAGAAGTGACCTTTTATTGAGAACTGAAGGTGGTAAAACTGCAGTGGTAGAGAAGCCGAGCAACTCAGCACAATATCACTGGATATTAGGAACAGGAAGGCCAATATGATCACAGGTGAACTTGGAACTGTAACTCAAGTGAAGGGAGACACCAACGCACACAAAATGCTGGTGGAACACCGCAGGCCGGGCAGCATCTGATGCCTGGCCTGCTGCGTTCCACCAGCATTTTGTGTGTGTTGTTGTTTGAATTTCCAGCATCTACAGATTTCCTCGTGAAGGGAGACACGGTCATCTTGTTTTGAATGGTTTTTCAAGAGCTGTCACAACACTCATAAATCTTACTCCCAAGCAAGTTTCCTTCGTTCACCGTTCAAACAGAAAATTGGACCAAAACTAGATGCACTGACTGGCATCTCTGAAATACTGTGTGGCGGTTGGAAGCTGCCAAAGCGCATATTCCTGGTATCACTTTATTCATTGAAATATACTGCAGAATGTCCAGCAAATCCCCCGGTGTAATCTGAGCCTAATCATGGGACAACTTACAGTGACCAACCCATATGCGTTTGGTCCGTGGGGAGAAACCCACACAGTCACGGGGAGAACGAACAAATTCCTTACAGGCAGTGGTGGGAATTGAACCCAGGTTGCTGGTACCGCAAAGCATTCTGCTAACCACTGTGCCGTCCCAGTTAGAGAGCTGTCTGTTGGCAATGAAAGTACAGCCCATTACAACTTTCCTTGCTTCCACACTGGCCCCACTTTCTTCTCATTGCCCTGTGGTTGTTGTTTCTGGTAGTAGATATCCCCTTTTTTTTAAAAGATCCATATCTTCTAGCACACGTCTCTACTGCATCAAGCTGATTCAAAGCTTAAGAGTAAATTCTCCGGACAGCTTTGAATTTATAAGGTTCAACCCGCCAGTGGTGCAATTGTAAAGAGCAGGGTTCAGCAGGAGAGTGAGATCGTGCTCAGGACTCTGACCTGGTGGTGCTTGCTGAGCGTGCTGTAGGTCGGTCACAAGACCACGATAGATAAATTCAGAGTTATAAATGCATGCTGAATTCACAGGTTTTTAATACAAAAATGTCACACGTTTGCAATAAGCCAGATAACCACGGAGGTAACAACTCATCTTTCGTGCGATCCAAGGGCGAAGGAGGAGGAGTAGGGAGATTGACACATTTATAATGGAGTTCAACAAGTTTCAACATCACACAGAACTTTACAGCTAATGAACTTCTGTACTGTAGAGAATATATCAGTTTGCACACAGCCAACTCTTACAAACAACCTGACCGTGATTAAATAGTGAGTATTTATATGCCGACGATAAAAAGATAAATGTCGCCCGGGACATGGGAGGTTCTTCAAGATACTGCCAGGGGATCTGTTGTGACCACTTGGGTGGGAGAGGTAGCTGGAGTCTTGGCTTAATCTCGTCTAAAAGGTAGCAACTCCCAGCAGAATTGCACTCCTCCAGCATGTTGCTGAGGGAGTTTCAAACCAGGAGCTCGGCGCTCGTCTCTAAGGTGGGGCTTGAACCTGGAGCATTTGGATTCGAGGCGAATGTGCGAAGACAGGAGATTGCATAAATCAGCAGGTTTGACTCTTGGTCATTCCAAAGCAGAGGTGCTCCTGCTGGGCGGCTGAAAGCGGAAGGCCTGCTGGCTGAGACGGATTAGCTTCTGCGGCCATTCAGACCACCAGCTGAGTGTAGACAGATTCACGCAGGGGCAGACAAGGCACAAAAAGTCACCGCATAATCAAGCGGCCATCAAGAGTGAAAAGAAGTCTCCGAAATTCAAATTCATTAACAAATGAAGGAGGAATAATTGAGGTCTATTCCCCACCCTAGCCTTAAGTGAGATGACTGCCCCATTATACCGTACCATTGGAATTAATGTAGTGCAATTGCTACGAGAATACCAGCCCCAAACTTTCTTCGTTATTCATTTGATCACTCAAAGCACAGACACCAGTTCTCCTCAAGCTAAATGAAGAATAGGGAAATCTCATGGAAACCAACAAAATATTGAAAGGCCTCGATAGAGCGGATGTGGAGCGGATTTTGTTTATAGTGGGACAGCCTAGGACCTCAGAATAAGAGGACTTCATTTTAGAACAGAGATGAGGAAGAATTTCTTCAACCAGAGAGTGCAGGGGGGGTGCTGAATCCCTGGAAAGAATTCCACAGATTCACCACCCTCTGGCTGAAGAAGGTGCACACAGCCTCTCAGACTGTGGAGCAGGGAAGAGGAGGAAGTGGAATCATTCTGGATACTATCACATCCAAAAACGATCAAGTAGCCTGCCATTATTTACCTAGGCTGCTCCCACAGCACCGCCCAGAAATGCAAACTGTGTTACCGAGGGAAACAGGTGCTCAGGAAACGTCCCTATTTGCAGAGCCCCCCCTTCAGTCTGCAAAACAGCCGGTATGATTTTTTTTGCTGGGCAAGGGCGAGGGAGAACTTTCCAGAGGGGCGGACGCAGCAACCCACCTAGAGTTCAAAGCCCTTCTCCTCCTGACGAAGCGAAACTGGATTCCCTCCTAGTCCGAGGTCTTCCCCCGCACCCTTCTGCACACAAGCAGCCACCATACCAAACACACCTTCGGAGACATCATCACATCACAACTGACACTGAACCACCGGGGAGGACGACGACTTCCAGCAGGACGCTACCATCCTCTTTACTGTACTTGGACACAAACTCAGGCACATCTGCCATGTCTAAATCCTGTTAGTTCCCACCCACCCAGCAGACCATGGGAGCACCTCTACCAAAAGACTACAGCGGTTCAGGGAGGCAGTGTAAGCACCTTTCTAAGGACAATTAGGGAAGGGGCTTGCATCCGGTGTTCAGATACAAAAAAATATATAAAAATCTCCAGAATAGGTAGTTAAAGTAGCTGTCTCATACAAAATCATACATTAAGTAAAAGATGCTTAATTCCAGTGCTAAAAACTCAAACTAAAAATTGTAAGCAAATGTCCTCTTCCCTTTCTTCTACTGTTACTAAATTAAACCTAAATGAACTGCTTAAGGAAAAGCAGACGGGTCTTGATTAATGAAGTAACCGATCTAGCTTTGTGTTTCTTAAAAACATTAGGACTAACTGCTGAAAAAGAAACTGATACTGTTTAGTGGTCACGCATGCTGTTTAAAAGCAATTAAAAGTTGTGAGCTTTTACACATCCTTATTCTCTCTCCCTCATTCCCCCCCCCCCCACTCCTCAACAACAACACAAAAACAAAAAAAGAACAAATATTTGCCAGCCATTGAAAAGAGGCTACTCAAGGCACCGTCCCTGTTGGTCATCTTTGCATTAGTGAACCTTGTCTTTTAACAGCTCCTGTCTCCTAGTAACAACCCCTTCACAGAAACAATGGGCCATAAGCTCTGAACAGCAAATCAGAACTGGGATCATGAAAGATTAGCAGCGAGCATCAATATTTACCAGTTATTGTGTTTGTTACTTGTTTAGAGTAATCTATCAGTACATTGAACTACAAGTTTTGAATCACGTGCAGTCGGGCACCCTACAGGCAAACGAGTTGGACTGTGTCACAAGTGAAAACTTACTGACATAAGAGGAACGGAAAGGTCCGTGCGGGTAAACTATTTGAGTCCCCTTTCCCTTTCTCATTGCTTGGCAACTTACTTTAGGAGTACCTTGTAAACGTTTGATCTGAAACTCTGGCAGGGATTTAGTGAGGAAGGTAATAGTGATTTATGGTAATAGCTAGATTCATACAGTAATTCAGAATGGAAGTGGAGCTTCAGCCCAGCTAATCCATGCCAACCACAGTGCCCACCTATTCCCATTTGCCCACACCCCTCTACATCAGGGGTTCCCAACCTCGGCTCCACGGACTCCTCGTTTAATGGGACTGATCCATGGCATAAATAAAGGTTGGGAACCACTGCCCTAAACCTTTCCTATCCAAGAGCTTATCCAAATGTTTTTAAATATAATGTGCAATTGTACCAACCTCAACCACTTCTTATGGAAAGGGTTTGATAGACAGAATTGCCTCTAATATGCTAAACATGTGCAGCTACCTACATGGTCTTCACTTATGAAAGGTTTACGACCTAATCCTTTATGTGCTGAGGGGACAGGAAGAATATTAACCAAGTCAACCTGCTCCTTTTCCAAGAACTGAGGGACTCCCACCACCCTGGTCATGCCCTCTTCTCATTGCTGCCATCAGGAATGAGGTACAGGAGCCTCAGGACTCACACCACCAGGTTCAGGACTCAATCGTCAGGCTCCTGAACCATAAGGGGATAACTTCACTCACCCCATCGTTGAAATATTTCTGCAACCTAAGGTCTCACTTTCAAGGACTCGTGTTCTTGATGTGCATTTTTATTTATTATTTCCTTCTCTTTGCATTTGCAGACTTTATTTTCTTTCGCCTGCTGGCTGAACACCCAAGTCGATGCGGTATTCTGTGGATTCTACGGTTACTCCGTTACAGATTATTGATTATGCTCGCAAGAAAATGAATCTCAGGGTTGAATGTGGTGACATGTATGTGCTTTGATAACAAGTTTACGTTGAACCTTCAGGAGACCGTTTACAGAGGCCCAGAGCAAAATTGTGACATAGCCGGACGGCACTGTCTCCCAGCAGTTTACAGGTAGTGGGACAACACACACAAAATGCTGGTGGAACGCAGCAGGCCAGGCAGCATCTATAAGGAGAAGCACTGTCGACATTTCGGGCCGAGACCCTTCGTCAGGACTAACACACTACAGGTAGTGGGATCCAGTCACAGATAGAATAAACCAAGCCTAGTTCCTTGAACAGGGACTGCTGCTTAATGTTAGTCCTTTGAATCAGACACTAAATAAAGGGACTACCTATTAGATGACAATATTTAACGAAAATCAGTGAATCCTCCTCAAGTCCTGGTTAACATTCCTCCCTCGGTCAAAAAAATATACCAGGTATCTAACTTCTTTTCTATATACCTGCCCCTCCCAGTTTGCCAACAGTAACAAAGCTTTCGGCCGGCTCTACCCAATTCCCTGGAATTTCTTCCACTGCTTCATCCTTCCTTCCCATTTCCTCCGTGGTATGTCACAACAGGAAGCAGACTTCTTCCCTTTCCCTTTCTGATGTCTGTTATCCCAGAATAAAGACCCCCTACTCCCTTTGCAACATGTGCAATTCCAGGAAATATACTTTTCCATGTGCGTGATTATTTGGTTTACCCCAGGAAATAGAATCCATTTTTACGGTGCAGAACAGGCCCTTCCTCCCCTTCAAGCTGTGCTGCCCCGCAAACCCCCAATTTAACCCGAGCCCAGTCACAGGACAATTTGCAATGACTGGGCTGGGTAATGGACTGTGGGAGGAAGCTGGAGCACCCCGAGGAAACCCACATTGTCACGGGGAGGGCGTGCAGCGGTGGGAATTGAACCCAGGTCGCTGGTACTGTAAAGCGCTGTGCTAACCACTACACTACCATGTCACCCCATGGTTGGGAATGTGGGTGTCCTTCCCGTTCTAACTTTTCCCCAAACAGGTTCCTTTCCATCTCGGCAATGGCATGGACAGGATCTCAGTCCTTCACTGAGTACACGTGACAATAATACATGGCAGAGTAAGCATGTTCTCTAAAGATTGCAAGTATTTCGCCCAAGTGTGCGGTTGCCTCCTGCACCCGAAAGATGTGCTGGTTGGCAAGGTCACTAACTATTTTATATGTGAGTGGCAGGGTGGAGATACATCTCTACCAAAGGAGGTGTAAGGTGCTCCTTTCCTCCTCTAGCCTGCAGGTCACCCTTGGGAAAGCTGTAGCACCTGCTTTGCCCCTTGATCGGAGCTACGGGAGCGGGTGGTGGATGGTCGTATGAGCAGTTGGTGCAGATCACAAGTCCTGGTTTCCTGATCAAGGGCCATGATCACCCATGACATCTGACTAGCACATAACGAATGAACAAGTATGGGCAGTAGAACTGGGGAGCTGGCAGCTAATGAGAGAGAATGGATTACAGAGAAATAGGCGGGGGTTGGGATGGATGGAAATGCTCAGAGAATTGGCGTTGACTAGTTGGGTGGAATGACTTCAAAAGAGAAAAGAGGACACATGCCTGCTGCCCCCTTAGTGATGAGATTTATCTGCGGAAACAGAGCCCATTCCAATTATGATCATATTATCCCTCGACACATACTCCACCATGATGTGTGTGACCCTGCCCTGAGAGATTCCTTCCAATTCCATTCTTCTTGTCTTTGGTCCTTGGCTCCCAGTAGGGCATAGGCCATTGATGAGCTCCTGCCCTCACCTTGGTTCTGAGCCAGTTTCTCAAGAGTGGAACAGGAGTGAACTCATCGTCTAATTTCAGAATGGACGTCTCTCCTTCATGTATTTTTTGGACATCCCTTTTCCCCTTTTCTCTTGGGGACTTCATTTTAATGTCTGCCTGGTGATGTAGTTAGTTGGCTTCCTCGAGGCGTGGCCAAACCACTCCACTTCTGTTTATGTGTTTGTATCCCTGAATTCCTGGCTGGTGCTTTCCCCACAGTGCCTGGCTGGTGTTTAGGATCCTTCTCAGTCACTGGTTGATGAAAGCCTGCAGGGTTTGGTAGTGCCTTCTTTGTTGTTCTCCGGATCTCAGGGCCATAGAGGAGCACTGTTTTCACACTGAGTTAAAGATTCTGATTTTGGTTTTCCAATTCCATTCGCGAAGGTGTTATTCCAAAGTGCAGACCTCTCTCAGTGCTCCCCCCCCCAATCTTCCAAGAGACAGAATGCCACTCTGAACAGTTATTGTCCTGCAGGCATGCCGCAATTAGCAGGTCAGCTACAAATACTAAATAGCACCTATTGTTCCCTGCAGGTATAAAGAAAAGAAGGAGCTACATGTACTTACCCCAGGACGCTCGGAATTTAAATGCTGTTTGCAGCAGCTCCGAGGTCTTCTGTTTTCTAAGCAAGGTGAGACTCTTCGAAAATAAATGAATACAGAAATCTGTGTGCCCCCATGTACCGTCTCCTCCAGTACAGTTCAACATTCAGTAGATGGTTCAAGGGTTTCTTTCTGATTCAGGGTCATCAGTAATTTCCACAACCTAGTCTTATTCTCCTTTGCTCCCCAAACATCCCACACATTCAACAGTGCCACTGAATAACAGCCAAAGAGTCAGACAGCTGAGTTTTTTAACTCTCTGTTGCTAGCTCAATTCAACTTCCATCTTACTGCACACACAAATCCAAAACAGGGCCTCATGCCAATGCTTCTCAGCCAAAGCATTGAGATGCATCCCAACAGAGGTGGAGTGCAGTGTTTCCTCCCCCCCCAACAATTTGTTGACAGAATGTCCTCCAACCTGAATTCTCCCTGCACTGAGGAAGTAGTTGAGAGTGAAGCACTTTGCCCCCATCAGCTGATATCAGGAGCCACCCACATATCCAAGTCAATTCCCAATGAAGGAGCCATTACTGAGACAGACTTCATTTGAAGTTTGTTGTTCAGCAGGTTCTGGCAGTGAGCAGCAGAGACTTATATTTCCTTTCCCCCCCCCCCCCACCCCACCACCACCCTTGTATCTGATCTGCTTTCATTGCTGTACATTAGATAACAGGAGTGCTGACACAGGAGAGTACTTTTTAATCTTAAATGAATGCATCACCATTTCTGTCTCACTGGCCAGATGAGTAAACAATCTTTTTCTTCAATTAACATTATTTTTCTGAACCATAAAAACTGACCAGCAACTTCAACTTGTAAATGGTTTGGATCTGCAGACCCGAAGGGGTCCCAAGTCCATCTCAAGGGAATAGATAATGGTGCAAGTTCTGAGTTAAAGTGGATATATTAGAACATCGGACAGTACAGTACAGTAAGGGGCCCGCTAGTCCAGAATGTCTGTGCCAAGCGTGGTACCAAATTAAACTAATCTCTGCTGCCTGCAGTTGGACCATATCCCAAAATATTCCTGTATTTATCTTAAAACCTCTTCAATGCCACTGTCATATCTGCTTCCATTCCCACCCTTGGTACTTACATACTCAGTGTAAAGGTACTTTGCCAGAATAGTCCCTTTAAACATTTCCCTCTTGTCTTAAAGCTATGCCCTCTAGGAGAGCGATTCTGGGTGCCTACCCTATCTATGCTTCAGGTAATTTTACGAACCTCTATTAGTCTGCTCTCAGGCTTTGACACTTCAGAAAATTCAAGTTTGTCCAACTTCTCCTTAAAACAAGTACCTTTTAATCCAGGCAGCATTCTGCAAAACCTCTTCTAAACCCTCTCCAAAGCCTCCATATTCTTCCTATGTGGGTGACTAGAATTGCCTGCAATATTCCAAGCGTGCATTAATCAAACTGTTATAAAACCACATCATAAGTTTGTAAACTTTACTCTGTTGCCTTGTATGTTGCCAATTTTTGAATGGACGGATGCCAATATCTATCTATACCAGGTTCCCAAACTTGTTTTATGCCATTGACCCTTACCATTAACTGAGGGTCCCTAGACCCCAGGTTGAGAATGCACATTAATGTGATTAAGGTCCCTTCTAATAACTGCATAATTTTTCCTTACAGTTCCTCTCCCGAAGTGTAACACCTTACATCTGACTGGATTAAACTGCATCTGCCATTTATCAGCCCACAAGTGGAACTGGTTGATCTTTTCCTGTATCCTTTAACAACATTCTTCACTTCCCAAAACTCTAGCATCTGCAAACCTACCAACCATTCTAACTACATTTTAATCCAAGTTTCTTACGTACATCGGAAACGACAGAGGTCCAAATACCAGTCGTGACAACCACCAAAAGTTATGGAGCTCCAACCAGAATACCATTCCATAGTAGCCAGAGTTTGTGCAGTTGCTCACAACCCAGAAACCACAGCAAGGGCTGGGACATGGCACAAATGCTTCTCATGAGTAAGTAGCGTCTTGAGTGAAATATCCCACAAGCAAATAATTACAGTTTCAGCAAATTCTTGGAGGTTAACTGACAAGTAGTCAAATTGTAATGGGAAGAGAGGAACTGTGTGTGGATGAAACCACCAAGTCATATTCAACTTGCACCTAGTCTACCAAGGGATATGGAACACAAACACAGCATTTCAAGCTGTGATAGAAATACCAATGAATGATTACATGGATTTAAGGGCCCAAATGGTTTGAAATTGCTAATATTACAATCTAATCACACAATATATATAACAAAAGAACATAAGAAGATAGGCCACTCAGCCCCTCGAGTCTGAGCTTGTCAATCAACATTGCCAACCTTCCCCAGACCTTGTTCATCTTCTGGCCTGGCTTCTCATGCCCTGAATTCCCAGATGTTTCTCTTTAAATGTCCTGAGTGATCTAGTCTCCAGAATTCTCAGGGGTAAAGAATTCCAGTGATTCACAACCCTCTGCAAGAAGAAAGTCCCATGCACCTCCGTCTTGAATGAACTCCCCTTAGTCTGACACAGTATCTAGGAAAATTAGCCAGCAACCATTCCCTTTGACGTAGACCAGTTCAATTTTTTAAAAAAATGGCATGGTCTAAACTTAGGAGCAATTCCTGGAACTGGAGAGCTGAACAAATTTGTGACAACTTACTGAAATCTGGAGAGTCATCATGGCAGTTCCAGTTAGAAAGTAAAGTGACTGTGCAAACAATTACTTTGATTAATTTAATAGAAAACACACATATGCAAAGAAAAATACTGGCAAGCCCACTTGCTGTGTGTCAGTTTGCTCAGGGAGGAATATTGATTGCAGCACTCTGTATGATAGTTTTGTAATGACTGAAAAAGATTTTTTCCACCTTCCTACCACTCCCCCAGCCAACAAAAGACTACGAGGTGCGCCGCCCCCCCCATAAAAGCAAGGTGGGTCACATGGTATATGGTCGTCTGTAAACAAAAAAATAGAACCTTTGGTCTGCGGCTTCAAAACTGAGGGAGAAAAATGCGACTGTCTGAAGGGTGCCAGGTAGTTCAGTTTCGCATCACACAGAGAGATATTGTTCTGGATGCAAACACAGGACTGTCTCCAGGTACATATAGTCTCTGCAACGATCCTTAAACAAACCAAAACGTGGACTGTTCATTAGCGCTGATGCTGGAGTCCGGTTCATGTTTAGTTAACCACACTTGAAAAGTAAGAGGGCATACTGTGTAGTCAAACAAGCTGGAAAATATAAATGGCTCTCATGTCTTGTGGGAGCTTGTTTGTTGAACTTTCAAAATGACACCAACAATTACTACAACTTGAATTTGAATGTCAAACATGAGAAAAAAAATAGAAACACCCAACTCTGAAGGCGAATGTTTTCAGATTCTGCCAACAGGAATCAGTCAACATACCAGGTAGTGTTTCAGCCCATCTTCCCTGTGCTAGCCCTTTGAAAAAAACATCACAGTTCATCCCACACCCTCAACGTTTGCCCAGAGCTCAGCAAATTTTTTTTTTCTCTTTAAAAGTGTAACTGTTTAGGAAATCTCTTGCGCCACTCACCTGGTGATTTGATTGCAGGAAGGTCACCTGATGAGTAACTGAACCATGTGACTGAGGAATGTTCACTGGGTACGATCTCTGAGCCGTGCTGACTTTGCTGGTCTCAGGCAAGGCTTCTTGTAGTTCGAATGAGGAAAGAACAGAAGTCAACCTTCCTCCAAACTGCTACCCGGTGGCGCCAGCTGGAACAGACAGAAAAAGGGGCACGGATGTTATATTTCCCTTTGGTTTACTGTCAGGAAGATGGTTCATTGGACGCATTAAAACACCACTGTTTAGCCATTCAAACAGACTCTTAGGTTTCTGTTCCCAAAGGTGAACTTCAGACCTGGTCCCTTCTGCAACAGACTCCAACCCACAGCTTCTAAACCTGTTAACAACAACACTGCCAGTGTGCTAGCAACCAGCCTCAGCTTCCATCTAAATTCCACTGCTGTGATTACTCATCCACAAGCTGCTATCAACAGCAAGGCTTGTAACTGTCTGGCTATGTTATCTGGGGTAGCCCCCCACGTCTCCTATAATGGGAGCAAGTAAACAATTCATTACCTCACCACCAGCTTTCACAATGGTCACTTCCCTTCAGCTACTCACTCCTTGATCCAGCCTGCATACTTCACTATGGTCATTTTGCACTGCCATCAACTTGGTTCATTTTGTTCTAATTGTGTTCATCCTGGTATTTTTCTTTACTATGTTATGTTTGATTTGATGCTTTCCTTGTAAATGCCGTGCCTCTCATCTGCGCTTGCACATACTTGTGCACACGACAACAAACTTCAACCGTCTCTCGCTCACCCACTTCCTCACGCAGTGATTCTTTCACGTGGCACACCTTGGCCAACACTTACTTGCTCAGGTAACACGATCGGAATTTTCTCCATCAGAGGAACATTTTTGAGATGCATAAAGTCTTGGGAGGAACAAGCGACTTTGGCTCTCTGATAAGAGAGATACCTCTCCCACTCCCCCCCCCCCCCCCCCAACCTTATTTTTGGCTCTGTTGTAGGCTGATGCAGAGGGATTGATTGTTGTAACTAGTCAACAATTATTTTAATTCTGTAGCACATAGCAACTCAGCTGGTGGGAGGAAAACTGAATGGACTTGGCCTCATTTCACCCAATAACTTCCACGTTCCAACACTGACGAAAACCTTTAATCCTAGAAGCTGACAGCACATACCAACACACCCAAGGTTATTAGATCATGAGCCATAGCAGCAGAATTAAGCCATTCAGCCCATCGAGTCTGCTCCATTATTTCATCATGGCCAATCATTGTCCCTCTCAACCCCATTCTTCTGCCTTCTCCCTGTGACCTTTCGTGCCCTGTCTAATCAAGAACCAATCAACTTCTTCCTTAAATACCTGGACTCTACAGTTGCCTTGGCAATGAATTCCACAGAGTCACACCCTCTGGTTCAAGAAATTCCTCCTCTTCTCCATTCTAAATGGATGTCCCTCTATGCTGAGGTTGTGCCCTCTGGTCCTAGACTCCTCCATGATAGAAAATATCCTCTCCACATCCACTCAATCTAGGCCTTTCAACATTTGATAGATTTCAACGAGATTCCCCCTCATTCTTCTAAATTCCAACAAGCGCTGGAATCAAACCAGCACAACCATCAAACACTCTCCATATGATAAGACTTTCACTCCCAAAATCATTCTCCTGAACCTCCTTTGAACCCTCTCCAATGTCAGCACATCCTTTCTTAAATAAGGGGCCCAAAACTGTTCACAATATTCCAAGTGAGGCCTCACCAGTGCCTTATAAAGCCTCAGCATTACATACTTGCTTTTATGTTCTAGTCCTCTCAAAATAAATGCCAACATTGTATTTGCCTTCCTCACCACTGACTCACCCAGCAAATGAACCTCTAGGGAATCCTGCACAAGGACTCCCAAGTCCCACTGCACCTCAAATTTTTTAAAATGTTCTCGCTGTTTAGAAAATAGTTTTGTTCCTTCTATCAGAGTTCATAAGCATACACTTCCTGACACAGCATTCCATTTTCCACTTCTTTTGCCCATTCTCCCAATATGTCAAAATTCTCCTCTAGACTCCCTGCGTCCTCAACCCTATCTGCCTCCCCACTTATCTTTGTATCATCTGCAAACTTGGGCACAAAACCATCAATTCCATTAACCAAAGCACTGCAAGAAGAAACGGTCCCAGCACCAAACCTTGTGGACCACCACCACTACTCACCGGCAGCCAATCAGTAAAGGCTCTGTTTATTCGTGCTTCCTGGCAATCCGCTGTCTAAGCTAGTACCTTTCCAGTAATAACATGGACTCTTATCTTGTTAAGCAGCCTCATGTGCAACAGCTCTCTGAAAATCCAAGCACACAACATCCACCAATTCTCCTTTGTCCATCCTGCCTGTTATTTCCTCAGAGAATTCCAGCAGATTTATTTTATACAGAATGGATGTTCAGTTCCAATGATGTGGCTACACTTCTGCCAATTACTCAACAGGAAACATTAACAATGGGCTTCGAGGATTATCACAAGTCAAGAAAAGGATTTGCTAGCCATATAGCCATTACAATATTGACTCATTCCCTATTACTCTGAATTAGCTATACCCAACAACATTTGGATAATAATTTATTGGGTGCCCTGGGGCCATCCTGCTGGCTGTTGTAATATGCACTGAATAATTAACCTCATAATTCTATGCTGTGATGTGTCATGGGATCATGGAAATTTACAGCACAATATGTTCCCAATTGGTTGTACCAGCCTAAATAAAACCTGCTCATGACTAATCTTTGGCTTCAGGCTCATTTATACTCGTGCGTACGGGCTATGCCTTAGGCCTGATTTTCACTTCTGAGTAGGCTCTACGCTGTAGCGAGCATGCGTGGCGAGCGCCAAAACGCTAGTTGGCGGTGGGGTTTCTATGCCACCGTGCTGAGTTTCTACATGAGAGACATGGACGAGGAAATGCATTTCAAACATTTTCGCACGTCGCCAGGTCGATTTGACAATTTGGTTCATCTATTTCGCGTTGGTGTACAGATGTGGCGGAGAAGAAGCAACCGGAAATGCGGACCAATCACAGTTGTCGCAGTCTGCGTCACCACGACAGGCGAGTTAATTTTTTGGGGAGGTGCATGTCACCCTATGGCGTAAGGACGGTATAGGGTACGTGGTACCTACAGTGTAAATGCGACGCACAAGTATTAATCAGACTTTAGAAGTCACAGTACCTCAAGCTCCATTCCAGATATTTGTTATACAGGTGATGAGGATTCCTGGCATTGAGCTCAAACCTCCACAATGCTCCAAACAAGGACCATTTTCTCCAAATTCCCTCCAAATTTTTCTACCAATTAGCTTAAACCAATTCTGGACAGCTTTTTTTTTAGGAAGGCAAATCATTCCCACTTGTCGACTGAGAAATTACTGATGCAAACTAAAGTGCAGAGTCATTAAAAAAAATACCAGACTCTCTCAAGAGGAAAGGAAATGCATGTCCTGAAACAACTCACGTATGCAGCTAGTCAGAGCTTCCTACAGATCAGTACCACTAGAATTCCAGGCATTCCTAAAGAGCTCTATAAAAACGTTCAGTCTCTCTGATCCCCTTACAACCACCTGGATGACTAGGGAGAGAGGCAACTTTTTCCCCCTCCTGTTTGCCTTATACAGACATGTCAATCGATTCACCCAAAATAAACCCAGCGGCCCCGCCCACTGATCTAAGCAGTCCCCTTGACCTATGCTCAGCTGAAGATGCTGTAAGCTTTCGCCCACCCCCGCACGCACGTGTCAAATCACCCGGCACAGCAGGCGAGGTAATGCATTGATGACTCCACAGTGCCTGGCAAGGAGAGGTATCCTCGGCCATAAATAATTACTGGGAAGCAAATGTTTATCTAACTTAACGTGACAGAAAGGGTGACAGCAGGAGAAAGAGCCGGGGAGGGGGGGTGGGGAGGGGGGCAGATGTGCCAGTTTAAGAACAGTTGCCAGGAACTAGATCCATCTCTTCACAATGAGGAAAGGTATCAGTAACACAGAAGGCCATAAATATTTAACACTGTGTTTGTCTTGGCTAGACTAAAGGACTGAAAATAATGACCTGTATAATTCCGTCCACCTACCTCCCATCACCACACCAAAAGGGGAAACTACACCAGTGAATGAAGAAAATTAACTTTCCCCCACTTAAAAAAAAAGTTGTCAGGAGCCTGTCAAAACAAGTTGTGCACAGCTTCCAACAAAACTCCGCAGGATTTTGACTTCATTATCTGGAAGCAATTAGTAGTACGAGCAGCACACTAATTAATTTATTGTGTACAACTGGAATGTGATAAGGGTGGACCGAAGCCAGTAACGGGTTTCGCTGTATATTCCAGGTCATGAGCCAAACTACACAGCACAGTACAACCTTGTAGTGTTGGGGATGGCTGAGAAACTCTGTGCTGCTAAATAAGTGTTCTCTGGATTACCAGGCAACTGACAGATTCCATTTTGATTCAATTCGCTTTCTACTCTCCATCATCTTGAATAAATTAGATCATCTGCCGTCAGTCTCGAACCAGGTAATGGCAAAAGTTAAACTTATTGCAAAAATATATACACAACCCTGCAATGTCATCGGCTGGTGCATCAATGGGAATCTGCAAATCTCCCAATAGGTTGCCTTGCATCACCCAAAATTTGAGCAAAGCTGTGAAATCAGATCAATAACAAAGTGAGTGGCAGATTAAGTGAGGGTGGTTTTCCATTGCCACACAAGTGGGAATCAGTCCATTCTGCGCCAGATTAAAGCCAATGATCTGCAAGTCACAAGGATCATATTCAGTTTTACAGAAGCTCAAAGGAACGGCTCAGCATTTCTAAACAGCTTTGCTGCTGACTGCTCACTCTCAATGACATTGGAGCAGGTGTGTTAAACTAATGCAGCTCCGGAAGATTCTTGGCGAGACGGCACCGAGGCGGCTCCAGCTAGTCACTCAGCCCTCCTGATAAATTCGCTTCTTTGCACTAAATCGGAGAGCAGAACCAGCTACGGTCTTCATCCCCGATTGGTACTCCAGCAAACCTGCTTGACGTGAAGCCAAGATACTGCGTTTGAGCTGAAAGGGCTGACAGAGAACAGAGAGAGTGGGGCACGCATATGCCAGCTTTATACCACTGCCTGAACTCTACCTGCAGGACTTACGTGATTGGGCTGAGAAATTAAACAAGGGTTCATTCAGCAGAGGGTGGGCAGTTTTTTTTTGTGTCAGCAGACGATGACTACTGGTTTCACGAAGATGATACGTTGGGCAATACAGTATGAGGATAGAGTCTTCAGCTCGTGATAGCCATTCTAACCATACAAACTAATCCCACCTGCGTGCAAGGATGCTGACATTATTAAACATGCTCAGAACGCAAGCTGTATAGAACGGGCAACTGATCTGTAAAGGGATACAGGCAAGATTCATGATCAAGCAAGAAAGTGGGGAAGCACAAGGGGAGGAGAAACCGAAACTGGGAGGGAGTGGGAAATGCTGACATTCAGAGAGCAAGCACAAGTATCTTGTATTTAGTTACTGTCAAGTCGTGCCCAGGGAACAGCATGAATCCTGAGTACGTACAAGTAATTTGAAAATCAAATGTTGTGCTTTATTGGAAAGGGGTTAAGTTTATGAAAAAATACATTTAATGCGTTTGGGAAAACTTCTGGAGAGTTCTATGTCTCAACTCAAAGCGATAGATCTGAATTCATTAAATTGCAAAGATTTATTAAAGCGATCCAAGGAAAGGGGGGGGGGAATGATTTTTCAATGAGACAAATTGAGTAAAATATGCTATATATTCCTTACCATTTAGAAGATTGAGCAAGGAGCTGCTGGAATGGGCACTGACAGGAGGGTTCATTGTCTGGGTCACCAACAGCCAGAGATCACAGTCTCAGAATATGAGGGTTAACTACTCAGAGACAGATTTCAAGAGAAGCTTTTATTCAGTTAAAGGGTGGGATTCTCTACCTCCAAAGACAGTGAATGTTCCAGACTTAGACTGAGAGTACTGAGGTAATTGGGTGACATGAGCTAACGGGACCAGAAGATCAGAATTAATATCACCAGCACATGCCACGAAATTTGTTAACTTTACAGCAGCGGTACAATGAAATACATGATAAACAGAGACTGAGTTACATGAAGTGGATATATTTTTTTAAATCATTAAGTTAAAATTAGCGCAAAAACACAGAAATTTTATAAGGTAGTAATGTTCATGGGTTCAATGTCCATTTAGGAATCGGACGGCAGAGGGGAAGAAGCTGTTCCTGAATCGCTGAGTGTGTGCCTTCAGGCTTCTGTACCTCTTTCCTGATGGTAAGTGTGAAGAGGGCATTTTCTGGGAGGTAGGGATCTTTAATGATGGATACCACCTTCCTAAGGCACCACTCCTTGAAGGTGCCTTGGATACTATGAAAACTAGTGTCCATGATGGAGCTGACTAACTTTACAAGTTTCTGAACCTGATTTGGAGGAATACGGCTACACCGTTGATTTTTGGAGTGAACCAACAAGGCATGTTTCTTCTGCTTTCTGGGAATGTCAGGTTTCCCTACAATTACTAAAGCTTATGGAGACCTTGCGTGCAAGCCAGCACCAAATCCATCACAGCAAAGCTTGGAACTTGCAGCAGATCCTTCTAACTCCTGTTGCTTGAAAACATAGGAACTCAGCTTCATTCTCCCTTGCTGGAGACAACGTTTGAGCTCATGACTTTAAGCTTGCTTAAGGAACAAAATTTGCATTAATGGGCTTGCTGTTCCAAAAAACTCTGAACTGATCATGTGGTGTACTGGCACGTAAACTGGTTACT
The DNA here is from genome assembly GCF_048418815.1 of Hemitrygon akajei. Lineage (NCBI taxonomy): Eukaryota > Metazoa > Chordata > Chondrichthyes > Myliobatiformes > Dasyatidae > Hemitrygon > Hemitrygon akajei. Next base: position 43,018,054 of record NC_133132.1, on the reverse strand, counting down.
AAATTTAATCCAGAGCGTCGGTGTACACAAAACCTGGAGGAAGACAAGGACTATTGAATAGTAGGTCCCGAACCCTCATGACACTTGTGGTAGTTCCCCCTCTAACTTTGCTCTCATTTGTGTACAAATTCTCCAAGACACACCTTAACTAATGTTAACTGAAGTCTTGCCCACCTTATGCAGCCTCCTTCCCTCTTCTCATAAAGACAATTAAGTCCTTCCTCAGCAGCCTCCTCTATTCTGAAGAAATTCATTTCGCTATATCCAGTTTGAGCTAAAATTACTTAGAGCCAAGTTCCTCTAATACCAACCAAATTCTTCGTAATTTTTCTCTGCAGCCTCTTTGAAGCAACCACTTTCTTCCTGCAGTGTGGTGATGAGAACTATTAGCTGTGGCCTAATTAATAGTGCAAATAATTCTATCATCTTTTCCCAGCTCTTACAGTCAAAGACGAGAAAGGAACTTGCACTCTTCAAGAATCCAGAGATCACTGTTATTTCTACTCTTAACATGTCCCTCTACCTCAATCACACTGCTCCAGGACACTTTCCTATCCACCAGTCCTGTCCGTTGGTATTTTCTGCAACTCATTATTTGAACCACTTGGCCATTTCTCGCTACATTTGCAGCACTTAGCAAGGGGCTGCAGCAAAAATCCCCTGAGTAGCACTTCCAGATGTTAAAACTCCTGACAACCACATCCTTTGCTCATGGTCACTCAGCCAATATTGCATTTGAAGCCACGTTTGACTTCCATTAACTTTTACTTTTCCGGCCAGTTTTCCTTGCGAACTCCTTTTCCAAAGCTGCGGTAAGCGCCACGTTCAACCCTGGTCTCACTTCCCGAGATAAAGAATCTAGTTACAAGGAATCACATTTGGACTCAGTAGTCGCTGTGAAAGAGGACCCAGTTTCTATAATCCTGACCAGTTCAATTAACTTTGGTAGAAGTGGCTGACTAAGAGCTGGACTACATCAAGGTATGGTGTCCCTTCCAGAGGACTGGCTTGCCAGCATAGCCAGGGATCGAGACCGAAGCAGTTACTGAGGTCAAGTACTAGCTAAGGTCTTGTTCAGCCTTGGAGAAAAAGGCCTTAAATGGTTGAGTACAGGGTGCTTTTGAGGTGGACGTGGCAAATGAAGGCTTTCAACTTCTGCTCTCATCCACTTAGTTGGAAATGTTTTGGGACAGGAGGAGAGATATTGGACCTAACTCACCCATGCTCCTCTGTTGAGAAATACTGTAGCCCTCTCTTCCCCATTGCTTTGTGCCTATCCCACTCTTCTTTTCACTGCACCCCATTTTCTAACATATAACCCCTTTCTTGGTTGAAAGAGCAACTTAAAAATTGCTGATACTGGTGCACTGGTTAGAAAAGCTTCTTCCACAATCACTCACTACTCTGAAATTGTGCTCAAATCCCTGTCACAACCTGGGAATGGCATCGCGTTAACCCTCCCTAAACTCTCTCCCCCCCCCCCCCCAATCTCCAGCAATAAATCTCCTCCCAGTCCTCTCTGCTCCAGGGAATACAAACCCGAGCTCCTCCTTTCTGGCTGAAATCCTTCACTTTCCCAAACAGGTCATTCGATGTGACCAAAACCAAACATTGCGGAGAATTCACCAGTGCTGTCTGGCACCTCGCCTTGGACTGGCCAGGGAACGAACGGTGTGTGGTTCTAAAAATACCAAATGAAGAAAGGCCTCGAAGGGTAACCCTCCCTCAGAGAAACTGACGCCCGTCTCAGGCGGATTTTCTCATTTTCCCCAATGCCAATTGTTCATCCCAGCTACAAGCCTCTATTAAAAGGGGACTCGCTAATTTGCCCTCTCCGTGGCTTCCAGCAGATTAACACACATCTCCAAGATATGAGGTTCAGTCTCCCGCCCCGCCACACCAGTTCAAATCCTTACTCCGAAAGATAAATCTCTTCCGATCCGTGTCAGCCTTACACAAAGCCCACCGCGAAAGCGTCGGGAGATTTGATCTAAAATACCACTGGCGGGATAGAAACGGAATATAGTGGGGGATAAATTGAGTCCACGTAGAAGAGGTTAACGGGGAGACACGCACTGCAGCTTCGCCGTTAACCGAGCTGCTTCTGGCTTCAGCTTCCCCCCCCCCCCCCACCCCCATCTCACCCCCTCCAGTCGGGGCAAGAGTTATTCTGGAACAATTCTGTATACCTACACCCGCTCTGTATGCAGAGAGAGAGATTTCTAAAATGCAAAACTTCAAGCGGTGCAAGTACCCCTCCTTTTAACACCCAACACCCCCACCCCTTTCTTACCCGGAGGACAAAATTGATATCTTGTTCCAAGATTGTTCCCGGTTTCCAGCCGAGTCTTTGTAAAGCGCCCAGACCCTCGCAAACCCAACAGAATCGGTGCGGCCACGAGACCCATCCTTCCGCAGCACCTTTATTACTGAGAATCATTTCTCGAAACTGGACCGCGAGGAAGGGCAGAGGGGAAACACTAATGTTTATACTACCGTCAGGATTCAAATAAAATGCACCGCCTGGATCTATTTGCTTTGGTACTTTGTCAATTGCAATGGAAAGTCGGTCTGTAATTTCTTTTTTCACGGGCTAGCCACACCAAACAACGCGGATGACGCGGCTCGCCGTGTGCGTTCCTACCTGAGTTAGAGCGGTCGTGGAGCCCGTCGCCTCAGACTGGTATCACGGGGACGCGGTCCCATGTAGTTCAAACCTGCGACGTACAAGATTTGCATGAAATACAAATTTCATCATCTACCAAATAAACAACCACCGCAGCATTTGTTTGAAAATCGGGTTTCGTTTCGGAACTCCGAGTGTGTCGATTTGCAGAACACGGACTTTCTCATTAAACTGAATGCCTTTACCTGTTGGTCGGATCGAACCATGCCTCACCTCCTCTGGTCCGCCCACTCCCACACAGGGAAGTTGGGACGAAATAATTGGATCCGTTCAGGACGATTAAAGTGTCTCCGAGAGCTACTCAGCCACTGGGGTAGTTTATTCCATGCGCCGTTTAAGTTATACTTTGTTTTATTATGGACAGGATCCCTCCTTGGTAATTGTTTAACCTCTCACACGTGACCCCAGGGCCAACTTCCGCCAACATTTGAGACACCCTAAAGTGAGAGACTTGACGTTCTCTCCCCCCACCCCCCCTCAGCCCCAACCAGTCCCCGGACTGCAAGCACCCCAGAGCACCCCCCTTCTCCTCCCCCCACGGTTCACTGCGGTTAATGAACAAACTTAGTCCTTTTCTGAAATAGGAACTTCCATCCCCTGTCGACGGGAGGGTGGCCATTGCGAAATAAGCGTTACTATGCCTGGGGAAGATTACAGAACCGAAACGATGGCCCCAATGGTCTCCTTCAATCTAACGGAAAGTAAATCGAGCTCTTAAATCCGGTTGGGATGGTGGTTTTATATTAATGGGTTTATACACCATTCATGCTACAGTGGGCAGATATTCTACCTGCCTTGTCCATGGCCAAATTGTATCAGAATGTATAATTTCCCCTCATTTCTACTCTAGCTGTAGACAGCACAAAAACAAGTCCTTTCCTCCACCGTGCCCATGCCGTCCATTTCTTCTAGTTCCAGTTAGCAGCGCTTGAATCGCAGCCATCTAATACCTTAGCGAGTTCTCATAAAGATAGTTCATAATCCCGAGCGCATTAACTCAGCTGCGCAGCTTGTTCCACCCTGGGCAAGAGAACCCCTTCTTCATCAGATCGCCTCTCCGCCTTTTTTTTTAATCAATTAAGTCAACTCTATCCCGGGAAAGAAAATGGATGAGTTACATTAACCGATAAAGGATGGCAGCTAAAGCAGCGCTGGGGGATTGGGCAAACGCGGACGCGAATACCAAAGTTTTGCGGGAAAGAGTTGAATAGTTGTCCTTGCTATTCCATTGAGAGGAACATGGAGATAGAGGGAAATGGATTCTATCAACGTTCGATGGATTATAAAGACTTTAAAAATGCCGGAAAAAAGTGTAACAGCGCAAAATGTGACACTGAAATTTTTTTTTAAAGGTAGTTGAACGCACTATGCAAAGTCCTATATAAAGGAATATTGTAGAATATTTACAACCCTCGGAAGCTATCCGCTTGGTTTGAAACATATTCAGACTTCGAAATTAGTCCTACCCCACTTACTCATACATCAGAAGTGACAGTAAGCTGAACGTCACCAACTAATGAATCACCAGGTTATCGCCTCTCGGGCTTCTATGTGAGATAAAACATTTCTGTTTAACTGTCCCCATCAGTCTCGACTTAAAACTGAGAAAGTCCCGCTGTCAAGTCTCAAACTCCTAAAACGAACCTTCCTCTCCCCCCTGTGTCAAACGCATCTATTTCAGAAAAGGTGGAAGCTCCATCTTACACTTTAATGGGAAGTGTCTGCTCACAGAATAAACAGCAAAGCGACTCCAAATTGCCGTCTTTCCCTTCACAGTCGAATTATTTGTAAACTTTCCTCCTCCTTGCACAGAACGATCCCAGGTCTAGCATGCCCTCTCAGTCCCCAAGCGATCCCATGTTGTAAAAGACAGGTCGGCCACTCGGGCTTCGCGGCAGCGTTCGCGTGGTAGAATATTATGTCCTCACTGGTCATCTGCAGGACTGAGCTACGGTTTCGAAATGTTCTTAGAAAGATGAGGCTACGCTGCTTTTTCCCTTAATATTGTGCAAGTTAATTTCCTGAACCTACGCACTTTGCGCAGTGAGTAGAAAATTAGGCATATACACATATTAAAAATAACCATTCCTGTTACATTATTTCACCCAACTCACAATATTTACAAGAGGTCATTTGGTAAAGGCTCCCAGCGGTGTCGGGAACAAAGAGGCGACTATCTCAGTCTATAGTGACTGATAATCGTATGTAAGTGCGTGTAAAACAAATCAAATTACCAACTCTCCCTCTGACCGATATTTGGAGTTAATCGCTCTCCCTTGCTTGCGATACACAGCATATAAATGATATCGCTTAATAAGAATGCACCCACCTCGCAATGTTGAGTACTGCCGGCAGTAAGTCAAGTGACGAGCTGTTTCTTAAAAGTCCTTGTTACTATGTGTGATTGATTAGTCTGGGGGGGGGGGGCAGTTTCTCTTGTTTTGCCAGAGGTGAGTAACAGGTTGTTAACGATGCTCTCGATTGCACTTTATTCATTCAGGGAGGCTGAAAGAGAGAGAGAGTCTTGAATATTTTATGAGCTGGCACCACATCTACTTTCGGCAAGTGTTTTTAGGAGATTGGTTGATCTTGGGATCCGTCTGTGCTCGGGCTCTGCATCAGGTGTTAAAGAGACAGCTCCAGGGAGAGAATCAGCACGTGTCAGAAAACGCCGGCGTTACCAGCGAAATCCCATCTCTATTCACCCCACTTCCCTCTCTGATATTGTCACCCACCCTCACGCACCCCCCTCAACCCCGAGCGCTCGGCTTCTCAATTGATACCAACTGCAGCAAGAAAAATGTTCAGAGAGAAAGCTGCCTCGACAGGTTACTCCCGTGAATAACAAGAGCAGTTAAAAGTGTGAAGACTCACTTATTTCAAAATGCAAATCGATGCTCGGATTATCATTACGCCAGTCTTGATCTTTCTCTAAACACAAACTCACTCCATCCTTGCGGTCAAGATTGACGGCGAGCATGGGAGATCACTCCCTCTCAGTGTGGTGGAACTACGGTGTAAACCAAGGGGTTGTGTCTGAGACCGTTTACCTGTGCGCCCTCAGTCAGGACGCTGCTGAACTTCGCCTATTCACCGAGCCGGAGAAGAAAACACGTTTCACGTATAAATTCGTTTGCACGTGTTTACATACAACGACTGAAGGATGGATGTGAGAGTTTGTGTGGACACCTAGTGACCCTAATAACCAAAAATGTGTTTTCGATGCTCAGGCATAGAGACGCCAACGAATTCTCGCTTTCCGAGCGGGACGGGGATTGTTGTCCAGCAGTTTAGCAGCTTGTTATATTTTTAAGGTCTCAGAGAATATCGGTGGATTGCAACCATTTTCAGTTGATCACGGCTCGTAAGAATAACAATAAAAGAAGTCACGAAATAACACCTCTCCCCCTCCTCAGGTCCGGCAATCGCGGGGCTACGATTGGGAGCTATTCTCATGCAAGAATGTTTTTCTTGGCCCCCCTCCCCACACACACCTCTCATCTGATTAGCGAGGGAAAACAGAATGGAGGGATGATTGCGGTGGCAGGACGACAAAGCCTGGGTGTGGTTCAGATTGGATTTGATCTCCGAGATAGAGTGAAAAGTGTCCATAAACGCTGATGAATAGTTTTTAGCAGATAGCTCAGAGTGCAAAGACGTTTATTGTAGCTTTCTGGGGACAATGCGTTCACAGAAGCACTTTGCTGATCCCACAGCACAAGCAAAGAGATAGATGAAGCTCACGTCTTCCAAACGAGCCGGCTTGCCGCCAGCTATTTATTGCTCGATTTTTAGTGCTCTTCCGACGGAGGTACCTTCAGGCCCTGTAGTATACCTGCGTCTGGGCGCAGAGGTGAATCTTTCACCGCGCACCCGCGTTTTAAAGATATCCGAGGCAAAATCTGTCCTGTGGGCACGTAAACGGCCGTGTAGTGTGAAATTGGGGTTCCTTTCAACTCACCGTTCTAATGAAACGGTGCCACACGGAACAAAAGTCTTTCATTGAATTGCGCGACAACAATAAGTCATTGTACGCCTGAAAATAAAATCTCACCCTGGGTTCTGGAATGAAAATTTTTAATCTGCCCACCTGTGGAATATGCATCCACCAGGTAGAAAGTGGAATATTCCCCCCCCCCCCCCTCACCTTCACAGAAATATTCTCGCTGACTAAGGGTCACACAAGGCAAGGAGTTTGTTTGTCGACATTTCAGGAACTGTTTTGCCGAACTATTAATTCTTTTGTCTTCTTTCTCTTTAACAATAGCGATCGCTCACCTCATTCACTCAGCACGCAAAGGCTAATTTTATTTTCTCAAAATAAAATCAACACCGCCGTGCGAATAAACGTTATTTCACATTTTATGATGTCGAAATATTGATAGGTTAAGTAAAATGCACATCAGCGCCCGCTGTGAAGTATCTCGTCTGTTCCTTTTCGACCGTGAATGGCATCGGCCTCGGGGTTAAATGGCATCGGCTTTTCTGCTATTTAGTTCGTTGTAGTTAAGAACACCTAACTTAGCCTCTCTTTTTTTCCTTTTTTGGATAGTGTAGGGGGACTGGGGCAGTGGCCAATTGTGGGGCCTGCAATCTCTGTCACAGGTGGGGCAGGTGGTGCCAAGTGGGTATTTACACTGGATTTCTGCGTGCTGCCCTCAAAGGGATTCAAGTTATAGACTCATTAATTCATGTGAAATGGTAGCAGGCCTTTCCGCGCATCTTGCGCACTCTGACTGAGATTCCCATCCAAGCTAGTCACATTTCCCATTTTTGACCCATCTTCCTCTAAATCCTTTACCTGTCCCAAATATCGTTTAAACTCTAATTATACACTACTTCTTCTGGAGTTTGTTCCATACACCCACAGTTTCTGTGTGGGAAAAATTGCCTCTCGGGTCCCTTTCAAATCTTTCTCCTCTCACCTTAAGTCTAAGTCCTTCAGTTGTAGACTTCTCTGCTCTGGAAAATGGGTTCTTGTTAACAAGACACAAAACACTCAGCAGGTCAGTCAGCAACCATAGAATGAAATGAACAGCCGACAACTTGGGCCAGGGCTTTTGTTTAGGAAAGCCTGGCCCTTTCAGGCTAGAGAAGTTGGCTAGATGTTGTTTTGCATATTCTGCCAGTGAATTTGGAGGTTTATGCTGAGATAGTGCTAGGTTCCAGTGGGGCATATGGTATCCACTGTGGGTAATGCACATCTCAGAAAGATGTAGGGGGCAAGAATCACTTCTGTTCCATAAACCATGAGCTTTGCTATGGGTCTTAATCATCAAATGTTCTTTCCCTCGAATAGTCAAAGGTCACATGGTCCAAAGACATACCAGTTGGCAGGTTAATTGGTCATTGTAAATTGTCCTGCCATTAGGCTAGGATTAAATCAGGGTTTGTTGGGCAGCTCAGCTCAAAGGGTCAGAATGGCCTAATCTGCACTTAATCTCTATAAATAACTAAATTCCAACAAATAAAAACTTTCAGCTTTCACCCTCTCACTTTAAATGCATACCTTCCAGTATTTGACATGTATACCCAGGGAAATAGGTTCTGACTGCTCACTCAGTCTAAACTGATATCGGGTCTCCCCCTCAGCCTCCAATGCTCCACGGACATTTCTCTCACCCTTACTCTATAACTCATGCCCTCCAACTCGGACAACATCCTGGTAAATGTCTTTTTATTTATTTTTTGAGATTCAGCACAGAGTAGGCCCTTCTGGCCCTTCGTGCCATGCTGCCCAGCTGTTTAACCCCAGCCTAATCACAGGACAATTTACAATGACTGATTAGCCTACCAACTGGCACGGTCTTTGGACTGTGGGAGGAACTGCACACTGCCACAGGGAGAATGTACAAATTCCATACAGACAGGTCACTGGTACCGTAAGATGTTGTGCTAACCGTGCTGCCAACTATTCTTTCCACATCCTTCCTATTTGTACAACTAAAAAGTTTTATGTGGCTGGAGAATGACTTCCTTAACCTTGTACTTGGTGCCCTGACGGATCCAGACATAGATGCTGTACACCTGCATCACCCACTCTACTTGCAAGGCTACCTTCAGGGAGTTTTAAACTTGGACCCCAAGATCCCTCTGTACATCAGTGCAGTTAAGGGTCTATTTGAACCCTATCCCCACAAAATGCAAAACCTCACATTTGCACAGGTTACATCTACGTTGGTTGTGACTTCATGCATAAGGCTCGTTCACCAGTGTACTCTGCTGAATACTCTGAGGTTGGGATGACCTTGATCCTGACATGGAGGCCACAAAAGTTGAAAAGTTTCCCATCTGTCATGTCACTTGACACCACTCCAATGAGGATATTTTTAAAAGGGAACTGGATCATTCAAGTCACAGAATATTCTCACAGAAGTAAGTCACAGTCTTGGAGATACTCAACATTGAAACAAGTAATTTAGCCTGCTTACTATCAAGCACCTATTTGCACTAACTCTAATTCCATGTTTTATTCATCTACCTTCCCATCAAAACCCCATCAGATTTTGCTGTGCACATAATCAGGGTCAGTTTACAGTTGTCAGCTACCCTTTCATCCCCTGTATTTTTGCAATGTGGTGACATCAGGGTAGAACATTGGCCACAGAAGCTGTTAGGTAGCATCTTTACTTGAGATACCAGCATGTGACCATTTAATCCGCTGTATCCATTCCAACACCTTAAATGACAGTTTATTCAGTCCCCAGGACCTACAAGTAATTTTCTCTTTAGATGCCTATCCAACTCCTTTTCAAAAGTCTTGTGTGTCTCAATTTTTATGATCCTTGCAGGCAGTGACTTCTAGATTATAATTGGTCTGTGTAAATAGCTTTATTCCACATCTCCCATATGTATTTTGCTCATCACTTTAAATCTATGTCTTGTGGTGCTCAATCCATCCACTTCTCTCAATTGACCCGTACGAACCAATTACAATCTATTATACTTCTATTAAACAGATTCTCAATCTCAAGCACAAGAGATTCTGAAGATGCTGAAAATCCAGAATAACACACAGAAAATGCTGTAAGAACTCAGCAGGTCAAGCAGCATCTATGGAAAGGAATAAAGATGAAGGTCAAAACGGCCAGCTCTTTATTCCTGTCCATTGATGCTGTCTGACCGGTTGAGTTCCTCCAGCTCTGCTCAGTCTCCTTTGGTTCAGTGAGAATAGCAACATCTCCAGTGTGACACCTCCAGTGATGATCAAATCTCTCTTCCCTGGAACCATTCTCTGTATCATTTCTATGTCCTGTCTAGAACTTTGCACGTCTGAAAAGCGTAAAAAGGAAAAAGTAGGAAATTGGGATCAATCCCTCATTTTTCAAACAACCATCTACATATGAGGGGTCAAGTAGCCTTCATCAATGTTGTGCGGATTTGCAGTTCTGAGCATGAATGATTAAAAACATTTGGCAAAGGGTCTTGAAACCCCGAAGTCTGAATGAAGGTCTAATACATCCATTCCATTCCACCACCATCAATGTTGCCCTCACCCAGATCGGGAGGCACCGTAGTGTAGTGGTTAGCACAATGCTGGAGACCTAGTGACCTGGGTTTATTTCCCACTGCTGCTTGTAAGGGGTTTGTACATTCTCCCTGCGACCGTGTGGGTTTCCTCCCACAGTCCAAAGGCTGGTAGGCCAATTGGTCATTGTAAATTGTCCTGTCGTTAGGCCAGGGTTAAACTGGGGGGTGCTGGGCAGCACAGCTTGAGGGGCCAGAAGGGTGCCTAAGACTTTTGCGCAGTAGTCTAGTGATTTTACGTGTTGCACTGTACTGCTGGGGCAAAAAAAAAATGACACATGTGAGTGATGATAAACCTGATTCTGATATGGGACTGAAAGTGGGAAGGGGGCGGGGAGAGGAGGATCATGGTTGGAAAAGGGAAAGGGAGAGGCGAGGGAGCGAGAAGCACCAGACAGACATTCTGTAATAATCAATGAAGCAATTGTTTGGAATCAAATGACCTTGCCTGGTGTCTCGGGGCTGGGTGTGTCTGCACCCACACCACCCCTCACCTCTGGCACTCTGTCTCCGCCACCTATCTCAGACCCCTCCCACGGCGCTCCACCCTCGCCAATACCAACACCCTTTGCTGCCGCTAGATTTACAAACTTGCTCTCCGCTCCACGTTGACAGATACAGTACTGTGCAAAAGTCTTAGGCATCCTGGCTGTGCATATGTGCCTAAGACCTCCTCACAGCACTGTAAATAAATAAATAAATCCCCTCCATTTCCCAAACGTCTGCCTTCATAACAGGGATTATACTCCCCTTGCTCTTTCCTACCATCCCACAAGCCCCTATACTCAGCGCATCACTTCCTGCAACTTCAGCAAACTCCTCTGGGATGCTATCATCAGGCATGTCCTTTCCTCCGCCTCCTTCTGCTTTTCCCTTGTCCACTCAACCCTCTGCACTGATCTCCCTCCTGGCACTGAACCCTGCAGGCATGACAAGCGCTACTCCTGTCCCGAAACCGTGTTCTTCGCCACCACTCAGTCCTTCCAGGTGAGGTGATGCTTCATCCGTAAGTCTGTCAGGGTCGCCTAATGTTTACAGTGATGCCAATAAGCGTCTTCTACACTGGTGAGACCTGACACAGACGGGGGAATTACTTTGACAGGCACCTTTTCGCTGTCCGCCGCAAAGGACAGAATCTCCCTATGGCCACCCATTCCAATTCTACTCCCCGTTCCCATATTGACGTGTCTGTCTGTAGCCTCTTGCAGGCTTTTGTGGCAGAGCAAAGAAAGACAACGTTGTCAATGTACAACTACACAAAAACACTGACGCGCAAACAATGTGCAAAAGACAAACTGTGCAAAAATACAAGGCAAATAGCATTAAATAAATAAATAATGCTGAGAATGTGAATTGTCGCAAAGCAGCCTTCGTGTGGTAAAGCAACATCCATCACCAAGGACCCCACCATCCAGGCCATGCTCTCATCTCACCGCTACCATTGGACAGGAGGCACAGGGGCCTTGGGTCCCACACCCCCAGGTTCAGGATCAGTTATTACCCTTCAACCATGAAGCTGCAGAACCAGCGGAGACAATTCCACTCGACACAATGCTGAGCTGATCACTGAACACAAACTTAGGACTCACTTTTGATGATTCTACAACTCATGTTGTCAGTATTATATATTTAATATTATTTGGGGTTTTTTTTTTGTACCTGCTCAATTTAACTTCTTTTGTACATTAGTTGCTTATCATCCTTTGTGTGTAGTTTTTCATTGGTTCGATGGTACTTCTTTGTTCTGCTGTGAATGCCGACAAGAAAATGAATCTCAGTGTAGTATTTGGTGACACATATGTACTTTGATAATGAAATTACTTTGAACTTTGAACTCCTCTACTGGCATGATGAGGTCAAACTCAGGAGGGAGGAGCAACGTCTCTTATTCCGTCTGCCGGTACGTACATGATCTCTCTAAATTCAAGTAATCATTCCCCTCTGTTTAACCCCCTTCTTTTTTTTAATCCCCATTTTGGTTACCCTTTCTCACCTTCTCTTCCACTACTCTGCCCTCATGACCTGCCCATCACCTCCCTCTGTTCCCCTCCTCCTTCCCTTTATTCTATGATCCACTGTCCTCTCCTATTATATCCCTTATTTAATCCTTTGCCTCTTCCGCCCATCCCCTCACAGCTTCTCCTGCCATCTTCCCTCTCCCACCCACCCACCCACCTCCCCCCTCATCTGATCTCACCACACACCTGCCATCTTGTACTTCTCCTTCTCTCCCCCACCCTGTCGTTCTGGCTTCTGCTCCAAACCCTTCCAGTTCTGATGAAGGTTCTCAGCCTGAAATGTCGACTGTTCATTTCCCTCCATTAGATGCTGCCTGACCTGCTGTGTTCCTCTGCCGTTTTGTGTGTGCTCTTCAAGATTTCCAGCATCTGCAAGTCTCTAGCGCCTACCATTCTATCTCCATTTTAACTGATCTTCTCCTCTCATTGGGAGCTTGAGTATGATTTCCCCCAGCTAAGCATAAGTGAATCCAAATTCACTTGTCTTTTTTTTCAACATTTCATTTGCTAGTGTTCTAATAAAAACATTGTTCATGCATATGGAATTATACACATTGTATAGCAAATTACAGAGGCTGATCATCAGGAACATTATCAAGATGTTTTTTAATTAATGCTTGAAATTAGAAGAGTTAATACCATGAGTTTGTAAATTCCCCACTGTAATTTCCCCTGAGCCCCAAATACCATTTCTGCCGATATGTGGGCTGTATTTTTCTCAGCTTCCTTCCTTACTCTTTTACTCTGAAGGTAATGCCATCTAACTTTTTCTGTGCCTATTTGACAATACCTTTGAGGATGTTGCAAAAGAATGGGAATTTTGAATCTGAGTATACCGTTCGTCACACCCTTGAATATTTTGCGTGAACTTTTCCATTGGCTTAAGAAGTTTAATTTACCTGCTAGTGCTCCACCAACAAAACAATCACATTTCTGAGGCAATGGAGCATTCCACTGATCACAAAATTTAAGAAAAAACAGAATATGCTAGAAATACTCAGCAGATATCTGTGGGAAAAGTAACAGAGTTCAGATACAAGATTGTTTGACGTCATTTCCTGTACACAAGTGTAACGGAGAACAAAATAATTGTTAATCCGGATCCGAGGCTGCCCAAAGAAATGAGCACAGAAGATAAAGAACATACTAAAAACACAAAATAAATATAAATATGTCAGATAGCTTCTACCATAGGCTGATTGCATGCTGGCAAAGTGATGCTAGGCTCTACGTAAAGTGGCAGGAAATAATAAGGCAGTGGTGGAGTTAGTGGGTGGAGGTGTAGATCAGTCTAACTTCTTGGGGAAAGTAACTTGTTTTTCAATCTGGTGGTCCTGGTGTGGATTCTGTGTAGCCTTCTCCCTGATTTAAGCGGGCAAACAGTCCATTGGCAGGGCGTATGGGATCCTTCATGATGCTGCCAGGCTCTCTCTGGTACCTTTCTGTGTACACATCCTTGACGGCAGGTAGGCTGCTGCCAGCAATGCGATGGGGAGTTTCGACGACCTGCTGTAGGTCCTTCCTGTCTGCCGCGCTGCAGTTTCCAAAGCAGCGATGCAGCTTGCTACTCTCTACTGCACATCTTGATAAGTCAGGGCGTGAAAGGGCACAGAGGGAAGGCAGGAGAATGGGGTTGAGAGAGAGGTGGATCAGCATGATCAAATGGCGGAACGGACTAGATGGGCCGAATGGCCGAACTCTGCTCCCATGTCTTATGGTCTGATGATTTGTAGTATGACATGAGTATGGATGGGTTAAGTCCAGCTCTCCTCAGCCTTCACAGAAAGTAGAGACGTTGGTGAGCTCCCTCGGCACACATGCAAGAGAAGATCTGCAGATGTTGGAAATCCGAGCAACACACACAAAATGCTGGGGGAGCGCAGGCCGCACCTAGGGAAAGAGTCCTCCCTTCGGCAGGACTGAGCTTTCCTGATTGTATAGGATGTGTTCTGAGACCGTGAGGAGTTATGTGCGATGCGCAGTCCCGGGAGTTTGTAGCTGCTGGGTTTCCACGGCTGTGCTGCTGACGTTAGGGAGGGTGTGAGCGGGTGCGAGTCCCTCTTTGTCTTGTTGGCACTAAGGAAGAGATTATTTGCCTGGCACCAATCCTCGAGCTCTCCCGCCTCTGTAAGCCGTCTCACCGTTGCTGGCTATGAGCTCCACCACGGAAATGTCATCAGAAAAATTGACGACGCGATTGTTCGGGTGTTTGGCCATGCAGCCAAAGGTGAGCAGAGTTTACAACAGTGGGCCCAGTGCACAGCCACGGGGGGGGGAGGGCACCCATGTTGAAGATGATGGGGAGTTGTGCATCCTAACTATCTGAGGTCCGTTGGTTAGAAAGTCCAACGCCCAGTTGCACAGGGGCGTATTTAGACCGAGGAGTAGGAGTTTGTTCACCAAGGTCGGTGGGACAATAGTGTTGAATGTGAAACTGAAATCCAGACACAGCATTCTGATTTAAGTGCCCTTGGTTTCTAGATGGGCCAGGGCCAGCTGAGTGAGAACGTAGAGCGGTTCTGTCGGTGAGGGTGCAGTGTGGCAGGAATGGAGTTTTTGATATGTGCCATTACCAGACGTTCAAAGCACTTTATGATGATTGGCGTCAGTGCCACCAGGCGGTAGTCATTTAGTTCCGAAGGTGCGGAGTTCTTCGGTGCAGGGATGACGGTGGCTGATTTGAAGCCTGGATGAGTGAAGTAACGTTTCAGGTCAAAGACCCTTCGTCAGAAGTAGGAAAGAGAGAAAAGGAATTCATTGAGGTGTAAGGAGGGTTGGGGACAGGGGCATCTGCGATTGGGGAAAAAACCGGGCTGAGCACATGGATAAACTGTAAACAGGTTATCTGGTCTGTGAGTAAATGGGAGCAATGAGACAGTGAGAGCAAAACAGAAGAACATAGACAAAGAATGTGAATTTCGGAGCCTGAACCTATCGCCAGTGGCTTAGGCTGGGCAAATCTCCCAATCTCAGAAGGGGAAAAATAAAAATGAAAAAAGAAACAGAAATAAGCAGGCTGAGCCAAAATCAGAGCTGATTTCTACTGATTTTACTCATTTAGAAACTTTCTTCAAATTTTCATTTTCATTATCACACGGGCTGTTATCCCCAACACTGTTACCTGTTTAGTGTTAGTGATAAAGTATTATCTGAGACATTAATTGGAGCCTGGTCATTTATGTTCCAAAATTTTCGTAGAAAGATGACTAGAGATACAATCAACCCTCTTGTTCAATTTCCTAGAATTCAACAGATTCTGGAATGGTTCGTACAGATTAAAGGATTGCAAATATGGTCCCACTACGGAAGCAAAGGGGAAAGAAAGAAATAAGATTCATCTGTTAGAATGACATCAGGGAAGGAAAGCTGTTGGAATCTATAATAATGGACATGTTTCTCAAAATACCAAGAAAGATTGAGCTATATATCTTTGGGTAAAATATTGGAGTTTCTAAAAAACGTATATCTAGTATAATAGATAAAGGAGAAATAATGTGGGTGTGGTTTATTTATACAGCAGATTCCTGTTAATTTGCTACATCAGAATCAGTATATTGTGGCCAAGTTAAGTGGCTACCCCAGTTAGTTGAATTTTTATGGAAGTAATTAAAAAGGTACGAAAAGACAAACTGCCATTTAATTGAGTAACAACTTGCATGTTTAAATGAAATACAGAACAAATTAAGAGTTTTACCAATACTACTACAGTACTAAAAAACTGCGTATTAGTTTCTAATAGTTATCGGTGGGGGAACACATCCAGTGTACGCTGTTGTGTTCTCTTGCGTGTAAATGATCACCTAGTGCAGACAATGGACTGCCTTCATACAATACTTTTGACGATTGCATCCTCCACATCTTCATTTTCATTGTAACATTCAAGATGATTGTCGATACCTTCATAGTTTTTAACTTGTTGAAGTAGTGAAATCATTTCATTTTCGCTCCCGGCTGTTTCTGGCATCTCCAAGACGGAGTACTTGAAACCACAGTGAGCGAAGCAGTTCTGAATTGTCTTACTGCTTATTTCTCGGCAACTACCAGTGACAAAAATCACCATTTTTTGAAACTGAACACAGACAACTGACACTATTTAAAAAGTGCTTGTTCTAAACACGGTGTAGTGACTAATGCCACAGCAAGTGCACGTGACTGATGCTCGTTAGAAGCTGTGAGGCAACAGCCTCCTGTCCCAATTAAGCGGCTTTGCGTCCCAATTGTCTCGATTAGTTTTTCTTCTTTAAGAATTGTCCCAAATAAGCGGCTGCCCTTTTTAAGCAATGGCCCAATTAACTGGAATCTAAAATATTTTTAAAGGGATACCAATAAGATGTCACTTGGAAGGTGATGAATAAGATCATATGAACTGATTAACAGATAGAAAACAGGTCATAGAGCTATACAACACAGAAACAGAATCTCTGCCCTTGCCAACTATGTTGCCTACCTGAGCTAATCCCATTCGACTGCATGAAGGCCATATCCCTCTAACCCTTTTCCCATCTATGACCCTGTCAGGAACCTGCATCAGGACTGAGAGTAGACAGGGATGATAGCTAATATGTACAAGTGAGAGGGAGGGGTGAGACAGAGGCTGCTGGGTGATCAGTGGGACCAGATAAAGAGGGGATGATAGGGAATTAGAACCAGATGGAGGAGGAGATAGAAAAAGTGACTCAAGGGAAAAGGAAGGTAAAATCTCAGGTGAATAGGTATCTAGGCGACGGAAAGATGGAACCAGGTGGGGGATGGTGAAAAGTTATGCAAACAAATGGAGAAGAGATGAAAAAGGTGACTAGAGGGAGAGAGAATCTAAATGGATTGATAGGAGTGTGAATAGAACACACTAATTTGATTTACCTGGAACTAGAAGATTCAACATTCATACCATTGGTTATGGGCCTCTGAAGTGGAATATCAGATATTGTTCTTGCAGTCTCACCACTATAGAGGGTAAGGCTGAGGACAGATGGGTCAGCATAGGAACTGGAAGAGGACTGGCAAACAAACTCTCAAGCTGATTATATGACAATCAAGCCTAATCTCAGCTCACAGTTTCTAGAGTTGGTCTTTCAAGTGATTGTCTTTTTACTTTGATTACATGTGAATAATTTTTAAATTTCAAGACATATTTAGTTTGCCAGGGAGTGAACTAGCGTTCACATACCTTTGATCGTTTGTTATGTGCCATGTCATACATGGTCTTTCCATAACCATGATAATCCTTGGCAAATTTTTCTACAGAAGTGGTTTGCCATTGCCTTTTTCTGGTGACCCCAGCCACTATCAATACCCTTCAGAGACTATCTCCTTGGCATCAGTGGTCATAGAACCAAGGCTTATGATATACACCAGCTGCTCGTATGAGCACCCACCGCCTGCTCCCATGGCTTCATGTGACCCTGATTGGGGAGGCTAGGCAGGTGCTACACCTTGCCCGAGGGTGACGTGCAGGCTAGCAGAGGGAAGGAGCACCTTCCACCTCCACCTCGCCACCTGGAGCGTTCATTTACACAGCCGTTAAATGGTACAACATAGATTTTAAACGATTTTCATCATCTCAAAATCCACCTGCTCAGAGCCAGAGCACTACTAATTCCTGTTGCATTAATAAAACTTTGCCAATTTTGATGTGAGTTACAATGGGCAAAGTTGTAAGGATATTAAAACAAATTATGTATCTAGGCATTTATTATTGTGATAAGAATATTGGAAAGGTTCAAGGATTTGTTTGATTTAATGTGGAGTTCCTGGGATATGGCTGGCGGTGGTAGGTTCTGTACTAACACCTTCATACGTCCAGCCAGAGTTGGCAATGCTAATGCAGAGTCAGATACCTGGCATTAATGGTCATCTGTAGATTTCTATTCCTTGCTTCTCATATTTTCTTGCAACAACAAAGGGGCATACTTGGCTCATCAAGTTTATGCTGGCTCTTGGAGAACTATTGTTGGCAGAATTTCAGATGGTGATGAGGAGGCGTACAGGAGTGAGACGGATCAGCTGGTGGAGTGGTGTTGCAACAACAGCCATGCACTCAAAGTCAGTAAGACCAAGGAATTGAATATGGACTTCAGGAAGGAAAAGCTGAGGAAACACACACCCGTTCTAATTGAAAGATCAGAGGCGGAAAGGGTTAGCAATTTCAAGTCGAAATTGTCCTGGGCCGAAAATGTTGATACAATTGCAAAGAAAGTGCAGCAGTAGCTATATTTCATTAGGAGTTTGAAGAGACTTAGTATCTCATCAAAGATACTTGCAAATTTCTATAGATGTACTGTGGAGAGCATTCTAACTGGTTGCCTCATCATCTGGTGTGGAGGGGCCACTACACTGGATCGGAAAAAGCTGCAGAAATTGTAAACTCATCCAGCTCCATCATGGGCACTCCCCTCCCCAGTATCCAGGACATCTCCAAAAGGCATTGTCTCAAAATCCATCATTAAGGACTCTTCTTTGCAATTGCATCAAGATTTTTGGACACGTCCTCGTCTCATTGGTCCCATTAAGGAGGAGGTACGGGAGCCTGAAGAAACACACTCAATGTTTCAGGAACAGCTCCTTCCCCTCCCCAGTCAGATTTCTGAATGGACAATGAACCCATGAACACCACCTCATTATTATTTTCCTTCTACTTATTTTTTTAAAATATTCACTTCTTTTTAAAATTCATATATTTATTTTTACTCTGTATTGCATTATACTACTTCTGCAAAACAGCAAATTTCACAACATATGCTGATGATATTAAACATTCTGGTTCTGAGTAACACTATCAAACCTACTGATCCATTTATTTCCCTGTAACCTGCTTCAGTTACATACTGTGTATTCACCAACTTTGCGACCTAACTTTGGTTTTTGAACACAGACATTTAGAGAGCCTGCATGTGATCTACTGTATGTCCTTCAATTCCATGGCTGTTTACGTGTCTGAATAAATACATTCTAAATGATGGCATCATATCTGTATCCACCATCTCTCCAGGAAGTGCATTTGAGGTACCTAACCACTCTCTGTGTGAAAATCTTGCCACATAAATCTCCTTTAAACTTTCCCCCCTCGCCTTAAGAGCTATGCCTTCTACTATTTAATATTGACATCCTAGAAAAAAAAGAGTAAGACTATCTTCCTTATCTATGCCTCTCACCGTTTCAACTACTTCAGTCATGTTTCTCCTCAGCTTCCAAAGGTCCAGAGAAAAATTACAAGTTGTTTGTCCAACCTCTTCAAGTTCTGTCCAAGCCAGTTCTCTCCAAGCCGAGAAACTTGCTGGTGAACCTCTTCAGCACCCTCTCCAGGCTCTCTACTTCCTTCCAGTAAAGGGGCAACTAGATCTGCCCACAATCCTCCAAATGCCGCCTGACTGGTACAGCTGCACCCTGACCTCCTGACTTTTAAACTCAACACCCAGAGTGAAGCCTTACAGCTTTTCTACTTGCCGTTGACTCTTTCAGGGAGCGTTGGACTTGTACCCTAAAATCCCTTTAAGCAACAAAATGTTCCTTAAGGTCCTGATATTTACTGTACAATTTCCTCTTAAACTTGACCTCCCCAAGTGCAAGAACTCTCACTTACGGGACTAAATTCCTTTGTTTTCAGTCATAGAGTTTTTCCACTGGATTCCAGACAAATTATGAGTAACACACGCAGAATGCTGAATGCTAAGCAAGTCAAGCAGCATCGATGGAATAAAATTTATTCTCTTCCATGGATGCTGTCTGACCTGTTGAGTTCTTCCAGCATTTTGTGTGTGTTGCTCTGGACTGCCATCATCTGCAGAATAACATGAGTGTACATCATGGTTTAGAATGGTTTCTCAAAAGGAGAAGGTTTTCTCCTTCTCAGGGTGTCTGAGCATGTAACCTAGACGGCCATGCTCTGTAATATGCAGAAAAAACTGCAGATTAGAGATGCCATCTTTCAGACATGGTGTCAAACCAAGGCCTCTTCAGCCCAATTAGGTGGATGTAAAATATTGCATAATATAACTTGAAGTTAGATTTTCATGGTTTCCCTTTAATATGCTCAGAGCCCCGTCAAACAGTACAAACATCAGGAAAATAAGGAAGTAGAATGTATTGTGGTCGTGGAAAAATGCAGTCTGGTGCCAGGAGAGAAGTAGAAACAGACAAAAGAGACTGAAATCTGGAGCAGCAAACCCTGCTGGAGAGACTCCACAACACTTGTGGAGGAAATTGAACGTTGGGGTAACTCCACAGCATTTGTGGAGGGAGATGAACAGCCAACATTTCAGGTTGAGACTCTACAGCTGGACTGAAAGGACGGAGAGGCGATAGTGGTATCTGGGGAGAAACCAGAATGGGCTGCTTCAAAGAAGGGATTGTTGAGTAAAGGTGAGCATGGACTTTGAAGACTGCGGTTTGCAAGTGACTCTTAGGAACAGTGAAAAGTAGAAAGTAGCAATTCAACAGCCTTTTAATCCCAATCAGAGTAAATTGAAGTAGAGATTCACAGTCGCCTGAGCGAATTAGACTTTGGAGAGGAATGTGATGGATAAATTTCGTAAATTAAAATGAACAATGAAAGAACAGGAATTAGGGAATGCAACATTATATCTGTAGTCCTCATGGATCTGCCATTGGAAGCAATTAGAAGCAATTGGAACCTTTAAAAGAAAGGTTTAAATGATCTCTTTGCTATCTGAAGTCATTCAGAGTATTTTTTAAACCTGGAATTGCTTGTTGGTGAAAGAATGACTATAAAATTTAAAAATGACTACTGTTTCTTTATGACTGCTGATTCCAGTGTTCTTTGTTCTAAGATCTTCATGTTCATTGTAGTATTGATTTCATATTCACTCCACTTAATTTGAATTAGATTGCTTGGCTGTTTTGCTAGTAGGTGTCAGACCAGAAGAGAAAGGCACATTACCTTCCACAAGTTGAATTTTATTGTTGTAATTTTATAGTCAATATTATTTGAAATTCCAAAATTATTATAATAAACTTAAATGCCCAGTTGACAATGATGAGACAGAATTGTGCCACAAAATTATTCATCCAGGCCTGAGAAACTGCTATGCCAAAGAAAACCTGCAGATTCTGGAAATCAGAACTAAAGAAAGAGAATGTTGGAAAGTTCATCTTCCTGAAGCGTTAACTCATTTCTCTTTGCACAGATGCTGCTTCCGACAATGACCTCTATGGCACTCCACTAGTCACAGTCCTCCAGGTGGAGAGTTAACCTACAACCATCACCCTCAGCTTCCCATCATTGAGCCAGATCTGAATCCACCTCACTACCTTCCCCGAAACCCACGCCATCTAACCTTCCAGATCAGCCTGCCATCTGGGAACCTGTCAAAGGCCCTACTAACGTCCACATAGACAACATCCACTGCTCAACCTACAGCTATTCCCTTAGTTACCTCTGAAACACCCCCCCCCCCCAGATCAATCAAACACAATCTCCCAGCAACAAAACAATGCTGATTATTCCTGATCAGGCCTTGACTATTCAATTCACGGTAAATTCCTGACCCTCAGAATTCCTTTCAGTAACCTGCATACAACTAAGTCAGTTCACCAGCCTGTAGTTCCCTGACATGTCCGTCCTACCCCCCTTGAACGATGGAACAACATCAGCCACCTTCCAGTCTTCTGGAACTTTGCAAGTTGCATCGAGAGTAATCTGGAGATCCCTCCCCCACTTTGCTCTATCTGCTTCTCCAACTATCATCCACCTTCCCTCCCCCTTCCTCAATGCACCTTGACCTACCCATTAGCTTTAAGCCTCCTCAGTCCACCAATCACCTCAAGTTCCTTTCTCACTGCTTCTGCTCTCCTCTTTATACTGGCCATCTTCCCTCTCAACTCCTAATCTTGGTGTAGGGTTTGACTCGAAACATCAACAATTCCCCCCCCCCCCACAGCTGTTGCTTGACCTGTTGAGATCCTCAAGCAGATTATTAGGTGCGAGACAACCTCATTATTAGAGTACAACTGTTCTTAGATAATTTCAGATACATTGTTTCTGCTGCATATTCTGCACGCACTTCCACGTGCTTATCTGAGATAGAAATATCCAGCATTAGTTATACATTTATCTTTCTGCAAGAGGAACCTATCACCCCATTTCCCTTTGTTAAATCTTATTCATATTGGAGGAGTGACACCCTTTAAGGGAAGGTGTAAACCTGTTAGATTGATGATAAAATGCTTAGTGGACATCCTGATGATAGAGAATAGTTCTTTCTTACTTAATGTAATGCTTCAAATTCAGTATCTCCAGATAGTTTTCTACTTTATGTGGCTCTCCAGTCTCATCTTCTATTAAGACTAAAAACAGGCAGGATGGCACTGGTGATGTGTTGTGGACTGCTTACAAAACTTGTCGATATGTCTCTTCTGAATTACTCTCACTGCAATCTGCAGCCTGTAATTTCTCTTTAAGTAGTGTACTTTTGAACTTCAATTTCACAACCCTCTGAAGGGCTCGGTGGAATTAACTCTCAAGCACACAGGCACGGCACCTTTAAGCAGACAAAAGTATATTGCTACGCCTGGAAGAGCAGCAGGACGGAAGGACTCCAAGCCAGACCAATGAAAGTTCTTCTACCAGTATTTTGTTTCCAAATGTGACAGTTATTAGAGAACACGATTGAGGACCTCTGCTGTTTCTAAGGGAAATGGGGAATTGCTGAGTTCTGTGTTTCACGGAGACATGGCTCACTCTGCACACACCAGACACATCAGTAAGACCTCGAGATACGCAGGATGAACCAGACTGCTGATTCAGAGAAGGCAAAAGGTGGGGGTTTATCTTTCATTGTAAACTGTTTGTAGTGCTCGGACATGGCAGTTTTGTCGCACTCTTGTTCACCCAATGTGGAACCTCTGATGATTAAGTGTCAACCATTCTATTTACCAAGAAATTACTCCTCCATGGTCCTGACCGCAGTTTACTTACTGCCGAAAGCCAACATTAATCAGACACTCGAGATATTGAATGCTTCCATCACCAAACAAGAAACAGACCATGTGACACATTTCAAATCATAGTCGGGGACTTCAGTCATGCTTGTCTGAAGAAATCACGGCCCAATTATCATCAGCATATAACCTGCAGCACCAGGGGCCCAACGCACTTGGCCACTGCCATACTATGATAAGGAATGCCTTCTGTTCCATGCATAGACCACGTTTCTGGAAATCTGATCACTTGGTAGTTCTTCTCCTGTTTGCATCCAGGGAGAGGTTAAGTAGCAAGGCTCCAGAGATAAGCTCAACAAAGAGGTGGTTGGAGGAGGCCAAGGAGCGGCTACAGGATTGCTTCCAGTCAGTGGACTGGGCCACGTTCAAGGAGCCATCAGTGCACCACAGTCGTCGTGGACTTTATAAATGAGTGTGTCCCCACAAAATCATTCAGAATCTTCCTCAACCAGAAGCCCTGGATGTACCATGAGGTCCAAACACTGAGGGCCAGATCAGTGGCAATTTAGTTCTGGTGACCAAGTAAGATACAAGACGACCAGGTGGATATCCAGAAAACCATTTCATGTGTGAACTGGCAATTCCGGACCAAACTTAAGTCACTGAAAGATGCTCAGCAGTATGACAGGGTTTGAATGCTGTCACATGACCTCTTACAAAGTGAAACCAAGCAACATAGGTGACAACAAGTCTTTGCCACTAGATGACCTGAATGCCTTCTAATGCTCATTTGACCATCAAAACATAGAGGAACTTCCACAGCCACTGATGACCCAATCTCTGAGGCCGATGTGGGAGCATCATTCAGGAGGGCGTACCCGCAGAAAGCATCCGGCCTAGATGGGATACCTGGCCTAGTACTAAAGACTGGTGCTGACCAACTGGATGGCGTATTTACCGATATCTTTACCCCCTCACTTTGGCAGTCTGAAGTACCCACCTGCATCAAGCGGGCTTCAATTACACAGGTGGCTAAGAAGAACGTGGTAACCTGCCTCAATGACTATCGTCCAGTAGCACTTACATCGACTGTGAAGGGCTTGGAGAGGTTGGTGATGAAGCATATCAACTCCTGCAAGAAAAGCAACTTAAAGCCACCACATTTTGCTTCCCGTCACAACAGATGAACAGCAGATGCCACTCATTGGTCCTTCTCACAAATCTGGAACATCTGGACAGCAAAGATGCATACATCAGGATCTCTCTTTAATAACTACAGCTTGGCATTTTATAGTATCATCCCCTCAAAACTAGTCAATAAGCTTCAAGACCTTGGCTTCAATATAACCTTGTGCAATTGGATCCTGGATTCCCTCACTT
Source organism: Hemitrygon akajei (assembly GCF_048418815.1). NCBI lineage: Eukaryota > Metazoa > Chordata > Chondrichthyes > Myliobatiformes > Dasyatidae > Hemitrygon > Hemitrygon akajei. The sequence goes on along the minus strand of NC_133132.1, from coordinate 42,993,547 downwards.
ACAAACCCCAGTCTGTTTGGATTGGTAACAACATCTCCTCCACAATCTCCATCAGCACAGGTAGACCAAAAGGCAGAGTGCTTATTCCCCTGCTCTCCTTGTTTTACACTTATGACTGTGAGCCACCAACGCCATATTTAAGTTTGCTGGTGATGTCACTGTTATAGGCTGAATCAAAAGTGGTGATGAGGGAGATTGAAAAGCTGGCTGAGTGCTGCCACAACTACAACCCCCCACTCAACGTCAGCAAGACCAAAGAGCTGACTATTAACTTCGGAGGAGAAAACTAGAGGTCCGTGAGCCTGCCCTCATCAGAGGTGAAGAGGGGCAGCAAATTAAAATTCTTGGCGTTATTATTTTGGAGGAACTGTCCTGGGCCCTGCACGTAAGTGCTATTAAGAAGCATGACAGTGCCTTTACCTCCTTACAAGTTTATGAGGATTTGACATGCCATCTAAAACTTTGACTAATTTCTATAGATGTGTAGTGGAGAGCATATTGACCGGTTGCATCACAGCCTGCTATGGAAACGCCAATCCCTTGAATGTAAAGGCCTACAACATGTAGTAGGTATGGTCCAGTCCAACTTGGGTAAAGCCCTCTCCACCACTCAGCACATCTGCACAGAGCATCATCCACCGTCAGGGACCCTCACCAGGCCATGCTCTCTTCTCACTGCTACCATCAGAAAGAAGCTACAGGAACCTCAGGACCCATGCCAGCAGTTATACCCCTCATCCAGCAGGGTCTAGAACCAGAGGGGATAACGTCATTCAACTTCACTTGTCCCATCACTGAACTGTTCCCATAATCCATAGACTCACTTTCAAGGACTTTTCATTTCATGTTCTTGATATTTATTGCTTATATATTTATTTCTTGTTTGTATTTGCGCAGTTTGTGGTCTTTTGCACCTTGGTTGTTTGTCCATCTGGTTGGATGAGGTCTTTCATTGATTCTATTCTGTTTCATGGATCTACTGTGTATGCCCACAAGGAAATGAGTCTCAAATTTGCATATGGTAACATCTATCTACTTTGTTAATAAATTTACATTGACCTTTGAAATTTGAACTTCTAGTTAGAATTCATACAATCAACAAAATCTACAGATTTGAAGGAAGCCATTTAATGCACAGCATTGGTCCTTTCAAAGCAAACAATTGTTTTGTTTCCATGCTTCCTTGCATATTTTTCACATCAGAATTATGTTCCAATTCCTATTTGAAAGCTGCAGTTAAGTTCACTCTAATAGACAGTGTACTCCATCCAAATCCCAAATATTCATTGGAGAAGAAGATTCTGCAGATGCTAGAAATCTTGAGGAGCAGATGTAAAGTGCTGGAGGAACTCAGCAGAACAGAGTTATACAGCCGGTGTTTCGGGTCAAGAACGTCCTGATGAACGGCCTTGTTTCAAAATGTCGACTGTTTATTCCCCTCCATAGCTGCTGCCTGATCTATGGGGAACATGATGCAACTTCATCATCACCTCTGATTGCAATGCCAAATCAGAATCAGATTTACTGTCACTGTCGACATATGTTCTGAAATTTGTTGGCAGAAGTACAAGGAATCATTACAAGAAGTTACAACAGGAAATCTAAAAAATATAGTGGGGAAAGACCATTCAGAAATCTGATAGTAGCCAGGAAGGAGCTGTTCCTGAAAGATTGATAGGCATCTTCAGGCTCCAGTACCTCCTCACTGAAGGTTGTAATGAGAAGAAGGCTTGTGCTGGATGGTGAGGGTCTTCATGATGGATACCACGTTCTTCAGGCACCACTTTTAATGACGTCCTCGATGATGGGGAGGCTAGTGCCCATGATGGAGCTGGCAGAGGCAATAACCCTCTGCAGTTATTTTAAATTTTGTGTATTGGAGCCTCTATACCAGGGGTGATTCAAACAGTCAGAATGTATTCCACAGCGCATCTGTAGAAATTTGCTAGAGTCTTTGGTTACGTATCAAATCTCTTCAAACTGGTAATGAATTATAGTGCCTGGCATTCCTTCTCGTTACTGTATCGAGATGCTGGGCCCAGGATAGATCCATGGGATGTTGACAGCCAGGAACATAGTGTTGCTCACTCTTTCCACTACTGACCCCTCAATGAAGACTGGTGTGTGCTCCCTCGATTTCCCCTCCCTGAATTCTTCATCAGTTCCTTGGTCTTACTGATGTCGAGCCCAAGGTTGTGACCCACCCAACCAGTGAACCTATCTCGCTCCTGTACACCTCCATGCCACCATCTGACTCTGCCAGCAACATTGGTGAATTTATGAATGGCTCCTGAGCCGTGCCTAGCCACACATCCACGGCTGTAGAGAGAGTAGAGCAGTGGGCTAAGCATGCGCTCTTGTGGTGTGGCTGCGCTGATTTTCAGCAAGAGGAGGTGTCGCTTCCAATCCGCATTATCTGTGGTCTTCTGATGAAGAGGTCAAGGATCCAGTTACAGAGGCCCAGGTTTTGAAACTTGTCGATTGGTACTTAATGGATGATGGTGCTTAACACGGAGCTGTAACCAATAAACAGTAGGCTGACATAGGTATTGCTGTTGTCCAGGAGGTCCAAGGCTGAGTGGAGAGCCAGTAAAATTGCATCTGCTGTAGACCTATTGTGCTGACAGGTAAATTACAGCAGGTCCAGGTCCTTGCTCAGGCAGGAGTTAATTCTGGTTATACCTTCAACTCTTTCCTTGTTTTAACTCCCATATCTAAATTCCTTATCTCATAAATCACTCCTCTGATATATAAACAATAGTGAAGGCTGACAGAGGTCATGCATCGTCTGAGATAAACTTAATGTACAACAGTTGGATAAATTTCAATACCGCCATTTTCTATCAAACCAAACCATCTTTAACCCTTCTTTCCTCAGACTTACGGATCTGCCCTATGTCCATGACTTGAATCCTACCTTTGTAGTTCAGTGGTTCCAGCTGTACACAATACTTAACCTTGTAGAAAGTCTAGGGCTCTACAAAACCTACTGAGCTGCTTAAATCAAGAAGCCACAAGAGATTGCAGGTGCTGGAGGAACTCAGTGGGTTAAGAAGCATCTGTGGAGGCCAAGACCGAGCTGATCCTTCAGAGATTCTTCAGAGATCCTGCTGCAGGGTCTCTTCCTCAAATGATAGCTATCCCTTTGCATCCAAAATCCAAGGAGTTCCTCTGGCTGTTTGCTTCTTGCAACATGATGGGGCATTTTGTTTCCTGTGTAGATTGTTCCAGTACTGTCAATCTGTATTCATCTGCATTCATTCTCCCAACCTCACAATGTAATCTCCAGAGCGGAACTGGGAGATACTTAAAGGAAAGGTATAAGCCTCGTTTCTCCAAGTTTTGTGTCGATATGCCGGTGAAAGTATGGTGAACGAGTAGGTAAACACTCATGCAAATCTCAGAAGATTGCACTTGCTATTAATCTGCAGAAGTGTCATGGAGTCAAAGAACCATAGAGCTGTACAGCACGGAGAGAGCTCCTTTGAGAGCTCATCCACACCGAGCAAGGTTCCTGCCTGAGTCCCATTTGCCTGTATTTGGCTCATATCCCTCTAAACCTTCCCTATCCTTGTTCCTTTCTTAATGTCTTTTAGGAGTAGTATGTCATGTAATGGGTGGCAGGGTGGAGATACATTTCTACCAAAGGTTGTGTAAGGTGTTCCTTCCTTCCGCGAGCCTGCAGGTCGCCCTTGGGCACTTGGGCACCCTTGCACTTGCTTAGCCCCCCCGCCCCCGATCATGGTCACGGGAAGCCATGGGAGCAGGTGGTGGACGGTTGTATGAGCAGCTGGTGCACATCAAAAGACCTGGTTACGCGACCACTGATGCCAGGCAGACAATCTCTGAAGAGTGTTGATTATGGCTGGGGTCTATCGTCTTGTGAAAACACTGCCAGATGAAGGCAATGGAAAACCTGCTCTGTGGAAAAATTTGCCAAGAACAATCACGGTCATGAGACCATGATTGCCCATGTTGTGTGACACGGCACCTAATAATGATGATAACATTATGTATCACTTGTCAGCAGACTGATATCACAGTTTACAAATTGAAATCTTTCTTTGTATTTTCAGATTAGAGGTAACCAGTCATTATGAACTATCTTCAGACAATTACTCCACTTAACCCAGCAGCTAATTTGTAAATGGGCTCAAGTGAAATTACCATAACTTAAATGGAAACAACACTGACACATAGGGCACTTTCAATTAGATGAATCAGATTTTGTATGCTTCACATGCTTGTCAGTAAAGATCCTTTAATTAAACCAAATTAGTATAATATTATATATTGCAATTATTAACAGATAACTGTCCCTGTACTACCATTCTGCATCCTTTTTCTGAGGTAAGTAGATCACTGAATTTACCCTATTGTGCTTTTTTAAAGGCATCTCGGGTACTTGATTAAATTAGCAGGCCTGTTACTCTCTGCAAAGCTAGCATTTTGGTTTCCTAGTTCTTGTTATCAACCTTTATTGTGGGAATGCAGATTATTTTGTAAACTAGCACTGCTGATGATACGTGCATGAGGATATTGAACCTCTGATATCTTGTGCTTTTTTTTAACCTGTTAATATTCTACATGTTAAACACAGTCATTCCATATACAGATATCAACGTGATCTCATTTAGTGATTGTATTCTTCCACAGTTAAAATACTTTTTGTTTTAGTGAGTTGTGTTGTTTTGTCTTAAGTTGATCATTGATAGTAGGATTAAGTTGGGACTGGTTCAAAGGTTTCCAAATTATTTTAAGGAAATTGAAAACCATGCACAATTCTGGATTCAATGCAATTCTCTTTGTAAATAATGAACACAAAGATAAGGAGAAAACGAAAGCAGAAATAGACCACTGTAACAATGAGCCTGCTCCACCATGCAACAAGACAGTGGCCAATTCAATCTTGGAATTACCACCACATTCCTACTCTCTCCCCGTACCCCCGATATCATTGTGGCTGAAATATCTGTAGACTCCTGCTTTGAATATAATCAATGATTGCACCTCTACAGCTCCCTGAGGTAGAAAAGTCATCACCCACTAAAACAGGGGTTCCCAACCTTTTCTTTACCGATACCATTAAGCAAGGGGTCTGTGGACCTCAGGTGGGGCACCCCTGCTCTAAGAGAAGAAATGGCGGTATTGAAATTTATCCAACTGTTGTACATTAAGTTTATCTCAGACGATGCATGACCTCTGTCAGCCTTCACTATTGTTTCTTTCTATATCTACGCAAAATAAGAGTCATAATGCAGTTGTATGGTTTTAAACCAGGGGAAGGCAACCTACGGCCCAAAGGCCAGATCCGGCCTGTGAAGGTATTTTGATCAGCCTGCGAGCAAATATTGGGATACTACGCTTATGCGGCCCGCGAGTGATTTTGCCTTATTCTGAATGTTTCATGCGACCACACTGATGGACACGCATCGCGTCTTGTTACACTGGCCCCAGGTTCCATTTTGTTCCAAACCAAACACTGGGAGATACGAATGACAGGAAGGCAGACTACCTCATTAATATGTATTAGATACTGTCCGTGCACGTGCAGGTTTTCAGATGGGATCGTTCAAATTTGAAAACGGAAACAGCGTCACTGTGTTTTAACAAGAAATCCATGCTAAATATCCAGATATTTACATGTGCTATGATACTTGTTGAATAACTCGCGTTTAAGGGATTCCCGCAATGAATTGCAATGTTTTTCAATTGCGCTTGATGAGAACGTGGACTTGAGAGACATTGCTCAACTTGCAGAGTTTGTACAAGGAGTGACTCCAACTTTTCAAATTCTTGAAGGGTTTATTCAAACAATTCCTATGAAGGACACAGTTACTGGAGCAGACATTCTTGAAGCTTTGTTGAAAATGATGTCAGAAATGAAACTTAATGTGTCAAAGCTAAATGGCATCTCAACTGATGGGGCACCAGCAATGTTCGGACAGAAAAAAAGCATCATCAGTTTGCTGCAAGGACAAATAGAAAGCCTTGGAATCGCACAGAAACTGGTTAAAATTCACTGCATTATCCACCAAGAGGCATTATGTGCCAAGTCTTTGAAATTAAAAGATGTTATGAACATTGTTGTGGGAGTACCTGCTTCAAAAAGGAAATTGTGCACATTTTCCCACTTTTCAAAAAAGTAAAGCACAAGATCCAGGCATTTTTGTGAGTATGGTCCAAGAATTGAGAAAAGATTTTATCTCGTTTTGCTGATTTTTGCTTGCATGCAAATGAGTTCAAGCTGTTTGCTGCTCCATTTGATGTGGCAGTGGACACTACATCATAAATTTTTCAAATGGAATTGATTGGGATGCAGTGTGAAGACATATTGAGATCGAAATTTCATTCTGAAGATGTGTCAGTGCTTGACTTCTATAGAAAATATATTCATCCAAGTGGGAAGTATCCTAACTTAGTGGACTATGCAAAAAAGATGGCATCATTGTTTGGCAGCACTTATCTGTGTGAGCAATTATTTTCAAAAATGAAGCACACCCAAGAGCCATTTGAGAACAAGATTGACTGATGTCCACCTGGATAATGTCTTGCTCTTGGCATCAACAAGTCTGACACCTAATATTGAGAAGCTTTCAAGCAACAAACAGCATCTAGTTTCACATTGATTTATCGACAGTTTGCATTAAAATTTTCTTTTCTATTATACTTAATTTACCACCATTCATGTTCATTCATGTTCATTCATGTTCATATGTTTTATGTTTAAAGATTATTTGTGTCCTTTTAATAGATTCAAAAGATGTCTTGATTGAAATAAATTGCAACTAAACCGAGTTCTTTGATTATTAATTGGCATCCCTGGTTAAGGACAAATGATTTTCTAGCATGCGTTATTCATGAATTTGAGGCAAAATATAACTATTTGTATTTAAATGGATAATTCCCATATTTCAAGTTTTTTATGGCAATTATCTGGCCCACCGTCCGCTCGTTAATACGCGATCCGGTCCACAGAGGCAAAAAGGTTGCCGACCCCTGTTCTAAACGCAGTGAGATTATAATGGCGTAGTTTTGCGTTTTGCACTCTCAATCTTGCAGATAAAGTTCCCCCAACTCCATATCATTAATTCTCAAATCAGATTATTGCCACAAATTTACAAACAGTTGGACTGTCTTAAGGGTTAAAATTCATGTTGACTACCTTTCATCCAATCAAAGGTCAATGGCTCTGTTCTACCCCCTACAGATGCTGGGTGCTCTGCAAAGTATCTCCAGTATTGTGTTTATTTCAGGTTTACAAGCTCTACAGGTTTTTTTGTATTATTTCGCTCTTTTGTAATTTCACTACGAGGAGGAATTGAAATGCAATGCCATTTTTTTCCATGCATGAATTGGAAATATGGACCTGAGGTATGTGAATAGTTAAGCACACTCATTCCTCAATTGCTACAAACTTTTGGGCTATTCTAATGGCGTTTTGTATTGTGGTTTTCTGGAGATTTACATATTGCTGTTTAAGCCTGATTGTTTAGTGCTATTGTGTAGAAACTTTGGAATGATACCAGTTGTAGATATCACATTTGGGACAATGTATACCCTAATCATGTTCCATAGTCTTTCAATTTCTTCTTCTAATTCATCATATTTCTGGTAGATTTTCACTTATTGATTTCTGTATGTTATGTATATTTGGAATGGCTATATCTATTAATTAAGTTATCCTTGCTTGATTATCGTGTAATATTATATCGGGGTGGTTATTATGGATTGGTTGTAACATAATTTGTGGGACTCTAACTTTAAAACAGGATCAGGCTTCTACTTATAGTAAGGCATGATGTCTTTTATGAGTTTGTATTTTAAAGCAAGATTTGGTGAATGATGCTTAGCTCTTGATTGTGCCTGTGTAAGCAATCAGATTGAGTTGAACTGCTGCAGGATCCTGTGATGCGTTGGATTGTTTCTGGTTTCTCTTTGCATTTTCTGCATTTATCGTCTTGAGTTTGCTGGTATTTTATTATGTATTTTTGATTTTTTTTTTTGTGTTAACCTCTTAGTCCTGTATTGCCACGAGGAGCCCTCTGTTTCTGGGACGAGGTCTCCAACTCTGAGCCAAGGTGTCCGACGCTTCCTTGTCAACATCTAGTTTGCTCCGATCATTGGGATGTCTTCCATGGAGGGTCATGCTCTTCCGTTGTTTACCTTTTTCTTCTGGACTGATAATGTCTTCATTTTTCTGGGTTGTGCTCTCAAATAAGTTTAGTGAGGTATACTTCTTATCAGAATTGCCTATGCTTGCGTGGAGTGCTGAATCCCGTTTTCGTTGGTGAGGTAAATCCTTGAAGGTTTTATCTGACTTGTGTAAATTTTAATTTCTGTTATTCCTCTTTCTCCTTCTCTGCTATGTAGGGTTAATCTGAGTGTGTTCAAGTGTTTTCTAAAATTTGTCATTTAATTTCTTATTTTCTTTGCAAATGCTCCAGATCGGTTTCAGATCAAGATATTATGCCAAAAGAATATGTTAATACGGGTATAGTGAAAGAGTTTATTGCCTTTGTTATATTTTTACTGTTGAGCTCTGTTTGGCAGATTTTATAAGCCTTAAAGTAAACTCTGTTGGAATTTTTTCTTTATCGCACTATGATCTATTTTCTTTGCTTGTTGATATCCCAGATACTTACAGCATATGTTTCATATTCACCCATCAGTTGCATTGTATCCTGCTGCGCTGTTTTATATTCTATTAGCTCCATTGCAACTTTCTTTATGCACATATCTAGTCTAGAGTTCATGCTTCTATCTCTCAAAAATAGTTCTACTATTTGAATTATACATTGGAGAGACCCGCCACAGACTGGGAGACCATTTCACCGAACACCGGCGCTCAGTCCTCCAGCAATGGCGGGATCTCCCTGTGGTCACACACTTCAATTCCACAGACCACTCCCACTCCGACATGTCTGTCCATGGCCTCCTCTACCGACAAGATGAGGCCACACGCAGGTTGATGGAGCAACACCTTATCTCCTGCCTAGGTAGCCTCCTACCTACTGGCAAGAACATTCAACTCACAGACCTCTGTTGATACCCCTGTCCCCCACTTACCCCATCCCTATCTATAATTTTAGTCTGGTTCTCTTTCTCTCTCTTTCCCCCCCTCACCATAATCTCCCCCCAGCCCTACCTCTCTTTCTCTTTTATTTCCCATAATTCTCCACCTTCCCCCTAGCCCATTTCCCTTCAGCCTATCACTTCCCAGCTCTCTACTCTATCCCTCCCCCAACTTCTTATCCCCCCTCGACCATCCCATGTTACTTCACTCCTGATGAAGGGTTTCGGCCTGAAACGTCGTCACTACCTCCTCCCATAGATGCTGTCTGGCCTGCCGAGTTCGGCCAGCATTTTGTGTTTTTTATTTATTTCCAGCATCTGCAGGTTCACTCGTGTTGCCTACTATTTGAATTAATTGCTTCAGCTTTACTGACGAAGGCGCGTGTAATTTCAAATCATTCATTTATAGAAGATGTGTCAAGGTATAATTCATTTGGTTATCTCTGTTTTGATACCTTATTTTTGTCTGATTCAGTGAAGTGGAGAGTGGGTTTAATGCAGCACAAAATCATAGTGGGTTTAACGAGTCGTCCCGCAACCTGCCTCCGTTTATTTTGATGACAATGTTTGTTCTTTTTTGACTGTTAATAGATAGGGTGATTAGAGTACACTGATGCTTCATTAGATGTTGTAGGAATTTCACAAGTATTGGGTGTAGTTTATATAAAGAGCTTATTATTATTATTTGCTTTATTTTTTGTATTTGCACAGTCTGACTTCTTTTCCACATTGTTTTCTTGTGATTTTTAGCTTGTGTACCGTTTTCATTGACTGTATTGTACATCTTTGTTCTACTGCGAACGTCTGTGAGAAAATGAGAAATGGTGAGGTATACGCATTTTGATGATCATTTTACTTTGAAATTTGAATGTACAGATAGGGGCTAGGCTTTGAGGTGCACCCTTGCAGAAGGGCAGGGGACCGACTGACCCTGCTGCCATACATCAGGCTCACACTTGAAGAACACCGAGGGGAAGCACTGGCAGGTGATGCCCATCTATATGACCAGATCAAAGCTGATAAGTAACAGGGACACATCAGGACAGGCCCAATTCAGCAGCTGCCACAATGAGCCAATTTTCATGGAAATAGTTAAAAAAAAGACCAACTACAGTTTAACTAAGTAAAAAATTTTGTACTTAAATGAAATGCAGACCTAATTAGAACACTAAGCATACTACTACCGTACTATAAAACTGTAGGTCCTAATAGTTATCGACAGAGGAATTCATCCACTGTGTACACTGCCAAGTTCGTGAACATATCAGTGTAGACACCTAGTGCAGATAATGGACTGCCTTCATACAATGCTTTCGACGATTGCATCCTCCAAATCTTCATTCTCATTGGTAACATTCAAGATGATTGTCCGTACCTTCAATTTCTTTGTAGTTCCTGACTTGTTGAAGTAGTGAAATCATTTCATTTTCACTACCGGCTGCTTCTGGCGTCCCCACGTCTGAATGCTTAAAACCGCAATGAGCAGAACAGTTCAGAATTATCCTACTGCTTATTTTGCACCAACCATCAGTGACAAAAACCACTGCTCTTTGAATACAAACACGTGCAACCGATGCCATTTTAGAACTGCTTGCTCTGTGCATGGTGTACTGTTTAGTGGCCACGTGACTGACAACTAGTTAGAAACTTCAGCAACAGTGATCTGCCCCAATTAAGCGACATAGTGTCCCAAATAAACAAGGGGAATCCTGGCTAGCATTTAGATTAGTTTTTTTTCTTTCAGAATTATCCCAAATAAGCAACTGCCCTGAATAACCAATGGTTTATTTAACTGGAATCCACTGTAGTCACTTTTTTTCAGTGACTACAGTTTTTCTTAATGAAATTACTAATGCAAAGGACAAATGTAAATGTAACTTCATTGATTTTTTTCCTGCTAGGTATAGCCATAAACTAGCTGCTATGTACTTAATTGACAATATTCCAAATTAATGACCTCTTTAAAAATATTAATGATATGGATGTCATCATTGGGGCAAATGAGCCTTTTCCGTTTCATCACATTGTGTATTCCCATGGTAATGTAAGTATTTTCCTAAATTTATTCTCCGCATGTGTGCATATGGTCAAACCAAAATTTATTCCCCAGCTTTAGTTCACCCAAAACAGTGGCCTCCTTTGTCACAAAGATCCAACCTCCTTAGCATGGGATGATATTCACAAATTAAGTCATCGTGCTTCCTTCCAAGAGGATATCACAAACCAAATCCTTTCCTAATGTTCTATTTTCTACTTGCCCTCACGGAATTAAACATTCAGGCTTCCACAGTGAGAACTTTGTGCTCCAGGCTAGATGCACAAAGGCCTTACCAGATGAGTTCAAAACACACCAAAGAGAGTTTAAGTTTCATGAATTAAATAACTTCTGGAAGCGAAAAAGCTAGGATCAATAATTACAACCATGATTCAGCTTGACTGCAAAAGACCTAGTTATCGAGATAACCAGGGACTAGAAATAAATGCTGGTTTGGCCACTTGCCCAGATGCTGTTGGAGACACAAGGAACTGCAGCAGTTGTGATCTGGAGCAAAGGAAAAGCTGATGGTCACTGGTTCAGAAGGTGATCTGTAGAAGGAAATGGGCAGATGATGCTGAGGGGCAAGGTCTTTCATCTGGGCTGAAAAAAAATAGAAGGGAGAGAAGCAGACAGGTGGATTCAGCTGAGAAGGGGGTGACTGGCAGATGGAGCGAGGTGCGGTGCAGAAAGATGCAGATAACAATAGAGGCCAGGAGGTGAAAGGTGGACACAACAATGGAACCCGGTTAAACAAAGGAAGATGAAGAAGAACCAGATAGGGGAGTTGGGCTAGGCAACTGGGAACAGTGAAGTGAGTTTGTGGATGATGGGCAAATGGAAAGAAATTGGGAAATTGAGAGGGTGTTGTGGCTTAGGATGAAGAGCGTGTGGATGTGACACGGCCTTGGTAAAAGGAGAGAGAAAGGGAGAGGGGGAGCAGCTTACCTGAAATTGGAAAATTTAATTTTCGTGCCATTGGTTTGTGGACTAGCCAGGCAAAATATGAAGTGCTGCTCTTTCAATTTTCAATTGGCCTCACCCTGGCAGTGGAGGAGGCCAATGTTGGCGCCAGTGTGGGAATGAGGAGAGGAATTAAAATGGCAAGATTCTGAGCACGCTAGATCACCATGGCTGGAGAAGTCACCCAATCTGCACTGGTCTCACTGATGTAGAGGAAGTCACATCAAGAGCGCCAAATGCACCAGGGTAGGTTGGAGGGGGTGTTCATGAATGTCTGCCTCACTGGGAAGGACTAACTAGGTCCCTGGTAGTGAGGGAGGAGATGTAAGCATGGGTGTTAGACCTCTTACAGATTCGGGAAAGAGTGCTTAGGGAGGGAGGGTGATAAACGGGGGGGGGGGAGGGGGGAAGAGTGAACCTGAAAGTTATGGAGAATGTCACCCCTCAGAAAACAGAAAGGAGTCAGAAGGGAGAGGTGAGATGGCTTGTGGAATCGTGTTATGGCTAACAGAAATGTCAAAGTAATAACGTGTTGGATGCAGAGGCTGATTGGGTGAAAGGTGAGGACCAAGGGAACTCTGTTCTTATTCTGTCTGAGCTCAGGATGGGTGGAAACAGAAGTGTGTGAAATAGATGAGATATGGGTGGGGGCAGATTTACCCACCATGGGGAGAAGTCATACTTCCTGAAAAAAAGGTTATTTCAGAGACCATTCTCTCAAGTTGCTAACATAAATATAAAAGTGTGTCAGGGTTTCAGACAGTTACAAGAGATACCTTCCCACTTTCCTTTCTGTGTGACAATTAATGTTAGGGTTGCATTAAAGCACCTTGAGAAGAGAAATTGAACTGAAATAGTTAACATCCAACTGTAATACATTCTGAAAATCTTTGTTCTTGCACAAAAGAGTAACAAATCCAAGTTAATTTGCTTCAACAAAACATCAAAGAATGGATGTCTCACTCGATTTCAGCAGCCAAGTCTTGCATGTTGACCAAACAGATGTGCTTGCTCAGTTTGTAATCTATAATTATCTGTGCTTTTGAGCAGAAGTAATTTGCGAGGGAAGGGAACACGGTGGAGGAAATGCTGTTGCACTGTCAGGGTTTTCTACAAATTTGGTTCACCCACTCGAGCTCTCCGAGAGTTTTAAAAAACTTGAAGTCACAGGATGGCCACAAGCCAGCCATTTCTGGAAAGTTGCGGGAGAGGCAGAAACAGTAAGGGAAAGTTTACAAATTTGTTCAGTGGGCCTCAGTAGCATTTTCCTCTGTGGACAAGGGAGTTGCTAACTTAAAGGGTGCTACACAAAGTAAGTTTCTGTAACAATTTTGTTTTGACCAGTTAGGGCACCTCGCCCCGAGCTGACCCCCAAACCTGGAGGACCGGTGGGCCACGCTTAGTCTGGCCTCTACCCTTTGACCTGTTTGGCACAGGTGACCCGACCAAGAGTCAAAGCACAAGGCGCTGACTCCAGCCAGTGTAGCTCTTCATGCCATTGAGGCAGACGAGCCAGCAGCGTAGCAGGCATAACATACACCAAGTATTGGTTGCAGGTTGAGTATGAATTCTGTAGTCTGCAGCCTGGTTTTCTTTTTACTACCTCAGTGTACTTGTGTATGGCATGTCCTGCCTGGTTGGTATGTAAATAAACATATCTTGGTGCGCATCAGAAAAGTTAACCAATACCAATACAGTTTCAACTTTAAATCCATCTCCCTTTTGGTTGCCATATCTTTCTGACTGTTTACATAACCACTTTCTGATTTGGTTGCATTGCTTTTCAATTTGATTATCAGCAGCTCTTCCAAAAACATCTTTCCCAAACCTGAAAGACTGTGAAGGCTTAGGGAGTTATATTAAAGGGCTCAGGGTTTTTCTGTTTCCTAATCTTTCAGTGGGTATTGGCCAATCTCTTTATAACAATTCCCTCCCAGATGGACCCAGCCCAAACATTCAACATCGCCTCAGATTCAAACCAAATATATCAAGTCAACCACATTGCTGGAGCTGGAAGCGACGTATCAGTATAAAAACAGCACATTATTTCCTCTGGTTTTTACAAGTAATTTTGTGGTCTTGATGAGTGATATGAGCTCTATTATTTGTGTCCACGAATTATTTAATTGACTAAATTTAATTTTGTGGCGGTGGCAACGGATCATCCAGACGGACTTGGGACTCTATTGATCACACTTTGCAGCTGTGCCGTAAGATCTGAGCAGTTTCACCCAGAGTTTATAAGAGTGTTAGAACTAGGAGCAGGATAAAAGACTGGCCTCTCAAGCTTACTCTGCCATTCCTAACGATAGTGACTTCTGCTGCTTCTCAGCTCCATTTACAAACATGCATCTGAACATTCGGGGCCGGAATCCAAATGAACTCTGATTTATATGACGTGTAGTTTGTCACTTTGCAGCAGCAGCACAGTGCAAAAACATAGATTCACAAAAATAAATAGTGAGTGTAAAATAAAGGAATAACAAGGTCGTGTTCATGGGTTCTATGTTCATTCAGAAATCTAAGGGCAGAGGGGAAGAAGCTGTTCCTGGCTCATTGAGTGTGGGTCTCCTACACCCCCTCTCCAGTCACAAGGAAGGGACCTGTCCCAGATATTGAAGGTTCTTTGCGATGTCTTCGACGGCAGGGAGGGTTTTGCCTGTGAAGAATGCCACTCGGCCCTTCAAACGTTGTTTGCCTTTCAATAAGACCAGGACTGGTCTGACTGAATATGTGCTGCCTTTTCAAAATCCTATTTCATTTTAGTGCGCCTGTTACCGTTGATTTTATTATGTTTTCTGCGGCCGCTTCTATACTAACTGGTTTGTAGTTTTCTCTCTCCCTCCTTCTGTAAAAAGTAAATTTACAACTATTACCTTCAAATCTATGGGAACTATTCAAGAATCTAGGATCTACATACTTTCGCATTCACCATCTCCGTAGCCACCTCTTTCAAATCGATGGATGCACATCCTCCAGTATTAATAATTCTTTAGTTTTCGGTCCCATTCATTTCCCTAGTACCATTACATTTCCATCTACTACTAATTTCTCTCTGCCCCTGATTCTCTCCTGCCCTGTCATTCTTCACTCAATTCAGTTTTCTCTGTTCCCTTTGGTGGCAGTTTATTTTATTCATTGAGAGATTCTGCATGGTGACAGGCCCTCCCGAGCAATCAGCCCACACTGCTGAATCACACCAACTAACCTGCAAACCTGCATGCCTTTGGGATGTGGGAGGAAACCGGAGCACCTGGACGAACCCATGCGGTTACAAACCCCGACAGACAACGCTGGAATTGAACGCGGGTTGCTGGCACAGTAAAAGCATTATATGAACCGCTGCAGGACTGTGCCTCTCTTATTTGTATAATTACTCTTAATAATTATCTCTCCTCCAATAAAAGTTCCTTGTCACAGTCCATAGCAATCCACATTTATTTTTACTACTGTTTATCTTTGTATCTATTTGTTAATCTTTTTACAGTGTATTTTTGTATTAATTTAAGTATTATATGTTATTTATCTACTTATTAGCCATTACATTAAATAAGTGAAATAGTTTTCCAATCATTTATAGCAGACTCAAACCTAATTCTTTCATAGTTTGCATTACTTAGATTTAAAAGTCTGGTCTGTGATTGAACTAAATAATTTCTAATCTTTAGATACAGTTTTATTGAGCTATGATCACTGTTCCATTGAGGGCACAGATTATTAGTTCACTGATTTTCATTGCACAGCACCAGAACAAAACTAAGCGATACCTTAAAAAATTCTTAACATGCTGTTCCAGAAAAGAATACACTTCTATTCCTCTACAGACGGCTCTCCAAGTGGGACTTGGCTGCGGAATGGAATACGTTACTACATCATTTGTTCTTCAAGCACTTCTGTATGAGGAGCCCACTGTTTATAGAGGTGTTGTATGTTTGATCATAAAAGCTTCTTTACACTCGGTCACATTTAAGTTGAACAACAGTATTGATTTGGGGGCAGTATCTGGAGATCAGCTTCTGTTTTGGACGCCACCCAGACAGATCATGCCATACACAAGTACACAGAGGTAGTTAAAAGTAAATCAGAATACAGAATATAATGTTTCATTTACAGAGTAAGTGCAGTGCACATAAGACACCTAGCTTGCAAGGGCAATACTGATGTTGACTGGAAGATCTTTGGCGTAAGATAGCTGTATATTTACTTCCACATCTCCTTTATGACATAGGAGGTCATTCAGCCAATAAAGTCTACACCGATGCCCAGAGCACTTTCATCCATCTCATTCTGACACCATTTCCCTTGTAATGGGTGGCAGGGTGGTGATACATCTCTACCAAAGGAGGTGTAAAGTGATCCTTCCCTTCGCTAGCCCGTAGGTCACCTTTGGGCAAGGTGTGACCCCTCCCACCCCCAATCGGAGTGACGTGAAGTCATGGGAGCAGGTGGTGGATGGTTGTGTGAGCAGCCAATGCATATCTCAAGCCCTGGATATGTAACCATTGATGCCAGGCAGACAATCTCTGAACAGGATTGATAAAGGCTGGAGTCACCCATCTTGTAAAGACACTGCCCAGAAGAACTCAATGCGGAAAAATTTGCCAAGAACAATCATGGTCACCATGATGGCCAACGGCACATGTTAACGATGAGTACAATTTATAGTGATCATTGATGAAAAATATGAAAACAGAGAAATAAATCAAACTGAGAAAAGTTGGAAGGGGAAAAAAGGTAAGATAATAATGCTGTTAAAATAACTTCCATTTTATAGCAGTTGGCATGCAGTTCTTGGGTTACCTTTGGGGATGTTGTAGTGCACTCATTTGCCTCTTTAGTAGCCACACTTGTACACCTGCTTATTAATTGAAAATCTAATCAGCCAATCATGTAGCAGCAACTCAATATATAAAGGTAGCAGACTTGGTCAAGAGGAGCAGTTGGTATTCAGACCAAAGGTCAGATGGGGAGGAAACTTTGACCTTGGAATGATTGTTGGTGCCAGACGGGGTGGTTTGAGTATCTCAGAAACTGCTGATCTCCTGGGAATTTCACACTCTAGCGTTTACAGAGAATGGGGCAAGAAACAACAAACATCCAGAGATCGGCAGTTCTGTGGGCAAAAATACCCAGCTAATGAGAGAGGTCAGAGGAGATTGGCCAGGCTGTGGCAAGCTGACCTGAAGGCGACGGTAACCCAGATAACCATGCGTTACAACAGTGGTGTGCAGACAAAACATCTCCAAATGCACAACACGTTGAACTTCGTAATGCTAGGCTACATCAGCAAAATATTGCGAACGTACATACAGCAGCCACCTTATTAGGTACAGAGGTACTAATGAAGAGGCCTCTGTGTGTACTTGTGAAGTATAGCCACTACTGTAAGGGATTTGGCAGATAACTGGAGAATAACAAACTCTTTCTATAAACACCATGATGATCACCAACTACTCTGTTTTTAATGCCACGGTAGTGGAGCTGTGGCGCTATTACAGCTCGGGGTGTCCGAGTTCGGAGCTTAATCCCAATGTCATCCTGTAGCGAGTCTGTACATACTCCCTGAGGAATACGTGGGTATTTTCCTGGTGCTCCGGTTTCCTCCCACAGTCCAAAGACGTACGAGTTAAAAGGTTAATTAGTCATTGTAGTTGTTCCATGATTAGGCCAGAGTTCAAAGCGGGGTTGCCGGGCAGTGCAGCTTGAGGGGTCTGAAAGGCCTATTCTGCACAGTGTCTTAATGAATAAATAAATGAATAAATAAGGTTGTTTAGGGATGTGATGTGGCCAGGACCGTGCGGCTAACTCCTCTGCTTATCCTTAAAACATTAGTTTTATGTCAATCTGAGAGAACATCTCATCCAAAAGATACCACCAGTGACTGTAGCAGGAAACATCAACTCTAGTTTTCTATGTTCAAGTCTTTGAACAGGTATGGAACTCAAAAATATTTTGACTCGGAGGCTAAAGTGCTTCCCATTGTCATAGAGAAGTACAGCACAGAAACAGGCCCTTTGGCCCATCTAATCCATGCTAAAACCATTTAAGCTACCTACTCCCGATGATCTGCACTGAGACCATGGCCCTCCATATCCCTACTATCCATGTATCTATCCAAACTTCTCTTAAACATTGAAATCGAGCTCACATGAACTACTCGTTCTGGCAGCTCATTCCACACTCTTGCAACCCTCTGAGTGAAGAAGTTTCCCCTCATGTTCCCCTTTAACATTTCACCACTTACCCTTAAACCATGACCTCTGGTTGAGGTCCCACCCAACCTCAGTGGAAAAAGCCTGCTTGCATTTACCCTATCTATACCCCTCATAATTTTGTGTACCTCTATCAAATCTCCCCTCAGTCTTCTACATTCCAAAGAATACAGTCCTAACCTATTCAACCTTTCTTTATAACTCAGGTCCTCCAGACCCGGCAACATCCATGTAAATTTTCTCTGCACTCTTTCAACCTTGTTTACATCTTTCTTGTAGATAGGTGACCAAAACTGCACATAGTACTCCAAATTAGGCTTGACTAACCTCTTAGACAACTTCAACATTAACATCCCGTCTTCTGTACTCAATACATTGATTTTTGAAGGCCAATGCACCAGAAGCTTTCTTCACGATCCTATTTAACTGTGATGCCACTTTCAGCGAATGATGTACCTGTATTCCCAGCTCCTTTTATTCTTCCACATTCCTCAGTGTCCTACTAGTCACTGTGTAAGAGAAGTAACCATCTACTACCACTCTCTGGCTTCTCCCACAAAACCAATGTCTAATCCAATTAAATATCTCATCCTGAATGCCAAGTGATTGAACCCTCTCAACCAGCCTATCAAATGCCTTACTAAATTCCATGTAGACAACATCCACTACCTTGCCTTCATCCACTTTCGTGGTAACATCCTCGAAAAGCTCTAAAAGACTGGCTAGACATGACTTACCACACACGAAGCCAGGCAGACTATCCTTAATCAGTCCATGTTTATCCAGATGCTTATATATCTGGTCCTTTAGAATACCCTCCCACACCTTTCCCACAATCGCTGTCGCACTCATCAGCCTTTCATTTCCTGGTTAATATTTAGAGCCATTTTTTAAACAGTGGAACAACATTAGCTATCCTCCAATTCTCTGGTACTTCTCCTGTCACTAAAGATGATTTAAATATTTCTGCTCGGGCCCCAGCAATTTCTGCACGCCTTCCATAGAGTCCACGGGAACACCTTGTCAGGGGCCCTAGGGATCTATCCATCCTAATTTGCCTCAGGGGAGCAAATGCCTCCTCCTCTGTAATCTGTACAGGGTCCCTAAATTTCATGCCACTTTGTCTCAGTACTATATACTCTGTATCCACCTCTCAAGTAAATACAGATGCAAAGAATGCATTTAAAATCTCCCCCATCTGTTTTAGCTCCACACTTGGTCTTCCAGAGGACCAATTTTGTCCCTAGCAACCCTTTTGCTCTTAACATATCTATGGAATCCTTTAGGACTCTCCTTCACCTCGTCTGCTAGTTCAACTTCATGCCTTCTTGTAGCCTTCTCAATTTCCTTCTTCAGTGTTCTCTTGCATTTCTTATACTCCATAAGCACCTTATTTGTTCCTACTTGCCTGTACCTGCTACACACCTCCTTTTTTCTCTTAACTAGGTACATCCTGTACCTAATAAATTGGCCACTGAGTCCATGCTTCTGGTCTTCTGCTGTTGAAGCCGTCCAGTTCAAGGTTCAACACGTTGTATGTTCAGAGTTGCTCTTTGGCAAACCACTGTTGTAATGTGTGCTTATTTTGGTTACCTGCTTCTCAGCCTGAACCAGTCTGGTCATTCTCTTCTGACTTCATTAACAAGGCACTTTTGGCCACAGAACTGCTGCTTATTGGATGTGGGTTTTTTTTCATTTCCCATACCATTCCCTGGAAACTCTAGAGGCCATTGTGTGTGAAAATCCCAGGAGATCAGCAGTTTCTGAGATACTCAATCCACCCCATCTGGCACCAACAATCATTCCACAGTCAAAAGTCAGAGGTGACACCCACTACAGATATGCAATTCAAATGAAGTCAACCCAAAATATTGACATAAATTATATCACGGCAACTACTGAAATTGTATTGAGTTGCCTGCCTTTTACTTTTAATCTGAATGGTATAGCAACATGATGTACTTTTGAGTTTGTAAGACTCTACCACAGGGGTCTCTAGACCTCATGGACGTCTGCTTGGTGTAAAGAATGAAGACTTCTTTATCACCAGCTTCAGTGTCTCCCCAGTGACTTTGATCAAAGCCAACTGTGGTGTTGATCACGTTGTACTAAGGCTTTGAGGCTTTTTTTTCCCTCTGATGTCACTGAAAATTTTCTGCACTTTCTAGGTTCTCCTTTCTCTATTCATTTAGGGAAGTAGAACGTTGTTAATGCCCCTTCTTGTATTTGACCATAGAGTTCATGGTGAGTCTGCAATCTACTACTGCTGTCACGCTGCCCAAAGGATTTCACTGGAATGCTCTCAGATAAGAAGACACAACAATGAGCCACAGAGAGAGTGTGGGTCAAAAGTGGGAAATTAAGTGTTTCCTTTTATCGGGTTAACTTCTAACGCTGGAGTCAAGAACACAAACAGCATGCATGTGATGGTCTAGTCAGCGGTGAGAAGATACTGAGGTGACAAAGTGCCTGGCTTTGACTTTCCACCTTCTCTGAGAGCAGTTCTGACCTCAGGACCTTAGAGTGTGAACCACAGTGCCTATGGTCCTGAATCACTACTTAAGTCCACTGACTGAGTCCCAACCCCTCCCTTCCCAGAGCCACTGATCTAGGTTGTGACATCTCCACTGGCGCAGCTAGGATGATAATGCTCCATAAATCTCATCCAAATCCCCAGTGGATTATTTTACAGGAGCAATAATTTGCTGAAAGAAGTTCACTGACCTTATGGAGTAGCACGATGTCAGTATGCGGATGGGGGGGGGGGGTGTGGGGTTGGACTGGGGTTACTTTTGTGAGACATCTGCAGCTTAGTTCTGTTGCTGCTTAGTCAAATCAGCATTTACTAATTTAAGGTTTATTTTCACTTAATCTGCACATACAATCTGTAAAGAGAAACAATGCCAGTTTCACTGACATGTAAATGACATTTAAGGGTTAAGGTCAGCCAGGGGTCTAGCACGTGGACAACCCTGATAGCTTTCACACCCACTGCTCAGGGATCTTTCCTCTCAGGCTGTTATGATTGTTTCTTCTCCGGAAGGCTGATGTGGGCCCTCCATGGTGGGTGGCAGAGTGAGCTCATGAAACCTTGTGTTGTTATAAACTCAACACTGATATTTCTTCAACACACACAAAATGCTGGTGGAACACAGCAGGCCAGGCAGCATCTATAGGGAGAAGCGCTGTCGACGTTTCGGGCCGAGACCCTTCGTCAGGACTGATATTTCTTATAATCTCTTGCCCTGCAAACTGTAGTGGCCCCGATGAGCACCATCGATGGGAAAGATGAACGATAAGATCTCCGTCAGCTCAGTGATGAATTGTTCTGCTTCTTGATCATGTAACTGTGATGAAACAAAACTTGTGTGCACAAGTGCCTATAAAAAGTATTCGCCCCAGCCTTGGAAGTTCTCATGTTTTATTGATTTACAACATTGAAGCACAGTGGATTCAATTTGGCTTTTTTGACACTAATGAACAGTAAAAGAGCCTTCAGCCAAAACGTCGACGGTACTCTTTTCCATAGATGCTGCCTGGCCTGCTGAGTTCCTGCAGCATTTTGTGTGTGTTGCTTGGATTTCCAGCATCTGCAGATTTTCTCTTGTTTGTGAACTGATTATAGAGCAGACAATGTAGTTCAACGTTCTTTGCAGAGGGATAAAGTGTAAACATGAAAATAAAATTTAAGAACAAAAATAAGCATGAAAATGAAAGAGAAAAAGATTTTAACTTTAACCACTTTTTAATGTGTCTTTAGCCACTTTGATAGGTTCTTGAGAAGTTTCATCAATGAGTAATTCTAGGAAGATTATGTGGGTGGGACAAGTTACTCAGAATTATTTTGCAATGTATCCTTTGCCTTGGAGGCTAAATTTGTAATTGTTATCATTTATTAGAGGTCGAACATAAACAAAGCCACCACTTAAAAATTGACACCCCATCCCCCAACCAAATAATGTGTCCACAGTCATTGTCTGAATCTATTTCTTCTCGGGCTTGTATAGTTTAAGCTTTGTGTGCTGTCTGAACGAAGATACGGTATCTGTGATGCTGCAAGCAAATTCATCATTGTACCTGTAGCTCACTAGACCTATGTATATGACAATAAACTTAACTTGACTTGAATTGTCTTGACTAGGTGTGAAAGAGTAGCCATTTGGTTAAGAAGCTGGAGGATGTCCTTCACCTCAACTCAGTGTGAGGCTATACTCCTAAGGAAATACCAAAGAGGAAGAACGGTGAGTTCACAAGAGGAAAAATAGATTTTGTTTTGTCCTTGCATGATGGTAATAAAGAACGACATGCTACTACAGAGAGAATTCTGTCTGGATCAGCTTGCATGATTTGGTCGGCGCGGACTGGGAGATGGACAAGAGCTCTTGATCCCCCAGTTTGCCTCGTTGTGGCCCTTGCAAGTTATTTGTCAACCTCCACCGCACTTCCTCCATAACTGCGACCCTGCGTTCTGCATTCTGTGAACTTTGGGTAAGTTTGTCTTTGGCTGCTTGCCGCATGGCTCTTTGGCACCTGGGGAACTTTGTACTTGAGGAGTAGCGTGCCATTGGGAACGGGGACAGTGCAACTGCGTTCATTTCTGATCACGGGCGCTTCTCTGCACAGACAGACAGACAGACATACTTTATTGATCCCGGGGGAAATTGGGTTTCGTTACAGTCGTTTCGTTACAGTCGCACCAACCAAGAATAGTGTAGAAATATAGCAATATAAAACCATAAATAATTAAATAATAATAAGTTAATCATGCTGTAACGTTCTCGCTCGGGTGTGACGTAATGCCAAGGTAAACGTCGAGATAAACCAGAATCAATGCAAATGGGACCGCAGTAAGATTAACCATTTACTGTTCACTCTTCACATTAACGCATGGTGAAAAAGCGTTGCTTTCACTGTGTCTTTGGTGCATAGAGAGACCCTAGTCAGCGTTATGGTGGCACATGTGAGTGACCCCCACCCTTGCGTGAATCTCAAACCGGTTATTCCCCACAAGACGCGGCGAACCCGGATGTGACGTCATCGCAGCCGCGATGTATTACAGACAAATCAATTGATTTAAACAATCCTAACTTTGACTAAAAAAATGCTAACAAATTACTGAGCGAAAATATTATAAACTAAATAACTGCCATAAAGGCAGCACACTCCCCGCTTGACCTTCATAAGGTCACAATGAACATAATACAAACTTCAGTCTATAAATCAGTCATTAGGTAGAAGTAGAATGACTTCTGTAACGGGCCTTTGGTAAATTTTCCCATCGCCTTGGTCGGTAGTTTTCAACTCGACTTTCCTGACATGTCCATCCCTACTAGGGAATGTGGCAGTGATTCTGGCCATTGGCCAGCAGTTGCCGGCGATTTGCTTGTCCCTGAGCAGGACTAAATCTCCAACTTGAAGGTTCCTTCTCCATTGCTTTGTGTACCGGTCCTTATCGGAGAAGTCCCCTGGTGGAGGGGCAGCTCCTGCCTTCTGCGTAAGAAGCATTGATGGCGACAGTATGAAGGGGTTTTCCGGGTCAGAAGACACGGGTAGGAGTGGTCGTGCATTCATAATGGCTGTGACCTCTGCCATTGGTGTGCCCAGTACCTCGTGGGTCGATCGGATGCTTTGCTGCATCTCAGGTCTCCTTTCCGTGGTTTTTTGCAAGGGCGTGAACCGCTTGACTGCCTGCTCTTTGTTGTTTGGCAAGCACTGGCGTGGTTCTCTGAAAGGTAGTGGGGCGACCCCACTATTTGCTTTGTCTCTGAAGACCTTGGTGTCCTCCGTTTTTAAGATGATGGCGTCTTGAGCCGATGGAGCAAGTTTATTATCATGCTCCTTTTGAGCAAAGACAGACTGACCCAGCGTCTCGTCAGTTACTTTGCGCTTGTTAAAGCCTTGTGGTGCTTCCTGGACGCACATGGAACTTGTGCGGGGTTGAAGAATCATATGGCGGCTACTCTCTAGCACATTGGTCTTGAGTGTGTTAACCATTGATTTGTGTTCATTGCCAGGGCACACCTCTCCTATCACCACCCAGCCCAGATCCAGGCGTTGGGCAAAGGGGGCGTCGTGTGGTCCATTGACCTGCTGCCTAACCTTGTGTACCCGGAGAACATCCCTCCCTAATAGCAGGAGTATTTCTGCTTCTGGATCCAGCTCTGGGATGTGTTTGGCGATGTGGTGGAGATGTGGTTGGTGTAGCACCGCACTTGGCGTCGGGATCTCAGTGCGGTTATTCAAGATTTTCTCGCACTCTATGAGTGGGGGGAGACAGATGAGGACTTTACCATCCAGGGACTCGATCTGGAAGCCTTCGGCCCTCCTTCCGTAAGTTTTCATGTTGCCTGAGCAAGTTCTAAGGTAGTATGGGAACTGCTCACTCTCAATGTTGAACAAGTTAAAGAACTCTGGACTGACTAGCGAGCGGTTGCTCTGATCGTCCAGAATTACGTAGGCTTTGATGGCCTTGTCTTTGGCTCCCTTAGGGTACACCTTAGTGAGACAGATCTTTGAACAAGAACGACTTGCCTGAGCTTGACCGCAAACTTCCGTACAGCTCGAGCTGACAACAGTTGTCCTGGAGTGAGCCTCTCCCTCCAACGCCGTCCTGTTGTGGGGGTGAAGGAGCGTTGTCGGTTTGCGGTAACGGGCCAGGATGCATGGCCCAGTCGTGATTAGTGCTATTACATTCCAGGCACTTCACGGCGATCGTACACTCTCTCGCACAGTGAGAGGTCGAGGAACAGCATCTAAAACATATTCCTTTCTCCTTGAGGAGGGCCTTCCTCTCTTCAAGGGGTTTTTCCCTAAACGTTCTGCATCTTTTGAGGGGGTGAGGTTTGTTATGCAATGGGCAATTCTTGCTAGAGTCATTGTTAGTTGTAAGGACTTCAGTCTTAAGCGCTGAGACTGGTTTAGTAATGTTGGAATTATTCGAAGTGGATTTATCTGGCTTGGTGTAAATTGTACTGCTTCCTGGACCTATGAGGCTAGGATCGTTTCGCTTCTTCGCCTCCTTGCACACAAACCTGGTGAAATACTCGAAGGGAGGGAATCGACCTTCGTGTTCTTCCTTGTAATCTGAGGCAACGGACAACCAACTGTCCTGCAGCCCAAATGGAAGTTTGTCCACGAGTTGTCTAATCCCGGTTGGAGTGTCTAGGTATACTAGACCAGCTGAGTGGCCATCTTCTTTGGCGCCTTGAATCTCCATGAGTAAATCTCCGAATTCTCTTAGCTTGGTGTGTTCCTTGGCTGACACCTTAGGAAAATTTCCCAAACGTTGGCATAGCGCCGCCTCAATAATTTCGGGGGCTCTGTAGCCCTCCTGAAGTCTCTCCCATGCTTTCTTCAATGCTAGCTCGGGTTTGTTGATGTACACTGAACGCATGCGTCTCACCTGTTCGCATGATTATTTTCCCAGCCATTTTGCCATAAGATCCAACTCCTGGGTTGCTCTGAGCTGGACTCCGTCGATAGCGTTGGTGAAAGTGGAGTGCCATGCACGGTAATTTTCAGGTTTATCGTCGAACTGGTATAGTCCTGAAGTGACGAGATCCCGTCGTGCGAAATACCGTGCTACGGATTCGTCTGCAAGTGGCGTGTGGGCTGAGGGAACACGTCTTCGGGTACGCGACTGAGGGCGTACATCTGTTATGGAATTTGCTGGTCTGGACTCAGTCTTTGCCTCTCTTCTCCCCAAATCCGGTAAGTTCGGTGTCGAGAAGTACTTGTCGTGAGCCCTTGCATTCCTGGGTTCATCGCGGAGTTGCGAGGGTAAACTATCTTCCTCGGATGGACGTGATGCCGTCGGGCCTCTCCAAGACTCCTCATGAAGTGGGACGTTATCGAATAAGTAAGGAGAGGAAGAAAGAGTCTTCCATTCTATTTGAGATTGGACATAGTCACTTGTGCGTTCCAATCCGATCTTTTCTGAGGTAGATTTTCCGTCATCCGGATCATGCATTTCTTTGGCATCTTCTATTAACTCTGCTTCCACCTCGGCAGCTGCTGCTTCTCGTTCTAGCTTCAGCGCTTCTAACCGTGCCTCTACCCTTTTCCTTTCCAATTCGTTTTCGGCTTCTCTGGCAGCCGCTTCCTTCTGGTTTTCGGCTTCTCTGGCAGCCTTTTCCTTCTGGTTTTCGGCTTCTCTGGCAGCCGCTTTCATCTTTACTTCTAATTCTTCTTTGGCAAAGCGCGCTTGCACCTTGGCAGCTTCTGCTTTAGCTCTTGCTTGGGTGGCCTTACTTGATGCCCTACTGCCCCTGTCGCAGGATGACGACGACTTTGACAACGACTTGATGCTGGATCGGGTTGACATGGCTGCACTTTAAACACCTGATAATGCCGCTTTTTCACTGTAACATTCTCGCTCGGGTGTGACGTAACGCCAAGGTAAACGTCGAGATAAACCAGAATCAATGCAAATGAGGCCGCAGTAAGATTAACCATTTACTGTTCACTCTTCACATTAACGCATGGTGAAAAAGCGTTGCTTTCACTGTGTCTTTGGTGCATAAAGAGACCCTAGTCAGCATTATGGTGGCACATGTGAGTGACCCCCACCCTTGCGTGAATCTCAAACCGGTAATTCCCCACAAGACGCGGCGAACCTGGATGTGACGTCATCGCAGCCGCGATGTATTACAGACAAATCAATTGATTTAAACAATCCTAACTTTGACTAAAAAAATGCTAACAAATTACTGAGCGAAAATATTATAAACTAAATAACTGCCATAAAGGCAGCACACATGCCAAGTGGAAATAAGTCCAGGACCAGCCTATTGGCTCAGGGTGTCTGACACTCCGTGGGAGGAGTTGTAAAGTTTGATGGCCACAGGTAGGAATGACTTCCTATGACGCTCAGTGTTGCATCTTGGTGGAATGAGTCTCTGGCTGAATGTACTCCTGTGCCTAACCAGTACATTATGGAGTGGATGGGAGACATTGTCCAAGATGGCGTGCAACTTGGACAGCATCCAAGTACAGTTCACTTGCTGTCTCTGTAACCATGCGTGGTCCCTCCCATAGCTCAAAGGTGTGCTGAGTGTCAGCTGAACTGACTTGCTGCAAATGGAGAGAGAGCTAAAGGGGAGAGGATGCTGATGGGTATGTGTAAGAGAATAGGCTGCAAGGGAGTAGGTGGGGAATGAGATTGATGTGATTGTTCAGGGAGTCGGTATAGACTTGATAGGCCAAACGACCTGCTTCCATGTCATAAAGGAGAAGTGGAAACAAATACACCGTTGTCTCACACCTCAGATGATCTCTTGATCTCCTGATCAACCTCAGTTTGGCCCTTGCAAGTTAGCTCTCTACCTGCACTGCACTTTCTCTGTAAATGAAACATTGTTTTCTGTATTCTGATTTACTTTTAACTATCTCAGCGTACTTACGTCTGGCATGATCTGTCTACCTAGCACCTGGAACAAAAAGCTGTATCTTCGTACAGGTGGCAATTATGTACTAATACCAATACAATTTGTCAGAGCTGAAGTCATTTGCTACTTGTATCAATTTAAATACTGAGACAAATTAGGCAAACAAGGAACTGCTACATAAAGAAAAGTACATTTAATCCATAAGGATTCTTGTTGGTAAAGGCAGCTGAGATGTTAATTTTAGCCGAAATGGATCCTTGACTTCCTAACCAGAACATCACAGCCTGTGTGGATCAGAAATGACATCTCCACCTCGCTGACAATCAACACTGGCACACCTCAGGTTAATTTGTAGGTTGAATCGGTGGTGAGGAAGGTGAATGCAATGTTAGCAGTAATTTCTAGAGGACTAGAATATAAAAGCAAGGATGTGATGCTGAGGCTTTATAAGGCACTGGTGAGGCCTCACCTGGAGTATTGTGAGCAGTTCTTGGCTCCTTCTTTAAGAAAGGATGTGCTGACTGTTATCTTTTGTAACTTCAAATCATTAAATGAATTCAAATGAATGCGCAGAGTCCGGGAATATGGGTGCAGCTTTGCCTTTACTTTCAGCTAGGCGCGCATGTATCACGTGGGAGCGCGGTGACGTATGCAATTAATGTTCTTTTACATATAGCTAGTAATCATTTAAATGAACAAGAATGCTTAATCAAGTAATGTATATATACAAGATTTATCAAAGATCACTAAAATATCAAATACACAGCACTTCTTTCTGCTTAGCGATAAACTCCAACTCAATAGAGAGTGCAATATGATACTATATAATACAATGACTTGACCTGTATGCAGGCATCCCACAGCATAGTAAATTTTAAATTGTCCCATTCAGGCCTAAAGTTTAATTGCTGTGGAGGATTTCCTATTCTTGTGGAATGACATCTTTCCTTACAAGGTGCATCTTTATCTTGGGAAGATGCATTTAGTTCACTGGAGAATTCTCTCACTAATCCTTCTTTTGCTCCCTTTACAATCCGACCTCTACTCTTGGTTTCTTCATTCACAACAATATCTGACAAATCCTTTGCTTTTGTATCTCCATTAACTCCTTTTTTTTTTTGGCCTTCCATACATCCAGCTAGGCTTTAGTTTTTGCATCTACTTTTAGAAGCAGCGTTTTGTCTCTCAGTTGAAATTCATGCAATAACCTTAATTAGCTCACAGTCTGGTGCTTTATACGCAGAAAAGCCAAATGCTTGCAACTTTCTTGAAGCTGCTTGAAATCCCTTCTGGTTTAAAACCAAACCACATTTTGCAAATAACTGCCTGATGAACATGTCAGAAGCTTTCTCAGATCTGTTGCCAACCTAAGCTGTTGCAGTCGGACCACTGCCTTTGTCACCTTCACACTTCCTCTGAGGAGGATGGTCCTTCCTTCGTCCAATATGTTTTCCAACCAAAGTGCAGAGGTTGGCATCGACACCTGTTTGTCCTCTGTTGGGCCACAGTTCACTCCGTGCAGCGTGGAGACAGTTTTGGCATCATCCAGTACCTTTCTTTCAACTGGCTTCATTGCAGGGAATGTGGCATGCAAATGTTGGTTGGACCTCCAATCAGGCTGCAGTCGTCTCAGCAACTCACATCCCTACAATGCTGATCCTCCTGTTTTTACCATATACAAACACAATGTGGCTTTTTGTTTGTTGCATTTCAGTGTTATGGATGTCTTTCCCACAGGAGTTATCCTGTAGAAGTTCTCCTATATAAGTTCTTTGTTGGATGTCTACAGGTATATTTGAAATGCTGTTCAAACTCATTTTGTGGAATGACTGAAACAGATGATCCAGTGTCTAATTCCATGTTAATTAATTTGTTGTTCACTTCTGGTGTAAGTCATGTTGTTTGTCCGTTGCTAATTTTCACATTGTAAATCTCAAGGCTGCACAGTCCTGGGTCACCATCATCGTTACAGGATTTTTCATCGACAACATGCAGATTAGTGCTCTCTTTGAAAATGCAACTTGAACTTTTAGTACTTTCTATTCCCTGTGCAGACCATTTATTTTTGCCCTTCGTATATGATGTATTTTGTTACATTTTCTGCAATTTTTGCCTTTAAATCTACATTGGTCTGGTGTTTTTCATTGCTACAGGTGGAAGTTCCCACTTGCTCAAAAAGCAACAATTATACCAGTGCCTAAGAAAAATAATGCAAGCTGCCTTAATGATTATTGCCTGGTAGCACTCACATTTACAGTGATGAAATGCTTTGAGAGGTTGGTCATAACTAGGCTGAACCCCTGCCTCAGCAAGGACCTGGACCCATTGCAATTTGCTTATCACCACAATAGGTCACCAGCAGACGCAATCTCAATGGCTCTCCACACGGCCTTAGACCACCTGGACAACACAAACACCTATGTCAGGATGCTGTTCATCGACTATAGCTCAGCATTTAATACAATCATTCCCACAATCCTGGTTGAGAAGTTGAAGAACCCGGGCCTCTATACCTCACTCTGCAACTGGATCCTTGACTTCCTAATTGGAAGACCATAATCTGTGTGGATTGGTGATAACACCTCCTCCTCGCTGACAATCAACACCGATGCACCTCAGGGGTGTGTGCTTAGCCCTCTGCTCTCCTCTTTATATACACATGACCGTGTGGCCAGGTGTAGCTCAAATACCATTTATAAATTTGCTGATGATACAATCACTGTTGGTAGAATCTCAGATGGTGACGAGAGGGCGTACAGGAGTGAGATATGCCAACTAGTGGAATGCTGCCGCAGCAACAACCTGGCACTCAACTTCAGAAAGACGAAAGAGCTGATTGTGGACTTCCAGAAGGGTAAGACAAAAGAACACATACCAATCCTCATAGGGGGATCAGAAGTGGAGAGAGTGAACAGCTTCAAGTTCCTGGGTGTCAAGATCTCTGAGGATCTAACCTGGTCCCAACATACCGATGCAGTTATAAAGTAGGCAAGACAGCAGCTATACTTCATTAGGAGTTTGAAGAGATTTTGTATGTCAACAAATACACTAAAAAACTTCTATAGATGTACTGTGGAGAGCATTCTGACAGGCTGCAACACTGTCTGGTATTGGGGGGCGGTGGGGGAGCTACTGCACAGGACCAAAAGAAGCTGCAGGGGGTTATAAACTTAGTCAGCTCCATCTTGGGTACTACCCTACAAAGTAGCCAAGACATCTTCAGGGAGCAGTGTCTCAGAAAGGCAGCATCCATTATTAAGGACCTCCAGCACCCAGGGCATGCCCTTTTCTCACAGTTACCATCAGGTAGGAGATACAGAAGCCTGAAGGCACACACTCCGCGATTCAGGAACAGCTTCTTCCCCTCTGCCATCCGATTCCTAAATGGACATTGAACCCTTGGACACTACCTCACTGTTTTAATATATATTATTTCTGTTTTTGAACGAGTTTTAATCTATGCAATATACTTAAACTGAAATTGATTTACTTATTTATTATTATTATTTTATTTTGTTTTTTTCTTCTATATTGTGTATTGCATTGAACTGCTGCTGCTAGGTTAACAAATTCCATGTCACATGCCGGTGATAATAAACCTGATTCTGATTCTGTATGTGAGTTTCTGCGACAATGGTAAGACAATTTGTTTGGCCAGCCTGGTTTCTGCTCAGATGATGCAATTCTGTTCACGCCCCCTTTCATTCCTGATTGCAACTCAGTTGAGTCTATGTCTGTGGTTTCCAATGAAACAATGATTTCCACTGCTCATCTGAATGTAAGCTGTGCTTCAGTTTGGAGCCAGTTTTGAAAGCTTTCTTTTAAGATCCCACATACTATGACCTCTTAATGCATCATTAAGAGCATCACTGAACTGACAAGGCTCAGACAATCTCTTCAATGTAACTGCTTACGTTGAAATGGACTCCCCTACTTTTTGATTTCGCTTATGAAACCTAAAGCATTCTGCCATGAACAACGACTTTGGTGCTGTGTTCCTGCATCAATTTTACATTATCAGCAAAGCTAATATTTGATGGTTTGGTTGGAACAGTCAAACTTCGATGCAAACTATGTGTCCTTAAACTTAATGCACTCAGCAAAACTGGGATTCTCTTTTCACTGTCTCTTCCGTTTGCTTCAAAATACTGTCCCACATTCAGTACACATGAGCTAGTTACTTGTTGCGCAATCAATCTTTCCAATGTAGCCAACCATTTCTGATTTTTTAAACGATCATTATAACCAGGTATTTCTCCTGATGAACCAATGAACTCTTTCAATTTCTTACTTTTATTAAAAACTTGACTGTGCCTTCCCTTCCAAAGAACACGTACTGCTCTATTTTGATGTTGCTGTCGCTGCGTTTTATTTTATATTTAACGTCTTGCTGCAAGAGGTTGACAGCCGTGTGGGGGTTTGGTTTAAAAACGCCTCGTTGCCAACGTTATGTTTGGTAACTTCAAAACGTTAAAATAATTCAAAGGAGACACCGGTGTCTGGGAATGAAGATTTTGCGTCAAGTTTACCTTAGGCGAGCTGTGCACGTATCACATGGTAGCAGGATGTTGTATGCAATGAACGTATTTTTATATATAACCCATAATTACTTATTCAAATGAAAAAGAATGCTTTATCAAACTGCATATATGCAAGATTACTGAAATATTAGTGAAATATCAAATAGGCAACACTGACATTGGAGAAGGTTCAGAGGAGTTTCATGGGAATGATTTTGGGAGTGAAAGGGTTATCATAAGAGCAGCAACTGAAGGATCTAGGCCTGTACTCACTGGAATTTAGGGGAATGAAGGGGAATCTCATTGAAACCTATCGAATGTTGAAAGGCCTAGTAAGAATGTATCTAAAGGTGGTGTATCCTTTGGTGGGAGTGTAGAACCAGAGGGTATAGCCTCAAAATAGAGGGATCTCCATTTAGATCAGAGATGAGGGGGAATTTCTTCAGCCAGAGGGTGGTGCATCTGTGGAATTCATTGCCACAGGTGGCTGTGGAGACCAGATCACTGGGTACACATAAGGCAGAAGTTGATAGGTTCTCGATTAGTCAGGGCGTGTGGAGAAGGCAGGGGAATGGGGAATGGATCAGCCATGGTGGAGCAGACTCAGTGGGCTGAATGGTCTAGTTCTGCTCCTATATCTCTTACGGTCTTATGGAAAACATATTGGATGTTCTGAATGGTGTGTTGTTATGGATGCTGTGGCAGATAAGTATCATATTCAGCCAACCCCCTCCAACCTCTTAACCACCATGATGCCTGACCAGGATTAGAATGAGAATCTGATTTAGTATCACGGACCTGGTCAGATTTATTGCCTGTGACTTAGATGATGTGAAGTTTGTTGTTTTGCAGCAAAGATAGAAAATTCTAAACGACAGAAATAAATACATAGTGCAAAACATAAACAGCCACTTAGATGTAAAACAGTAGCTACTTGGGTAAGGAAATGTGTAAGGAGGCTGCCTTTTATTTCAACCTAGTGTGAGTTCACACTCACAGGCAAAGAATGAAGAAGGGCTGAAGGCTTTTTCTCAACAACAAGAGTGCTTTCTTTATCTTTATAAGACAGAAATAAGTATGTATGCCAGGTTGAAAGGAATACTGTCTGAATTAGTTTGCATCATTTTGCTAGAGTTGGTCAATTAGACATCCAAGGATGCATTTCAAGATGATACTTACATGGATTAATACGAACGCGAGGTTTGGGGATGTGGTACCTGCTAAACGATTTTGTGCTGACTTCCTAATTCAGAATACAGGTGGGTAAGACAGGTCTACCTGGCAACTGACTCACACTCACACAATACCACAACTAGGATTATTGTTGGGCATAGCTAGTTACTACAGGCAAGTACTTTAAACGAGGCTGCAGAGTAGGATTTATGTTTTGAGATGTATTCCATTTGACCTTCCTGACGTGCCCATTGACTCATGAAGTCTTCTCACACACAGCTGATCAAAGAGAAGAAGGGGCATTTGGCTAGACCCACACAACTACGATGCATTCTAGGGAACAACACCTCATCTTCTACCTGGGTAATCTACAACCCAATGGCATGAACAGGCTTCTATTTTTTGGCAAACCGTTTCTCCTCTGTGTCTTTTGCATTCCTCCTGATCCACCCTGTTCCTGCTACATTTAGCCCAGCTCCCTGTTTGCCCATCTCATTCCCCTCTACCACCCACTCCATCAACCATGCACTCCTCTCACTGTATCCCCTCCACCAATTTTCTCATCCTCACTCCCACTTCCTTTGCCTAATTTCATATTCCACCTTCCTCTTCTATCAGAATCCATCATCTTCTGGCTTTGGCACCTCTGCCTATCACTTCTCAGCTTCTGTCTCTGTTCCACTCTCACCTCCACCTGTTATGTGTTAGCTCTTGCTCCACCACTTCTATCCACCTCATTCGCCTCTCTTTTTGGCCCAAATGAAGGGTCTTGATTCAAACATCGACTGTCCATATCCCTCCATAGAAGCTGCCTGACCCACTGAGTTCCTCCAGTATCTTCTGATGCGTCCAAAGCCTTAACCTTGTGTAACTGTGGGATATGCAGTGAAAAAGTAGAAAACAAAACCACGACATTTTTTGAAACAGTCCTTGGAAATTTCTTCCAAAAGCCTGAGTGATTAAGTTCAGTCCTGCTCCCCCTGGCCTTGATACCCTGGCTCAGGATCAGGATTATTATCACAGCCTTATATGACATGAAGTTTGTTGTCTTGCAGCAGCAGTGAAACGTAAAATTACTATAAATTACAAAATAAATAAATAGTGCAAAATGATAAAGGTGTGACGAGAGGCCTAGGCAAGGGTGGTAGAGACTCAAGTGCTGGCGTATCCGAGGCTAGTGTCGAAACACGATGTTGAGACTGAGACGAGAACAGGGTTTGACTAGATGCTAAATGAAAATCAGAAGAGAGTAGACGAGAATCTAAATGGGACAGAAATCCTAAACACAACCGCAGGCTGAACCAAAGTTGAGCTGGCGATTGAGCACCGAACCGGAGTTCAGGTGCTCTTTAAATATCCGTACCTTGGCGCCAAAACATGGCCGCCAATTAGCAGAGCAGGCAGGAATCTTTAAAGGGACCGCGCCAGCTATCCATACTCTGGAGAATCAGAGTGTCTAAACCCACGGAGGCTGACGCAGTCGTTTGCGTACTGTAACAGAAGGAATAATGAGGTTGTGCTCATGGACTGTTTAATAAGCTAATGGTGGAGGGGGAACAAGTTGTTTCTGAATTATTGAGCGTGGGTCTTCATAATCCATGCCCCCTCCCTGATGGTAGTAACGAGAAGAGGGCATGTCGAGGGTCATTGATAATGAATGCAGCCTTCTTGAAGATTGAATTGAATTGAATTGACTTCATCATTTAAAACCTTCACACATACGAGGAGTAAAAATCTTTACATTATGTCTCCGTTCAAATGTGCAATTATAGTAATTTATCATAAATATTATATACAACAGGACAGTCAATATAACATAGAAATACAGTTGTGTCAGCATGAATTATGCAGGCTGATGGCCTGGTGGAAGAAGCTGTCCCAGAGCCTGTTGGTCCTGCCTTTATGCTGCAGTACTGTTTCCTGAATGGTAGCAGCTAGAACAGTTTGTGGTTGGGGTGACTCGGGTCCCCAATGATCCTTTGGGCCCTTTTTACACACCTGTCCTTGTATATGTCCTGAATAGTGGGAAGTTTACATCTATAGATGCGCTGGGCTGTCTGCACCACTCTCTGCAGAGTCCTGCGATTGAGGGAGGTACAGTTCCCATACCAGGCAGCGATGCAGCCAGTCAGGATGCTCTCAATCGTGCCCCTTTAGAAAGTACTTAGAATTTGGGGAGCCATACCAAATTTCTTCAACCGTCTGAGGTGAAAGAGGCGCTGTTGTGCCTTTTTCACCACACAGCCAGTATGTACAGACCACATGAGATCCTCGGTGATGTTTATGCTGAGGAACTTAAAGCTCTCAACCCCAGATCCATTGATGCCTATAGGGGTTAGCCTGTCTCCATTCCTCCTGTAGTCCACAACCAGCTCCTTTGTTTTTGTGACATTGAGGGAGAGGTTGTTTTCTTGACACCACTGTGTCAGGGTGATGACTTCTTCCCTGTAGGCTGCCTCATTATTATTTGAGATTAGGCCGATCTCAATTAGAATGCTCCTCAGACAGGATGAAGAGGTCAATACTCCCCAATGCCATTAGGCTTTACAATTCTACCGCCAGGACATAAGAACTTTTAAAAAGCTATTATTAATGCTTTTTGAGATAGTGATTTAGATGCATATCATATTTTTTACTGAGTTAAGTATTGTATGTAATTAGTTTTGCTACAACAAGTGTATGGGACATTGGAAAAAAGTTGAATTTCCCCATGGGGATGAATAAAGTATCTATCTATCTATCAGTGTAATGCTGTCAGCAAGTTTATTTATTAGATTAGAGCTGTGGGTGGCGACACGGTCATGGGTATACAGGGAGTAAAGGAGGGGGCTTAGTACACAGCCCTGAGGGGCACCTGTGTAGAGAGTCAGAGGGGGAGAGGGAGCCCACTTTTACCAGCTGCCGGCAATCTGACAGGAAGTCCTTGAGAGTGGGGATGGTTGTGCCTCTGACAGAGTTGGCCTAGTCTATGACCCTCTCACGATTCAGTGCGTTGGAGCTTCATCCCAGGCTGTGATGCAACCAGTCAGAATGATCTCCACTATACATCTATAGAAATTTACAAGAGTCTCTGGTGACATGAAGTAGCAGGGTGCAAGGCACTCCTTCCTTCCGCTAGCCTGCAGGCCACCCTTAGGCGAGGGGTAGCTCCTGTTTAGCCCCCACCCTCACCCCCCTTCCCCAATCGGGGTCATGTGAAGATATGGGAGCAGGTGGTGGATGGTCGTATGAGCTGTTGGTGCAGATCACAAGTCCTGGGTATGTGACCATTGACGCCAGGCAGACAATCTCTGAAGAGTATTGATAATGGCTGGGGTCACCCATCTTGTAAAGACACTCTCCAGGAGACGGCAATAGCAAGTCACTTGTGTAGAGAACTTTGCTAAGAACAATCATGATCCTAGGAGCATGATCACCCACACCATGACACGGCACATCATGATAATGATGTGGTGCTATTTCAAATCTCCTCAAACTCCTAATAAAATAGAGCTGCTGATGTCTCTTTTTTTGTGGCTGGTTGAGCCCAGGA
Organism: Hemitrygon akajei; assembly: GCF_048418815.1. NCBI lineage: Eukaryota > Metazoa > Chordata > Chondrichthyes > Myliobatiformes > Dasyatidae > Hemitrygon > Hemitrygon akajei. Next base: position 42,956,651 of record NC_133132.1, on the reverse strand, counting down.
CAGATCCTGGAAGATGTTGAAATGCAGGAATTTAAAACTGCTCACCCTTTCCACTGTTGCCCCTGCAATGAACTCTGGTGCATGGTTCTCCCAACTTCCACCTCCTGAAGTCCACCATCAGTTCTTCGGTCTTGCTGACGTCGAGTGCAAAGCTGCTGTTGGGGCACCACTCTACCAGTGAGTTTATAGATGGCATTTGAGCTGTGCTTCGTCACACAGTCTTGAGTGTAGAGAGGGCAGAGCAGTGGGCAAAGCATTCTTGAGCTGTGCCCGTGGTAATTGTCAGCGAGGAGGAGATGATATCACTGATCCACACTTACCATGGTCTCCCAATTTGGAAGCTGAAAATCTAGTTGTAGAGCGAGATTCAGAAGCTCGGTGATTAGTGATGAGAAATTGATGGTATGAGGGTTTTTTTTTAACCGAACAGCCATACTGAAGCTTATTTGTATTGCTGTCTCTAAGTTATGAATTTTATAAAGTGTTGAATTCACCTTCAGTGAAGCATTTTGTGATATAGTACAACAGGCAGATGTCACCATTTATATACAAGGTCCTTTTCTTCATCCTGCAGGGATGCTGGAAGCCTGAGGGAAAGGAGCAGGATTCACCAAAGCACAAATCATGCACTTGGGCCTCAAAGTAATACACCTCCCATATTAGGACAACTGTACTGCATGCATCCAACATTGCTTCTAGTAAAGGATCCCAGAAGCAGCCCTTCATGATTGGGATTCAATTGCTAGTAGACTTGTTTTCTGATTTGGATGTCACTACAAACTCTGTTTACCATCTTCAGCATCTCCCTATCTATCACATGCACTGATTCATGTCCTCACCTGGATGGGGAGTGTAGAAGAGAAGGCCGCTGATCAGTGCAATTTCCCCTCCCTAGTCCAAGGACAATGAAGCATGTATTTACTCTGCCAAAGCTGAAGATCAGCCAACACAGGTACCAATCATTACATTATGAATCATGAGAGAAGGTAACCATGGGCTATTACTGGAATACACCATACAGGATAATTGCTTGATGAATCATTCCTGCTTCATACTTGAGGGATTATGTTGTACTGTCAGCTTTGTGTCATGCAATTATGGAGTTACATGGGCACGCACAGCTTCTGAAAAATAGGTTTATGCCTGAGGTTGTGATCAATTAAGCCTCCTCCACCATTCCTTATCTAATCCTGCTGTATTTTTCCAGATCCCTTCTTCCTCCTCGACTTAACTAATTTCCTCTTAAATGTCTCTAGGCCCATTACCACAACTGCTGATTGTGGCAGTGACTTCCACATATTGCCTGGGTAAAGAAGTACATTTTCAGCTCCTGAATTAATTTATTAGCGCTTATAGTTCAGGGTTGCCTAAAACGAATGCAAGCATCTTTTCACTTACCCTGGCCTCAGTTCCACTAACAATTCATTGTTGGAAATCATGACTTTGTTATTGACCCCAGACAGTGATTTCTTGCCCCCTTGAAGTAACATATTGGTGCAGAGAGTTAAAAGTTGAAGAAACACACACACACGGTAGTGAAGGTGCCAGAATGAAAAAGGTGCAGTGAGGGGAAGGAGACAAGCTGGCAGGTGATAGGTGAAGTCAGGTGGGTGGGAAAGGTCAAGGGCTGAAGATGAAGAAATCTGATAGGAGGGTAGAGTGGACAAGGGAAGGAGGGCGTTTCAAGTCGAGACTGTACATCTGGACTGAGCTGTCAATTTTCCTCCTCCTCGGTCCATTATGTGATCATTGGAGGTTAGCTACTGGTCTCCACAGGTGAGGTTTTGATCTCAATCTCACAATCAAGGGACTCCGCAACTCTTGTATCAACAACAGTTTGCAGGCCTTCTCTAAACTTTCTTTACGCTGATTTTCACTTGGAAGTCATTGCTGGGACAATCTTGGCTCCAAGTCCGACATGTACGGCTCTCATCGAATGATTTGTTTCAGGCAACATCATGGTGAATTGAATTGAAACATAAAAAGGGTAATTGAAAAACAAGAGACTTTGAGGTCTGCATTACTGAGGTCAAAATCTCATCATGTGGAAATCACGTACTTAACCACTAACAAGCTCATTGGATGAAGGAATTTCCCAAGTCATTTGGGCCTCGAGACCTTTTCAGACATTTCTCCTCCCACTCCAGTTATTTGCTTCCGTCCTGTCCCTGGGCCTGTTTTCTCTGATTAAGTATTATGACTCCACTTCTGAGCAACAACTGTGGAGGGTGTGGAATTGACACCTTGTATCAGAACGAATACCAAGTTTTGACCCAAAATCCTTCCTCACCACACCCCTCCCCTAACCAATTTCTTCAGCTAGAGGGTGGCGAATCTGTGGAATTCATTACCACATACTCATTGGGCATACTTAAGCGGAGGCTGATAGCTTTTTGATTTGACAGGCCATCAAAGGTATTTAGGGGAAGGAGGCAGGAAGATGGGGTTGAGAGAGAAAATAAATCAGCCATGATGGAGTGGCGGAGGATACTCGATGGACCAAATGGCCTAATTCTGCTCCTATGACTTATGGTCATATGGTCTAATCACACCCCCCCCCCCCCCACCCTTGAGCTCTTCAATCTCCATAAGTAGCATTGTATCTGATTCAGCTAATTCAGGTAGCTGTGAGATCTGTAGTTCCCCCAGCTGAAGAACCAATTCCTACATTCTTTATTACTCTGTTCATTTTTATTGTTTATTATGGTCTCTCCTTTCCATACATCCCAAGGTCATGATCTAGATCACCTTCCAGCCAATACCCCTCCCATCCAATGAATACATTGAATGACAAAAGATACCACTACCAAGCAAATCCTCCCTCCCTCCCCCTCCTCTTTCAACATTAGAAAGCTTCAACTTTGTAATATGTTGATCCATTTCTTATTCACACACAAAAGCCATCCTCCCCCAGGGATAATATCTGCCCTTCAACTTCAGAATCAGATTTATTAGCACCGCCATGTGTCGTGAAATTTGTTAACTTGGCAGCAGCAGCTCAATGCAATACATAATGTAGAAGAAAATAAATTACAGTATATGTATATTGAATAGATTAAAAATCATGCAAAAAATAGAAATAAACAAGTGGTGAGGTAATGCTCAAGGGTTCAATGTCCATTTAGGAATCGGATGGCAGAGGGGAAGAAGCTGTTCCTGAATCGCTGAGTGTGTGCCTTCAGGCTTCTGTACCTCCTACCAGATGGTAACAGTGAGAAAAGAGCATGTCCTGGGAGCTGGAGGTCCTCAATAATGGATGCTGCCTTTCTGAGACACCGCTCCTTGAAGATGTCCTGGCTACTTTGTAGGGTAGTACCCAATCAGAATCAGATTTATTATCACCGGCATGTGACGTGAAATTTGTTTACTTAGTAGCAGCAGTTCAATGCAATACATCATCTAGCAGAGAGAGAAAAAGAAATAATAAATAAAATAAAACGTAATAAAAAATAAACAAGTAAATCAATTACACATATTGAATAGATTATTAAGAAAGTGAAAAACAGAAATACTGTATATTATAAAGTGAGGTAGTGTCCAAAGCTTCAAAGGCCATTTAGGAATTGGATAGCAGAGGGGAAGAAGCTGTTCCTGAATGGCTGAATGTGTGTCTTCAGGCTTCTGTACCTCCCACCTGATGGTAACAGTGAGAAAAGGACACGCCCTGGGTACTGGAGGTCTTTAATAATGGACGCTGCCTTTCTGAGACATCACTTCCTAAAGATGTCCTGGGTGCTTTGTAGGCTGGTACCCAAGATGGAGCTGACTAGATTTACAACCTTCTGCAGCTTCTTTTGGTCCTGTGCAGTAGCCACCCCATACCAGACAGTGATGCAGCCTGTCAGAATGCTCTCCACGGTACGACTATAGTAGTTTTTGAGCATATTTGTTGACATGCCAAATCTCTTCAAACTCCCAATAAAGTATAGGTACTGTCTTGCCTTCTTTAAGACTACCTCGGTATGTTGGGACCAGGTTAGATCCTCAGAGATCTTGACACCCAGGAACTTGAAGCTGCTCACTCTCTCCACTTCTGATCCCTATATGAGGATTGGTATGTGTTCCTTCATCTTACCCTTCCTGAAGCCCACAATCAGCTCTTTCAGCTTACTGATGTTGAGTGCCAGGTTGTTGCTGCGATACCACTCTGCTAGTTGGCATATCTCACTCCTGTATGCCTTCTCGTCATAATTTGAAATTCTACCAACAATGGTTGTGTCATCAGCAAATTTGTAGATGGTATTTGAGCTATGCCTGACCACACAGTCATGGGTATAGAGAGAGCAGAGCAGTGGGCTAAGCACACACCTCTGAGGTGCACCAATGTTCATCATCAGCGAGGAGAAGTTGTTACCACCAGTCCACATAGATTGTGGTCTTCTGGTTAGGAAGTCGAGGATCCAGTTGCGGAGGGAGCGTCAGAGGCCCAGGTTCTGCAACTTCTCAATCAGGATTGTGGGAACTTCTTCATTTCCTTTCCTTTTTCCATGGTTACAAATATGTTCTACGGCTGAAAGAGTGTTTGTGCTTGCTTGAATTTAGTTCACTTTCACAACACAGTCTAAACCAGGGTTTCCCAACCTTTTTTTATGCCATGGACTCCAGGTTGGGAACCCCCGGTTGAAGCACTTGGGAGAAGAACCCCAGACTGTGCATTCTTCTCTTCAGTTCATTTTTTGGATGATTAGTTTGTCATTTCCTGTCATTTGAATTTTTTACTTTACTTCCATTCGTACCCCTCTCTTCCAGTCTCCTGCACTGTTCCAATTAAGAATCAAAAAGATTCAAAGAACATATATTATCAAAGTATGTATGAAATATAGAATGCTGAGATTTGTCTTCCTCCAGACGACCATGAGACAAAGAATTACCATGAAACCCATTCAAAGAAAACTTCAAACACTCAACGCACTAAAAAAGAAATCACGCAAACAGCAAAAAATGAGGGAATAACTCACAGAATATTCAACATCAAACCGCAGAGTCCTTCAAACAGTCAAGCAGTTTAGTTCAGTTCAACTTAGTGCTGTGTCGTTCATTGACTGCAGGCCACAGAGCCAGTCCAATCCGACAAATGAGCAACTTACGCTCTATAAGAAATGCAAGAGAACACTTTTAGAAGGAAGAGGGCTAAAAGAAGGCAAGAAGTTGCTCTAGCAGACAAGGAGGAGGAGGATCCTATGGTCTCCAGGGTGAATTGCAGTTCTGGATGGCCCATAGAACCCAGGGAGTTGGAGTGGAAAACTTATTCTGGCTGAAGGTCTGTAACCATTGATGTTTGACGAGGACCAGGAATGTTCCACAAATATCAAGCATTGATACTTATCAATGATGGGGAGGAAAATGCGGATGGGTGGGTTAGCAAATTTGCTGATTGGTGGAGATGTGCACAGGGTAGAAGACTATCAAAGGATACAGGGCAATATAGCTCAGTTACAGATATGGGCAAAGATTTAGGCCTACAGGAAAATTAATCTCTGGGTAGTACTGTACATGGTAACATATATGCACTCTGATAATAAACTTACTTTGAATTCTGAATTTGGAGATCAAATGGAAGGAGAAAGTATACAGTTAATAGTAGATCCCATAATAGCATTGAGGTACAAAGGGATCTTGGGGCCTAGGTCCATAGTTCACTGAAAATGGCCACACAAGTGCATAATGTGGTGGTAATAGTGTATGGCAAGCTTGCTTTGATTGGGTCGGGGTTTTGAGTATAAGAGTAAGGGACTATCTTACTCTATTTAAATCTTTAATCTTGGATTATTGTGTGCATGTCACGGTCTCAACCGTTCATTCCTCTTATTCTCCTAGTTCCCTTTTCCCCATGTTCTCCTGGGCTCCTTGATTGCAGCACCTGAGTCTCATTTAAACCTGCAGCAGAAAAACCCTGGCTTTGCACCCACTCGTTGCCAGATCGTTGCTTCAGCCAGGGCGGTAATTCATGTTCCCAGCCGCTTAGAATGGTGTACTCTAAGTTATACTTCAGTACCGAGGTTTACCTGTGTAACTTTGTCTCTCCGTGTCGGGATATGTATCGCCGACTGTCTGCCTTTCCATTTAACGCTCCATGTCAAGATAAGTGTTGCCCAGTCTGGACCCACTGCAGTTTGCCTATTGTCACAATAGGTCAGATGCAATCTCAATGGCTCTTCACTCAGCTTTAGATCACCTGGACAACACACTTATGCCAGATTGCTGTTCGTTGACTACAGCTCAGCGTTTAACACTATCACTCCCATAGTCCTGACTTGTGTCTTTGTACCTCCCTCTGCAATTGAATCCTCGATTTACTAATCGGAAGACCTCAATCTGTGTGGATTGGTGATAATGTCTCCTCCTTACTGGCGATCAACAATGGCGCACCCTCAGGGGTTTGTGATTAGCCCACTGCTCTACTCCCTTTATACTTATGACTGTGTGGCTAGGTATAGCCCAAATACCATCCATAAATTTGCAAATGATACAATCATTGTTGGTAGAATCTCAGATGGAGGTGAGAGTGCATACAGGAGTGAGATATAGCAGCTAGTTGAGTGTTATCACTGCAACAACTTTGCACTCAATGTCAGTAAGATGAAAGAGCTGATTGTGGACTTCAGGAAGGGTAAGACAAGGGAACATGGAACTATCCTCATTGAGGGATCAGAAGTGGAGAGAGTGAGCAATTTCATGTTCCTGGGTGTCAAGATTTCTGAGGATCTAAACTGGTCTCAACATATCAATGCAGCTATGAAGAATGCAAGACAGTGACTATATTTCATTAGGAGTTTGAAGAGACTCTGTTTGTCACCGAAAACATGCAAGAGCTTCTGCAGATGTACCATAGAGAGCAGTCTGACTGGCTGCATCACTGTCTGGTATGGGACAAGAGCTACTGTACAGGACCAAAAGAAACTACAGATAGGTAGTTGTAAAATTAGTCAGCTCTATCTTGGGTACTAGCCTCCATAATATCCAAGACGGGGCGGTGCCTCGGAAAGGCGACGTCCATTATTATGGACCCCCAGCACCCAGTGAATGTCCTCTTCTCATTGTTACCATTGGGAAGGAGGTACAGAAGCCCGAAGGCACACACTCAGCAATTCAAGAACAGCTTCTTCCCCTCTGCCGTACGACTCTTAAATGGACTTTGAACCCATGAACACGACCTCACTTTTTTTTTCTTTTTGGTAATACATATTATTTCTGTTTTTGCACTATTTTTAATCTAGTCAATATACATTTATATACATACTGTAATTGGCTATAAATATATATTTATCCTCCATATTTATCATGTATTTCATTATACTGCTGCTAAGTTAATAAATTTCACGACACATGCCGGTGATAATAAACCTGATTCTGATTCTGATTTAGCATCAAGATCAGCTCAACCTGATCAATCATGACCTGAATGGCCTGTCCAGTGGTGTACTTTTCTGTTTTATGTAAATACTTCCTGTCCCTTCTGTGGTGTGACTGTACCTTTAGAGCTCACAAAACAGAACAGTACACTACTAATCGATGTGTCCTTAGCATCTCTCCTTATCACTTCATTGCCACCTGCCAGGGTTTACGTTCAATTCTGTTTGCCCCCAGCGCACTGCTGTCTTGTTGAAGAGTTTGAGAATACTGAAGAACGCTTGCTTGTTAATATGATACAGAGCTAGACCCTTGCAACTTTAACTCTGCCCACCAGCCCGGCAGACCTTTTCTTCTCAGTGTAGTAGAATCAACAGTTAAGCCAGCTTCCAAAGAGAGGAGAATGTAAGAGATGCCAATGCCCTGTTGTCGTTGCTACGTCAGGACGGAGGTACAGGAACCTGAAGGCACACACTCAGTGATTCAGGAACAGCTTCTTGCCCTCTGCCACCTGATTCCTGAATGGACGTTGAACCCGTGAACACTACCTCACTACTTTTCTTATTTCTTTATTTGCACTATTCATTCAATATAACTATTTTATGTAGATATATCATTATAATTCATGTTTTTCTCTATTGTTATATATTGCATTTTACTGCTGCTGCTGCAGCAACAACAAATTTCACGACGTAAGGTGTGAAGGTCTGCAGATGCTGGAAATCGAAGCAACACACACACGCAGACGCAGACGCAGACGCAGACACACACACACACACACACACACACACACACACACACACACACACACACACACACACACACACACACACACACACACACACACACACACACACACACACACACACACACACACACACACACAATGTTGGAGGAACTCAGCAGGCCAGGCATCATCTTTGGAAAGGATTGAACAGTCAACGTTTCGGGCCGAGACCCTCCATTAGGACAAATTTCACAACACGTGCCGGTGATATTCAATCTGATTCTGATTACGATTCTATATTCTGCCTCCTCTGACATCGTGGGCATCGTTTCAGCAGAAATTTTCACCCTTAAAGAAACCACGCTCGGACTCGTATTTGGCAAAGGCCAAAATAAAACATTGCAGGTGCTGAAAATCTGAAATCAAGGCTGGAAGTCCTGGAAATCTCAGCAGGGTGGGCAGCATTTGTGGAGAGAGTGAAATAGAATGAGGCATTCAGTTTGATTACCTTGTGCCAGATTCTTCATCAGAATTCTGAACCTCCTGCCACGTTGTCCAGAGTCACAGAAGAAAACCAGTAGGAAAGCTGTGGACGTTCAAGACAAGAATATTAATTTCAAGATCAATTTCCTGCAAAACAGATTAATCCGTTGTCCCCATTTTAGTATGGTCTTCCTTTAATGCAGTGGTTCCCAACGTGGGGCGTACGCCCCACAGGGGGGTAATTTGATTTTTAAGGGGGGCAATTTGAGAATGTGTTATTAACAGTGAATTTTTTCTAGTAAGTCTGTGTGAGTATGAGTGTGTGCGAGTTAATACATATGTGTATATACAGTATGCATACATAAATATGCTTGTGTGTATGTACATGTGCAATTGCGTATGTACTGTATATATAGTGTATCACCATCATTACAACCATCAAATGGCTTTCATAATTAAATTAATGAATTGACTGATGTAGGAAGGAACGAATGAACAAGTCCAAATGCGTAAGAAACTCGTACGAGGTCGCGCCGATGCTGCTTTTTGCAGTAGCTTTCGGTTCTTGGTGGTGTGAAGGTGTGTACATTGCGTCATCTCTTTTAAACGGTGTATCTGTCTTTGTATGCTGTCGAAACGAATCGGCATTGTTTATTTATTATTATTATTTTAATATCACTTAATGTTCTTTTTTTACAATTTCATAGTAATTTCTTCCTCAGAACTTTAACAGTCCTCTGGTTCTTTTATTTTTCTCTTTCATGAATGCCATGTTCTTTGGAAGCTTGTTTAAACCAAGTTAATGGTCTTTTAGGCTTCCTCCAGGTGAATAGGAGTTCACTTTTTGAATAATAAGAATTATATATCACCACAGGGGGCATCAGGATTTTAGAGGTGATTAGGTGGGGCATGGCCAAAAAAATGTTGGGAACCACTGCTTTAATGCATTTACGTACTGGGTGCAGCATTTCGAAACCTTTGTGTGTTTTTACAATGCCCACTATGCAAATAGTGGAATTCACAAATAGGCGCTAAGAGCCAGGACAAAGGAACCAATTAGGTTTATGTTCTGGTGCAGAAGCTAACTTTGGGGGAGGTTTTATTTGCTTGGTTGGTAAACAGGAGAATGTAGGCACCAGCATGTGAAACTTGTGTGATTGTTTCTGAGCTCACAGGCAGCCATCGTATCCCTCAGAGTGCACTTCGCAACCCATCACACTGCCGTATAAATAATGCACGGGAAATTACAGCTGAAGATTTTTGAAGGGCTCCATTAACACACGTAGATTCGTAAGCATTCATCCTTAATGTGCTAAATACAGGTATGTGAGCGGAGAGGTGGGTTGTGTCCAAGCTGCTCTCCTGGGCCTTGGTGCATAATAAGGGTTATGTAGACATTGTAGGAAGTGAACCAGTGTTCTTACGGCATTTCACGCCCAACCTTACTCTTATAATTTAGGTTGTAAAGTTCTATTTATCTATCTACTATTTATTTGTTTATTTATTTATCTATCTACTTTTAAAATTTATTTAGTGATACATTGCAGAACAGGCCACACCACCCAGCGACCCACCTATTTAACCCGAGCCTAATCACAGGCCAACGTAGAATAACCAGCTAACCTACTGACTGGCACGTCTTTGGAATGTGGGAGGAAACCTATGTGTTCTTGGGAAGGACATAAGAACGCCTTATGGACGGCACCAGGTTGAACTCTGAACTCCGACGCCCCAGGCTGCAATAGCATCACACTAACCCCTACGCTACCACGTAAGCAGGCTGGATAAATGACCAGGTCATCTGTGGCTGGGAGCACGCATTAGATGTGTGATATGGTAGCACAAGTCTGTAGCTGCTTCTGAGATTCAGACTAGATAGATAGATAGATAGATAGATAGATAGATACTTTATTCATCCCCATGGGGAAATTCAACTTTTTTCCAATGTCCCATACACTTGTTGTAGCAAAACTAATTACATACAATACTTAACTCAGTAAAAAAATGATATGCATCTAAATCACTATCTCAAAAAGCATTAATAATAGCTTTTAAAAAGTTCTTAAGTCCTGGCGGTAGAATTGTAAAGCCTAATGGCATTGGGGAGTATTGACCTCTTCATCCTGTCTGAGGAGCATTGCACCGATAGTAACCTGTCGCTGAAACTGCTTCTCTGTCTCTGGATGGTGCTATGTAGAGGATGTTCAGAGTTTTCCATAATTGACCGTAGCCTACTCAGCGCCCTTCGCTCAGCTACCGATGTTAAACTCTCCAGTACTTTGCCCACGACAGAGCCCGCCTTCCTTACCAGCTTATTAAGACGTGAGGCGTCCCTCTTCTTAATGCTTCCTCCCCAACACGCCACCACAAAGAAGAGGGCGCTCTCCACAACTGACCTATAGAACATCTTCAGCATCTCACTACAGACATTGAATGACGCCAACCTTCTAAGGAAGTACAGTCGACTCTGTGCCTTCCTGCACAAGGCATCTGTGTTGGCAGTCCAGTCTAGCTTCTCGTCTAACTGTACTCCCAGATACTTGTAGGTCTTAACCTGCTCCACACATTCTCCATTAATGATCACTGGCTCCATATGAGGCCTATGAGATTGACTACCAGACATTGAGTGCATAACCCACACACTCTATTAGTCATTTAGTTCATGATACTTTAAATCTGGCATTATGTTGTAAAGAATAGTTGTTGGCCACAACACCCCCTCTGACCCTCTTCTTTGAACATATCATAGGTTGCTTTAATCCACCTTAGTAAAGATAAGGTCCACTTCAGAGAACAGTCTTTGGCAACCCAGCAGAGCCTCAGTACTGCACGAAACTAAATCAAATTGGGCATCAAAGGTCAGGAGTGATATCTGCACCCAAGATAATCCTTCTCCGAGGCGAGGGCGCCTTCATAATGTTGGCCCGAGTAGAATTTTCATTTGATGACTTAATTTGTCTAACCAGAGTACCAGGATGGGCGACCAAAATACTGCAGTTTCTACAGATTATTGCGCAATGTGCCTTCCCATGGATTAATTCTCACAATCAACATGGGTTCTCAGAACTGCCACTAAATCACCCATTGTCAATAAAACAGGACCATATTGGGGAGGGAGGATGAAGGGAGAAGCTGGGAGGTGACAGGTGGAGAGGGTAAAGGGCTGAGGAAGCGGGAATCCGTTAGGAGTGGAGAGTGGACCATGGGAGAAAAGGAAGGAGGATGGGGGCAACAGAAGGAGGAGATAGGCAGGTGAGGAGAGGAGAAAGGTTAAGAGGGGAGTGAGAAAGGGGAAAGGAAGAAGACAGGAGGGGACAGGGTAAATTACTGGATGTTAAAGAAATCAGTGATCATGCCATCAGATCGGAGGCTACTCAGATGGAATATCAGGTGCTGTTCCTCCAACCTGAGAGTGACCCTTATTGTGGCAGGAGAGGAGCCCGTGGAAAACAGAGGAAGCCCCATCTAGAAATTCAGGAGTGGGCTTGAGATCTGGATTACGGGAAAGGTGTCAACGTCGTAGCATGATAATTCAGTGATATGCAGCACATGAACTGGTCTTCTCAATCAGCATTTCCATAACGAACCTTCTGCCCGTCTACACTAATTCCATATGGCTGAAAGGAAATTATTCTTCTGTGCCTTATCTGTTTAAGTTCCTCTTAAACATTGTAATTGCCTACGATGGTAATTCCAAACATTATCTTGCTTTGGCAGCATATTCCAGATATTAATGGGAACTTATGGGAACCATAAGATTTATAATATTCCAGATATTAATCTGGAATATTATAAATCTTATGGTTCCCATGCCCTTTCATCCCCTTTTGTTTTGATATCCCTATGAATGGAAGAAGATTTTGACTAACTACCTTATCTATTGTTATACCTCTCTGTGTCTTATGATTATCGTGCAGCAACCTTGCCGTTTCTTTAGCACTTGACTGTTTTTTTATGAGGCTGAGTTGCCAGCTCGATGCCCAACCCAGCACAGATGGAAAGCGTGCAAGGAGGCTGCCGGATTCGAAACCACGGCCACTCGCCTCGAAGTCTGGTGTGGATACCATTACACCAATGGCCGGCTCAACCTTGTCTATGCCCATCAATTTTATGTATCAAGTCAGCCCTCAGCCTCTTTCGCTCCAGGGAAAGAATGTCTAGCCTTTCCAATCCTAATCTGTAACACAAGTTCTCCAATCCAGGCAACGTCCTGGTGAATATCCTTTGTACTCTCTCCAGCACTATCACACCTTTCCTACAATTTGCAATCAACTGCACACAATACTCCAAAGTTAGCTTAGCCAGTACTTCTAAAAATTGCAAAGAACATCCAATCTTATATTCAATGAAGACAAGCAGACCACATACCTTCTTCACCATGTCAAACTGCGTGCCACCTTCAGGGAACTATGGATTTCACCTTCTACATCTCGCTGTTCAATAACCTTCTTTAATGCCCTACCATTACAGTATACATCTTATTCAACTTGACTTTCCAAAATGTGTCATCACGTCTGTCAGGATTAAATTACATTTGCCAACTTTCTGCCTATTTTCAACCGATCTATCACCCCACGTAACCTTCTTTGCCATCTACAATATCACCCAACTTTCATGTCACCTGGAAACTTCCCCTTATATTCCCATCCAATTCATTAATATACATCACCAACACCAAATGTCACAGCACCAATCCTTGTGGTACAGCACACTTCATTTTCCACCACTATTCTCTATTCTTGCATCCCATGCGCTTTGAGCTTCCGGACCAGCCTCTCCATGTAAGACCTTGTGCTAGTCTTTTCTTTTACAGAAGAAAGCAAAAAGACAAGAAATACTTTGCTCCATTAACATAACCATTAATCCACTCTCTCCTTATCTAGTCAGCTCCACGAGAATAGATAATCTTCTCACTATACTTTCAGGCAGTAGGTATTTAATACATTGAAGGAAAACATAAATAGGAATACAGCCACTTTGCCCCTCTAATTCTAGCACCACTTCTCAATAAAATTCTCATAGAATCATAGAAACAAACAACAAAAAGGTGCTTCAACTAAGTCCATGCTGACCATTGAGTACACTTTTTAGTGTCACAAGTTTGCAACAATATTTTTCTGGCCTACTGTACAGCCTCTGGATTCCCTTAAAGCTCAAATGCCAGTCATAAGTGTACTCAATATTTCAGCATTTACAATACAGTACAGGAGATTTCCAAACATTAACATCTCTTTTGAGAGAGGAAACCCCACATCGTCTCAATCTTACATGGCTGATACATTTTCCTGGGGCAATGCTTGTTCCTACCAAAGAGAACAACTTTCAATTGAACCTTTGCTACCCAGTGCAATAGTTCAGACCTATTTAACCCACATCCTTACTTACTAGAGTTAATATTGGTTATTTATATATTTTTTAAAAAAGCTCTTTGGGCAAGCTGCAATGTCTAATTGGTCAATAGAATTTGACATTCTATGAGGATCAGAGGGATCTTGGGGTCCGAGTCCATAGGACGCTCAAAGCTGCTGCGCAGGTTGACTCTGTGGTTAAGAAGGCTAATGGTGCATTGGCCTTCATCAACCATGGGATTGAATTTAAGAGCTGAGAGATAATGTTGCAGCTATATAGGACCCTGGTCAGACCCCACTTGGAGTACTGTGCTCAGTTCTGGTTGCCTCACTACAGGAAGGATGTGGAAACAATAAAAAGGGTGCAGAGGAGATTTCAAGGATGTTGCCTGGATTGGGGAGCATGTCTTATGAAAACAGGTTGAGTAAACTTGGCCTTTTCTTCTTGGAGTGACCGAGGATGAGGTGACCTGATAGAGGTGTATAAGATGATGGGAAGCGTTGAACGTGTGGATAGTCAGAGTCTTTTTTCCAGGGCTGAAATGGCTAGCATGAGAGGGCACAGTTTTAATGTATTTGGAAACAGGTACAGAGGAGTTGTAGAAAACCGATAGCACAATACAAACCCTTCAGTCCACAATGCTGCGCCAAAAATGTACTTACTTTAGAAATTACCTAGGGTTACCATAGCCCTGTATTTTTCTAAGCTGCATGTACCTATCCAAGAGTCTCTTAAAGGACCCTATCATATCCACCTCCACCACCATTGCCGGCAGCCCATTCCACGCACTCACCACTCTCTGCGTAAAAAACAACCCTGACATCTCATTTGTACCTACTTCCAAACACCTTAAAACTGGTATCCTCTCATGTTAGCCATCTCAGCCCTGGGAAGAAGCCTCTGACTATCCAGACAATCAATGCCTCTCATCACCTTATCCACCTCTGTCGGGTCACCTCTCATCCTCCGTCGCTCCAAGGAGAAAATGCCAAGTTCACTCAGCCTATTCTCATAAGGCATGCTCGGCATGAGCCAGCAGTAAGGAAAGCAAATGCAGTTATTTTTCCTTCAAGAAGACTAGGATATAAAAGCCAGGCTGCGATGATGAAGCTTTATAAGGCATGAGTCAGACCACAATTGGACTGCTGTAAGCTGTTTTGGGGGCCATATCTAAGAAAGGATGTCCTGGCATAGGAGAGGGTCCAGAGGACGTTTAGGAGTGTGATCCCGGGACTGAATGGAGATATGAGCAGCTTTGGATGGTTTTGGACCTATACTCAATGGAGTTTAGAAGAATAAGAGGGATCACATTGAAAACTACCCAATATTGAGGGGTTTAGACAGAGTGGACATATTGAGGATGCTTCCAACGGTGGGAGAGTCTAGGATCAGAGGGCGTAGCTAGAATATAAAGATGTCCCGTTAGAACAGAGATGAGAAGGAATTTCTTCAGCTAGAGGGTGGTGAATCTGTGGTATTAAGTTCCGGAGACAGTCTGTGGAGGCCAAGCCATTGTGTGTATTCAAAACAGAGGTTGATTGGTTCTGCTGCTCTGTCTTATGATTTTGTAGGGAATATATTGAATAGGGTGATACTTTAGTGCCTGAAGCACAGGAAAATGAGAGGAGTCCTTCTGAAGGTATACAAGATATGAGCGGTATAGATAGAATGAATACACGTAGGCTTTTTCCCCTCGGGTTTGATGTGGCTAAAACTGGACGTCCTAATTTTAGAGTGAAAGGTGAAATAACCAAGAATCTGAGGGGGATCTACTTCATTCTGGAATGAGCTGCCACTGGAAGTGGTAAATGCAGGGCCAATGGCAACATTTAAGAGAAGTCTGGATGGGTATGTGGACGAGAGAGGTATGGAGAACTATGGTCTGAGTGAAGGTAGATGGGTCTAGGCAGAAAATCAGGCTGGCAAGGACTAGATGGGCCAAAGGGCCTGTATCTGTGCTGTAATGTTCTAACTCTATACCAATGCTTTGGAAAGAACAATTCATCATGATGGGAGGGAAGGGGAAGAAATGAAACGTGTGACAGGGGGAAGAAATCTGAATGAGGAAAGATAAGCAACTGTCTAAGGGATGACCCATGTTGGAGGTGGATCAGGTTTTTGTAAAATGGTCATTACATAATATTACAATGATTCTGTGAAGTTCGTATCTCTCTTGCAACTTTGGTCATTGTTTGGTACATATTTTTGTAGTAAAAGGATAATGTTTTTGTACATCAACCTTTTTGTTTGTGTTCTAATAAAAGGTTGGGTTCAAAGTACTAAAATGGCTGTGAAAACCAGGTGTTGCAATCAAGAGCCCATCCTTCCCGTATTTGAATGAAATGGACAGTAATTTGTCATGCAGATTTAAGGACTACCTATGGAGGAGATTTATTGCCTCATAAGAAATGATTGTGTACTTTTGGTTCAGTCAGATGCCATGTAAAAGAGGGTTTTATTTCATGTGAAATCATGGAAATTGAAGAGCTCACCACAAGTATAAATTCCACACGCCAACTGAAACTGGGACCACAAATAAGAAACCTGCAGACACAGCAGTAACAAATGAAAGGCAATTGTGTTTTTTTTTTAAATCTTGTGACCAGATAGGAATGGAATCGCTCCAGTCTCAAAGAGCATTGCATCTAATCCCAGACCTCTTCCCACCAACGAAACCCACAAGTTAACTTCACATCGGCAGACAGATTTGCACCAATAATACTGTATGATCTCTCCGATCCCTGGCCGTGGTCATACAGAATTTCTCACTGATGGGCATCATGTGCACTAGGTCTCAGCTGGTCAGCTTGTGCCAAGTAGAGGAGCCAGATGGTTCCAATTTCTGGAGATATTTTGCATTGTAATCTATTGGCATCCAGAGACCCTCAGGCTCGGCAACAACATATTTGACTACTACCTCCAAGTCAATGATAGGCATGCCTACCCTCCCTCTGGAACTTATGTCTTATACCATGCTGGGACGAGGCTACAAAAAGGTGGAGAGAAAAGTCCTGTGGGACTCAAATTGAGCATCAAAGACCATGGTCATTATTAAACAAACAAATATAGAAAATGGGTGCATCTGGCTAATCAGTCCTTCAGGCTTGCTCTGCCATTCAATACAAGCATGGCTGAACTTTCACGTTAATACCACATTCATACTCTTTCCCCGTGCACCTTGATGCTTTTCAAAATTGAAAATCTGCCTGAGTGGTGCCATAGCAACAACCTCTCTCTCAATGTCAGCAAGACCCAGGAGTTGATTATTGACTACAGGAGGAGGAAACCAGTCCTCACTGGAGTAATCAGAGGTGGAGAGGCTCAGCCACATTAAATTCCTCGGTGTTATCATTTCAGAGAATATATCCTGGGTCCAGTACTTATGTGCCACTATGAAGAAAGTACGACAGCACCTCTACTTTCAAAGAAGTTTGTGAAGATTCGGCTTGTCATCTAAAGCTTTGATAAACTTCTCTAGATGTGTGCTGGAGAGTATCAAGGCCTGGCACGGAAAGACCAATGGAAAAATCGGACAAAAAGTAGTAGATACAGCCTAGTCCTTCGCAGGTAAAAGGCTTCCCCACCATTGAGCACATCTATATGAAATGCTCTAGCAGGAAAGCAGCATCTATCATCAAGGACTCCACAATCCAAGCCATGCTCTTTTCTCACTACTGCCATCAAAAAGGTATAGGAGCCTCAGGACCCACACCACCAGGTTCAGGGACAGTTATTACCCCTCAAACATCAGCCTTTTGAAATAGAGGGGGTAACTTCATTCAGCATCAGTTACCCCATCACTGAACTGGACTCACTTTCAAGGATACTTCACATCTTGCTCTTGATACTTATTGCTGGTTTATTTATTATTACTATTATTATTTTTTTTCTCTCTCTTTCTTGTAGTATTTACACAGTTTGTTTTTTGCACATTGGTTGTCCGCCCTGTTAAGTACGGGTTCTCATTGATTCTATTGTGTTTCTTGTATTTACTGTGATTGCCCACAAGAAAAGGAATTTCTGGGTTGTATATGGTGACAATATTGTATGCATTTTGAGAAAAAAATTACTTTAAACTTCTGTCACGAACTTTCAGCAATATCACTGGGATGTTGTCAGGACCGTTAATCGTTGCTGTGTCTCCTCAGCCTCAACTCATCAACATTTGGAGATCACACAGATGATGTCAGTCGGTTAAGGGAGGCACCTGCACCTTACCTTAAACATTGCAGGAGACAACAGGGAGCGGTGTACCAGAGAGACAGAAAAAATATAAAGCTGATTCCGAGTCACACGAGTCCAAGTCCTGAAGGAAATCTAATGAAGCACTTATTTTAAATAGATTTATTGCTGAGTATTGTACTAAACCTATTACATACTCAAATTAACGCCTTGTCCTACATCTAATGAATCTGTGATGATGGGGATCGAGGAGGAAATCACATGGTATTGCTACCAGAAAATCCTTACAAATAATTCATTATTCTCTTTTGCACTGGCTGGGTCCCATTTCTGAGTGAGTTCAGAGATGTTTATGAAGCCCATTCACCATGAGTCATCAATGCATGAGGCTGAGCTGCAAACCCCTTGCTTGATTGGTTGTCTGTGGGATTGCTTAATTCTGGTCTGTGTTGGGTAAATTGCAGTATCCTAATTGTTTATCTATATCCTTATAATTTTATGCTGATGTACTATCTTCTTCGGGCTGAAGGGCCAGTTGCCAGGAAGTTGTACACACTCACTGATCTACAAATGTATATAACTGCATTATCATGTATTGAAATGACCCCGAAAACTGTTCCATTGAGTTAAGTGGAATGAATTTCAGAAGAGAACAATATAGCAGATTCAGCATTATGTCCAAAGATAATTTCTAGGCAAACATTTCTCAAGTTTGCTCCTGTTATTAGGAATCAACCTCTTTGCACAGGACTATTTCTTTATTTCTTATCAAACAGAAAATGGCTCAATGGTGAAGGTATGGTGTTATGACTAGATAGGCCATAAGACTGTAAGACTGCTGCACCATTCAGTCATGGCCGATCCCCAATCCCACACACCTGCCTTCAACTTCTGCCTTAAGTATACACAACGTGTGGCAGAGCATTCCACAGATTCACAACTCTCTGGCTAAAAGAAATCCTTCTTACCTTTGTTCTAAAGGGTCGCCCCTCAATTCTGAGGCTCTGCCCTCTAGTTCTGGATACCCCCACCATAGCAAACATCCTCTCCATATCCACCCTATCAAGTCCTTTCAACATTCGGTAGGTTTCAATGTGATCCCCACCCCCCACATTCTTCTAAATTCCAGTGAGTACAGGCCCAAAGCTGTGAAACACTCCCCATATTAACCCCTTCAGTCCCAGAATCAGCTTGCGAATCTCCTCTGGACTCTCTCAAATGACAGCACATCCTTTCTGAGATATGAAGTCCAAAACTGTTGACAATACTCCAAGTGTGGCTTGACTAGTGTCTTATAAAGACTCAGCATTATCTCCTTACTTTTATATTTTATTCCCCTT
The DNA here is from genome assembly GCF_048418815.1 of Hemitrygon akajei. Lineage (NCBI taxonomy): Eukaryota > Metazoa > Chordata > Chondrichthyes > Myliobatiformes > Dasyatidae > Hemitrygon > Hemitrygon akajei. Next base: position 42,937,220 of record NC_133132.1, on the reverse strand, counting down.
AAAATAAATGCTAACATTGCATTTGCTTTCTTTACCCCTGACTCAACCTGTAAATTGACCTTCTGGGAGTCTTGCACGAGGACTCTTAAGTCCCTCTGCACCTCTGATGTTTGAACCTTCTCCTCATTTAGATAATAGTTGCAATATTGTTCCTTTTAGTAAAATGCGTTATCACACATTTCCCAACACTGTATTCCATCTGCCACTTTTTTGCCCATCCTTCCAACTTGTCTAAGTCCTGCTGCAATCACATTGCTTCCTCAGCACCACCTACCCTTTCACCTATCTTCATATCATCTGCAAACTTTGCCACAAAGCCACTAATTCCATTCTCTAAATCACTGACAAACAATGTGAAAAGTAGCGGTCCCAGGACTGACCCCTGAGGAACACCATTAGTCACTGGCAGCCAACCAGAAAAGGCCGCCTTTTATTCCCAGTTGCTGCCTCCTGCCTGTCAACTAACTGAGGTTAGGCTAACTGGACCATAATTTCATTTCTTTTGCCTTTCTCCCTTCTTAAAGAACGGGATGACATTTTGCAATCTTCTAGTCTTGTTTCTACAGCCTGTATAATATTGTTGGGTGGTGGGGTAGATATACATCCCTACAAAAGGAGCTGTAAGGCACTCTTTCCCACCGCTAGCCTCCAGGTCACCCTTGGGTAAGGTGAAGCCATAAGAGCAGGAGGTGGGAGGTCATACGAGCAGCTGGTGCATATCATGTCCTGGTTATGCGGCCACTGACACCAGGCAGACAATCTCTGAAGGGTATTGATAATGGCTGGGGTCCCCCGTCTTGTAAAGACACTGCCCAGTCGAAGGCAAGGGCAAACCATTTCTGTAGAAACACTTGCCAAGAACAGTCAAGGTCACGGAAAGACCATGAACACCCATGTCTTATGTGACAGCACATAAATAATGATGATGATGATCTAATACTGTGGCAAAACATCACCACTGCCTTTTCTAACTGTTGCTCCATGATGGTTTAGATCGAAATTACTGCATCTTTGTCAGTTTTTTATCTTCCCTATTTTCATCACACGACACATATCTCTCTCTGCTTTTTCTATATTCGGAACACCGTTGTGTCAGGCGAGCCGGAGATTTTAATGACAATGCAACTAGACAGGAGGATTGACTAAAGTTTATCATGCAAGTGATTATCCGGCCAGCCAATTCATAAATTGAGGTCACTTAGACAAACAGTCATGATCTCACCAGGGTTAGTCATCCGGACACTCAGACTTTCCCTCTTGGATGCCAAGATTCATTTCCAGTGGTGGCTGAAGTCTTTGAGTGTTGACAGAGTGAAACCTAAGCAAACTGACATGGGAAGCTGACAACAATCTGACTAGATCAGAGCTCTGTACTACTGCATCGTTAAGCAGCGACCAAAGGTGGCGGCTCCAGGAATGTCCCCATTCTCGGCAGTGACAGGGTCTTACGGACAACGTTAGGAGGTGCTCCGCCCTCTGACTTCTCAGGCTTCAGACAATTCAGTTCATTGCATGTGATATCTGGAAATAGATACACACCTGCCGGGCGACATCCCAGGTGTAGCACTGAAGACCAGCGCCCCAGCACTAACGTGCCTCCAGCCATGTCCCAGAAAAGTTCGACACCGGCATCCGGTTGACAAATGATTTTTTTTTCCCTCTTTTGGGCTTTGCCTTGTTGACAACAATCAAGGTAGGTGCGATCTGTTTATTACCGCCCAGTCTCTCTACTCTCTGTCATCGCCATGTCACCAGTCCATCAGGTAGGAGTTGCTCACCGCTAATCTACTGGCCAGTATCCGGCTTCTGCTTCACCGGAATCAGCTGGCTTGGCTTAATATATAGATAGATAGATAGATAGATAGATAGATAGATAGATACTTTATTCATCCCCATGGGGAAATTCAACATTTTTTCCAATGTCCCATACACTTGTTGTAGCAAAAACTCATTACATACAATACTTAACTCAGTAATAATATGATATGCATCTAAATCACTAACTCAAAAAGCATTAATAATAGCTTTAAAAAAGTTCTTAAGTCCTGGCAGTTGAATTGTAAAGCCTAATGGCATTGGGGAGTATTGACCTCTTCATCCTGTCTGAGGAGCATTGCATCGACAGTAACCTGTCGCTGAAACTGCTTCTCTGTCTCTGGATGGTGCTATGTAGAGGATGTAGAGGATATCAACCAAAGAGCTAAATTTCAGAAGTGGGGGGTAGAGGGACAGCGCTCAGTGTGGTGCCAAAGCACCCAGCTGTATAACTGATGTCAATGTGCATCAAGGGGAAACACTCCAATGTCTGGTTTCATGCTTTGCACAAAGGACAATGATTCTGGCTGTTAGTTATCAATCATTACTGCAGGACTACCTCGGGATGGCGTCCTTGGCCCAACCATCTTCCATCGTTTTATCAATGATCTTCCTTCCACATTAATGGTTCAGTACCAGATTGTGGGCTGAAGGGCCTGTCCTTCTCTGCTATGTTCAATTCCATCAGCAACTCCCCATCGAATGCACCAAAAGTGTACAGCAAGGTATGAGCAACATTAGGGCTTGGGCTGCTAAGTGATGTGTAACCTACAAGTAGCAAGTCGCCGTCATCAACAAGCAATTCCGACTGCTTAGCTGATGCTGGAAGTCTGAGAAACAAAGTGCTAAGTGTTCCAACAGCTCGGCTGAAGCTCGCCATCTTTCAGATTAAACCATCCACCCCTGGGCATTTGTTCCCCTGTAATCAGTGCAGTGGCTGCAATAAACACAACCTACAAAACACACTGCGGTTTCTCCCCTTGACAGATAGGCCGTGATCAGTTTGTGTGGGCAGAAACACCTCTCGCTCCATCACACTGAGCACCCGCTATTGGGCTCATGACTGCATTGCTAGATCCAGTTCGAACCGAGTCATCAAGTTCTCCGATGCCACAACAGTGGCGGGGGGTGGGGATGATGTCACAGAGAGGAGGTAGGGCGGATATTAGAATGGTGTGAGCACAATAACTTGAGTCTCAACGTGGACGAGACCAAAGAGACGATTGTGGACTTTAGGAATGTGCAGAGTGACCACTGCTTACTGCAGGGCTCCTTCGTGCGGACAGTTTAGGAGCACCAAGTATCTGGGAGGGCATATAATGGACAATCTTACCTGGCCCCTCAACACCACCTCTTTGGTCAAGAAAGCACAGCAGTGTCACCACTTCCTGAGGAGATTGAGGTGAGTGGGACCATTGCCTACCCCCCACCGCCGCCACCATTCCAACCAATTTTTACAGGAGCAGCATCGAGAGTGCCCTGACCAGCTGCGTCACGGTCTGGTACGGGAATTGCAAAGCATCTGACGACCGCAAGTCCCTGAAAAGGATTGTGAGGACTGCCGAGAGGATTGCTGGGGGCTCTCTTCCACCCATCAGAGATATCTATCCAGAACACTGCGTACGTAGGGACCTTAGCAATGTCAATGATCCCTCCCATCCATCCAAGGCAGGAGGTACCGTAGCAGTAAGGCAAGAACTGTTGGAATGGGAAACAGCTTCATCCCCTAGTAGGGTATAAGACTACTGCACTCCCTGCCAGCACGCAAGCCTCATCACATATGAAGCTCCGATAGCGTTTTATTGCTTACTTTCTAAATGTACCTTATTATTCATTAACTTATTTGTGATAATATTACTTTATGGGTTATGTGTGAGTTATGTATACAGTGTTGTTTCATTTGACGGTAAAGTTTCGCTTGTGCACAGTTGCATGACAATAAACTGAACTTGAACTTGTCAAGGCCAGTCCAATGGTACCTCCAATCTAACAACTTTTTGTCAGCAAGGACAAAGGTTTTGCACAAACAGGAACACTTCCATCATCATGTTTTTCTCCTGGTGGCCCACTGCAGTCTCATAGGAACATGTCCCTCCATTGTCAACTGGTCTAAGTCCTGGAATTTCCATCCTGGGAACATACAGGAATACCTTGACCAGAAGAACCGCAACAATTTAAGTCCACCATAACCTTATCAGGGCCATTAGGGATGGCAACAAATCGTAGCAACATCGTAGATACAAAATAAATAATAATACTTTGTGGACTGATTACCTCTGTTCAATAAAGCCCACAGTATTTGTGACTTAGCTGAGCTCTTGAAAGAAGATTAAACATTATTTTCCTAACTTCCTCTCTATTCTAAAGCAAGCAGAGCATCTTCGGTCACTTTCCCATGTCTTCCATTCTGGATGGCAGCCTAGGGTAAAATTTAAAAATCTTCAACCAGGCCGTGGAATGCGGTAACACAAAGGGATCTGGGAATACAGGGTCATAATTCATTGAAAGTGGTGTCACAGGTAGATAGGGCCGTAAAGAAAAATTTTGACGCATTGGCCTTCATAGAGCAATATATTGAGTTCAGAGGACGGGATGTTAGGGTGAAGTGGTATATGACATTGGTGAGGCCTAATTTGGAGTATTGTCTGCAGTTCTGTTCAACTACCTACAAGGAAAGATGGGTTGAATGAGTACAGAGAAAATTGACAAGGATGTTGCTGACTGGAGGACCTGAGTTACAAGTGAAGATTGAAAAGGTTAGGGCTTTATTCCTTGGAATGTAGAAGCTTGAGAGGCGATTTGATAGAGGTAGACAAAATTATGAGGGGTATAGGTAGGGTAAATGCAAACAGACTTTTTCCACTGGGGTTGGGTGGGACTGCAACTAGAGGTCATGGATTAAGGGTGGAAGGTGAAAAGTTTAAGAGGGAACGTTAAGGGAAACTTCTTCACTCTCAGGACCATGAGAGTGTGGAACGAGTTGCCAGTGCAAGTGGTGAAAGCTCAATTTCAATGTTTAAGAGAAGTTTGGATAGGTACCTGGATGGTAGGGGTATGGCGGGCTGTGGTCTGGGTGCAGGTCAATGGAGGTAGGCAATTTAAATGGTTCAGCATGGACTAGATGGGCCAAAGGGCCTGCTTTGGTGCCATTTCTGTCCTATGACTCTCGAGTTGAGTTCTAGATGGAGACTAGGTTACATAGTGTTAGCTATCATTTTAAAATAGTCTGAGCGTGCTTGATATCTCAGGTGTAAGAACAAAGAGCCACATTGTTTATATTATGCTCAGTAGTGAGTCTGCATAATTTATCATGGATGTGACTCTGAGGGCTAAATAGTCCCAGTAGCTATTGTTTATACAGGTGTGATATCACTCAAAGCATACCAAACATCAGGCAGGTCAATGAGTTCACCGGCAAGTAAGATAGCATGAACTTCATCCCTTCAAATTAAAACCAGAATCAAGATCAATCCATGTCTGAACTGTAGTCAGACCTTCATACCTTTAAGTTTTATGATTTAAATGGTTGGAATTGCAGGGAAATCTGAAGATGGTAGATGAAGAGATTCAAGGAGCTATACAGCAAAAAGGCAGGCCCTTCAGCCCAACTCGACAATGTCAAAGATGTTCATTCCACTTGCCTGCATTTGGCCCATAACCTTTCACCTCCATGTACCTGTCCAAGCGTCTTTTAAATGTTATTTGTACCCACCTTAACCATCTCCTCTGCCAGTGTATTGCTGATGTCTTCTGTGGGGAGGAGTTGCCTCTTGGGTCCTTTAAAGCTTTCTCCTCTTGCCTTACAACAGGAGAGTGATGTCACTGAGGAGTGTGATACAACAAAGGGATCTGGGATTGATCTTCTCACTGCCTGTGAAGCCACTGGCATTTAAGATGTTGGTGAGACAGAACAAACTGGCCCCCACTGTCATGGTTCTGGTTGGCTGTTCCCCTAATTTCAGTCATATATCACAGGTGGCCAGTTTGTTCTGTTGCACGGGGTGACTGAGGAGAACCCAAGTCTGAGTTGGGGATACTGGCATAGACGTGAACGTAGAACAGCAAACCAGAGGAATCTTGACATGGATTTACAGGGACTATATTGAAACTAAAGCTGAACTTAGGACCAATGGTTCTAATTGGACAAGGGAACAAAGTAACACACAAAAACAGACCAACAAACCTGTGATAGTGACGCCATTGTACTTGTTTCACAGTCTCTAATGAAAACCAGGTGTATTGTAATTGAGTAAACTAGAAGCAATTGGAAATCTAATGACTGAAATTAGAGCATAATCAGGGAGAAAGAAGCGTTAAAGGGGAACAGCCAACCGGAACCATGACATAATCAGGTCTCACCAACATCTTAAACGACTTCAACATAACATCCCAAATCCTGACTCAGTACTTTGATTTATGAAGGTCAATGTGCCGGAAGCTCTGTTTACAACCCTATCTACCTGTGACATTATATTCAATGAATTACGGATCCCAGATCCCAGATCCCTTTGTTTTATCACACTCCTCAGTGATATCGCTCTCCTACCCAGGTTTGCCCTCCCAAAGTGCAACACTTCACACTTGTCTGCATTAAATTCCATCTGCTGTTTTTCAGCCCATTTTTCCAGCTGGTCCAGATCTTGCTGCAAGCTCTGATAGTCTTCCTTGCTTGTCTACTACACCCCCAATCTTGGTGTCATCTGCAAACTTGCTCATCCAGTTGACCACACTATCAAGTAGATCACTGATCTTCTTACTGCCTGTTAAGCCACTGGCATTTAGGACAGGAATGAAGGTCCTCCATCTCGGGCGGTGTTCGGGGCTTCCTTCATTGTGTCAGTAGCTTCCTTTCAGTTTTCACTACTGTCAGTCATGCAAATCCCGGGTGAAGACTCAGGAATACCATTGTACTCAGAAGCAGAAGGATTCTTCATTTCTCTTTCTGTAACAGCTTTGTTTGACCAGTCAGGGTTGTTAACCCTGAACCTGGAGGACCACTCTTAGTCTGTAATAACGTCGTTATTACCTCCTGCCATAAATGCTGTCTGGCCTGCTGAGTTCTGCCAGCATTTCATGATTTTTTATTTATTTCCAGCATCTGCAGATTCACTTGTGTTGTCTGTGCTTTGACCTGTTTAGCAGGGGTGACCCTACCAAGAGCCAAAGCATAAAACCCTGACTCAAGCCAACTTAGCTCTCTGGGTCATTGAGGCATGCAAGTTTCCAAACCACGACAGATTGTTGATTTAAATGACAAATAACAACAGACGCAGCACCAATCGCTGTAGTGCATCACTAATCACAGACCTCCAGCCAGAGAAGCAACCATCTACTTTCACTTTCTGACTTCTACCACAAAGTCAGAATCTAATCCAATTTACCACCTCAGGTTGAATGCCAAGTGACTGAACTTTCTTGACCAACCTCCCATGTGGGATCTTGTTAGAGGTCTTGCTAAAGTCTATGTGGCCAATCACAAACACGGCAAGATCTGTGGATGTTGGAAATCCAAAGAAACACACAAAGAAACCAGCAGGTCAGGCAGCATCTACGGAAAAGAATAAATTTGGCTTGGTGTCTATTGCTCAAATTGGTGAAATAAGAAACATTAAGGAAGTCAGTTCAGCAGATAAATATCATCAGATTCAAATGATATATGAAACTGTCCAGATGAAGGGTCTCGGCCTGAAACGTTGACTGTTTACTCTTTTCCATAGATGCTGCCTGGCCTGCTGAGCTCCTCCAGCATGTTGTGTGTGCTTTTCTATGTAGTCAATATCCACTACCTTGTCTTCATCAACTTTCCTCGTAACTTGCTTGAAAAAACCTATGATTGGTTAGACATGACCTATCAGGCATGAAGCCATGTTGGCTATCGCTAATTAATGTCTGTCTATCCACATGCTTATATGCTTGGAATACCTTCCAGTAAATTATCCGCTACCAATTTCCCAGCTGATTTTTTAGAACCTTTCTTAAACAAAGGAACAACATATCCTCCAGTGCTCTGGCATCTCACCTATGGCTAAGGACTTTTAAAATATCTCTGCTAGGACCCCTGCAATTTCTGCACTAGCCTCCTACAGGGTCCTAGGACACATTGTTCCTCCCCTCCACACCCCACCTTCTCATCTTTCTTTCCAGTGCTGATGAAGGGTCTCAGCCTGAAACGCTGACTGTTTAATCTTTTCCATGTGTGCTATCTGACCTGCTGAGTTTCTCCAGCATTTTGTTTGTGTCCGAGTACATCTTGTCAGGCCCTGGGGATTTATCCACCTTAATTCGCCTCAAGACAGTATTTAGCAAAAGTGGGAGGAAACAAGTTTATGTTTCATGTCAAAACCTTGCATCAAGAATCAGGTGGATTAAAGGCAAAGGGAAACGGTTGTGATAATTGCAGTTCTATCATCCCAGCCGTGCTTCAATCCCACAGCAGTTCCTTAGGCTAGTCCTAACATTAGGCAAGGGGACCACCCTTGGTTCCATGAGGTGTCAGAAGATCTCACTGGGAACACATGCTTGCTAGACAGCACAAACAGCACGCAACAGGCAGATGCAAATGACTTTACAATGAACAGATCAGAACAAAAGTAAATATCCCTGCTCCATTCAACAATCACGAAATGTGTACACAACTAAATAATTAAAGGGAGGAGCAGGTCGCCCGGAACATCTCCATCCTCAATGATGGCAGGACCCAGCATATGATGGAGGAGATCTTAAACGGATATTTAGCATTCGGAGACCGACACAGAGGCTACAGGATTGAGGCAAAGCAACAGTGAGGTCATGGACCGTAGACAGATTATGGAGGAGGAGGTGTTTGTTGTCTAAAGGCAAATGAGGGTGGATAAATCCCCATGGCCTGACAAGATGTTCCCTTAGACCCTTTGGGACGCAAGTGCAGAAATTGCAGGGGTCCAAGCAGAGATATTTAAAACGTCCTTAGCCACGGGTGAGAAGCTGGAGGATTGGAGGATGGCTAATGCTGTTTTGTTGTTTAAGAGAGACTCTACGAATAAGCCCAGAAGTTACAGGCTGGTGAGACTGACATCAGCAGGAATTCAGTTATTGAAAGTTATTCTAAGGAACTGGATACATCAGTATTTAGATAGACAGGGAATTATTAGGGATAACCAGCATGGCTTTGTGCATGGTCGATCGTGTCTAACCAATCTTAGAGTATTTTTTGAGGAAGTTACCAGGAAAGCTGACGAAGGCAAGGTGGAGGATGTTGCTGACAGGAACCTTACCAAGGCCTTTGACAAGTTCCCGCATGGGAGGTTGGTCAAGAAGGTTCAGTCGTTCGGCATTCAAGATGAGGTGGTAAAATGATTAGGCATTGGCTTTGTGGGAGAAGCCAGAGAGTGGTTGTAGGTGGTTGCAGTTCTCACTGGAGGCCTGCGACTAGTAGTGTGTCGCAAGGATCGGTACAGGCTCCATTGTCGGTTTGTCATCTTTATCAACGATCTGGATGAGAAGGTGGTAAACTAGATCAGCAAGTTTCTGAATGACGCCAGGATTGGGGATGCAGTGGGCAGCGAGGAATAAGATCAAAGCTTGCAGCAGGATCTGGACCAGCTGGAACAATAGGCTGAAAAATGGTAGATGGAATTTAGTGCAGGCAAGTGTGAGGTGTGGCACTGTGGGAAGACAAACCAGGGTAGGACTTACATAGTAAGCATTAGGGCACTGAGGAGTGCGGTAGAACAGAGGGATCTGGGAATACAGATCTATAATTCCTTGAAAGTGGCGTCACAGGTAGATAAGTTCATAAAGGTAGCTTCTGGTATATTGGCCTTCATAAATCAGAGAACTGAGTAGAGGAGTTGGTATCTTAAGTTGAAGATGTATAAGACATTGTTGAGGCCTAACTTAGAGTGTTGTGTAAAATCTTGGTCACCTACCTTCAGTAAAGATGTCAATAAGATTGAAAGAATACAGAGCAAATTTACAAGGATGTTGCTAAACTTGAGGACCTGAGTTACAGGGAAAGTTTGTATCGGTCAGGATGTTTTTCCCTGGGGGCATAGAAGATTGAGGGAAGATTTGACTGAGGTATACAAAATTATGAGAGGTTTGGATAGGGTAAATGCAAGCAGGCCTTTTACACTGTGGTTAGGTGAGACTAGAATTAGAGGTCATGGGTTAACTGTGAAAGGTGAAATATTTATGTGGAACATGAGGGGAAACTTCTTCACTCAGAGGGTGGTGAGAGTGTGGAATGAGCTACCAGTGGAAGTGGTGGATGCAGGTTTGATTTGAATATTTAAGAGTAATTTGGAGAGGTATGTAGACATCTGGTAAGAAGGTGGCGTTCTCTGATGCAACAGATTCTATAGAGTCTACCAAAGGTGTTACTGTCTTTTTAAAATGTCCTTCTTTACAATTGCAAGACCATGCTGGACATTAATAACTTAAAGTACTACAGGTCTACTCTATCAGCGAGTTGCTCATTGGCAGTGAACTGAGGGACTTGGAGCGGACCTTACTGTGCCTTCGATGAGAGGCGTCAGTGTGTGAAGTTTAACAGCAAGGGATTGTCTTTGTCACTTTTCTTGTATTCACAAGAGATATGAGAGATGTAAGCCATATACAGGCAAATGGAGTTAGCTTAGATAAGCATCTTGGTCAGCATACATAAGGGCCTGTTTCTGTGCTGTACGACTTTATTACTCTAACTTTATCTAGGACGTAGTGCAGTTGAGTGAAACATATCCCTAACCCCATTGTGACAGTGGTGCAAGTGCTCAGAAGTTTCATTGCAAAAACTCCTTAACTTTATTTGAGACCAGCTCCCTCACCTACACTCTTTGGAGACTGAGGGCAGTGATTACAGAGCCAGTTGAAAATTCCTCCATAGCAGACACCATCACTTTTGGAAAATCCATTTCATGTTCAATGCTGGAGTGAAATCTTAGGATTCTCTATATGACAGTAGGATTACCAAAGGGAGAAAATGAAAGGGCCTACAAATGTCGAGTGAAGTTAAGATAGTCTAGCTTTTCTTCAACAGACTCATTGCAGGCACAATGGACCAGGAAGTCTTTTTCAGTAATAGCTCACTCTACAATATTCACTCCACCCATGCAAATCCCCTGTGCCTGACATGGAACACAAGAAAATAGCCTTTCAAATTTCAATGTAAATTTATTATCAAAGTACATATATGTCACCATATACAACCCTGAGATTGATTTTCTTGCGGGCATACTCAATAAATCCATAATAGAATGATAACCATTCTACAATCAATGAAAGACTGCACCAACTTGGGTGTTCAGCCAGTGTGTAAAAGACAATAAATCGTGCAAATACAAAAAGAAGGAAATAATAATAAATAAATAGGCAATAAATATCAAGAACATGAGATGAGGAATCCCTGAAAATGAGTCATTAGTTGTGGGACCATCTCAATGATGGAGCAAGTGAAGTTAAGTGAAGTTATCCCCTTTGGTTCAAAAACTTTCATAAAACTTGGTAGGCAAGAGCAAGTCAGGGTTGATCATATCTTCAGATAATGACCCATATAATCACTTTCAAATGGAGGCCTATAAACCAAAGCAAGCAAATAATATTCTAGTTGAAGTATGTCATCTCTACCTTGTTGTGTTTCTTAGGCCAAACCTAGCACTATGTGTTGCTTTGCTGATCGGTGTCTGAGATTGAGGATCATTTTAACAAAACGTGCATTAATTAATTTTGATTCAGCTATCCATTTGTCAAAATCCAGCCTGAAGTTAGTGCTAGTGCTACAATGCCGCAGAATTCCTTGAGCTGCCTTGTTATTTTGAAAAGGCTTGATAAATGAAAATTGTTGATAGCCTGTAGGCTGAACTTTTAATTAATGTTCGTTCAGTTTTCCACATTTAGGCTTGGTTTGAAAGGCATGCCAGCTTCTGCTGGCCTCAAAGTGTTTTTGTGGTAGAAATTATTGCCAAGTATTTGGATCAAACTCACCAAGCGGCATCCATCATCAAGGACCCTCATGATCCAGGCCATATTCTCTTCGTACTACCATTGGGCAGGAGGAAAAGGGGCCTTAAGTCCCACACCACCAGGTTCAGGGACATTTATTACCCTTCAATTATCTGTACCACCATGGATAACTTCACTCAGCTCAACAATGAACTTACTCCACAACCTATGGACTCGTTTTCAAGGACTCTACAACTCATGTTTTCGGTATTATTTATTTATTTTTTGTTCTTAATTTGCTTGATTTGTCTTCTTTGGCACATTTGTTGCTTGTCAGTCATTGTTATTTATAGTTTTTCATAAATTCTATTGCATTTCTTTATTTTCCCATAAATGACTGCAAGAAAATTAATATCAAGGTTGTAATTATAAAAGATACGTACTTCCATGAGAGATTTATTTTGAACTTTGAAGTGCTTTAAAACCTTGCAGATAACGCCTATACCAGTTCAGATGGCCACTAATAAGCATTGCTAAAATGGATGAAAAGTTCTCCAAATTTTATATCACTAACAAGAGAAAATCTACAGATGCTGGAAATCCAAGCAACACACACAATGCTGGAGGAACTCAACAGGCCAGGCAGCATCTATGGAAAAAAGTCCAGTTGACGTTTTGGGCTGAGACCTTTTGGCAGAACCAAACTTTATATACTTTAATGCTGAATATTGAAGGAAATTTAGATGCTTGGATGAGGGTAGGAGCAGAGAGTATGGAAAATTATTTAATTGGGGGTTGGCCTGATGCTTTTAAGCTGAAACTCAGGTGCATAAGTTGGGAACAGATCTTCTCAGGGAAGTGCACACGGAAATATGGAGGTTGTTTAGTGGACATTTGCACGGGATCCTGGATAGATTTGTCCCAGTGAGGCAGGGAAAGGATGGTAGAGTGAAGGAACCATGTTTATAAGGGAGGTGGAACATTTTGTCAAGAGGAAGAAGATCGTGCAGGGCTCCTGAGTGTTATAAGGTAGCCAGGAAGGAGCTTAATAAGGGACTTAGGAAAGCTAGAAAAGGACATGAGAAGGCCTTGGAAAATAGGCTTAAGGAATACCTCAGGGTATTCTGCAGATAAGTGAAGAACAGGAGGATGACTCGCATGAGGGACTAGATCAGGGATAAAAGAGGAAACATGTGCCTGGAGTTGTAGGAGATAGGGGAAGTCTTTATTGAATACTGTGCTTCAGTATTCACCAGTGGGGGAGGGACCTTGACCTTTGTGAGGTCAAAGCAGGCCAAGCTGCTGGAACATGTCAGGGTTAAGAAAGCGGATGTGTTGAAACTTCTGAAAAACATTAGGATTGGTAAGTTCCCTGCGCCAGACGGCATATCCTCCAGGTTACTATGGGAATCAAGGGAAGAGATTACTGCATTTTTGGCAAGGGTCTCCGCATCCTCAGGAGTGGTTCCAATATCAAGTGTTATTTCTTTGCTCAGGAAAGTTAATAGGGATAATCCTGAGAATTATAGACCAGTGAGTTTTGCATCAGTGGTGGCAAACTATTGGAGAGGGTTGTTCGAGACTGGACTTGTGAGTCCTCGGAGAAGCCGAGTCTGATCAGGGAGTTAGGGTTGGTCAGCATGGCTTTGTGAGGGGCAGGCCATACCTCACGAGCTTGATTGACTTCTGTAGAAGAGACGGAACAAAACTGATGAAGGTAGAGCTGTTGGGTGTGGTGTATATGGATTTGAGTAAGGAGTTTGAGTAGGCTCCCCATGGAGGGCTCATTGAGAGAGTCAAGAGGGATGGGATGCAGGGAAACTTGGCTTGTGGATTCAGAATTGGCTTGCCCATGGAAGGCGGAAGGTGGTTGCAGATGGAGCGTATTTTACCTGGCAGTCAGTGACTCATGGTGTTCCTCAGAGAATAGTTTCAGACCCCCCCCCCCCCCGCTCTTATTGACTTCTATAAGTGAGCAAGCGGAAGGTTGACTTAACAGAGGTGCACAAGAGACACAGGCAGAGTAGACAGCCAGCACAGTTTCCCCAAGATGCCAATGGCTAGTACAAGCGGACATACGTTTAAGGTGATTGGCGTGTAGCAGGGGCATTGGAGGCAGGTTTTGTTCTTCTTTAACACAGCAGGAGAAGTGCATTGAATGCACTGCCAGGGGTGCTGGTAAAGGCAGATGCATCAGGGGCACTTAAGAGACCCTTATATAGGCAAGTGGATGAAAGGAAAATGGAGGATTATGTGGGAGGGAAGGGTTAGATTGATCACGGAGTAGGTTAAGGGGTCAGCACAACGTCGTTATGGCTAAAGGGCCTATACTGTGTTACGCTGTTCTGTGTTTTTTTTTAAATGGATTGGCTGGACAGGTAAAACCAGACCTGGCACCAACAGCGAAGAGCAGTCAGGACCAGCTTTGCATGTAGGCTGATTGCAGACATTCAAATTACTTATTCAATTGTCTGTCTGAATTTTAAACAGAACATTGGTGGTAAGTACAACTGTTTCTGGCAGATAAGACTGGCTTCCTATAGTCTGCAGAAGGATGCCGTATAGACCCATAATCACAGGCCAACTTTACTCCTGGGAAAGTTCCCTGCTAGTTTAATTAGGCTTGGGTCAGAACTTTTACTGTTGGTGCTCCACAATGAAAGTCCTTGAGCTGGCAAGAAAATTACTTGTGTGCATGCTCCTTCGTACAGATGTGTCCACTCCAACAATGTGGATACCTCCACTGGCTGTGTATGAATTTCCTTAGAGACCGCCTGCCACATTGAGACTCTGTTTCCTAAACATCGCATGCTATCAGTGGTGACCTACAGCCAGTAAGGAAGCAGGGGATTAAATCTGCTATTAAAGGTATAAAGACCAGGGCTTTTCCTGCTTAAAGCTGAATGCTTTTGTGAAACAACACTCGCTACTCTCGTTGGTAATCCCTCGGCAATTGTAGGCTGAAGACTCCCCTGTTTGGCTCAAAGAACTCATCCCTAACTGAATCCCTGCTATCCTTTTACTGAGTCCCTTAAGAATTAAAAAAATAACACTGAGCAGGCATCTTGAGTCGGCACAGCTGCCCAAAGATGCCCTGCAAACCTAGGAACCGAGTAATTTAGTAAAGGGGTGGCAAACATACTATCATCACTTTTCAAAGCCAAGTGTTTCCCCACCCCCCCTTGTTTTTTTTTAAACGAAGTATCACAGCACATAAACAAATCATGGAAACTTTCAGGTTTAAAAATTCTAAAATAAAGAAGAATTTTCAAGATGAAAAGACGAGCATTTTTATTAATAGGAGAGGATATGACTCAGAATCAGAATTAGGTTTAATATCACCGTCATATGTCATGAAATTTGCTGTTTCGTGGCAGCAGTGCATCGCATTACATAATAATAAAAATCTGTAAATGACAGTAAAAATATGTATATATATATATGTGTGTGTGTGTGTGTGTTAAATTTAAATAAATAGTGCAAACAGAGAAAAAACAGTACTGAGGTAGTGTTCATGGGTACAATGTGCATTCAGAAATCGACTAGCAGAGGGGAAGAAGCTGTTCCTGAATCACTGAGCGTGTGGCTTCAGGCTCCTGTACCTCCTTCCTTTGGTAGCAGTGGGAAGGGGGCACGTCCTGAGTGATGGGGGTCCTTAATGATGGATGCCGACTTTTTGAGGGCTCTCTCCGTGAAGATGTCCAGGATGCTGGGGAGACTAGTGCCCGTGATGGACCTGACTGAGTTCACAACATTCTGCAGGTTATTACGATCCTGTGCAGTGGCCCTCCACCCGTACCAGATGGTGATGCAGCTAGTTAGAATACTCTCCATAGTATACCTGTAGAAAATTGCAAGTGTCTTTGGTGACGTACCATATCTCCTCAAACTCATAATAGAACATAGTTGCTACCCAGTGAACGCAACCTCTTGCAAAGCCATTGGCATATATTCCATTACCCACATGCACAAAACAAGGCCCAACACATTTTTCAGAAATGTGGTATAAAATTAATAAGCTGTACAGAGTAGAAAATCTTGTGAGAGTGGTTTTACAATTATTTCTACCTTAGCCTGTTATTGAGCGATACTTCATAAAAGTTAGATGAACATCTGGGGGGCACTGGCTTACAAGTTGCTTCTTGGTGTAAAAACTGTATTATTGATGGTGCTTGTGAAAGCTGCATAAATTGTGAGGTCCGTGAAATAGTATGGCAGGGTTTGCCTGTGTAAAGCTGCCAGATCAGAACACAGTTCCAGCTCGTTATTGTCTGATCCACTGAGGTCAGTCCCAGATTCTTCAGAAGTCAAGAATGAGGCATGGAATTTGGTGGTTACGCCCATTTTACTACAATAACGGAGAATGAACAAAGACAATACAAAGGGAAAGAAGATGTGGCATCGCATGCTCAGAAAGGGGATAAACAGAACTTCAGAGGTAACAATTCACCTATAAGATAGCCCGATTTCAAGTGCTGCAGGCAAACAGAGAAGCTTCTAGAAAAGTATAGAATCAGTTATACTACGATTACTAAAAAATTTCCTGAACAATGTATGTGTATAGGGGATTATATTAAATTACAAGCAAGCTTAAGGAAGTTAAACAGTAGAAAAGCAACAGTTCTACATCCTCATCCAACATTAGTTTGATCGCTGGTTTCCAGGATTAAGAAATGCACAGATATCGGTAACATCAAATGACCTTCTGGAGGAACACCATGGGCCAAGTTCAGCATCTGCACTGGCTTGTGTTTACAATAAGTAAATACATCGTTATTTCCAAGAAAAGTCATGAGGCCTCATTAATTTCTGCAGGTTCTCTGGCATGATAATCAAACCCACATACAGTATATGTTTACACTCAGTCATTTCCCTCAGAGAGGCCATGATGCTGGAATACCTCACCTCCGAACCCTATCAGACACTTCGCTCCATCTTCTTCGAAACAGCTCACTGAGCAAATTTTGCATGTTTAATTACTGATGATGTCATCTGGCAGAATTCTACATTAAAAAAGTTAAAAAGTTGGCAAAAAGAATCCCATAGAAAGATGAGGAGAACATCCCAATGCTAAAACACTCAGGAACTTTTTTCATCTGGGTTAGCTTGTTATTAAAGGAGCAGAATAGTGTCGCACATGAACAGGCCCTTCGGCCCACAATAATGTGCCAAACTAGTACTTGATACCTACATGATGTCCAGATCCTTCCATGTCCTCCACATCCTTCTGCCTTTTCAAGACCCTCTCGAACATTTTAACAATTTGCTTCCACTACCACCCCAGACAGTGCACTCCAGATACTCTCCACTCACAAAATTTGCTCTGCATCTTTGTACTTAATGCATGTCCTTTAGTATTGCATATTCCAAACCTGGGGAAAAAAGGGATAGTGGCTGTCTATCGATGCCTCTCATAATCTTGCAAACCTCTATCAGATTTTGCTGCAGCCTCTGCCGCTCCAGAAAAAGCCACCCAAGATTGTTCACAAAATGCTGGTGGAAAGCAGCAGGCCAGGCAGCATCTATAGGAAGAAGTACAGTCAACGTTTCGGGCCGAGAGCCTTCGTCAGGACTAACTGAAGGAAGAGATAGTAAGAGATTTGAAAGTGGGAGGGGGAGGGGGAGATCCAAAATGATAGGAGAAGCCAAAATGACCGGCTTGAAAACAAATCCTGAAGCCAACTGGAGTAAGTTGGTGGCGGAGACACGTTCCAAGGAAGGATGTATGGCTGTAGTAATGGGTCTGGGTCAAAATGTGGTTGAAAAGTTGATGGGCTGAAGAAATTATAGATGGGGAGCAGTGAGAGAGGGTTTCACTAAACTCCCGTCGAAGAGAAGATTTAAACTTCTGGAACCCTCTTCTGCACCCTCTCCGAAGCCTCGACATCCTTCCTCTAATGGGGTGGCCAAAACTGATGCAATACTCCAAGTGTGGTCTAATCAGAGTTTTATAGAAAGGTCACACATACGTCACTGAAAACTGGAGTCCAGCTCAGACCCAGACATTTTTAGGCAGGGGTCAAGCATAAAATTAAAGCAATCACCACACTAAGTAGGCTGGAAGGCAGAACCTTAATTTCTTTGCAGAATGAACTCAAGTCTTTCTGTCTCATTGGATCAAGCCGCCATTGTGCATCACAGGGAATTTGATTTGGTCAGAAGGTTTCTTAAGGAAACATTGCCGTACATAATGATTTTCAGAATGATTGCATCAGAATTAGGCAAAGAGGTCTGTAAGCAACTGAAAAATGCACTAGAGACACACATCACTACTATGCCTATTTCCAGACTTCTGACTAAACACCACATTTTTTTAATTTGGAGTGCTATTATAATTCTCATGGTGGCGTAGTAGCTAGCACATTGCTTTACAGTACAGACGACCCAGGTTCAATCCTCACTGCTGCCTGTAAGGAGTTTGTACGTTCTCCCCCTGACCACGTGGGTTTCCTCCCACAGTCCAAAGGCATGCCAATTGGTGGGTTAATTGGTCATTGTAAATTGTCTCATGATGAGGCTAGTATTAGATCGGGGGACGGTTGGGCCTATTCCATGCTGTACTTCAAAAAATAAATAAATGAAATGATGAAAGCATTATGATGAATCTGGGTTT
The DNA here is from genome assembly GCF_048418815.1 of Hemitrygon akajei. Lineage (NCBI taxonomy): Eukaryota > Metazoa > Chordata > Chondrichthyes > Myliobatiformes > Dasyatidae > Hemitrygon > Hemitrygon akajei. The sequence goes on along the minus strand of NC_133132.1, from coordinate 42,918,874 downwards.
AATAATTACATTATAATCAAGAGTAATTGAAAGTTTAGCTGTTAAGAGACAGAACTGGTATGGGGCACTTACCAGTACTGAATTCATGGTCTGCCTGAGGAGACAGTTCTTCACTTTTGTTTCTCCATTTCTGCAGTGACTTGAATGCAAATGAACTGATTTCCCAACGATTCTGGACCTGGGACTGTCAGAAGTTAAGAATGAGCCGAAGAGTAAATGGCCCGATGAACAATGGCAGAAGAATTTGAAAAGATAAATCTGAAGCATTGTACATTGAAGGGGCACTGCAGCAGTCATATTCCCTTCCCATGAATCATGTTGAAACTGATAAGCAAGAAGTCGAAGACCCAGAATTCTTAGAATTTAACCTATCCAACTAATTAGCAAAGTCTATTGAGTCTGACTTTCCTTTTATAGTGTAATACCAGGGTGAGTCATGATCAAAGCGTAGTCTGAAATGACCACCCTTTGATTAAAATAAATATCCTGCATTTATACTTAAATGTACATTGTTATGTCTTTGAATTTGGGACAGTCTAAATTATGTCACAGCCTATGAAAGACGCCTGAGGTGGAAAAGCAGTTGTGTCTTTATAACTTGTGGAAGTGTATTGAACCAATATCCAGAAGCCTGCTCGAATGACCTGAAAGGCTAGTTTGAATTCCATTTTGGTGGCTGTGGCTGGAAAAATTAAATCCAGTTTATAAAATAAATCTGGAGCCATCAGAGATCTCTACTATCTGGGCCAGGTCATCTTTTCACAGCTAGCATTGGGCAGGGGGTGAAGCCTGAGGTCTCACACCACCAGGTTCAAGAGCCGCTACTTCCTTTCAACCATCTAGTTCTTTTCAAAAATATCTACACAACCCCAATCACTACAGCTTAGCAATATTATTACCTTGCACTAAAATGGACTTGCTCTTATAAAAATTGTGTGTGACTTATAGTTTTTGTAAATGCTGTTTTTATGCCATGTGCCTGTAAAAATGCTCCAAGTAAGCTTTGCATTGCACTTGAGCGTGCTGTTTTAATGTATGTGACAATAAACTCGACTTTCAACTAAAAAGCTGCCAGGAAGGAGGCACGAGAGCCTGAAGCCTCAGGTTCAACAGTAGATACTCCACTGCCATCAGATTCTTAAACGGACCTGGAAAAGCTTAATTCCATCTCAGGCTCTATTTCCCCTGACTTGTACTAATGTTGTTAGACATTATCATCACCATTATGAGCTGTGTCGTATGACATGGGCGATCATGGTCCTTGACCATGATTGTTCTTGGCAAATTTTTCTATTGAAGTGGTTTGCCATTCTCTCTGGGCAGTGTCTTTACGAGACAGGTGACTCCAGCAATTATCAATACTCTTCAGAGACCGCTTGCCTGGCGTCAGTGGTCGCATAACCAGGGCTTGTGACATGCACCGGCTGCTCCTATGGCTTCACATGACCCTGATCAGGGGGCTAAGCAGATGCAACACCTTGCCCAAGGGTGACCTGTAGGCTGCCTTCCATCTCCTTCGGTAGAGATGTATCTCCACCCTGTCACCCCATTCAGTGACAGGGGTCTCTGTTTATTTCATTGTGCAAGTTATGCACAATGCAAGATTATGTAATTTGTTGGTGACATTTGCCGTGTACTGTGCGGCTTTTGGAATGTTAACTTTCCATGGTTGATTTATTTTATTCATTGAGATGTAGCACAGAACAGGTCCTTTGAGCCGCACTGCCTAGGAACCCCCAATTTAACCCTAGCTTAATCAAGGGACAATTTACAATGACCAATTAACCTAGTAACCGGTACGTCTTTAGACTGTGGCAGGAAACTGGAGAATTTGGAGGAAACCCATGTAGTTATGGGGAGAAAGTACAATCCCCTTACAGGCAGCAATGGGAATCAAATCCAGGCGGCTGGTACTGTAAAGTGTTTTGCTAACCACTACACAAACACGTGTCGCCCATGATGTGAACCATCTGTATTTGTGCCTATGACAATAAACTTGAACTTCTACCCAAAGTCAGCAAATTCAACCACAACATGATCTCATATAGTCGCATATAGCCCATTGAGATGCTAGAAGTCTGGAATGGCAAATGTGCTGGGAATACTGAGCAAGTCAGGCAGTACTTGTTGGGAAAGAAGCAGGGTTAATGTGTTAAGTTGACGGAGAACTGGGGGAAAACTTCTGGATACCAGCTCAGATAATTTCCATAGTATTAACAGATTTCAGTTCTACAGATCTTTCTTATCCCCATGAAATCTCATCAAACTGAAACGTTGACTGTCTCTCCATACGTTGCCTGACCTACTGAGTGTTTCCAGCATCTTGTTTTTATTTCTGGTTCACCAATGTCCTTCAAGGAAGGAAATCTGCTGACCTTACCAACATGGTCAGGCTCATCAATCTGGGATGCGCAATAAATCCTGGTACAAGTGGCATTCCTTTACTCTCAGGTTCAATGGCCTGTAGTATACATAGAATTCTGGCCCCATTAAACTTTGTCCTGGTCCAACGCCTTCATCTCCTAGAGAAAGAAACAGAAATTGCTGACAATTGTTTGAAGCTGGAGAAGATGGTAACAATACTGATTTGGTAATCTGCTGGTGACACAAAGGTGTTTGTGTTGCAAAGCATATTCTCTCTTCCCTGCAGTATGGTCTTATGTCATGCAGACCAAGAGATGACTTTTCTGCAGAAAAGAGCAAATTCCCTCTACCATCCTGAGACAGTCTTTAAGCAATTCAGCCCTGGGGTTAGTATTATACTTGATTGACAAACCCTACCGCGCATCTGCCAGTTTCATCCGAGACAGCAGCACTTGCAACTACCAATTGTTACCAGTTTACCAAAGCTGCCCATTTTTGCTGCTGCAAGTTCGGTCATTGCTGGAAGTGAGGCACCTAGAGGGAATGGCACCGGGCAACGCAAAACATCACAACTATCTCGGGCCTGGTAGGTAACCAGTGTTAGGCAGGCTGAGGCACTGGACATCTTCAAGGAGCGATACCTCAACAAGCCAGCATCCATCATTAAGGACCTCCCACCACCCAGGACATGTCCTCTTCTTATTTTTACCATCAGGGAGGAGGTGCAGGAGCCTGAAAGCACAGACTCAGTGATCCAGAAACAGCTTCTTCCCCTCTGCAATCAGATTTCTGAATGGACACTGAACCCATGAACGCTGCCCTACTGTTTTTCCCCCTCTTTTTGCGTTATTTATTTAATTTAACTTTAAAAAAAATTATATATATACTTAGTATAATTTATAGTTTCTTCATTATTATATATAACATTGCACTGTTGCTGCATAACAACAAATTTCACGACATCTGCCGGTGATTCTAAACCTGATTCTGATTGTGAACACGAGTACCTTTCATGATGGCACTTAAAAAAGAGATAAAAGCAGCAGGTGCAATGTACCATCAGAGCTGCTGGTTCGATTGTAAGCCATCACTTCCAACTTGAAGCTCTGCAGCCTCTTGGAAACTCCTTCCTCAGAACTGTACCACAATCCTCGTCTGAAGGAATGCTATGGTTTATAAAAGTACTTCAAGACGTTTTTAGGAAAGGACAATAATAGCTTGGCTTTGGACCAACAACCATGTCCTATAACTGAATACAAAATAATTAAATTGCAATAGTCTTCTTAACAGCCCCAGAAGCCAGGCAGGCCAAATCAACATGGCATTTCACGGTTTGGAACTGCGCAACTAGAGGCAGACAGGGGGTCATGAGTTCCAATGAAAGACCAATTTAAAGACAGCTTGGCCTAATTGAGATAAGTAAAAGAGCCCTCTGACAGTTAAACTACACGCCAGGAATATTGATGAAAGACTGACAATGTGAAGCACTTTTTCCACTGATGATGCCTGACCCACTGATTACTTCTTGCATTTTTTAATTTCGGAGTCCCAGCACCTATAGATTTGGGCATTTGAATGCCAGGAATTTGCATGAATGAGGTGAAACTCCTTTGCTGTGAGGTGAACAATCTGTTCTTTTGCTGAGGGACTCTGCAAACCATGCCAGTCCTTTGGCTTACAGAGCACAGTGCTGCCTTTCACCAGCCATTCAACCCACCCAGTTTTCATTTCCCTTTTTTCTGTCGAACGCTTTCTCTCTATAGGTTTCTCTGAGCAGTGGAGTGCTGCTCTCCGAGGGCCCCACGCCTTTTAGTGTCTGTCCTTTTGAGCACTGAAGAGCTGATCATTGCTGGCAATGAGCTTGTCAGCTGGGAAGCCTTGAGATCGCGTCCTCTCCCACTGCTCATACCTGTGCAGTTAAGAGTAAACATCTTTCTGTAACATCTGCCCTGGTGGCAGCAGGTTCCATTTCATCATTTGGGTAACAAAAGGGTTAAAGGCATGCGCTTTCTCTGCGTCTGAACAGAACACCTGGGTTTACTCAGGGCTATGGTAGGAACTTTTTAGCCTTAACACTCCAGCATAGAAATAGAGATAGAGGGTCACAGCATAGAAACAAGAACTTCAGCCCAAGAAGCCCTTTGAAGCTAATTAGTCCTATATGCTTCATTTGGCCAACGCCTTAAGATGTTTCTTAATCATATAACTGCCCAAAGTCTTAAATATTACTTTCTCTGTTTTAGCTACTTGCTGTGGCAGCTTATTGATGTGTGTGGTACCCTCTGTATGGTTGCCCCTCCGCTCCCTTTTAAGTCTCACCTTGAACCTATGCTTTCCTTTCCATGGGGGAAGAGTCTGTGCATTCACTCTCATGATTTTGTCACTTGTACAAAACCACCTATATGCTAAATCAAGAGGGGTGTACTCAGATGGCCTCGCAGGAAGCAATTCAGCCCATTGAGTCCATGCTGGGCCCCAGAGCAACCTCACAAGTCCTATTATCCCTCTTAGTGTGAATCTGTAGTCTTGCAACTTCGTCTCTCACATGCCCTTCAACTGCCCTTTGATTTTTTTTTTGGCTGTGACATATTAAGGGTTAATTTACAGCCTAATTAACCTATCAGCACAAGCTGGGATATGGGAGGACCTGAACACCTGGGGGAAACCTATCTAATCATAAGCTCCACACAGGCAACACCCTGGGTTAGTATCGAACCCAGATCCCTGAGATTGTAATTGACCATCTGCACACACGACTCACCATTGGCCTCTTGCTCAAAGTCAGCCATTGCACTCAGATCAAAGTTCTGAACCTGCCACTTTGTTGGCTAGCAGGCTTAAAAAAAAGTGGTATGTGTATGCTTATTCCAGTAAATTGGGACACATTGGGACCAGTCCATTTTGGCTCAATTAAGCAGCTGCCCCAATTAGACAGACAGACAGACATACTTTATTGATCCCTTTTGTTACAGTCGCACCAACCAAGAATAGTGTAGAAATATAGCAATAGAAAACCATAAATAATTAAATAATAATAAGTAAATTATGCCAAGTGTAAATAAGTCCAGGACCACCCTATTGTCTGACACTCTGAGGGAGGAACTGTAAAGTTTGATGGCCACAGGCAGGAATGACTTCCTATGACGCTCAGTGTTACATCTCGGTGGAATGAGTCTCTGGCTGAATGTACTCCTGTGCCTAACCAGTACATTATGGAGTGGATGGGAGACATTTTCCAAGATGGCATGCAACTTGGACAGCATCCTCTTTTCAGACACCACTGTCAGAGAGTCCAGTTCCACCCCCACAACATCACTGGCCAAAGTTTAATAGAAATAGTTAAAAAGGTGTTAAAAAAACTCAAACTACCATTGAACTAAATACCAAATTATGCATTTAAGTAAAATACGTAACTAATTAGAACACAACTAATACTACGGCACCACGGCATGCTGCTGTGCTCTTTTCAATGATTGTAAATGAACAAAATCAGTGCAGGCACCTAATGCAGATATTGGACTACCTTCACAAAATGCTTTCAATGATTGCATCCTCCAAATCTTCATTTTCATTGCAACATTCAAGACTATTGTTGATACTTTCAAATTTTTCATAGTTCCTAACTTGTTGAAGTAGTGAAATAATTTCATTTTCACTTCAAGCCTGAATGCTTGAAGCCACAGTGAGCAAAACAGTTCTGAATTATCCTGCTGCTTATTTCTCATCAACTATCAGTGACAAAATTCACTGCCTTTTGAACACAAACAACTGATTCTACTTGAAAGCTGTTTGCTCTAAGCACAGTGTAGTGTCTTACAGCCACATAAGTGCGTGCAACTGCTAGGCAGAAACTGTTCAGTGACAGTCTCCTGCCCCAATTAAATGGCATAGTGAATCAAATAAATAGAATCATAGAAAACCTACAGCTCAGTACAGGCCCTTTGGCCCACAAAGCTGTGCTGAACATGTCCTTACCTGAGAAATTCCCTAGGGTTATCATAGCCCTCTAGTTTTCTAAACTCCATATACCTGTCCAGGAGTCTCTTAAAAGACCCTATCGTATCCACCTCCACCACTGTTGCCAGCAGCCCATTCCACACACTCACCACTCTCTGCGTAAAAAACTTAACTCTGACATCTCCTCCGTGCCTACTTCCAAGCACTTTAAAACTGTGCCCTCTTGTGCTAGCCACTTCAGCCCTGGGAAAAAAACCTATGACTGTCCACATGATCAATGCCCCTCATCATCTTATACACCTCTATCAGGTCACCTCTCATCCTCCATCGCTCCAAGGGAAAAAAGGCTAAGTTCACTCAACCTATTCACATAAGGCATGCTCCCCAATCCAGGCAACATCCTTGTAAATCTCCTCTGCACCCTTTCTATAGTTTCCACATCCTTCCTGTAGTGAGGAGACCAGAATTGAGCACAGTACTCCAAGTGAGATCTGACCAGGGTCCTATATAGCTGCAACATTGCCTCTTGGCTCCTAAGCTCAATCTCATGATTGATGAAGGCTAAAGTATGCTTTCTTAACCACAGAGTCAATCTGCACAGTAGCTTTGAGTGTCCTATGGATACAGACCCCTCTGATCCTCCACACTGCCAAGAGTCTTACCATTATTCTGTCATCATATTTGACCTACAATGTAAGGAATCCTAGCCATTTTCTCAATTTGTGTTTATTCTTTAAGAGTTTCGCAAATAGGTGGCTGCCCTGATTTACCAATGGCCCAGTTAACTGGAATAAGTTAAAGAAACACCCTTCATTCGAACATTGGAAAGAAATTTTGGAGTATTGTTTGTTGTAACATGAACAAATTCACCAGAAGGACACTGACACTATTCAATGCAGAATTGTTTTATTCAACAAAATGAGTCAGAGGAAGAGGCCTATTTGACCCAAAATTACATAGCATTTTGTATGTTAAAGATCAGGGAGGACAAGTCCTTGGTCACTATATACTCTATCTACAATGCTTCCTTTGAATTACATTTAACTTTCACATCTCTGCCTTTGTGCCCACACTCCAGACACCCAAAGTGAATAACGTTGTCTGGTTTTCAATTAACTGGTGTCCGCAGTTCTAGGAAACTACTGTCCAGGGCCGTATTTTAAATTTAATCTACAATCTCATTCAGATCTAAAGATTGGTTGGTGAAGTTATATACCCAACTCCAGAATATGCCCTAACAATTATGTTCGTCTTTGGTCATCCTGCTATAGGAATAATGTGATCGAAAGGGAAAGGGTGCAGAAAAAACTTTTGCTAGAACTTCAGGGACTGAGTTACAGGGAGACATTGGACAAGCTAGTATTTTACTTCTTGGGGCAGAGGTGATCTAAGAGTGATGTGTAAAACCACGAGGGGCTTATACAAGATGAATGCACACAGTCGTTTTCCCAGGATTGGGGATCCGAGAACTAGCTGGCATAATTTTAAGGTGAGAGGGGAAAGAATTAATAAGAACGAGGGGCAACGTTTCCTACACAAAGGGAGGTGTGTATGGACAGAGCTGGCAGAGGAAGTGGTTGAAGCAGGTATGATAACAAAAAAGACAGCTGGTCAGGTACATTGAGAGGAAAAGTTTCGAAGGTCATGGGCCAAACACTGGCAGATGGGATTAGTCTGAATGGAACATCTTGTTTGTTAGATAGATAGATAGATAGATACTTTATTCATCCCCATGGGGAAATTCAACATTTTTTCCAATGTCCCATACACTTGTTGTAGCAAAACTAATTACATACAATACTTAACTCAGTAAAAAAATATGTTATGGACCAGTTGGACTGACGGGCCTGTCTTCATGCAGCTTTACCATAACAAATGCAATCTGGATTCTTGCCAAGCTTCACGTTGGTGGTGTTCCCTGGCTATATTGTCCATTGGATCTTTCCCAAAAAGAAATTCACAGCTACATTGTCTCCACAGACTAATAGTAGCATTCTCAGTTACTGATACTGTTTTCATCTTTTCTCCACTCCACCAGTTTTAAATCAATGGCCCATTTTCACCACTCTTCAATTACCTATTTAATTAAGGAAAGTCCCCAGAGAAGTTTAAAAGCCTTATTAATAACCTGCTTAATCAAATATGAAACTCACTGGGTATAATTATTTCCTTTATAATGATGTCTTGTATTTGCTCTTTCCACTGTCATTTACAGTTAAGTGAATCATACACAATAATATAAGAACACAAGAAATTATGACCAGGAGAGGACTCCTGCATTTAATATGATCATGGTGAATCTATCCAGGTCTTCAACCGAACTCTTCTGTCAGTTTCCAACTCTTCCAAAAATGTACTTACAGTGCTTCCACCTAATGACTTTGTCTGTGTACAATGTACTGTGCATGTTAATCAAAATGTCTTCTTTGTCTGTTAAGAGAAGGAATGCTTCTTTGTATGATAAGTGCTTTCTCTCGCAGTTGTTTAGCTTTGGACTTGCTGATATTGGGATTGTATTCATTTGTTAACCAATGGGGAATGTTATTTTGTCTTATGAGGCTGGGAGCTTGGTGGTTTTCGCGGTCTTTTCAGGGGAGGCGGGAAGGAGACGCCGAGGAAGGTGGACGTGCGCCGCACTGCTCGGTTGACCACCGGGGTGGTCCCAGGTGCAAGGACGTGGAGGTCGGAGGAAAGTGACGAGGGGTCGAATGGTTCGATGGTTGAGCTCCAACGATGTGCACTAAACTGACTGAACTTTGATAAGTTGGCGCCTTTTACTTTATTTTCTTTTCCTTCATATATACTGTATTGCATAGTACTCTTTTAGTTTTAGTAAAATCTTTAAAGTGTATTCCATAACGGTATCTGGTGTGAGTTTGATATGGTGTATGTGCGCACGGCATAAACTTGATTCTCACAGCACCTGCGTGTACGGGAGGTGGAGTTGGTGAGTGGCTGGATCTCCATTTCCCCTAGACATATACCAGCCTGTTGGGTAAGCATTACATCTGCAACAGAGAATTCCAGAGTTTCATAATCAGATTTTACAACTGATTTTAAGTTACTGGCTTCTTGTAAGGACATTACTGTGATATCTGTCCTGTCAGTATCCATCTCCTTCATCATGGCAGCTTGTGGGAATTGTGCATCTTATCAGCACTCTGGATAAGAGGGGAAAAGTTACCTAGCGTTTCTACACCTGATTATTATGAAACAGAACTGTACTGCAAAGGAATAGGTGCTATGCCCCATGATACCTTTAACAACCATAATGCAATCTAAACATGTGGTTCCCAAACCTCTTTTGGTTACCACCCCTGTGATCTCCCAGTCTACATCCCTGGCACCCTTCCTCCCTTTCCAGCCATTGCGTAGAAACTATAAAGGATTTTGACTTAAGAAGCACAGTGCAAAAAAAAAAAATTGGAACTGCAATTTCAAAGGAAGGGCTTGGTGCAGTGATATCAACTTCCCAACATCAGGCTGAACGTCACTCAGAAGGAGTCTCAGATCCCCACGTTCAGTAATTTGTAGTCTGTCTCATTGCTTTGAAAGAAGTTGGGCGACCGCACTGAAACTACGCCCCATTAAATATGATGTTTGAAAGGCATAAAGAACATCTTGACCTTTTTCCACAGTGCAGGATAGCATTCAGAGATTTCTTTCTGCAACCAGAAGTCTTGATATGAGTTTTTTAAACTTCAGCTTCATTTTGTAGTGAGATCAGTTCTTCCTCCACCCTTCCTGTTAAATCTTCATTACAAGTGTTCAGGAATGGATTTATGAGCCAGTCTGGGGCCTGGATTGAGAGGAGATCCTGAACTCTCTCTGACTTGTCTTTATGCAGATCACCCAGGTTGGTGCAGTATACTTGAAGACCAGCATCTGGTATCCTTTCTTTCTCTTCCAGCTCAGAGAGGCTCAGAGACGGGACAAGGTCACAACAGCCAAAGCTGCACTTAAATAGGGTTAACTTGGGCAGAGATGTGGAGACAATCGATTTAACCTTGATAAGACTCACATCATTTTCTTACAATTGAAGACTGATTTTGTTAATCGTTGCGAATAATTCTAATGAATAAGCAATGTCATGCCTAATATTCTTTAGTTGATTACTGAATGAAGCAAAGTTCAAAGTAAATTTATTATCAAAGTACAAACACTATATGTCATCATCTACATCCTTGAGATTCATTTTCTTGCAGGCATACACAGTAAATCCAAGAAACACAGTAGAATTGATGAAAGACCGTAAGATGGACAAACAACCAAGGTGCAAAAGACAGCAAACTGTGCCAGTGCAAAAAAAAAGCAAAAAGTATTGAAAATATGAGTTGAAGGTTTTGTGAAAGTGGGTCCACAGGTTGTGGGAACAGTTCAGTGATGGGGAGAGTGAAGTTGAGTGAATTTATCCCCTCTGATTCAAGAGCCTGATGGTTGAGGGGCAATAACTGTTCCTGAGCCTGGCAGTGTAAATCTTGAGGCTCCTGTGCCATCATCCTGATGGTAGCAGTGAGAAGAGAACTGGGTGGTAGGGAGTCCCTGATTTTGGAGGCCTTTACCCGAGACGGATTGGGCGGTATCCTTTTTGTAGGATTTTCTGTCCGTGCATTAGAGTTTCCATACCAGGCTGTGATGCAAACAGTCAATATGCTCTCCACAACATATCTATATAAGTTTGTCAAAGTTTTAGATGTCATGCCAAATCTTCGCAAATTTCTAAGGAAGTAGAGGCACTGCCATGCTTCCTTCATAATGGCACTTATGAGCTGGGCCCAAGACAGATCCTCTGAAATGATAACACTAAGGAGTTTTAAGTTGTTGACCCTCATCCCAGCCTTCAAATAATTTTATGACAGAATTCTTGACTGAATCTGTCATTTGAGTCTTCAAAGAATTTTATCACAGTTTCTAGAAGCACATAAAAGTGTCTCAGGCAGTTTCCTTATGAGAGCCACATACATTCTGTGTGCAACAGCAGGCATTCAAACCACTCATCATTCTCAATACAAGCTCTCAAGATAGTTGAGAATTGAGAGCATGGGACTTGATTTTACTTCCCGCTGTGATAAGTAATAATTAGTGAAGTCGATCACTTGTGATTTTTTGCAAAAAAAGATGTTGTCTGAGAATTGCACAGTGAATGGTAAATATGGTACAGGATTTTTCAAGAAAGTAATAACCCCACAGTGGTGTCCCATGTATTGCACAGGCAGGAATGTTGGTGAATGGAATGTCCTTTTCTTTGAAAAATTGCTCAACAGCCCAAAATATTGACCCCTCATCATATCTGTTTCTAGTTGCTTGGCAGGTAACAATTCCTGCATCATTCTTATATATTTAATGAAGCAAACATAACCACGGAGCAAAGATTCAATGTCCGGCAAAGTTGACTTATCCAACTGCAGAGCAAAATCTGTTGTCCTAAGTATGTTGCACAATTTGTCTTCCACATTCTCAGACATTTCACCTATTTCTCTGTGAACAGAGTTATCGCTGAGTGGAATCACTTTAATTATTTTGTCTGGTAACTTAAGCAAAATAGTACTCAGAACCTCCTTTACTGCTGGCAGAATCAGTTCTTCTCCCAGTACGTGGCTTTCCAGATTTAGCAAGGAGCAATGACATTTTGAATGAAGCACACGAACCTTCAACTGCTTCATTGTGAGGTGCTGGCAAACATGTTTCGAAGCGTTTTCTGTTTCTGAAAGTTTTAACATAGCGACTGAAAATTAAGCCAAGTTCTTGTTTGCTTTATCAGAGTGTATTCTCTTCAAGGAGCCTGGGCAGTTCCATTGCCTCATTTGAAAAACTTTTTCACACAACAAACACGTTGGCTACTATTGGTTGCTTGGTGCTGAAGTGAATCCGCATTTCAGATACTCACACTGTACTATCTACACATCTTTTATGTTCGATCTGTTTCTGTCATTTTCATTACAGTTTAACATCCATGGTCAATCACCTATAGTTTAAGGCCAACCTTGAGCACTCCAATCAATAACCAGGAAAGTTATAACATCATTGTATCTCAGGCACAACCTGACTCTCTGCCTGAAGCTACATAAAGTTCAAGGCCACCCTCAAGCCATGCGATCAATAAAGGGGAAAGTTATAATGCCAGCATATCTCAGGCTATAATTGCATCTATGCCCGAAGGTACATAAAGTGGAGCAGCGATATCTTGGCTGGGCCGTGGGACAGAAATGCGGTCAAGAGCATTTGAAAGGGCATATTCTGAACTTTACCTCATTGAAAGCCATACTCTAATTCGTAGGAATTGTGTCACTGCATAGTTGGGTATGGGAATCTTACTATCTAGCACAGTATCGAAGTAATGAATGGCACTAATACGTGAGCCAGACCTGGAAATAACACAATTTCTTCAGACAGGTTTCTCACGATATGCCAAACCTGGAAGTGTCTCATTGCTTTTCAAGAGATGATGTGATTACATGATCATTGCAATCAGTTATGAGGCACTGAGGAACGAATGCTTATAATAAGTAATTTGTTTCTTAAATTGTGCCTGTACTCCCTTGCTAATGAGCGCCCACCCCATTCTGCTCGCTTAGCTTTATCTCTTCGAAACTCCTTTAGAATCTCCAACATTGGAAATAATTGGTTTAAACAATAGACAATAGACAGTAGGTGCAGGAGTAGGCCATTCGGCCCTTCTAGCCAGCACCGCCATTCACTCTGATCATGGGTGATCATACACAATCAGTACCCCGTTCCTGCCCTCTCCCTATATCCCTTGACCCCGCTATCTATAAGAGCTCTATCTAACTCTCTCTTGAATGCATCCAGAGTCTTGGCCTCCACTGCCTTCTGGGGCAGAGCATTTCACATATCCACCACTCTCTGGGTGAAAAAGTTTTTCTGCATCTGTTCTAAATGGCCTACCCCTTATTCTTAAACTGTGGCCTCTAGTTCTGGACTCCCCCATCAGCGGGAACATGCTTCCTGCCTCCAGCGTGTCCAATCCCTTAATAATCTTATATGTTTCAATCAGATCCCCTCTCATCCTAAATTCCAGTGTATACAAGCCCAGTCGCTCCAATCTTTCAACATATGACAGTCCTGCCATTCCAGGAATTAACCTTGTGAACCTACGCTGCACTCCCTCAATAGCAAGAATGTCCTTCCTCAAATTTGGAGACCAAAACTGCACACAATACTCCAGATGGGGTCTCACCAGGGCCCTGTACAGTTGCAGAAGGACCTCTTTACTCCTATACTCAATTCCTCTTGTTATAAAAGCCAGCATGCCATTAGCTTTCTTCACTGCCTACTGTACCTGCATGCTTGCTTTCATTGACTGATGTACAAGAACACCTAGATCTCGTTGTACTTCCCCTTTTCCTAACTTGACTCCATTTAGATAGTAATCTGCCTTCCTGTTCTTGCCACCAAAGTGAATAACCTCACACTTATCCACATTAAACTGCATCTGCCATACATTTGCCCACTCACCCAACCTGTCCAAGTCACCCTGCATTCTCATAACATCCTCCTGACATTTCACACTGCCACCCAGCTTTGTGTCATCAGCAAATTTGCTAATGTTACTTTTAATCCCTTCATCTAAATCATTAATGTATATTGTAAACAGCTGCGGTCCCAGCACCGAACCTTGCGGTACCCCACTGGTTACAGCCTGCCATTCCGAAAGGGACCCGTTAATCACTACTCTTTGTTTCCTGTCAGCCAGCCAATTTTCAATCCATGTCAGTACTCTGCCCCCAATACCATGTGCTCTAACTTTGCCCACTAATCTCCTATGTGGGACTTTATCAAACGCTTTCTGGAAGTCCAGGTACACTACATCCACTGGCTCTCCCTTGTCCATTTTCATAGTTAGATCCTCAAAAAACTCCAGAAGATTAGTCAAGCATGCTTTTCCCTTCATAAATCTATGCTGACTCGGACTGATCCTTCTACTGCTATCCAAATGTGTTGTAATTTCCTCTTTTATAATTGACTCCAGCATCTTTCTCACCACTGACGTCAGGCTAACTGGTCTATAATTCCCTGTTTTCTCTCTCCCTCCTTTCTTGAAAAGTGGGACAATATTAGCCACCCTCCAATCAGCAGGAACTGTTCCTGAATCTATAGAACATTGGAAAATGATTACCAATGCATCCACGATTTCTAGAGCCACCTCTTTAAGTACCCTGGGATGCAGACCATCAGGCCCTGGGGATTTATCAGCCTTCAGACTCAACAGTCTATCCAACACCGTTTCTTGCCTAATATAAATTTCCTTCAGTTCTTCCTTTACCCTAGTTCCTTTGGCCACTATTACGTCTGGGAGATTGTTTGTGTCTTCCCTAGTGAAGACAGATCCAACGTACCTGTTCAACTCATCTGCCATTTCCTTGTTCCCCATAATAAATTCACCTGTTTCTGTCTTCAATGGCCCAATTTTGGTCTAACTATTTTTTTTCTATTCACATACCTAAAGAAGCTTTTACTATCCTCCTTTATATTCTTGGCTAGTTTACCTTCGTACCTCATTTTTTTCTTGGCATATTGCCTTTTTTGTTATCTTCTGTTGCTCTTTAAAAGCTTCCCAGTCTTCCGGTTTCCCACTCATCTTTGCTATGTCATACTTCTTCTCTTTTATTTTTATTTTAAATAAATCCCATCTGTCTGCTTGAGCTCTTTTCCCCTTCTATTCTCTGCCTGTTGACATCTGTTTAAATGCCTCTTAAATATTGCTATTGTGTTATCTCCCCCGACAGTGAATTCCAAGTAATTCCAAGTTCTTAAACTTTCCCCCTCTCTCCCATGCCTTCTAGCATTTGTTGTTTCCATCCTGGGAAAGTCACTGGATATTTACCCCACTTATCCTTCAAATATTTACATTTATAATGATTTTATATACTTCTATCAATGATCCCCCTGGAAAAGGCAAGGTGACTACAAGGCTTGGTGCTGATGTTGTTTCAAATTTGAACGAGACACAAGGAGGCGATCAGCACTTGTTCCCCAGTCTATACTCGTGCCTAAAAGAGAGGGCAGAGGCTGAAATAGGGTGGGTGGGTCAGTGTGGGAACAAGACTAGACACAGTACACACACTTCACCATCAGGTCCTGTGCGGGAACTATAATTTATTCATTGAGATACAGTGCGGAATAGACCCCCTGCCCCTTCAAGCTGCACCACCCAGCAACCCCTGATTTAATTCCAGCCTAATCATGGGACAAATTTACGAAAAGCAATTAATCTACCAACTGGTACATCTTTGGATTGTGGGAGGAAACCCATGCAGTCAAGGTGGTGGGGGGAGGAGGTGGGAAATGTACAAACTCCTTACAGGCAGCAGCAGGATCTGAACGCAGGTCAGGTACTGTAAAGGATTGTACTAACCACTACTCTACTGAGCAAACTCGTGTATCTGGTTAAGCAGTGTTTGCATCATTAAATAATAATTTCATATTCCAGCAAAGAATATGGTTTGCAATTTACCAGCAAGGAATGATTCAAATTTCCATAAGTACTTATAAAATGGTTGAACTGCATTTTCATGTGGTTTTAGAGTTCTGGTAAGGGAAGAATTATTTCCCTTTGTTTTAAACCACAAAAAGTGGGCACTAATATTATGTACAGAAGCTTGGAATAGGGTAAGAGATATCTGGCTGCTTCAGCCCACGTTGTCCACAGCCCATGGAAAGCTTTTGATGATCGTTAGCCAATAAGCTACATCAAATACGAAGAAAAGTGATGCATAATGGTTCTCATACTGTTGGGCAAGGATCCCATTCACTATGATTCATTACACAGAATGAGAACAGCGTCTACAGCTGTTCCACTTGGCCACAGATTCAGATGTTTAGTTTGGCAGTTCAGAAATTGATTCCCAACTGATCAACCTCCGATGGAGAAGGGATACATTAACATATTTAATCCAGTGCTGGCAGCGCTTTATTAACAAGAAAGACAGCATAATGTGGATATTTGAGCATGATCATCTGACAACAGAGCATGTGGTTACTCTAATGAGAGAGCTACGAATGGTGGTCAAGTGCAGAGTAATGTCTAACGTTAACTCAGACTCAAAATAAATAAGACAACGTAAACAAAATCAAAAGGCAAAATCACAAACAGTAGTACTAGAAATGGAACTCTTATGATTGAGCACTGAGTGCTCAGCACGAGGCCTTTACGTTTAGAGTTTCCATGAAGGAAAGTGGCAGGCAGTAATCTGATTCTTAAAGGTATAGACAACCATTCTCCTGGGAATTGGAGTGCCCGAACTTGGATGCTCGCAGCTATTCAGTCGGGACCATGACAGTTATAGTCACTGGGACAGGTGCTGTACATGGGCCCCGAAAGCTTTAGAGGGATACTTGGCAAATGGTTTATTATTGTCCTGTTTTCCAAGGTACAGAGAAACATTTCTGCAGGCATCCATACGGATTGTTTAAACACATCAGTACGTTGAGGTAGTACAAGGAGGAAGCAGCATCGGAATGCAGAATGAAGTGCTATACTTTACAGAGAAATTGCAGCGCAGACAGACAATAAGGTGGAAAACAATGGCAAGATGAGATATGAGCCAGACAAGGCAAATGGGACTAGGTCTGATGAGGGTTCTGGTCAGCATTGGCCAGTTGGGTCAATGGGCCCGTGCTGCATGGCCCAGACTTGTGAATAATATTGCTGATGGAAAAGTATGCCTAAATTAACATTCTCATGGCAGTCCCGACTTTGGTTGAGCAGAGTTCATCCCCCAGGGTGTTTCGTGAGCTCTTGGGAAAGATGAGGAGCAACAATCAATTGCCATGAAAAGTATCACGGAGTTGACAGCTGGCCAGGAAGCATCTGTGGGGGGGAAGAGGATAGTCAACTTCAATTTCCCTCCACAAATGCTGCCTATATTTTTGCAGGTCTGCCATTATACAGGTATATTTTTTTGCTCCAGACTACAGCATCTGCAGTCACTTGTACTGCCCTGTAAAGGGATCCCACTTTGCCACTGTAGCAGTGCTGGAGATAGACGTCTCTCACTACTCTATCAAGCCATTTTTCAGAGTTGTGCAATTGAACAGATATTCATATACTGTAAGTCCTTGGCACAGCTGGAACCTGGGGAGTCAGTGGAATGGTTACAATAGGAAGAATTTTGGTTATTTTGGGCATCTCTCGCCAAGAAGAGGCATTTGCAGTCACCTATCATTGTTGCTAATACACCAGCCACAGCAAAGTTTAAGTCCCTACATTCAACACCTTATTTTCCCTAATCTGGGTCTCCGCCCTCATCCAGATGGGGATGAAGTTTACAAACTGATCAGTACAGACCTATATAGCAAGATTGTTTGGACAACTCTTTCAGAGGTACTACAGTGGGTTGAGTGATGTCCTCGATGCTGATTGTGCGATTTTTGTTTGTGCATTGGCGGGGGCGTGGAATTGACGTTCGTGCCGTCTGCATGATTTTTTAATGCGTGGTGGGGCGGGGTTGATTTTTTTTAACTTTTAATGAGTTGCATGGTTTTCTTTGTTTCGTGGCTGTCTATGGGGAAAACAAATCTCGGGGTTGTATTCTGCATACATACTTTGATAAGAAATGTACTTTGAATGTTTGAGTCATTTACAGTTCTAGGTTTTGTCACCAGACCTCAGTAGGCCCGAATTAAGGTTTGTTGTTACTACTCTTTGCATCACACTGGTAGCTCATTTTTAAAGTGTGGACTAACAACACTGACAAAAAGACAATCTGTCAGATAGTGGAGACTTCAGCATCCCAGACAGTCTCAGGCCAGTAACTGCAGGGCCACTAGTCCCTCCTTATCCATGTGGAATGTTATTGGTTGAGTAAGGTCAAAAATTCTACTTCATAGCAGTGGGCGTGTGTCCATCGTTACGGTGGATATACACCTATGATTCAGTGTTGTTCATTGGGGTGTAGACATGCCTCTAACATAGCAGGAGAGCGCTGAGTAGAACTTTGACTTACTGTTTAGTTGTTGGACCATGTCTAACCCTCGGGCGACATGGGGACGACAGGAACAGCTAGTTTGCTATTCAAATTCTTTGTCTCTTTGACAAGCATAATTCAATTGATTTGAATGTTGTTCGAATAACAATTCATTACCGAGTCCCAGAATAAAGGTCTGGAGGAACAGAGGCAGTTACCTGAAATCAAAAAACAAAATTCTGGGAATACTCAGAGGGTTAGGCAGCATCTATGGGGAGATGAAGAGTTAACATGTCATACCTTTGGTTTTTGCTTCAGGATCAATGACCTGCTCGTTCTACAATATTATCATATAAGACAGATTCAGATAATCTACAGTGAAAGCCATTCCCATTACCAAATTATCTTTGTATGACTATTTAGATCAATGTTTTTGAAACAGCTTCACTAAATTTACTTATGTAGAAAAGCAAAGCACTACTAATCCTTAATTGTATCCCCTCTCACCCTATTTAAGGGCTTAATTTCATTCTAGAGTAACACACGCACAAAATGCTGGAGGTCAGGCAGCATCTACGGAAAGGAATAAACAGTCAATGTTTTGGGCTGAGACCGTTCATCAAGAATTTCAGTCTCTCAGTTTCCCCGCTCCATCCATCGTACTTGTTCTGATGACCAGATACTCCACACTCTTGCTTCTAGGACATCAAATTTCCTCCAAACCATCGCATACTTTTTTTCATATTTGACAGAGCCATCAACAACAGATAATTTTCCATATCTTCATTTTAATGTAACACCGTCTTGTTTGGCTGTATTCATGGGTATTCATGACAATTAAACTTAAACTTGAAAATTCATCACCCTTGTTTCAACCAGAGCAAAGCAAATTCCTCATGTCCTCACCATCCATTCCTGCATTTCTATTGTTTGGTTTTCCACCTGTAATATTAAGTCAGCTTTTCTTCCTCCATAGGTGTTACCTGAGTACTTTTAGTCACCTTTAATTTCATGTTTCTAACAACTGCTGTGTTCTTCATCTCACAAGCCAGCTATGATTAACAAATATTCTTCAGCTTTTCTTGGATTGCATTGGTATTATCTGAGTGACCAGGAAAAAGATCATGGTTTTTACCCCATCAATCCCTTTGTTTTCTCCAGCCATCCCCTTCTCCGCAATTGGAAAACATTTCCTTTTCCTCATCTTATCATTTTGATAAACTATCTTCAGTTTAAAACATTCACTGTTTCTCTTTCCTCAGCTACTGTTGAGTTTTCTCAGAGATTTCTTATATAATGAAAGCATAATCCCAATGCACGTTAGAGTCAACTAACCAAATTTGGCTCTGAGCTCTATATGGTAATTGAGTGGATGACTGAAAACTGAGTCGAAGATCCAATTTTAAGAAAAACACGTTAAAGAACAAAAACAAAAGCAGGAGGAATGGAGGGAATTCTGGCACTTAGGGCCGAGTCAGCTGGAGGCAGGGTTACTAAAGGGAGGGATTAAACTCAAGATGGACCTCATATTGCTAAAGATGAGTTTGATCACCCTCCCTACCTCTTCACGGCCATTGTACTTTGCTTACCTGTATCACCTGTCTACAATCTGGTTTCCCTTTTATTTCCTTGACGTGTTTAGATATGTCCTGATCTCTCCGGATGACATGCAAATCAAAGCTTTCCATTGACAATAATCAAAAAAAGACACTACCAATTGGAAATGGAGGAGTGCATAAATCTCAGAGGCTTCAACGCCTCCATGGCTTTTCCAATTCTGTGTCTCTAATGGAGATTAGTGATACAGAAAGGAAAAGCCAGAGAGGTATTTGAAGTCATGGATTCTGAGACTTAGATCATGAAGAGCAGAATTTTGGACAAGCACAAGTTTATTAAGGTTAGTATCAGAGACGTCTTCCAGTGTGCATTGAAATTATTATGTTTATAGGTTATGTACGAGACTGGTTGAGTATTATAGAAGCAGATTCTGGAAAAATTAGGAATCTATCTGCAAGAGAGAGGCAAGAGATGAGATCGTTGGAGCTTTTACCAAGATCATTGTGTCCCCTCCAGCTACAGGTGAGGTCTTGATGGACTGGAAAGTATCTAACCTTCCATCATTTAAGAAGCAAAACAGGGGAAATCCTGGTAACTATAGATCAGTGAGTCTCACATCAGTGGTAGGGACACTATTGGAGAGGATTCTTAGGGATAACACTTACGACATTTGGAGAACCACAACTTCATTAGAGACAGGCAGCACAGCTTTGTGTGGGGGAAGTCATGAATTATTAACTTGACTGTGATTTTTGAGGATGCATTTGATGAGGGTAGTGCAATGGATGTTGTCTACATCAATTTCAGTAAGACACTTAATGAAGTTCCACATGACAGTCTCAACCAGAAGGTTGCAATGCATGGGGTCCATGGTGATTTCATCATTTGGATTCAGAATCAGCTTGTCCATTGAAGGCAGAGGGTAATTATCAAGCTGGAGGGGTGAGAATAATGATGATCCTCAGGAATCTATATAGGGAACTCTGCTGTTTGTGATATACAGTATATAAATGACTGGGATGAAAATGTGGAGGGGTAAGTTCACATGCAATCTAAGGACTGGTGGCATGGTCGCTAGTGTAAAAGGTTACCAAAGGACACGGTGGGATATAGATCAGTTACAGGTATGAGTGGAGAAAAGGCAGGTGAAGTTTAATTCGGCCAATTGTGAGGTGTTGCACTTTGGAAGAACAAGGAAGAAAGACTGCAGATGCTAGAATCTGGAACAACACACTAAACAGTGCATTTTGGAATCTGCATTTTGTCAGGTAGCAAGCCATAGAAAAGGGTATTAAACTCTACCTTGCAGAGGCCCAACAGAATTTCTCAGACACCTCCTCTTACTAACATCAGGCCACTAACTCCACACTGTGATCTACTTCATCACCTTTGGATATCTCCCTACTGCCTCATTGCCCCTCAACCCATTTCTACCTCCTACCCAATATCCACAAACCTAACTGTCCATTGTTTCTACCTGCTCCCTCCCCACCCTCTACATTTTTATTCTGGGCACTACCCTCTTTTTTTCCCACTCCTGATCAAGGCTTCAGTCCGAAACATCAATTGTCCATTTTCCCCTACTGATTCTGCCTGATCTACTGAGTTCCACCAGTGTGTCAGTACAAGGTTAATGGTGAGACCCTTACCAGCATCGATAATCAGGGGGACCTTGGCGTCCCTGAATGTGACAGCATAAGTGTAGGGTTAAACCAAATCAAATCAAGTTTAATTATCATTCAACCACACATAGATACAGTCCAATGAAACAGTGTTCCTCTGGAGCCAAGGTGCAAAATCATACACAACATGTTCAAAATAGCGAGCAAAGAAACATATTCCAAGACCCAGAGCAACATGTCCTGCAATTGAGGGTGCAGTCTCCTGGCAGTACGCACAATCACGCAGTCCAGCCTGTCACCCCACTGTTTGAACATGGAAGGGCAGCATCGATGGGAGAGGCCAGCCCCCAGACAAGTACGGACACCACGCCACACCGCCTCCGGTATCTCCTCACCTGGCCTGCAGCTTGAGGCCTAGTCCATGCTACAACCAAGGCTACGCAGCTCCCATGTCTTCTGTCGTGCTGCCAGACGAGAGTAGCAGGACTGCAGCAACTTACATCATCACTGTCCAACAGAATCTTGCAATCACATGTGAAATGCCCAAGCCAATCTCCTGTGATCATACTGCACACCGCCTTCACATGTCAATGCTTTTGAGTAGTGGGCTGCAACATGGTCTGCAGTCAGGTCTGCTCCTCTAACCTAAACCGGCTCCTCCGACATCCTGAACAGCTCCTCTCCCAACGTTCCGGCCATCTCCTTCACCGTCAGCCAGCTGGCCCCTGCAGCACTTGGCCAGTTCTTCAATCGACACCAGTCCAGCGACTCCGATCAACGAGCAGCTCCCAGATGGAGTAACCCTGGAGTACTGGAGGTTCTTGGAGTTGAAATGTCCCTTGATCATAAAAAGCACATTTTACAAAGAAAAAAGCACCTTTGGTTGGCTCCCAAGAGGCCTCTGTGTTCAAGTATGCCACCGTCTTACCGGTAATGAAAGCCTTCATTCGTTAAGGTATTGAGTTGAGTCAGGAAGTCCTGGTGCATCTTCATAAAACTCTGGCTTGGCTGCATCTCGAATAATGCATTCAGATTCTGGTCACCCCATTATAGGAAATATGATGACGACTTGGAGAGGGTACGGAAGAGGTTTCCCAATATGCCGTCCGGATCAGAAAGCATTTGCTATAAGGAGAAGCTACACAAACACGGGTTGTTTTCTCTGGAGCAGGTGGAGGCTAAGAGGAGGCCGGATAGAAGTTTCTAAGATTAAGAGAGGTATAGAATTAGCCATTATATTTTGGTAGATATCTAATTCTAGAAGACACGTATTTAAGGTGGGGGGGGGGGAGTTCAAACGAGGTTTGTAGGGCAAACAGTTTGCATACAGAATGCTGGGTGCTTGGAACTCACTACCAAAGATAGTAGTGGAGGCAAGTATGAAAGAAGTTACCAATCAGCTCTTAGATAGGCTCATGAATACGTAGCGATTGGTGGGAAATGGACATTTTCTGGAATGGATTATGTTAGTCGGGCAATTCATTTCTAGTTTAATTCATTTGGCAAACATGAGATGAAGGGCCTTTTATTTTGCCGCACTGTTCTATGTACTAAAAACATTAATATGGGGTGTGCAGGAAGGCACAGAGTCGACTGTACTTCCTTAGAAGGTTGGCGTCATTCAATGTCTGTAGTGAGATGCTGAAGATGTTCTATAGGTCAGTTGTGGAGAGCGCCCTCTTCTTTGTGGTGGCGTGTTGGGGAGGAAGCATTAAGAAGAGGGACGCCTCACGTCTTAATAAGCTGGTAAGGAAGGCGGGCTCTGTCGTGGGCAAAGTACTGGAGAGTTTAACATCGGTAGCTGAACGAAGGGCGCTGAGTAGGCTACGGTCAATTATGGATAACTCTGAACATCCTCTACATAGCACCATCCAGAGACAGAGAAGCAGTTTCAGCGACAGGTTACTATCGATGCAATGCTCCTCAGACAGGATGAAGAGGTCAATACTCCCCAATGCCATTAGGCTTTACAATTCTACCGTCAGGACTTAAGAACTTTTTAAAAGCTATTATTAATGCTTTGTGAGATAGTGATTTAGATGCATATCATATTTTTTACTGAGTTAAGTATTGTATGTAATTAGTTTTGCTACAACAAGTGTATGGGACATTGGAAAAAAGTTGAATTTCCCCATGGGGATGAATAAAGTATCTATCTATCTATCTATCTATCTATCTATCTATCTATCTATCTATCTATAAATCAAGGATAATTTTGATGCCATTAATCAGGAACTTGCAAACATTGTTAGCAGGCAAAGAGATGTCTGACAAGTGAGAAACCTTTAAGTGAAATAGGCAGAGCTCAGGGCCAACATGTTCCTGTTAGAATGAACGGAAAACTGGCTGGATTAGGGAACCCGGGTGACAAGGGATATTGAGGCTCTGGCCTGCTGGGATCAAGGAAATCTCTTGAGGAACATAAGGAATGTCGAAGTCCAGATAAGAAGGAAATTAGGAAGGCTTTGCGGCTGTGGACTCACTTTCACGAACCTCAGTTCTGAGCATTATTCGCCTATTTTTATCGTTTGCATGGTTTGTTTTTTTTTCCCTGCTCATTTGGTGTTCGATGGTCTTCTTTTTTAATGGTTTCTATTGGGTTTCTTTGATTTGTGGCTGCCCGTAAAGAGACACATCTCAAAGTTGTCTATAGTATACATACGTCTATAATAAATGAACGTTGAACTTTGAAAAATGGGGCAGCAGATACCCTTGGCAGATACAGTAAAGGAGAAACTCAAGAAATTCTGTAAGTAAATAAAATGCAAAAGGATAGCAAGGGAAAGAACATATAGCATTTTTGAATTTTACTTATGACATACACAGTCTTCCAGTAGTTTCAGCAGAGGCACAGCATACTTTATATCTCAAAAAATAAACGTTATTCATAATAGTAATACATGCAAAAGAAGAAACTGTTACATCTTATACATTCGTGGTTGATGAATTCAGTAGTATAAACTTTTATTTAAAGGGAAAAAGCAGACATGGCACTATGCTGCTTGTGTGGCCGAATCACAAACAGGAGAAAATGTGCAGATGCTGGAAATCAAAGCAATACACACAAAATGCTGGAGACACTCAGCAGGCCAGGCAGCCTGTGTCCTGAAGAAGGGTCTCGGCCCGAAACGTCGACTGTTTACTCCTTTCCATAGATGCTGGCTGGCCTGCTGAGTTCCTCCAGCGTTTTGAGCATACTGCTTGTGTGGCCCCCTGGAGCGATACAACCTTTTCATTGCTCGAGGGGCTTCACCACCCAACTCTGCCGTTCCACGTGTGGCAGCGGAAAGAGCATAGACTGTGTTCCTTCCATACAGAACTCTTGCATTGTCTGCACCGAACTTCAGTGCATCCCTCAGCGTGTACTCCTACAGCCCAGACTGTGCCATTCAGCAGCATTCCCTCACACTGCTGGAGCACCAACAAGTTTCGGGGAGACCAAAAGGCATCTTCACCAAGTTGATGGTCTTCCAGCAACATCTGATGTCTGTCTTGGCAATTCCTTTAATCAGAGAGTCCATAAGACCATTAGACATTGGAGAAGAAATAGACCCATTGAGTCTTCTCTGCCACTTGATCATGGCTGATCTATTTCCCTGCAAACTCCATTCTCCTGCCTTCTCCCTGTAACCTTTTACACTTTGACTTATCAAGAATCTATCAACCTCAACCGTAAATGCACGCAATAACCTGGCCTCCACAGCCGCCTGTGGCAACAAATTCCACCGATTGACTATTATGCAGCTGCTGGGGACGAAGGGGCCCTTGGTATCATTCTCCACAGCCCTTCGGCAAAGTCACAGTCTGCGAAGTTGTGGATGACTGTCTCTTCTTCACCACAGCCATCCCAAGGGCAGCATACACTGGGGATGATAAGTCATCTCCACAGGAAGGAACTGCCTTGAGTAGGATGGGCCTTTTCACCACCAGCCAAGCAAGGTCTTGGTGCTTGTTGGTGAGGTCTAGTGATGAGACACTCTACCAGATGGCTTGGGCATTCTGCTCAACAGACTATCTATAGTGTTCCTGTCCCACCATATCTCCAAGACATTCCGTGCTGACCACTGCCTGATGGACTTGTGGTCAAAGCTGTTTGCTTGGGAATACTCTTCCACGAAGGAAACGTAGTGTGACAATGTCCAATTGACTTGGATGTTGTATGGTAAAGAGGACAGACTTATTACCCATAACAGCAGCTGCAGGTGGAATCTCACCACTTAAAGGTCAAACTTTAAAGTTATTATCAAAGCACATATACAACCCTGAGATTAGTTTTCTTGCAGGCATACTCAGTAGGTCCTAGAACCATAAAAGAATTAATGAATGATCACATCAACTGGGCGGACAAATAACCCATGTGCAAAAGACAACAAACTGTACAAATACAAAAGATATAATAATAATAACAACAACAACAACAATAATAATAAATCAATAAACATTGAGAACATGAGATGAAGAATCCTCAAAAGTGATTCCTTAAGTTGTGGAACAGTGGGGTGAGTGAAGTTATTCCCGCTGGTTCAAGAGCCTGATGGCTGAGGGTTAATAACTGTTCCTGAACCAGGTGGTGAGAGTCCTGAGGCTCTACCTGATGGCAGCAGGAAGAGAGCGTGACCTGTGTGTTGGGGGTCCTTGATGATGGATGCTGCTTCCTTGCAACAACGCTCCTTGGAGATGTGTTCATTGGTGGGGAGGGCTTTACTCATGATGGACTGGGCCATATCCATTATATTTCGTTTGGATTATCCATTTAAGGGCATTGGTATTTTCCATACCAGGCCATGATACAACCTGTCAATATACTCTCCAGCACGTATCTATAGAAGTTTGTCAAAGTAGTAGATGTCATGCCGAATCTTAGCAAACTTCTAAGGAAGTAGAGGCACTGCTGTGCTTTCTTCATGATTGCACTTATGTGCTTGGCACAGGACAGTGACACTGTGACAGTTAGTACCTATGTACTTTGGTCCACACACCACCTGATGCAGCCATACACAAAAGTGGTCATGACAACAAGGGAAATGTTTGTACACTCTTGCCTCCGTTCTTTAGGGACTTGGGCATAAAGACCCATTGGACTCATTCAATCTTGGATCCCCAAGATATCCCAGGTGACTAGTGGGGAACAGGCCACAACTGTTCCAAGCAGCCCTGAGAACCCAGTTCACATGAACTCAATTTTTGTTTTCCTTTCCCAATATGTTCCGGCCAATTCTTGTTGCACATCTCAGCCCTTCCAAATCACATCCCAGTTCCTTCAGAACTGACAGAGAAGGGGACATTGCATAGAATATGAAAGCAGTAAAAGCATGATAAAACTTTATTGCCAATTAGTTTGGCCACAGACTGATTACTGTGAAAGAGTCCTGGTCAATACGCTTCCAGAAGGACGAATAACATAAGTGAGTGAGAGAGAGAGAGAGAGAGAGAGAGAGTAGATGGATGCACAACTTTAAAGTAAAATAAAAACAGAAAATGCTTCCAAGTTTCTTAGAAAATTCCTCATTGTCAAAGATGACTTACTTCTATTCTGATTTTGTGGGTTCTGAGCTAAAAAGCACCTCTGAAGGCATGAGTTCTATTTAACTATGGTAGATTAAAAGATAAGAACGTAGACAAGCAATGATAAATATTTCAAGAATTAATGCATGGTTTGTATCAAGTAAATATTTCTTTTAAGTTAAAAAAGGCAACAGGAAAATTCAGAAACTAAAATATGATTAGATCAAAGAAAATGTTGGCAAAAAAAGCAGCTGTTCTAAGGAGTGGGAATATTTCAGAATTAAGGCAGACTAGAAAGTTGATAAGGAAAGAAAAGTCAGAATTCAAAGGTATCTGGTGAATATATTTTTAAAAAGACCATAAAAGCTTTTATAGATGCTGTATGTCAGAATGAAAGATTAGCAAATGTGTAAGTGGAAGCAGGAGTTAGGTATATTGTAGAACGAAGTATTGGCAGAGAAATTGAACAAATATGTTAGAATGGTTTTGTGTCTGAAGAAAACACAAAGAGCCTCCAGGAAATGGTCCAGATCAACAGGTCTGGAATATATGAGGAGCTGAAGGAAAGTGGCATTACTGAAGAAATATAATTGGAGAAATGAACAGGAGTGAAAGGTAATAAATTCCCAGAGAATGATGATCTGTGCGCTTGAGTTTGGCAAGAAATGCAGATGGAGTACGTGGATTCACTGGCCATCATGTTCTAAAATTCCATCTATTTTAACTGATCGTTTTCCCGTGTCACTTCGATCCTTCATTTGCACTGCTATTCATTACGATTACGTCTGATCTTTTACTAGTCTTTCAATTCCTCAAGTCAACCCAAAAAAAAAAGGCGAGCCTAACATGATCATGGGATCTCCAGCTATCTTTCAAGTTTTCTTGCAAGTTACAACTTACCCTGGCTTGGAAACGTATTACCGATTCTTCATCATCGCTAAATCCAAATGCTGAAATTCCGAACGTGACAATGCTGATGCATTACCTTCACTTGAAGGACGACGATGGGGGATCTCGTTGAAACCCATCAAATGTTGAAAGGCCTAGAAAGAATGGCTGTCAGGAGGATGTTTCCTATGCAGGAGGAGTCTAGGATGAGAGGGCACAGCCACCAAATAGAGGGGCGTCCATTTAGAACGGAGATGAGGAGGAATTTCTTTAGCCAGAGTGCGGAATTCATTGCACAGGCAGCTGCGGAGGCCAGGTCACTGGGTGCATTTAAGGCAGAGGTTGATAGGTTCTTGATTAGTGAGGGCATGAAAGGTTATGGGGAGAAGGCAGGAGAATGGGGTTCAGAGAGAAATGGATCAGCCATGATGAAATGGCGGAGCAGCTTGATGGCCCGAATTCTGCTCCTATGTCTTATGGACTGTTGTGGTTCAAAAAGATGGCTCACCATTGCGTTCTCATCAGCAATTAGGGATGAGCAATTTGCGGTGATGCCCCCACCTCAAAAATAAACAAAACGAAATGAGCTTGTCATGGGTTGTAGGGAAAGTACTGGAATATATCATTCTGGATTTACAGTCGGCCCTCTGCATCCGTGGGTTCCGCATCCGCAGATTCAACCAACCACGGATCGACAACCTCCAAAAAAAAAATTCTAGAAAGTTCCAAAAAGCAAAACTTGAATTTGCCGCAGCACTGAGCACTGCACTGAATCCACGCGAATGAAGCGATGTGCAGGCATACCCTGCTGTAGCCTCCCACCATTTCACAGATCCTCAGTCTCTCTCCAGCACTCGTTTGAGCATTGTTCACCTCGTGTCTTGTTCTTTCACTACTTGTGTTGTGAGCGAGAGGAATGAGTTTAAGGCTCGTAAGGGATGGCTGGCTAGCTATGTAAAGCGCTACAGCCTCAAGAACTTAAAGATCACGGGAGAATCGGCATCGGCTGATGCCAAGGTAGCAGCAGCGTTCCCAGAAGAGCTACGATGGTTGCATCTGTACTGAACATGTACAGACTTTTTTTCTTGTCATTATTCCCTAAACAATGCAGTATAACAACTATTTACTTAGCATTTACATTGTATTGGGTATTATAAGTAATCTAGAGATGATTTAAAGTATATGAGAGGATGTGTGTAGGTTATATGCAAATGCTACGCCGTTTTGTATAAGGGACTTGAACATCCATGGGGGGTCCTGCTACCAATCCCCCATGGATAGCGAGGGACTTCTGTATATCATTTCAAGATAATTACAAGCAGGGTAGACAAAGGAGATGTAGTAGATGTGGTGTACTTGGATTGTCAGAAGGGTTTTGACAGGGTGCTGCACATGAGGCTGCTTAGCAAGATAAGAGCCCATGGAATTGCAGGGAAGTTACTAGCACGAGTGGAGCATTGGCTGATCAACAGAAAACAGAGAGTGGGAATAAAGGGATCCTATTCTGACTGGCTGCTGGCCAGTGGAGTTCCACACGGGTTGGTGTTGGGACCGCTGTTTTTTACGATGTATGTCAATGATTTGGACTATGGGATTAATGGATTTGTGGCTAAATTTGCCAATGATACAAAGATAGGTGGAGAAGCAGGTAGTGTTGAAGAAACAGAGAGCCTGCAGAGAGACTTAGATAGCTTAGGGGAATGGGCAAAGAAGTGGCAAATTGAATATAATGTTGGAAAGTGTATGGTCATGTACTTTGGTGGAAGAAGTAAACAGGCAGACTATTATTTAGATGGGGAGAGAATTCAAAATGCAGAGATGCAAAGGTTACTTGGGAGTCCTTGTGCAAGATACCCTAAAAGTTAACCTCCAGGTTGAGTCAGTGCTGAAGAAGGCAAATGCAATGTTGGCATTCTTTTCTAGCGGTATAGAATATAAGAGCAGGGATGTGATGTTGAGGATCTATAAGGCACTCATGAGACCACACTTGGAGTATTGTGTGCAGTTTTGGGTCCCTTATCTTAGAAAAGTTATATTCACATTGGAGAGGGTTCAGAGAAGATTCATGAGAATGATTCTGGGAATGAAAGGGTTACCGTATGAGGAACATCTGGCAGCTCTTGGGCTGTATTCCCTGGAGTTCAGGAGAATGAGGGAGGATCTCATAGAAACATTCCGAATGTTAGAAGGCCTGAACAGATTAGATATGGCAAAGTTATTTCTCATGGTAGGGGATTTTAGGGCAAGCACGACTTCAGATTGAAGGACATCCATTTAGGACAGAGGTGTGGAGAAATTACTTTAGTCAGAGGGTGGTAAATCTGTGGAATTTGTTGTACGAGCGGCTGTAGAGCCAAGTCAGTTGGTGTATTTAAGGCGGAGATAGATAGGTTCTTGATTAGCCAGAGCATCAAAGGGTATGGGGAGAAGGCAGGGGAGTAGGGATGACTGGAAGAATTGGATCAGTATCAGAATCAGATTTATTATCACAGGCATGTGACGTGAAATTTGTTATCTTAGCAGCAGCTGTTCTATGCAATACATAATATAGTTGAGAAAAAAGTAATAAATAAAATAAAAATAATAACAATAATAAATAAGTAAATCAATTACAGTATACATATATTGAATAGATCTTTAAAAAATGTGCATAAAACAGAAATACGGTATATTATGAAAAGTGAGGTAGTGTCCAAGGGTTCAATGTCCTTTTTGGAATCGGATGGCAGAGGGGAAGAAGCTGTTCCTGAATCACTGAGTGTGTGTCTTCAGGCTTCTGTACCTCCTACCTGATGGTAACAGTGAGAAAAGGGCATGCCCTGGGTGCTGGAGGTCCTTAATAATGGACGCTGCCTTTCTGAGACACCGCTCCCAGATGTCCTGAGTATTTTTTAGACTAGTACCCAAAATGGAGTTGACTAGATTTACAACCTTCTGCAGCTTCTTTCGACCCTGTGCAGTAGCTCCCACGCAACTCCCCCCCTCCCCCATACCAGACAGTGATTCAGGCTGTCAGAATGCTCTCCACCCAACATCTATAGAAGTTTTTGAGTGTATCTGTTAACAAGCCAAATCTCTTCAAACTCCGAGTGAAGTATAGCTGCATCCACCGCTTGTGCTGGCAGCTCGTTCTGCACTCCCACCACCATCTGAATGAAAATGGTTTCCCTCAGGCTCTCCTTAAACCTTGCACATTTCACCCTTAACTTATAACCTCTAGTTGTAGTCCCACCTAATCACGGTAGAGAAAGCCTGTTTGCATTTACCCTCTCTATACCTTTCATAATTTAGTATACCTCTGTCAAATCTCTCTTCATTCCCCTATGATCCAAAGAGTAAAATGCTCAAACTTTTCCCTATAACTCAGGTCCTCAAGTCCTAGCATAATCTTTGTAAATTTTCTCTGTACTCATTCAATAATTCCTGTAGGTAGGTGACTAAAAATACACGCAATACTACAAATTAAGCCTCACCAATGTCTTATATAATCTCAAAATACCTTCCCAACTCCTGTACTTAATTCTTTGATTTATAAAAGCCAATGTGCCAAAAGCATTATTTACAACACAATCTACCTGTGACACCACTTTCAAGGAATTATGGATCTGTATTCCCTGATCCCTCAGTTCTACCACACTTCTCAGTGCCCCACCACTCATCGTGTAAGACCTAACCTGGTTGGTCCTCCAAAGTGCAACACCTCACATGTCTGCATTATATTTAATCTACCATTTTTCCGTCCATTTTCCCAGCTGGTCCACATCCTGAAGTGAGCTTTGATGGACTTCTTTGCTGTCCATTATTCCCCCATTCTTTGAGTCATTCACAAATTTGCTGATCCGGTTGACCTCATTATCATCCAAATCATTAATATCAATGACAAACAAGGAATCCAGCACCAATCCCCAAGACTGAACCTTCTCGACCAGCCAACATGCAGGTCTTTGTCAAAGGTCTTGCTAAAGTTCATGTTGATCAACTCCACTCCTTTCCTTCAGCAATTTTCCTGGTAACTCCTTGAAAAGCTCTTTAAGATTGGTTAAGTATCACCTCGCACACACAAAACCATGCGGCACAACCCTAATCAAATCTTGTCTATCCAAATTTGATAGGCAGGAAGAAGGATGAGGTCCTGAAGTGTGAGTTTCGGGAACTAGGCAGAAGGCTGAAGAACAGGACCTCAAGGGTGGCGTTCTCAGGATTGCTGCCAGTGCTATGTGATAGTGATGATAAGAATTGGAGGAGATGGCAGTTGAATGCGTGGCTGAGGAGTTGGTGCAGGGGGCAGGGTTTTAGATTTTTGGACCATTGGGATCTCTTCTGGGGAAGGTGGGACCTGTACAGATTGGATGGGTTGCACCTGAACTTGAGGGGGAGCAATATCCTTGCTGGTAGGTTTGCTAGCATGGTTCGGGAGGGTTTAAACTAATTTGCAAGGGGGATGGGACCTGGAGCGATAGAGCAGTGAAAGAAGTGCATGGAGTAAAGCCAGATCTAACATATAGAGAGGCTTTGAGGAAAGAGCAACAGAATAAAGGGTATAAAGGTAATAAGGTAGAAGGGCTAAAGTGTGTGTACTTCAATGCAAGAAGCATCAGGAACAAAGGTGATGAACTGAGAGCTCGGATACATACATGGAATTATGATGTAGTGGCCATTACGGAGACTTGGCTGGCACCAGGGCAGGAATGGATTCTCAATATTCCTGGATTTCAGTGCTTTAAAAAGGATAGGGAGGGGGAAAAAGGGGTGGAGGGGTGGCATTACTGGTCAGGGATACTATTACAGCTGCAGAAAGGGTGGGTAATGTAGCAGGATCCTCTTTTGAGTCAGTATGGGTGGAAGTCAGGAACAGGAAGGGAGCAGTTACTCTACTGAGGGTATTCAATAGGTCCCCTGGTAGCAGCAGAGATACCGAGGAGCAGATTGTGAGGCAGATTTTGGAAAGGTGCAAAAATAACAGGGTTGTTATCATGGGTGACTTTAACTTCCCTAATATTGATTGGCACTTGATTAGTTCCATTGGTTTAGATGGGGCAGAGTTTGTTAAGTGTGTCCAGGATGGATTCCTGTCACAGTATGTTGACAGGCCGACTAGGGGGAATGCCATACTAGATCTAGTATTAGGTAACGAACCGGGTCAAGTCACAGATCTGTCAGTGGGTGAGCATCTGGGGGACAGTGATCACCGCTCCCTGGCCTTTAGCATTATCATAGAAAAAGATAGAATCAGAGAGGACAGGAAAATGTTTAATTGGGGAAGGGCAAATTATGAGGCTATAAGGCTAGAACTTGCGGGTGTGAATTGGGATGATGTTTTTGCAGGGAAATGTACTATCGACATGTGGTCGATGTTTAGGGATCTCTTGCAGGATGTTAGGGATAAATTTGTCCCGGTGAGGAAGATAAAGAATGGTAGGGTGAAGGAACCATGGGTGGCAAGTGAAGTGGAAAATCTAGTCAGGTGGAAGAAGGCAGCATACATGAGGTTTAGGAAGCAAGGATCAGATGGGTCTATTGAGGAATATAGGGTAGCAAGAAAGGAGCTTAAGAAGGGGCTGAGAAGAGCAAGAAGGGGGCATGAGAAGGCCTTGGCGAGTAGGGTAAAGGAAAACCCCAAGGCATTCTTCAATTATGTGAAGAACAAAAGGATGACAGGAGTGAAGGTAGGACCGATTGGAGATAAAGGTGGGAAGATGTGCCTGGAGGCTGTGGAAGTGAGCGAGGTCCTCAATGAATACTTCTCTTCGGTATTCACCAATGAGAGGGAACTTGATGACAGTGAGGACAATATGAGTGAGGTTGATGTTCTGGAGCATGTTGATATTAAGGGAGAGGAGGTGTTGGAGTTGTTAAAATACATTAGGATGGATAA
The DNA here is from genome assembly GCF_048418815.1 of Hemitrygon akajei. Classification (NCBI taxonomy): domain Eukaryota; kingdom Metazoa; phylum Chordata; class Chondrichthyes; order Myliobatiformes; family Dasyatidae; genus Hemitrygon; species Hemitrygon akajei. Next base: position 42,885,179 of record NC_133132.1, on the reverse strand, counting down.
GTCCCCGGGGCCTGATGGAATATTCCCCAGGCTGCTCCACAAGGCAAGGGAAGAGACTGCTGAGCCTCTGGCTAGGATCTTTATGTCCTCGTTGTCCACGGGAATGGTACCGGAGGATTAGAGGGAGGCGAATGTTGTTCCCTTGTTCAAAAAAGGTAGTAGGGATAGTCCAGGTAATTACAGACCAGTGAGCTTTACGTCTGTGGAGGGAAAGCTGTTGGAAAAGTTTCTTAGAGATAGGATCTATGGGCATTTAGAGAATCATGGTCTGATCAGGGACAGTCAGCATGGCTTTGTGAAGGGCAGATTGTGCCTAACAAGCCTGATAGAGTTCTTTGAGGAGGTGACCAGGCATATAGATGAGGGTAGTGCAGTGGATGTGATCTACATGGATTTTAGTAAGGCATTTGACAAGGTTCCACATGGTAGGCTTATTCAGAAAGTCAGAAGGCATGGGATCCAGGGAAGTTTGGCCAGGTGGATTAAGAATTGGCTTGCCTGCAGAAGGCAAAGGGTCATGGTGGAGGGAGTGCATTCAGATTGGAGGATTGTGACTAGTGGTGTCCCACAAGGATCTGTTCTGGGACCTCTACTTTTTGAGATTTTTATTAACGACCTGGATGTGGGGTTAGAAGGGTGGGTTGGCAAGTTTGCAGATGACACAAAGGTTGGTGGTGTTGTAGATAGTGTAGAGGATTGTCGAAGATTGCAGAGAGACATTGATAGGATGCAGAAGTGGGCTGAGAAGTGGCAGATAGAGTTCAACCCAGAGAAGTGTGAGGTGGTACACTTTGGTGGTACACTCTCCAATGCAGAGTACAAAGTAAATGGCAGGATACTTGGTAGTGTGGAGGAGCAGAGAGATCTGGGGGTACATGTCCACAGATTCCTGAAAGTTGCCTCACAGGTAGATAGGGTAGTTAAGAAAGCTTATGGGCTGTTAGTTTTCATAAGTCGAGGGATAGAGTTTAAGAGACGCGATGTAATGATGCAGCTCTATAAAACTCTAGTTAGGCCACACTTGGAGTACTGTATCCAGTTCTGTTCGCCTCACTATAGGAAGGATGTGGAAGCATTGAAAAGGGTACAGAGGAGATTTACCAGGATGGTGCCTGGTTTAGAGAGTATGGATTATGATCAGAGATTAAGGGAGCTAGGGCTTTACTCTTTGGAGAGAAGGAGGATGAGAGGAGACATGGTAGAGGTGTACAAGATATTAAGAGGAATAGATAGAGTGGATAGCCAGCGCCTCTTCCCCAGGGCACCACTGCTCAATACAAGAGGACATGGCTTTAAGGTAAGAGGAGGGAAGTTCAAGGGGGATATTAGAGAAAGGTTTTTTACTCAGAGAGTGGTTGGTGCGTGGAATGCACTGCCTGAGTCAGTGGTGGAGTCAGATACACTAGTGAAGTTTAAGAGACTATTAGACAGGTATATGGAGGAATTTACGGTGGGGGGTTATATGGGAGGCAGGGTTTGAGGGTCGGCACAACATTGTGGGCCGAAGGGCCTGTAATGTGCTGTACTATTCTATGTTCTATGTTCAAATTCTTATATGATCTCTCTTAGAAGAATATCTCCCAATAATTTACCCACTATTGACATCAGGCTCACTGATCTATAATTTCTTGGCTTATTCTTAGAACTTTTCTTGAACAATGGAACAACATTAGATATCCACCAGTCATTTGGCACCTCACCTGTGGCTAAGACAGCTTAAATATCTCTGCCAGAGCCCCTGCAATTTCTGCACTAGCCCCTCACAAGGTCTGAAGGAACACTTTGTCAGGCCCTTGGAACTTATCCACTCTAATTTGCCACAAGACACCAAATACCTACTCTTCTCTAATCTGGATACAGTCCATGATCTCATTACCTTTCTACCTCAGTTATACAGACTGTGTCTGTCTCTCACAGAGATCTATCTAAGATCTCCCTTATCTCTTTCCGCTCCATGTGCGGACGATCTCGCTGATCTTCAGGTAGACCAATTTTAATGCTTACTATCCTTTTGTTCAGTATATTTGTTGGAGCCTTTTGGGTCTCTCCTTCACCTTGTCTGCCAGAGCAACCTTGTGCTTTCTTTCAGCCCTCCTGATTTCCCTCTCAAGTGTTCTCATTTGTCCCTTTCTGAATAAGCCTGCTATACACCTCTTTCTTCCTAATAGAAACAAAAAAAAACAATGTACTGTCAATATTTTACTTCTGAAAAACTTCCATTTACTAAACATTCCTTTGTCAAAAAGCAACCTATCCCAATCTACACCTGCCTGATTCTTTCTCAAACCATCAAGCCACCGGCCTTTCTCCAGTTTAGAATCTCAACCTGAGGACCAGACCCATCCTTTTCCATTATTATCTTGAAACTAATGTTTCCCTGTACACACCTCTGTCACCTGCCCGGTCTCATTCTCCAACAGGAGATCTGGTATCATGCTGTTCCTCATTGGGAGCCCTCTCTAGTTGATTAAATAAGCTTCCCTGAACACACTTGACCAAGTGTATCCATGCAGTCTTTTTATAGTTTAGGAGTTCTAGTTAATACGTGGAAAGTTAAAACCACCAACTAACACAACCTTATTTTTTGCCACTGTCTGCTATCCCTCTATAAATTGGATCCCCCTACTTCCTGCTGACTATTGGTAGGTCTATAATATAGTCTCATTAATGTGGGCATCTCTTTACTTTTCCTCAGTTCTACTCATAGTGCCATAGTACATGAGCCTACCAGTATGCTCTCTCTGAGTATTGCCGTGGTATCTTCCCGAGTTAGCAATGCCACCCCTCCCCTTTAATAACACCCCCTCTATTATGCCTAAAACAACAGAACCATTAAGCTGCCAGTCCTGCTCCTCCAGAATCTACATCTCTTTAATAGCCATGATATCATTATTCCACATGCTGATGACCCGTGCTCAATCTGCCCAATGTATAATACTCCTTTCATTGAAATGGATGTAACTCAGAATATTGGTCGCACCATGCTCAGCCTTTAGGTTTCTGTCTTTAAATGTAGCCTCAACATCAACTTTCCCCCCACAACCACTCCTGTTCCCGTCCCTTTGCAGCTCCAGCTTTAACCCAGTGGTGCGGCACTAGCAAACCTCCCTGTAAGGACTGCAAACCTTCCTGCAAAGATCTTGAAGGTCTTTGTCAAGGTGATGTGAAGAAGGCATTTCATCTTGTAAAAAAAATCCAGAAGTAGGGGCGGCTCAGTCACAATGTGACAAGGGTTACAGTTCAAAGCTCAAAGTTAAATTCAGTTTATTATGCAAGTACATATATGTCACCATATACTATGCTGAGATTTATTTTCTTGCAGGCATTCGCAATAGATGCAAAGAAACACAATAGAATCAGTGAAAAACTAGACACGAAGACGGACAGCAAAGTGGAACAAATTCTGCAGAAACAAGAAGAGAAGCAAATAAATAAATAAACAGTATTGAGAAGGTGAGTTGTAGCATCATTTAAAGTGAATCCATAGATTGTGAAAACAGATCAGTGTCGAGCTGAGTGAAGTTATCCACTCTGGTTCAAGAGCTGATGGTTGGTGGGTAAAAGATGTAAAGACGTGAACCAGGCCATTATAACTGTCTGTGAACCTGGTAATGTGGCAAATAAGTCTCCTGCACCTTCTTCCCAATGGCAGCAGTGAGAAGACAGCATGGCCTGGATGGTAGGGAGCCTTGATCATAGATGTCGCTTTCCTACGAGAGTGCTTCATATAGATGTGCTCAGTGGTGGGGAGGGCTTTACCTGGTGATGGACTGGGCTGGATCTGCTTCTTTCAGTGAGCTTTTCCATTCATGGGCATTGGTGTCTCCACATCAGGCCGCGATGCAGCCGGTCAGTATACTCGCCACCGTGCATCAATAGAAGCTTGTCAAGGTTTTAGATGGCATGCCAAATCTTCGTAAACTCATAACAAAGTAGAAGTGATGCTGTGCTTTCTTTGCAATGGGACAGTTCCAGGACAGATCCTCTGAAAGGATGACAGCAAGGAATTTAAAGTCACTGACCCCCTCCACTTCATGAGGACGGGCTCATGGACCTCCAGTTCCCTCCTCCTGTACTCAATAATCAGCTATTCGGTTTTGCTGGCATTGAGAGAGTGGTTGCTGCTGTGACACCACTCAGCAATTTCAGTTCCCATCCCGAGCGCTGATTTGTCACAACCTTTGATTCGGCCAACAACAATGGTGCCGCCAGCAAACTTAAATATGGCTTTGGAGTTGCACTTGGCCTTCCAGTCGTAAGTGTAAAGTGAGCAGAGCAGAAGGCTGAGCACTCTGCCCCGTGGTGCGCCTGTGCTGATGGAGATTGTGGAGGAGATGTTGTTGCCAGTCCAAACTGACTGGGGTATGCAAGTGAGGAGATCGAGGATCCAATTGCACAAGGAGGTATTGAGATCTTTGTTTGACAGATTGACAGCTTATTGATTAGATTAGAAGGGATGATAGTTTTGAATGCAGAGCTGTAGTCAACAAAGATCATCTTAGTGTATGTGTCTTCACTGTCTAGATTTCCCAGGGCTGAGTGAAGGGCCAGTGAAATGGAGTCTACTGTTGATCTGTTGTGACAGTAGGCGATTTGGAGTGAATCCAAGTCACTCCTCAAGCTGGAGTTGATATGTTCCATCGCCAACCTCTCGAAACACTTTACCACAGTGGGGATAAGTGCTGCTGGACAACAGTCATTGAGGCAGGTTACCACACTCTTCTCGGGCACTGGTATGATTGAAGCTGGTGGGTACCTCAGACTGCAAAAACGAAGGGCCAAAGGCCCAGAGGCTGAAATCACAGATTCGTCCGGGGCTGTGGGAGTTTGTGAAGGCGCCTCCGTGTTCTGTCGGTCAAAGCAAGCATAAAAGTCATCGAGCTCATCTGGGAGCGAAACCGTGTTTTCACATATGTCGCTTGGTGTACTTTGTAGGAGGTGATAGTGTTCAAGTACTGCCGCAGTTGTGATTTCTATTTGGTCAGGAAATGCCACGTTGCAAGAGAGATGCCTTCCTGGTGGTTGTACCTGGACCTCTTGGTGTCTGGACCTGAATGCCACCGATATAGCTAATCCACTTCATTAAGGGTGGAGATTTACTTCTGGATAGGTAGGAACACAGTATTCAGGATATGATCAGATCAGTGAATCAGACAATATTTACCTACTTAAGGAATAGATTGTGTATTATCCTCCTAGCTAAGAAAGGGTATACTTAGACTTTAGAGAAATAAACAGTTTCTTGGAATGAGAACTCAAGGGATTTAAATATTGAGAACAATGAGTGATTTCATAGAAATAATTATTATATGAATTGACAGGGGAAATGCAGGGATGACATTCCCCCTCTTTGTGGAGTTAAAGAAGACAGTAGTCCTGGTCTCAGAATAGATAGTTATTCACTTATAAACTGAGAGAACGGTATTTTTTTCAATAGAAGAGTAGCAAATTGTTGAAATTATTGGTCCAAGAGGGCTGAAGAGGCTCTCACTATGTTGGGGACAGGGATTGATAGATTTCTGGATATTATGAGAATCGAGGCATGTGTGCTTAGTGCAGGAACATGGCACTGCGGTAATGACCAGGCCTGCCTTGTTCTCATTGCTCCCATTAGGGAGGATGTGGTAACTTCTACTTTACAAAAAGACCACGCAACAGCTTGATGGCCAAAAGAGCATCTTTATCTGGGACGGCAAATGATACTTACAATACAGAGGCTTCCCGGTACCTCGTGCGACGCGGGTGGAGGAACCATGCATACTGGGAGTAAAAGAGCGGAAGTAAAGACCCCGCCAACCCCGGATCCCGCCTCTTGCTACCAACAGCTTCCCGATTAGTATTAACTTACTTTTAATAATACTCACATTTCAACACTTCTCCCCCTTTAAAATCCAACATTCCCCAAATATAGAAGAACTGGGAAATAAAAACAGTGGTATCATTAGCAACAGGTTACCAATACAAAAACAGCGAAAAAACATGGCAAATTCACCATTCAATCTAACAACAAAAGAAACTATTCAATCAAAGATTCAGTCTGTCAGGAGGTTTGCGAGGGCACTGCGATCTACGCACTACCCCCGGTGACCCAGGACACACCACTGGTGAGGATGTTTTGGGTGGATCTACTGTCGGGGACACGAGAGGGGTCTGTGTGTCCGCATGAGAATGTCCATCCTCTTCAGGGGACTCTGCCCCCTCCGCCAGTGTCTCTCCCTCTAGCAAAGTCACTGGTGGACATGCTTTCCTGGTATGCATTAAGTGGTCATTGCTCCTTAACTGTTTTGGACTACTGAGCTTCTTTGAAATCGGTGGCAAGCTATTCTCAGCATTATTGGGATAAACGGCATCTGCAGGTTTGCCACCTGGCTTGGAACGCACTGAAGCAGGAACTTTAGTTCTTGAACCATGGCTCAGAATAGACCCAATTGCAAATTTTTCATAGAGTTCCTTGTTATAACTTGGAACCATCTGGAGTTCAACAGCAGGAAATCGCAATGTGTTTCGGAAAACCTCTTGTGCTTGAACAAAGGTCTTGTCTGTTAAATCACAGTCATTGATTTTGATGATACATTCATTCTCCTGGAGCAGGTTCTCTTTTCTTGAACGGCTGTTCTCTTCAATACCACGAATACTCAGGCCAAGGAATCTTCCACTCAGCATAGAGTTAAAAGGCACCACATGGATTCCCAGGGGGCCACTGCCTCCAGAAAATTCTACTTTCTTTGTCAAATCACTTAGAGTGCTTTCTGAATGCCTGTCTGGTGGTCCTGGAGGCTCTGTTCTTACATCGTCTGCGGGTGCCCCCTTTGCTACTGTTACGACTGGCTTCACATGCAGGTTCCTGTTAGCGGGATCATCAGGCTGAGATGCACCTTGCTGTAACTGGGCAGGTGGTACAAGAGCTGGGTCACTGCTTCGCCGTACTAGAAGTGGCGTGCTGGCTTTCAGCGCCGAGGGGGGTAACTTCAATTGCTCCTGTAATAGGCTGAAGAACCGCAAGCTGCGCTGTGAGCTCACTCTCAGATGTGTCCGGACTCTGTCTGTCACTCACATTGCCATCGGTGACTTCATCTGCACGCTGCGCCTCATGCTCTTCCGTCATGTGTGCATATTTAAATTCATGCCAGTTGAGCCGGATATTGCGAAGCCAATCGCGGCCCAGAAGACTGGGCCCACTGCCCTTAGCTATCACCAGCCTGGCTTCAGCCTTCTGGCCCCCGGCCAAAATATCCACATATAACACCCCTGAATGAGGTATGGGCTGCCCCATATAGGTCCTGAGTTGGAGCTTAGATGGTCTGATGGGAGGCAGGTTGGATCCCGATGTCCTCCTGTAGGTCTCTTCACTAATGACCGATGCAGTAGCCCCTGAATCAATCTCGAACTTAATGTGCTTTCCCCTGACAGTGACTGTGGCATAATATGGTTCAGGTGGTCCCTCATCCGTTTCCACTCCAAACATGTTGTAGGCACACGCTGTCTCCTCGTCTGCTTCTCCTAGGTGGTGTGTGGCTGCCTGAGTCTGTTGAGCTTTCCCCTGCCCAGGCTTAACCTTACCCTATATGCTCCTGCACTTTTTAACTAAATGTCCCTTTTTGCTACAAGCATGACAGACAGTATCTTTGAATTTACAAACATTTGCACAGTGCATTCCTCCACACCGAAAACATTCCACCCGCTTTGCCTGTCTACCAGTCTCCCTCCTGACTTGGAGCACTGCTGTCAACTGGAACCCCCCCCCCCCCATATCCTTTCTGTATATCCTTGGCATTATCAGCAGCCATCTCCATGCCTTGAGCAATCTCTAGGGCTGTCTTGAAAGTCAACGGTGGGGTTTCTCCCAACAAGCGGCGTTGTACGGCGTCAATATTAATGTCGCATACTAATCTATCACGGAGCATGTCATCCAACACGGCTCCAAAATCGCAATGCTCCGATAGCTGCCGAAGCTCTGCCACAAAATCACCCACACACTGACCTGGCTTCCGGAAATGGCTGTGAAACTTGAACCGTTGGACTATCACCGAAGGCTTCAGATTGTGGTGGTTCCCCACAAGGTTGACAAGTTCGTCGTATGGAATTTCTCCCGGTTTCCGTGGTGTAGCTAAGTTCCGTATCAGCTTGTACGTCCTTGCCCCACGCACACTCAGGAGAATAGAGTGCTTCTTAGCCTCCTCAGTAATTCCATTAGCACCGAAAAAGTAGCCCAACCTTTCCTCGTACTCCGGCCACTCCTGGACTTGCTCGTCGAACACACCGACCGTACCGAACACAGCCATCTGAACACGAGGCTCCTCGCCCGCTCACAGCTCCTGTTCGAAACGGGCCGACCCGTCCACAAAACCAGTTTACCTCATCGCCAAAAATATGTGGTAACTTCTACTTTACAAAAAGACCACGCGACAGCTTGATGGCCAAAAGAGCATCTTTATCTGGGACGGCAAATTATATTTACAATACAGAGGCTTCCTGGTACCTCGTGCGGTGCGGGTGGAGGAACTATGCATACTGGGAGTAAAAGAGCGGAAGTAAAGACCCCGCCAACCCCGGATCCCACCTCTTGCTACCAACAGCTTCCCGATTAGTATTAACTTACTGTTAATAATACTCACATTACAACAGAGGAAGTACAGGAGACTGAAGACACACACTCAGCAATTCAGGAACAGCTTCTTCCCCTCTGCCATCCGATTTCTGAATGGACATTGAACCCGTGAACACTACCTCACGACTGCTTAATTTTTGCACTATTTTATTGAATTTAGATATATTTTTATCACCAGCACGTGTTATGAAATTCGTTGTCCTGGTGGCAGCACATAATAATGGAGAAAAAATGTGAGTTCCTGTAAGTGTATATTACAGTCTATATGCTTACTGGAATTCACAATTTTTCCTGCTCTTACCCATTGCATTGTACTGCTGCTGCAAAGCAATAAATTTCAGGACATATGCTACTGATATTAAATATGATTCTGTTTGTGATTGAATAGTCAAGCAAGCACAAAGGGGGCAAATAGGCTATTCTTACGTCTATAGACAATAGGTGCAGGAGTAGGCCATTTGAGCCAACATCGCCTTTCACTGTGATCATCCACAATCAGTACCCCGTTCCTGCCTTCTCCCCATATCCCTTGACCCCGCTATCTTTAAGAGCTCTAACTCTTTCTTGAAAGCATCCAGAGAATTGGCCTCCACTGCCTTCTGAGGCAGAGCATTCCACAGATCCACAACTCTCTGGGTGAAAAAGTTTTTCCACATCTCTGTTCTAAATGGCCTACCCCTTATTCTTAAACTGTGGCCTTTGGTTCTGGACTCCCCCAACATCGGGAACATGTTTCCTGCCTCTAGCGTGTCCAATCCCTTAGTAATCTTATATGTTTCAATCAGATCCCCTCTCATCCTTCTAAATTCCAGTGTATACAAGTCCAATTGCTCCACTCTTTCAACATATGACAGTCCCGCCATCCCGGGAATTAACCTCATGAACCTACGCTGCACTCCCTCAATAGCAAGAATGTCCTTCCTCAAATTTGGAGACCAAATCTGAACACAATACTCCAGGTGTGGTCTTACCAGGGTCCTGTACAACTGCAGAAGAACCTCTTTGCTCCTATACTCAACTCCCCTTGTTATGAAGGCCAACATGCCATTAGCTTTCTTCACTGCCTGCTGTACCTGCATGCTTACTTTCAGTGACTGATGAACGAGGATACCTAGATCTCGTTGTACTTCCCCTTTTCCTAACTTGACTCCATTTAGATAGTAATCTGCCTTCCTGTTCTTGCTACCAAAGTGGATAACCTCACATTTATCCACATTAAACTGCATCTGCAATGCATCTGCCCACTCACCCAACCTGTCCAAGTCACCCTGCATTCTCATAACATCCTCCTCATATTTCACACTGCCACCCAGCTTTGTGTCATCTGCAAATTTGCTAATGTTACTTTTAATCCCTTCATGTAAATCATTAATGTATATTGTAAATAGCTGCGGTCCCAGCACCAAGCCTTGCGGTACCCCACTAGTCACTGCCTACCATTCTTAAAAGGACCCGTTAATCCCTACTCTTTTTTTCCTGTCTGCCAACCAATTTTCTATCCATGTCAGTACCCTACCTCCAATCCCATGTGGTCTAATTTTGCCCACTAATCTCCTATGTGGGACCTTATCAAAGGCTTTCTCGAAGTCCAGGTACATTACATCCACTGGCTCTCCCTTGTCCATTTTCCTAGCTACATCCTCAAAAAACTCCAGAAGATTAGTCAAGCATGATTTCCCCTTCGTAAATCCTTGCTGACTCGGACCGATCCTGTTACTGCTATCCAAATGCGCCGTTATTTCATCTTTTATAATTGACTCCAGCATCTTCCCCACCACTGATGTCAGGGTAACTGGTCTATTTTTCTACTTCTGATGTCATTTTGTAAAGTTGTGCATGCTCGCCAAGAATCTATCTACCTCAGTTTCTAGAATAATCATAGATTCTGCTCTTGGTTGAAAAGAGTTTCGATAACTAATGGATATCTGAAGGAGAAGATATTGCACCTGATGGTGTCATGCAAGGAGGTGCTTAGTGCCATGCTTCGATGAATTTAGCAACAGTTTAGCTGGTTGAAAGCTTTGCCGCTAAGTGACACAAAGGCAGCTGACATTTTCTACTGTTTGGGTTTCAAGGGTTAATTTATGTGTAGATTACAGTTCACAAACAAGAGAAAATCTGCAGATGCTAGAAATCTGAACAACACGCACAATATGCTGGAGGAACTCGGCAGGCCAGGCAGTATCTATGGAAAAAAGTAGATTACAGGAGTTCCGTTTGTATTGAGGGCAGTGCACTGGCACAGCCTGTCATTCTGTTGTCCCACTGCTTCATTGACTGGGGTCCCATCCTGATCTCCAGTGCTGTCTGTGTGCTCTGAGATTACAAGCTCTCCTTGTACCATAGGCTTCCTCCCTGTGCTCTAGTCTCCTCCAAAACCCTAGCTGGTAGGTTAATTGACTAATGTAAATTACCTCCAGTGTAGGGGGGGTAGTGTGGGGAACTTGGGGTCAAAAATCCATTTCATGACTGAATTATCAGAGATACTTAAGCATGGCAGTAAAGGCTAGCTTCGTCACTGACACATCTCAAAAATGAATAAAAGTTTAATTAAATTGCAAGACTAGATTTAAAGGGTAGTTTAAATTAGTGAAGGAGTCAAGGAATGCTTCCATTCATAAGTGTCCCAGATATGGAATCACTGCTGATGGGGGCTGTTTTCATGGAACAATAGGAAATGCCAGAATTCTCTGAAACGAGACAGGTCCTAAATAGACACCCTGGACATAATGAGGTCTCGGTATGACTTACACTCAAAGCCGGCAACGCGAGGCCAACATCAATTTGAAAATAACACCTAAACTTAACTGTGAATTATACATTATGTATGTGTTAACCAACACCAAATGAGAGCTTTTGTACAGCTCACAGATGGTGCCAGCCTTTTTTATATTAAAATATATTAAAGGTGTTGCATTTTGTTTCTGTGCCTTTAGGCTAGCAAAGGAAAAGAATTACCCAGGGTCCCCGCTGTTGTCAAGAGCTGGCAAGTAATGGTCTAGACATTAGAAAGTGTGAAAAAGCTGCTCCTATAAGAATAGCATACAGTACAGTCTGCTTTTCTTGAATGACAGAGGAAAGGAAAGAGAATGTCGTCCAAACTACTGGGCAAATTACAAAGAGCAAAATACTTAGAAGACATTTCTTGGACTAAGTTTTGCAAGCACTTCCAGTATTCTTATCTTGAAGTTAGTGAGTTTAGTTCTGCAATTCTCATTAGTTAATTATATTGGCCGACTCTAAAAAAGAAAGGGTTGATTCTATAACAGGAGAAATTCAGTAGATGCTGGGAATCCAAAGTGACACACATGAAGTGCTGAAGCAACTTATCAGGTCAGGCAACATCTATGGAAATGAACAAGCAGTTGACATTTCAGGACGAGGCCCTTCTTCAGGTCTGGAAGGGAAGGGGGATGATGGCAGAATAAAAAGGTGGGGGGAGAGGGGAGGGGATAGGTGAAGCTAAGTAGGTGGGAAAGCTAAAAGGGCGGGGGTGGAAGGAATCTGACAGGAGACAGGGAAGGAGGAGGGTGATAGGCAGATGAGAAGAGGTAAGGAGCCAGAGTGGGGAATAGTAGAGGGGAAGAGGAGGGAAAAGTATTTTTACTGGAAGGAGAAATCTACATTCAGGCCATCAGGTTGGATGCTGCCCAGACGGGTTATAAGGTGTTGCTCGTCCTCTCTCGGGGTGGCTTCATTGTGGCACACAGGAGGCAATGGATTGATAGGTCAGAATGGGAACGGGAATCAGAATTAAAATGTTTTGCCTCCAGGAAGTTCTCCATTCGGCAGATGGAGCCTAGGAACTCGACGGAGCGGTCCCCTAATTTACGGCAGATCTCACCAATGTGGAGGAGGCTGTATTGGGAGCACCGGACGCAATAGAGGACCCCAGCAGATTCGCAGGTGAAGCGTTGCCTCACCTGGAGGGACTATTTGGGACCCTGAATGGAGGTGAGGGAGGAGGTGAATGCAGGAGTAGGTACCAGGAGGGAGATTAGTAGGAAGGGGCAAATGGATAAGGGAATCACGGAGGGCATGATGCCTGCTGAAAGCAGAGATGGTGGTGGAGGTAAAGATGTGTTTGGGAGTAGGGTCACTTTGGAGGTGGTAGAAGTTACAGAGCATGATGTGTTGGATGTGGAGGCTCATGGGGCGGTAGGTGAAGAAACTAGGAACATTTGTCACTGTTAAGGTGGCAGAAAGATGGTGTGAGCTCAGATGTCCAGGAAATGGAGGAGATACGGGTGAGGGCAGCATCAATGGTGGAGGAAGGGAAATCTTGTTCTTCGAAGAAAGAGGACATCTCTGATGTCCTGGAAAGGAAAGCTTCATCATAGGAACAGATGCAGCAGAGATCAAGGAACTGAGAAAATGGAACAGAATCTCCAGAGATGGAGACAGAAAGATTGAGAAAGGGGAGGGAGGTGTCTAAAACGGTTTAATTCTATGTCATAATGAACCAGAAGTGAATGGCAATTATGCAGAACTTTGAGATAAAAACAGATCCTGTTGGAAATGTGCAGCAGATCAGGTATCATCTAAGGAGAGAGGAACAGAATGAGCGTTAACCCTGTTTCTTTCTCTTCAGATGCTACCCGGCCTTCTAAGTGTCTTCAGCATTATCAATTTTTATTACAGATTCCAGCATCTGAAGCCTTCTGCATTACTTCAGAGCTCTATATGAATGGGACCCTGGCTTACAACTCCAGTCTATAGGTCACCTGCATCATAGCTCATCATTTTATAATGTATCAGCACCCTGTCCTCTTTAACAAGATATACAACTGCTTCTCAAATCATATTGTCTCACCAGAACAGCACCATGGGAGATATTTTCATAAACAGTTGTATCTGAAAGAACTACTAATGCGAGTTTGCTGCATTCAATAAATGTGATTTTGAGTATTTCCTTCAGTACCATTCCCTCTGAATTGTATGAAGAAACTCAAGTTTTCCTAGCCTTTCCTGAGCAGTGAGCTGTAGGACTACCACCTCTTAGCTCCCTGATGAGACGAGTCAGATCAAAAGCCTAAGAGACTCTGCAGATGCTGGAAAATCCCGGTGAAGGGTTATCAGCCCGATATGCTGACCGCTTATTCCGCTCCACAGATGCTGTGTGACCTGCTGAATTCCTCCGGCATTTTGCATGTGTTGAACTGAGTCAAATGCTTTCCTACATGATGAGAACAGAATGCAGAACATGAGGTAAAAGCCAAGAATTCCATGGGTTCTCAGAGGGTCAGGCAGCAACTCCATGGAGAAAAATAAAATTAATGCTTAATGTCAACACCCTTTCATTGGACTCATTATGTTCATGTTAAATTTCCAGCACAGCAGTTTTTTTTTCAGATGTTTGCATAATTTGACTGCCATTTCCTTGCAGCCTGCTTTCCTCATAGGGTCATGGTATACAGCAATGAAACTGGTCCATGCTCGCCAAGAAGCTACACCCATTAGCCAGCATTTGGCTCATAATTTCTAAACCCTTCCTCTTTTCATGTGCCGATCCAAATGTCCTTTAATAAAGAGATGCAGCACAAAAATAAGCATTAAGGCAAGCTAAGTCCATGGCAACCATCAACCGCCCATTCACACGAATCCGATATTAATCCCATTTTACTCTTGCCAAAATTACGTTAACTCTCTCCACGTTATACCACTCACCTACAAATTACGAACAATTTTTATTTGCCAGTTAGCCTGCCCCTTGAGACTGCAGGAGGAAATGGGGGCCTGTATGGGATACCCACGCAGTTATAAGGAGAGCACGCGGCCTCCATCTCCACACGCGGTTACTGAAGCTGGATCTTTAGCGCAAGCAGGGCAGCTGAACGCCTCATTTTTCTGAATACCCATTCCCTTCACTCTATTCTCTTATCGCCTGGATACCCATTCCTGCATCAGCTGTCATGGGTCTCCTCATTTTTGGGTTTCCACTCAATATGCTAAAGGTATACTTCTAATCTATAACAGGGCCTTCCGCCTGGAAGCGACGGTAAAGCTAACTCCTGCTACAGATATCACTTTTAAGGCCTTCAAGCCAAGCAAGAGATTGTTGCAATGCTTTAAAAGAGGAAATTCCATTTATTTTGCATTTTCACAACCTCAAATTACCCCACATATTGAGAAATACACATGTCCACCAAAGGCTACTTCCTCTGAGTATCCCTCCTAATTTTGCATTCACCCAGTGTAAGTAAGATCTTTTTTGTTGGTAGTCAGTAAGACCAAGAGCTACTGTCAAAATAACACGAGAAGGCAGCTTTCAGTGATGGCACTTTCAGAAATAGCCACCAATCAAAACGACATCATACCACTCAGATCTCCAGGTAGGCACCGCACCCATCATAAGCAAGACAAAACCTCATTCACACGAGATGTAAAACTCACCTCCCTCAGGGCGAGCATTGCAGTGGCAGGCAGGGCTGTCTCACAGCTCCACCAGTCAGCAGTCCTGGTGTCAGACGCCGTCTGTGTGGAGTTTGCACACTTTCTCTGTTATTATGTAGGTTTCCCTCAGGCGCTCTGGTTTGCTCTCACTTCCCAAAGACGTGCAGCTTGACATTGCAAATTTCCCCTCGTGTGCAATGTGAGGAGACTAAAATGGGATCACAGTATAACTTAGATATCAGTGTGGACTTAGTGGGCTGAATGGCCTGTTTCTGTGCTCCAGACTCTATGTCCCTGTCCCCTTCATCCCAACCTCAATAAGTGGGGCTTTCTTGTGAGTTTCCCTTTACAGGGGTCAAGGATCAAGGACCAAAGATCAACTTTATCCAGCATATACCGTACACTCTGGTGGCGGGGTGGAGATGCGTCTCTACCCAAAGGAGGTGTAACGATCTCCTTCCCTCCACTCTTGGGCGAGGTGTAGCATCTGATTAGACCCCCCCAATTCGGGTCACGTGAAGCCATGAGAGCAGGTGCTGTGTGGTCATATGAGCAGCTGGTGCACATCACGAGCCCTGGTTATATGACCTCGGACACCAGGTGGACAATCTCTAAAGAGTACCGGTAATGGCTGAGGTCATCCATCTTGTAAAGACACTGGCTAGAAGAAGGCAATGGCAAACCAGTTCTGTAAACAAATTTGCCAAGAACAATCATGGTCATAAGACCATGATTTTGCCTATGTCATATGCCATGGCACATAATGATGATGACTCTACGTTAGGTATCTGCTATGGTGTGTTGGTCCGGGCAAGACATGGAGAAAAAAAAGACAATAATCAACAAATATTAAGAATTATGTAAAAAATAAAATTAGAGGTTAATGGACGGATATGGACTAAAATGTACATAAAAATAAATAACTGTATTTATAATGTAACCAGCATCATATAAAAAATGGTTTAAAATATCTACAGTGCAATCCAGTGACGAGGGTAAGAGATAGAGGAGGTGGGAGGAGACTAAATAAGTTGATTAGATCATCTGCCTAGGAGAGAGAATTTTAGGATGGTGTGTTGTTTTTGTTTCAATAGCCTTATAGCATTTTCCAGAAGGGAGCATTTGGAAAAGGTAGATTGCAGGGTAGGTCGTGTCCAGAATGACTTTTTCCTCCCCGCTCCTCTGTCCGGGACGCATACACGTCCTGCATTGATGGCAGTGTGCAGCCAATGGCCTTTCTTTCCTGCTGACCTGCCATATTGAGAAAGGTGCTGCACCAAAGCTGACAGTAATGGCTGATGTGAGGATGCTCTCTCGGATGGCACCGGTTGATGTTCTGAGGAAGATGAACTTGGGAATTGGAGTGAGAGCGGGAGAGTTTAATGTCAACAAGACAAAGGACATTGTCATTGACTTCAGGGGAAATGAAGAATACTCACACCCTCTTTACATCGGTGGCACCACAGTGGAAACTTGGGAAGTTTCAAACTCCTGGGAGTGTTCATCTCTCACAACCTCGCATAGTCCAGGAACACGTCCTACATCATCAGGAAAGCTCACTAACATCTTTACTTTCTGAGGAGGTGGAACAGAGCTGGACTTTTCACACCTATACTTGGATGTGCAGTAGGGAGAATCCCAACAAGCTGCATCACTGGGTGGTATGGAAAATGCACTGTGGAGGACAGGAAGGCTCTGAATGTGTTGGGTAATCAAAATTGCCCAACACAATACGGGCATCAGCCTACAGCCCGCCTGCCTCTTGGACAGATATGTATATAGAAAGGTGTCAGAAAAGGGCCAGTAACATCATAAAGAATCCTACCAATCCTACTCGTGGGCTGTTTGTCCCACTCCTATCAGGGAGGAGGCCACGTAGAATCTACGCCCGGACGACCAGACTCAAAAAAAGTTACTTCCCCCAAGCAGTTAGGCTGACCAACACCTCCACCCACAAACCCACCCCAACTGCCACTACTGTATCATTTCCTGTCAGTCCGCTGATGTATAGACACTCCTGTGCCTAGCGTCACTTTATGGACGTACATAAAATATCTTATCTACATAGATTGATTATATGTATTTATTTTATTTTATTTATTTATAGAGAGCTAACGGAACAGGCCCTTCTGGCCCTTCGAACCGTTACCACCCAGCAACCCCCCGATTTAATCCAAGCCTAATCACAGGACAATTTACAATGACCGAATAACCTTCCAACCGGTACAATTTTGGAATGTGCGGGAGACTGGAGAACTTGGAGGAAATCTGTTCACAAATCCCTTACAGGCAGTGGCGGGCAATGAAACCAGGTTGCTGATAACTTAAAGCTTTGTGTTAATCACTTCGCTACCGCGCAATACTTGTATTTACTGAGATTTTTATATTATTATTCTGTTCTTTATCTTACCGTGTTTTTCGTGTTGCATCAGATACAGTGTAATGTTTATATCATCTTTACATACTGGGAATGAGAATAAGCAATTCTGAATCTTAAATCTTGAAGAGATATATCTAAGGACTTGCGAGTTTCACTTTACAGGAATTTGAGTGGCAAGTTTGCTAATAGTTCATTAATAGTTGGCTAACTAATTAACAGTGGGTAATAAAGAGGTTGAGTCAAGCAGAGTACTACTGTGAAAGTGGGCACTGTAAGAATGGAATCTGAGGCTTCATGACGAGGCACAGGTAAGTATTTCCACAAACACATGAGACTCTGCAGATGCTGGAAATCCAGAGCAATGGCTCAAAGTGTTGATTCTTTATTCTCCTCCATAGATGCTGTCTGATCTGCTGAGTTCCTCCAGCATTTTGTGCAGGTAATCATTACACCTTAAGACCTGGGCTTCAATGCCCCCTTGTGCAATTGGATCCTCAATTGTAGACCCCAGACAGTTCGGACTGGCAAAAATATCTCCATCAGCACAGGAGCACCACAGGGATGTGTGCTCAGCCCCCTGCTCTACATGCTAAGTACAGCCCCAACACCACATACAAGTTTGCTGATGACACCACCGTTGTGGGCTGTATCAAAGGGAGTGAAGAATCAGCACACAGGAGGGAGACTGAGTGGTGTAATAACGACGACATCTCACTCGATGTCAATAAGACCAAGGAACTGATCGTGGACTTCGGAAGAGGGAAACCAGAGGTCCGTGAGCCATAATCATCAGAAGATCAGAGGTGGAGAGGGGCAGTAACTTTAAATTGCTACTTGTCACTATCTCAGAGGACCTGTTCTGGACCCATCATATAAATATATATGTGAAGAAAACACAACAGTGCCTCTGCTTCCTCTGGAGTCTGCGGAGGTTCAACATGCCATCAGGAACCTTGGCAAACTTCTACAGATGTGTGGTGGAAATTGTGCTGACTGGCTGCATTACAGCCCGGTATGGGAACACCAATGCCTTTGAGTGAAAGATCCTACATTGAGCACATCTACATGAAACATTGCCGTAGAAAAGGAGCATCCATCATCAAAGATCCGCAAAACCCAGGCCGTGCTCTTTTTTCGCTGCTGCCATCAGGTAGAAGGTACAAGAGCCTCAGAACTTGCACCACCATGTTCAAGAACAGTTACTACCCCTCAACCATCAGGCTCTTGAACAAAAGGAGATAGCTACACTCATTTAAGGACTCTGTTACCTTGTTGTTTCATACTTGGTTATTTAGTTATATCTGCATTTGCATAGTTTGTTTACAGTTTTCAGTTCTTGTTCTACAGATTTGCTGAGTATGCCCGCAGGAAAAGAATCTCAGGGTTGTATGTGGTGACATGTATGTACTCTGATAACAAATTTTACTTTGAACTGTGAATTTTAGGTAAGATTTTATTTCATCGATGATATTTATTTATTTGTTTGTTTACCTAGAGATACAGTGCGGAACAGATGCTTCTGCCGCAATGAACTACATTTCCCAGAAACCCACCTATTTAACCCTAGCCTAATCACAGGACAATTTGCAATGACCAATTAATCTACTAACCGGTACGACTTTGGAATGTGGGAGGAAACTGGAGCACCCAGGTACGAAGGAACAATTATTACCCCTCAACCATCAGGCTCTTGAACCAGAATGGATATCTTGACTCACTCCAACACTGAACTAATCCCACAGTTTATGGATTCATTTTCAAGGTCTCTTCATCTCATGTTTTAGATACTCATTTATTTATTTTTTGTATTTGCACAGTTTGCCTTTCTTGTGTGCTGTTTTTCACTGTTTTGATGGTGTTTCTTTGTATCTACTGTGAATGCCTGCAAGAAAATGAATCTCAAGGTTGCATATGGTGACATGTGTACTTTGATAAGAAATTTACTTTGAACTTTGAATAACTTACCTAGCGTAGAAAGCAGAAGGGTATCAAAGGAAAATCTCCTTCGGATGCCCTGATCTTCCATTTTTGTGTCACTTTCCATTTCTCCCCTAGACCCCTTCTCCCCCGGCTCTATCCACTCACTTCACACACAGTCTCCCCACCCAACCTCCCCCACTCTCCATTTGGTTCCAATTATCATTTGTCTCTCTCCTCTAATGGTTCCCATTCTCACCTCCTTTACTCATCCAAATCGAGCTCTGTTAGCAATTTGTCTTCCTGCTTATCTCCCCCCTCTATTCACCACCAGCCTTCGGAATCCTTTCTTGCTACTGCCCTTCTCTGTGCTAGCCATCTCACCTCTTCCTGATGCAGGTTTAGATCCAAAACATCAACTGTTCATTTCCCTCCATGGATTATTTTCTGTACAGATACACTGCAGAATAGAACCTTCTGGCCCTTCAGACCACACTGCCCTGCAACCCTTGATTTAACACTCTAGTCTTGGGACAATTTATAATCGACAAATTAACTTACTAAACAGAACATCTTGGTACTGTTGGAGGAAGCCGAGGACCTGGAGAAAACCCACACATGACCTGCAGCACTTGATGTTCTCAATTGTCGTCATGCTATCTCACAGAAGATGCGAAGGACGAAAAATTTGTTTGTGCCCGGAGAGGCCACTGTGACAGAGCACACCTTCATCTTACCAACAAGATGCTCACTGCTTCTAAAAATCCTGACAAATTGCAATGCCAAAGGAGGGGAAAAAGCCGACGAATTCTATTCAAAATATGGGGCTGATGATACAACAATGCTCTTCTTCATGATTGCATCAATGAGCTGTGCCCAGGATAGATCTTCTGAGATGTTGATGACCAGGAAATTGAACCTGCTCACACTTTCCATCACAGGCACTTCAATGTGGGCTGGTGCGTGTTCTTCAGATTTTTCCTTCCTGAATTTCACAATCAGTTCTTTGTCCTTGCTAACGGTGAACATGAGACTGTTTTTGTGATACACATAACCAACTATTCATAAACAACTAGTCAAAGAACACTGAGGCTGTCTACAAGAAGGGTCAGAGCCATGTCTACTTCCTGAGGAGACTGAGGTCCTTTAACATCTGCCGGAAGATGCTGAGGATGTTCTACGAACCTGTGGTGGCCAGTGCTATCATGTTTGCTGTTGTGTGCTGGGGCAGCAGACACCAACAGAATCAACAAACTCATTCGTAAGGCCAGTGATGTTGTGGGGGTGGAACTGGACTCTCTGATGGTGGTGTCTGAAAAGAGGATGCTGTCCAAGTTGCACGCCATCTTGCACAATGACTCCCATCCACTCCATAATGTACTGGTTAGGCACAGGAGTGCATTCAGCCAGAGACTCATTCACCGAGATGTAACACTGAGCGTCATAGGAAGTCATTCCTGCCTGTGGCCATCAAACTTTACAACTCCTCCCTCAGAGTGTCAGACACCCTGAGCCAATAGGCTGGTCCTGCACTTATTTCCACTTGGCATGATTAACTTATTATTATTTAATTATTTATGGTTTTATATTGCTATATTTCTTCACTATTCTTGGTTGGTGCAGCTGTAACGAAACCCAATTTCCCCTCGGGATCAATAAAGTATGTCTGTCTGTCTGTCTGTCTATTCTATCTCACTCTTGCAAGCCTCTTCATCACCATTTGAGATTCTACCAACAAGGGTAATTTATAGATGGTGTTTGAGCTGTGCATAGCGATAGAGTCAAGAGTGTAGAAAGAGAAGAGCAGTAGGCCAATCATGCAAACTTGAAGTGTGCCTGCATTGAGAGTCAAAAAGGAAGAGACATTATTACTGATCCACACTGGTCTCCCAATAGGGAAGTTGCTGATCTTATTGCAGAGGCCCCTGTTTTGAAGATAGGTTATTAATACTGAGGGGGTGATGGTGTTGAGTGCCAAACTATAATTGATAAACAGTACCCTGACATAGATCTTACTGTTGACCGAAGCTGAATGGAGAGTCAGGGAGATTGTGCCTGATGTAGATCTGTGTTGCGGTAGGCAAATTAGTCGGTCTTTGCTCAAACAGGAGTTTATTCCAGCCATAACCAACCTCTGAAAGCCTTCAGTACAGTAGATGTGAGGGCTACTGGGTGTTAGTCGTTGAGGCACCTCACCCTGATCTTATTGGGCACTGGAATTCTGCTAATCATAAAGAATCAGAGAACAATCTGACATCCAATCCAGATGATATGGGCTGTCCACTTCCTTCCACAGATACTGTCTGACCCAGTGATTTTTTCCAGCAGCTTATTTTTTACGCTAAGTTCCAACATCTGCAGTGTCTCGTCTCTCTGAGAATCCACCACTGCCTTCTACTTTGGCTTTGCAACAATGCTGCCCTAATAGATGGGTTCTTTAAGAAGGTTCATGCGCTGCAAAAACCTATTTTTCTGGTTTAAATTCAACTGCTTTATCTATATGTTTATATTCTCACAATTAAGATATGAAACGTCCATCATACCCAACCACCGTCCATCATTGACAATGTTGCTACCTGCAATGTCATTTCCATGAACATAACCATGCCACACACAAGTCCAAATTCGACTTTCCTGTATGATACTCTGCTAGCACGGCAATCAATTTACACCAATTCAATTGAACAGCTCACAAAAAGATGACTGAATTTCTGTGTCTAAAATATGCTAATGTCCTAAAGTGATGCAGGGGTGTTTGGCGGGACATTTAGCTCAGATAAATATTTGAGTTAATTGGTCTTGATGTGGGCTAGTGGAAAATTGATTCAGATGATGCAATGTACTGAACTGTTTTTCTGGTATGTGTGTGTACGAATCTATTGTTGTTCCATTTGTGATCACATCAAATGACTAAAGGAACAGCAGCTCACTTCATGGGTTTGTGGGTATACGTACCTAGGAAAGTCCCAAGTTCTATCCTTCGTACAAGTTGAGCTGGCTGTGCTTAGGCAGGATTGTCTGACCAAAGTGCTAGATTTAATCTACAACCTCATTGAGGATTTGCACTCGGCCTTTACTGCGGACAGAATTACTCCTCACCCAAAGGACAGTGGAAGCCTTAGATGCTCTCTCCCAAGAAACGTATAAGAAACGTGAAGGGAAACCTGTTCACTCAGAGGATGGTGAGTGTGTGGAATGAACTTTCAGTGCAAGTATTGGACGTTCAACGTTCAAGAGAAATTTGGATGGGTGGAGTATGGAGGGCTATGGTCCTTGTGCAGTTCGATGGGACAAAGCAGCTTAAATGGTTTGGCACGGACTGGATGGGCCAAAGAGCCTGTTTCTGTGCCGTACTTTCTATGACTCTAAACCTTTGCCATTAATTGGCTCTTCTTTCATTATCGGAGTTATATGATATGGATTTTATTGTTTTGTGACAGCAGAACAGTGCAAAGAAGTACAATTATTATAAGTTACAAGAAGGAGTAGTGCAAAAATAAAAGGAATAAGAAGGTAGGTTCATGGTACATGAACTGTTCAGTAATCGGATGGTGGAGGGGAGGACTACATTCCTGAATCATATGCCAACCAAGCTAAAAGGGACAGGGCAGCCATGATCAACCTGATTCATGCAACATGCTTGCCAAATTTAATCTCATCAATCCAAATGAAGGGCCTCAATCTGAATTGTCGGCTGTCCATTTCACTCCATGAGTGTTTTGTGTGTTGCTCCAGATTCCAGTATCTACAGTCCATAAGACCATAAGACATAGGAGCAGAAATAGGCCATCTGGCCCATCGAGTCTGCTCCGCCATTCATTCCGTCAAGCCTGATTTATTTTCTCTCTCAACCCCGCTCTCCTGACTTCTCCCCCTAACATTTGATGCCATTACTAATCAAGAACTTATCAACCTCAGGTTTAAATATCCTCCACAGACATCTGAATTCCACAGATTCATCACCTCTGGCTGAGGAAATTCCTTTTCATCTGTTATAAAAGGACGTCCTTCTATTCTTAAGCTGTCTTTCTATTCTTAAACTGTGCCCTCTGGTTGTAAAATTGCCAGGTTGAATGACTAATCCCTATGATTTGCTGCACTTGTCCCCAATGTCTTTGGTTTTATTATATATTCTTAATGTTTTTATCAAAATATATCGAACAATTTATGTTTGGCATGTTATTTCAATTATTTTTGCAATGCATTAAATCTAAACATAAGCCCAAATATTTCTGCTATATCATACACGCTGTACACACACTACTGTGCTTGTCAGCCTAAACTTGTTACTGGTGAGCAACGCCTCCTTTTCAAAAGTACTGGTTTTATTTTTAGATGCCTCAATAACTAAGAGTCTAATCCATCGATTCTCCTCCAGCCCTGAAGCTCTCCAAGATAACTGTCATCCAGTTAAATTCAGACTTGGGCTTTTCAGAATCAGACTTTAATCGCCAAGTACCTATGCACATACAAGGAATTTACTTACGACAGATGTTGTCTCTCTGCTCATAACAATAATAATGATAAATATAAATGAAAATATAGATTATACATACAGGTAGTGCAATCCAAGTAATAGTTAGCCGACAGTTAACTGTTCAGCAAAGTGACCGCAGTAGGGAAAAAACTTCTCCAGTGCCTATTAGTCTTAGTCTGGAGGGATCTGAAGCGCCTACCAGACGGAAGCAGATCAAACAGTCCGTGCGCAGGATGGGAGGAGTCCTTTATGATGTTCCCCGCCCTCTTCTTCAACCTGGAAGAGTACAGGTCCACAATAGAGGGCAGGGAGGCTCCAATGATGCGCTCGGCAGTCCTCACTGTGCGCTGTAGTCTGGTTCTATCCTGCTTGGTGGCGGCTCCAAACCACACAATGATGGAGGTGCACAGGACAGACTCAATGACTGCAGTGTAGAACTGCAGCAGCAATTCCTGAGGCAGACCGTATTTCCTCAAGAGTCGCAGGAAGTACATCCGCTGCTGGGCCTTCTTCAGGATGGAGCTGATGTTCTGCTCCCACTTCAGATCCTGAGAGATGGTGGTTCCCAGGAACCTGAAGTTCTCCACGGTGGACACAGGGCTGCTGAGGACTGTGAGGGGAGACATAGCGGAGGGAGACATAACCCATAATGTCCATGAAGAAGAGTAATTTTATACACCTCTCTTAGCGTTCTCCCTGGAGCTTTAATGACTGTCATGCAGTAGCTTTAACACCAACCATCATGAGGTGTCTCATGAGGTTGGTCATGGCACACATCAACTCCCTTCACAACAAACCTCGACCCTCTGCAATCTGCCCACTGCTGGAGCAGGTCTACAGTAGACACCATCCCCCTGGCCCTGAACACACCTTTGGAGCATCTGGACCATGGGGATGAATAAAGTATCTATCTATCTATCTATCTATCTATCTACATCGGAACGATCGTTAATTGACTTGAGCTCTGTCTTCAACTCTATTTTTCAAAGCAAACTCATCACCAAATTCCCAGCCCTGGGAGTTAATGTCTCTCTCTGCAATTGGATCCTTGGTTTTCTGACCAACAGATTGAAATCAGTAAAGAGAGGCAGCAAGCCTCCACCACAATTATCCTGAACACTGATACCCCACTGGTTGTGTCCTCAGCCCCCTATTCTACATGTCATACACTCACGACTGCATGGTGAGGTTCTGCCCTAACCCCATCTACAAGTTCACAGATGGAACGATTGTTGTGGGGGGCATCTCAAATAACAGTGAGTTGGCGTCCAGGAAGGAGACGGAGCCCTTAGTGATGTGGTGCCAGGGCAAAGGCTTTTCCCTCAACGTCAACAAGAATAAAAAGAGCTGGCCATTCACTTTAGAAACAGGGGTGGTGCACATGCTCCTGTTTACGTCAACGGTGTTGAGGTTGGAAGGGCTGAGAGCTTCACGTTCCTAGGTGTGACCATCACCAATAGTGTGATGGTTGAACCACATCCTGGCCATGGCCAGAAAAACTCACCCATGGTTATACTTCCTCAGGGGGCTAAAGATATTCACATGCCCCTGTCAACGCTTAGCATTTTTTTATCAATGCACCATAGAAAGCATTCTGGTGGATGCATAATGGCTTGGGGTGGCAACTGTTCTGCATGTGGCCTCCAGAAGCTGTAGAAAGCTGTGGACACTGGTTGGCACATCACAGAAGCCCACCCCTCCTCTTGGGACTCTGAATATCCCTCGCACCTCCTCGAAAAGCAGCCAGCGTAGTCAGCAACCTCACTCACGCTGGACATTCTCTCTTCTCCCCTGTTCCATCAGGCTGAAGATACAAAAGCCTGAAAGAGCGTATTACCAGGCTCTGGGACAGCTTCTATTCCACTGTTATCAGGCTTTTGTAAGATAGTGTGGACTGCTGGGCTCACAATCTACCTTATGATCGTGT
The DNA here is from genome assembly GCF_048418815.1 of Hemitrygon akajei. Classification (NCBI taxonomy): domain Eukaryota; kingdom Metazoa; phylum Chordata; class Chondrichthyes; order Myliobatiformes; family Dasyatidae; genus Hemitrygon; species Hemitrygon akajei. Next base: position 42,859,477 of record NC_133132.1, on the reverse strand, counting down.
ACGTTCTCATTTACCTTCACTGCTCGTTCAGTCGAATTTGCACATTATTCTGCATTGTTATTGTTTTTCCTTATTGCAGCTCAACGCACTGTGTAATGAGTTGATCAGAATAAACATTGCACAAGATAAGATTTTCATGTGGTAATAATATACCAATATCAAAATTGCTGTAGGTTTATGCCAATTAACACCATTTTATTGGCTCAGATGTAATTATTGAAATTCCACTTGCAGAACAAATAACAAATGTATAAGTCAATGTTAGAGCTGCCACTTATAGCAGAGCTTTGGGCTATACGGATAATGCTCAGGTATGACTTGCGGAGGGCTATTTCAAGAGTGAAGAAACAATACTGAGCGAGGTTGGAGGCGACATCAATGCACGACAACTCTGGCAGGGTTTGCGAGACATTACTTCCAACGAAGGGAAACCCAATAGCATGGCAATAATGCTTCACTACCAGATGAACTCACTGCCTTCTACGCCCGTTTTGAAAGGGGGAATATAACTACAGCTGTGAAGGTCCCTGCTGCACCCGGTGACCCTGTGATCTCCATCTTGGAGACCATTACCAGGCTGTCTTTCAGGAGGGTGAGCCCTTGCAAGGTGGCAGGCCCCGATGGAGTAACCGGCAAGGCTCTAAAAACCTGTGCCAACCAACTGGCGCGAGTATTCAGGGAGATTTTCAACCTCTCACTGCTATAGTCGGAAGTTCCTATCTGCTTCAAAAAGGCAACAATTATACCAGTGCCCAAGAAGAGTAGTGTGAGCTGCCTTAATGACTATCACCCAGTAGCACTCACATCTATAGTGATGAAATGCTTTGAGAGGTTGGTCATGGCTAGAATGAACTCCTGCCTCAGCAAGGATCTGGACGCACTGCAATTTGCCTATCGTCACAATAGGTCTACAGCAGACACAATCTCAATGTCTCTTCACACGTTCCTAGATCACCAGTTTGAAAGGGAGATATACCAGACAATGGAGTGGCGTTGCAGCAACAACCTTGCACTCAATGTCAGTAAGACCAACGAGCCGATTGTGGAATTCAGGAAGGGTGAGACAAGAGAACTCACACCAGTCCTCATAGAGGAGAGAGTGAGCAATTTCAAGCTCCTGGGTGTTAAGATCTCTGAGGATCTAACTTGGTCCCTACATATTGATACAGCTATGAAAAAAGGCAAAACGGTGGGCTATATTTCATTAGGATTTTGAGAAGATTTGGTATTTCACCTAAAACACTCAAACCTCTACGGATACACTGTGGAGAGCATTCTGACAGGCTGCATCACTGTCTGGTATGGGAGAGCTACTGCACAGGACCGAAAGAAGCTGCAGAATGTTATAAAATTAGTCAGCTCCATCTTAGGTACTAGCCACCATAATATTGAAGACATCTTCAAGAAGTGGCACCCCAGAAAGGTAGCGTCCATTGTTAAGGTCCCCCAACATGCAGGGCATGCCCTCTACCCATTGCTACCATCAGGAAGGAGGTATACAAGCCTGAAGGCACACATTCAGCAATTCAGGAACAGCTTCTTCCCCTCTGCCGTCCGATTCCTAAATGGACTTTGAACCCATGAATACTACTTCACTTTATGTTTAATTAGTTCTGTTTTTGTACTATTTTTAATTTGACTATTTAATACACATATGCATACATACTGTAATTGATTTAGACAATAGACAATAGACAATACGTGCAGGAGTAGGCCATTTGGCCCTTCAAGCCAGCACCACCATTCAATGTGATCATGGCTGATCATCCACAATTAGTATCTCGTTCCTGCCTTCTCCCCATATCCCTTGACTCAGCTATCTTTAAGAGCTCTATCTAACTCTTTCTTGAAAGCATCCAGAGAATTGGCCTCCACTGCCTTCTGAGGCAGAGCATTCCACAGATCCACAACTCTCTGGGTGAAAAAGTTTTTCCTGAACTCTGTTCTAAATGGCCTACCTCTTATTCTTAAACTGTGGCCTCTGGTTCTGGACTCGCCCAACATCAGGAACATGTTTCCTGCATCTATTGTGTCCAATCCCTTAGTAATCTTATATGTTTCAATCAGATCCCCTCTCATCCTTCTAAATTCCAGTGTATACAAGTCCAATTGCTCCAATCTTTCAACATATGACAGTCCCGCCATCCTGGGAATTAACCTCGTGAACTTATGTTGCACTCCCTCAATAGCAAGAATGTCCTTCCTCAAATTTGGAGACCAAAACTGAATACAATACTCCAGGTGTAGTTTCACCAGGGCCCTGTACAACTGCAGAAGGACCCCTTTGCTCCTGTACTCAACTCCCCTTGTTATGAAGGCCAACAGGCCATTAGCTTTCTTCACTGCCTGCTGTACCTGCATGCTTACTTTCAGTGACTGATGTACAAGAACACCTAGATCTCGTTGTACTTCCCCTTTTCCTAACTTGACACCATTTAGCTAGTAATCTGCCTTCCTGTTCTTGCCACCAAAGTGGATAACCTCACATTTATCCACATTAAACTGCATCTGCCCACTCACCCAACCTGTCCAAGTCACCTTGCATTCTCCTAACATCTTCCTCATATTTCACACCCAGCTTTGTGTCATCAGCAAATTTGCTAATGTTACTTTTAATCCCTTCATCTAAATCATTAATGTATATTGTAAATAGCTGCGGTCCCAGTAAAAAAATTTTTACTTTTTATTCCCTATATTATCATGTATTGCATTGGAAAAAAAGTTGAATTTCCCCATGGGGATGAATAAAGTATCTATCTATCTGTGCTGTTGCCGCTAAGTGTACAAATTTCACAACAGATGCCGGTGATATTAAACTTGATTCTGATTCTGATAAGGAAAGCCTTTTGGTTTGATCTGAGTTTGCAGATCTCAGCTGCAGTGAGTGAAGAAAACTGATCTTGGGCATTTTGGTTAGAAGGACTGTACAAGAGGACGTTCGTGGTTCTGTGGAGGCATTCACAACGGACCAGGGTGAGATGCTCCCAGGATCAAGTAGCTTGCCAATACATCTAACTTATTAGGTATCCATATGGGTGAGCTACCAATTAGTGATAAATTCAGAGTTTTTGCTGTCCAGAAAGCCAGATATTTCAGTATTCAGGGTTATATTTAGGGTTCAAAAACTTCAGAGGAATCTCAACGATGTGTTTAAAAAAAAGTACTCAATTTCTTTTTTAAAAAATGCATCGTTTTGGAATTTGCCGAACCACAGTACGTAGTGAGCCCTACAGCACCCCCACAATAATACTGATTCTGGCAGACGTTTTGATTCCTGGAGGCATGCATGAACGTCTTGGCAGATCAGGTACTGCTCGACGCTTTCAAGCAGTACCAAAGAAACAAGTCGTTTCTGTTTGGACAGTGAAATGATAAGTGATACCTCAAAGCACTCGGATGGCACGTCACTCCGGGCCTGTTTTTGCAATGTTGTAATTGCTAATGTGCGGATGACTCAAAGAACACCTGCACAGGTGCATGATGCAGTTAAAAGATATTCAGAGCCGGCAGATTCGATTTCTTGTTCCTTCCACAGCCCGCAGATCAAAACCCTTGCAAAACACTGTTATAAAAGACAAGAAAGAAATGAAATTAGTGTTCTTGCTCTTCCAAGTATTTAGCACCTTTCAATTTATTACAAATTGGTTCACAGCAGGTAACAAATTCACTGTTGTAACTCAGGAAAGTACATCAGCCAATTTGGATATAGTAAAATCTCACTGAGTAAGATAGTTGACTTTTTAAAAAGCAAGTTGCCTTTGCAGAAGTCACCAACACCGTAAACAGAGGCAAAGTGAGCCTTACAAGAGCGTTAAGCAGCTACGTGACATCAAGAAATAGATAGATAGATAGATACTTTATTCATCCCCATGGGGAAATTCAACTTTTTTCCAATGTCCCATACACTTGTTGTAGCAAAACTAATTACATACAATACTTAACTCAGTAAAAAATATGATATGCATCTAAATCACTATCTCAAAAAGCATTAATAATAGCTTTTAAAAAGTTAAGTCCTGGTGGTTGAATTGTAAAGCCTAATGGCATTGGGGAGTATTGACCTCTTCATCCTGTCTGAGGAGCATTGCATCGACAGTAACCTGTCGCTGAAACTGCTTCTCTGTCTCTGGATGGTGCTATGTAGAGGATGTGCAGAGATATTTAGAAAAACCCACAGACGGGGGGGTAGTGGGAGAAGCAGGAGTCATTTTCACATTGTAGGGCAAAGACAACTGAAGTTACGATCATGGATTGTGGGAGGATTAAATAAAACGGGAAAAGCATGGTTATATCAGTTGGAGGTAGGAATACAAGTGACAGCAGGGATAAATAGGGCGTAGGTGTTCAGTGAAACGGTCTCCCAGTCTGCGTCGGGTCTCACCAATATATAAAAGGCCACACCGGGAGCACCGGACGCAGTATACCACACCAGCCGACTCACAGGTGAAATGTTGCCTCACCTGGAAGGACTGTCTGGGGCCCTGAATGGTGGTGAGGGAGGAAGTGTAAGGGCAGGTGTAGCACTTGTTCTGCTCACAAGCAGGATCTCCCAGTGGCCACACATTTTAATTCCTCGTCCCATTCTGATATGTCTATCCATGGCCTCCTCTACTGTCAAGATGAAGCTACATTCATGTTGGAGGAACAACACCTGATATTCCGTCTAGGTAGCCTCGAACCTGATGGCATGAACACTGATTTCTCTAACTTCCGTTAATGCCCCTCCTCCCCTTCTTACCCCATCCCTTATTTATTTATTTATTCCCCCCTTTTTTTCTCTCTCCCTGACCCTCTCACAATCAATCCTTGCCTGTTCTCCATCTCTCTCTGGTGCTCCCCTCCCCTTTTCTTTCTCCCTAGGCCTCCTGTCCCATGATCCTTTCCCTTCTCCAGCCTTGTATCCCTTTTGCCAATCAACTTCCCAGCTCTTAGCTTCATCCCTCCCCCTCCTGCCTTCTCCTATCATTTTGGATTTCCCCCTCCCCCTCTCATATCTCTTACTACCTTTTCTTCCTGATGAAGGGTCTCGGCCCGAAACGTTGACTGTACTTCTCCCTATAGATGCTGCCTGGCCTGCTGCGTTCCACCAGCATTTTGCGTGTGTTGCTTGTATATAGCTAAGGTGCCTAAGAACTTTGCACGATACTGTATTTGTCAAAGTGGAACAGAGAGTGAGTTTTTAAATCTGGAAATCTAGCAGGAGCAAAGGATGTTGGGAATGGTGTGGGTAGAGTGCCACAGGAGGAGGTGGTGTGGGGCATAAAGCAGAAAAGGATCATCAGAGGCTGGGAGGGGGTATTGGTGCAAATGCAGGCACAGCCAGCCCTGAAACATCAGATAAGGTAATTTGATTCCAAAAATTGGTTTATTGGCCATTACAGAATGTTTCTCCGGAGCTTCCCCTGCCCCCTTCCCCTTTTTCCAACCAGGATGCCCCTCTCCCAGCACTCTTCCCACTCCCAGTCTACAAAAGAGACCCATATCAGAATCAGGTTCACCATCACACACGTATGCCATGAATTTTTTTGTTCAGCGCATCAGTACAGTGCAATACATAAAATTACTGCAGTCTTAGGCACCCCAGCTGTAGATACAGTGGCTATAAAAAGTATTCGCCCCCCCCCCCCGGAACTTTTCATGTTTTATTGTTTTGCAGTGTTGGATCACAGCAGATTTAATTTGACTTTTTTGACACTGATCATCAGAAAAAGATCCTTTCATGTCAAAGTGAAAACAGATCTCAACAAAGTGATCAAAATTAATTACAAATATAAAACACATAATAATTGATTGCACAAGTACTCACCCCCTTCAGGTCAGCATCTAGTAGATGCATCTTTGGCAGCAATTACAGCCTTGAGTCTGTGTGGATAAGTCTCCTTCAGCTTTGCACATCTGGACACTGCAACTTTTCCCCATTCTTCTTTACAAAACTGTTCAAGCTCTGTCAGATTGTATGGGGATCATGAGTGACCAGCCCTTTTCAAGTCCAGCCACAAGTCCTCAATTGGAATGAGTTCTGGACTCTGACTTGACCACTCAAGGATAATAACTTACGGTAGTTGTTTTTAAGCCAGTCCTGGGTAGCTTTGGCTTTAGGTTTGGGGTCTTGTCTTGCTGGATAACAAATCTTCTCCCAAGTCACAGTTCTCTTGCAGACTGCACCCATGATTTCCCTGTATTTTGCTGCAGTCATTTTACCCTCTACCTTCACAATCCTTCCAGGGCCTGCTGCAGTGAAGCATCCGCACAGCATGATGCAGCCACCCCCATCCTTCATGGTAGGAATAGTATGTTTTTGATGTTGTGGGGTGCTCAGCTTATGTCAAACATAGCATTCAGTCTGGTAGCTAAAAAGCTCAACTTTTGGTTTCACCAGACCATAGAACCTTCTTCCAGCTGACTTCAGAATCTCCCACATGCCTTCTGGCAAACTCTAGCCAAGATTTCATGTGAGTTTTTTTCAACAGTGGCTTTCTCCTTTTCACTCTCCCGTGAAGCTGTGACTGGTGAATCACCCAGGCAACAGTTGTTGTATGTGCAATCTCTCCCATCTCAGCCACTGAAGCTTGTAACTCCTCTAGAGTTGTCATCGGTCTCTTGGTGGCCTCCCTCACTAGTCCCCTTCTTGCACAGTCACTTAATTTTTGAGGACGGTGCCATATTCTTTCCATTTCTTAATGTTTGGCTTAAGTGTACACCAAGGGATATTCAGTGACTTGGAAATTTTCTTGTATCCTGACTTATGCTTTTCAATAACCTTTTCATGGAGTTGCTTGGAGTGTTCTGTTGTCTTCATGGTGTAGTTTTTGCCAGGATACTGACTCACCAGCAGTTGGACCTTCCAGACACAGGTGTATTTTTACCACAATCAACTGAAACACCTCGACTGCACACAGGTGATCTCCATTTAACTAATGATGTGACTTCTAAAACCAATTGGCTGCACCAGTGATGATTTGGTGCGTCATATTAAAGGGGGGGGGGGATGAATACTTATGCAATCAATTATTTTGTGTTTTATATTTGTAATTAATTTAGATCACTTTGTAGAGATCTGTTTTCACTTTGAATCGAATGATTCTTTTTCTGCTGATCGTATTGAAAAAACGAATTAAATGCACTGTGATTCAATGTTGTAAGACAATAAAACATGAAAGCTTCCAAGGGGGGTGAATACTTTTTATCGGCACCATGAAATCCTAAAACCTTTGCACACTACAGTAAGTGAGCAGCGGAATCTGGTAGGTGGGGGAGATGATGAGACTGTGAGGAGAATACACAAAATTAACTTCATGTAGGATTAGTGTAAATGGGAGGTTGATGATTGGTGCTGTTTTGGTGGAGTGTTTTCAGACTGTCTCACTCTATGACTAAAAGTCTTTGGATGAGCCAAAGAGGAGCAAAGAACTTTAAAATAACATTACGAATAAAGAGCTGCACAAGGGGGAGATAATGTATATTGGTGACTCATTGTGGGAAATGAGAGCGTAATCAGTATAACAGTTAAATTGGTAAATGGGGCATTAATCAGAGTCATTTGCAACACCAGTGAATCTGCAGATGCTGGAAATAAATAAAAACACAAAATGTTGGCAGAACTCAGCAGGCCAGACAGCATCTATGGGAGGAGGTAGTGACGACGTTTCGGGCCGAAACCCTTCATCTTTTCCTAGCGCTCTACTTTATCCCTCCCCCCACTTCTTATCCCCCCCCCCCCCCCCTTGACCATCCCATGTTACTTCACTCCTGATGAAGAGTTTCGGCCCGAAACGTCGTCACTACCTCCTCCCATAGATGCTGTCTGGCCTGCTGAGTTCTGCCAGCATTTTGTGTTTTTAATCAGAGTCATTTGCTAGCATAGTAACCGAGAGTGTGGATGGACCAAACTGCTACTTGGACAACGTATATCAGAGTTACCCGAGAACACGGTAAATGGGACTTTGATCAGAATGATTGGTAGCCCTGGTGAAAGGTGCAGTAGCCGTAGTGTAGAGGTTTGATCATAAATTGGACGACAAGCTGGTTCTCTCTGTGTGAAGCTTACACAGTTTCCTTGTGACCACTTGGGTACTGCAGTTTCACCCCACCAAAGATGTCCTAGGAGCTTTATTGGCTGCAGGCAACTCCCCCCCCCCCCTCCCGCGGTGCATTGGGTCACAGGGCGTTCATGAGAATGCAAAATAGAAAAGGTTACAGGGATGTAAATATGTGAATGGTTCTGATAGGAATGCTCAGATAACTTGCATAAGCCTAGCGGGCTGAGTGGCCTCCTTTGTCATGAGAAGTATATTTACTGGCTGCATCACAGTCTGGTATGGGAGCATTAATGTCCTCGAATGGAAAACTGTACAAAAATTAGTGGATGCGGCCAAGTCCATCACAGGTAAAGCCCTCGCCATCACTGAGCTCGTGTACACCAAACGTTGTCGCAGGAGAGCAGCATCCATCAGCAGGGACCTCCACCACCCTGGCCATGCTCTCCTCACCCTGCTGCCATCAAGAAGAAGCTACAGGAGCCTGAGGACTCACACCAGCAGGTTCAGGAACAGTTACTACCCCTCAACCGTCAGGTTCTTGAACCAAAGGGGGATAACTTCATTCAACTTCACTTCATCATTGAAATGTTCCCACAACCTATAGACTCGCTTCTGGGGACACTTCATCTCATGTTTTTGATATTTATTGCGAATTTATTAATTATTATTAATTTTTGCGTGTGCGCAGTTTGTTGTTTTTTTACACACTGTTGAATGCCAAAGTTGGTGCACTCTTTCATTGATTCTGTTATGGTTATTGAGTATGCCTGCAAGAAAATGAATCTCAGGGTTGTATGTGGTGACATCTATGTACTTGGATAATAAATTTACTGACCAGAGTGATCAGCGATCATAGCCAATGGGAAAATAATCTGAGCGATCAGCTTGCTTGGCGAGTGTGATATTGTTCTAGGCCAACAACAACGATGTGACAACGACGGTGAAGGGGAGCAGAACCATGGTGAATGGGGCAGTGATCAGTGATATCCTAACAGCCTGATCCAGGGGTCCCCAGCCTGGGCTCCATAGACCACTCCGCTGATGGTAGAGGTATACGGCATGAAAAAAAGAGAACAACAGCCACAAGAAATGGTACATTGAGCGCAATAATCATCTACCATGTTATGTAGCACTGAAATCCAAGCACCCAGCTCCCATCATAAAGGGGCATTGATCATTAATACAGAAAGTGAGACAGTGATGAGGTTGATCAATGGGATATTGAACATAGAACGTACAACAGTACAGGAGAGGGACAAACCCTTCAGCCTACAATGACTGTGCCAAACATGATGCTACATTGATGTAGTTGCCTTCTGCTTGTGCATGATCCCTCCATTCCTTACATATTGTATTCGCGCGTCTTCCTGAAAAGCCTCATTAACACTGGCGTGGCATCTGCTTCCATTATTACTCCTGGCAGCCCATTCTAGGCACCTGTTTAAATACCTGCCTCTCACATCTCTCTTAAACTCTCCCCCTCTCACCTTAAATAACGTGTCCTCTAGTACGTGACATTTCTACCCTGGAGTGAAGATTCTACCCTGTCTACGTATCCTAGTTTTATAATCTTCTATCAGGTTTCCTCAGGTCAGCCTCTGGTGCTCTAGAGAAAACTGGCTGGATTTACTACAGTGTCAGCCGCCCGGTGGTGTAGTGGCATCAGCACCGGACTTTGAAGCGAGTGGTCCCGGGTTCAAACCCAGCTGGCTCCTTAACACACTTTACATCCGTGCTGGGTTGAGCGTCAAGCTAGCAACTCAGCCTCATTAAAAACAGGCAAGAACGCTAAAAAAGGAACAGCAAGGTTGCCACCACAAGACGTAGAGAGGATTAGAAACAACTACAATGTTAGCCAAGAGCTCTGAATATCACAATAAGATCGTCAATGCACATTTTCAGAGATTTAGTTTGACCATGATTTCCCATGTTGTGAGTAGCTTCACTGGCTGCTGAATATCATTTCCGGATACTGAATATCATCCCTGGTTCCGGGAGGAATTGATGGGTGTGATGGGTGTGTGTGTGGGGGGGGGGGGGGGTTATGGTGTGGAATAATAGGAAAGTAATTTAGAAAAGGTTGCATGGGACATATCCATGGGAATGACACTCAGCGCTGGGAAAGGTTCACAGGGCTGAACGATCTCGCCTAAGCCACAACAGATCTGAAAATATAGCATGTATATGAATTATTTACAGTGGTAGATCGGGCATTGATCAACTTAGTCAGTACCAAAAGGTAAAGGGAACGTTGATCAGAGTGAAACGCTAGCATGGTAAACGGGAGAGTGAGCAGAGCTATTAGGTGTCACGGTAAATGACAAATTATTCAGAAGGATTAGCTACCATGGCAAATGGGACAATGATCAGAGCGATCGTCTAGTGTGGTAAGTGAGCTGGTGCATGGGAGCCTGACCGGAGCAATCGCCCCACGCGATAACCAGAATGATCTGTCACTATTCAGACAGAGGGTACGCCAGTTTCTTGGGTCTTTCAGTGGCACTGACGTACAGTGGGGCAGCTTCTTTGTGAAGTCTTGCCCGGGGGATGTTGTGCATCAGACACTTGGTTGTATTTGCTTTGCTAAACTAGTCCACGGTGTAGTGCAAGTTAGTCTTCTTTGTGCCATCCACTTACTGCAGCCCGACTCCTGAGGTAGGCTCTGAGGGGTATGTATCATAGGTCGGGATGCTTTCTGGGAAGCACAGCATTTAGCAAGAAGGACTGCAAAATCATCCTTGGCAATCCAAAATCGAGAACAGGTGTTTATTATTGACTTATGACATGAAATTTTTCGTCTGCAGCAGCAATGTATTTTAGACATAAAAATCTATTAGTTTCAAAAATAAGTAAACAGAGGAAAATAATAATGAGGTACCATGAGAACATAAGACATAGTAGCAGAATTAGGCCATTCAGCCCATCAGGTCAGCTCTGCCATTTGGTCATGGCTGATTCATTTCCTCTCAACCCCATTCTCCTGCCTTCTCCCCTTAACCTTGCATGCCCTGACTAATCAAGAACCTATCAACCTCTGCCTTAAATACACCCAGTGACCTGGCCTCCACAGCTGCCTGTGGCAACAAGTTCCACAGATTCACCACTCACTGACTAAAGAAATTCCTCCTTGTCCCTGTTCTAAAGAGGTGTCCTTCATTTCTGAGTCTCGTGCCCTCTGGTCTTAGTTTCCCCAACTATATCAAACATCTTCTCCACGTCCACTCTATCATGGACTTCCAATATTCAATAGGCTTCAATGAGATCCTCCTTCATTCTTCCAAGCTCCATCAAGTACAGGGCCAGAGCCAACAAATGCTCCTCACACTTTAACTGTTTCATTCCCAAGACCATTCTTGTGGTCCTCCTTTATAATGCCAGCATATCCTTTCTTAGATAAGAGGCCCAGAACTGCTCATAATACTCCAAGTGTGGTCTGACCAATGTCCTTTAAAGCCTCAACATTACAAGCTTGTTTTTATATTCTAGTCCATTTGAAATGAATGTATTTGCCTTCCTTACCACTGACTCAACATGCAAGTTAACCTTTAGGAAATCCTGCACAAGAACTCCCAAGTCCCTTTGCATCCAAGCCAACCTAGCTGTGCTTGTTCGATTTGCCTGAATTTGACAAAGGCTCAAATCCATCCAAATATATTTTAATTGTCTTAATTATACCCTCGCCTCTCTGTTCTTCTGGCAGCTCATTATAGATGCAAATCACCTTCTGGGTGAAAATGTTGCTCCTCAACTCCCTTTTAAGCCTTTCCTCTCAATTTAAACCAATGCCTTCTGGTTTTATACTCCTCTATCCTAGAGGAAAGACATTTCTGTCCCTCATGATTTTATAAGATCGCCTCTCAGTCACTTTGCTTCAGGGGAAAAAAAGCCCTTGCCTATCCTAAATTTCCTTGAAACTCAAACCCTCCTTTCCCAGTAACATCCTCATATGTCTTTTTACATCCTCTCCACTTTTCCAGCATCCTTCATTCCGGTTTAGTGGCATCCTTACACTCTGTTAGGCTCAGTTGACTCACAAAAAACTCTCCATTCTGAGTTCTCTGACAGGATGATGGATGAAGGAAAATGTTTAAGGATGCGCTCAAAACCTTCTTGATTCCCACTGATTCCCAGTTATTTGTCCGTCCTAACCCTATATAGAGAATATCAAAAGTTTTGTACAGAAAATAATCAGTGAGAGTAGACTGGCTTCTTTCTCGGTGGTCGACAGTGTGCTTTGGACGCATCTAATGCCTTCACCATGATTCTATCTGAGTGCTTCTTTTTAAGGGAAGGTCCTAACCTTTGTGGCCAATGATATAAAATAACAGAGCTATGCACTGAAGGTGACCAGCAATACACTCGAAAGGAAAGAGTCACGTTTGTGTTCCAAAAATATGGCATTCACCATGAGGAGAACTTTATTCCCGTGTGTGGCACAAGATGAGGAAATCTTTCATGTTCATAAAAAGAATCTGCATTGGTAATGGGAATTCCTGTGGAGATACGAGTGTGATCCATGGATACCCATATTCTTTCAAAACAAGAAAAGCTGTTAAGTCCAAGTACCCAAAGTGACATCTGTTTCCTCACTGAAACTCACGGAGGTCACAATGATTCCCCGTGTATGCGTTACATGATGATCTATCTATACTGTCCACATTTTTATCTGCGTGATAGTTCCTATGGTGAGACGTTGAGAGTCGACATGGCTTTGACCTTCACAGAGAGTTGCAGTCAGGTCTGAGACCATGACCATTTGTTTTCTTGGGGAAAATCACGTATCTCAGTCTTGACAGACTGCAGCAAGCATTGCTCATCCTAGAGGTCTAGGCAGTGTGCTCTAGGACTTGGTTGAACCCACTCTCCTGAACGTAAGAGCAGTAGAATATCGGACCAGGAGTAAGGTAAGATCCTTTACATATGCAGGGTGGACAGTTGTGTCCCTGGCTGTGAACCCAGACATGGAACCCTGCCAGCGCTGGGATGAAGTTAGAGGAGTCCCTTCTCTTCTGACTCAGTGTCTCTGAAATTGAGGGTCCCTTGCTTCCACTCCTTTCAATGCAGGCTCGGCAAAGTCAGCTAGGAGTGGGGCAGCAAGGTTGTTGCTTGCGAGGCAATTCACTGCTTCCACCTTTATCACCTTGGTTTCCTGGCCTTCCTGACAACAAGGCTCAAGGTCCTCTGTGCTACCTTGGATGATCCCTCTGCATTTTGAACAAGGATACCCAGCTGGTGGAAGGTTTGCTGCATTTTTTAGAGTATGGTTTTAAAACATCCCTGAATCAATTTTCTGACCTTGCTTTGGTGGAGTTAAGTGCATAGTTTGGGAGACAGATGTCGGGACTATGAATGATATGACCTGCTCATCTGAGCTGGCTGGGTGAAATTATATGCTCAGTCCTGGGAATATCAGCCTTTAAGGTTGGTTCATTTATTCTGCAAATGGATTTTGGGCACTTTGCTGAGACAGTGTTAGTGGAAGCCCTCCAGCACTTTGAGGTGCCTGCTGTATAGTCCATATCTCAGATGGACATAGACCATTGATTGCTGCCTGGTAGACCATGTTTGAGGCCTTGATTTTAACTCTTCTGCTCAGACAGCTAAAGGCAACACAAGTGTAATGGAGACGGGATTGGATTTTACTGAGAAGCGGTTCCTGATACAAAAATGATCCATGTTTTCCAGTGAGTCGTTGCAGACCTTTATTACTTAGAATTGGGTCTTGCAGCATCTCAGCAGCTATGTTCTAGAATAGAAAATCACCTACTTTTCCACCCTGTGGAATTCGGAAGACACCTGGGAAACCTGAAGCCACTGCAGAAGGTGTCCTGAAGTAACACGGGAAGTGCGGAGGAACTCAGCCGGTCTGGCAGCATCCACGGAGAGAAATGGACAGCTTAGAGATGGATGAATGCAGGTCAAGGCCCTTGACTGGAAACATCAACTGTCCATGTCACTCCATAGCTGCTGCCTGACCTGCTGAGTTCCTCAAGAGCTTTGTATATTGTTCTAGATTCCATCATTTGCAGTCTCCTGTGTCTCTATGAAGGAGACTCCTCAAGTCTCCCAACAACGGCAGAACCTCCCTTTAAATAGCAAAAAGCAGCAAAAGCTGCCTCAAGCTCTATCCCTCCATTTGCAATCCCAAATGAAGATGTGTTCCATGAGCAGTAAAATTGTTTAGTGTGCGCTTGGTCTCCTAAGGTGAATAACATTGAGAGGTGCCAGTCCAATTTTTAATCCAGCGTAATTTCATCCAGAAATATCCGCAGCATGATTTGTTCCAGGTAAAATTAAAATCAGTCTGTAGCATAGACACCAAGCAATCCATTTTCTGGCTTATGAAGTCACAGTTTTGTTATGAAGGAGTTACGAGGAATTAATCTTGTACTTATACGTTTATCAGTTTTTGTGTATATTTAATGCAATAAACTTGCTTTTTCATTGTCAGAGTGCAAAACAGGTTTTGATCCTTGCTGCTAGATGTAAAACAGCTGTTACTTCACTGTTGCTTATTTTTTTCAATACTGCTGAATACTGCTTTTACCCCAAAACATCAAATCAAAATACAGTCAGAAGAAGTCGTCATGTTTTGTTGGAGTTGAAAATGACTAAGTAGTTGAAACTTCAGACTTTTTTTTTGTTTTGTTTTGAGTATCTGGTTGGTTTTAGTCTTACCCTATATCATAATCCTTCACGCAATAGTCATGTTAATCAAATAACAACAGCCTGAAAGAATTGTTTTCTAAATCAGAATCAGATTTATTATCATTGACTTAAATTGTGGAAATTCATTGTCTCACAAATGAAGACACAGATATGAAAACCAAAGAAAACATTACTTCGTTACTTATTGCTCTAAGCTTAGAAAAGTATTTAGCTGAGCAATCAACAGGAAAGAAGCTGTTGTCACACTAGTCAACTGAATAGTCAGTTATAAATTATACTGGAATTCACTGTTTTTATTGGCAATGGAAGAAAGCAACATGCCAAGATATAAAGATTAAAATGTGCAAATCCTGGTTGACAAATTGAAGAATAAATTGAGTCATAACAGAAGGAGGGACTGAACTATCAATGCGGATAAGAATGAAATAAGCACAAGATGCCAGTGCGCAGTGGATACCTGCCAGAAGTAAAGGTCAGATTTTGAGAAGTGCTAGAGTAAAATTATAGTTTACTGCCCCACTTTATCTGGTAATCCATTTACTGCTAATGTCACCTAAAGGAAATCGCAGATGTTCTTGTTTGATGTTGTTGTACAGTTAGTGATGGAGTAACCTGCTGCTGGTACAGAACCAGCACAAAAGGACCGAGAGAAAATGATGTTGAAAAAGACCAAAGGCCATGATTGATCAGGCATAAAACTGAAAATTGTAACCAACTCACTCAACCCTCAAACATTTCTCTTTATTATCTGGAGGCAAGGAACGTTATGTTTGAGGAAACTCTGACTCAATCTAGAAGGTCGGAGACCAGCACAGTTCTACAGGGTCTGTTCTGGGCTCCTGGTGATTTTCTCAAATGACTTGGATGAAGAAGGGGAAGGTTGAGTTCGTAAGTTTGCAGATGACACAAAGGTCGGTGTGTTGTGAATAGTGTTGAAGGTTTTTGTAAGTTACGTCTTGACATGAATAGGGTGCAGAGCTGGGCTGAGAGGTGGCAGATGGAGTTCAGTCCAGAAAAGTGTGAGGTGGTACACTTTTGCAGGTTGAAGTTGAAGGCAGAGCAGAAGGTTAATTGCAGTACTCTTAGCAATGTGGAAGAACAGAGAGATCTTGAGATCCATGTCTATAGATCGCTCAATGTTGCTACATAGGTTGATTGGGTGGTATAGATATATTGGCTTTCAGTATGTGTGAATGAGTATGTATGTTGGCTTTCAATAGTCAGGGGATTAAGTTCAAGAGCTGCAACACAATGGTGTATCTCTATACCTCTCAACAACTCTAGTTAGCACACACTTGAAATATTGTGTTCATTTCTGGCTGCCTCATTATAGGAATGATGTGGAAGCTTCAGAGGGTGCAGAGGTGATTTATCAGAATGCTGCCTGGATTAGATAGCATGTATTATAAAGATAGAGAGCATATCATTTGAGCAAGCTAGAACTTTTCTCTTTGAAGCAAAAGCCCATAGAGAGGTAACTTGATAGAGGTGTACAAGATGATAAGGGGCATAGATAGAATAGATAGCCAAAGACATTTTTCCTCAGGGTGGAAGTGGTTAATATGAGGGGGAATAAATTTAAGATGTTTTTAGGAAAGTATGGGAGGATGTGGGAGGTCAGAGTTAAGTTTTTTATACAGAGAGTTGGAGGTGCGTGGAAGCATTGCCGGGGTGGTGGTAGAGCAGGTGTGGTACATTAGGGCATTTAAGAAACCCTTAGGTAGGCATATCAATGATAGAAAAATGGAGGGTCATGTAGGAGGAAAGGATTAGATCAATCTTAGAGTACGTTAAAAGATCAGCACACATCATTGGCTGAAGGACCTGTAATGTTCCCTATCCTATGGTATATTCTATGTTCTAATGAAGGAGAATTGTTCCAGAATTTCTCTTGATATACCTCCAAATCTCCTCCATTAAGATGCATCTTAAAATCTTCCTTTTAGACTAGACCTTCGACCATCTGTCCCAATATCTTTTCATGTTGTCAGGCAAAACAATATGCTTGATAAATTCTCATTGGGGGTTGCTTTACTTTGCAAATTATTGATTATTTTGTCTTCCGCTTCAGAGAAACACTTTATTTTATATGAGTATCATAACTCACATTGTCCAATTACATTAAGCATGCAAGAAACTAAAATGTGCATTTACTTGAAGCATTTTCATTCACAACTGCTGTTTCTTATTGGTCCATAACTGTCCCAGCTGTGGTTTAAGAACCAACAAGGAGATTAAACTAGGTTCCAGTTTTAATAATTTGTTTTTCCTCAGAATGACCAAACCTAAATCTCTTAGGTATATGAATTAGCTTTAAGTGGCATTATTACCTTTAGTAAAGTATTATTTGACTAAATATTATTGTAGGAAGCTAATTTACATTTCTTCTGTTCTAATATTGCGTGAGATTGTTGATAAATGCAAATCTTGATAATGATTTATTCACTTAAGTTATTCCATGTAAATCTGTAGGTTTATGGCAGCAGTTATTTAAGTTATTCCATGCAAATCACTGGGTTTATTGTAGTGTCCTTTTCAAAGCAAGAAACCACATATCCATTGTAAAGTAGTTTTTCAAATTCACTTCTTTAGGCTAAGGAGGGGAACAACCTTCTTGAGCCTAAGTCATTAAATATGATCCAGTGACTTTCTGTGCTGACGGCATTGGGCAAGTCTTACTTTGCTTGTAATAATGCACCTGAGATTTCGCGTCGATGATCAACAAGCATTTGGTTAAAAAGAACAAGACGCAACTGTCACATTGCTCACTATGCCTGCCTCTGGTTTCCGCTGAGATATTTTCCTCCCCCTCTCTCCTGAAGGAAACGTGTCCTTCAAGGGATGGTTCCACAGCCACTTCCCAGTAGCTTCTTGAAATGTCTATCATAAAGATACATCGTGGAGGAAGGAGGATTAGTAAGGACTGTCCCACACATGGGACGTGGAGGACTGTCCCACACATCAGTAGATTTTATATTAAAGCTGCAGTTACAAATCTTTAGCAGTCAAGGAACATCTCTGAAAGGGCGAACCAAATTAATATTCCAGGTCAACAGCATCTCTTCACAACTACAATTTCATAACTGATAGACTCAGAGATGGCAGTCTGGCACATACTGTATATTCTTACAACATAGAAAGAATGTAGCTTGCAAAATGTCATTTGCAACTAGAGGCATCCTTATTGAGTGACCAAACGTTCAAAAGTGCCGTATAAATGACTAGCACACCATGATTTCAAACTGACTTATTAGAATATCTGACTTTACAGTAAACAGAAAATATTGAAAACATTCAGCCACCAGGAAAATTTGTGGAAAACGAAACAGAATTATCAGATTGAAAGTTGTTCATCAGAACTGGAAAAGAGATAACATAAGTCAGAAGCAGAATCAGGTTTACTATCGCCAGCATATGTATGTGAATTTTTTTGTCTTTGCGGCAGTAATACAATGCAATTCGTAATAACAGAGAAAAAATGTGAATTACTGTAAGTTAAAAATAGTGAGGTAGTGTTCATGGGTTCAATGTCCATTCAGAAATCAGATGGCAGAGGGGAAGAAGCTGTTCCTGAATCATTTAGGCTCCTGTACCTCCTCCCTGATGGTAGCAATGAGAAGAGTGCATATTATGGATGATGGGGGTCCTTAATGATGGATGCCACCTTTCTGAGGCATTGCCCCTGGAAGATGTTCTGGATACAACCAAGGCTCATGCCATGACGGAGCTCACTAAGTTTACAACTCTCCGCAGCTTACTTTGATCCTGTACAGTAGCCCCCGCACCTCAATACCAGACAGTGACGTTGCTAGTTAGAATGCTCTCCACATCACATCTGTAGAAATTTGCAAGTGTCTTTGGTGACATACCAAATCTCCTCAAGCTCTGAATGAAATATAGCCATTGTTGTGCCTTCTTTGTAGCTACATTGATATGTTGGGCCCGGGATAGATTTGTAGAGACATTGACATCCAGAAACTGGAAATTGCTCACTCTTTTCACTTCTAATCCCTCGATGAGGATTGGTGTGTGTTCCCTCATCTTACCCTTCCTGAAGTCCACAATCGGGTCTTTGCTCTTACTGATGTTGAGTGCAAGATCGTTGCTACGACACCACTCAACTAGCTGATCTCTCTCACTCCTGTACGCCTTCTCGTCAACATCTGAAATTCCACCAACAATAGTTGTATCATGATAGCAAATCAGTTGGTGGCCAATTTTTTGATTTTCAGTGTAGTACAACTGAACAGTAGAGAGATGAAATTTGGAGGTAGTTTACAATGAATAAGCAAGCTCCTCCACCTTACCACTTGGTGATCAGATACCACTCAGACTACGTCCACACTAGACCGGATAATTTTGAAAATGCCGGTTTTGCGTAAAAACGATAGGTGTCCACACTATGTATTTTTAAAAATATCTCTGTCCACATTAAAACGGATATTTTGGTGAATCTCCTCCTCCTGCACATGCGCAGGACACATCTACCAAAAACAAGCGACATGTTTGGTGTCGAATCTCGGTGTGAAAGTGCACGTTTGTGTAGTTACAGAGTAGAAAAAGTTGAACAATGGACAGCTGCTGGCTCTCACGCAGGAGGACTTAAAAGTTAAAAAAAACGAATACTGGAGCGTATGGAGGCAACCGACAGGGAGTTCATGGACAGTATGATCCGGCTGATGACGAACACTGAAAAACTGACTGACTCTGTTGCATTAATAAAGCCCCTTGTTAAATGTATAAAACATGTCTGCATCAGTGTTATCTTGTATTTCCATACAATGTTACATTAGGCTGTTACACATCTATTGTCAGAAAAGTACTTGCATAAATAGGTAAACCACCTTCATATGAGCAAGGACAGAAAACAGGGCAAAGTGAGTACACTTATTTATTCAGTAAGTTATGGGTCAAAGTATTTGGTGAGTACATTTCTAACTCTTCTGGCTTCAGTCTCGTTGCCGTCTGTTCTGAAATTGTTAGGTTGCATTCCAGAAAACAATGAAATGGCACGCTGCCGTCACCATCTGTTCTGGCACGGCATGACAGCATTTTTAGATTTCTCCGGTTACCCCGTCCACACTGCTCCAGCCAAACTGGCATTTTCAAAATTACACACCCTGGAGAGCATTCCTGAAAATCTGTGGTTTCCGGGGACGAAAATGCTGCTTTAGTGTGGACGGAGGGTAAAAACGAAAAGAGAAAAGGCTTCAGTTACGGATTTATCCGGTGTAGTGTGGACGCTACGTCCACAGTAAATTTTCAGTAAATCAGAAAAGTTTTAAACAATTATTGGGACCACACCTAGAAGTGGGTGATACAGAACTTGGGGTGGTACAGAATTGATAATCAGGAGTGCAATTTAGAGATTAAAATTCTGCAAGGTAAATTTTGACATGCAACATAGCCTGATTATTTATTCCTTGTAGGCATCTGCTGTTTGCACAACTGGGAAAAAAAACCCCAAAATAAAACTTGTTAAAATGGAGAACTAAGCTCCAAAAGGAAAATAGAAAATGTGTATGTCATTTAGCGGATGGTTTCGCTGTTGACCTCAACTACCTCACTAATATATCTGGTCCATTGATGGTTTATGGGGTAGGAGATTTAAGGACGACTCTACAGATTCTATGGTTACATCTAAAGATTAGGGTTAGGAAACAAATTTTTCACTTGCGCATATTGCCATGAAGGGCTAAATGAACCTTTGGTGTTCAGAGCGTCCTCGATGACCATCTAATGACACTTCACATCAGGTTCCTCTGATTTATCCCAAACATGGCTGGCGTACATGCAGCGAATCAAGTTCCGTTTAGCAGATTCACCGACTGTCGTTAAACTAACAAAGTTCATCACCGCTGATCTCAGCGTTCACCTCCTCCAGTGTCTGCCTGACATCAGCCTGAGGCGGAACTACCGGGACGTATTGAGATACAGCGTGGAATAGGCCCTTCCAGCCTTTCAAGCTGCACCCCCAGCAATCTGGGATTTAATCATGGGACAATTCACAATGGCTATTTCACCCGTTAACCGGTACGCCTTTGGACTGTGGGAGGAAACCGAGGCACCTGGAGGTTTCCGATTCTTTTTGAATTTGGCTGACGCACATGATAAAATATTAATAGGTGGAGATTTTAACTTTTGTCTAGACCCAGTCTTAGATAGATCAACAAAGGGTGTCATAAAATCAAAGGTAGCAAAATTAACTTTATCATTGATGAAAGATTTAAATTTGATTGATATATGGAGAAGAATCAATCCAAAAGAAAGAGATTATTCATTTTATTCAAATAGACACCAAACTTATTCAAGGATAGATTTTTTTCTATTATCAACGAATATTCAAGACAGAGTGAAAAATATGGAATATAAAGCAAGAATATTGTCAGATCACTCTCCCTTGATAATGACAATGATAATGATAGATAAAGAGGAATCGATTTACAGATGGAGATTTAATTCAATATTATTAAGACGTCAAGATTTTTGTGAGTTTATGAAAAAGCAGATTCATTTTTTTTTAGATACTAATTCACACTCAGTTGATGATAAATTCATACTGTGGGAAGCAATGAAAGCATATTTGAGACGTACAGAATCCTTACAGAGGATGTTGGAACTCCGATGCCCTGAGCTGTAATAGCGTCGCACTTACCACAATGCTGCTGTGGCGGAAAACTCTCTCAGCAGGAAGAACAGACAACACTTGACCACAAGATGTGAGCAGGCCTCAGGCAGAACTCTCACATAAGTGCACCATAATAAAATTAACCTCGAAGCATACCACCCCCTTCCTCTTCCTATTAAAAACTCAACCGACCTGTCTTTGTGGAGGATGGTGAAGCCATCGGGCTTCCGCACTTCGCCTGTAATGGCGGGGGTGAGCCACGTTTCCTTGAAGTATGCAACAGTCTCTGATGTCCCTCCGGTACTGCAATCTCACTGTGAGGGCATCGTTTTATTTTCCAGAGACGGTACGTTCACCAGCAGGATAGTAGGGTGTGGGGTCTGAGGCCTCGGCGTTTCAATTGTACCTGTAGCCTAGCACTCGTTCCCCGCTTCCATTTCCTTAACTCACGATCTGAATCTGCGGTCCAGTGTCCATTGATTTTGAGGATTGTTAGGTTTTTAAAAGGCCTAAATACAATGCTGCCTACTGATTGCGACTGTAGATTTCAGCTGTAGTGGTCCTAAACGGGAATATTTGATGACTCCCATCGAAGCAGCAAGCGAAGAGTTGGCACTTATCGGCAACATCTTTAATGTTTAGTTCGCTTTTATTGGAATGCCATCTTGAAACTGTACAAGGCGCTCCTTCCCTCAGCCAGCCTGCAGGTCACCCTTGGGCAAGGTGTAGCACCTGCTTAGCTCGCCCCCACTCCCGAATCAGGGTCACGTGAAGCCTTGGGAGCAGATGGTGGGTGGTTGTTCGAGCAGTCGGTGCACGTCACACGTCCTGGTTACGCAACCACTGACAACAGGCAAACAATCTCTGAAGAGTATTGATAATGGCTGGGATCGCCCATCTTGTAAAGGCACTGCCCAGGAGAAGATAATGGCAAACAACTTCTGTAGAAAAATTTGCCAAGAACAATCATGGTTGTGGAAAGACCATGATCGTCCATGTCATACTGGCGAAGACTTTCTTCATTCTATTTGTAATGAAGTTCTGGAATATTTTTTAGGGGTATTGGCCGTAGCAGTCTCTGTTGGCCTGGTTAAATAATGCTTAAAAAGTGTTAATTTAACATAAGCTGCTGATGGAGCACAGGAGGTCAGGCAAAATCTGCAGAAGCGAATGAAGATGTCTCAGGTCAAGACCGTGCGTTGGGATTGAGTCTGCCAAGGGAAGATAGCTAGCATGTGGATGAAGGCTGGTGGGTGATGGGCGAAACAGAAAAATGGTAGGGAACAAGAGGGGGAAGTTAGCCAACGGGACAGGATGGGGCGTATGGAGACAAGGGCAAGTGAATGATAAGGGAAAACAGAAAAGATAGGAATAAAGGCAATTGGGGGAGGAAGAGATGAGAGAAGTGCACCAAGGGAGAAGAAACTCTGTTTGATTGTATGTGGTTACAGGGGCTTGAGGGTGATAGGTGGGAGCAAAAGGGTAGGAGGGTGGGGATGATAGGGAGATGGAACCACGTATGGGAGGAGCCGATGAATGCCAAGACTGGGGCTGTTAGATGATAAGTGGGAACAGATAAAAGGAGGGATGAAAAATAGGCAGACTAGATGGGCAAGGGTAGAGATAGGGACAGGTAGGCGATGGGTGGAACCAAATAAGGGAATGATGACAAGGGAAGGAAGGGATGGGAAGGGTGAACAGTGGGAGAGAGAAGCCAGATGAGAGTGGAAGGGAACATCCACTGGGAACTGTTTCTGGGAGTACAGTTAGACGAGAAGCTAGACTGGACTGCCAACACAGATGCCTTGTGCAGGAAGGCACAGAGTCGACTGTACTTCCTAAGAAGGTTGGCGTCATTCAATGTCTGTAGTGAGATGCTGAAGATGTTCTATAGGTCAGTTGTGGAGAGCGCCCTCTTCTTTGTGGTGGCGTGTTGGGGAGGAAGCATTAAGAAGAGGGACGCCTCACGTCTTAATAAGCTGGTAAGGAAGGCGGGCTCTGTCGTGGGCAAAGTACTGGAGAGTTTAGCATCGGTAGCTGAGCGAAGGGCGCTGAGTAGGCTACGGTCAATTATGGAAAACCCTGAACATCCTCTACATAGCACCATCCAGAGACAGAGAAGCAGTTTCAGCGACAGGTTACTATCGATGCAATGCTCCTCAGACAGGATGAAGAGGTCAATACTCCCCAATGCCATTAGGCTTTACAATTCTACCGCCAGGACTTAAGAACTTTTTAAAAGCTATTTTTAATGCTTTTTGAGATAGTGATTTAGATGCATATCATATTTTTACTGAGTTAAGTATTGTATGTAATTAGTTTTGCTACAACAAGTGTATGGGACATTGGAAAAAAGTTGAATTTCCCCATGGGGATGAATAAAGTATCTATCTATCTATCTATCTATCTATCAGTATGTATGCATTAGCTGAAACTGGAAAACTCAATGCTCATACCACTGGGCCGTAAGCTACCCAAATAGAATATGAGATGTTTCTCTTCTAGTTTCTGTTTTTCCTGACCCTGGGAGTGGAGAAGGCTGAGAACAGACAGGTCAGTGTGGTAACGGGAAATAGGATGTGTCAGGAATTCCAAGGCAGCTGCTGTGCTCTGTCAAATGGTTGCCTGCGCTATGCTTGGTCTCATCAATGGAGAGGAGACTACATTGTGATCATTGAATGCAGCAGCCCAGGTTAGACGAGGCATTACACTCCATACCTGGTTCCATCTGCCTCACCCTCGCTGCTCAGCCCCATCAACCATCCCTTTCCCTTCATAGCCCCTACTTGTCCGGCTGAGTTCCTCGAGCAGTTTATTTTCTGTTCTGGATTCCAGCATCCCTTCTATCTGCCAATTTTGTGATAGTCAACAGATCCTACAAAGCACTATTTGCAAAGAGCTTGGTTCAGGGCTCAACATGATGACCTGGGATCTGCAAGATATTTCAGCATTGCAGTGGTTAACTAGCTCACTATAATCTTCACAGAGCCAAATTCTTGAATGCTGAGTGCTCAAGAAAAGTTAACAAAATGTCATTACTTTTGCCTGCAAAGCACTACGAATATCTTAATAACAGCTTAACAGCAAAAAAATTCAGCAGTCCGAAACCAGCTACTTACTGATTTCAAAATAAGCAGCATATTGGATTAAAACATGTTAAAAGTACATCTGAGGTAATAGTTCCTTTTAAGTTTCCAAAGAAGAGGAAACAAGGGGAGTAAATTTGTTAGTTTGACTCATCACTTTCGAAGTGAGAGTTTCTAGTTCACACAACATATATATATTGTGCTTCTCGGAGGTTCAGAAACTTAAAATAGTAATCGCTGGGGAAGTAAACTGATCTAATGCTATTTAAAAATTTTACTTTTTAACCTTAGAAAACATTTGAATTTGTAGCTTCAGAAAATGAGCTCAGTATCTTCAGGACCTATCTATTCATTTAAATTAATTTTACTTTGCAATACACCTTTTAATCACTTCAGTTTAATGCGAGGCAGACTGATTTATTCCTCAACTTTATATCCTGCCAGTTAGGTTCTTCAGCAAAGTTCTTCCTGTATGGATTAACTAAGGGCCTGGAGAACTGGAGAGATTTGATGAATAGTCACCTTCTCCAACTCCCAACAACGCAAGTATTTCAGTGGATTGTCAGTTTGATATTTTGGAACCAGATTATTCTTTACCACTCAGTAGGATTGTCTGGTTGGGTGTTTGAACTTTGATTCCGCTGGAATTCATAATTTCTTTATTTCTGCAGAAGGGCTTTAACATAGTTGCAAGAGGCTTTTGCGTCCTATCCAGATGCATTACAGCTTCGAGTGGCAACTGCTCTAGCTAAGGCTGCAAAAATTGCAGCGCTGTGAGTCCATCGTGCAAAGCGGCCTCCTCTCTGTTGACTCTGTTGACACTTCCCTCTGCCTTGGGGAAGAGGACATCAGCAGGGATGCAGCCCACCCTGCTCACTCTCTGCTCTCTCCTCGTCCTTCAGATTAACAGTTTGAAAGCATGTACCAGTTCCTAAATTGAATCTCTTATAGGCTAAAGATTAACCCTTGATCTTCCATTCTCCCTCACTGTGGCCCTTGCATTTTATACTGTTCACCTGCACAACCTCTTTTTGTAGCTGTAACACTTTAGTCTGCATTCTTTTTTTCTTTTTACTGTCTTAATCTACTTATGAATGGCTTGATCTGCCTTAATGACATTTATGTATTTGTTGAGATACAGTGCGGATTAGGTCGTTCCAGCACTTCGAGGCGTGCTGCCCAGCAATCCCCCAATTTAATCCTACCCTAATCACAAGACAAGTTACAATGGCCAATTAGCCTACCAACCGGTACATCTTTGGACTGTGGGAGGAAACCAGAGCACCCGGAGAAAACATTCTAACTTCAGCCGGAGGAAGTATAGTCACATTCTCCCTGTGACCACGTGGTTTGTACTTCTGCACAGTAGCCTACGCCGTAGCCTTCGTAAGTGGCCTGCGCCGTTGTGAGCATTTATACCTGTGTGTTGTTGTGTCTGTGTTGCTCTGCAATTCACCGCCAAAACGCTAGTTGGCGGTGGGGTTTCTATGCCACTGTGTAGAGTTTCTTTGTGTACTGAGCACATCATGTTGGAGTTGGAGCTAGTAAATGTTGAACAAGGGTTACTTTTATTGAAATTACTGCAACGCAGAAAAGAGAGAAGACGTCGGAGGAGATGGTATGTAAGACCATTGAACGGATTGAGGCAGAAGGAGGGTGAATTTTCTGTGCTTGTCCGGCCACTGAGAGACGTGGACGAGGAAATGCATTTCAAATATTTTCGGATGTCGCAGGTAGATTTGACGATTTGGTTCATCGTCTCCAACCGTTTATTTCGCATCAGTGTACGTATGGTATGCTTATAGACAGGAGGAAATGCGACGCTACCAAGTGGACCAATCACAGTTGCTGTGGTCTGCATCGCCGTGACGCGCAGTTACATTTTTGGAGAGGGGCGCGTCGGGCTACGGCGTAGGGTACAGTGCAGGTTATGTGGCTACGCCGTACTTACGGTGTTCATTTGACGCAGAAGTATAAATCAGCCTTAACTCTTTACAGGCAGCCGCAGGATAGTGAAGCCAGGTCCCCAGTACTGTAAAGTGTCGTGCTAACCACTACGTTACCGTGCCACCCAAAAAGATTAACTCACTCTGAAAGCAATGCAAAACTAAGCTTTTTACCATGTCTCAGTACACGTGATAATAATAAACCATTGCCAATCTAATAATCCATCACTTGTCTTGATTTTGACTAGTGTACCACCTCACAAACATTAGTACATTAAATACATGTTGCTCTTAACACAGGAAAACGAAATATAAAAGAAACGTGAGGCAAAGAAGACTAACTAAGAGCTTGAGTTAAATGGGTAGATTGTGTGGGAAACCTTAAAAGGAAGTAAAAAAAAATTTGGGGAGAGGAACCACAGCAAAAGTTTGCATTTACATAGTAACTTGAATGGTGCACTGAATCTCATAATGCGATATGGGGGTTAATCATGCAAAATTTCAATGAGGAGTTCAAAGGTACACTTCAAAAGAGTAAAACAGTCACTGAAGTATATAAGTTTAGTTGGGGAATTACAGAGCTTAGGTCTTTGGTGGATGAGTGCATGACGGAGTGAGTAAAATGAGGGATGGGGATGTGCAAGAGATAAGACTGAGGTAGTGCTGAGGATTTGGAGCGAGAAGATATTATAGCAATACTGTGCAAAAGTCACTGTATAGATTTTCCGGTTGCAGGAAGGACTGGGCTTGGAACCAGCAAGCATATTCCAGGCTCTCTGAACGTACATGCGAAGCAAGCCTTCTCTTTCAACTACTGGGACGATACTACCCCGTTATGTTTTGAACTTGTTTCCTGCAATGTACTAACTTTATGACCTTGGTCTTTGTATGCACAGTCAGTGGATCCAATTTATTTATAACTAGCTGGTTACTGTTGTCTGCAATGGGGAAAGCTAAGGAAAAGCTATGTTTAAAGTAAACAGCAGAGCATGGGTGGTCTATGATTTCAATGAGATTCCGACGTGGAGCCTGAATTATTTATCACGGTGTTATTCAGATACTGTATGTGAGGCACTCCCACCTATTGTAGAATTGCATTTAGAGGCTCTGTGTGTATTTACAAAGTGGTAGGAGCCTTTCACCAGTTTCCATTGTGGCTCTCTGTGTTTTCATTTTCTTCACAATCACTTAGATATCCCACAACATTGTCTTTTGTCTGTGAGGACAGAATTAGAATCGCTTCACCCACTGTTAGTAAGTTTAGTAAAGCATTCTTGCAGAAGAAGCTGAGGATTTAGGTTCAGCCTGTGTCTTAGATGTGTGGTGTTTATTCATGCCGGCAAGAAAGGTCCTCCCTGTGGAGTGAACATCTGCACAGTGCAGACTTGGCAAACTGTCCTGTGGAAAGTTTGCGTTATGATTGGCATCGGGGAGTGAACAGAGAGGGTCTGGATAACTAGAGGCTCTGCATTTCTACGGGTGCACGGTGGAAAGCATTCTTCCTGGCTGCACCACGGCCTGGCACGGAGGCTGCAACGCACAGGCTTGTAGACACGCAACCAGCAACATCTCGGGCACAAGTCTCCCCACCATCCAGGACATCTTCAGAAGGCAGCATCCATCATGAAGGACTCTCACCATTTGGGACATGCCTTCTTCTCGTTTCTACAATCGGGAAGGAGGTACAAGAGCCTAAAGATGCACACTGAATAGTTTAGGAGCAGCTTTTGCCCCTCCACCATCAGATTTCTGAACGACCCTCGAGCCTGTGAACATTACCCTGCTATTCCGTTTTTGCTTATTTATTTGTATCTTTCTTTTGAAACTAAGGAGTAATTTTTATTCTTGCAGTGTACTGTTGCCACAAAACAAGCAAGAATAACCTGATTCTGAGCCCTCTGATATAGTGCACTAAGCCGGGTTCACCCCCCAACGCCCCTTATTTTTGCACATTTAATGATTTGAACTGTAGCTAGTAGGTATCACTCAGTAAGTCCAAGACTGTGGTCTCATGGCCCCATCTGGGGACTTGAGCTCAGTACTGAGGTGCCTGATGTTCAAGGTATACCCTGGTGTCCAGTTAGTCAACATCACAAATCATAAGAATCCATTGGAATCAATCATAGAGGCAGATCATGTCCTAGAAATCCTTCTCTATCAATATTCATATCGCACCACGTAGTTGTTCCTGTTTACCCTGCATACCTCGAACTTTAGATACAACACTGAGTCATGGCACCTGCAGGAATTCTCTGATGACTGAGCAATAGTTGGGTGTATAAAGGGAGGACGGGAGGATGAATACAGGGCCCTGGTGGAGGACTTTATCAAATGGTGCAAGCTGAATCATCTGCAGCTCAACATCAGTAAGACAAAGGAGACAGTGATGGACTTTAGGAAGACTAAGCCTGCACTGCTCCCTGTTAATATTGATGGTGAGGACGTGGATGTGGTGAGGACCTACAGGTAGCGGGGGTGCACCTGGATGACAAACTTGAGTAGAGCACCAACACAGAGTCTGTGGAAAAGAAGGGCCGTCTCTACTTCCTGAGGAGACTGAGAACCTTTGGAGTACACAGGCCTCTCCTTCACATGTTCTACCAGTCTGTTGTTGCCAGTACAATCTTCTATGCAGTGGTGTGCTGGGGCAATGCCATCAACACGGGTGATGCCAACAAGCTCAATAAACTGATTAGAAAGGCTGGCTCTGTTACAGGAGTCAAACTGGACACACTGGAGTCTGTGATAGAACAAAGGACCCTGTGGAAAATCCTGGCGATTCTGGACAGTTTCTCACCCTCTGCATGCCATCTTGGTTGAAGAGAGGAGCACTTTTAGTAATAGACTGAGACAACTGTGCAGTTTTGAGGTGTGCTATATGAGGTTATTCTTACCCTCGGCCATAATGAGTCAACCTCTTGCCTTGTGTTTTCACTCCAAGGTTTAATTACTGGTGAATGATGCACCTCCAGAGAGATTGCTATTTGCAGGACCTAACTCGGCATACCCTGGCGGCCATTTTAATCCATATTGCACGATACATTACATTTCAATGTTTTAAAAAAATTTGTTAAATACTTTAGACCCTTAGCGATCTTATAACAGATTGGGCACTTTTATCATAATTTTGAAAGTAAATCTTTCTGGATCTTTTTCTTCTTTAGCCACGGTTTTGTTCAGTTTCTGACCCTGCAGGATAGCTGAGCTTTGTCTCCTGGCCCATGGTGGGCTTCATCACTCCCCCAGGCCTGCCTTGCCGATTTGATCAGCCTGAATATGGGAGCGACTGCCATATCTTGGTGGAGAATGCAAAGGAAGTTCACTTCGACCATTGCCCACGTGTGTCCCTATGAGGAAGCTTCAGCCCATTATATTTCTCAAGGCCCAGGTTATAGAGGAAGCAATGAGTAGTTTTAAAAGTGATCTAAACTCTGAGGTTTTTTTATACTGCGTTCAACTTTTGTCTATTTCCCATACTAACAGGTGCCACGCTGACTTATTTTCTGCTTTTCAACTTACCACAGCGACTTTTTTGAGCTGAGCCAGGATCGGCTGATTTAACTGGTGCACTATAAGATAGGTACTGCACGCTAGTGTCTGTTCTATACCGGCAAACACACGGGCAGGCTATTACTGCAGTCAGTCGACCACATCACAACCAGCCCCACTTCAGACCTGGCGGTGACATTCGCATGTATAAGCTTTCTAGCTCAAGCAGCTGTATAGAAATCAGCGGAAGAATAGATGTTTTTTTTTCCCTTTCTTGGCCTTTGGAGGCTTCAGCCTTGCCTACTTCACCACTTATCTCCTTTAATACATCCAATCACCTGAACGGCTTGTAATGGCGCACAAGAGGCTGCTGTTGCAGGAACCTCAGGACAATAAAAAAAATCTGCCGGGAGAACTCAGAAAGGAAGGATTACAAATGGACCTGAGGAACAGCTTTTTCACACTGTATATGGATCCAACTGCCAGATAAAGCGGTAGAGTAGTGCATAATTACAATGATTAAAAGATATTTAGACAGGTATTTAAGAGTCATAGAAAAGTTCAGCACGTAAACAGGCACTTTGGCCATGCTAAACCATTTAAACTGCCTACTACCATTGACCTGGCACTGGGATCACAACCCTCCATCCTCCTACAATCCACGTACCTACCCAAACTTCTCTTAAACGTTGATATCAAGCTCGCATGCATCACTTCAGCTGACAGCTCGTTCCACACTCTCATAACCCTCTGCGAGAAGAAGTGTCCCGTCATGTTCCCCTCAGACTTTTCACCTGTCACTCCTAACCCATGACCTCTGGTATAATCCCACCCAGCCTCAGTAGAAAAAGCCTGCTTGTGTTTACCTCTCATAATTTTGTGTACCTCTATCAAATCTCCTCCCAATCTTCTATGGTTCAAGGAATAAAGTCCTAAGCTATTCAATCTTTCTTTATAACTCAGGTGCCCCAGACCCGACAACATCCTTATAAATTTTCTCTGCACTCTTTCAACCTTACTTACATCTTTCCTGTAGGTAGATAACCAAAAATGCGCACAATACTCCAAATTAGGCCTCGCCAATGTCTCATACAACTTCACCATAACATCCTGTCTCCAGTACTCAATCGTTGGTTTATGAAGGCCAATGTGGCAAAAGGTTTCTTTACAACCCTATCTACCTGCGATACCACTTTCAACAAATTATGTACCCGTATTCTCAGATCTCTTTGTTCTACCACACTCCTCAGTGCCCTACTGTTCGCTGTGTAAGACTTGCCCTGGCTGGTCCCACCAAAGTGCAATACCTCGCACATTTATGCATTAAATTCCATCTGCAACTTTTTCAGGTATATCGATTGGAAAGTACGGTATTGATGTAGGAAGATGCGAATAACTCAGGTAAACCATAAACAAGCTGTTAGAGAACTCAGTGAGTCAAGCAACATCTTGTTAACATCTCAGGTCGAAACCCTGTATCAGGACTAATGTTACTTGAAGAAGCGTCACAGGCATATAGCATCAGATAAGCATCATTCACAATAAAAACATTATTTAAACATACCGGTAGATTATACACCGTTCTTTCAAGTAAGAACACAAACGGAAAAAAAAAAAGAAAACAAAGTCCATTGCAGTGGAAAGTGATCAACGTCACAAGTGTGGCTAAACTGAAGTAATGATTAGGGTCGGGCTGTTTGGTTCAAGAACCAAATTGTTGAAGGTTCACAAACAAGAGAAAATCTGCAGATGCTGGAAATCTGAGCAACACACACACAGCTGAAGGAGCTCAGCAGGCCAGGCCACATCTAGGAAAAGTGTACAGTCGACATTTCAGGCCAAAACTCTTCGTCAGGTCTGGAGGGACTAAAGCTGAGGAGTAGATTTAAAAAGTGGGAGGAAGTGAGAGAGAAACACAAGGTGATAGGTGAAACCTGAATGGGGAGGGATGAAGTAAGGAGCTGGGAAGTAAATTGGTGAAATTGGTGAAATCGCCAGAAAAAGCGGGATTTTCCAGTGGCCACCCACTTTAATTCCACTTCCCATTCCCATTCCAATATGTCTATCCATGGCCTCCTCCACTGTCGTGATGAGGCCACACTTAGGTTGGAGGAACAACACCGTATATTCCATTTGGGTAGCCTCCAACCTGATGGCATGAACAACGATTTCTCTAGCTTCTGATAATGCCCCCCCCCACCCCCTGCCTTCACCATTTCCCATCCACTATTCCCTCTCCCACCTTATCTCCTTGCCCGTCCATCACCTCCCTCTGGTGCTCCTCCCCCCACTTTTTTTCTTCCATGGCTTTCTGTTTCTTTCACCAATTTACTTCCCAGCTCTTTACTTCATCGCTATCGCCTGGTGTTTCTTTCTCCCACCCCCTCCTTTTAAATCTACTCCTCAGCTTTTTTTCTCTCTAGTCCTGCCGAAGGGTTTCGGCCTGAAATGGGGACTGTACTTTTTTCCTAGATGCTGCCTGGCCTGCTGAGTTCCTCCAGCAATTTGTGTGTGTTTGCTGGTTGAAGGTAAGTGACTGTTCTAGAATTTGGTAGCATGGAACTCCAGACTTCTGTATCTGGGCCATGTGAGAAAATGCCATGGGCCAGATGCTGAAGACTTAATGATAGACATCCAACAAATGTCTGCACTCAGCTGACTCTTCCCTCTGCACCATCCCCAAATGTAATCAATCAGCTACAAATGCCAGAGCTGTATTCGGAACCTGAAGGATGTTGTGGCTCTGAAATGCTCTGAGCATCTCTTCCTTCCTCTAATTACTCCCTTTGTCCCAGACTATGGTCATCTGCCCTACTGACTCACACATGTGGGGGGCATTGCTGTTTTTCATTTGGCTGCAGTCTTACAAGGTGTCATGGTGTTGTTAGAGATCATTGATAATTGTTTATTGGTGTATTTCTTGCATGGAATTTAATCTATGTATTTCATATGATTCGGAGTGACCCTTTAAGTACTGTAGGTATTAGAAGGAGCTACTTTGAATACATTGGTCTAGCAACTACTGCTGTTAATTAGGAATCAATTACCTTTTGATGGTAACTCAACCTTTGTTATTTTCCTCAGTAAAATGAGAACTACAGGTTTTATACATAGTACTGAAACGCTTGTATACAGTATATTAGAGACGCATTCAAGATGTTTACAAATGTCAGGAAAGAAATGATGTGTGAAGTTAGTAGAAGGAGCGGATCTCCAGATAACTTCGAGTTTTGCAAGAGAAATCTCATATAACGAACCGTTAGAATTTTGTTTGAGTCAACACTAGAAGAAAATATACGGTGGTTCCAGTGGACATGGCTAACAGATGTTTTTTGATAAATGCCACTCACGGATCATTAAAGAAAATTGGGTGATTCTAATAGTGGCACCACTAGTAGGCAGGGGAATGAAAAAGGCTTTTAACACATTGGCTGAGTGTGGTTGCTGGGATGATGTGTTGCAGTCGCACCAGTCGTTGGAATATTGTGTGCTGTTTTGGTCAGTGTGCAATGGGAAAGATGCCATTAAGCTGGGAAGTGCGCTGAGGAGCTTTACAATGACGTTGCTGGGACTAAAGGGACTGATTCCAAATCCTTTGCGTCCCAAGGGGGAGAGGCTCAGCAGGTTGGGGCTTTACATATTGGACCATCCGTGATTGAGGGGTAACTAGAGAGTCGAGAGGAGGTTCACAAAGCTTTATTAGACGCTAGTCAAGCCACACTTGGAGTATTGCCAACAGTTTTGGGTCCCATATCTCAGAAAGGATGTGTTGTCATTGGAGAGAGTCCAGAGGGGTTCACAAGTATGATTCTGGGACCGAAGGGGTTAATGTATGAGGAGCATTAAGGCCTATACTCACTGGAATTTAGAATAATACAGGGGGATCTCATTGAAACCTACCAAATGTTGAAACGACTAGATAGGGGAGAATGTTTCCTATGGTGGGGGTATCCAGATCTAGAGGGCACAGCCTCAAAACTGAGGGGGGACCCTTTAGAACAGAGGTAAGGAGGAATTTTTTTATCCAGAGCATAAATCTGTGGAATGCTTTGTCACAGACTGCAGTGGAGGCCACGTCCGGGGTATATTTAAGGCGGAAGTTGATAGTTTCCTGATCGGTCAGGACATCAAAGGATATGGCAAGAAGGCAGATGTAGGGGGTTGAGTGGGATCCAGGATTAGCCATGATGGAATGGCGGAGTAGACTCGATGGGTTGAATGGCCTAATTCTGCTCCTATGTCTATTGGCCTAATCTTGCAGAGGTATATTGAATAATGAGGGACATAGAGAGGAGGAAAGCACATGATCTTTTTCTTGGTGTTGAGGATCAAGAACTACAGGGCATAGATTTAAGATGACAGCTTTAATAGGAATCTGAGAGGCAACGTATATGCCAGTACATGGAGTAAGCTGCCACATGAAATACTCGAAGCAGGTACATTAACAACACTGAAGAGGTACTTTGATGTGTACATGGATAGGAAAGGTTGAGAGGGATATAGGCCAAATAGGGGCAAATTAAAGGAGCTTAGCTGACTTGAGCCAGTTGGGTTGAAAGGTGCACTTTTGTGCTCTGTTACTCTATGATGGAGGCTCATGAACTGGCTGGAACTGAGGATTATTAATGGACAATAAAAATGGAAAGTAAGAAAAAAATAGAATCATTTGCAGATTGGAAGGTGGGACCAATGTGTGCCATATGGACTGGGGCACAACGTATATTAATGATTAGAATGAGCTGAGTGCCATATATACTGGCTTGCTGATATCACAAAACTTGGTGTTATGAAGAGGATTCTGAGGCTTCAAGAGAAGAATGAGTCATTTGTGTAGTTCATGTTGAGTATACCATTAAAACTGACTTTACTTTATGGTAACACTTTTGATAAGTTGTCAGATGACAGGTGGAAATGTAATGTGGAAAATGTGAAGTCATCCACTTTGGTAGAAAAATAGGAATATTTTTCAAACGGTGAGCAAGATACTATAACGTTGGTGTTCAAAAGGAACGAACTGCACTTCTACATAAATCACTGAATGCTGAAGTGCAGGTACAGCAAGCAACTGGGAAAGTAAGTGGTATTGTGGACTTATTTCAGGAGGAATTGAGTTCAAACAAAGGTTCGCAAGCTCAGTTCCTGGGCTAAGGAGTTTGTCCCATAGGGAGAGGTTCAACAGCCTCAGCCTGTGCCCTTCTGAATTCAAGGGGTAAGAAGAGATCTTAAACAAGCAAAGCATTTACAGGTCCTGACAGGGTAGGTGGTGGCGATGTTGCTTCCCTTGGTTAGGGTGTCTAGAACCAAGGATCACATTCCGAAAGCAGGCATACAGGAGAGAGAGGGAATTTCGGCACTGTGGATAGTGAATCTTCGGAATTCTCTACCCCGGAGACATGTGGAGGTCCAGTCACTGAGTCAATTCAAGACAGACTTCCCTAGATTGGTAGATATTAAGGAAAAAAAGGCATATGGTGCCTATGTGGCAAACTGATGGTAAAAGAGTAGCTCTGAGCTAATAAACAGTGGAGCAGATAGGAGGGGCTGGATGGCTTCTTCCTGTCAAACGTTGCTTTATCACACCCAGGCTGATAAATCGACAGGGACAGGATGCTGAACGTCAGTGTGACCGATTAATCGAATGGGAAATGCTAAACAGAGAGTACAAGCAACTTCCATCAGCTGAAACAGTGGGACTGCTGCTCACTTCTGCATTGACCTGACAGCCATGCCTACTGGCTACTGGCTGAGTTCTGTTCTGTACTCACATAGGCCAAAGGTCATGGAGGAGCAGCGCGAGTTGGCACGAAATGTCGGCGGAGATCCAGCAGCGAGCAAGTAACCCTAACAGCAGGAAAGTAATCTTGTGGCCACTAATAAACGCAAAGGGCTGTAGATACAAGAATTTCTGCTGGCGCTGAAAATCTTGAGCAACGCACACAAAACGCTGGAGGAACTCAGCAGGTCAGTCAGCTCTACGGGTGCTACCTGACCTGCTGGGTTCCTCCAGGAGTTTGTGTGTGCTATAAAGGGCTGAACACCTACAGCAATCCTAAATGCGGGATTAAGTCAGCCCTGAAGACTTAGTCACTGGTGGCTGCTTTATTCTTACCGCACGTACTGAGATACAGTGAAAAACTTTGTTTTTATGCCACCCACGCAGACCATTGTATACATAAGCACACTGAGGTAGAATAAAAGGAAAAAGCAATAACTGAATACAGAACGTAGTGTTACAGTTACAGAGAAAATGCAGTGCAGGTGGAAACATGAACTGTGAGGGTCATGGTGAGATATGTGGAGAGATCAAGAGCTCTTTATCACACAAGAGGTCCATTCACGAGTCCTACAGCAGCGGCGTAGAAGCTGTCTTTCAGCCTGTGGCATGGGTTCTCTGGCTTTTGTGTTTTGCAGCCCATAATGAATAAGGTGCTGCAGGGAATCTCAGTCTGCCCGCGTAACACAGTGAACACAAAACAGGAACGCTGGCCGCTCAGGGAGTTGAAGGAACGCAGTGCGTGGCTGAAACAGAGCAAGAGTGGATTTGGTGTTCAGGGTTAACGAGAATGAACAGAGGACTGCCCGGGAAAGCTGGTATCTGTGTGGAAGTGAGCCAGCCGATGGGCATTGCTGAGCGTTTCTCTTTCCTCAGACTCCCTCAGTGCAACCTGCATGTTTTGTTGTGTCTGCCACCGTACTGGATCCGTCCGCAAGACATCGCACACGGAAAGAGCCCTCCCTCAAGAGCGAAGATCAACGGAGTGTGTGTGAAATCTGTAGAGGCAACTTAGCCTTTGCTTGCCCATTATGTATCATGTAATGGAATTCCTTCAGCTACGGGGTCGGTACAGTAATCACCCATGTAACGGAATTGGGCCACAACCTGATTCTGTGCCTCAACCCACTGGTCTGTAAGATCCTATCTAAGGCCATTAACAAATGGGTCAGGTGTGCTCTGAGACAGGTGACCCACCCAGACCACACCTGCGCTGTACCTGGCAGAAAAAATTCCGTCAGCTTTGAGCTGTGCAGGGGTACCAGTGCTTATGTTTAGGACAGAGGGGATATGCAAGCTTGAACCAGGAGAAAGCCTTTGACGGGGTATCACACATGCGCATGATGGGCATGATCAGAATGGGGAGGGAATCAGAACTGGTGCAGTCCAAATCAATGGGTGGGAGACAGAGAGTTTTCTCACCAAACCTGCAGTCAGAAAGCGTCCACTCTTCCCTGCCTTGCTTGTGTGTGGCACAGAACCCTTTACCAGATCCAACAAGAAGAACGAAAGGATAAGAGGAGTGGGACTTCCAGGCAATGGAAAACCTCCTTCAGCGTGATGGTGTCACTGTCTTCTGCTCAGATCCATGGTCATTCCACAGATTGATCAGCATCCGTGGCAAGTTCAAGTTGGCGTCGGCGGGCCAGTGTCAACCACGGGAAGAATGAGCTCGTATTCTTTGATAACTGGCCCAACCGATCCCATGACCCCTTCACTGCCAGGCCCGACTACGTGAAGGTGCTGGGGATCTTACTTCCAGGGGTCGAGGTGTGTAATAAGAATCGGCCGGAGCAGATCGGGAAGGTCAAACGAAAGCTGGCTCTGTGGAAATAGCGGTTCTGTGAGTTGCTGGGAAGAACGTGACCATCAGGTGTGATATGCACTCAGGACTGGCACAGGGGTGGCCTGTTCACTGCTCTCTTTGCTTTGGTAATAATCGAGAACCATTTTATCTGGTGTCCGAAGTGGAGCAAACGTGGGTAAGCTGCAAAGGGTTACAAACTCATGGGGAATAATGGCCTCTCCAACCTTGAGGACAAATCAACAGGCAATGCCTCAAGGAGGCAGCATCCATCACTAAGGACCCCCATCACCCAAAACATGCCCTCTTCTGATTGCTGCCATCAGGAAGGAGGTACAGGATCCTGAAGCCACACACTCAACATTTTAGGAACAGTTTCTTCCCCTCGGCCATTAGATTTCCGAATGGACAATGAAACCACTCATAAACACCACCTTTCTATTACTTTGCTGTCTTTTTGCACTACTTATTTAATTTAGTTTATTTTCAGTAAATAGGGTGGAAGAATGGAGGGACATCTCTACCAAAGGAGGTGGAAGGTGCTCTTTTCCTTCGCTAGCCTTCAGGTCACCCTTGGGCAAGGTGCAGCACCTGCTCAGGGTCACATGAAGCCATGGGAGCAAGTAGTGGTTGGTCTTATGATCAGCTGGTGCATATCACAAGTCCTGGTTCAGCGACCGCCGACGACAGGCCGACAGTCTCTGAAGAGTATTGATAATGGCTGGGGTCACCCGTCTTGTACAGACCCTGCCCAGAAGAAGGCGATGGCAAACCACTTCTGTAGAAGAATTTGCCAAGAACAATCATGGTCGTCCACGTCATATGACACGGATGAACGATTCCACTCTGGGGATGATGGGTCAAGACCAAAGGCCACTGTTGACCACACCTCTAATGCAGACATGGAGGTGGCTAGCTCGTCTTTCTCAGCAGGTGCATTATGAATAGGTTCTATCCTCTAGCTGGCATAGTATTGCCATTTGAGCAATTCACCTTCTGAACAGACCACTGTAGATGAACTGCAGAAAGTATTCTCACTGGCTGCACCCTGCCCTAGCTCGGTAATTCCAACACACAGAAATGCAAAAGGCTGCAGACTGTTGTGGATGAAACTCTCCCCACCACTGAAAGCATCTATATGGGGTGCTAAGCAACCCACACGATATGCTGAAGGAACTCAGCAGGTCAGGCAGAATCTATGGAAAAGAATAAACAATTGACGTTTCCATTTTGGCATTTGACCGTCGGCATTTTGTGGGCGTTGCCTTGGATTTGCAGAATTCCGCGTGTACATGCGTCACTGTCTTAATGAGGTGACATCTCTCATCTAGGATCTCCATCGCCATGGCTTCCATTCTCTGCTATCATTGGCTAGAAGATACAGAAACTCAACGTCTCACACCACTAGGTCAGGAACTGCTCCTTTCCAACAGCCATCTAGTTCTTGGACTGATCTGCACAACCTCAACCTTACCTCAGCAATGGAACATTATGGACCACCTCTAGCACCACCGTGGGCTTGTCTCTCATTCAGCTAATGTCTTGTTTTATTTCTTCGGTGCCTTGTATAATTTATGTATAACTGGTGTTGTGTGTGTTGTCTGAATCGATGTGTCCCTGACGCAAGCTTTCCATTGTTCCTGTGCCTCACGTTACTTGTGCATACGACGGACCAACATTTCAGAAATAAGCTGTTTGAGTAATGTTTGTGCTGGAAGATTAATGAAAAATGTTCTTTCTGATGAAATGTTGCAGCTTACACAGCATTGCCCATGTGAGCTATTCAGAAAACAAAGCTGCAGCAGTTTGTGATAACTGACTAAAACCCTCCATTAGATCATCACCATCCATCGGTTATTATTTAGAAAATATCCAATAGACACTTGAACATGTGCCTAATGTTTTTAGTTATTTTTTGTTTTTGGCTGCAGTTCTCTGCGTAGGAGGATCTGCTTTAAGGAATCCGAAGTCATGTTCACGTCATGAAGCCTCAGGTTTCATTTTTAGTGCGTTCTTACCATTCTCATGTAACAAATCACTCACTAAAAACCTGAAAACAAAATCGTGCAAAATTAGTCTATTGACCTTTACTAACTGTTGACAACCGGAGAAGGGAGGAACTTACACTGAAGTATCTCTTTGCTTGTGAAACTGTTTGTTCATCATTGCTTTGCTGGTCCATATATAATCAGATATATGCCATTTATCCAACAATGGAAGCAACACTCTGTACTGATGTGTTTAAATCACAGAAGGTTGGTTTGCAGGTGCAGCAGGCTATCAAGAAGGCAAATGGAACGTTGGCCTTCATTGCTGGAGGGTTGGAATTTAAGAGCAGGGAGGTTATGCTACAACTGTACAGGGTACTGGTGAGGCCACACCTGGACTACTGCGTGCAGTAGCGGTCTCCTTACTTGAGGAAGGATAGACTGGCTTTGGAGGCAGTGCAGAGGAGGTTCACCAGGTTGATTACAGAGATGAGGGGGTTGGACTATGAGAAGAGATTTGAGTTGCCTGGGACTGTACTCGCTGGAGTTCAGAAGAATGAGAGGAGATCTTATAGAAACATATAAAATTATGAAAGGGATCGATAAGTTAGAGGCAGGAAAGTTGTTTCCACTGGTAGTTGAGACTAGAACTAGTGGACATAGCCTTAAGATTCGTGAAAGTAGATTTAGGACAGAGATGAGGAGGTACCGCTTTTCCCAGAGAATGGT
The DNA here is from genome assembly GCF_048418815.1 of Hemitrygon akajei. NCBI lineage: Eukaryota > Metazoa > Chordata > Chondrichthyes > Myliobatiformes > Dasyatidae > Hemitrygon > Hemitrygon akajei. The sequence goes on along the minus strand of NC_133132.1, from coordinate 42,819,326 downwards.
GAACCTGTGGAATTCTCTGCCCAATGAAGCAGTGGACATTACCTCAGTAAATATATTTAAGACAAGGTTGGATAGATTTTTGCACAGTTGGAGACTTAAGGGTTATGGGGAAAAGGAAGGTAGGTGGAGATGACTCCATGGCCAGATCAGCCATGATCTTATTGAATGGCCGACTTCTGCTCCTATTTCTTATGTTCTTATGTTCTTAAGTGATATCTGAGTCTCTGACTCGATCAACCTCCAGTCCTTCAACTTCCTTTCCTCTTAAACTACTTATTCTGTTTTTATTCTCATTCACTCCATTTTCACAATGCTTGAACATTTATTCAGAATTTTCTATTGGATTACTTGATGACCATTTTGAATCATATAACCATATCATTAGACTACATTGCTCAAGATGGCGCCGAGCCGAGTGTTCTGGGAAGGTTGCTGCTCAGGGCTAGTTGATTTTGGTGCTTTTTGAGTTCATGGAGATGGTTTTTGAGAATGGAAAGGAGAGTTAGGGGTCAGGTTAGGGTATTAGGGACAGGGATGTGTGGAATTAGAGGACAGGATAGAGCCTTAAGTCTCCACTGCATGTTTGAAGGATAGCGACGTGGACGTGGAACATTCAAGGACCAGCCTGGATGTCGGGCTGGCAGACAAGCATGGACGAGCACCTGATTCAGCAAGTCGTAGGCAGGTTTCGGACCGGGAGTTCTACGCGGGCAGGATCAATGAGATCCAATGCCCCCCCACCCCCCACCAACTCCAGGTTTGCAAATCTGTGAGAATGGAGTTCAAGGCCCAGCATTCATCATTTTGGTCTTTGGTGAGTCCAAAATTCAAGGCCTGGTGTTCGGTGATCAGCCGAGGATCAAGGCCCGGAGGTGGGGGAGTGGGGGGGGGGGGGGGGGGAGGTTCGAATCGGAAGTCCAGAAGACAAGATCCATGGGCTGGAGCCCCAGGACTGAGAACCTCCTGGAGTCCAGTGGGGCCTAACATTGCAGGAGGATGGAGGTCAAAGAAGATGGACTGTCTTGAGGTTAGAGGACTGTGTGTGTGGGTGGGTGGGAGGGAGGGAGGAGGTCTAACTGCTGGTGTTTTGTCGCTTGTTCTGTTCTGCTTTGTTGCATTTTTGTTCCGTTATGAACATGCTAAACTGGAATCGGGATGTGCGCGGACACTTGCAGACTGCGCCCAGCAAGCCATCAGATGCAGACGATGCAGTTCACTCTATGCTTTATGTACACCTGGTAAGTAAACCGGAATCTTGAATGACTGTTACAGGGTAAGTGTCACAGGGTCATAGAGTTAGACGGCACAGAAACCAAGCTGCATATCTGGGTCCTGCTTCAGGGTTTTGACCCAAAGTTACTTTCAGCAATGACTTTCCTTTCTCAGACGCTGCTCGATCCCACTGAGTTCCTCCAGCAATTTGTGCCTCTATTTTCTACTAGAGGCAGTTCCATTTCCCAGCATTTGCCCATTTCCTTCTAAACCTTTCTATTAATATACCTGGCTACATGTCTTTTAATCATTGTAATTGTACCTTTCTCTACCACTTCATCTGGCAGCTTGTTCTGTATATCCACATCCTTTGTGTGAAAACATTGCCCCTCGGGTCTCTTCTTAACTTGACGTGTGCCCTCTAGTTTTACGCTCAGTCCTGATAACCGTCATTAGTGTATGTACCTGCATAATGTCACTCCTTGCCTCCTACACTGGGGAGGGGGGGGGGGGGAGGGACAGCCTCCGCCAGCTCAAGCCCTCCAAGTCTTGGAAACGTCCTTGCAAATCTTTTTTGCCCTTTTTCCGACTTACAGATATCCTTCCTATAGCTCGGTGAGCAGAATCGTACGCAGTGCTCCCAGTCAGGTCTCACGATATCTGGTGCAGCTGTAACAAGACATCCCGACCCCTGATCTCAGCAGCCTGACCAATGAAGGCAAACATGCCAAACACCTTCTTCATCATCTTCTAGAACCGTGTCACCAATTTCAGGAAACTTATACCCCTAGGTCTCTTTGTTCTATCAGCACATCAAGGCCTTGTCACTAACTGTATAAGTCTTTCCCTCCTGCATCAAGTGCATCAGGCCTTTCCTGTATAGCAAACCTGTCAGTCCCATTCACCCATTTCCCTTGTAGTTCTCTATATTAATTTCTTTCAAGTGCATCTCAGATCCTCTTTGAGCATTGAATCATAACTATTCTGATCTTTTTGCAGCTTTTGCCCAAATATCTTCTTCACAAGAGGACAGATTCTCTTTGTGAAGTTGTAACTTCTCATTCAAAGTCTTTCATAACTTTGAAAGCCTCTGTTAGCTCACTTTGGTCTTCTGTTTCAAAGGGAAAAGATATCCAGGCTGCTCACCCTTTCCTAATAAGCAGGTGAAAGCTTAGTGATCTGTTATCATTGATAATATCTATGCTCTCTCTCCAGTGCCTGTGTATCAATTTTACTGTTTATAAAGGGGAAAATACTGCCCAGTTCTACAAACCTGGGTATAAATTAAGGCTTGTAACAAATTTAGGATAGCAATGTTATTTTTAAACTGCATCCCTCTAGAAGTCAAATAACCCCAGTGCCCTGCAACAAACTTTCAATAATTGATGCTTTTGTAAAGGCACCTTGGATATCAAATACTGACACTGGGTGTGGTTGTGTGAAAATGAAACAAGGACTTTTGTGCAGGAATGTGGACACGTCACACAGCGATTAACACATCTTAAACACAAGAAAGTCTGCTGATGTTGGAAATCCAAAGCAGCACACGGAAAATGCTGGAGGAACTCAACAGGTCAGGCAGCATCTATGGAAATAAGACTATAAGACCCTAAGATATAGGAGTGGAAGTAGGCCATTCAGCCCATCGAGTCTGCGTCTGCCATTCAATCATGGGCTAATCCAATTCTTCCAGTCATCCCCACTCCCCTGCCTTCTCTCCATACCCCTTGATGCCCTGGCTAATCAAGAACCTATCTGTCTCTGCCTTAAGTGCATTCAATGACTTGGCCTCCACAGCTGCTTGTGGTAACAAATTCCATAGAGTTACCACCCTCTGACTAAAGTAATTTCTCTGCATCTCTGTTTTAAATGGATGTCCTTCAATCCTGAAGTCGTGCCCTCTTGTCCTAGACTCCCCTACCATGGGAAATAACTTTGCTATATCTAATCTGTTCAGGCCTTTTAACATTCGAAATGTTTTTATAAGATGCCCCCTCATTCTCCTGAACAGTCGACGATTTGGGCCGAGACCCTTGTTGGGGACTGAAAAGGAAGGGAGAAGATGCCAGAATAAAAAGGTGGGGGGAGGAAGAGGAAGCTCGCTGGAAGTTATTAAGTGAAGCCAGGTGGGTGGGAAAGGTCAAGGGCTGGAAAAGAAAGAATCTGATAGGAGAGGAAAGTGGACCATAGGAGAAAGGGAAGGAGGAGAGGACCCAGGGGAAGTAATGAGAAGAGGTAAAATGTCAGAGTAGAGAATAGTGGAGTGGGAAGGGATTTTGTTTATCAGAAGGAGAAATCAATATTCATGCCATCAGGTTGTAGGCTAACCAGACAGAATATAAGGTGTTGAATCTCCACCCTGAGGGTGGCCTCATTTTAGCACAAGAGGAGGCCGTGGACAAACATGTCAGAATAGGAATGGGAGTTAAAATGTCTGGCCACTGGGAAGTCCGGCTTGTGGTGACTGGTGCGGGGGTGCTTGATGAATCAGCCCCCAACTCATATGCCTGACCCTTCTTCCCTGTTTTGAAGTTAGGATGCATATACAGCCCTTTCTATACTTCACAATTGGACCTTGTGCTTTCTTAGCCTTTTACCCTCCTGACGCAATTATCAACAGGTTTAAAAAATGTTGCAAATGATATTACCATCGGCTGCCACTTCGTGAAGTAGGGGCCTTGGCCAGTAATGTCGACGGTTCATTCATTTCCATAGGTTTTGCCTGTCTTGCTGAGTTCTTCCAGCATTCTGTGTGTGCTGCCCTGAAACGTATCATCTTACAATGTAATTTGTCAAGCTCGCTTGCGAATACGCTGACTTCTTTGCTGTGGGTTTGGTTCACAGATGTGGTCAGCCTCTGGTGCAGTGATGTGGCGATGATTTGCTCATGAGCTTGAAGAGTGAATTTCACTGGTCTACCCGGGCCACATTCAGCACTGCAGTTAACTAAGATGAATGCTGTTTTCTGAGGTAGGGGAAGAGATCCATTGGTTTTCTCCAAGGACTTTGACGATAAGGGAGTGGTGTTGTACAGAGCTGTGTGGTGGGATAGAGTCTTCTTTGACCCCAGTTTTCTCCAGCCTGTGGTGGATACAGTGGTGAGAATTAGGACTTGCATTCATTGTAGAATTGATACTAGTCAGGAAAGCTAAATTTGAGAAGAATCTTTTATGATTCTTAGTTTACGGAGCAGCAGGCTTTGATGATGTAAAAAAAACTATGCACAGTGGTTGGTGCTGACCCCTTTAGTCAGTCATGCAGTGAACATAACGTACACTGTGCGTGTAATCCACGTGATAATTCTGGGAGGAGCTCATCAGCCAGAAGAAGAAGGTGATTGATGAGAACGCTTTCAATGACTTTTCCTCTAGGGGACAGTTCAGAGGCCCCTCAGTAACTGTGAAACATAGAAACATAGAAAACCTACAGCACAATACAGGCCCTTCAGCCCACAAAGTTGTGCCGAACATGTCCCTACCTTAGAAATTACCTAGGGTTACCCATAGCCCTCTATTTTTCTGAGCTCTATACGCCTGTCCAGGACTGTCTTAAAAGACCCGATCGTATCCGCCTCCACCACCGTTGCCGGCAGCCCATTCCACACACTCACCACTCTCTGTGTAAAAAACTTACCCCTGACATCTCCTCTGTACTTACTTCCAAGCACCTTAAAACTGTGGCCTCTCATGCTAGCCATTTCAGCCCTGGGAAAAGCCTCTGACTATCCACATGATCAATGCCTCTCATCATCTTATACACCTCTATCAGGTCACCTCTCATTCTCTGTCGCTCCAAGGAGAAAGGCTGAGTGCACTCAACTCATTGTCATAAGACATGCTCCCCAATCCAGGCAACATCCTTGTAAATCTCCTCGGCACCCTTTCTATGGTTTCCACATCCTTCCTACAGTGAGGTGACTAGAACTGAGCACAGTACTCCAAGTGGCATCTGACCAGATGGATATCTTCTTTCTTGAAAATGGTCATGATCATTATGTCTCTGAGATTCCTTCTCATGGTCCCCTCATCCCAAGTGAGAGAAACAAGGGTGTGATTTCACAACACAGCTACTTCACTGTCTAGTTTAGTTCTTCAGCAAAGATTTCATCCACTTCACAGCTGATGAATAGACTTGTTTTTTCTTACAAGGCTGGAACAGTGCTGAGTCTGTAATGGATAGATACCTTGCAGTGGAATGGAGTTAAGGATATTCACAATTTTGTTAAGGAGATCAGTCAAGAACTGCTTCTAGCAGATGTTTCCTTATCCTTCCCACCTCCCCATCATGGAGGACATCTTCAGAAGATGGTGCCTCAAGAAGATGACATCCATCATGAGGGAACACTGACAGGAACATGCCCTCTTCTCATTGCTACATCGGAGAGGAGCTCCAGGAATCTGAAGACCCAAACTCAATGTTTAGACTCACACTCAATTTTTTAGGAAACAATTTCTTCCCCTTCACCATCAGAATTCTGAATGGTCCATGGGGGGGGGGGGGGGTCCCGAGAATGCTCCCAGAAATGAAAGGGTAAATGTATGAGGAGCATTTGATGGCTCTAGCCCTGTACTTGCTGGAGTTTTGAAGAATGGGTGGGGGGGGGGGGGGTTGATCATTGAAACCTATTGAATATTGAAAGGCCTAGATAGAGTGGACGTGGAGAGGGTGTTTCCTATTGTGAGGACCAGAGGGCACAACTTCAGAAAACAAGGACGTCCCTTCAGAACAGAGATGAGGAGGAATTTCTTTAGCCAGTGGGTGGTGAATCTGTGGAATTCATTGCCACAGGTGACTGCGGAGGTCAAGTTATTGAGGTATCTTTAAACTGGAAGGTGATAGGTTCTTGATTAGTAAGGACTTCGAAGGTTATGGGGTTGAGAGGGATAATAAACCAGCAGTGATGAATGGTGAAGTAGACTTAATGGGCTGAATGGCCCAATTCTGCTCCAATACTTATAGTCTTATGGCCTAACTCATGAGCTCTACCTTGCTATTGCTCTCTTGTACGACTTATTTATTTTGTTACGCCTGCACTGTACTGTGGCCATCGAACAACAGATTTCACAATTCACGTCAGTGACCATAAACCTGATCCTGGTTCCGATTTAATCCCTGGCTCTCAGTAGAACAGGCCTTTGGATATCCATATTTTATACGGCCTTGCTGAAGAATCCATTTATGCGATGGTTATCATCTGATTGCTCTTCCTCCTGTACTCTTTTCACCCACCCTTTAGTCTTTGGGCCATGAGATTTTTATTGGTCATCAATCTTCTGATGGCTAAAGAGCTGTTTCTTTGCCACTGATTCATGAGGGTTCGAGTCCAAGAATGCCTTGCTATTTACAACTCCAATTATCTGGCACCATTCGTACTTTGGTGGCGCCACGCTGGTACATTTTTTTCTGGGCTATTAATACACCAACAAACTTTTAATACATTTGTTTTAGATGATCTACAGTGGGCCAATACATCTTCTGGTGAGCTCACTGAGTTTAAAGAGAGTGCAGGCAAAACAGCTGGGTAGGTTTCATTAGAGTGTGGGAAACAGAACTTGGAGGGGTTCAGCGGAGTGCAAGAGTCATGTGCGAAGAGGGGAATGTGGGAGCCCAAAGCTTTGGTCCAGATCATGGAGTGAATGTTAGGCAGAGATGGATAGATTCTTGATAAGTCAGGGCGTGAAAAGTTAAGGGGAGAAGGCAAGAATATACGGTTGAGAGGGAAATGGATCAGCCACAGTGAAATGGTGGAGCAGACTCAATGGGCCAAATCACCTCATTCTGCTTCTATATCTAATATCTATATCTAATGGTCTTATGGAGGACCTCAGGGTCATTTAGGCATCGGCCACTCACCGTGTTTTATTGATTGGGAGTCATCAACTGTCTGTTGATTGGAGCTTTTCAGTGGAGTCCATCAATCTTACAATGTTGATTTTCTTGCTGCAGAATTCTGCTGCCATGACTGTTTTGACACCCAGGTAATGGAGAAAGAGATCAGATTGGGTAGCGGTTGGTAACGCAGGTGACGCAGAAATCCTCGGGAAACTTGGTGAGCGAGCTAACATGTATGCAAACTCCACACACAAAGTCCATACAGGTACATAGTCCACACACACACACACACACACACACACACACACACACACACACACACACACACACACACACACACACACACACACACACACTCTCTCTCTCTCTCTCTCTCTCTCTCTCTCTCTCTTTCCCTTACCGCTATCATTAGCTCCTTCCCATCATCTTACCTCACCCTACTTTTCCTTCCATTCCCTTCTTCAGTCTCCGCACCCACTGCTTTCCTCACTGACTCTTCCCCTTTCCCCTCCTTTCCTTCTCTAACCTCTTCCCTCCATCTATCATCCTCCTCGCACTCCCTCTCTCCCCTCACCTGCCTTCGGCTGCTCACTCTGCCATTAGCAGTCTCTGAATGCCAGACTTTCTTCCTGCACTCCCGGCAACCAAGAGCTGTAACTTTGTACTGACCAGCCACAGAAACAAGTACACCATAGACTTCATCGCCCAAAGTGCTGTGACGGGTGATGGACCCTGCTGTGTGGTTTAAATCTTCACCCTTCATCTGACAAGTTCAATCCATCCCATTCTCCAGTCGCAGAGATGAAGGTTTCCTTGATGGCGAATGAATAGTGAGGCGCTGGAGGACAAATCAGAGGGAACAAGGAATGAAGGAGATCTCAAAGCTTAGGGAAAGTAATCATTAGAGACCATGGCCGCTTCATTCACCCCATGGATCACTGGAGACCTGAGTCACCCCAACCACAAACTGTTCCAGCTGCTACCATCCGGGAAATGGTACTGCAGCATAAAAGCCAGGACCAACAGGCTCCGGGACAGTTTCTTCCACCAGGCCATCAGACTGATTAACTCATGCTGACACAACTGTATTTCTATGTTATATTGACTATCCTGTTGTACATATTATGTATTATAAATTGCTATAAGTTGCACATTGCACATTTAGACAGAGATGTAATGTAAAGATTTTGACTCCTCATGTATATGAAGGATGTAAGTAATAAAGACAATCCAATATTGAAAGTTAATGTAAATGTCTCTTCCTGCCTACCGTGTTTTCACCCAGCTTAGACCGGGGGGCGGGGGGGGGGGGGATGGTGGTGGTTTACAACTCTGTCTCATATTGTTTGCTTGACTTTTGTTTACACTTTCATGCATTTCATTCGGCTCGTGATTGGGTGCTCACTTATAGTACCCTGGTGTTTCTGTGGTAAAAATGTGTTACTCCGGAAAGATACTCATTAAAGGGTACTGTCTCAATCGTGCCTCAGTGTTAGACAGCATGAGCAGACGCTAGAGAATAGAAAGAGATAACCTTGGGTAACTAGCCAGAAATCCACAGGCCAAAAGTTCAAGTTCAACGCGAATTGACATTCAGCCATAAATGAATACCGCTAATCCAGAGAGCATTGCTCAAAAAGTTCAAAGTATGTTTTATTATCAGAGTACGTATATGTCACCAATTACAACCCTGAGATTCATTTTCCTGCAGACATCCTCAGCAAATCGATAGAATAGTAACTATAACGGAATCAATAAAAGATCAAGTAGAGCGTAGAGGACAACAAACTGTGCAAATGCAAATATAAGTAAATAGCAATAAATAAAGAGAGCTTGAAATAACAAGATGAAGGGTCCTTAACGTGAGATTGTTAGTTACAGGAACATCTTAATATATGAGTGTAGTTATCCCATTTTGTTCAGGAGCCTGATGGTTGAGGGGTCGTATCTGTTCTTGAACCTGGCGGTGTGAGTCCTGAGGCACTTGTACCTTCTACCTGATGGCAGCAGCGAGAAAAGAGCATGTCCCGGGTGGTGAAAATCTTTGATGATGGATGCTGCTTTCCTACGACAGCATTTCGTGTAGATGTGCTCAACGGTCGGGAGGGCTTTACCCGTGATGTACTGGGCCAAATCCATTAAAATTTGAAGGATTTTCTGTTCAGAGGCACTGGTGTTCCCATCCCAGACCATGGTTCAGGCAGTCATACACTCTCCACTACACATCCATAGAAGTTTGTCGAAGTCGAAGGGCTAAAGTGCAAAACACAGCACAAAGCACATAGTAGCATAGTGCTTTAAATTTTTAAATTTTAAATTTAAAATTTTAAATTTAAAGCTTTAAATTCCATTGACAGGGGTTCAATTCTCGCCACTGTCTATAAGGAGTTTGGACGTTCTCCCCATGATAGCATAGATTTCCTCCGGGTGCTCTGGTTTCCTCCCACAGTCCAAAGATGTACCGGTTGGTAGGTTAATTGGTGATTGTAAGTTGCTCCATGATTAGGCTAAAAGGGGCCAAAAGGGCCTATTCCATGCTGTATCTTAATCAAAAAGGATAAACAAATAACAGATAATGGAAAAATTAGCATATTTTGACATCAATGGCAAAGGAAACATGACTTCCTGTTTGCAGAATTGGCAGATAATTTGCTCCATTAGCCAAAAAACGCAAAATGCAAGTGCTGGACGTCAAGCAGAACTGGAGATACTCGGCAAGTCAGGCAGCAGTGATGGAGAGAGAAACGTTACAGGGAGACGGAAGTTGCTGTTTCACTCTAGAGCAACCTCATTCAGTGGAATCAATGCATCAGACAAAGTGGGTGTTGAGTGATGGTGTGCTAGCAGATTTTAAATACATGCAAGCGATGTACAGGCGCCTAACTATGGGTTAGAAAGAGCATCCATTTAGAGTAAAAAGGAGGTTTCTTTTTTCTTTTTATCTCTATTTTATATTTTTTAGAGAGGGGTATTTTCTCGATTCCCTTGCTTCCCTGCTGGTGTAGAGTTTCCATGGGCTCTTATTACCTTGTAGTACTTTGGCTATTATTCCTGTGTGAACTCTAGCAGGGAGTACCATGGGATTCTGCCACTGCATGTTATTCCACTAGGGCAATCGAAAGGAGCCTGAAGACCCGGACTCCATGATTCTGAAGCGGCTTCTTCCCCTCTGCTGTCAGAACATCAAATTTCTTGTCACCCAAGTCAGTGATAGTAAATGTGATGCCGATAGATCTGCTTCTAATTCTGAACATTTGTCAAGGGTGCCCGCCACCTTGGACATCCCCTTTGTTCTCTTCGACAGGTTTGGGAGAAGATACAGGGGTTTGAAAGCCCTGAGGTCCGAACGTAAGAACAGCTTCTGAATCTCCCACCTGTCTCACCCCTTTCTGGTGGGGGTGCCATGTTCTTGGACTTTTAACTCTACCTTACAAACTTCTATTTTGCACTCAGTACTACATTGATTGGTGTACTTATTGGTATCATATACTTGATTCTGTTTTCTCTATGGGATACATATGAACAAGGAATTTCATTGCACCCTGGGATAGATGACAATAATCTAATCATCTTTGATGAAAACAAGATATCCAAACGTATTTGCAGCCAAGAAAGTCCTCCCTAAAGTCCGCATATATGCAACTGATTAAGGAGTATTTTTATTTATTTTAGCGTTACAGTGCAGGGTGTTGGCGCGTGGCCTAGTGGGCAAGGCATCAGACTAGTAACCTGAAGGTCACTGGTTCGAGCCTCAGCTGAGGCAGCGTGTTTGTGTCCTTGAGGAAGGCACTTAACAACACATTGCTCTGCGATGTCACCGGTGCCAAGCTGCATGGGTCCTAGTGCCCTTCCCTTGGACAACATCGGTGGTGTGGAGAGGGGAAGGCCTGCAGCTTGGGCAACTGCCGGTCTCCCATACAACCCTGCCCAGGCCTGCGCCCTGGAAACTCCAGGCACAGATCCATGGTCTCTCGAGACCGACGGATGCCACCACCACCACCACCACCACAGTGCAGAGTAGGCCCTACTGGCCGTTCTATCCCAGAACACCCCCCGCCAACCCTGATTTAACCCTAAACTGATCGCGGGACATTTACATTAACCAATTTACCTACGTCCTTATAGAGTGGGAGGAGAGCGGAGCACCTATGGAAAAGCCACACATTCCATATGGAGGACGTACTCCTTACAGTCAGCTGCAGAATTGAACTCTGAACGCCGACGTCCCAGGCTTCACGGGACCACGACACCCAGTCTGCCTGTTTACTTCCCCTAGCCCTAATAAAGCACACGTTGTCAAAACGTGCTACCTGGCTGTTATCATACTACTGTATATACACTGCAACGTGGGTGTCTAATGCACTGGCAGTAAGGCAGTATAAACGTCAACGTGTAAGGTGCAGTGTACAGTAAATTCATCTTACTTTTTTTATATTGTTTCATGTATCAAAAATGCTTTATCCGCAGTGCCATTTGCCTCAGTTTTGAGCGTTTAGACAAATGTCATGAGAATAGATACTTCCATCAGAAACACGCAGCTGTGGCTCCTCAGACACCTGATGAAGAATAGCCGCTGTCATGCCTTCTTTGGAATTGCTTTAACATTTGGGTCCAGCACAGAGCTTCAGAAATGCTGACACCCAGGAACGTGAAACTGCTCACTGCTGATCCCTCAGTGAGGTCTGGCGTGTGTCCCTCGACTTCCCCTTCCTGAAGTCCAGAACCAATTCCGTGGACCTAGTGACATTGAGTGAAAAGTTGTTACGACATCACTCAGCCAGCTGATCTGTCTCTGTCTGGTACACCCCCTCGTCACCATCTGAAATTCTGCCAACACACAGCTTGGTGACTCATCAAAGGTGGTTAAGCTAACTGATGCATGAATCTGAAGTTAGCACCAAGCAGATGAATGTCACCATCACCGGTTGGTTGCATGAGTCAATGTGATATTGTGCGATAAATGGCCAAGAGTCACACTATATTGGAGCATTGCCACCATTGCACAATTCGCCGTTCCACGGGGCGCATTCAGAAAATCAGAGCACAAGATATTGGAAGTCGCAAACGTAAAGATAACATTTCTGAGAATGGAACAAATTATATCGCAGTGGGTGGAATTAATTTCCTGGTTTGATCTCTGGCCCTTTCAAAGTTTGCTGATTTAGTTCATGAGGACAGCCACTGTTTCAATTAAATTGATCATCTCCATTTAAGAATGTAAGCCAGAGGAACAATTACTTTCACTGCACTCTCCCCAACATCCTCTGGCATAAATTAAATCTCAGTTTATCAGTTTTATCGGAATTACCCACCTTTAGCTTAGAGAGTCTTAGGCTCATAGAGCAATACGGCACAGAATCAGGGCTGTCCGTCTGTGCCAACCTGTTTTTCTGTCTAGTCCCTTTGATCTGCATACGACCTATACCACTCCATACCCAATTTATCTATGTACCTAGCCAAACCTTCTCTTATATTTTACAATTGAACCTGCACCCAACACTTCCACTGGCAGCTAGTTTCACCCTTTGAGTGAAGAAGACCCCCCCCCCCTTAGGTTCCCCTTAAAAAAATTAATCTTTTCCCAGAAAACTTATGACCTCTAGTTCTGGTCCCACCAAACCCCAAGGAAAAGAACTTTTATCCTATCTGTACCCCTCATGATTTTGTATATCTCTATAAGATTGCCTCTCATTTTCTTGCAAATAGATCCTAACCTATTCAATCTTACCCTATAACTCAGGTCCTCCATTCCTGGCTACGTTTTTGTAACTGTTCTCGGTACTCTTTCAATCTTATTGACATCTTTCCTGAAGGCCGGTAACCAAAGCTACTTACAATACTCCAAATTAGGCCTCACCAATATCATATACAACTTCAACTCCTTCCAACTCCTGCACTCAGCACTCTGAATTATGAAGACCAATGTGCCAAAAGTTCTCTTTAAGACCATATCTTCCTGTGACACCATCTCAGTGCCCAATCATCCAGCTGTGTATGTCCTACCCTCATTTGTCTGCATTGAATTCCATCAGCCATTTTTTGACCCATTTTTCCAGCTGGTGCAGATCACGTTGCAAGTTTTGATAGCCTTCCTTGTAGTCCACTACGCCTCCAATCCTGATGTTATCCACGATATTATGATCCTGTTTTCCATGTTACCATCTAAATCTGTAATATAGATGATAACCGACAATGGACCCAGCACTGATCTCTGCATTATAGCACTAGTCACAGGCCTCCAGTCAGAGAGACAATTATCTATTACCATTCTCTGGTTTCTCCCAGTAAGCCAACTTTGGACCCAATTTGATACTTTATCCAGAAAGTTAAGCTACTTAAATTTCTGAACCAGCTTTCCATCAGGAATTTGGTCAAAGACCTTCATCAGCTTTCCTGGCAACTCTAGAAAAATCTCTTTAATATTGGTTATATTGAGAATGTCTTCTGTACCTAATAAAGTGGCAGATGTGTGTATGTTCATTGTCTTTTGTTCCTGTATCCCATTCCCTTCAAAGTTCAGAGTATTGTGCATTCAGAGATGCTCTTTTGTACACCACTGTCGTAATGCATGGTTAGTTGAGTTATTGTCACCTTCTTATCAGCTTGAACCAGTCTGGCCATTCTCCTCTGATCTCTCTCATTAACAAGGCATGTTCATTGTTGGCACGTGGCCAAGTGGTTAAGGCTTTGGGCTAGCGATCTGAAGGTCGTTAGTTCGAGCCTCAGCTGAGGCAGTGTGTGTGTGTCCCTGAGCAAGGCACTTAACCACACACTGCTCCCGCATGTTTATAACCCAGTGGCGACGGTTGGTGCAGTATGAACAAGACAAGATGAGACCCACAGAACTGCTGCTAACTTAATGCTTTTTTTTTTGTTTTTTGCACCATTCTCTGTGAACTCTAGAGTCTGCTGTGTGCGAAAATCTCAGCAGATCAGCAGTTTCTGAGATACTCAAACCACCCCATCTGGCACCAACAAACGTTCCACAGTCAAAGTCACTTAGATCACATTTCTTCCCCATTCTTGTGGTGTGAACAACAACTGAGCTTCTTGACCATGTCTACGTGTTTTTATGCATTGAGCTCCTGCCACATGATTGGCTAATTAGATGTTTGCATTAACGAGCAGGTGTACAGGCGTACTTAATAAAGTGGCCACAGAGTGTATATTAGGCACAACCTACCATGCACAAAGCCCTGTTGACTATCCCTAATCAAGCCCTGTCTATCCAAATACTTATACATCCCATTCCTGGGAATACCTTCCAATAATTTACCCACGACTGACATCAGGCTTACTGGCTTGTAATGTCCTAGCTTATTCTTAGAGCCTTTCTTGAGCAACAGAACAACTTTCAAACACCAGAGATTCTGCAGATGCTGCAAATTCTTCCAGAGCAGCACACACAAAATGCTGCAGGAACTCAGGAGGTCAGGCAGTATCTATGGAGATGAATAAACAGTCAACGTTTCGGGCCGAGACCCTTCTTCAGGACTAGAAAGGGAGGGGGAAGACTCCATAATAAAAAGGTGGAGGGAGAGGAAGGAGGACTAGCTGGGGGATGACAGGTGAAGCCAGGTGGGTGGGAAAGGCAAAGGGATGATAGGAGAAGAGAGTTGACCATGGGCAGAAAGGAAACAAGGAGGGGTACCAAGGGGAGGTGATAGGAAGGTGAGGAAAGAGTCTAGAAAGGGGAATAAAAGACTAGGGAAGGGTGGTGGGATTACTAGAAAGAGAAATCAATGTTCTTGCCATCGGGTCAGAGGCTTCTCAGAAGGAATATGAGGTGTTACTCCTCCACCCTGACAGTGGCTTCATCATAGCAGAAGAGGAGGCCATGGACTGACATGATGGCACGTGTGGATCGGAATCAAAATGGTTGTCCATCGGGAATTTTCACTCATGGTGGATGGATCAGAGGTGCTCAGCAAAGCAGTCCTCCAATTTATATATGGTTTCACCAATGTAGAGGAGGTCACACCAGAGCAATAGACAACCCCTACAGATTCACTGGTGAAATGATCAAGGTGAAGTTGAACAACTTTCACTATCCTCTTATCGTATAGCACCTCACCCATGGCTGTGGATGGTTTAAATATCTCTGCCAGGGCCTAGGAAGGAGGATACATCCTGTCAGATTTATCCACCTTAATTTGCCTCAAGACAGCAAGCACCTCCTCTTCTGTAATCTGGATACAGTCCATGACCTCTCTACTCTTTTGCATCAGTTCTATAAACCCTGTATCTCTCACCCTGGTAAATACAGATGCAAAAAATTCATTTAAGATCTCCCCCCCCCCCCCCCCCCACTGCTTTTGGCTTCATGCATTAATTGACTATACTGATCTTCAAGAGTGCCAGTTTTGTCCTTTGCTAATCCTTTTTCTCTTAAATCTTATTATTATTCATTTCAACAGTTTGAACATAAAATGCAAGGCAAGTTCTTTATGTTTTATGTAACTCATCTTCAGTTCTCCAGTTTTACCTGCCCACCTCTGATTCTCATCTCCGCACCACCAGCAGCAGCTGTACTTTCAACTGCCTATGCATCTCTCTGCAAAATTAACCCAAATCACCTCAAAACCCATGCAATAATCACTCTTCATTTTTGCTCTCATATAGAGTCATAGATCTGCACAAAATAGAAACAAGCCTTTTGACTCATCATGTCTATACCAACCAACCTGTCTAGCTATACTAATCCCACTTGCCAAACCAAATGGTCTATGACTGCTATTGTCTCTGCAGTTTTCCACTATTAACTCCAACCTTTCTTTGAAGTATCAGACCCTCTCATATCACCTCCCAGCCATAGTTACCTAACTCAACCCCTTCCAAACTGCCATGCGGCCCTACCTGTCCATCATCTCCCCCCCCCTCTTTCACCTCCAGTGTCTTAGCTATCCTCCCTTTGCACTCCCAGTTCTGAAGTTGGGGTCTAAATCCAAATCCGCCACGATCCCCTTTCCTCTACGGATGCTCCTCGACCTGCTGAGTTTCTCCGTTTGCTTGTTTGTTGTACATCCTCTCCAATCCAGTCCCTTATTGCTTCTATTTCCCCTACCACAGTTCCTGCTGAGGTTGTAGCTACCTATTTGTCTTGCGAAGCCTCCTGTTCAAACCTTACCTGCATGCCCACTCCACTGCACAAGGGCTTGGTTAAGCTTTACTTTGACCGTATCAGCCTCGTTCTCTTGCCTGTCCTTTTTTCAGTGACCTCTGCCATTCCCCTTACCCTCTTAGCTATCTGTGTTCTTCCAGTCCAGGCTAGTTGAATTAAATCAAGACCCCTGCCATCATCTATCTGTACTGAATTAATCCATTCAAAATACCTACTGTAATTGATTAACTTATTTATTCATTATTTTTTTTTCTTCTTCTATATTATGTATTGCATTGAACTGCTGCTGCTAAGTTAACAAATTTCACGAAACATGCTGGTGATAATAAACCTGATTCTGATTCCCTTTCTCCGATGGTCTGCTGTCCTCTCCCATCAGATTCCTTCATTTCCAGCCCTTTATCTTTCCCAGCCACCTGACTTCACCTATCACCTTCCAGCTATTCTGCTTCCCTCCTCCCATCTTTTTTTTCCTGGGATCTTCCCCCTTCATTGCCGGCAGTGAAGAAGGGTCTCGGCTTGAGCTATCAACTGTTTATTCATTTCCATAGATGCTGCCTGATCTGCTGAGTTCTGCCAGAATTTTGTGTGGTTGCTTTGGATTTCCAGCATCTGCAGAATTCCTTTTGTTATACATGTTCAACATACCTTTCGTTAAATTATGGAAAGGGATTTGCTGTGTCTGCACTTAAAACAAAATCATAAATGCAGTTGTAAATACACATTTGCAATTCAGTTTCTGGCAGCTGGGAAGGAAAGTTTTCCCATTTACTTTCAAAAATATTATACTGTATATATTTTACCAATTTGCTCAGAATTTATATGATAACAGCAATAATCTATTCTCCTTTTGCAGTCTTTAATTTCTTTAGTGGATCAGGGGCTTTACCCCTTTATTGTAAGCATTCTTAACACATTGAATGTTTCCACTTTTTCTTTCTACAAATTACTTTGGAACAAAACCTAAATAAACAGGTTCCGAGCAGTACATATTAACTATACGGTTTGTCAAACTTGTATTATAATTTTATTGCTGCTTCAGTTAGGAACGAAGGGAAGTTTTGAAGAAGGCTGGCACTAATAATTTACACAATTTGTTCAGCTGAATTCCAAAATTTATTTTTCTTTATTTAGAGATAAAGCATGGAAAAAACCTTTCCGGCCCAACAGGCCACACCACCCCGCAACCCAACTGTTTAACTCTAGCCTGATCACACCCTGAGCTGTAATAGTGTTGCACTAACCACTACACTCCCCCACAACCTTGTCGTGGTTTGGAGGCTTGCCCCCCTCAATGATCCGGAAAGCTATGTTGGCTGGAATCAGGGCTTTAAGCTTTGGCTCTTGGTAGGGTCACCCGTGCCAGACAGGTCAAAGGGTAAAGGTCAGACCAAGGGTGGTCCACCGGTCCTTCAGGTTCGGGGAATCAGTTCAAGGTTAACAACCCTGACTGGTAAAACAAAGTTGTTATGAAGACAGCAATGAAGAATCCTTCTCCATCCGAGTGTGATGGTATTCCTGAGTCTTCACCTGGGAGTTGCGTGACTGACAGTAGTGAAACAGAGAGGAAGCTACTGACAGGATCAACATGCAGAAACAGCGCACCCTAAAGCCTTCACCATCATTTTGGGGGATTTTAACCAGGCCAGTCTGAAAAAACCACTAAGCAATTACCATCAATAGATCACTTACAATACTAGAGGAAACAGCACACTGGACCATTGTAACACCACCATCAAGAATGCCTACCATGCTAAACCACGCCCTCACTTTGGGAAGTCTGATCACCTGGCTGTACTTCTACTCCCTGAGTATAGGCAGAGACTGAAGACTGCAGCACCAGTACTGAGGACCGAAGGTACGGACAAGGGAAGCACAGGAGCTCCTACAGGACTGCTTTGAATCGGTGGACTGGACTGTGTTCAGGGATTCATCTTCGAACCTGGATGAGTATGCTGCAGTTGTTACCGACTTCATTAAAACCTGTGTGGTGAACGTGTGCCCACAAAGACTTGCTGTACATTCCCAAACCAAAAGCCATGGATGATCCAGGAGGTTCAGCGTCTGCTGAAGGCTAGATCTGTGACATTCAAGTCTGGTGACCCAGGCCTGTACCAGAAAACCAGGTATGACTTGCAGAGGGCTATTTCAAGGGCGAAGAGACAATTTTGAACAAGGTTGGAGGTGACATCGGATGCACAGCAACTCTGGCAGGGTTTGTAGGACATTACTTCCTACAAAACGAAACCTAATAGCGTGAATGGCAGCGATGCTTCACTACCAGATGAACTCAACGCCTTCTATGCATACATTGAAAGGGAAACACAACTACAGCTGTGAAGATCCCTGCTGCACCTGATAACCCTGTGATCTCTGTCTCAGAGGCCGATATTCGGTTGTCTTTAAAGAGAGTGAACCCTTACAAGACAGAAGGTCCCAATGGAGTACCTGGTAAGGCTCTTAAAACCTGTGCCAACCAACTGGCAGGAGTAGTCAAGGACATTTTCAACTTCTCACTGCTATGGGTGGAAGTTCCCACTTGCTTCAAAAAGGTAACAATTATACCTGTGCCTAATAAGAATAATGTGGGCTGCCTTGCTTACTATTGCCCAGTAGCACTCACATCTACAGTGATGAAATGCTTTGAGAGGTTTGTCATGATTAGACTGAACTCCTGCCTCAGCAAGGATGTGGACACACTGCAATTTTCCAATCGCCACAATAGGTCAACAGCAGATGCAATCTCAATGGCTCTTCACATGACTTTAGACCACCCAGACAACACAAACACGTACATCAGGATGCTGTTCATCGACTATAGCTCAGCATTTAATATCATCATTCCCACAAACCTGATTGAGAAGTTGCAGAACCTGGGCCTCTGTACCTCCCCCTGCAAATGGGTCCTCGACTTCCTAACTGGATTGGTGATAATATCTCCTCCTTGTTGACAATCAACACTGATGCATCTCAGGGGTGTGTGCTTAGCCCACTGCTCTCACAGTCTATACCCATGACTGTGTGGCTAGGCATAGCTCAAATACCATCTATAAATTTGCTGATGATGCAACCATTGTTGGTAGGATCTCAGATGGTGGTGAGAGGGCGTACAGGAGTGAGATATGCCAACTAGTGGAGTGGTATCACAGCAACAACTTTGCACTCAATGTCAGTAAGACGAAAGAGCTGATTGCGGACTTCAGGAAGAGTAAGACAAAGGAACACAAGCCAATCCTCATAGAGGGATCAGAAGTGGAGAGAGTGAGCAGTTTCAAGTTCCTAGCTGTCAAGATCTCTGAGAATCTAACCTGGTCCCAACATATCGACGTAGTTATAAAGAAGACAAGAAAGTGACTATACTTCATTAGGAGTTTGAAAAAATTTGGTAGGTCAACAAATACACTCAAAAAACTTCTATAGATGTGCCATGGAGAGCATTCTGACAGGCTACATCACCGTCTGGTGTGGGGGGGAGGGCTACTGCACAGGACCGAAAGAAGCTGCAAAGGGTTGTAAATTTAGTCAGCTCCATCTTGAGTACTAGCCTACAAAGTACCCAGGGCATCTTTAGGGAGAGGTGTCTGAGAAAGGCAGCGTCCATTATTAAGGACCTCCAGCACCCAGGGCATGCCCTTTTCTGAAAGTTACCATCAGGTAGGAGGTACAGAAGCCTGAAGGCACACACTCAGCGATTCAGGAACAGCTTCTTTCCCTCTGCCATCCAACTCCTAAATGGACATTGAACCCATGAACAATACCTCACTTTTTCAATATATATTATTTCAGTTTTGCAGAATTTTTAATCTATTCAATACACGTACACTGTAATTGATTTACTGATTTATTATTTTTTTCTTCTAGATTACATATTGCATTGAACTGCTGCTGCTAAGATAACAAATTTCACAACACATGCCGGTGGTAATAAACCCAATTCTGATTCTGATAATAACGTATCAGGTAAGAACAAGGGGAAATTCTGCTTAAATGTGTTGTCATTCTGCTATGGAAAACAGGTTTTACTGAATTAGTTAGACTCTGTATAGAGAAAATAAGTTGGAATTGTACTTGGTTTATTGTTGTCACAAGTAATGCAGCCCCAGCAATCAGATCCCCAATCTCCGCATGGAGACCTCCACCTGGCAATGTCTACTGGAGGACGTTTCCACCCATGGGGCTGCTAAAAGTGTGGGCAATGGACTTGAGCCTGAGGAACATTGAAAAAGTTGGAGCAACTCAGTGGGTCAGGCAGCATCTGTGGAAGCAAGTAAACAGTCGGCATTTTGGCTCCATCTGGATTCCCGAGGAATTCCAGCTGCATGGCTCTGGATTCCAGCATCTTGCAGCCTCTTGCGTCTCCTGAGTTGAACACGGAATGGGCTTTCATTTCTCTACCACAAATGCCCGAAACTTGCCAACTACATTCAGCTACTTCTGTTTTCGCGTCAGCACAAGCGGCTGGCGTGGTAGTGGTTGGCATAATGCTACGACAGTGCTGGCAACCGGGATTCAATTGCCGCCGCTCTCTTTTAGGAGCTGGTACCTTTTCCCTGTGCCCGCGTAAGCTTCCTTTGGTCGCTCTGGTTTCCTGGCACATTCCAAAAATGTGCAGGTCACTGGGTTAATCCATCACATGTTTTGGGCTCAGAACAGGCTTGGAAGGGCTTGTAATTGCGCTGTATTCTAAATACATTTAAAAAAAAGTTAAAATGATTGTAAGTAATCCACAGGGGTTTGAGCCAAAGAGCAAGGGTATCAACTCTGGTGATGAGATCTTGGGATTGTCATGCAGTTAAAAAATGCCATGACACGTTTTCATTGCATTACTACTTGTCAACCTTGCAGTGTAAAAGCACAGCGGACAGTTCCCACAATATACGTGAAAAGCGCCCAGAAAAACTGATGATGCCTAACGTCCGAAAGTTGTGCAAACACCCAGAAGATACAGTTCCCACAAAATATATGAAAAACGCCCAGAAAAACTGAAGGTGCCTAACGTCTGAAATGAAGACTGAAAGTTGCGCAAAGATCCAGCAGATTAGCAGCATTTGCAGAAGGAGAAATAGAGTTATCATTTCAGATCTGTTTCTCTTTCTACACGTGCTATCTGAGCGTTTCTGACACTTTTTGTTTTTAAATAGATTTTATGATAGTTGAAGACAAGACTGGCCAGGACATCAGTGCTATGGAATCTTTTAGATTCAACTGAAGGACCTGTTTCACATTTTATTTAAAATGTGGTACTTCCAAACCTACAGAACCTACGCTGAAAAGTTGATTTTTCAAGACCTTGTAGTCTTTTCTGACTTAAGGTAACCACTATGCTGTGACGTGCACTGCTGTAAAAAATGGCAGGAATGAAAGACTGAACCTGTGAGGAGCATTTGATGTCTCTGGGCCTGTACTCAAAGGAGTTTGGAAGGATGAAAAGAGATCTCATTGAAATCTCGCAGACATTGAAAGATCTGTTTAGAGTGGACATGGAAAGATGTTTCACTTATTAGGGGAGTCCAGGGATCTGAGGGCACAGCCTCAGAGTAAAGGGGTGTCCCTGAGATGAGGAGGAAAGTTTTCAGCCAGAGGGTGGTGAATCTTTGGAATGCATTGCAGAAAGCAGTGACAGCCAAGTCATTGAGTGTACCTAAGACCGAGATTCATTGGTAAAAGGGTTAAGAGTTACGTGGAGAAGGCAGGAGTATGGGGTAGGAAGAAAGACAGCCATGGTTGAGTGCTGGAACAGACTTGATGGGCCAAATTTCCTAATTCTGTTCCTATAATTGAAGTTCTTATAGTCTTACTTGTTAGTAATTGCAATACCGTAACTCTCACCCACAGGCTCTCAGAGAAGAACCTCCATGAGGCAAGGAGGATGTTTGTGGGCTTAGGCTATTGTCCCAGTGACTGAAGAGCAACCTTGGTCAGGAATGTGGCATTTATTGGAAATCCGTTAGCTGGATTAAGGGCTTTCAGTTGCCACCCTCAGTGATTATAATTTAAAGAATTCCATAATTCAGTTCAAAATAAGGTCTGCTCCGTTTATCCTAACCCGAGGGCAGGAACACAATGTGCTTGATTCCCAACCTAAGCACAAGATGACAGTTTCTAGTTTGGTTCCCTCTAGTTCAAGCTGAGCCAGACTCTGCAGTGAAGCCATCCGTTTGGAAATAGATCCTATGCAAAATACACGCAAAGTTCACAATAAACTTATTATCAAAGTACATGCATGTCACCTTCAGAACCCTGAGATTCACTTACTTGTGGGCATGTTCATTAAATCTATCCAATAATAACCATAATAGGATCAATGAAAGACCGCCCATCTAGAGTGCTCATTCAGAGTGCAGAAGACAACAAACTGTGCAAGTACAAAAGGAAGAAATAATAATAATGAATAAATAAGCAATATATATTGAGAACATGTGATGAAGAGTCCTTGAAAGTGAGTTCGCTGCTTGTGGGAATGTTTCAAAGATGGGGCAAGTTAAGTTGAGTGAAGTTATCTCCTTTGGTTCCAGAGTCTGATGGTTGAGCAGTAGTAACTGTTCCTGAACCTGGTGGTGTGAGTCCTGAGGCTCCTTTACCTTAATCCTGATGACAGCAGTGAGAAGGGAGCACGTCCTGGGTGGTGGGGGTCCCTGATGATGGATGTTGGTTTCATGTAGATGTGCTCGATGATTGAGAGGGCTTTACCCAGGAGGACTGGGCTGTATCCACTACTTTTTATAGGATTTTCCATTCAAGGGCATTGGTGTTTCCAGACCAGGCCGTGATGCAGCCAGTCAATACACTCTCCACTACACATCTACAGAAGTTTGTCAAAGTTTTAGGTATCATTCTGAATCTCTGCAAACTCCAAAGGAAGTAGAGGTGCTGCCTGGCTTTCTTCATAATTGCACTTACATGCTGGGCTTAGAACAGGTCCTCCAAAATAAAAACATGTAGGAATTTAAAGTTGCTAGCCCCCTCCACCTCTGATCCTCTGATGGGGACTAGCCTGTGGACCACTCGCTTCCTTTTCCTGAAGCCTATAATCAGCTCTTTGGTCTTGCTGATATTGAGTAAGAGGCTGTTGGTATGACACCACTCAGCCAGATTTTCAATCTTCCTCTGATATGCTGTTTACCAGGGGTCAGACCTGTCACAGTCCATCAGGCCATAGACTAAGCGAACTCCACTGGACCGTAGATTTAGCCAGTTCCATCGGACCGTAGACTTAGCCAGCTCCATCGGACCGTAGACTTAGCCAACTCCATCGGACTGTAGACTTAGCCAGCTCCATCAGACTGTAGACTTAGCCAGCTCCATCGGACCGTAGACTTAGCCAGCTCCATCAGACCATAGACTTAGCCAGCTCCATCGGACCGTAGACTTAGCCAGCTCCATCGGACCGTAGACTTAGCCAGCTCCATTGGACCGTAGACAGCCAGCTCTTTCATGGTTGCAACCTCTCCACCAGTGAGGAAATCTTCAAGAGGTGGTACTTCAAGAAGATGATATCCATCATTAAGCACCCTGACTATCCAGGGTCTACCCTCTTCTTACTACCACAGGGGAGCAGTTACAGGAATCTGAAGGCCTACACTCAATGATTTAGGGACAGCTTCCTCCCCGCCACCATCAGATTTCTGAATGGTTCATGAACCCATGAACACTGCCTCACTTTTTACTTTTGTTTGCCATGTTTGTTTTGTAATTTTTACGTCTTTGCACTGACTGCTGTCACAAAGTACCAAACTTCACATCACACAAGCCTGATTCTGATTCTGTACGACTATAGTAAAAATTCAGAAAAGCTGAATATGACTGATGACTTCCAGGCAGTTTTGCCCATCAGCTTACAAAATAACTCATTAAATCTGAGCCCACCCACATTTCCACAATGATTATCAACCCAGTTAAACACCTAAATCTCGAGTGACATTAAACCAAAAAAAAATCTGTGATGCAAACATACGTGGGTGACAGAGTACCACTTCTATCTTCTGAACATAAATGTGATTTTTTTTTCTCAGTTTAAAAGTTCCAAGCACAAGAGAAGAACCAGAACCAGAATTAATATCATTGGCATATGTCATGAAATTTGTTAGCTTCGAGGTAGCAGTAAAATTAAATGCATAACAATAGAGAAAAAACTGTGAATTACTGTAACTTTATTTTATATTCATTAATTTAATAAGGCAACTGTTACTGTAGTGTGATTGTGTAGTACATATATATATATATATATACATCTATCTATCTATATATATAGTTACATTAGAAGCAGGCAAAATGTACACGAGGTGTAACAGACTCTTTAGAATGTCTATAGCCACAACTCAAGCTTATGGGTATCTGTAATAGCACAGGAACCACCACCCACCTCAGCATACGAGGAAGGTTAGAGCCATCTATTTTTTGAATCAATACCCACCTGCTGTTTATCTGTTAACAGTACACGTTAACTTCACTCACTTTGTTCTTGACTCACGGCCTCCTTTTTTTTTCGAAAAATACTTCAAAGTGCAAAATTTCAAAGTTTCAAAGACCGCAAAAGTTGAAAAAAGTTACCTCATGAGTGGAAATATGGTAGACACAAATGATCATCCCTGACTGCCGACAGTTTCTGTTGATCTATCCCATCATTAGCGCAGCTAGAGGAAGCGATGAAAGTGAAACAGCTGGAATGTAGAATACACACCACAGCTATCAGTGACGAGCTTGGACCATCAAATGAACATGTGTGGAGATTTACCAATGAACCATTGTACAGGGTGGTCAGAAGTGGATGCAGAAGCAGAATTCTCAAGCTTTAAATCTAAAGGCATGGTTGAGTCACCCAGGACATGATGCAGATTCAAGGCTGTCTTACTTATTAATGAGAGGACACTGGACACTGCAGAAGAGACCAAAGAGAAGAGTACAAAATTATTAGGACATTAGTTAGGGTAGATAGTAGGATAATGTTCCAATTGCCTAGATGCATTTACCAGAGAATACAGGTTTAAAGTCTGGGGTAAGAGATTTAGAAGAGATTGGAGGATATTTCTAGAAGTAGCTGTCAGATTTCCTCCATTAAAGCAATGAACTTTGATTGTATTATTTCTGCAAAATTCAGGCTATGAGCTCCGTTGAAGAAAATATCTCAAAGATACAGAAATCCATCAATGAAATCCTCATTGCAAACTTCAATTATGCACACAATTCCTGAAGAGCATCTGAAATTTTTATGCTTTATATTGAGAAGGCAAGCATGTCACGTACCTAATCAAGCTGACACAATAAAAGCATTAGCTGTTCTCTTTAACTTTCACTGTTAGAATGATAGGATCTGCAAACAGCTCATATTAGGGTTTCATGAGATGATGGCAAAGCTTAATCATAAAACCATTTCTGAGTCTCTGAATCATAAAGTACCGTGCAACCACGCAAGCTAGCTTTACCATCCAGTTAATGGTTCTCAAACCTTGGTGCCAATTGGCACATGAATGCACTCTTATCATTGAAAAAGAATATTGCAGGTTGAATTCACCTTCCAGAGACAAACACAAAATGTCACCTGGTACTTAGTACAGTACTGAGAGAGTGCTGCTTTGTAGAAAGAACACCGTTTTGATCTAGTCTTTTATCCATTTATGTATATATAAAAGATTCCATCCCAATAGTTTGAAGTAGATGATTTTCCCTCATGTTCTGGACAATATTTAACCCTTATTCTATCCCCAGCCTGGACATTGCTATACGGTGAATGCAAATTGGATGCTTGGGCTTGAAATGTCAAATGACCTACTCCTGCTCCCGTTCATCCCTTCAAAGCAATCACATGTTGTGTAGCTCTGTTCTGAGAGGATTTCCCACCTTCGAGCAACAGGAGTTCCAAACAGAGAAATGCTGTGGCAGACAATTCCATGTTCCCAGATACAAGGATTGAAGCCTCTGTGTTCTTCCTGACCACACTCCTTTCCATTCTAAAGGGCACCATGGCTGCTACATCTAACTCACCTGCTCAACTGTTTTTCAACACTGCAGTCCCTAAGAATTAATTAGCTAAATTGTTATAGTAGCTACATTTCCCCAAGATAGAGAGGTCTAAAATGAGGATATATAGACTTAGAATGAGGGAGGAAAATTTTAAAGAATGCATCAGAGGAAGTGGTGGAAACAGGTCCCCTTACATCTAGGTAGGTAAATGGTTAGTGAAGGCTTTGAGGGATGTGAGCCAAGCACAACAAAGTGAGACTAGTTCAGGTAGGCAGCTTAGTTGATATTGATGAGGTGAACCAAGTTTCTGTGTTGTATAACATGATAACAATATCATGACTCGGTGTTTCAACTCAATGGGATGACCCTATTCTGTGCGGACAGGAACTGCAAGTCAGGGAAATCCAAAGGAATTGGATTCTGTGAGTATATTAACAATGGATGGTTCACAAGCCCATCTGTAGTTAGCAGTCACTCTTCCGTGGGAGCTAAACATCCTACAATTTTATGCCAGCCACATTAACTGCTCAGGGAGTTTACTGTTGTGTTCATCACCACAGTCTACAGGACCCTGACTGTGAATGCCAAGGATATACTGGGAGAACTTTACAGTACCATCAACTCTCTACAAAGCTGGCACTGGCTGGTCTCCTCATGATTGCAGGAGACTTCAACCATGCTAACCTGCAGGACATTTTACCCAAACCTCACCAACACGTCACCATGGCCACTAGAGGGGAAAACAGACTGGACCATGAAAACAGACATGGTACTTACAAAGCCACCCAATGCCCTCATCTTGGCCTCTCTGACCACATCTCCATAATACTAATCTCAGCCTACCAACCCCTGCTGAAAATGGAGAAACCAGACAAGTGGACCATCACTGTACGGCCCAATGAGGCAATCTCTATATTTCAGGACTGTTATGAACAGACGAACTGGGGCCACCACAATCGGAGAAGGCACAGACCTCAAGACACATGCCTCATCTGTCACCAGCTAAGCTTGTGAGTGCGTAGACATCATTACCTCCAGAACAGTCATCTGACAGCCCAGCCAGAAGCCCTGAATGAGCTCAGAGGTGCGGTCCATCAGAAGTCTGGAGACAGAGGAGCTCTTAGGAGCTAGGAAAAGCCTCATCCGGGGCATCAAGAGGACAATGACCACCGAGGCATGAAAATGTTCAGGAACACCCAACCAATAACGATCCCCAGCGCATGTGGCGGGCAAGAGGGCATTACTGACAACACAAGGGACATACAACGTTGACTGTCCTGGTGATGCCTCCCTTCCCAAACGTTTAAGCAATATTTATTACGCGCTTCGAGGCGTGCAACACAACACCGGCCATGAAGGCTACCCCCACTTCCAGTTGAGCAGCCGCAGTCTGTAACAGTGTCAGACGTGTGATGGACTCTGCTGATAGTCAACCCCCCATGAGCTGGTGGGCCAAAAAACATCCCAGGACGAGCACTCGGGGTGCGTGCACACTAGCTCACCGACGCCTTCACAGGCACCTTCAAAGTTTCACTCGTGTTGTCCCCACATGCTTCAAGTCAGCCACCACCATCTCTGCACCGTACTCACGGCCTTCTACTGAAGAAGAGAGCATCCTAACATGCTGCACCACTGCACGGTGGAGAAACCGCTCTGCGACGGGCAGGAGGGCTCTACAACGGGTAGTCGCGACAGCCCGACGCAGCACCGGCACCACTCTACCCGTCATCAGGGGTAGAAATACAGAAGTGTGCCAGCAATATCATGAAGAATCGCACCCACCTTGTTCATTTCATTGGCTCTTCACTCAACCCTAAAACGTCTCAGCAATGGAGATGCACACATCGGGATGCTCTTCATTGACCACAACTCAGCATTCAATACCATCGTTCCCCCCAAAACTCGTCAATAAGCATCAAGACCTTGGTCTCAATACCGTTTTGTGCAACTGGGTGCAAAATTTCCTCACTTGCAGAGCACAGTCAATTCAGACTGGTAAAAACATCCCCTCCCCATCAGCACAAGTTCACCATAAGGCTACGTATTTAGCCCCCGTGGTGAACTACATATACCTGTCTGGACACGCCCCACCTGCTGACTGCTCCTGTGGCTCCTCCCACAGACCCCTGCTGACTGCTCCTGTGGCTCCTCCCACAAACCCTCACTGACTGCTCCTGTGGCTCCTCCCACAGACCCCTGCTGACTGCTCCTGTGGCTCCTCCCACAGACCCCGGTATAAAGGCGATTGGAGACACAGCCCCGGCCTCAGTCTCCAGGATGCAGTGTGGTGGTCAATTGCTGCTTGTTCTTTCTTCCAGCCAATAAAAGCCTATATCTCGCCTCACGTCTCCGAGAGTTATTGATGGTGCATCACCCCCTGCTCTACTCGCTCTACACTTATGACTGTGAGGCTAAGCACAGCTCCAGTGTCACAGTTAAATTTGCTGATGACGGCACTGTCAAGATAGGAGGGAGATTGGAAATCCGGCTGAGTGTTGCCAGTACAACAAGCTCTTACCCAACGTCAGCAAGACTAAGAATCCGATTATTGACTTCAGGAAGAGGAAATCAGAGGTGGGGATGGTCAGCGCCTTTAAGTTCTGTCCTGGGTCCCGCACGTAAGTGCCATCACAAAGAAAGCACAGCAGCACTTATCGGAAGTATGTGAAGTTTCGGCGCGGCATCTAAAACTTTGATAAACTTCTATAGATGTGTAGTGGAGAGCATATCGACTGGCTGCTTCAGAGTCTAGCATGGAAGCACCAATGCCCTTGAGTGGAGAAGCCAACAGAAAGTAATGGACACGACCCAGTCCATCGTGAGTAAACCCTCCCCAACATAAAGTACAGGTACACAGAACACTGTCGTAGGAATGCAGCAACCATCATCAGGGACCACATCACCAGCTTCTGGAACAGTTATTACCCCTCAACCATCAGACTTTTGAACCAAAGGGGATAACTTCACTCACCCCATCACTGAACTGTTCCCACAACCAAAGGACTCACTTTCAAGGATTCTTCATATAATATTCTCAATATTCATTGATTATGTATTATTATTATTATTATTATTATTATTATTATTATTATTTTGTATTTGCATAGTTCATTGTCTTTTGCACACGGGTTGTTTGTGTTTAGCGTATACAGTGACCTCTAAGCTCGTGGACTAAAAGTGATCTTAAACAATCTTGGCTCGGTGTTTCAAAGCAACTTCATTGGCTGTAAAGCATTCTGAGAAGCCTTAAATGGGCCAGGCGAGGTCTGATGTGAATGCAGATCTTTCATTTTATTGTTCCAGTGTTACGCCACAGACCAGAACTAAACCAGCACCTGAATCTCAAAACATTCTCAGCTGTGCAGAAGGTTTCAGAGACATACAGAAAAGACAGTATAGAAAAGAAAAAGAAAAGAGCAAAATAGAAGTATGGGTTGGAAAGGGAGAGAGGAGGAGGAGGGAGAAAGGGAAGAAGAAAGAGAAATTGCTGAAATTCAGAAGAGAAAGATGAAGACTGAAGAAAGAGAAAGTGAAATGAAAGAAAAAATAAAACAACAAGGAAAATGGAGAAAGAGTCTAACATGTGAGATGTAATGTGGTTCAAATAATCAAAGGAATTCAATGCAGACTGGAAATTGTACATAGGAATTATCTTGTATGCTGATTAGAACAAAGACTTTTTAAACTTGTAAACTGAATCAATGCTTAGAGTCTAAGAACGTTTCTCTTCCAAACTTAATTCAAACTTGTTGCTGCCTTCCCGTTAAGTCTGAAATGTGTGATGCAGATTAGACAATTAATGTTGGAATGCCTCACTGCAGTGTTGATGAACAATAACATTTTCTTCTTATTACACCTCTTTGAGAAGACTTGAGAGATGTCGTCCTGTGCTGAAGGAAACTTAGAATCAGGATCCAAGTCAGGTTTATTATCATTGACATTCAGTACATCGTGAACGGAATAAACGCAATTGTTTGCAACGTTGTTTAAATGGAGGAAAATGGCAGAGTTCCTTGCTTCCAGGGTGACAGCAGAATTTCTTCACCACTGAGGTTCCAGTCGGTTTTACTTGTATTTTCTCTTTTGCTTTTAATTTTAAGAAGAGGGACTACTCCCTCCTCTGTTGTTTGAAGTGTTTCTGCTGTGATGCCAGTAATTTCGGAGCATTTTCTTCAGCAATGATCCATTTATGGGTTGGCTGCTCACCTGCTGTTTATCAAGTTTTCCTAACTTTAAATGTGTATGTGCAGCTACTTCCTATTCACCTGATGTGGCTACCTGAGCCAGTAATTACTTTGCCAGTGCTATTTACTTCAACTGCAGATGTCAGGAGCAAATTACAGACATGTTAATTATAGAAATTTGCTGTGTCGGCAGCCTCCCTGGCTCCTTTCACATACACACACATATATATCTATATTTGTTTAAAAAGGAGTAATATCCTTCTACGTGCAGCTATTATTCCCTGCTTTTGTTCAGCTGAACCCAAACCCTACGGTTTTCAGAGAACTAGCAGAGCGTCTACTTGATGTTCTCTCTTGTAAGGATTTTAAAACATGTAATTACACTGTTTACCACAGTTTACCGTGCACTTTACAAAAGTGGACATGGTCCTTGGCACGACCGATGTAGTAAAAATCCCTCAGAGCACTGAGGTGGTGTTTGTATTGAAAGAATTCCAGTCCTGCCAGCAGAGCAACTTAAGAAACGTGAGCAGGAGCAGGACAAATGACTCCTCAAACCTGCTCCAACACTCAATAAGATCATGGTTGTTCAGTCTTGTCCTCAATACCATTGTCCCGCTTCCTGTCTTGTTTCCAGCCCAGAACGAGGAACTGCTCATTTCCCTCCATGGACGCCGTCTCACCTGCTAAATTCCTCCAGCATTTTGTGCATCTTTCCTCATACCTCTTGCCTCACCTGTACTTCATCAATCTGTCTATCTCTATAGGACCATAATAAGTCTATAAGACATAGGAACAGAATCGGGCCATTTGGCCCATCGAGTCTGCTCTGCCATTCAATCATGGCTGAACTTTTTTTCTTCTCCTCCTCAACCCCAGCTTCCAGGCTTCTCCTCGTAACCTTTGATGTCATGTCCAATCAAGAACCTATCAATCTCTGCCTTAAATACATCCAACGACCTGGCCTCCACAGCTGCATGTGGCAACAAATTCCACAAATTCACCATCCTCTGGCTAAAGAAATTTCTCCGCATCTCTGTTTTGAATGGGTCCCCCTCTATCCTGAGGCTGTTCCCTCTTGTCCTAGACTCTCCTACCATGGAAAACATCCATCACACATCTACTCTGTCTAGGCCTTTCAACATTCAAAAGGTTTCAATGAGATCCCCCTTCATCCTTCTAAATTCCAGCGAATACAGACCCAGAGGCATCAAATGTTCTTCTTATGATAACCCTTTCATTCCTGGAATCATCCTTGTGAACCTCCTCTGGACCCTCTCCAATCCCAGCACGTCTCATCTAAGATGAGGAGCCCAAAACTGAATACAATACTCAAGGTGAGGCCTCACCAGTGCCTTATAAAACCTCAGCATCACATCCTTTCTCTTGTATTCTGGACTTTTTGAAGTGAATGCTGACATTGCATTTGCCTTCCTCACCACCGATTCAACCCGCAAGTTAACCTTTAGGGTGTTCTGCACAAGGACTCCCAAGTCCCTTTGCACCTCAGATGTTTGGATTTTCTCCCCATTTGAAAAATAGTCAACACATTTATTTCTACTACCAAAGTGCATGACCTTGCATTTTCCAACATTATATTTTATTTGCCACTTTCTTGCCCATTCTCTGAATCTGTCTAAGTCCTTCTGCATCCTACCTGTTTCCTCAACACTACCTGCCCCTCCACCAATCTCCGTATCACCTGCAAACTTGGCAGCAAAGCCATCTATTTCATCATCTAAATCATTTATATACAGCATAAAAAGAAGCGGCCCCAACACCGACAATACTAGACACTGGCTGCCAACCAGACAAAGATCCTTTTATTCCCACTCACTGCCTCCTACCAATCAGCCAGTGCTCTAACCATGTTAGTAACTTTCCTGTAATACCATGGGATCTTAACTTGGTAAGCAGACTCATGTGTGGCATCTTGTCAAAGGCCTTCTGAAAGTCCAAATATACAACATCCACTACATCCCCTTTATCTATCCTACTTGTAATCTCCTCAAAGAATTCCAACAGGTTCTTCAGGCAGGATTTTCCCTTAAGGAAATCATGCTGACTTTGTCCTATCTTGACCTGTACTCCATCACCTCATCCTTAACAATTGACTGTAACATCTTCCCAACCACTGAGGGCAGACTAACTGGTCTATAATTTCCTTCCTGCTGCCTTCTTCCTTTCTTAAAGAGTGGAGTGACATTTGCAATTTTCCAGTCCTCTGGCACCATGCCGGAGTCCAATGACTTCTAATGCCGCCACAACCTCAGAACCCTAGGGTGCAGTTCATCTGGTCCAGGTGACTTATGTACTTATAGTTCTTTCAGCTTTTTGAGCACCTTCTCCCTTGTAACAGTAACTGCACCCACTTCTCTTCCTTCACACACTACAAAATCAGGCATACTGCTAGTGTCTTCTTCAGTGAAGACTAATACAAAATACTCATTTAGTTCAACTGTCATTTCCTTGTCCCCCGTTAAGCATTACTCCTGCCTCATTTACTAGCAGTCCTATATCCACTGTCATCTCTCTTTTATTTTTTAACATATTTGAAAAAGCTTTTACTATCCACTTCAATATTATTTGCTGGCTTGCTTTCATATTTCATCTTTTCCCTTCTAATGATTTTTTTGGTTGCTCTCTGTAGGTTTTTCAAAATTTCCTAATCCTCTATCTTCCCACTAATTATAGCTTTGTTGTATGCCCTCTCTTTTGCTTTTACATTAGCTTTGACATCCCTTGTCAGCCACAGCTGTACTATTTTGCCATTTTAGTATTTCTTCATTTTTGGAATACACGTCCTGCACGTTCCTCATTTTTCCCAGAAACTCACACCATTGCTGCTCTGCTGACATCCCTGCCAGCAGCTCCTTCCAATTTACTTTGGCCAGCTCGTCTCTCATACCACTGTAATTTCCCTTACTCCACTGAAATACTGCTACATTAGACTTTACTTTCTCCCTATCAAATTTCAACTTGAACTCAATCATATTGTGATCACTGGTTCCTAAGTGTTCTTTTACTTTAAGCTCCCTAATCGCCTCCGTTTCATTACGTAACACCCGATCTAGTACAGCTGATCCCCTAGTAGGCTCAACGACAAATTGCTCTAAAAAGCCTTCTCGTAGGCATTCAACAATCTCACTCTCTTGAGATCCATTACCAACCTGATTTTCACTCCATCACTCCAGTTCCTACCCCCCTGCCAAATTAGTTTTAAACTCTTCCCAACAGCTCGAACAAACCTGCCCACAAGAATATTGGTCCCCCTTGGCTTCAGGTGCAACCTGTCACTTTTGAACAGGTCATTCCTCCCCCAGAAGAAATCCCAATGATCCAAGAACCTGAAGCCCTTCCCCCCTGCACCAGTTTCTTAGCCACGCAGTTATCTGCCAAATCATCCTGTTTCTACCCTCACTGGCGTGTTGCACAGGGAACAATCCAGAAATTACTAGCCAGGAGGTCCTGCTTCTCTGCTTTCTACCTCGCTCTCCAAATTCTCTTTTCAGGACCCCATTGCTTTTCCTTCCTGTGTCATTGGTACCAAAATGTACCAAGACATCTGGCTGCTCCCCCTCCCTCTCCAAAATGTTGTGGATGCGATCTGAGACGTCCCTGACCCTGGCACCTGGGTGTAACATACCATCCGGTTGTCCCGTTCTCGTCCGGATGTCTGTTCCCCTCACTAACGAGTCCTCTATCACGACCTCTCCTTTCTTCTCTCCCTTTCCCTTCTGCACCACAGACCCATGCTCAGTGCCAGTAACCTGGTCTCCATGGCATTCCCCTGGGAGGTCATCCCCCACAAAAGTATCCGAAGTGGTATACTGGTTTTTGAGGGGAATGGCCACAGGGGTGCTCTGCTCTAACTGCCTATTTCCATTCCTCCTGACAGTCACCCAGCTACTCGCCCCCTGAAACTTCGGGGTGACTACTTCCCTGTAACTCTGATCAATTACCTCCTCTCTCTCCCATACAAGCCGAAGGTCATCGAGCTGCCGCTCCAGATCCCTAACACGGATTCAAGGAGCTGCAGCCGGATACACTTCACGCAGATGTAGTTCCCCGGGAGAGTCTGGGTCTCCCAGGACTCCAACATCCTGCATGAAGAACACACAACCGCCATTCCTATACCAGGTACAGTAAGAGAAAAACAAAAAGAAAACCTTAACAGAAGCTTACCCAGAGCCAACGCCTCCTCCGAGCCAAAGCCTGACGCTTCTACTCTCACTACTGGCCTACTCCTGATAATGGCCTCCCCGACAATGGCCGCTCCTCCTGTCCCTCCTGTACTTCTATTTAGTTTGCAGTGCTCTGCGCCTGTCATTGACAGGGCCTCTGCAATGGCCAAATGCCCACAAAGCTCTCTTTCTAAACAAGCGTCGCCGACCTGCAAGAAACCTCTTTCCGTGCTCTGCTCCCACCACCGATGAGGCCTCTGCAGTTCAAGATCTCCATCTTGAATATCTCCCTCCTTCACATCTCCTGAAGCAAAAAATTCCGAAGAGTCACGAGTCCCTGATGTTACATACCCCGTGGGTATCTTGTGACTGTCTTATGACCATGATGTAACTGAGTATCTTGTGAGCATGATGTAATTGTCTTGTGATGGTGGGGTGATGTAATTTTCCCGCCAGTGTGAGGTCACATGATGTAATTCTCCTGCCGGGGTGTGGTCACATGATATTATGCTCCAACAGGTATTTAAGGGGAAACCCCTGCTGTGACGCAGTTAGTTCGGGGTAGTTCATTGGTTAGTTTTGCTGCATATTTGTCTCATGGCGCAGTTCCGCTTTTTAAAGTGGAGTTTCTACTTCTATGGTAAGGAGCAAAAACCGATGCACCGGCAGTTTCGCCAACCGCTGCCGGTTCTGGTTTGTTGCATCTTTGATTTATCTGTACAGTCGAGTTGGAGAGTGAAGACTTTACCGAAGTACGGGAACCCGAAGGATTGAGTAAAGTTGGTGTTGTTCGGCGGTTTTATGAAGGATCGACCTTATTGAATCCTCGTTCAGGAATACTG
Source organism: Hemitrygon akajei (assembly GCF_048418815.1). NCBI lineage: Eukaryota > Metazoa > Chordata > Chondrichthyes > Myliobatiformes > Dasyatidae > Hemitrygon > Hemitrygon akajei. The sequence goes on along the minus strand of NC_133132.1, from coordinate 42,783,991 downwards.
AACTTCGTTCAGCTGCGAAAACCCCTGCAAGGTCAGGAAGGTTTGTGCAGTGTTCACCCTCCAGCAGCGAAAGGTCAGTTCCTTCAAGCCGTTTTATTTCCTTCGTCGTGAATCCTTTGGACAAGGCATCTCTTTACTGTGATCAGCAGATTCATCATTTTCTTCGGAGAAATTATTGTTGCAGTAAAGTCTCTCCTTACTGACTGTATAAGTCACTTGGACTTTCGAATTTACCACTTTAGGAACTATTCCAGAGTTTGACTGTTTGTTAAATTGCCGTTTAGCAGTTAACTTCTGGTTAAGTTAGTCGTTTGTTTACCTTTCACTTTTGTTGAGCAGAGTTTAATAAATGCTTATGTTTGTTTATAAAACCTGATTCAATTCTATATTCATTGTTGCCAGCCACATAACACTGATTAGAGAAATTCTTCCTTATTTCTGGTTTATCCTGAACATATGCTCCCTTGTTCTATATTTCCCCTTCAGGGGTAATACCTTCTCAGTCCTTCCCCTCAGAATCTCAATAAGAGCACTTCTCATTCTTGTGAACTCATTGACTGCCACTGGTTTACTAAACCACGCTTCAATTGAGTCCCACTGCTACCTCACTAACCAGCACCACTCAATTTCCAACCACCTCAATCCCATCGCTATCCCATACTTCAGTCAATTTTCCGCCCTTAAGTCAGTCGTAAAGGGGAAATCCAACTGGGAAGAGCATTCAGGTGGATGTGCGGCAGTCACTGAATGCACTTGCATTCTCATCCCCACGAGGCCTATCTGAATCCAGCTCCCGGGCCCCACCTGATCACGATAGATCGGTTCACACCAAAACTGAAAGCTACGTGGAAGCGGGTGGGCAAAAGCAAGCAGAGGTTTGGGCAGCAGGAAGCTTCCGACAGCCATAAAGGGAAGGTGCACTGGCACCAAGGTAAGTTTCTCTGTTGGGAGAGTTACTCGAGACCCAGAGTAGAGGGTGCCTAACAATTCCATCCCGCAGGCTATTTTCTAAGTTCTATTCCTCAAATAACTATAATTGCTTTCACATTGCCTCACCAGTTGTATCTGAAGGGCCAGATGCAGAGTGCATTTACCCCTTAGCTCTGCAGATCCATCATCTGCTCTGGCATTCAATCCATGGCAGAGCCAAAGATCAATTGGACTCTGTCTCACTACTGTATTTCATATTTCAATTCACACACACGCAGAAGTCCGAGGTAATTTTCCAGCAGTGAATCAAGGTTTGAATAATCCCGTTCTTTATGTCAGCTTGACATAAAGAAATACTCATGTTACATCCAACACAAAATCTAAGCAAGCGTCCAGTTCATTGGAAATAAAAGCTGAATTCTGATATTATTATGTCCGAGCTTCACAGGCAAAGAATGGGTGGTGTGGTAGGAAATTTACAAAGAACAGGCACTGTGATAGAAAAATCTACAACAATTCTCTTATGATGGGATTACTGAGTGCTCTTGGACGTGAACTGCGATCTTGGAAATTTCAAAATACATTTATTATCAAAGTATATATACAGAATACAACTCTGAGATTCGTCCTCCCGCAGGCAGCTACGAAATGAAGAAATGCAATCACAAACAAGAGAAAATCTGCAGATGCTGGAAATCCAGGCAACACACACAAAATGCTGGAGGAACTCAGCAGGTCAGGCAGCTTCTATGGAAAAGAGTACAGTCGACGTTTCAGGTCGAGACCCTTTGGCAGGACCGGGGGGGAAAAAAGCAGAGGAGTAGAGTTAAAAGGTTTGGGCAGGGGAGGGAGGAACACAAGGTTATACTGTAGGTGAAACAGGGAGGGGGAGAGTCAAAGTAAAGAGCTGGGAAGTTGAGTTGCGAAAGAGATACAGGTTGGAGAAGGGGGACTTTAATAGGAGAGGACAGAAGGCCACAGAAGAAAGAAAAGATGGGAGGTGCACCAGAGCACCAGAGGTTAGGCAAAGGAGATAAGATGAATAAGGGAAAAGTGGATGGGGAATAGTGAAGGAGAAGGGGTGCTGGGCATGACTGGAAGTTTGAGAAATCAATGTTCATGCCATCAGGTTGGGGGCTGCCCAGATGGAATATAAGGTGTTGTTTCTCCAACCTGAGTGTGGCCTCATCGCGACAGTAGAGGAGGCCATGGATGGACGTATCAGAATGGGAATCGGACGTGGAATTAAAATGGGTGGCCACTGGGAGACCGCATTTTTTCTGGCAATTCCACCAATTTACTTCCCAGCTTTTTACTTCATCCCTCCCCCTTCAGGTTTCTCCTATCACCCTGTATTTCTCTGGCGGACAGAGCATAGGTGCTCGGTGAAGCAGTCTCCCAGTCTGCATTGGGTCTCACCGATACACGGGAGGCCACATCAGGAGCAGCGAACACAGTATAAGACCCTAACAGACTCACAGGTGAAGTGTCGCCTCACCTGGAATGATGGTTTGGAGCCCAGAATGTTAGTAAGGGAGGAGGTTCAGGGGCAGGTGTAGCTCTTGTTCTGCTTGCAAGAGTAAATGCCAGGAGGGAGATCAGTTGGGAGGGACAAGTGGACAAGGGAGTCGCATAGATAGTGATCCCTGCTGAAAGCAGAAAATGGGGGGTGGGGGGGGCAGGGAAAGATGTGCTTGGTGGTGCAATCCTGTTGGAGATGGTGGAAGTTGAGGACAATTATGTGCTGAACGTGGAGGCTGGTGGGGTGGTAGGTGAGGACAAGGGGAGCCCTATCCCTGATAAGGTGGCGGGAGGATGGGGTGAGAACAGACGTGCGCGAAATGGAAGAGATGTGATTGAGGGCAGCATTGATGGTGGAGGAAGGGAAGCCCCCTTCTTTGAAAAAGGAGGACATATCCTTTGTTCTGAAATGAAAAGCCTCATCCTGAGAGCAGATGCAGTGGAGATGGAGGAATTGAGAGAAAGGGATGGCATTTTTACAAGTAACAGGGTGGGAAGAGATATAGTTCAGGTAGCTGTGAGAGTCTGTGGGCTTATAGTAGATATCAGTAGATAAGCCGTCTCCAGAGATTGAGGAAGGGGAGGGAGGTGTCAGAAATGGATGGACCAGGTAAATTTGATTGCACGGTGGAAGTTGGAGGCAAAGTTGATGAAGTCAACGAGCTCTGCATGGGTGCAGGAAACAGCCTCAATGCAGCTGTCAACATAGCGAGGGAACAGAGCGGGGTGAACACAAGTGTAGGCTTAAAATATAGACTGTTCCACAAAGATGACAGAAAGGAAAGTGTAGCTGAGACCCATGTGAGTGCCCATGGCTACACCTTTTGATTGAAGGACGTGGGAGAAGCTAAAAGAAAACTTATTAAGAGTAAGGACAAGTTCCGCTAGACGGAGGAGAGTGGTGGTGGAGGGGAACTGGTTGGATCTGGTGTCCAGAAAGGAATGGAGAGCTTTGAGCCTTCCTGGTGATGGAGGGAGGTGTATAGGGATTGAACATTCAGAGTGAAAATAAGATGATGGGGGCAGGGAATTTGAAAGCATTGGAAAGATCCAGAGCCTGTGAGGCATCACAGATGTACGTAGAAAGGGAATGAACTGGGGGGGAGGGGTGGATAAGACAGAGTGGAGGTATGCAGATATAAGTTCAATGGGGCAGGAACAAGCTGAAACAATGGGTGAACAAACGGGTTTGTGGACCATGGGTAGGACGTAGAAATGAGAGGTGCTAGGTGCCAGTGGATGGGAGATTTCCAGAACTAATAAGGTCAGTGATGGTGTGGGAGACGATGGCCTAGTGATCCATAGTGGGATCCTGTTGGAGGGGTAAGTAAGAGGAGGTGTCTGAGAGTTGTTGCTGGGCCTCCGCAAAGTAGAGGTCAGAGTGTCAGACTCCTACAGCACCCCCTTTATCTGCGGGTTTGATGGTGAGGTTAGGATTAGTACGGAGGGAGTGGAGAGCAGAGCATTCGGAAGGGGTGAGGTCGGTATTGGAGAGAGGAATGTTGAAGTTGAGATGGTTGATGTCCCGCGGGCATCAGGAAACATCAAACACTCAACGCACAAAAGAAGAACAAGTTGCATAAATGGCAAAAAAGCAAAGCAAACAACACATGGAATATGAAACATCGAACCAGGAGTCCAGAGGTGTTCGGTTTAGTTCAGTCCTTCTCCAATAGCTCGCTGAAGACCATAGAACCACTCCTCAGACTGACAGCACCCTTTGTGGATGAGGAGGACTAGAACTGCTCCAAGTGAGCACCCAGGAGATCCATAGGAACAGCAGCAACGGAGTTGTGTCCACCACATTCTGGACTTCCAATATCCGTGACTCTCCTATTACCATCGTGCTATTGGTCAGCTTTGGTTTAGTCAGGAGCCCAACTACATGCATAATATACAGCAAAACGATGGACAGAACAAAGATAATCCCACCTTCACCAATTCAGGTCAGAGCTCTGACTTCCTACCATATCCACTCATAAATGGTGAAGGATCCTTGAGGCATTGATCGTGTGGATAGTCAGAAGTTTTTTTCCCAGGGCTGAAATGGCTGCCAAAAGAGGACACAGGTTTAAGGTGCTGGGGAGTAGGTACAGAGGAGATGGCAGGGGTAAGTTTTTTATGCAGAGAGTGTGTGGAACGGGCTGCCGGCAACAGTGGTGGAGGCGGATACAATAGGGTCTTTTAAGAGACTTTTGGATAGGTGCATGGAGCTTAGTAAAATAGAGGGCTATAGGTAAGCCTAGTAATTTCTAAGGTACGGACATGTTCGGCAAGTTTGTGGGCTGAAGGGCCTGTATTGTGCTGTAGGTTTTTTTCTATGCTAACCAAAGGGAGAGGACACTTCTCAGTGACAGCAGAACCCAGCACCTGATGGCCAAAATCAAGGGTCAAGCATTTGTTTACATTATTGATTGATTTATTGATGTTTCGAGTGTGAAATAGGTCCTTCCAGCCCTGTGAGCCACACTGCCCAGCAATCTGCCGATTTAATCCGAGCCTAATCACATACCCATGAACCTACCGGCTGGTACGTCTTTGGACTGTGGGAAGAAACCGGAGCACCCGGAGGAAACCCACGCGGTCACGAGGAGAGCGTACAAACTCCTTTAGGCAGTGGCAAGAACTGAACCCGGGTCGCCTGTACTGTAAAGCGTTGTGCTAACCACTACGTTACCATGCCTCCCCCCAGCTAGAGATAGTTAGTGGATCAAATAGAGAGTCACAGAGTCAAGGAAGGATACAACATAAAAACAAGACCTTCAGCCCACCGAATTCACACTGTAAGAATTTTCACTAATCCTACATTAATCCCAGCTTTTTTTTTTCTCAGGATTGTATCAATTTTGAACTGGAGGGCTTGAATTATGACGAGGGACTGGATAAGTTGGGTCTGCTTTCACTGGAGTGAAGGAGGTTTGTGAGGCGACATAATGGAGGTATATAAAATTAAGACTTAGATAGGGTAGATAGCCAGCATCTGTTTCTCATGGTAGGTGTGACTAAAACTGGAGGACAAGGGCTTAAGGCGAGAGGGAGGAGGCTTAAAGGGGATTGGAGGGGCAAGTTTTTCCTCGTTAATCATAATTGGTCTCTGGGATGAGCTGTCGTGGGAGGAGGTAGAAGCAGGAGCAGTAATAATTGCAGATATATAAAACTTCAGTCGGACCACTTTTGGATTATTGTGTGTAGTTTTAGTCACCCCCATTATAGAAAGGCTGTGGAGACTGTGGGAAAGGTACAGGAGAGGTTTACCAGGATCCTATAAGGAAATTGGAAGGTAGGAGTTATAAAGAAAGGTTGGACAAACTTGGCATGCTCTATTTAGAGCCCAGGGGCTAAAGAGAGACCTGACAGAGGCTTTTAAAATAATGAGGGAGATTGATAGGGTCATCATCATCATTATTATTATGTGCCGTGTCGTATGATGTGGGCGATCGTGGTCTTTCCATGACCGTGACTGTTCTCGGCAAATTTTTCTACAGAAAGTGGTTTGCCGTTGCCTTCTGTTGGACAGTGTCTTTACAAGACGGGTGACCCCCAGCCATTATCAACACTCTTCAGAGACTGTCTGCCTGGTGTCAGTGGTTGCATAACCAGGACTTGTGACATGCTCATCTGACTATCAACCACCTGCTCCCATGGCTTAATGCGGCCCTGATCAGGGGGCCCAGAACAATCATGGTCATGGAAAGACCACGATCGCCCACATCACACGACACAACCCAACACATAATGATGATGATGATGACCTTATCAATTCCTCTCATTATTTTAAAAACCTCTATCAGGTCTCTCTTTAGCCTACACCTTGGCTAAAGGTGCTATGCCCTTGAGTGCTGTGCAGGCCAGCAGAGAGAAGGGGCACCTTATACCTCCTTTGGCAGAGACCAGCCTCCACCCTGCCACCCACCAGAGGCGTAGTGTGATAGAGTAGACAGTCAGAACTGGATTCTCAGGGTGAAAATGTCAAACACTAGAGGTCGTGGTTTGGTGGGGTGGGTAAGGGGTGAGCTTAAAGACAATATGAGGGGCAAGTTTTTTACACAGAGAGTAGTACGTGCCTGCAATGGGTCACCAGGGGTAGCGGTGGGAGCAGGCAACTTGCTGGAGTTTAGATAGACAGATGGATAACAATGGAATGGAGGAATATGGATAATACAAACGAGGCAGTTATTTAGTATGAATTGGCATCAAGGCCAGCACAACGTTTTGGGGTGTGTGGGCTGTCCACTGCTGTGCTGTTTAAAGTTCAAAGTCAATTTATTATTAAAATTCATACTGTATATGTCACCATTTACAACCCTGAGATTCAGTTTCAGTAAATCCAATAACAATAATGGGATTTCTGAAGGGCCACACCAACAGGGTGGACAACCAATGTGCAAAAGATGACAAGCTGTGCAAATGCAAAAAGAAAAAGAGAAATAATAATAATTATAAATAAATAATCAATAAATATCAAGAACATGAGATGAAGAGTCCTTGAAAGTGAGTCCATAGGTTGTGGGGACATTTCAGTGATGGACAAGTGAAGTTGAGTGAAGTTATCCCCTTTGGTTCAAGAGCCTGGTGGTTGAAGGGTAATAGCTTCTGGTCAAGATGGCGCCTGCAACACTCCTTCTGTCGACATCTTCGGAGGTATCATGGAACCAGATATTTCACTTCTTTATGGCTTTTTCATCTGTTTTTCAGCTCAAATGTGATACTGGAACTGTTGGAGCTGTAGTTTGCAGTTTGGAGAGCATTTGGGTTTGCGTGTTTCAGCACAAGGGGATTCCTGGAGGGCAGGAACCTTGCGACAAGAAGGCGATGAGCCTGTGTTTGAGTCCAATTCACCGATTAAAGCTTCCATTGTCTGCTGATTAAAGCAACAAGGGAGATTGAAATGCCGCTGCCTTTTTATAGCTGGGAGATGGCTCTGCTATGGAGAGGGAGAATATTGCCCAGGTATTCTGCATTTTTGATGTGGACTGTGGGCTTTTTTGTGTGCAGGAGAGGGGGATTTCAGGGTCGATGTGCCTGCTCTGTTTTTGCTCTTTTTTTTGTGTGGGAAGGAGAGATTTTGGGGTTGGTGATCATGTTGCCATTTTTTACTTTCTTGGTTTTGTGGCTATCTGGAGAAGAAGGGTTTCAGAGTTGTATATTTTAATAATAATAAATGAACCTTTGACTGTTCCTGAACCTGGTGGTATGCATTCTGAGACACCAGTACCTTCTTCCAGATGGCAGCAGCGAGGAGAGATCATGACCCGGGGGGTGGTGTTTCCTGACGCTGCTTCCATGCAACATTGCTCAGTGTAGATGTCCTCAATGGTGGGGAGAGCTTTACCCATGCTGAACTGGGTCATGTCCACTACTTTTTGCAGGATTTTCCATTCAAGGAAAATCCTCCAGGCTGTGATGTAGCCAATGTGGTGATATTGTCCACCACACATCTATAGAAGTTTGTCAAAGCTTTAGATGACACGCCAAACCTTGTAAATTTCTAAGGAAGTAGAGGGACTGCTCTGTTTTCTTTCATAATTGCACTGGGCTCAAGGCCAGTAATCTGAAATGATAAAACCAAGGAATTTAAAGTTGCTGTTCCTCTCCACCTCTGATCCCCTGACGAGGACTGGCTCATGGATCTCTGGTTTCCTCCTCCTGAAGTCAATCATCAGCTCCTTGGTCTTGTTGTCATTGAGTGAGAGATTGTTGTTGTGGCATCACTCAGCCAGATTTTCAATCTCTCTCCTATATGTTGATTCATCACCACCTCTGATTCAGCCTATCATAATGGTGTTATCAGCAAACTTAAATATGGCATTGGAGCTGAGCTTAGCCACACAGTTATAAGTGTAAAGTGAGTAGAGCAGAGGGCTAAGCACACCAGCCTTGTGGTGCTAATGGAGATTGTGGAGGCAATGTTGTTGCTAATCCGAACTGACTTGGATCTGAAGGTTAGGTAATCAAGGATACAATTGCACAAGGAGGTACTGAGGCTAAGATCTTGAAGCTTATTGATCAGCTTTCAGAGGATGATGACATTGAATGCCAAGCTGTAGAAAGTAAAGAACATTGTGATGTATGCATCTGTACTGTCCAGATGTTCCAGGGTTGAGTGAAGAGCCAATGAAATTGCAGCGACTGTGGACCTATTGAGCTGGTAGACAAATTGGAGCAGATCCAAGTCACGTCTCAGGCAGGAGTTGATATATTTCATCATCAGCCTCTCAAACCACCTCACCTCTGTGGATGTAGGTGCTATGGGATGATAGTCATTGAGGCAGGTTATCACGTTCTTCTTAGGCACTGGTATATCTGAAGCCTGCTTGAAGCAGGTAAATAACTCAGGCTGACAAAGTGAGAACATATCCTGTGTTCTATGTTCTATCAACAATTGAGAGATATCCAGACGGGTACTTGACTGAGCAGGGTACAGAGGGATATGGAATTAATACAGTCCAGTGGGATTAATATAGACAGAAATGATGATCAGCATAGACTCAATAGGTTGAAAGGCCTGGTTCTAAGCTGAATTACTCCATCACTCCTAAACACATTCTCATCAATTCCTCCCTGTTTTAAACACTGACCTTCAGATGAGGAACAATTTGCAATGACCAGTTAGCCTACCAGTCATGGAAATGTCGGAGGACACCGGGCATCTAGAGGAAACCCACACAGCCACAGCGAGAACATGCAAACTCCACACAGACAGCACTCAAAGTCAGAATTGAACTCCGGCCGTCGGCACTGTGAGGCAGCTGTCCCACTAGCTGCCCCAATCTGCTACCCAGTCTCAAGTCTCCACCATTATAAAAGTCTTAATTCCATTTCCTCTATTGATACCTAACCAAGGCATTCACTAAATGGTCTCAACCCCTACAATATCCCTGCTTTGGTGCTGTAGAGTTTGACACCTTCATCTTGACCCATGAATAAATTACAGGTGAAAGGGACTCAAACCAAAGGTTGTCTGCCCTTTCTCTCTACTGATACCACCTGACCTGCTGATCTCCTCCAGTAGTTGGCTTTTTGATCTAGATTCCAGTCACTTTATCACCATAGCTACTATCTTGACCTGCATAGCAGAGTTTCAATAATCGCCTGCTTTCAGAAAGACTTACCTCTTACTCAATGCAAGCCTATCTTTAAATGTTGAAAACTGTTCCAAAAACTTGATCTTTATGGTAGACTAAGTCCATTTTTCACTGAATTGTCAACAGTCAGGGTGTCCAACTGCTCCTCCCTCCCCATCATCCTCAGCCTGGGTGCCCCTGCTGAACAGACTGCTCTACGCTCTGCTCACACACGATCGCACCTTCAAACACTCAAGTAATCGCATTGTCAAGTTCGCCGATGACGCAACAGTGATGGGGCCACATCACCAGTAACGACAAAACGGCCGATAGAAAGGAGGTGGAAGAGCTCGAGGCCTGGTGCTGGGCTCTTCCTCAAAGTCAGCAGGACAAAGGAGATGGTTATGGACTTCAGGAGAATCCACACCACTTGTACCTTTCTTTATATCGGTGGCACAGCAGTGGAAAACTGAGAGCAGTTTTGAACTCCTGAGAGTATTCATCTCGTACAACCTCCCTTAGTCTCAGAACATATGGTCAGGTACAAGGGGGATGTGAGGGGTAAGTTTTTTACTCAGAGAGTCATTGTTTCCTGGAATTCACTGCCTGGTATGGTGGTAGAGGCAAATGCGTTAAAGACACCGTTAGATAGGCACGTGGGTATGAGGAGGATGGAGGGGTATGGACATGCTGTAGGCAGGAGGGATTCTAGCTGGTTTGGTACGACGTTGAATGCCCTGTTCCTGCGCTGTACTCGTCTATGGCCTATATCCTGCACAATCGGTACTCAGCAAATGCCTCTGCTCTCCGAGGAGGCTGAAGAGAGGTGGGCTACGCACATCGGTACTCACCACCTTCAACAGATGCACGGCAGAGAGCATCCTAAAATGCTGCATCACTGCGCGCTACGGAAACTGCACTGCTGTGGACCGGAAGGCTCTACAGCAGGTGGTCGAAACCGCCCGGCGCATCACCGGCGCCAGCTACCTACGATCAAGGACGTACGTACAGAAACGTGCTGGAAAGGGGCCAGCAATATCACCAAGGATCCCACCCACCCTGCTCATGGACTGATTCTCCCATTCCCATCAGAGAGAGGCTAGGTAGCATCCACACCAGGACCACCAGACTCAAAAATAGTTATTTCCTCCAAGCAGAAAGGCAGATTAATACCTCCAAAACACGAACCCACCCCACCACCACAACTTAATCATTTCCTGTCAGAGTCACCTTATGTAGAGACACTCCTGTGCCTAGCATCACTGTATGAACTTACAATCAATCTATGAATATAATCTATCCAATGTATTTATATTTATTGTGTTTTTATTATTGTGTTCTTTATCTAATTGTGTATCTTTTATGCTGCTTTGGATCTGGAGTAACAGTTATTTTTTTCTCCTTTACACTTGTGAACTGGAAATGACATTACACAGTCTTGAGTTTGAGCCCAGAGATCCAGCGAAGAAAATGTAAAGCCTGGAGCTGCCACGGTGCTGAGCTGCTGTGTGTACAAAACCCCTGTTTTGACAGAGGCATTGCATGCACACAATATCAGACGATAAGTTCTTTTCAGCTGTGCATTTGGTAAAACGTTATCAGAAAGCAATCTTAACACCATAAGCAGGATATTAAATGTTTAAGTGGACCCTGTTCTAAGTCCTGTTATATTGTCAAGGGAATTGTTTAGGACCATATTTTGTCTGAGGTTTAATAGCCCAATACAAGAATTTTATGTAAAATATTTGAATCATTCGATATCTACAGGCCTGGTTAGAGCGCACATGAAGAAGATATTTCCATTAGCAGGAGAATCTAGATCGTCACATTAAAGGGATGTGTCTTTAAAACTTTGGAAGTGAGATTGGGATTTATTGCGCAGACTGCCAGGTGCAAAGGAAGAATTTCTTCAGCCAGAAGGTAATGATTCTCTGGAATTCATTGCTACAGAGGGCTGTGGAGGCCAAGTCATTGCGTGTTTTTAAGGCAGAGATTGATAGGTTCTTGATGGGTAAAGGGGTTAAGGATTACAAGCAGAAGACAGGAGATTGGAGTTGGGAAAAAAAATCAGCCAAGAAAGAGTGGACTTGCTGGGCCAACTGGTCTAAATCTATCTCATTGTCTTATAATCATGCAATACTAATATCTGTGCTTAATATACAGAATTTCAGAAAACAGTTTTGCCTTTTTCTCATTCTTGGGTTGTCACTTCTTGAGATAATCACGTTGCTGGATGAATTAGAGGGCAGCTAATAGCAATCCACAGTTGTTTAAGCTGGAATCACAACAACATTAGAGCAGGCAAGATACACACTTTGATAATACATTTACTTTAAGCTTTGAACTTTGAATATTTCCTCACAAAGGACATTTGCAAATCAAAAGGGCTTTAATGACAACCAGTATTTCATTTGTAGTATAGTTGATGCTATTAATACAGGTTTATTCGCTGAATTTAACTTCCAACTGTTGTGATGAAGCTTCCACTGGTATTTCCAGATTTTTAGTTCAGGCCTACAAGCTACTGCTCCAATAACATATCCATTTATTTATGGATTTTGATCAATAACATAATATTGGTAACTATTCAGAGTCAACCATGATAGGGAATCACAAACTCAACACTGCATTGGACTCAACACTCAACACTAAAGTTAGCACCCAGGTCCCAACCTGCTACTTGTGAGTTACAGGTGGGAGTTTGATGGTTTGGCCTGAAACATTGACTGTTCATTCCTTTCCATAGATGCATCCTGACTTGCTGAGATCCCCCAGCATTTTGTATGTGTTGTAAGAGATTGAATCGGCCATTTTAGAGTTAGAAGTGAGAGTGTTGGTGAGGCCTAATTCGGAGTATTGAGTGCAGTTTTTGTCACCTACCTACAGGAAAGAGAAAAAGAGAAAACTTACAAGGATGCTATTAGGTCTGGAAGACCTGAGTTATAAGGAAAGATAGAATAGGTTAGGACTTTATTCCTTGGAATGTAGAAGATTGAGAGGAGATTTGATTAAGAAATACAAAATTATGTGGGTTATAGATAGGGTAAATGCAAGCAGGCTTTTTCCACTGAGGTTGGGTGGGACTACAACTGGAGTTCATGGGTTAAGGTTGGAGGGTGAAATGTTTAAGCGGAACAGAAGGGGAAACTTCTTCACTCAGAGGATCATGAGAATGTGGAACTCAAGTGGAGCATGTAAGCGAACTCAATGTCAACATTTATGAGAAGTTTGGATAGGTACATGGATGGGAGGCGTATAGCGGGCCATGGTGCAGGTGCAGGTTGATGAGACTAAACAATTGAAATGGTTCAGCATGGACTAGACGGGCTGAAGGGCATGTTTCTGTGCTGTACTTTTCTATGCCACTAATGGAATTTATTGCATAGTCTAGTGGGTGCAAAGGAGAGCCAAAGAGTAAGGGTTGTAGTCTGTAAATGCATTACCAGATCGTTCAATACTTTATCTAAGGTTCATTTGGTTTAGAACATGCAGAGCGATTCACTATTGTGCAATTGTGAAACAGTCACTAAGTGATTCAGAGACTGGGATTAACATGGCAAATCATTCAGTTTGGTGATAATTTGACTGTACTTCAGATAAATCTTGGATCAAGAAACCACTCTACATAATTACAAGTACATTGAAAACCAGTTTTCTTCAAACTTAGCCAAGAAATATATTCTTAGCCAGGACCTGTAAAAAACTCTGTGCATGCATGTCTGTATGTGTATCTGCATTCTGTGTGATAGGTCCATATGCAGCCTTCTTCATCGCCTTGCCACTGGACAATGACCTCTATTGGTGAAGAGAGTGTTTTAGCAGGTGTGCCTCACGCAGCATGCATTAAAATAATTTATACACAAGGAATTTTCCCTAGTAGAAACATAGAACTTATAAAGAGTGGATCATCCAGCCCTTCCAACTTGATCAAGGCCAACAATGTAAATTCAGTACCTGTTCCTCTCTTCTCCCCATATCCTTTGATCCACGTAGCTGTGAGAATTAAAACTAACTAGAAGATTTTTAATGATTTTACTTCAACTGCCTTCTGTGGCCGATGTTTCACCATTACCTCAAACCCATTATCCCTAACCCCTTATCCACAGACTGTGAGCCCTGATCTTGCACTCTCCACCACTGGAATCATCTTTCCTATGTTCAGTCTGTCTAGTATTATTAGAATTTTATAGGCTGCTATGAGATCCCCCCTCATTCCTCTGAACAACTCATCCACCCAATATCTCTTCATATGTCACTCCTGCTACCCCAGGAATTAGTGTGGTGAAACCTCTCTACTTTCCCTCCATGGCCTGAAAATCATCAGTCATCTTTGACCTAAAGGTTCTGCCTATGTAGAAGGTATTAGCATCTGGTACCATTTACATACAGATGTGTGCCACTTATCGTCCATTCAGACAACGTCCGATCGCATATACGTTTGTAGTCCCGATCGGAGAATGTGACGTAGCGGACGTAACCAATCTCGTGTATCGCATGTCTCTTTGAGTGTAGTAGCGTTATCCCTCTTGTTTAATTTTCTTTCGAAAATATTACCGTAGAGTGCATCATGGCTTCCAAACGCAGCAAAGCCACTCCTAGTGATAGCAGCAGCAAGAGGCAAAGGAGAAGTATTGATTTGAAAGTGAAATAAAAGGTTATTAAACAATATGAAGGTGGAAAACCAGTGAATGCTATTGCTCGGGATTTAGGCATGTCGCACTATGATAAATTGTGTGCAATATAGGCTAAGAAAGTGTTTATGTAAAAGTTTAAAAAGTGAAAAAAATTCAAAAGTTTAAAATGAAATAAAAAATTATAGTGTATGTATGTATTATAGTGTACAGTGTACAGTTTTAGTGTAAGTTCTTGGCTATTTAATCAATACAGGTACACTACAGTACTCCATATAGGTTTACTAAGTATATAATATAGTGTTCACACGATGTCCAAATCACATAACATCCGATTTCACAGAACATATCGTGGACGTTAAGCGACGCGTACCTGTACTAGTCCATTGAAATTAATGGAACTAAACCTTGGAGGGAAAGAACCATGCATTGATGCTACAGTCTAGGATGCTTAGCACAAATTGACTGGGGCTAAGTTTTTAGAGTTCATCTTTATTATAAGCAAATACTTCCAAGTTCTGCCTGCTGGCTTGAAGATTTGCAATGTAGATGCATACAAAAGAAAATGATGGAGGCACCGCCTGAAGTTTTTATCCTTCATTCTATTTTCAAACCTCGCTTCAGCAGTCTGAGCTCAGCTGAATGGCCATTGATTAATTAGGCCATCCATTGGTTGGGGTTGACCATAGATATTACGTCCTAGCTGTCCAAGTCGGTATGCAGACTATGATATGGAGAGCAGGCTCCCCCTCTCCAGGCTGCAGATGAATCCCAAGGAACGGCAGAGGCCAATACAGTGGCACAGGACTTGCCAGTCAGTGTTGAGCTCAATGTAGGTCTGCCTGAGGGTCTCCAGCTCCAGATGTTTCCCTGGGGTTTACTCCCGAAGCCTTTCCTATGACTGGGTATAGCTGCAAGGCAGCAGAGGTTTGAGATGAGAGTTTTCCTTCTCCGAGATGTGCTGCCAACTACGGCTGATGAGCCCCATCTGCCCGGAGCAACTGGTTTTAAGGTGCCAGTAACCCGCCTTTGATCCTTCTCTTGTCAGTGTAAACGGTTTCACCAGGCTTAATAGCTAAGCCACGTTTGAAGGCCAGGAGCTGGTCTTGGTTGTCAGAGGCTATTTGAGGCGCACACCATCGCGAGCATTTAATAGTTAGTGGGAGCTTATCCCCACTCCCAGTGATGGCAGCTTTGAGAAACCATTAATAAATCAATTAGAAGTAAAAATAAAAGAAAACTTAAGGGATTTAGCAGAAAGAAGGTCAGTGTGGTGTTTTAACGCCGTTGTATTTAAGGAGCTTGTATGTTCTCCCCATGACTGCATGAATTCCCCCTGGGTCACTCTGCTTCTGGTACCAGCATAGCATGCCCAGAACTTACTAACCTGAATCCACGAGTCTTTGGAATGTGGAAGGAAACTGGAAAATCCCAAGGAAATCATCATCGTGGGAGATTTTAATATGCAGGTTGATTGGGAAAATCAGGTTGATGCTGGATCCCAGGAGAAGGAATTTGTAGAATTCCGACAGGATGTCTTTTTAGAGTAGCTTGTGGTTGAGCCCAATAAGAAAAAAGGCAATTCTGGTTTGGTTGCTGTGTAATGAACCAGATTTGATTCGGGTCCAAGATAAGAGCCCATGGTATTATAGAAAAAGTACTGGCATGAACAAAAGATTGGCAGATTGACGAGAGGCGAATTGTGGGAATAAAGAGGGACTTTTCTGTCAATGGATAATAGTGTTCCACAGGTGGTGGCACCGCTTCTTTTCACGTTATATGTCAGTGATTTGGAAGTCGGAATTGATGGCTTTGTGGCCAAATTTGTGGATGATACAAAGATACACGGAGGGGCAAAGTGTTCATGAAGCAGAGAATCTACAGAAGGACAGACAGAGTGGGAGAATGGCCAAAGAAGTGGCAGATGGAACATAGTGTCGAGAAATGTATGATCATGCTTTTTAATAGAAGGAATTGAGGCATGTACTGTTTCCTAAATGAGGAGAAAATTCAGCAACCGGCAGTGCAAGGTGACTTGGGAGTCCTAGTGAAGGATCCTCTAAAGATTAACAAGCATGTTGAGTCAACAGTAAGGAAGGCAAATTGAATGTTAGCATTAATTTCAAGAGGAATAGTATATAAAAGCAAGGAGATAATGCTGAGGTATTATAATGCATTGGTCTGACCAGATTTGGAGTATTGTGATGAGATTTGGGCCCCTATCTGAGAAAGAATGTGCTGAGGGGCCAAATGAGGTTCAGGAGGATAATCCTTGGAATGAAAGGTTTAATGTACAAGGAATGTTTGATGGCTCTTGACCTGTACTTAGATAGATACATCCCAAAGAAGAAGTATTCTAAAGGCAAGAGGACGCAACCGTAGCTGACAGGAGAAGTCAAAGCCAACATAAAAGCCAGAGAGGACATATAACAGAGTAAAAATTAGTGGGAAGTGTGAGAGGATTGGAAAGCTTTTAAAAGCCAACAGAAGACAACTAAAAAGTCTTTAGGAAGGGAAAGATGGAATATGAAAGTCAGCTAACCAATAATATTAAAGAGGATACCAAAAATTTCTTCAGATATGTAAAGTGTAAAAGAGGGGCGAGAGTACGTACATGAGGAATAAAAATCTTTACATCTCCGTCTAAATGTGCAATTTACATTAATTTATAATAAATATTATGTACAACAGGACAGTCAATATAACATAGAAATACAATTATCACAATGATTTAATCAGTCTGATGGCCTGGTGGAAGAAGCTGTCCCGGAGCCTGTTGGTCCTGGCTTTTATGCTGCGGTACCATCTCCCGGATGGGAGCAGCTGGAACAGTTTGTGGTTGGGGTGACTCAGGTCCCCAGTGATCCTTTGGGCCCTTTTTACACACCTGCCTTTGTAAATATCCTGAATAGTGGGAAATTCACATCTACAGATGCGCTGGGCTGTCCGCACCACTCTCTGCAGAGTCCTGCAATTGAGGGAAGTACAGTTCCCATACCAGGCAGTGATGCAGCCAGTCAGGATGCTCTCAATTCAAAAATATGCGGTGCAAAGCAACTTCGGGGCCCTCGAGCACCATTCCCAAAGGTTAATTTGCAGGCTGAGAGGAAGGTAAATGCATTATTTTCAAGTAGACTAGAATGTTATATTAAGGCTTTATAAGGCACTGGTGAGACCTCACTTGGAGTATTGTGAGTAGTTTTTGGCCCCTTATCTAAGAAATGATGTGTGCTGGCATTGGGGAGGGTTCAAAGAGTTGCACAAAAATGATTCCGGGATTGAAAGGCTTATCATATGAGGAGCACTTGATGGCTCTGGGCCTGTACTCACTGAGATTCAGAAGAATGAGGGGTGATCTTATTGAAATCTATTGAATGTTGAAAGCCCTCAACAGAGTGGATATGGAGAGGACGTTTCCCATGGTGAACGAGTCTAGGACCAGAGGGCATGGTTTCAGAATAGAGGGACATCCATTTAGAATGGAGATGAGAAGGAATTTCTTTAGCTATAGAGTGGTGAATCTATGGAATTCATTGCCATAGGCAGCTGTGGAGGCCAAGTCATTGGATATATTTAAGGCAGAGATTGCCCTTCAACAGGGCATGAAGAGATACAGGGAGAAAGCAGGAGATTGGGGCTTAGAGGGAAATGGATCAGCCAGGATGAACTGACAGAGCATACTTCATTCATACTCTGTCAGAATGAACTGACAGAGTGAGGTGATCCTATTTTTGATCCTATATCTTATGGTCTATGGTCTTATGTACTCACAGGGGTTTAGGCGAATTAGGTGGTTCTCATTGACATCTACCAAATATTGAAAGGCCTAAATAAAATGGACGTGGAGATGATGTTTGCAATAGTGGGGGAGTCCAGGACTGGGGGTACAGCCTCAGAATACAAGGACATCCCTTTAAAACAGAGATGAGGAGGAATTTCTTTAACTAAAGGGTGGTGATTTTGTGGATTCATGCCAGAGATGGCTATGGAGGCCAAGTCTTTGGGTATATTTAAAGCAGAGGTTGATAAATTTGTGATTAGTAAAGGTGTCAAAGTTTATGGGGAGAAACCAGAAGAATGGGGTTGAGAGGGAGAATAAATCGGTCATGCTTGAATGGCAGAGCAGACCTGATGGGCTGAATGGCCTAATTTTTCTTCTACGTCTTATGGTTTTATTGGCTTTTCTTTCATCCATGTGCTTTTCTAAGAGTCTCTGAAATCTCATGATGTACCTGCCTTTACAAACACTTCTTACACATCCACCACCCTTTATGTAAAACAAACTTAGCTCTGACATCCCCCCCAAACGTTCCTCTAGTCACCTTAGATTATACTCCCTCATGACAGCTATTTCTACCCTAGGAAAAAGTCTCCAGCTGTCCACTCCAGCTATGCCTCTTATCATCTTATACACCTCTATTGGGTCACACTTCAGCCTCCTTCACTTCAAAGAGTAAAGTCCGAGCTCACTCAACCAATCCTCATAAGTCATGGTCATGAATCCAGTCTGCAACCTGGTAAAGCTTCCCCATCTTTCCTATAATGAAGTGACAAGAAAAGAAAACAATATTCCAAGTGTGGTCTCCACAGAGTTAAATAGAGCAGTAACATTACTTCATGGCTCTTGAACTCAATCCCATGACTACACCTTCTTCACCGCCTTGTCAACTTGTGCAGCAACTCTGAGGGACCTATGTACTGCAAGTGGACCCTAGGATCTCAGCATACCTCTATGCTGGTAAGAATTCTGCCGTTAATCCTGTACTCTGCCTTCAAGTTTGATGTTCCAAAGTGTATCACCGTCACACTTTTCCAGATCGAACTCCATCTGCCACTTCTGAGCCCAGCTCTGCATCCTATCAATGTCCCATTGAACCTCCTACTCTATGCACAAGACCTCTAACCTTCCGTGTCACTGCAAACTTACTGACCCACTCTTCCACTTCCTCATGCAAGTCATCTATAAAAATCACAAAGCGTAGGGGCCTCAGAACAAATCCCCACAGAACATCGCTGTCACTTACCTCCAGGCAGAAGGCACTCGGTCTACGCTACTCACTCCTGCTGTGGGCCGCCCAATTCTGAATCCACGCAGCCAACTTTCCCTGGATCCCATGCCTAATGACTTTCTGAATGAGCTTACCATGAGGACCTTGTCAAATGCCTTGCAAAAATCCATGTACACCACATTCACTGTTTGGCCTTTATCAATTTTGTTTTTACACTTCCTCAAAGAATTCAATCAAGCTTATGAGGGCTGATCTGCCCCTCACAAAGCCTAATTGGACTGCACTTCATGAAATGCCTCTAAAACTTTTCTCCAGTAGCTTGTCCACCACTGACGTAAGACTCACTGCTCTATAATTAACAGGATTATTCCTTTCTCTTGAATAAAGAAATAACATTTGCCACTCTCCAGTCATTTGTACTACTCCTTTGATGAGGGAGGACACAGAGATTACCACCAAGGATGCAGCAATTTTTTCCCTTGCCTCCCATAGTAACCTGGGGTATATCCCGTATGGCCCTTAAGGTGACTCTTAACAGGCCTTATCTATCCTAATGTTCTTTCTTAATGTCTACATGTTCAGCCTGTATTACGCTGTGCTCACATTTGTCAAAGGTTCTCTCACTGGTTGATCCTGAAGCAAGGTATTCATTACTTGCCATAACTTATTTAATATCCCACCCCACCACTCTCCCTATCAGCACTGCTTTATCACCTCTTGTGAAAGTCATTTTATGTAGAGGTGCCCCTGTACCCTCTGACACTTTATGAACATACAATCAATCTATGTATATAAGCTAATCTTATGTATTCATCACCCTTGTTTTTGACATTTCTCGCATTAAAACAGACACATTGCAACCCATCGAACTGACTGTATTTATGCCCTTTCTGCTGCCTTTAGCTTCCTCACAGTCTCTCTACATGCTGCATCTACCATTCCACTAAATACCCCATCCTCTGGATCTTATCCCCCTCCCCAACAGCTCTAGCAAACTCACCTGTAAGGATGTTGGTCCCCTCAAGTTCAGCTCTTTTGTACAGGTCATACCTTCCCCAAAAGAAACCCCAATGACCCACAAATCTGAAATCCTGACCCCTTACCAGTTCTTCAGCCCCACATTCATCTGCCATATCTTCCTGTTCTTACCCTCACTGGCAGGTGGTATAGGCAGCCATCCAGGGATTTCCACCCTCATAGTGCTGCTTTTCAGATTCTGACGTCACTCCCTATATTCTCTCTTCAGGATATGATCCCTTACCCTGCCTGTGTTTGCTCAACTTTTGGTTGAAATAAGGAATAAAAAGCAAAGAGTTTAAAACGTAAGCTCAAAACTGTTTTGGGCTCTGCTTCCTGCTTTTCAGAGGAAGCAGAGGGAAGGGATACATGGTTGATCCACGATTAAGAGAGGGATCCAGAGAAGCACAGTGGTACACGCGAGCAGGGCTGCTCCCTCACTGCTCCAACTGTGACTTTCGGTTCAACCGTGACTTGTGGCGCTCTCTGTCCGGGCTTGGCGTATTCTCCCTCAAACAATATATAAATGGCATCAGATATAAATCCTACTTTCTCCACAGATTTCCTTCAGGTACTCTGGTTCCCTCCCACCCCATCCCAGTATGTGAAGGTCGGAGGGCAGACTGCATCCGGCATAGGTAGAATCCAGTGGGAGATTATGGAAATGTAGGGAGAATATTTTGAGTTAGTGCAGGATGGACGCTTGATGGAGTTAAAGAGCCTCTTTCCGCAATGTCTCTATGAAGATCTGCGACATTTAGTCCTTCCTCTTTCCAGAAGTTGAGCTGAGTGGAGATTTGTTCAAAATTATAAAGATTCAAAGTACATTTATTATCAAATTATGTATGCAGTATACCACCCTGAGATTCGTCCTCCCACCGACAGCCGCGAAACAAAGAAACACCTTGGAATCCCTTCAAAGAAAAACATCCGAACTCCCAACGCACAAAAAAC
The DNA here is from genome assembly GCF_048418815.1 of Hemitrygon akajei. Taxonomy (NCBI): domain Eukaryota; kingdom Metazoa; phylum Chordata; class Chondrichthyes; order Myliobatiformes; family Dasyatidae; genus Hemitrygon; species Hemitrygon akajei. Next base: position 42,762,865 of record NC_133132.1, on the reverse strand, counting down.
AGAACGAAGCGTGCAATGGCAAAAATCCAGCAGAAAACATCGAATATGAAACATTAAACAACAAACTCATTGGAGCAGTTCAGTTCAGTTCAATTTAGCGCTGTGCCGCTCGTTGACTGCGGAGTGCAGAGCCAGTTCCCCCCGATCAAAATCGCACAAAATAGCAATTGAAAAGAAGAGCAACCAGAAACACATCATAACATGAACTACTGAGTCCACTCCACAAACTGCATCGATTAAACCTTGTCCTGGACCCCAGTCTTGTCACCTTACTCCAGCAGCTGTGAGCAAGAGGGAGAGAGAGACCAGCCAGATGCAAACACCTTCCTCCGGTAGCAGCGAGCAAGGTCTGGGTTGTCGGAACCTATTATTCTTCTCAGCCTTTGAAGAATGTATATTATATTTACTCAATATGGACAATAGGGGCGGATAAATATTGAAATGTGGAATATTGAAGAATTCCATGAAGGGATCCAGTGGGTTCCTGTCGATACTGGGCATTCGGGGCTATTAAAACTTTAGCAAGGTGCGCCGCGGATACATGGATTGGACAGATGGAACGGCATTCTGAAGGGTTTGGAGACAATACATAACTTCCACTGTGAACAACAACCTTTCATTCACAGAAACAAAGAAAGTGCTTTTTGAAAAGTTTGTTTCTGTTGCCACAATGACTGTCTATTTTTAGGATCTTTTCAAAGAACTTTGCAAGGAAATTCAGCCCTTTCTCAAATATTGTTTGCAGACAGCTGCAGCTTACAATTTTCCCTTTTGCTTCTGTGGCTCATCGAGGCTCTTTTCTCTCTCTCTCTCTCTCTCTCATATTAAATGGATGAAATATATATACTTTACATGTGCCTATTTTCCTCTCCCCTCTGTACAGTCATCACATCGGAAGAGGAAGCCTGTCATTTCTTGCACACTCCTGTTTTGCAACATACAGCTGTGCTGTTGACACCTGACAATAGTGGTTTCTCACGGTAGTTTAACTGCGTTCCCACTGCGGGTGCCAGAACAAATCTCAGGCCAAACCGTCCCTCCATATTCTCGTGACAAGTCCTGTGGTCCGAAGATGAGTCCACTTAAAAACTATATGCTGCAGTAAAAATATGAATTTACATTTTCTTCCTGTGTTTTAGTTTGCAATTTTCTATTGAGCTGATCCATTCTTAGTCATTTCCTTTCTCGTGATGTTGTTTTCTTTGCTAAATGTTCATAATATCTTACCCCCTACAAATGGTGTATTTTAAACCACCACCCTCTTTATGATAACAGCTGCTTGTTTAGTCTCTCAGTTATGTTTGGAAGAATTACTCAATCAATAACTTTATCGATGTCAAGAGAATTTCTTTTTGAAAGGTATTGGAGTTACCGATCTGATTCCAATCTCCCCTTCCTAGGCATTTCCATATAGGATTCAAGAAGAAAGTGTTTATATAACATCAGCTTCCCTTTCATTGTCCTGTTTCACCTCCTCCTCTGCAATATTCACTTCTATTTCACTCTCGCTTTCTGATATACAGATGGGTCTCAGCACCAATTTTCTTCATATCTTGGGGATTCCACAAGTTATGGCATCTCAGAGAACAGAAACAGCTTTCTACCCACAAGATCTGTGCAAAACTTTCAAGAACCCATTTCGCCAAACTGATACTAACCCCCATTTTTGTTTGTTCCTTCTACTGGTCGTGTGCTGTGTTGCACGACATAGGCGAACATGGTCTTGCTATGACCACGATTGTTCTCGGCAAATTTTTCAGCAGAAGTGCCTTCTTCCAGGCAGTGTGTTTACAAGATAGTGACCCCAGTGATTGTCTGCCTGACCTCAGTGGTCACATAACCAGGACTTGTGATATGCACTGGCTGCTTGTACAGCCATCCACCATTGGCTCCCATGGCTTCATGTGACCCTAACTGGGGTGGCTAAGCAGCTGCTGCACCTTGCCCAAGGGTGACCTGCAGGATAGTGGATGGAAAGAGCGCTTTACGCCTCCTTTGGTAGAGACATGTCTTCACATGTCTTCATTTTGTTGCCATACTTCCATTGATATCCCTCAGATTCTACCAAAGACCTATACACTAGGAACAACTTGCAGAGGTCAATTGACCTAAAAATCTGCACATTTTTAGGACGTCGGCGGAAACTAGAGCAGCTGGAGGAAATCCACACTTCACAGTGAGATAAACACAAGGGACTCTGCAGATGGTTGAAAGCCCAGCGTAACACACGCTAAATGCTGGAGGAACTCAGCAGGCCAGGAAGCATGCATGAAAAGGGATAAAGAATCGATTACTTGGGCCAAGTCCTTTCGTCAGGACTGGAAAGGAAGAGGGATGAAGCCAGATAAAGGAAGTCGGGGAAGGGGAAGGAGTTCAAGCTGGAAGGAGATAGAGGAAGCCAGGTGAGGGGGAAGGTAGATGGGTGGAGGAAGGGGGGATGAACTGAGAAACTTGGAGGTGACAGATGGGAGAGATAAAGGGCTGAAGAAGAATCTGATTGGAGAGGAGAGTGGACCATGGGAGAAAGGGAAGGAGGAGGGGCATCAGAGGGAGGTGATAGGCAGGTGGGAAGAAGACAAGGGGTAAGAGGAAAACCACATTGGGGAATGGAAGAAGAGAAAAAGGGGAGGAGGGGGAAATCATCAGAAGTTAGCGAAATTGATGATTATGTTGTCAGGTTGGAGGCTACCCAGATGGAATATGAGGTGTACTCCTTCAACCTGAGAGTGAACAGTAGCGGAGGCCATGGACCGACATGTCGGAATAGAAATGGGGATTTGGTCACTGAGAAGTCCCGGCTTGTTTGAAGATTGAGTGAAGGTGTCTGACAAAGCGGTCCCCCCCACCCCCCGACTACACTCAGTGGCCACTTTATTAGGTATACCCTGTTCCTAATATAGTGGCCTCTGAGAGGTCTTCTGCTCATGAAGCCCATCCACTTTGTGGCTCTTCTGCACACTACCGTTTGAGTGACTGTCACCTGCTTGTCAGCGTGAACCAGTCCGGCAGTTCTCTGGCCTCTCTCATTGACAAGGTGTTTTCACCCACAGAAACCGTCTCTCTCTGTTTTTTTTTGACTTTTGCACTGTTCTCTGTAAATTCTAGAGACTGTTGTGCTTTGAAAATCCCAGGCGATCAGCAGTTTCTGAAATACTCTAACCACCCCAGTGACTGGTACCAACAATCATTCCACGGTTATTTCACTTAGGTCATATTTTCCCCCCCCCCCCGTTTTGATGTTTGGCCTGAACAACGTCTGAACCTCTTGACCATGCCTGCACGCTTTAATGCATTGAGTTGCTGCCGCGTGACTGGCTTATTAGATACTTGCATTAACGGGCAGATGTACAGGTGTACCTAATAAAGTGGCCACTGAGTGCACGTCGGGTTAGCAAAACACCACACAGACAACACCTGAGGTCAGGATCGAACCTGGATCACTGAATCGATGAGGCTGCACCATTGTGCCATGGCCCTCTGTTGCATTCCAGCTCATTGTCTTCCTCTATCTCAGTGATTCCCGAAGTGGGTGACATCACCACACTGAGGGAGCAGTGGGTAGGGGAGGGGCTGTTCGATAACAACACAGGCAGTGGAGGGATTACAGGCTTAATTTAAGAAATTATTATAAGCACTTCATCCTCAGAGCCTCGCAATTGATTACGATCATCATGTAATCACCTCATCTCTTGCTAAACCACCACTCTCTAAGATTTTGCTTGAAGCACATTACAGTTGTTGAAAAGCAATGTGACACTACTGCAATTGGTATATCATGAGAAACCTGGGCTGAAGAAATCATGTAGTACAATGTTTGCTAGTACGATTCCCATACTCTAATCACACAATGACGCAATTCCTCTACTTCCTCTGCAAGCTCCTGAGGAAATAGAGGCGCTTTCGTGCTTTCTTCACAATAATATTTATGTGATGGGTCCAGGACAGGTCCTCTGAGATCGTGACACCCAGGGATTTAAAGTTACTGACCCTCTCCAGCTCTGATCCTCTGATGATTATGGCTCACGGACCTCCAGTTCCCCTCACTTCCTTGCTCTTACTGACATCGAGTGAGAGGTTTTTTTTAATGACACCACTCAGCCAAATTTTCAGTCTCCCTCCTGTATATTGATTCATCACCACCTTTGATACAGCCCGCAACATTGGTGTCATCAGCAAACTTGTATTTAGCTTGGATCTGTACTTAGCCACACAGTCATAGGTGTAAAGCAAGTAGAGCAGGGGACTGAGCACTCATCCCTCTGGTGCTCCTATGCTGGTGGAGATCGTGGAGGAGATGTTTTTGCCAATCACAACAGACTGGGGTCTGCAAGTGAGGAAATGCAGGAGCTAATTGCACAAGGGGGTATTGAGGCCCAGGTCTTGGAGTTTACTTATTACTTTCGAGAGGATGATGCCATTAAATGCTGAGCTGTTATCAATAAAGAGAATCTTTGCTGTCTGCATCTTTGCTGTCCAGAGGTTCCACAATTGTGTGAGAAGCCAATGAGATCAAGATTGCTGATGAAAATAAGCTTTCACTATAATGAAGTAATGAAATAATTTTATTTTGTAGTCTTAATTAGTAGCTATCTGGGAGGAGCTTAGGAGGATGATGGCGCTAAATAGATAGATAGATAGATAGATAGATAGATACTTTATTCATCCCCATGGGGAAATTCAACTTTTTTTCCAATGTCCCATACACTTGTTGTAGCAAAACTAATTACATACAATACTTAACTCAGTAAAAAATATGATATGCATCTAAATCACTATCTCAAAAAGCATTAATAATAGCTTTTAAAAAGTTCTTAAGTCCTGGCGGTTGAATTGTAAAGCCTAATGGCATTGGGGAGTATTGACCTCTTCATCCTGTCTGAGGAGCATTGCATCGATAGTAACCTGTCGCTGAAACTGCTTCTCTGTCTCTGGATGGTGCTATGTGGAGGATGTTCAGAGTTTTCCATAATTGACCGTAGCCTACTCAGCGCCCTTCGCTCAGCTACCGATGTTAAACTCTCCAGTACTTTGCCCACGACAGAGCCCGCCTTCCTTACCAGCTTATTAAGACGTGAGGCGTCCCTCTTCTTAATGCTTCCTCCCCAACACGCCACCACAAAGAAGAGGGCGCTCTCCACAACTGACCTATAGAACATCTTCAGCATCTCACTACAGACATTGAATGATGCCAACCTTCTAAGGAAGTACAGTCGACTCTGTGCCTTCCTGCACAAGGCATCTGTGTTGGCAGTCCAGTCTAGCTTCTCGTCTAACTGTACTCCCAGATACTTGTAGGTCTTAACCTGCTCCACACATTCTCCATTAATGATCACTGGCTCCATATGAGGCCTAGATCTCCTAAAGTCCACCACCATCTCCTTGGTCTTGGTGATATTGAGACGCAGGTAGTTTGAGTTGCACCATATCACAAAGTCCTGTATCAGTTTCCTATACTCCTCCTCCTGTCCATTCCTGACACACCCCACTATGGCCGTGTCATCAGCGAACTTCTGCACATGGCAGGACTCCGAGTTATATTGGAAGTCTGATGTGTACAGGGTGAACAGGACCGGAGAGAGTACGGTTCCCTGCGGCGCTCCTGTGCTGCTGACCACCGTGTCAGACCTACAGTCTCCCAACCGCACATACTGAGGTCTATCTGTCATGATGGCGACTCCTTTGCTCGCATCTTCGGAAACAGCTCTATTTCTATCTTTAATATCTCTATTTTCCCTTTCAGGGTTCTTTTGAAGACCCTGACCTGGAGTTACATGCTGACTACGGTTCTTTGTGGGAATGGGACCCAGTGTCAGGGTTTCACGACAGGCTGCTATTCGATATGCCAAGAACGCGCCTCGAACACTAGCGTGTCTTCGGGGTTCCGGGATTTTGTGGCGTTGAAAGTGGGCGAACTCGAGGTCGGTGCTTCCGCAGGAAACTGGTGTGTCGTGGGAGTACACGGAAGATCGGAAGCAGTGAGCCGGCTGCTGGCCACGTGCCCGGAGACCCGAGTTCTTTGGGCACAGAGCTCGGAAAAAGTGAGGCAACAGAATTTTAACACCATAAATCAGCGAGTTGTTTGTTATGTCTCCCTTCTCACTGTGAAACAGAAACACCTCTTTTTCCCTTATTAGGGAGAGATAGAGAGCCTGTGGTATGTCAAATTACCATGTGAACGAGTAGACTTTGCAAGCCTGTGTCTTTATTGAAGCTTTGCTGCACTGAGTGCACAGTGAGTGGGTGCTGTTTCTTTTTGCTGGTGGGGGAGGAGATCGTTGCTTTGCTGCTGGGGGAGGGGGATCGTTGCTTTGCTGCTGGGGGAGGGGGATCGTTGCTTTGCTGCTGGATATGCGTAGGAGGGGGGAGCTGGGAGGGGGCTTTGGGATTCTAAAATTTAACTGTCTTTCATTCTTTGGGGCACTCCTCTGTTTTTGTGGATGTTTTGGAAGAAAAAGAATTTCAGGATGTACATTGTATACATTTTTCCCTGACACTAAATGTACCTGTGAAACCTTTGCAATAGATTCGAATAACTTTCGTAATTATTTGTCCATGCTTTGAATATGTAGTTCCTGTTTTCTTTAATTGTGCATCCTAAACCAAAATTCTTGATAGTTTTTGTGTAATGGCTGCAAAAGGAGAGGGGGCACTGGGGATGTGGTTTGGGAGCCAAGGACGTGGGAACCCAAGAAAGTTTAGGAACCACAATATCATTTTATTTAAGTGGTATGTTTAATTTAGCATAATTTGCCAGGATAGTATTACCAAAATATAACTTGTCACTGCCCTTCTAGTAGACCAAGGTGATGGGAGAAGTCAGTGGGTTAAGCTGCATTGAAAGAAGCAAGTGGGTGGTTGACATTTCAGGTGAAAAGTCTGCACCAGGACTGAGAGTGCGGACGGGTGCAGAAGAGGCAGGCTCCATCAAAGGTAAAACCAAAAGGGAACTTGGGGATGTAGGCAAATGGAGCTAGGAAGGGCAGGGAGATGAGGAATATTGAGACAGACTGGTGTAGATGACAGGTAGAAACAGAAAAAGACAAAAAAACAAATAATTGAAGCCAGGCGGATTGAAAGGAGGGGGGATAGGATAGAGACAGAGGCTGGTAGGTGTTAGGAAGAATCAGGTGAGCGAGGAATGATGGGCAGATGCAACCAACTGGGGGAAGTGTAGGAAAGATGAACCGAGGGGGAGGAAACCCAAGTTGGTGTGTATATGAGTACTGGGCAGATGGAACCAGGTGAGGGAAAGGTTGGGATACGGGGTCTTGCTGTCAAGATATAGACAATGTAAATGGTGAAAATGGAAAGAGAGAACTTGGGTTGACTGGTGGGAGTGGACACAGAGAGAATGGCTTTCCTCAAGATTCAGGTCTTGTACCATTGGGCTGTAGGCTGGTCCAAGTGGAGTATGAGATTTCATTTGTTTAGTTTGTACATGGCCTGACCTTGGCAGTGCTGAAGGTTGAGGATAGGCAGGTTGGCGTGTAAGTGGGAAGAGGAGTCGAAATGACATGCAACCAAAAGCTCAAGGTGGCTGTTGCAGACAAAACAGAGGTGCCATGCAAAACCACGGCACACAGTCTGTGTTTGGTCTCGCTTCCGCAGGGTGCGGCAACAGTACAAGCGTAAAATGCAATAGATCAGTTCAGAGGAGGTGCACACGGATCTCTGCCTAACCTGGAAGAATTGTTTGGGTTGCCGGCCAAGGGCTGCACGCCCTATAGTTGCAGGAGAAAGTGCCAGGGTGATGGTGAGGATTGAGTGAACCAGGGAGCCCTTTAGTCTCTTGACAGACCAGTGGCATGCTGTCAGGGACACTAGAAGAAGGTGCTGAGGGAAACAGAGGAAACTGCAGAGATTACTACCCAAGTACTCCAGGCTGGTATCACTTATATCCACTGTGATGAAGTGCTTTGTGAGGTTGGTCACAAAGCACATCAATTACCGCCTGTGGAGTAACCTGTATCTGTTCCAGTTTGCTTACCGCCGCAACTGGTCAAAAGCAGATGCCATTTCATTGGCCTTTCACTCAGCTCTGGCACAACTCAGCAATGAAGATGCACACATCAGGTTGCTCGTCATTGCCCGTAGCTCAGCATTCAACACTGTCATGACCTTGAAACGTATCACTAAGTTCCAATATCTAGGCTGTGATACATTCCTGAGAAACTGAATCCTCAAATTTCTCACTGGCAGATCCCAGTCAGTTTCCTGGAAAAGGAGGCCGAGGTTGGGGTTCCTGCGGGGTGAAGATCTCATCCAACGCTGCAAGCAGAAATGGGACAGGGCAAGAGAGATTTTGATGGCCTCTACCCAGAAGGTGGAAACCAAGGTAAACCGAAGGAGAAGACAAGGACCCGCTGTGCAGCTTGGGTAACAGGTCTGGCTATCCACTCAGGATTTGCCTCTCCAGGTGGAGTCTAGAGAGTTGGCACCCAAGTTCATTTGTCCCTTCAAATTCCTGAAGAAAATAAACCCGGTGGATTACACCTTGCAACTTCCCAAGACCCTGAAGATCAATCCCACTTTCCACATGTCTAAATTAAAACCTGTCAGCTCATTCTCCATTGATAAGACCCAGGTTTATCAATGGGGAACAGGTATTCAGGGTGCAAGGGATTCTGGACTCACAAACTGTTTGGGGTGTTCAATAGTTCTTCATGGACTGGGAAGGCTTCAGATCCGAGGAAAGGTGCTGGGTGCTTGAAAAAGTCATCTTGGATCCAGCTCTCATCCATGACTACCATCACCATCTCTCCATACAGGCAAAGTAATCAGGAGTCAGCCACAGGGGAGGCGGTCCTTTTGCAACATGCACCCAACTGCGCCAGCTTCCAGGATTTAGATGCTCAACTGAAGATATCATCTAGCATCTTGTTTTGTGCTCAGTTCTTGTTCCAGTTTCATACCGAGTCTTGATCCTTGTCTCAGATGCTCCAGAATTTGGATCCTGACCATCATTTGTCAAGGAATCTCTTCCCAACAAGACCCTCAACAGTGTTGCTGAGCAGAAAGATGTTGGGGTCCAAGTTCATAGCTCCATTAAAGTGGCTACACAGGTCAATAGGGTGGTTAAGAAGCTAATGTTACTGACTTACCGGCTTATGTTAAGTACCACTGTGAAGATCGCTGCTGCACCTGATGACCCTATGATCTCTGTCTCAGAGGCCAATGTTAGGCTGTCTAAAGAGCGTGAACCCTCGCAATGTGGAAGATCCAGATGAAGTACCTGGTAAGGCTCTGAAAACCTGTGTCGACCAACTAGCAAGAGTATTCAAGGACATTTTCAACCTCTCACTGCTACAGGCGGAAGTTCCACTTGCTTCAACAAGGCAAAGATTATACCAGTGCCTAAAGAGAAAAATGTGAGCTCCCTTAATGACTATCGCCCAGTAGCACTCACGTCAACAGTGATGAAATGCTTTGAAAGCTTGGTCTTGACTAGACTGAACTCCTGCCTCAGCAAGGACCTGGACCCATTGCAATTTGCCTATCACCACAATAGATCAACGGCAGATGCAATCTCAATGGCTCTCCACATGACTTTAGACCACTTGGACAACACAAACACCTATGTCAGGGTGCTGTTCATCGACTATAGCTCAGCATTTAATACCATCATTCCCACAATCCTGATTGAGAAGTTGCAGAACCTGGGCCTCTGTACCTCCCTCTGCAACTGGATCCTCAACTTCCTAACCGGAAGACCACAATCTATGTGGACTGGTGGTAACAACTTCTCCTCGCTGATGATGAACATTGGTGCACCTCAGGGGTGTGTGCTTAGCCCACTGCTCTGCTCTCTCTGAGTGTATACCCATGACTGTGTGGCTAGGCATAGCTCAAATACCATCTATAAATTTGCTGATGATACAATCATTGTTGGTAGAATCTCAGATGGTGACAAGAGGGCGTACAGGAGTGATTTATGCCAACTAGTGGAGTGGTGCTGCAGCAACAACCTGACACTCAACGTCAGTAAGACGAAAGAACTGATTGTGGACTTCAGGAAGAGTAAGACTAAGGAACACAAACCAATCCTCATAGAGGGATCAGAAGCGAAGATAGTGAACAGTTTTAAGTGCCTAGCTGTCAAGATCTCTGAGGATCTAACCTGGTCCCAGCATAATGATGCAGTTATAAAGAAGGCAAGACAGTGACTATACTTCATTAGGAGTTTGAAGAGATTTGATATGTCAACAAATAGACTCAAAAACTTCAATAGCTGTACCGTGGAGAGCATTCTGACAGGCTGCATCACTGTCTGGTATGGAGGGGCTACTGCACAGGATCGAAAGAAGCTGCAGAAAATCTAGTCAGCTCCATCTTGGGCACTAGCCTACTAAGTACCCAGGACAACTTCAGGGAGTGGTGTCTCAGAAAGGCAGTGTGCATTATTAAGGACCTCCAGCACCCAGGGCATGCCCTTTTCTCACTGTTACCATCAAGTAGGAGGTTTAAAAACTTAAAGGCACACACTCAGCGATTCAGGAACAGCATCTTCCCCTCTGCCATCCGATTCCTAAATGGACATTGAACCCTTAGACACTAACTTGCTTTTTTAAATATAGAGTATTTCTGGGGGGGGGGGGTTGCGCTAATTTTAATCTATTCAATATACGTATACTGTAATTGATGTATTTATTTATCTATTTATCTATCTATCTATTTATTTATTTATTTATTATTTTTATTTTTTCCTTCTAGATGATGTATTGCATTGAACTGCTGCTGCTAGGTTAACAAATTTCACTTCACATGCCGGTGATAGTAAACCTGAATCTGATTATGGAATGCTTGCATATATTGGTGTTTGAAAGCCTAGAGGTTATGTTACAACTTCAGGCCACATCTGGAGAATTACATACAGTTCTGGTCGCCCCACTACAGGAGGGATGTTGAGACTTTAGAGAGGGTGCATGAGAGGCCGGATAAACTTGGGTTGTTTTCTTTGGAGCGCCAGAGGCTGAGGGGAGATCTGAGGGAAGAGAAGAGAGTGCAAGGGAGAAGAGCTGCAGGACCTAAGGGTGCCTATGTCACCCGGGTCAGAGGAACTGCACCCTAGGGTTCTGAAAGAGGAAGCGGTAGAGATTGTAGAGGCATTAGTAATTATCTTTCAAAAATCATTGGACCCTGGCATGGTTCGAGAGGACTGGAAATTTGCGAATGTCACGCCACTCTTAAAGAAAGGAGGGAGGCAGCAAAAAGAAAATTATAAACCAGTTAGCCCAGTCTCAGTGGTTGGGAAGATGTTGGAGTCAATTGTTAAGGATGAGGTTGTGGAGTACTTGGTGACACAGGACAAGACAGGATAAAGTCAGCATGGTTTCCTTAATGGTAAACCTTGCCTGATGTGCCTGTTGGAATTCTTTGAGGAGATTGCATGTAGGGTAGATAAAGGGGATGCAGTGGATTTGTATATCTGGATTTTCAGAAAGCCTTTGACAAGGTTCCACACATGAGGCTGCTTACCAAGTTAGAGCCCATGGTATTACAGGAATATTACTAGCATGGTTAGAGGATTAGCTGATTGGTAAGAGGCAGTGAGTGGGAATAAATTGGTCCTTTTCCAGTTGGCTGCCAGTGATTAGTGGTGTTCCACAGAGGTCAGTGTTTCTTTTTATGCTGCATCTCAATGATTTAGATGATAGATTAGATGGCTTTGTTGCGAAGTTTGCAGACGGTACAAAGATTGGTGGAGGGGCAGGTAGCGTTGAGAAAACAGGTAGGATGCAGAAGGATTTAGACAGATTCAGAGAGTCAGCAAGAAAGTGGCAAATGAAATACAATGTTGGAAAATGCATGGTCATGCACTTTGGTAGTAGAAATAAATGTGTAGACTATTTTCCAACCGGGGAGAAAATCCAAAAATCTGAGATGTAAAGGGACTTGGGAGTCCTTGTGCAGGAGACCCTAAAGGTTAACTTGCAGGTTGAGTCGGTGGTGAGGAAGGCAAATGCAGTGTTAGCATTCATTTCAAGAGGTCAAGAATATAAGAGCAGGGATGTGATACTGAGGTTTTATAAGGCACTGGTGAGGCCTCACCTTGAGTATTGTGAAGTTTTTGGCTCCTTATCTAAGAAAAGATGTGCTGGCATTGGAGAGGGTTCAGAGGAGGGTTACAAGGATGATTCTAGGAATGAAAGGGTTATCATACAAGGAATGTTTGAAAGCTCTGGGTTTGTATGCACCGGAATTTAGAAAGATGTATCTCACTGAAACCTTTCGAATGTCAAAAGGCCTAGACAGAATAGATGTGGAAAGGACTCATAACTGTAAAATACCACGACAAACAAGTAACATTAGGTGTGTATGAGGTAAAAACAGGAGTACCAGCATTGGCTGAGACAACTACAACTTGATTGGAGACATTTGCATCTGTCATTTGCATGCTAAATCTCCTGAAATAGAATCAACTGAAAACAAATTAAGAAAGGAACTACGAGGGGTGATTGATAAGTCTGTGGCCTAAGGTAGAAGGAGTCAATTTTAGAAAACTTAGCACATTTATTTTTCAACATAGTCCCCTCCTACACTTACACACTTAGTCCAGCGGTCGTGGAGCATACGGATCTTGGACCTCCAGGAAGTGTCCACAACAGGGGTGATTGATGAGTTCGTGGCCTATGGTAGAAGGAGATGAGTTATTAACTTCAAACTTTTTGCATAATCACTCAAAGAGTTGACCTGCATGTGCATGTAATGAGAGCTGTATCTCCTTCTACCTTAGGCCATGAACTTATCAATCACCCATCTGTGGACACTTTCTGGAGTCCAAGATCCGTATGCTCCACGACCGCTGGACTAAGTGTGTAAATGCAGGAGGGGACTATGTTGAAAAATAAATGTGCTAGGTTTTCTAAAATTGACTCCTTCTACCCTAGGCCACAAACTTATCAATCACCCTTTGTAGATGACGACACAACTGTCTGCATGCTGTAAACTGTGAACTGTTGCCCAACAGAGAGGAACAGGTATTGGTGCTAACCTCTGTGCCTCTGGTTGGAAAGCGTATTGGACCAAGGAATAATGAAAGTGCTGAAAGCAGTGGTCCAGCTACAGCAGTTTTTGTGAGGAACATATCTGAGAAAGCTTCTGATGCATTAATAAAGCAGTTACTTGTGAAATGAGGCTTGGCTTTAAGTTGGAAGAGAGTTCAAAGAGCTTCAGGAAAGTTGTGAGCATTCAGTTTTTGTGAGTATAAAGGACCAGAATCAACCCTTTGTGCACTAAGTTTATTGCATGAATTTTAAATGGGAGACAAAAAGCTGCTTGTAAAAGTAGGTGCAAAGACCAAAGATCAGCCGGATGAGTGGAAGGCCAAAGAGGAAGGAATCAATGGAGGAAGCAGAGGATTCATCAGATAATATTGTGGATGAGGAAACCAAGAGGAGAAATCAGGTCATAAAAGGAACAATAGCAGGATTAATAAGAAAATACTCCTGAACTAAATGCTTCTTCCCAAGTTCAAGATGCAGATCCCATAAAGAAGAAAGAGGAAAAGAAAGAGGAGGATGACATCAGTGTTATGGAAATGGAACAGGCTGAACAAGACCTAATTTCTCAAGAAAGCAGCAAATTCAAAGGTTCTCACAAGAAACTAGAATAAGAAAAAGAAAGAAAAGAAGTTGAAATGGAGAGGAGAAAGAGAAAGACATGAAAAAAGGAATGTGAGAAAGAAGAGAGGGAACGAGAGTGCAAGAGGGATTAAGAGGGAGAATGAAGCTGGAACCAGAATAGATGCAGAGGGAAAAGCCAAGAAAAGGAGCAGGAAGGTGTCCAGGCCTGTCTGAATCACTCGCTGCAGTCTCTGAATCAACTCCTGCAACCACTAGCCTGAGATTGTTTCACAGAACATCAGTCTCAACTGACAAGCTGAGGGATCCCTTTGACAGCAAAGACATTATTCCACTAAAGCAATTAAATCTTTAGCCCTGTCTGGGCCAATTTAAAATTCACTATGCTGTGCATGTCTGTATAGCAGTTGTATTATAAAGTATGCTTTGTGGTTACAGAGCATTGGGCATCTCCAACTTCCATGTCTAGGTCAACATCTGCTGATCCATTTGGTTTTTACCAGATGGATTAGCAGATTAACCAAGAAGGTGACTGTATAACTGAGAGACTTACTAGGTTACTTAGGGGTCAACCATATTGCGTTGAGTCATACAAAGCCGTTCCAGGAGGATGGTACATTTTACATCTTATTTAAAGATACAGCACCGTAACAGGCCCTTCCAACCCAGTGAGCCTGCGCTCATTAATTAGATACAGGGTGAGCCAGTTATTTAGATCCAGATGAGCAAGTTAATTACAAATAAAAATGTAATCTGAAGGTACTGTTATTCGAACAGCGGCCCCCGTGTGGCCATGGGGAGGAAGTGGACCCCATCTGAAGCCGTTCAGAGTGCTAGGTCTGCTCTTCGCTTCAGGGGTGTGGTTGGCCAAGTCCAACATGGGAGAGCAGGTCTCGGGCTCGTCCCAAAGGCTCCTCAATGGCACAAGGCAACAGCAGTGCAGAAGAGGCAGCTCATGGTGGAGGAGGTGAGGAGACAGGAGGAGGCAAAGCGACACACCAGAGCTGTTTCAATGGCCAAGCAGGGCCAATGGACTAATTGGGAGAGCCTGGAAAAGAGGAAACTCAGTTGGCGTGACATCTGGGAGATGGAAGGATCTCGGCTAAGTTTGTCATCAGAACCACTTATGATCTCCTACCAACACCTCAAAACCTGAACCAGTGGTGGGGAGAAGACCCCACTTGCTCTCTGTGTCAAGCACCTGGATCACTAAGGCACATTTTAACAGGATGCACCACGAGCCTCAGCCAGGGGCAGTATACTTGGCGGAATAACCAAGTTCTCAGACAGCTGGCATCAATCTTGGAACAGAGGCAAACCACCATAAACGCTCTCCCACAAACATCGGCAGGAAATGTCCACATTACACTATTTCTACCAGTAGGCCAACCTCCAGAGCACCAAGTAACTTCAAAGGATATAAGCATTCTGCATGTTGCTCGGGATTGGAAAATGGACGTGGACTTGGAGAAAAAGCTTGCGTTTCCCCCAGACATTGAGGCTACAACACTCCGGCCAGACATAGTCCTGTGGTCCACAACAACCAAGCTGGCATATGTTGTGGAATTGACAGTACCATGGGAAGATGGCGTTGAAGAAGCTTATGAGAGGAAAAAGACCAAGTACTCTGAACTGGCAACTGAAGCTGCTCAGAACGGCTGGAAGACCAAGATTTTCCCGGTAGAAGTGGGATGCAGGGGGTTCATTGCTACATCTACGACCAGTCTATTGAAGAAGGTGGGGGTGAGGGGTGTCTCCCTCCAACAAGCAATCAAATCCTTGTCAAATGCAGCAGAGGAAAGCAGCAATTGGATTTGGATTAAAAGGAAAGACAACAAGATGAAGACAGAAGGGTACGGAACTGAGGGGGCTGTATCTGGGACGCCAGGTAGCACCGTTGAGCCCTCTAGAGATGTCGTGGGCTTATCAACGAAGTATCAAAGAAGGAAGGTGCCCACCTGCCCACCTGATGACCCCAATGAAGCAGCTACCCTCCTTGTTACCGCTCCAAGCCTACTGCCAACGTCGAGAGTGCCGACTTTATCATTGGGATTGAAACATCAAGTCCTAGTAGCTCTACTCTACTAAACAGATGGAAGCATTCAACAGGTCAGGCAGCGTCTGCGGAAAGGAGAACAAAATTCACATTTCAGATTGCAGATCTTCTGTCAGAACTGAGAAAGAAAGAAAAGTGGGTTAGTTTTAAGTTCTAGACAAGGTTGGTGGAGGAGAAGTGGTCTCTGTTCAAGGAAACGCCTTTGATGAAAGGTTTTCAACCTGAACCTTTAACTCTATTTGCCTTTCCACAGACTTGGCCTGACCTGCTGAGTGTTTCCAGAATTGTCGCTTTGTATTTTAGATTTCCTGCATCTGCAGTCTCCTTGATTTTTTCCTTGCAAAATCTTCACAAGGCTACAATATTAAAGGCAGCCTTAGATCATAAACCTCAAAGTAAAAAAACATTATGTATATACAGTAAACTACTCAGATGTTAATGTTATTTTTCTTTGCTGGGCATTATTACAGAGATGACACTTCAAACAATACTTAATTTGCTGTTACATGCTTTGACATTTCTTGAAGTCACGAATAGCAAAATAAAGAAACAACTTTTCTTGTCTTGCCTTTCTTTTTTTAAATCAGTTATTCTATATCATTTCTGATTGATCTTGTAGGATCATCTGATTAAAGGACAGATCAAGAAATACAGATTTTCTCCAAATGTAACAGAGGGAAGAGTTAACAGCATCTCTTTAAAAGTGCCCAATCTTCATAGGTCACCCAAAAAGCTTGCAAAGACAATGGAGCGATATGTTGGTTTCAGGAGAATAGGCATAAACAAAATAGGGAAGGCATTTCTGCATGGACCCCAGCATATCCACCTCTACCCTTGCATCTTCATTGGATCCAGGTATACATCCAGCAGCTTGTACACACAATTACATTTGCTGCCTGTATGCCAAGGACTGGCACAGTGGTGCAGTTGGCAGAGCAATAAGACTCGGATTCAGTCTGACGTCAGGGTTCTGCCCTTGTGGCGGCTACACATTCCCCTTGTGACCATCTCGGTTTATTCGAGGATCTTTAGGTTAACTGACCACTGAAAGTTGCCCCTACAGTGTAGGTGAGTTGCAGAATCTCAAAGAGAAGAGGTGGTTGATGTTAGTAGGAATGTGGGGAGAGAAAAAGAATGAGATTAATGTAGGAGTAGTAGAAATGGCGGGTTGATGGTTGGCACAGACATGGTGACCACAGGACCATGTTTCCATGTTGTATTTATGAAATCTATGACAAATATTTGCCCCAGTATTTTCCTCCATCTCTGTTGTGGGGCAATCATCAAGACGAGGTTGAATCCCTAGCCAAATTAGCTTCTCTCGGGTATGCCTGGCTTCAACATTTGTGGGAGCGGAAGTTGTCCCGGATTCTTAATATCGGCAATCTCATTGTTAAGTATGCAGACACGAACCTTGCTTTCGAGCATTGTGTTCAGCTGCAGGGTTAAAGGCTGGATCGGGTTTGCATTGAGTGGCTGGTATTTGAGTGGATAAATGGAGAACAGCAAACAACTGTATCAATGCCTTTGGAAGAAGCAAGAGGAAGCAAATCAGACTGACATTTGAACTAAATGTTGTGAAAGTACTATAAGAATTAGCTATACAATACTTAAAGAATACTATAAGAATTAATATGGCATCTGACAAGGTTCCCTATGGTTGACTTATTGAGAAAATCAGGAGGCATGGCATCCGAGGAAACGTTGCTGCTTGGATCCAGAATTGATGTGCCCATAGGAGGCAGAAGGTGGCAGTAGATGGAGTGTATTCTGGCTGGAGGTCAGTGACCAGTGGTGTTTCATAAGGATCTGTTCTGGGAACCTTGTTAAACCTTTGACACACTTCTATAACGTGTGATGGAGGGTACACTGAGTGGTTGCTTCAGGACCTGGTATGGAAACACCAATGCCCTTGAATGAGAACTCCTGCAAAAAGGTAGTGGATATGGCCCAGTCCATCACAGGTCAAACCCTTGCCACCATTGAGAACATCTACACAGATCCCTGTCTCAGGAAAGTAGCATCCATCATCAAGGATGCCCACCACCCAGCTGATGCTCTCTTCTCCCTGCTGCCATCAGGAAGGAGGAACTGGAGCCTCAGGATCCACACCACCAGGTTCGGCAACAGTTAGAACCCCTCAGCCATCAGGCTCTTGAACCAAAGGTGATAACTTCACTCAACTTCACTTGCCCCGTTACTGAACAATTCCCACAACCTATGGACTCACTTTCAAGAACTCTTCATCTCAAGTTGTCAGTATTAATTGTTTGTTTATCTATTTATTTATTTATTACTATTTTTTCTTTATTTGTGCAGTTTATTGTCTTGCATAGTGGGTGTCTGTCCTCATTGATTCTCATATAGTACTTGGATTTACTGAGTATGCCTGCAAGAAATTGAATCTCAGGGTTGTATATGGTGACATATATGTATTTTGACAATAAATTTCCATTGGACTTTGTGATTTTTATATAAATAACTTGGAATAAACAACTTGGTGGGTTAGATAGTTGGCAGATGACTTGAAGGTTGGTGGGATGTTGGGCTTCACATTGCAAGATCCCTCAAAGTTACAGCAAGGTTATTATGGTGATTGAGAAGGCATATGGTGCATTGGCCTTCATTAGTTAGCGGATTAGTTAGAGCGCGAGGTAATGTAGCAACTCTAAATCCCGAGTTAGACCACATTTGGAGCTTTATGTTCGGTTCTGGTCACTTCATTATAAGAAGGATGTGGAAGCTTTAGAGAAGGTGCAGAGGATGATGTCTAGATTAAAAAGCATGTCTTATGAGTGTAGGTTGAATGAGATAGAGCTCTTTCTCTTTGAAGAGGAGGATAAGAGGCAACCTGATAAGGTATACAATATGATAAAAGGCCTAATTCAAGCGGACAGCCAGAGGCATTTTCTCAGGGCATAAATGGCCAACACAAGGGGGCATTAAATTAGGATGTTGAGGGAAAAGTATAGGGAGGTTATCAGAGGCAGATTTTTTTACACTGACACTGGTGGGTGTATGGAACATCCTATCAGGGGTGGTGCTAGGGGCAATTATATCAGACCCTTAGACAGGTACATGGATGAAAGAAAAATGGAGGGCTATGTGGAAAGGAGATGGGTAGAATGATTTTGGAGTAGGTTAAAAGGCCAGCACAACTTTGTGAGCCAAAGGGCCTGTGCTGTGCTGTACGGTCTATGTTCTATGTAGAATCCTTGCGAGTGAAGTTAACAAGCTGCAGGGATGAAAAAGACCCTGACAGGAGTTATATAAGGCCTCCGGATGTCTTCTGTTCTAAACAGAAATGTGTAGCTTAACTAAGTTGGGATAACAATGAAAGATTGGAGGTGAACAACTAATACTTGGAAATACAGCAGTACATTCCATCCTCTTAATCACTCTCCGTGCTTCTTCCATGATGTTCAAGAAGAAGGAAGCTGATTCCTCGCCGTATAAATCATGCCCATGTTTGATTTAGTGGCAAGGGAGTTTACTGAAGGGAGACAATGCTGCAGTTCCTCAGAACAGTGTCTCTCCACCAGACATCTTCATTAACTTAAGACCATAAGATTAGGAGCAGAATTAGGCCATTTGGTCCATCGAGCCTGCTTCTGCCATTTCATCATGGCTGATCCATTTTTCCTCTTAGCCCCAATCTTTTGCCTTCCCCCCATATCTCTTCATACCCTGACCAATCAAAGATTTATCAGCCTCTGCCTTAAATGTACATAAAGACTTGGCCTCCACAGCTGCCTGTGGCAACGAATTCCACAGATTCACCACTCTCTGGCTGAAGAAATTCCTCCTCATATCCATTTTAAAAGGACGGCCCTCTATTCTGAGGCTGTGTCCTCTGGTCCTAGACTCACCCGCCATAAGAAACATCCTCTTCACATCCAGGCTGTCAAGGCCTGTCACCATTCGATAGGTTTCAATTTGGTCACCTCTCATTCTTCCGAATTCTAGTGAGTACAGGCCCAGAACCATCAAACGCTCTTCATATGTCAAGCCGTTTAATCATGGAATCATTTTTGTGAAAATCCTTTGAAACCTCTCCAGTTTTAGCACATCCCTTCCAAGATAAGGGGCCCCAAACTGCTCACAATAATCCAGGAGAGGCCACACCAGTGCTTCACAAAGTCTCAACGTTACATCCTTACTTTACAACCTTAACTGTCTTCATCAGATCAGAAGTGGGACATCTACTAATGATTGCACGGTGTTAGTTACTTTAACCATCCTTCGGGCAATGTGACTGGTGGTGCCCTCATACCGCAAAACTGGAATATCAGGGTAGAATTTTTAAAATTGATGCCATGGATGCACTTGCCTCTGCCATCAATTTTCAGATACGGTTTTCCCCTATTTCTGACCATTTCCCCTTCTTTATTGCTTGTCTCGAGCAGTAAATAAAGTAAAACAATTTATTTGTGTTAGGTGAGTCACTGTCTGTGCGTGTGTTGTCGTCACATCATTTACTGATTTAGAGAGATTGTGTGTTACAACTCAGCTGAACTTCAGTGACATGATTTTTTTTAGAGCTTGTACACTAGTCTCCAGATACTCATCTTCATCTGATAATGGGGGCATCTTTCCTCCCTTCTCTTTGCTCTTACTTCACATTGTACAGAAATAATGGACCATGGGAGGCACAACACTTACGATGACTCTTGAATCAAATAGCAGCCTTGGGACTAAACGCTCAATAATCTCAAATGTCTCAATCAGCCACTGAAATGGAAAAAAGCTAAGGCTTAGCTAAAGCTAAGGTTTAATTTTTGCTGTGCTAAGAGGTTAATAAAGCCCAAAATATGTTAGTAATTAAACATTGTGAAAACCCACATACAAGTAGAATAACCATCTAAGGAAAGAACTATGCTCTTACGTTATTTACAACTAGATAGTAGGTGCAGATAGTGTTCTGGGATTGAGTAATAGAAAAACAGTGCTTTTTACTGGAAAGGATGAAATATCTTTCGTCTTGCAATCTAATTTATTCATTACTAATTAGTGGATATTATTACGAATAATTTTTAGTGGGCATTTTCCAAATGATGAATAGCACAATATCATGTAGTTCTGATAGCTGTTATCTAGAGAGTCTGCAGGGTAATTGTTTAATGAATGGCAAACACAAAATGCAGGCAGGAACAATGTCACCACTTAATAATGATGATTTTTTTTATTCTCAACCGGAGTTTTCTGGAGGATGAAACTCCGGGCTGTTTCACAATAATTGAACACAGGGTTCTATTCTCTCACAGCTGATAAACCTGTAGATCAGTGTTTTAGCAATCTTGAACCACTCCCTGTCCTTGTCCATTTTATGGTCTCCAGAATGAACCTTGTTTTGTTGGTGCCCTGCAGTTAGCCAGACAAAATGCAAACTTTACAAGGGACTTAAAGAGAAAGGTTATCATCTCCTAATTGCCAGTGGCATTTTAATTGCAGCAGTGGTTCAGGCATGATCTTTTCAGCACCCTCACCAGTTGTTATCTTGGATGCCATTGCGATGGGCTGATGGACACTCCGCACTTTTAATGTGATCAGTTGTTGCATTTTAAATCCAGCCTTCTCTTTTTTTGTTTTCAAAGCATTACTAACAAACTTTACTCAACGCTGTTTCCCTTTTGGAGCTGTAACTAAAACAATACATTGGAATAAATAATGTTAATGCCTGCATTGACTTCAGTCCAGTGAACGTATGCTGGAATTATGACAGGGAATCATCAGATAAAGTGACCAAAGAATTTCCGTGGGACTTCAGAAATCTGGATATTTTAATTAAATTGGTTAAAGATTTTATTTGATGAGAGATCCTGATAAATGAAAATTGCAATGAGAGAACAAGAGTTAAAACAAGGTATTGAGTACAGGAGAGGGGATGTCATGCTGATGTTGTATGAGACGTTGATGTGGTCTAATTTGGAGTATGTGTGTGCAGTTTTGGTCACCTACCTACAGGAAGTGTGTAAATAAGGTTGAAAGAGAATAAATTTATATGGATGCTGTCAGGACTGGGGGGACTGAGTTATAAGAAAAGATTAAATAGGTTAGGACTTTATTCCTTGGAATGTAGAAGATTGAGGGAGGATTTGATAGAGGTATAGAAAATTATGAGGGGTATTTATAGGGTAAATGCAAGCAGGCTTTTTCCACCGAGGATGGGTGGGACTGCAACTAGAGGTCATGGGATAAGGGTGAAATGTTTGAGGGAAATATAAGGGGAAACTTCTTCACTCAGAGGGTCATGAGAGTGTGGGACAAGTGGGCGCATGTAAGTTCATTTTCGACATTTGTGAGAAGTTTGGATAGGGACATAGATGGCAGGGGTATGGAGGGCTGTGGTCAGGGTGCAGGTGGATGGGGGTAGGAAGTTTAAATGATCCACCATGGACTAGATGGGCCAAAGAGCCTATTTCTGAGCTGTACTTTTCTATGACTCTGTAAGAGTTTCTCTACGTTCATTGCAATGCTTCTGCCCACTTATCCAACATTGAGTAAGTGTTTGTTACTCCCAACCATTGAATAAGATACTACTGTAATGGCTGATAAAATTTGATTAGTTTTCCTTCCAGTCATTTAGCATTATTCTAAGGCAAATAAACCATAGTCAAGGAAGCTGTTGCCCTTAAATTTATTGAACAGTTTTTTATTGCAGTTTCATTTTTAATCAGTAAATCAGAATGCTGTAATTAACCCTATGAGTCAGAAGCTCATGGATATAGATTGGTGAATTGAGTGGATGAGGTTCTGACAGACGGAGCACAATGCTGGAAAGTGCAAGGTCGTCCACTTTGGAAGGAAACATTGAAGATCAGAGTATTGTTTAAATAGTGAAAGATTGCAGCATGCAGTGGGACTTGGAAGTCATAGGAGCATAGAGTCATCAAAGAGTATGGTATAGAAACAAGCCTTTTGGCCCATCTAGTCCATGGTGAACCATTTAAACTGCTGATTCCCATCGACCTGTACCGGGAACATAGCCCTCCATACCCCTACCATCCATGTACCTATCCAAACTTCTCTTAACCATTGAAATTGAGCTTGCATGCACTACTTGTGCTGCCAGATTGTTCCACACTCTCATGCCCTTCTGAGTGAAGATGCTTCCCCTCATGTTCCCTTTGAACTTTTCACCGTTCACCCTTAACCCATGACCTCTGGTTGTAGTTCCACCCAACCTCAGTGGACAAGGCCTGATTGTTTTTACCCCTCATAATTTTGTATACCTCTTCAAGTCTCCTCTCAATCTTCTACTTTCCAAGGAATAAAGTCCTAACCGGTTCAATTGTTCCTTATAAGTCAGGTCCTCCAGATCCATCAACAACTTTGTGAATTTTCTCCGTACTCTTTCAACCTTATTTACATCTTTCCTGTAGGTAGGTAAAAAAAAAACACCTTGCCCAGGCTTGTGGCCTGGAAACTTTCCAAGGTGCGAATCCATGGTCTATCAAGACTAACGGAGGCCTACAGGTAGGTGACCAAAACTGCACACACAACTCTAAATTAAGTCTCACCAATGTCTTACACAACTTCAACATCTCTTCTCCTGTACTCAGTGCTTCGATTTACGAAGGCCAATATGCCAAAGGTTTTCTTTGTGACCCTACCTACCTTTCAATGAATTATGGACCTGTACTCCCAGATCCCTTTGTTCTACCACACTCCTCAGTGCCCTACCGTTCACTGTGTAAGACCTACCCTGGTTGGTCCTACCGAAATGCAACACCTCGTACTTGTCCGCATTAAATTCCATCTACCACTTTCAGGCCATATGCCCAGCTGGTCCAGAACCCACTGCACACCATGATAGTCCTCCTCACTATACACTACACCCTGAATCTTCATGTCATCTGCAAATTTGCTGATCCTGCTCACCACATTATCATCCAGGTCATTGTTACAGATGACAAACAACAACAGACCCAGCACTATTCCCTACAGCAACCCACCAGTCACAGACTTCCAGTCAGAGAGGCAGACATCACATACCACTCTCTGAATTCTCCCTCAAAGACAATGTCTGCATGGCCCTCGAAAGGGCCAATTTGCCAAAACCAAACATTACACTGGGAGAGCGACTGGCCCTCCAGGTACTACGGCGAAACCCAGCCATCATGATTTTATCATTGGATGAAGGAAATGCAACAGTCCTAATGTCCTACGAGGAATACCACAGGAAAGTCCAACAGATTCTGGATGATTCTGCCTGCAGAGTTCTACAGCGGGATCCACGGATTCTGCTTTACTTAAGAGATACGGACTTCCAGCAGTCATCTGCAAGACACTTCTACTCCAGGTGCCGGTACCACCAAGACTTCATGAGCTCTCTAAGATACACAAGGAGGGTTCACCCCGAGCCTATCGTCAGTGGGATAGATCCTCCAACTGACTACCTCGCTAAACCTCTAACGGCCATGCTGTCTCCCTTTGTTGGGGGCTGTGAGCATCTCATCATGAATTCAGCCAACTTCGTTAAAATGATGACCAACATCCAGCTCACCCCGGAGGACATAATGGTCAGTTTCGACGTGGTGTCCCTGTTCATGAGAGTTCCCATTAAGGACAGCTTGGTTTTCCTGCTGCAAGGTTTGATGAGGGTACCATTGATCTTTCTGAACACACCCTTACATCAACATACTTTCTCTGTAAGGGGAGCTACTATGAACAACTGGATGGAGTGGCCATGGGTTTGCCCTTGTCACCGGCTTTTTCTAATTTCTACATGGAGGACATTGAGGAGAGAACACTGAGCTCATCTCCCTTACGCCCCAAATGTTTCTTCAGAAACGCCAATGACACCTTCGTAGTGTGGCCACACGAACTCCAGCCACTCCAACAGTTCCACGACCATCTGAACAGTGTACATGCAAACATTCAGTTTACGATGGAGATGGAGAAGAATGGTTGCCTCCCATTCCTGGACATTCTAATATGGCAGAAACCGGATGGTAGCCTTGGGCATTGCATCCATCGGAAACCCACTCACACGGACTTATACCTCAACAACAACAGTCACCATCACGCCTCCCAATGTAGAGTGGTCGCTTCTACCCTGATTAGTTGTGCAAAAACTATAAAACTCAGAGGAAATAAGACGATTGCGCACAATATTTCTACTGAATAGCTGCAAGGTGAAGGAAATCAACAGGCCCTTAAAATGGCTGATAGAAACCCCAGGGAACCTAACAAGGAGGAACCCGTCCCTACCACCTGTCTTCCCTACATTTCCACTTGGTTTCTGGAAGGATTGCCAGGATCCTGAAGAAATACTGTATTAATATCATCCACAAACCCGTACGGAAGCTCAAATCACAGCTAATGTGGGTCAAAGATGACCTGGGACTCAGGTCGGCTGGCGTTTACAGGATTCCCTGTGAATGTGGAGCAGTGTATATCAGCCAGATGGGACGCACGGTGGAAACCCGCATCAAGGAGCACAGGAGGTGTATCCGTTTGGGTCACCTGGAGAAATCGGTGGTGGCAGAACATTGCATTCGTAATGGCCGCAGAATTGACTTTGATGGCACAAAGCTACTGTGCCATGCCAATGGCTTTTGGGATGGCCTGGTGAAGGAAGCCATTGAAACAAAACTAGAGGAAAAGAACTTTAACAAAGACGAAGGCCTCGCTCTAAGTAAGAACTGGAATCTGATTGTAAACAAGGTGGGAAGGCAGAAACCCGATTGGATGAGGACTAACCAATCAGGAGGGAAGGACAACGGGAGTGTATGTACCACTAGACTAGACATACCAGGGCATCATCCCTGATGAAGATGACAGAGTTTGTCATTGAAACGTCGGCTGGAAGCCCGAGAGGAGTTTATTCGTATGGAAACTTTCCTGACATTTGAATAACTCTATCCCATCTAGTCCTTTTGGGAATCCCAGTCAAAATGTGGAAAGTTAAAACCACCAACTATAACAACCTTATGTGTTTTGCAATAGTCTGCGAGCTCTCTGCAAATCTGTTCCTCTAAATCCCTCGGACTGTTGGGTGGTCTGTTCCACTCGTAACACTTCACTGGACGAGATCTCCAGTCTGTCCTGACTGAGCACTGCCTAACATTTTCCCTGACTATTACTGCCATCGGCTTTGGAGGTAGTGGAAAGGAGGTTCACCAAGTTGATTGTGGAGATGAGTGGGTTAGCCTGTGAGGAGACACTGTGCCATTTGAAGGTATACTCACTGGAATTCAGAACAAGAGGGGATTTATAAAAACATATAATTTATGAAGGGGATGGGTAAGATAGGGGCAGGAAAGTTGTTGCGTCTCGTGAGTGAGCTAGAACTATGGGACCTAGCCTTAAGGTTTTGGGGAAATAGATTTAGGACAGAGATGAGAAGGAACTGCTTTTCCCAGAGAGTAGTAAATCTGTGGAATTTTCTGCCCAGGGAAACAGAAGGAGCTACTTCATTAAATACATTTAAGCAACAGTTGGATCGAATTTTGCATATCAGGGAAATGAAGAGCTCTGGGGGAAAGGCAGGTGCACGGCCACATCTGCCGTGATCATATTGAATGGCAGAGCAGGCTCAATGGGCCAAGTGGCCGACTCCCGCTCCTGTTTCTTATGTAAACCTCATTGACTTGGGCATTTACTGTCATTCATTACTTCGCCTTTTTATTTGTTTACGAGCTGTGACATCACTGGAAATGCTAGCATCCCTATTTGCCCCTGAATTCAGGAAGCAATTAAGAGACACATTGGTGGGTTTGAAATCACGTATTAGCCAAACCAAGCAAGAACGAAAGATTTCCTCGCTTAATGATTAATATTTGTGAGCAATCCCAGTGGGTTTTTTTATGCCTCTCCAGTGCTTTCACGATCCTTCATTGTCATTGTGTCCAAATCTTGGACTCCCTTCCTGAAGGATCGTTGCACTTCAAGAATGCAGCTCTCTTGCACCTCATCAAGACTAATTAACCATAGGCAAGAAATGTTAAGTATAGATCTTAAAAAGTGGATGAAATAATGAGATTTTTAATAACCTCTACTGCCAGAATTTTATTTAATTCACCAGCTGCCGCAGCAAAATTAGAACCCAGGCCTCCAGATCAAGTAAAATTCTCTGATTGTGAGATGAATAGCTTAAATGCTACATTATTATAACTCTGTACAAACTTCTTCTTGTCAGGATAAACTCGTGGAAGTCCTTCTGCAGGGGATAGTTTGGACTGGCAGACAGGTGAAGGAGAATCCCAAGGGCTTCTACAGATATGTATTTTTTTTCTCTTCGGCTGTCCGTCGATTTTTGATGATGACTGAGGCCTGGGCAAGGTTGTATGGAAGACCTTCAGTTGCCCATGCTGCAAGTCTCCCCTCTCCACGCCGCAGATGTTGTCCAAGGGAAGGGCATTAGGACCCATACAGCTTGGCACCGGTGTCGTCGCAGAGCAATGTGGGGTTAAGTGCCTTGTTCAAGGACACAACACGCTGCCTCAGCTGAGGCTTGAACTAGCAACCTTCAGATCACTAGACAAACACCTTAACCACTTGGCCATGAGCCTCAACAGATATATTAAGGATAGCATGGAACAAAATTGGTCCTCTGGAAGATCAGTCTGGACATCTATGGAGTACAACCTATAGAGACAGGGATTTTTTTTGGCACTGGTGTTTGCTCAGGAGATAGAGAAAGTGCCTCCAGAACTGTAGTGAGATCATGGGGTACTGAAGAGGAGGCACTTGCTGTCTCCAGACAAATTAAGAGAGATAAGACCCCAGGACCTAACAAGGCGTCCCTCTCCGACCCTGTGGGAGGCTGGTGCAAGAGTGGCATAAATATTTGAAATGTCCTTAACCGTCGAGTGAGGTGCCTAAAGACTGGCTATTGTTGTTCCACTAATCAAGAAAGGTTCTATGAATAAACCAGGAAATTATAGGCCTCTGTGTCCGAGGCCATTGGTGAATAAATTGCTGGATGGTTTGCTAAGAGTACAAGTGTTTGGTTAGACAGGGTCTGATTAGAGATAGTGACTTGTGGGGGTGCCACAGGGATCGCAAGTCCTAGTCTAGATTGTCCTTCCAAAGTGCAACTCCTCACACTTGCCTGCAATTAAATTCCATCTGCCATTTTCAGCACATTGTTCCAGCTGGTCCAGATCCTGCTGCAACCTTCGATTGCCTTCCTTGCTGTCCACTATGCCCCCAAATTTGCTGATCCAGTTTTCCACGTTTTCTAGATTGTTGATATAGATGGAGTGCGCAAAGTTGGGGAGGGGGTGCTCTTCATATAGTTTTTAATATTTCTGATTGACAGACACAACCTATTAAAAATTTTTAAAAGTTAAAACAAAATTCCCTATAACAAAATGGATTTAAATTTTTAACATTCCCTTGATTTCCCAGTAGGGAATCTGTATTACAATGATGATGGGGTCTGGTCCCCCATGGGGTCTGTTTGGGGCAAGATCGGAGGCTTGGAAGATTCCCCAGTGGAATCTTCTCAGATTCTGGAGTGTATGTGGAATCCACTGACGGGGCAGAATGCATTGTCTCAGACCTGAGGTGAGCCTGTCCCACCCCAATCTCTATCTTACCTGTGGGCAGCAGAACCAAGCATAAGGGTAAACAATGGTAAAGTTCAGAGCTCCTGGTGTTGCCTTCTCCCTGGAATGCCCTCCCGGCCAGGGTGAAGTGTCATTAATCAGATGGTTGTCTAGTCATATTACAGATAGTGGTGGATTTGCTGCGTGTTT
Organism: Hemitrygon akajei; assembly: GCF_048418815.1. Taxonomy (NCBI): domain Eukaryota; kingdom Metazoa; phylum Chordata; class Chondrichthyes; order Myliobatiformes; family Dasyatidae; genus Hemitrygon; species Hemitrygon akajei. Next base: position 42,734,522 of record NC_133132.1, on the reverse strand, counting down.
CCAGCCTTTAATTTCCGTTAGCCCGCATTCACTGTTTTCTCTTTAGTTTAATTGCAAAGCCTTTCAAAACATGTTATCCTTCATAAAATTTCTGCTCCTGTACATTAAACTTGGTTGTGTTTATAACTGATTCCCTACCACTCTTGCTGGTAGCATCTGGTGGTTTTGTTTTCTTAAACGGACGCACTGGAAATTATTAAGTAATTTACCCTGCACTTCGTTTTCCTTGACTGACAATGAATACAATGGAAAGCCCCTTGTAGCTCGTTGCGAATAACATTGTCACTATCATTACGTTTTTAACCATATATCTGTTGCAATGACCTTGCAAACAAAAAGCCAAGCTACAACATTTGCTGTGGTTTTGGATAGTCTGCTGTCTGGTCTGGTGGCAATGCTGACTGACACTCAGTGTCTCAGCTGCTCTAATAGGTCATTGTGATACTGTTTAAGGAGATTTGCTTCTCGGAATATTGGATCTTATTTGTACATATGGTCATGCCACTAAGTTTATTGTAAACAAGGCTACCATAAGCCTCGGATAGGTTGTCTGTGAGGAATGGGCTGCTTTTGAAAGTGATTATTTCCCAGGAAATTCAAAATTACATTCCAGGATATAATCCAAACATTTACTGTGTAAGTTCTTCAATGACTTGAGTGACAAATTATAACTGCATACTTGCTGAAGTGCCACAATAAATCTACTATCAAATATAGATGCAACCCCATGACATGTGCAAAGGAATTTTAAGAAACAAATTACGTGTTATCCAGTGCACAAACCACTGCAGGAACTTGCTATGTTTTATAACTACAAAATATTAAACAGATTCAGAGGAAAGCCAGAGTCTAACTTCATGGTTTTACTTTCAGCGAGGCGCACACATATAATGTGGTAGCATTCTTGAACTCTCATCCAGCTTAAAACCAAGTCACTTTTCGCAAGTAACTTTCTGATTACCATTTCAAATACTTTCTCAGATACTACAAACATTGTTGGCGATAAACCTCTGCTTTTCTCACTTCCACAATTCCTCTGAGCAGCATTCAATCTTTCATCCAATACGCTTTCCAACCAGACGCACAGAGTTTGGCACCAACGCTTGTTTGTCCTCTGTGGAGCCATGGTGTTCAGCATGGAGGTAGTTTTGGCATCATCCAATACCTTTCCTAATTCGCTTTCTGTTGGCTTCATTGCAGGAGATGTGGCATGCAAATGGTGGATGGATCTCCAATCAAGTTGTAGTTGTCTCAGCCAATCACGCTCCCACAATGCTGGTCTTCCTGTTTTTTTTTTACCACATACAAGCTCATTGTGGCTTGTTGGTTGTTGTATTTCACTGTCACAAATGTCATTCCCACAGGAGTTAACTCTTCTCCAGTATAAGTTCTTAATTGGATATCTGCAGACATAAGTTCAATATCTTTGAAATGCTGTTCAAACTCATCTTGTGGAAAGAATTGCACCAGTGTCCAATTCCATTTTAATTGAACTTGAGAAACTGAGTTCCAGAGAAAGGTTGAATAGGTTAGGACTTTATTCCCTGGAGCGTAAGAATGAGGGGAGATTTGATAGAGGTAAATAAAATTATGATGGGTATAGATAGAGTGAATGCAAGCAGGTTTTTTCCACTGAGGTTAGGGGATTAAAAAACCAGAGGACATGGGTAAAGGGTGAAGGGGGAAAAGTTTAAAGTGATTATTAGGGGGAGGCTTCTTCATACAGAGAGTGGTGGGAGTGTGGAATGAGCTGCCAGATGAAGTGGTAAATGCGGGCTCACTTTTAACATTTAAGAAAAAACTTGGACAGGTACATGGATGAGAGGTGTATGGAGGGATATGGTCCAGGTGCAGGTCAGTGGGGCTAGGCAAAAAAATGGTTTGGCACAGCCAAAAGAAGGGTCAAAAGGCCTGTTTCTGTGCTGTAATGTTCTATGGCTCTAATTAATTTGCCGTTCACTTTTGATGTAAGCAATTTTGTTTGCCTATTGTTAAATTTCACATTGTAAATCTTAAGGCTACTCAGTCCTTCATCACTCTCATCATTATCTGATTTTTCATCAACAGCAGGTAGATTAGTGCTCCTTTTGAAACTGCAACTTGATTTTTTAAAATCTTTTTCTCCTCCCTGTGATGTCCATTTATTTTTTTGTCTGCCTGGCACGCTCTTTGTATGTGTCCTACTTTGTTGCATTTTCTGCGAGTTTCAAATTTAAGTCTGCACTGGTTTGGTATGTGAGCCCCTGCCACAACGGCAACATAATTTGTTCAGCCAGCTTGGCCTCCATCCATACACTAAAATTCTGTTCCTGCTCACTTTCATTCCTGACTGCAGCTCAATTATGTTTCTGTGGTTTCCATTGATTTCCATTGAATGTTTTCTTGTAGGATTCCACAAACTAAATGAACCCTCAGTGAATCTTTAAGCCTGTCAAGATTTTCAGCATCTGCTGATTTACTCTTGTTTGTGACAGAACTGACAATTCTCAGACAATCTCTTTAATCATCCATGTGTGCGGAAATGGATTCTCCTTCCTTTTGATTTCACTTATGAAAGCTAAAGCATTCAGCAATCAACAATGGTTTAGGTTCTAAATGTTCCTACATTATTTTCATGATATCAACAAAGCTTAATTCTGCTGGTTTGGTTGGTGCAGTCAAACTTCGAAGCAAACTGTATGCCTTTAAACCCAATGCACTCAGCAAAATAGGTATTTGTTTTTCATTGGCTGTTTAATTTACTTCAAAATACTCTCCAATTTGCTCAGTATACATGAACCAGTTATGCATCGAGCAATTGAACACATCTATCTTTCCGGTGTAGCCAGCCATTTCTGATATTTTTTAATGATTATTATCACCCAGTACTCAATATTTATGAGCCAATGAACTCTTCTGTTTTTCTGTTTTTTGTTTTCAATTCTTGATCATGTCTTGCCTTCTGAAGAACATGTGCTATGCTGCTTTTTTAAATTCAATCATTCTTCACTATCTTCAACAGGTTGTTAGCCATCTCAGATTCACTTTAAAGTACCTCGTTGCCACTGTTATGTTTTGAAACTTCAAAACATTAAAGTAATTCAAAGGAAAACAAGAGAGCGGGAATGTGAGTCTAACTTCATGATTTTACTTTAGACGAGGTGCGCATGTATCACTTGGTAGTGTCATAATATATGCAATTCATGTATTTTTACATATAATCTGTATTGAATTATTTAAATGATGCTTAATCAGCCAATATAAACACAAGAATACTCAAATGTTATTGAAATGTTAAATACACAACAAAACTCAGTGAATCAGGCAGCATCTATGGAGGGAAACAGACAGTCAACATTTTGAGCCAAGCACGTTCATCTGAATGGATCGCCACCCGTAATGTTGAGCGTCATTCCCTCCATAGATGCTGCCTGACCTTCTGAGTGTTGCTGTGGATTCCAGCATCTCAGTCACTAGTATCCCTTCTTGATTTTCAATTTGCCTCCCATGAGCTCACATTGCTGTTGAAATCAGAGTCAGTGTGTCTATCCTACTTGGACCTGACCAGCTTCAGAAAAGTGGTTGTACAAAGTAATGAATATGTTTAGTTGATAGAATCTCAGATGGTGACAAGGCATACAGGAATGAGTTAGATTGGCTGGTTGAGTGGTGTTGCAACACCAATCTTGCACTGAACATCAACAAGATCAAGTAATTGGTTGTGGACTGGGAAAGGGAAGTTGGAAATAAACTCTGAAGTTCTCGTTGAGGGTTGAGTGGTGGAAAGGGTGAGCAATTTCCAGTTTTTGGGTTTCAGCATCGCAGAGATCTATATGGGGCTCAAGCCACTGATCCAATCATTGAGGATGCATACCAGTGTCTCTAGTATTTTAGGAAGTTGAGAAGATTTGCTATGTCACCAATGACTCCTATAAATTTCTATGGATGTATGATGGAGATCATTCTGGTTGGTTGCATCATAGCCTGGTATGGAGGCTCAACTGCACACGATCTCAAGAGGCTGCAGAGGGTTGTTGGCTTAACAACTTCCATCATGGGCACAACCCGCCATCATCGAAGACATCTTCAAGAGATGGTACCTCAAGAAGGCAACATTCAGCATTAGGGACTCTCACGATTCACAAAATGGTCTCTTCTTGTTACTCCCCTTGTGGAAGAGGTGCAAGAGCTTGAAGAACCACACTTATTGATTCAGAAACAGCTTCTTCTCCTCTGCCATCAAATTTCAAAACATTCCATGATTGCATGAACACCACCTCATTATTATTCTCCTTTTAGCACTATTTATTTTGTAATATATAGTGGTTTATGTATCTACCATGTACTGCTGCCACAAAGTAGCAAATTTCATGACAAACAAATCAGTGGTAATAAACCGGACTCTTATTTTGAAATTAGGAGCAAGGAACAAAACTTCAGTTTCCAACTGCGCACTTTGAAAACCTTTAGGACTCGATATCAAATTCTCCAACTTCAGTTAATTCACTTTTTCTTCCTGTTTATTTGAGAACTGGCCAGTTTTGTCTGCCAGTTTCACTTTCATATAGTCATATTCTACAGTGTTAGATATATGCTAGGCATTAACAACACAATACACAAATAAAACTTTTGTTATTTAATCACCCATTTATTTCACCCCTCAGAGAATTTCCCATTGTTCCACTCCTACTGCCCTTTCCCCACTTTCTCTGTGACCTAGCTGAACTTAATTCCCTCTTCTTCCATTCGGATGAGAGATCCTGGATCCGAAATGTTAACTGTTTCTCTTTCCACAGATGCTGATTGATCTTTTGATATGTTTTGCCATCACCATATTTGCTTAATACCATTTCCCTGGCAATTGGGATTTTCCCAAGTTTCTTGCTCCCTTCCAAATTGCTGATTTATAGCCATTTCTGAAATGTTACTTGCATGCTGCATCATGAAAACTGAATCAAAATACTTGGTTAATTCATCTGTGTTTCCTTTTCCATAAACTAATGCCCCAGGCTGAATTTATATTGGATAATCACACATTTTAACTCTTTTCTTCTTTGAGTATCTATAGAAACTTCTACTATTTTACTCTCAATTTTTGAATGGCTTTAACTCATATTCCATTTTGCTCCATTTTACTCTTTGTTTTAGCCACTTTCTATATTTTATCATTTCCGTTCAGCTACAATCCACTCTTGCACAATCACATGCTTTTTCCTTAAGGTTGATACTAACTTTAACTCATTTAGCTAACCATGGGTGTTGCTTCTTCCCTTGAACAGTTCTTCCTGTACCTACTCTGACTATTTTGAAGGATCCGTTAAATGCTTGCTACTGTATCTTAACTGATCAATCCCTTAATCTGTATTGCTAGTTCAGCTTGCTGTGCTGTTGTGCTCTCATAATTGCCTTTATTCAAGTTTGAAACAACAGTATTGTGCCCATTCTTCTCTCCCTCAAACTGCATTTAAAATTTAATTATATTATGCTGGAACTGTTCTATCCAATCTTCTGAAATATACCATCTCTACCACCTGAACAAGCTGGACAGCAGGAGTGTGACTATACCAGCATGTTGGGCTTTAATAGTCACAGGGTGTAAATCATGGAGCAGAGCTCCGTACTTCACCTTATGGTTTCCAGTGGTTGAAGAATGAAGGTTGCTTCTCATGGGCACTTGGGAGTAGGTAATAAATGCGGGCACTGCCAATAATGCACGTACCCCGAGGATGGAATTTATTTTATTTTATTTTTTTTTAAAAAGACATTGCTATGGATATTTGGAATTGCAATATTAACATCAAGAAGTTCGTTACTAATGAAAGAAAAGCCGATGCTTAATATTCAGACTTCCTTACCGACCCTACAGCAACATGAGGTTCACAAAACTGATCCTAGGAATGAAAGGCTGAACGTGCTTGATGGCTTTGAGCATGTGCAGCATGGAGTTCAGAAGGATGAGAGTGGACCAAACACTGAAAGGCCTGGATAGGGTGGATGTGGAGAGGACGTCTCTATTGGTTTATGATCCAAGGGCACAGCCTCAGAATACAGGAATGTCCCTTTCCAAATGAGATGACGAGGGACTTCTCCAGCAAGCAGGTGGTGAATCTGTGGAATTCATTGACACTGAGAGCTGTGGAGATCAAGTCATTGGGTGTATTTAAGGCAGAGATGGATGGGTTCTTAATTGGCAAGGAGATGAAGGGCTGCAGGGAGAAGGTGGGAGATGGACTGAAAGAAAAGTGACACAAGTAAGCCAAATGGACCAATTCTGCTCCTACAGAATATGGTCTTATGATTAATTAGTTTCTGAAGATTTCCTCCTGTTGTAGAAATATGATAAATACATTCCTTCAGAATCTATCAATGTTTATTGTGTAAACATAAGAGATTCTGCTGGCGCTGGAAGTCCAGAGCAAAACAGACAAAATGTTGGAAGAACACAGCAAGTCAGGCAGCATCTACGGAAATGAATTAACAGTCAATGTTTCAGGCCGAGATCCTTCTTCAGGATGTGGGATACAATTTACAAGAGAAGATAGAAAATGCATGTCAAAAGGGCAATGTTATGATAGCCATGGGGGCCATCTGGACTGCCAACACAGATGCCTTGTGCAGGAAGGCACAGAGTCGACTGTACTTCCTTAGAAGATTGGCGTCATTCAATGTCTGTAGTGAGATGCTGAAGATGTTCTACAGGTCAGTTGTGGAGAGCGCCCTCTTCTTTGTGGTGGCGTGTTGGGGAGGAAGCATTAAGAAGAGGGACGCCTCACGTCTTAATAAGCTGGTAAGGAAGGCGGGCTCTGTCGTGGGCAAAGTACTCGAGAGTTTAACATCGGTAGCTGAGCGAAGGGCGCTGAGTAGGCTACGGTCAATTATGGATAACTCTGAACATCCTCTACATAGCACCATCCAGAGACAGAGAAGCAGTTTCAGCGACAGGTTACTATCGATGCAATGCTCCTCAGACAGGATGAAGAGGTCAATACTCCCCAATGCCATTAGGCTTTACAATTCAACCGCCAGGACTTAAGAACTTTTTAAAAGCTATTATTAATGCTTTTTGAGATAGTGATTTAGATGCATATCATATTTTTTACTGAGTTAAGTATTGTATGTAATTAGTTTTGCTACAACAAGTGTATGGGACATTGGAAAAAAAAGTTGAATTTCCCCATGGGGATGAATAAAGTATCTATCTATCTATCTAATATGTAAGTAGACTTGGAAAATTAGGTTGGGGCTTGATCCCAAGAGTCTGAATTTGAAGAATACCAACCAGATGGCTTTTTAGAGCAGCTTGTCGTTAAGCTCACTAGATAATTCTGTATTGGGTGTTGTGTAATGAACCAGATTTGATTAGGGAGCTTAAGGTAAAGGACCCCTTAAGATACAGTGATCATAATATGTTAGAATTCACCCTACAGTTAAAGACGGAGAAGATAAAGTCAGATGTATCAGTATTACAGCAGAGTACAGGGAATTACAGAGGCATGAAAGAGGAGCTGGTCAAAGTTGATTGGAAGGGGACACTAGCAGGAATGACAGCAGCACAGCAATAGCTGGAGTTTCTGTGGGCATTCGGAAGGCACAGGATAGATACATCCCAAAAATGAATAAGTATTCTAAAGGCACAATGAGGAAGCCATGGCTGACAAGGGAGGTCATAGCATAAGGGATAAGAGAGGACATATAAAATAGCTAACAATAATGGGAAGGTAGAGGATTGGAAAGCTTTTAAAAACCAACAGAAGGCAACTAAAAGTATCCATAAAGTACCCCTTCTAAGTCTCCTAAATCCATTCTTCAATGCCTTCTGTCTACTTTGTAATTCTCTACAGCTCTGTCTGATCCTTGTTTCTGAAATCGTAGGCAAACTTCGTTCTTCCTCTTGACTAGGTGTGGGACATCTCTTGACAATTGTGGTTCCCTCTCGCTGCCATCCTTCCCCTGCTTTAATGGGACAAACCTATCCAGAACCCCATGCAGGTCCTCCCTAAACAACCTATTTGTTTCCGTTGTGCTTTTCCCTGAATACATCCATTCCCAACTTATGCGGCCCGGTTCCTGCCTAATAGCATTATAATTATTCCTTCCCCATTAAACACCTCCCTGTATCATCTGCTCCCATTTCTCTCCAATGCTATAGTAAATGTCAAGGAGTTGAAGTCGCTGCTTCTCAAGGAGAGATCTGACACCTGACTTACTACATTGCCTAGCACCAAATTGATTCCATTTTGTTAAGCATTGGTATTAGATACACAGTCCACAAGTCCTTAGGCACCCATTATTTACAACTTATTAAACATGTGCAGCAATGTCTTCTCGACACCCTTTCCAAATGCATAGGTGAAGTTCATCTAGTGCAGTGGTCCTCAACCTCCGGGCCGCGGACCAATACCGGGCCTCGAAGCATGCGGGGGTGCAGTGGTAGCCGGAACGCACCCAGCACATCTTTAAGAGAAAAGCCGAAATAAACAAGTTAATTAATTAGGTGCCGCCCGGCACGTAAATGTCGGCCCAGATCAAAAGTGATATTTGACCTCTAATCTGGGCCAACATTTACGTGCCCGGTGGCACCTGATTAATTAGCTTGTTTATTATTTCGGCTTTTTTCTTAAAGACGTGCTGGGTGCGTTCCGGCTACCACTGAACCCCCGCATGCTTCGCGGCCCGTTATCGGTCCACGGCCCGGAGGTTGGGGACCACTGATATAGTGCAGGATTTTTATCTCCCTTGAATGTATTTAGCTTATTTAATATATCCTTTATGAATACGTACCTCTACTCATCCAACGTTACAACCACCTAATCCAGCTCACTAGAAATGACTGAAGCAAAATAACAATTTGTTAATTCTGTGATATTCTTGGGCTGATCACAGATTTGTTGTCATCCTAACCTTTATTTTGTAATTGACAGTTCCATGAAGTATTTTAGAATTCTATTTTACAATGCTGGTTAGCTTAATTCCTCTTTGTTTTCCTAATTGTCTTTTCTGACCTCTTTAACTTACTTTTTCTTACCATCCTCCACTGTCAGTGGGCTTAAGAGTTCACAGTCAGAATCCCGAGCTTAATTTTTCTCTTTAGATATAATTAAATATATCGCCTCATCAAGGTAATGGAGCCGGAGCTCGAAGGAGAGGAAAAACCTAAGGTTTAAATGGTTTAAGCGCCAAGCCTGATAGAAATGGTCAAGGTGTCAGAGTCGAAGGCGAGAGACGGGCTGGTTTGGCTCACGGCTCCCCAGTATTTGCTCAGCTCTGTACTGGACTGAGTCCTACTGAATCGGCTTTAGCGGACTTCTGAATCGGCTGCAGCTATGCCCGGAGTTGCAAACTTCAGTTCTGAATGCTGTTTGCTTGCTTTATTGTTTGCAGGATTTGTTTTTTCCCTCTGTGCCCGCTGGTTGTTTGATGTTCTTCTTTTGTTTTCAGTGGGTTCTATGGGGTTCTGTGTCTCATGTCTGCCTGTAAGGAGGCAGATCTCAACATTGTATAAAGAATACATACTTCGATAATAAAAGTACTTTGTACTTTGAATGTTATTATAAATATTTCTCAATGTTGTTTTACATCAATATTTCTCTCCATTTTATCTTTCAAAATTCTATTCCCAGCCCTTCAAAATCAGATTTTCTCCAACCTTCTAATTTGCTTGGTATCATTTATTTCTCCTTCATCAGTATTTATTTCTCTTGTCAGTTCTAATTCATTCCTCATTGCTAGAACCAATATGAAATCCTTCCTCAATGAGCAAAACTGCTGGATGAATTCAGCAAGTCAGGCAGCATCCAGGAAAGGAAATGGCCATTAATCATTCCAGATGAAGGATATCTACCCAAAACATCAACTGCCCTTTTCCTTCCACAGCTGCTGCCTGATCTGCTGAGTTCCTCCAGCAGTTTGTTCTTTGTTGCTATAGATTTATTTATTTGTAGATACAGTATGGAACAGGCCCTTCCAGCATTTTGAGCCACGCCGCTCAAACCCCCCCCCCCCCCCGATTTAACTCAAGCCTAACCTCAGGACAATTTACAATGACCAATTATCTCCCTGTCTGTGGACTGTGGGAGGAAACCGGAGCACTCGGGGGAAATCCATGCATTCCACGGGAAGAACGTACAAACTCTTTACAGAGGATGCCAGGATTCACTCCGAATTCTGACACCCCGGGCTGTAATCGCGTTGTACTAACTGCTACATCACAGTGGCACATCTGCACTCTCCTGTGCCTCCCTCTTCCTCAATTAGCTTTTTACACATTAGGTCACAGGAATATTGCAAACATCCCTTCATTTAACTCTAGATTCATTAATATTGCAACAGTTGAAATCTCCCATTTACAATTCTATTTATTTTACTAACTTATCTACATATATCTTCATTTACCTTTCTCCTACCTCTATTTTCAAATAACGAAAACAGCTTTTGTGACATGCCTCACTATATGCAAAGCCTCCCTTTTATGTGAGAATATAATGTCACTTTATTGTTGCTAGTGATAAAAAAATGAAATAACCATGTAGCTAAGCACAGATCAAGAAGGAATTGCACAGTGTTGGAACAAAGAAAATCTAGTTCCACCTGTCTAAGAAAGTTGCAAGTCTTATACCAGGGAGCTGATAGACCCTTGTGCCTATTCAAAGCTGGCTCACCCAGTTATTTTCTGTAATTCATTGGAGAAGCGTTTGCCCTGTACTTTTGGGTTCCAGGACATTGTATTGAAGCAATTGCCTAGTTGTGGTGGTGGTAGTTATTTAGAGGCTGGGGGGGGCTTGTTAGGAGGAAACTGAAAGCAAAATTAAAGGTGCAAGGTTATATTGCATCTCACCCTGCCGTTGAGGGAAAGGTGAGTTGAGGATGCTCTCACTTACTTGCCTTACTCTGTACTTCAGTCTACACTTCCACCAGCCTTCCTTTCTCTGAGGGACACAGGAGACTACCGATGCTGGAATCTGGGGGTAAAAAACAAACTGCTGGCTGCTGTAAGGAGACAAATCTCAAGGTTGTATATGGTATACATACTTTGATGATAAATGCACTTTGACCTTTCAACTCAACAGGTCACCAGCATCTGTGGAGGTAAAGGGGTGGTTGGGTTGAAACCTTCCACCCGTCTTGATCCTATACATCGCCAAACATTCAATAATACTGATTTAGTGAAGTGGAGGGGTGAGCAACTCAGCAACCTATCTCTAAGATAATTGGTAGAAAGATTAAAGGGGAGTTGGGGACTTCCTTTAGGATCTGGAACTTGGAACACAGTACAACTTCGTACAACTAGAACATAGTGCAACTACATTGATTGGAATACAGCGCAGATGCAACAGGAGCGTTCCCATATCGGTCCAACAAAGAGCTTTTAAAAACCCAGTCTCTATAAAAGGGAGTTATTGCCTAGTGGAGCGGTCGTCATTAGAGTAGTCTCGACTCAGAATAGTAAGGCTTTGTCTCAACAAGGCTTCGGCAAGAACTGACAGAGGCAAGGTAAGTTCATTCCTCGTTTCTTATTTAACTCTAAAAATAATAGAGGGTATGTCTACAGTGTTCTCTTCTGGGTGTCAGATAGGGATTTCAGGAGACTCCCAGCCTGCCCGATGGCCACATCTGCACCAGGTGCATCAAGATGAGGCTCCTCAGAGACCGTGTTAGGGAACTGGAGCTGCAGCTCGCTGACCTTCGGCTTGTCAGGGAAAGTGAAGCAGTGATAGACAGGAGCTACAGGGAGGTAATCATCCCCAAGGTTACAGGAGACAGATAAATGAGTGACTGTCAGGAGAGGGAAGAGAGAACATCAGATAGTGGAGAGCACCCCTCTGCGTGACCCCCTCAACAATATCTACTCCATTTTGAGTAGCGTTGGGAGGGACAACCCACCTGGGGGAAGCAACAGTGGCCATGCCACTGGCACTGAGTCTGGCCCTGTGGCTCAGAAGGGTAGGGAACTGAAGAGGGTGGCAGCAGCGATAGGGGTCTCTATAGTCAGGGGAACAGATAGGCAATTCTGTGGGCACAAAACGAAGCACGGTTGGTAGTTTGTCTCCCAGGTGCCAGGGTCCACGATGTTTAGACCATAAGACATAGGGGCAGAATTAGGCCATCTGGCCCATCGAGTCTGCTCCGCCATTCAATCATGGCTGATCCTTTATTTTAATCTCCTCCTCAACCCCAGTTCCTGGCCTTCTCCCCGTAACCTTTGATGCCATGTCCAGTCAGGAACCTAGACATGTCCACAATATCCTGAAAAAGGAGGGCAAGTAGCCAGAAGTCGTGATACATGTTGGTACCACTGACATAGGAATAAAAGGGAGGAGCTCCTGAAAACAGAATACAGGGAGTTAAGAGGAAGCTGAGAAGCAGGACCTTAAAGCTAATAATTTTGGGATTGCTGCCCATGCCACGTAACGGTGAGCATAGGAATTGAATGTGGCAGCAGATAAATGTGTGGCTGAAGAATTAGAACAGGGGGTAGGGATTCAGATTTCTGGATAATTGGGACCTCTTTTGGGGCAGGTGAGACATGTACAAAAGGGACGGTTGCACTTGAATCCAAAGGGGACCAAATTCTTGTGGGCAGATTTACTAGAGCTGTTGGGAGTGGTTTCAACTAATATGGCAGAGGGATGGGAACCAGGATGATAGAGCTGAGAAGGAGCCAGCAGGTTTACAAGTAGATAACGGGTGTGACATGAATGTAAGAAAGGACAAGATAGTGATCGGGTACAAATGCAGACAGAGCAGGTTACATTATACCACAGAGACGGAATTCAAAAGGGCAAAGAATACAGGACTGAAATTGTTGTATTTAAATGCGTGTAGCATTCAGGATAAGGTGGACGAACTCATGGCACAATTAGAGATTTGTCGATATGACGTTGTAGGCATCACTGAATCATGGCTGAAAGGCGGCCATGGTTGGGAGCGTAACGTCAAAGGATACACTTTGTATCGAAAGGACAGGTAGAAGGCATAGGCGGCAGTGAGACTCTATTGGTAAGAGGTGGAACTTAGTAAGAGGTGTCATACAACCAGAGAAAGTTGAATCTTTTTGGATGGAGTTAACAAACTGCAAGGGTGAAAAAAACCATTATGGGAATCATATATAGACCTCCAAGTAGTAGCCAAGGTGTGGGGTTGAAACTGCAAAGGGAGCTGGAAAAGGCATGTAATAAGGGTAATGACACAATTGCAATGAGGGACTTCAATATGCAAGGGATTGGGAAAATCCTACTCAGGAAAAGGCTATCTTAGATTGAGTGTTGTGTAATAACCCAGATGTTATTAGGGAGCTAGCGTAAAGGAACCCTTAGGAGACAATGATCATAATATGATTGAATTCACACTGCAGTTTGAGAGGGAGTGGCATAACTCACATGTATCAATATCACAATGGAATAAAGGGAATTACAGAGGCATGAGAGAGGAGCTTGCCCAGGTGGACTGGAGGAGGATACTGGTAGGGATGACTGCTGAGCAGAGATGGCTGAAGTTTCTGGGAATAGTTCACAGGGAAAGGTCATATAAGGTAACAAAAGTGAGTGGAAAGTTGGATGATTGGGAAGCTTTTAAAATCCAACAAAAGGCAACTATAAGAAGGGAAACGATGAAATATGAGGGCAAACTAGCTAATACAGCAGGATACAGAAACATTTTTCAGTTACAGAAAGAGTAAAAGGGAGGTGAGAGTTGATATTAGATCACTGGAACATGATGCTGGTGAGGTAGTAATGTGGGACAAAGAAAAGGTAGCTGTACTTAATGAGTACTTTGCATCTGTCTTCACTGCGGAAGACACTAGCGGTGTGCCAGAGGTCCATGAGTGTCAGGGAGCAGGAGTGAGAGCCATTGCTATTTCAAAGGAAAAAGTGCTAAGCAAACTCAAAGGTTTTAAGGTGGATAAGTCACCTGGACCAGATGGAGTACATCCCAGAGTCCTGAGAGAGGTTGCTGAAGAGATAACGGGTCCAATGTTCATGATCTTTCAAGAATCACTTGAGGACTGAAAGATTGCAAATATCACTTCACTGTTTAAGGAGGGAGGAAGGCAAAGCAAAGGAAATTATAGGCCAGTTAGCCTAACCTCAGTGGTTGGGAAAGTGTTGTCTACTATCAAGGATGAGGTATTGAGGTACTGGAAGACTAATGATAAAATAACTCAAAGACAGCATGGTTTAAGTAAAGGGAAACCTTGCCTGACAAATCTGTTAGAGTTCTTCAAGTAGGGTGGACAAAGGAGAGGCAGTGGGTGTCATTTACTTGGATTTTCAGAAGGCATTTGATAAGGTGCCACACATGAGGCTGCTTAACAAGTTAGAATCCTGAGGCTTTACAGAAAAGATACTGGCATGGATAGTGGAATGGCTGACAGACAGAAGGCAGTGAATGGGAACAAAAGGTACTTTTCTAGTGCTGTTCTTCTGGGGTCAGTATTGGGACCACTACTTTCCACATTGTTTGACAATAATTTAGATCATGGAATTGATGACTTTGTGCCAAAGTTTGTGGACGATAGGAAGATAGGTGGAGGGGTAGGTAGTGAAGAAGTAGCAATGTGATTGCAGCAGGACTTAGACAGATTGGAAGGATGGGCAAAAACATGGCAGATGGAATACAGTGTTGGGAAATGTACGATAAAGCATTTTGGTAAAAGGAACAATAGTGTGGACTATTATCTAAAATGGGGAGAACGTTCAAACATCAGAGGTGCAAAGGGACTTAGGAGTCCTTGTGCAAGACTTCTAGAAGGTTACTTAGCAGGCTGAGTCTGTGGTAAAGGCGGCAAATGCAATGTTGGCATTCATTTCAAAGCGGGTAAAATATAAAAGCAAGGAGATAATGTTGAGGCTTTATAAGACACTAGTCAGGCTGCACTTGGAGTATTGTCAACAGTTTTGGGCCCCATATCTCAGAAAGGTTGTGTTGTCAGAGTCCAGAGGAGGTACGCGAGGATGATTTTGGTAATGAAGGGGTTAACATATGAGGAGCGTTTGGCAGCTTTGGACCTGTACTCACTGGAATTTAGGGAATGCGGGGGGGGGGGGGGATCTCATTGAAAGCTACCAAATGATGGAAGGACTAGATAGGGTGGATGTCGAGAGGATGGTGGGGGTATCTAGAATTAGAGGGCACAGCCTCAAAATTGAGGGATGACCTTTTTAGAACAGAGGTAAAGAGGAATTTTTTTAGCCTGAGAGTAGTGAATCTGTGGAATGCTCTGCCACAGACCGCAGTGGAGACGAAGTCTGTGGTACATTTAAGGCAAGAGTTGATAGTTTCCTGATCAGTCAGGGCATCAAAAGATATGGTGAGAAGGCAGGTGTATAAGGATGAGTGGGATCTGGGAGCAGCCATGATAGAATAGCGGAGCAGACTCGATGGGCTGAATGGCCTAATTCTGCTCCTATGTCTTATGATCTTATAGTCTAACTTGTTGTCTAAAAAGATTAAGGAAGAAATCCTTAGCACATTTCTGTAGTACCTGGATGATCGCTTGAAGATCCAGACTTACAGAACGAGAGCTGGGGAGTGGGAGTAACAGATGATTTAACAATATTTAAAAGGTGACACAAGAGTCTGCAGATGCTGGAATCTGGAACAACACACAGTCCACTGGAAGAACTCAGCAGGTCAAGTAGCGTCTGTGGAAGGAAAGAAGTTGCCAACGTTTCAGGTCGAAACTCAGCATCAGTTGCTGAGTTCTTCTGGGATGTTCTGTGCAACCTTTAAATGATACTTGGACAGGTATCGGGATAGGAAGGCTTAGACAGAAGTAAACCAAAAGCGTAGGACAAGTACATGGGTAGGAAAGGTTTAAAGGAATTTTGTCCAAATGCGGGTAAATGGACCAGTTGAAATGGGATGGGTGGCAAGGTGGAGATGCATCTCTACCAATGGAGGTGTAAGGCACTCCTTCCCTACGCTAGCCTGCAGGTCACCCTTGGGCAAATTGTAGTATCTGCTTAGCCCCCCCCGATCAGAGTCACGTGAAGCCATGGGAGCAGGAGGTGGACAGTCGTATGAGCAGCTGGTGCATATCGCAAGTCCTGGTTTTACGACCACCGACGCCAGGCAGACAATCCCTGAAGAGTATTGATAATGCTTGGGGTCACCTGTCTTGTAAAATCACCGCCCAGGAGAAGGCAATGGCAAACCATTTCTGTAGAAAAATTTGCCAAGAACAATCATGGATACGACCATGATCACCCATGTCATATGGCACGGCACATAATGAAGATGGTGATGTTGCAATGAGAATCTTGGTCAGAATGCACCAGTCAGGCCAAAGGGCCTGATTCTGTTCTCCATGACTGTGACCAACAAGTGACGAGATTGTTAACTTCCATCCTTAATCCACTTTTTGAATTAGTGAAAGCTTCACTGCTTCCATGTTAGGATCGAATAAAAGCATAGCCTGAATAAGTTATATTCTATTTACTTGAAATTCCACATCATCCTGAGGTCCCATTTTAATGGGATGCTTCTTGCAAGCTGGAATAAAGTTAAGAACTGAACTCTGATAATCACTCTAGTGAGATATTTTCCTACCTCAATAACTGTTAATAATAAATGTCAATTTAACATAGCCCCTGGAATTCAAAAATGCAATATCACAAGCTGGCTTTGCAATCAGTTTCATTAAAGAATTTGCATTAACATCATATACAGAAGCAATTTTTAATATAACAATTTAGTAATAAAGATCAGAACATACAGAAATGATTAAATTAGAATTAGAATCAAAATCAGGTTTAATATCACTGGGATATGTCATGACATTTGTTAACTCTGTGGCAGTAGTACAATGCAATATATGATAAACAATAAACTGAATTATAGCATACAGTAAGTATAATGAATTACAGTATACATTTGCATCTATATATAGACAATAGGTGCAGAAGTAGACCATTCGGCCCCTCGAGCCTGCACCGCCATTCTGAGATCATGGCTGATCATCTACTATCAATACCCGGTTCCTGCCTTGTCCCCAATCCATATACATATAAATATGAGACAGAGAGACAGAGAGACAGAGAGACAGAGAGACAGAGAGACAGAGAGACAGAGAGACAGAGAGACAGAGAGACAGAGAGACGAGATTCAAAAAAGTTTTTTTTTTTAAAAAGTGCAAACACAAGGAAATCTTCAGATGCTGGAAATTCAAGCAACACACACAAGATGCTGGTGGAACGCAGCAGGCCAGGCAGCATCTTCATCAGGACTGAGGTCTCGGCCCAAAACGCCAACTGCGCTTCTTCCTATAGATGCTGCCTGGCCTGCTGCGTTCCACCAGCATCTTGTGTGTGTTGCTTTTTTTTAAATATAAAGTGTAGGCCTCCGTTAGTCTCTGTGGACCATGGATTTGCGCCTTGGGAAGTTTCCAGGGTGCAAGCCTGGGCAAGTTTTTTTTTTTAAATGGAAGACCGGCAGTTGCCCAACCTGCAAGTTTCCCCTCTCCACGCCACCGATGTTGTCCAAGGGAAGGGCATTAGGACCCATAAAGCTTGGTATACGTGTCATCGCAAAACAATGTGTGGTTAAGTGCCTTGCTCAAGGACACACATGCAGCCTCGAACTAGCGACCTTCAGATCACTAGACAAATGCCTTAACCACTTGTAGTGAGGTGTGTTCATGGGTTCAATGTCCATTTAGAAATCAGATGGCAGAGGGGAAGAAACTGTTCCTGAATCACTGGGTGAAGCTAAAATATTGTAAATACACTTACAGAAACATCAACAAATTCCATAATTACATAATTTTGTAAGATTATATCACAGATATAATACTAACACACTAATGCCAGCAATTTTGTAACAATGGCTGAGTACATCACTAAATATTGACAGAAACCAAATCACTAAGAAGATTTTCAAGGTACTTAACTGTGAGGCTAGTTCATAATTTTATCTGATTTTAGACTGGCTATGGTAGACACCATGAAGATGAGTAATGTCAACTTTAAGCTACGCGTTATGTAAAAATTCAGAAGTTGCAGAGAGTTGTATTAGGGTTAGTGTTGCACAGATAAATAATGGGGAAGGATGGTAATTACAGCCTCATTTCCCATTCTGGAACTGCTGGTTGCTTTCCCTGGTTTCTTGTGGTAATGAACTGAAATGCATTCCATCTGCTGTGTTTGAGTGGAGTTCATTTGGCAAGTAAACAATATAAGAATAGCAGACTGCTACTTGAAACATTCACACTTCAATAATTATCAGTGCCAATATGCATATGCATTGTTCTTTGTCCATTATGACATAAACTGAGATAATTCAATCAAAATGCAGAAGATAAACAATTTTAAGTGAATTGGTCATTTGTCACAAGTATCAAAATACAAGGAGAACTGTTGTTTGGAATGTTATTAGTACAAATCTTTCCAAAACATAAATATTAATTAATGCTGTGACAGAGAAATCATTTTTTTGGTTCTGGATATAGCTTAGTTCAAAATATTCTTCTTAGTGGGATTGCAAAAGAGGCAGGAATTATTTAGGATGCTGCTTGGAACTTGTTGGACATGATACTTCTCTTCATGCATGATTTTCAAGAGTTTATGAGTTGGTTTAGAGGGACTTGTCGCTGGCGTTGCTATCCCAGCGGTCATGAGCAACTGAAGTGAAATGCAGCTGGCAATGTCCCGTACACAATTATAAGACCATGAGACACAGAAGCAGGATTCGGCCATTTGCCCCACTGAGAGCGCTTCGCTATTTAATCATGGTTGATTTATTTTCCCTCTCAACCCACTTCTCCTGCCCTCTTCCCGAAACCAGTGGCACGCTTACTTATCACGAACCTTTAAACATATCAGGTGGCTTGTCCAAGGAAATGAATTCCACAGACTCACTACAGGCCGGCTCAAGAAATTCCTCCTCGTCTCTCTTCCATCCTGAGGCTGAGGCCTCTATTGAAAATACCCTCTGGACCTTCACCCCTTTCACGCCTTTCAATGTTCAGTTGGTTTCAAGAAGAAAGCCCTTCATTCAGCTAAAGTCCACAGAGTACAGGCCCCGAGCCATCAAATGCTCCTGATAAGTTAACCCTTTCAATCCTGGGGCCATTCTTGTTAGCCTTCTCTGGACCTTCTCCAATGCCAGCACACCCTTTCTTAGATAAGGGCCTCAAGACTGCTCACAATACTCCAAATGCAGCCTTTTAAAGCATCAGCATTACATCCTTGATTTTATATTCTAGTCCTCTTGAAATGTATGCTAACATTACATTTGCCTTCCTTACCACCGACCCAACCTGCAGATTAACCTTTGGGGAATCCTACACAAGGGCCACCAAGCAATTTTGCACCGCCAATTTTCTCCCCATTTAGAAAATAGCCTCGACTTTATTCCCGCTACCAAAATGCATGACCTCACACTATATTCCATCCGCCACTTATTTGCCCAAAATGGGCAGCAATGTGGAGTTAGATTGATCTTGGAGTAGACTAAAAGGTCAGCACAACATAGTGGGCCGAAGGGCCTGTACTGTTCCATGTTCTATGTCCATTCTCCTAATCTGTCCATGTACTTCTGCAGACTCCTCACTTCCTCAGTATTACCTGCCCCATCACCAGTCTTTGTATCATCCCCAAACTTGGCCACAAAGTCATCAGTTCTGACAGCAGATCATAAACATATAACGTGAAGCGCAGCAGATCCAACAATGCCCATTGCAGAGCAACACTAGTCACTGTATGGGGTGTCCAGGGAAGGGTAGCAACCCTGGTGGCCAACTTGTCGTGCTCTGCCCAGCGGGAGCTCGTCCCCACCTGCCACCCAGCTCTCATCTGTGGCTCCCAGTAACTGTTTGCATGCGACAATGGCCACACCCAGGTACGTCGCTTCGACGGGTGGGCTAAACCAGGTGAGGGTAGCTGGGAACCTCCAATCCCGGTGAGATGGGGATACGCCTACCCCAGCGTGCGAAGCCAGTTCTGGCAGACTGGGCGGATGAGATCGGCTACAGGATCTAACGGCCAAGAAGGCGGTGCTGCAACTCTTTGCGGAGAGAGAAGGGCATGACAAGGCGCGGAAGGCATCATTGCTATCCACTGCAGCCAAGGAAGTCTCCAGTCATGACGATTTTTCATACCATTGGACCAAGGTTTCTGAGGCTGAGAGAGCAGAACTGCCCCAGTGCAATGACTTTATCACCATAAAACTCCTCCCATACAGGTTTACATCATCATCAGAAAATAACAGACAACCAACACTAGTCACCAGCGGCCAACCAGAAAGGGCCCTCTTTATTCCCCACCATCCACCCTCTACTAGTCAGACAAAAAAAAACACTTTTATCCAGGCAAGTATCTTTCCTATAGTATCCTGTTCAGAAGCCTCTCCTGCAACACCTTGTCAAAGGCCTTCTGAAAATCCAAGTGAACAACATCCACTAACTCTCCTTCGTCTAATCTGCCTGTTATTTCCTCAAAGAATTCCAACAGGTTTGTCAGGTAAGATTTCTCCTTAAAGAAACTGTGCTGACTTCAGTCTATTTTATCACATACCTCCAAATAATCTCTGGATTACTCCCAGTGCCACATGCAAGACAGGTCAGCAATAGGATGATAGTACGGATGGGGGGGGGTGGTGCAGGGGACAGGGTTTCAGGCTCTTGGATTTTTGGAAATGTTTCTGGAGGGACATGTTGCACCTAAGCTGGAGAGGAATCAATATCCTGTCCAGGAGGTTCACATGTGCTACTCAGGAGAGTTTAAAACAGTTTGGCAGGGGATGGGAACCAGAGCACCAGGTCATAAAGTGGAGGGATGAAGAACATGGTAGATGTCAGGACCAATAAAGACAGGAAGGAGATTAGTGCTCAGCATATTGATATGCTAAGGCATTTTGAGGTTAAGGAGAAAGTAGCATTGGGTATCTTAAAGAGCATTAAGGTGGACGAGACCCCAGGGCCTGATGGAATATACCTAAAGTTATTGAGAGAGCAAGAAAAGAGATTGTTGGAGCCTTGACCAATATCTTTGTGTCCTCTCTAGTCACAAGCAAGTTCCTGGAGGAATGGCAAATAGCTAATCTTGTTCCATTATTCAACAAGAGCCAGAGATAATCCTGGAAACTATAGATCAGCGAGTTTCATGCAGGCGGCACAGAAGTTGCTGCAAAGAATTTGGAGGGATAGGACTTATGAACACTTGGGAAAATCATGACCTAATTACGGAGAGCAAGCATGGGCTTTGTGTGGGGCAAGTTGTGACTTACTAACTTGATTGAGTAATTTGACAAAGTGGCAAGGGGTGATTGATGAAGGTAGAGCTGTGAATGTTGTTTACATGGATTTTACTAAGGCGTTCTGACAACGTCCCTGTGGGAGGGTCATCCAGAAGATTAAGATGCACGGAGTCCATGGTGAATTGGCCATATGTACTCAGCTCTGGCTTTCTCACAGAAAACAGAGGGTAATGGGCTTATTCTAGCTGGAGATCTATGAGAAGTGACGTTCCTCTGCTGTTTGTGATGTATATAATCACCAAGAATGAAAATGTAGATTGGTGCGTTAGTAAGCTTTCAGATGCTACCAAGATTGGTATTGTTGTGGATAGCATAGAGAACTGGCAAATATATCAGTTTCAGATATGGGCAGAGAAACTAACCTGGCCAAATGTGAAATGTTGGTAGATGAAATGTAGAGAGTGCATTGTTAAGGGCAAGATCCTTAACAGAGTTGCTGTGCAGAGAGAACTTGGAATCCAAGTTCATAGCTCTTTGAAAGTGGCTGCACAGGTTGATAAGAAGGCTTATGGTATCCTTTACTAGTCAAGGCCATTGAATACAAAAGTGAGGAAGTTATATTGCAGATTTTTAAAACTCTAGTTAGGTCACTTCTGGGGTATTGCATACAGTTCTGATCGCCCCATTATTGAAAGGATATCGAGACATTGGAGAGAGGGCGGAAAGAGGTTTACCAGGGGTTGAAAAAACTTTGGCTGTCTTTTCTGGAGTGGCAGATGCTGAGGGAATATCTGATGGAGTCTTATAAGATTAAGAGGCCTAGGTAGAGCAGACAGATAGTAACTGGTTTCCGGGGGTTGAAATGTCTAATACCAGAAGGCATGCTTTCAAGGTGAGACAGGGTAACTTTAAAGGAGATGTGAGAGGGAAGTTCTTTACACAGAGTGTGGTTGCTGCCTGGAAAGCGCTACCTGGGGTGATGGTAGGGGCAGAAATATTAGAGACTTTTAAGAGACGTTTAGAGAGGCACATGAATGTGAGTAAAGTGGAAGGAGATGAACATTGTGTAGGCAGGAGATTAGACTAGTTACCCATTTGATCACTAATGTTCAGCACAACAATGTTGGCCAAGGGGCATGTTCTTATGCTGTACTGTTCTATGTTCTAATACCCCAAAACCTCATCCTCAATGATGGATTCTAACATCTTGACAAACACTGAAGTCGCACTAACTAGCCTGTAATTTCTTTTGTCCTGCCTCCCTCCCTTCTTAAAGAATGGAGTGTCATTTACAATTTTTCAGTCCTTCAGAACCATTCCAGAACCTAGTGATTCTTGAAAGATCATTATTAATGCCTCCACAATCTCTTCACCTACCTCTTTCAGACCCCTGGGGCGTAGTGCAGCTGGTCCAGATGACTTCTCTTCCTCCAGATCTTTCAACTTCCCAAGCACCTTGTCCTTAGCAATAGTGGCTAGACTCACTTCTGCCTCCAACACTCCTGAATTTCTGGCATACTGCTGGAGTCTTCCACAGCGAAGACCGGGGCAAAATACTTAGAGTTTGTTTGCCATTTCTACCTCTCCAGGATATTTTCCCCAGTGAGTTGCTATCCATTCTCTCCTCTCTTTTATATACCCGAGGAAAAAAAGCTTTTGGTGTCCTCTTTTGTATTATTGGCTAGCTCACCTTCATATTTCATCTTTTCTCTCCTTAATGCCTTTCCATTGGCTTTCAAAAGCTTCACAGTCCTCTAGCTTCCTACTAATTTTTGCTGTAGTTTACTTTTGATTTAATGCTGTCTTTGACTTCCTATCAAAAGTTTGCACTCAAGTTCAAGTTTATTGTTGTTTGACTGCACATATTTTTAACCAAATGAAACAATGTTCCTCTGAACCACAGGGCACCCACAAAACACATCACACACAGTACATTAAACAAAATATTACCATAAATAAGTTAATAAAACATCATTTAAAATGCATGTGGTGCACAGCACAGGTCATCAGTAAACAGGGCAGTAAAGAGTGAACAGCTCGCTGTCCTAGTGAGGAGGCCTCGCCGAGGGAAGAAGCTGTTACCCAGTCTGGCAGCTCTAGTTCTGATGCTTCAGTACCTCCTTCCTGATGGTAGTGGGCCAAATAGATTGTGGGATGGGTGGTGGGGAACCTCAACAATGCTTTGGGCCCTTTGTCTACACCGCTGCCGGTAAATGTCACAAATGGGGGGGGGGGGGGAGGGAGACCCCAATGATCTTCTCAGTAGCTTTAACTATCCTCTGTGGAGTCATATGGTCTGATACCTTGCAGCCAGGCAGGACACTCTTGATGGTGCTCCTGTACAGAGCTGTAAGAATTCAGGCAAGGAGACCTGCACGCCTCAGTCTCCTCAGAAAGTGTAGATGGTGCTATGATTCTTGACAATTAAGGAGCTATTGCAGGTCTAGGTTAGATAATTCATACACCAAGCAACATCACTCTCTTCTCTCTCTCTCTTCACGGCAGAGCCATCGATGTACAATGGATAGCGGTCAACCTGTGCCTTCCTGAAGTCCACAACCACCTCTTCTGTCTTGTCCACATTGAGGCTCGGGGTGTTCTCGCATGATTTCACCAGCCCCTCTCCCTCCTCTCTGCGTGCCGACTCATCTTTGTTACTGGAGATTAAGCTTTAAGATTAAGATTAAGATTAAGATCTTTGTTGTGCAAAGATCAAGCAAACTTGATGATGTGGATTGAGCTGGATCTGGCAGTGCAGACGTGAGTCAACAGCGTGAACAGCAGCGGGCCGAGCACACAGCCCTGGGGTGGGGGGAGTCACCAGTACTACAGAGAGTAACCGTTCGGCACAACAAGAAGGGCCGAGATGGCCTGTTTCTGTGCTGTAATTGTTATATGGTTATATACTTAGCATGATGGAGCTGGAGATGTTGCTGCCAACTCAGACTAGCTGGCAATTCGAGATCCAGTTTTCCAGACGTGTATTCACCAGCCTCTGAGGGATGATTGTGCTAAACACTGAGCTGGAGTACGAGGCATTGGAGTACGAGGCATTGGAGTACGAGGCATTGGAGTACGAGGCATTGGAGTACGAGGCATTGGAGTACGAGGCATTGGAGTACGAGGCATTGGAGTACGAGGCATTGGAGTACGAGGCATTGGAGTACGAGGCATTGGAGTACGAGGCATTGGAGTACGAGGCATTGGAGTACGAGGTATTGGAGTCTGAGGCATTGTTTTCTAGGTGGGGTAGGATGGAGTGGAAGACTGAAGCTATGGCAACATCAGTTCACCAGTTTGAATGGTAGGCTAACTGGAAAGAGCCCAATGTAACTGAGAAGCGAGATTTTATACAATCCATTACCAGCTGATCAGAGCAGTTCATGATTGTTGAAGTCGGAGCCACTGGGTGGCGATCATTTGGGCCAGTTGCCGTCACCCTCTTGGGCACCGGAATGATGGTGGCTACCTTGAAGCCTGCAGGGCTGTGGACTGCCTCAGAGAGATATTAAAGATGTCCATTAAGGCCTCTGTCAGCTGGGATACAAAACTCTCAGCACCTAACCAGGTACATTGTCACCCCCGCTCCTTTGCCTGGGCTCATCTTGACTAGGGTCCTCCTCATCTTGGCTGCGGCCAGACAGGGTGCCCGTTCCTCAGGGGAGAGTGGGATGCCACATCACTCAATGCGTCAGATCATGCACAGAAGGTATCCAGCCAGTCAGGAAGGGAAGTGACATGCTTTGTACACCTTGTCACATGCACCACACGTACCTGGTGTCACAAAGGTGGCTGTGAATTTGCCACACATACTCACACTTGGCCTTCATGGCGGCATGGGAGGGCGCAGCTCTTGCTGACTTAGAGTCATCCCGTCCCCTGATCTTGGGGAAGAAGCCGTTTCCCATCCTAACAGTCCTTTTCCTAATGCTATGGTACCTCCTGCCTGGTGGCAGGGATTCAAAGAGATTGTTGGACGGATGGGAAGGATCACTGGCGATGTTAACGATTTGCATATGTAGTGTTCCTGATAAATATTTCCAATAGGTGGAAGAGAGACCCCAGTGATCCTCTCAGCTGACCTCGCAATCCTTTGTAGGGACATGCAGTCAGACACCTTGTAATTCCCGTATCAGACAGTGATACAACTGGCAAGGACGCTCTTAAAATGCTTTTTCTTCTTTTGGATGACCCAACACTCCATCTTCCAAATTACTCCCAGAAACTCCAGCCATTGTGGCTCTCTCATCATCCCTGCTGGTGTCCCTTTCTAATTAACTCTGGCCAGCTCCTTTCGACATAAAATTACCACAGATGCTGCTTGATCTGCTGAGTTTCTCAAGCATTTTGTGTGTGTTACTGCTGGTAAATGGTTTTCTTCTGAATTCCTTGTTTTATTTATTGTTGATATGTTGAATTTTCCCAGAAGTGAAAATATTTCCTTTCATAATATAACTGGTGTCTATGAAGTCATCTCTCTAGTTTCTGTTTTCAACAGGAAAAACACATAGCCCACTCATCTTTTCTTGATTACCTTAACCTTATACTGCTGTATTGCATTTTTTCATCACCTTCAATGCCTCTTCAACATCTATTTTATATGAAACTGGGAACTGTAACATAACCACAATACTAGTACTAACAGTATTAGATGAATTAGAATGACATATTGCTAGCATTGTGTGAGAAATGGATTAGGCAGTGTACAGGTCCCCTGATAAGGCATTGACAGAAACTTGTCAGTTATAATACTGACCAACTTACACACACTGTTCATCTATTAAGTGAATAACCTAAGATTTTTCTGATGTACATTATGTAATATCGCAACACTTACAATATGCTAAGTAGGTATGGTTATAAGACTCACACCTGTGAGTAAATTCACATTTACCACTAGCTTAGTGGTTAGCACAATGCTTTACAGTACCAGCGACCCGGGTTCAATTCCTGCCGCTGTCTGTAAGGCGTTTGCACATTCTCCCTGTGAGTGCATGGGTTTCCTCCGGGTGCTCGGGTTTCCTCCTACAGTCCAAAGACATACCGGCTGGTAGGTTATTGGGTCATTATAAACCGTCCTGTGATAAGACTGGGTTAAGTCAGGTGTGGCTTGAAGGGCAGGAAAAGCCTATTCCACGCCGTTTCTCACTAAAATAATATAAATTGTGGCTGACAAGATTACTCAGCCCAGTTACTCTTGACACTGACACACCAAATCATGAAAATTTTATTTAGAGTTTTACAAGATCACCGATAAATGTGGATTCAGGAAGATATTCAATCGATTTTTTCATCCGAGAAAACCCTTCATTTTAAAATAATTCTGGGTTATTTTTGACTCCATTAAACTACTTACAAATTACTGTTCTCTTGAACCTATTAACTTTGCACTGCCCGAAACAGACATCAATCATAAATTTACACTTTGCTGAATTGTACCTTTATTTTCTTGTCCTGATTTCATTGTGTACGCTCAAGTAAGGGCTTGGATATATATTTTCTATCCTCCTTATGACCATAAGACTGCAGTAGGTAACTCTCCAGGTGAGAAGTTCTGACCAGTTACGATCTAACTTGCTCAGTGGGGAGCAGTTGTGATCAGATTAGGTGACGCAGCCAAGAGAAAATCTGTAGATGCTGGAAATCCAAGCAACACACACAAAATGGTGGAGGAACTCAGCAGGTCAGGCTGTGGATAAAGATGTTTCAGGTGAGACCTTTCATCAGGATTCCTGCTGAAGGGTCTCGGCCCAAAACGTCGACTTTACTCTTTCCCACAGATGCTGCCTGGCCTGCCGAGTTCCTCCAGCACTGCGTGTTAGGTGACACAGCACCCGATTTCACTTTTCTTAGAATCTGGCTGGTCAACGGAACCCAGTGTTTTCAAGTTCAACACGGCTTTGATTTCTAATTAAGTACCAGCTTTTTGGTTCTTTCGATTCTTGAGTGTAAAATGTGATCTCAACTTGTGTATAGCTTCCCCTACCATTCTAGCTGTCTTCAAAAATACAAGAAAAACATGAGCAGATCACCTGATTCCTCAAGCCTGCCCCCTGGCATTCAGTTTGATGAAGGCTGATCGAGTCCAGGCCATTCTGTGCCCGATCTCCACAGCCCTCAATACCCCAATCTTTGACTAATTTTATCTGCCTCCATTTTAAGCGCTTCTATTGAGCTCAATCCACAGAGAATCCAGAGACTCACAATTAACTGACAGGAGTCTCCTACAGTAAATTCAAGTTTAATGTCTTCGTCGACGTGATACGAGATGCCACAATACTTCCTACAATGTAAATAAAAGTTAACAATCACCATAGTTTCTGGGAATAATTGAAGATGTCTGAGAAATACTTGTGGTTAGTGTGGCAATACTGCGTTTAACAACAATTTTATTTCACAATTACAGACTGCTTTACATACAAAATAACCTCCCAAGCCTACCGATTTCATCAGAAGCAGGAGTCCAGGAGGTCGAATTTCATCTTTCGCTGGTGGTACTAATTCGTTCAAAGCACATTTATTATCAAAGAATGAATAATTTATACAACCTTGCGATTTTTTTTGCTTACAGGCAGCCGCAAAGCAAGGAACACGAAAGAACACTATTTAAAAAAAATAAAGACCAAGTTCCAATACCCGCAGAGAAAGAGGTAAAGAAACACAAAGCATGCAAACAATAGAAACGAGCAACAACAACGGCGTTACGAACCAAACTGAGTCCTTAGATCCAAATCCCTGGCGCAGCCTGGAGCAGGCCCAAAGCCTCAGTAAGAGGGCAACTCTCCGCAGTCCGCAGACAAGATGCACCACAGCCATGGGCAGTCTCACTGCCTTAGCGTCATGGTGAGAGGAACCCCCAGTCTATCTGGGCTGGCATTTAAGTTGTCTGAGTGAGGTATCACTTTAGGACCCGGAGTGCTCCACAGCGAATCGGTCCTCGCCTAGATTTCACCGCCGAAGAGGCCGATCTCGACCTCCCCAACTTGGCTCGGGGCTTAGAGTGATCCACCCTGGCACCCGGGTTAGCTAGACGAGCATCCGAGCTCCCCTGCCTTGCCTCCTCCTCTCTGAACCCGTTGCAGGGGTATCACAAAGAGGAGAAAATCTGCAGATGCTGTAAGCCCAAGCAACGCACACAAAACACTGGAGGAACTCAGCAGGCCAGGCAGCATCTATGGAAATGAGTAAACAGCCGACATTGGAAGCCGAGACGTGTGTGTGTGTGTGTGTGTGTGTGTGTGTGTGTGTGTGTGTGTGTGTGTGTGTGTGTGTGTGTGCGTGTGTGTGCGTGTGTGTGCGTGTGTGTGTGCGTGTGTGTGCGTGTGTGTGCGTGTGTGTGTGTGTGTGTGTGTGAGAACCAGCTGCTGGAGTAGCTCAGCAGTCTGAGCAGCATTTTGGGTCGAAACTCTACATCGGGACTGTGAGTGCCAAGGTGAGACGGGTTATAAACGCAGAGAGGAGCCTGAAGTGACTGAGGAGAGGTAGAGGATGCTCTGTCCATCTCTTGATGGCCCTGCTGCGTGCCCAACAGCTCATCCAAGACAGCAAAAACTCTTCCAGCTTCACTACATGCTCAGTCTCCACTACAAACCCCAGATATCAACTCCGTCTGTCAAAACTCTGAAACCAAACCAAACTCTGCATTATATTTGATCTCAACATGAGGTTTGCACACACAAATCTAAGCTATATTTAATATACTACTCTGCACTGTATCAGTTTCTGAATACCCTTACCTCAGTTAATTGCTTAAGACATCATCCATGTTTTTGTTACCTCTAAATTTGGTTATTGGTGTCATAATGGTTACTGGGATGTATCTAGTGTGGTAGTGTAGTGGGTAGTGCTTGTCGCTCTCACTTTCAGCTTCCACCGCTGGCTAGCAGTCTTATGAAAAGGAGAGCTGAATGTGTAAGTCTCTTCCTGCCCGTACATAGTCTCTCCAACAGCAAGCCTCATGTAGTGCCTCCTCGCTGGCGACACACGGAAACCGAACTCCTTTCGGACTCAGGCTGAACTACAGAGGATGGTGGGGGGTTGGGGAGTTCTGGCTCCTGCACACGTAGCGCATCGGCCCGCCGGAGTGTGGACTTGCCCAAGTGCTCGTAACCGAGATCCCCAGCTTTGGGTAAATAGCCCCACTGCCTTGTGGGCAGTCTCGGGAGAGACGAAGATCCAGACAGCAAATCTGGAGTGGAGCCCCTAAGTCATGGCGACAAACATATTGCTTCAAAAGCTTCCCTTTGGACTACGCTGGTGAAGCCAAGAGGGACATCTTGATGACTGGGCATCTCAGGATCTCCATATCTTATACCCAGGCTAATGATAATGATCATCTTCACCCATTGTCCTTTGAGACAGACAAATGCCAACCACCAACCAAATTTGATTATTCTTATCCAGTCCTGACTGATTTTTCTCATTCCTCATCTGGACTATAAACTTGAGCTCATCCAAAATTCTCCTATGTCCTAACTTGTACCAAAGCTATTTAGCACTAGGGAACAGTCTTTAATATTCTTTATCAATCTTTCACTGTTTCGCCTCTCATTCCCTCACAAGTCCTATATCCTTTCAAGATACCTGCTCTTCTCCAAACCTGCCTCTTTACTGAACATTGGATATTGTCCGTTCGGTTACCAAAATCCAAACTCAGTTTTCCTTTCCCTTAGTGTTTCCATTCTCTACCTGTCTCTTCCCCTGTTCTTTAAACCTGCCATTTTGGCCTCTGTGGACATTGCTAGATTCTGCACGGTATCACCCTAGGGAAGTAATTTACTCCACTAATGCTGCTGTTTAAATGTATGTTGCTGTTGGAGGCGTGCACTCCATTTGCATCAACGCTTTATTCCTACAGAAGTGCGTTTCCAGATGTTTGATTCCGGGGGGCAATCAGGAGCACAAAACCAGCATCACTGCATCATTGTGAGAGACTTGCTCATGGGACCGAAGCACATAAATATCATTAATGGCCTTAACTTCTGCTACTTCAGCATCTGGTCTTATCATAACCAACTAATTCAACACAAAGCAAGAGGAGGCATTCTGTTGCTATGGATCAGTTCCATGCTGCCTAGAATAGCTATCCACCAGTGAAGGAATTATGGCATACTTTGGTTTTGTTGTTAGAATACAGATGTACATTCATAATTTTGCAACCCATTCAATGGAAAGCTGAGCTTCATACCCTCTTTTATCCCTTACGCTTAGCCTATTAAAGATAATCTTTATCTTAATTTCTCCAATGGCCTCCTGGTGTGTTACACAGATCCTACAAACTCCCACCCCAACCCTCCTATAAATTAAAACTGATACAAATCACTCTCTTCCTCCATTGTAAAGAGAATCTATTTCATGATCATTAGAACATTATGAAAGATTATTATTTTTTTAATTAGTTTTTTTATACATTTTCTACATAGCTACAGATAAAAACCCCCAGATCAAAATGAAGAACATTGGTACAGTGCAAAAATAAACATACAATAATATGATACAAAGAAAGATAATTGAGAAAGCACCCAAATTGGAGACATGTAAAATTAGTATCCTCCCCAAGCCCCGCAACAAAAAAAAAACTCCAGACCAACCACAACACAATATAGAGAGTATAAATCAGGACAATCAAACCCCCAAAACTGTAAATACACTTAGCAACAGAAGATATTAATGCCTACTACCAAAAAGAAGGAGCTGAAAGCAAGGGACCGAAAAAAACCTTAGTCAAGAGGAAGGTTATGAAAGTACTCAATAAAAGGTCCCCAGACCTTATGGAACTTTAAATCCGAATTAAGGACTGAATAATGAATTTTTTCAAGGTCTAAGCAGGCCATAATATCGTTAAGCCATTTAGCATGCGTGGGTGGGGCAACATCTCTCCATCTAAGGAGGATGAAAGATTATTGACTTTAAACAATAATCTACTTTCCTCCTTTCTATCGATGTTGCTTGCCCAGCTGGTTTTCAGTTTTTCAATTGTGATTACAGATTTCCAGCACCTGCTTTTGTAACAGAACTACTAATCACTAAAATACAAGCAAAATAATGCAAATGTTAGGAGCTTAAAATAAAATCAGAAAAGATCATTAACCTGAAACATCAGCTTTATTTACTTATTGCTTCAGATTACTTCCTTAGGAGTTTGTGAAGATTTGGCGTGACATCTAAAACTTTGACAAACTTCCAAAGATGTGCAGTGGAGAGTATATTGACTGGTTGCATCACAGCCTGGTATGGAAACACAAGTGCCCTCAAATGGAAAGTCCTAGAAAAAGTAGTGGATTTACCCAGTCATCCCCGCTATGGAGCACATCTGCATGAAGCATTCTCGTAGGAAAGCGGCCTCCATCGTCAGGGAATCCCACCACTCAGGTCATGTCTTACTGCTGCCATCAGAAAGGCGGCACGGGAGCCCCAGGACTTGAACAACCATGTCCAGGAACAAGTACTACCCCTCATCAGGCTCCTGACCCAAATGAATAACTTCACTCAATTTCACTTGTCCCATCAATGAAATGTTCCCACAACCTATGGACTCACTTTCAAGGACTCTTCACCTCAGGTTCTCAATTTATTGCTTATTTATTATTCTTTTTGTATTTGCATAATTAATTGTCGTTTGCACACTGGTTGAATGCCCAAGTTGGTGCAGTCTTCCACTGATCCTGTTATGGTTATTATTCTATTGTGGATTTATTGAGTATTCCCACAAGAAAGTGAACCTCATGACTGTATATGGTGACATATATGCACTTTGATAATAAATTTATTTTGAACTTGGAACTTTGAAGCCTGAATTTCTGAGTGTTTCTAACAATATGGATAAACTGACTTTAAATTACTACACTTATAGTGAAGGATTATCCGTAGACTTAGTCCATAGATCTACCTACTCAAGTTCTTGTAATTGGGTTTAATGTAGATGGACAATTGATTATCACCATTAACACAATGGTGTATATTTCTGTCCTGTATCACTTAACACTTACATCATATATTATTGATTGATAAATCTGTTATCTCCCTCAAATATTTTAAGAATTGTATTGCCTCAACTTTAAAGTAATGTGTTTTTGTCCTCTTATTTAGATTGCTTGTAAAAAATGTTCTACGTCCTGAGATGTTATTTTATATTTAAGAAACAGACTGCAATTATCTCTTAGATTAAATGGTAATGTCCCTTCATGTAGCCTCAGTATCTGAGCTTCTAATCAATCTTTTCCTAATTACAAGATGGAAATCCTTACCTTTAAATTTACCTGTTTCTCAAGGACTTTAATTAAACTTGTTTACCATCATAAAAAAATCTTTATAAAGCCATGAAATGCAAACATGAACGGAAAGAACAGAAAGTAGAAGTATATATTAAAAGTTCAGATAAGTTTATTTAGAGGACATTTGTGAACAGTTTAGTTCCACTTTATTCTGCTTTCTGTTGCTGGCTGCCTTGTAGCATCTCAGAATAATAATATGATTAAATGATAATGTAAGGATGGCACGTAAAACAGTTTCTCACAGTAGGTCCGACAAAAATAAACAAATGAACCAATTTATGAAAACTGGACAATTTAAGTTTAGGCTAAAACATGGGCTCCCAATCTGTGGTCCATGAACTCCTCAGTTAATGGCAGGAGTTCAAGACATTAGAAAGGTCGGGAGCCCCTGGACTAAAGGGTAAGAGGTTCAACCGAAATCTGAGGATGAATTCTTTCATGAAAAAAAAGCTGTTGGATTTGGAACACAATGACTGAGAAGGTGATGACGACAACAAAAGTCATTTGTATTCAATTAAATAATTAAACTAGGTAATGGCTCCCCATGTCCTTTCTTCCATTCCCTATTCAAGTTCCCCTTTTCTCCTCAGCTGCCTATCACCACCCCCTGTTGCCCCTCCTCCTTTGCTTTCTCCCAAGGTTCACTCTCCATTCCTTTCAGATTCCTTCTTCTGCAGCTTTTTCCTTTTCCACCTATCACCTCCCACTTCCCTACCCACATAGCTTCACCTAACACCTTCTAGCTGGTCCTCTTTCCCCTCCCCCCAGCTTCTTATTCTGGTGTCTTCCCCCTTCCTTTCCAGTCCTAAAGGCTCTCGGTCGAAAACATCAACTATTTATTGATTTCCATAGATGCACCCTGACCTGTTGGTTTCCTCCAATTCTATGTAATATCCAGAGTTCAAGCTTCTGCAGAATCCTGTGTGTTTTGTATCATAATGTCAATTTTATTAAGAGCTATTTTCTTCTGGAACATTTAAGGTTTAATTTCTGGTACTACTATGCCGTGATGAGATTGGTTAATTGGCCTTTCTCCATTTTGTCAAACTAAAGCAATAAAAATTATTTGCACTTACCATGACTTCATTTCAATCCAGACCATTTTGTGGCCAATTAAATTTCTTCCTGATGTACAGTCACTTTGTAGGAAATGTGACAGCCAATTTACACCGTAAACTCCTTTATACTGCATATTCTCTTCAATGTAGTTGAAATTCCCACAGTAAATTCATTGAAGTGAACTCAAGACAATTTTTAAACCAAACAAGTGGAAGAGATTTTGAGAAAACTGACAAAATGCTTGATGATAGTGGAGAGAGAGAGACAGAGAAGGAAGATTTTGGTGGGGAGTTCCAATAGATAGAGCCTAGACAATTGCAAGCATGGCCTTAGAGCTTCAGAGGAATGCAGTATGTAGATGGTTGGTCATGCTGAGGATATTATAGAGATAAGGAATTTAAAATTGCAGTTGAGAATGCAAATTTTAGAACTGACAGTAGATTGGTGGGTGACAGGGTGAAGATACATTTCTAGCAAAGGAGGTGTAAAGTGATCCTACCTTCAGCTGGCTTGGGCAAGGTGTGGCACCTACTTTAGCCCACTCCCACTGATCAGGGTCAGGTGAAGCCATTAGAGCAGGTAGTGGATGGTCGTGTGAGCAGCTGGAGCACATCACAAGTCTTGGTCATGCGATCACTGGTGCCAGGCTGACACTCTCTGAAGACTATTGATGATGGCTGGGGTCACCTGTCTTGTAAAGCACTGCCCAGAAGGTAATGGCAAACCACTTCTGTAGAAGATATTGTCGAGAACAGTCATGGTCAAGGAAAGTCCATGATTGCTCATGTCATACAACATGACACATAATGGTGATGCGTACACTGTAGACCAGTAAGCACAGAGGTCAGAGGTAACTGTTGTGATGGAAATAACTGGTTCTTTGAGTCTCAACAGTAGAGGCCTGGACACACACAGTTTTAATAATAAGGAATTTATTATTGAAGGGGAAGTCAGGTCAACACAAGCAACTACAATACACAGGAAGCAGTGTGGGGACAGGGTACAGTTACAGTTACACATACAAAGAACAAGGGAAAAGCACTACAACAGCTATCCCCCTTGACCTTGGATAGCTGCGGCTCCCTTACCAGGACAAACGATAGACCTTCCCAAACATAAATCAATGCACTTACCTTCAATGAGGTGGTCCGTAAGAGAGACCAAGCCAGGGACAAGTCTCACCTTTTATAGCATGGGGCTGGGCGAGATAATCCAATTAAGGTGACCAATAATTTAGGTGTGCATTGATTAGTTGGGAGGGACCAAATGTTGATTGGCATGTGGTGTGTCCTCCGACCAGCCAGGTGGCAGTGCATCTGTCACGTGGCTGGTATCTCTGGATACAGTAACCTGGATAGTGGTAACTTGGTATTGATGGAATATAGATGCCAGATGGCCAGAAATGACAAAAGTCAAGTATAGAAATAACAAAGGCGTGAGTGATGGTCCCAGAAGCTGATGAGCTGAGCCAGGAGTAGTGATGATTCATGTTACAGAGGTTGGTAATATTTGTTACATTGTCTGTTAAATTATTTTCATGTCTTTCATTAGTGCATAGTTGTAGTTTATTTCTTGTAAATTCTCCGTATAGCCAACATTCATGGACCATTGCAGCACAGAAACAGGCCCTTTGGCCCATCTAGGCCATGTCAAGCAATTAATCTACCGAGTCCCATCAATTTACTCCTGGAAGCCATAGCCCTCCATACTCCTCCCATCCATACCTAGCTAAATTTCTCTGCAGTTATTGACATACCGCGAAGTGCAGGCTGCACCACCTAGCAATCACCCAATTAATCCCAGCCTAATCACGAGACGATTTACAATGACAAGTTAACCTACCAACCTGTACACCTTTGGACTGTGGGAGGAAACCAGAACACCCGGAGGAAACCCACGTCGTCACGGGGAGAATGTACAAACTCCTTACAGGCAGTGGCGAATTGAACCTGAAACCTTCACTTTCTCTGGCATTATCATGAATCATTTCAAGCAATTAACTCCTCTAGGCACCGGTATGAGATTGCTCTGGAAGATGCGGCAGTTAAGCTGCCTCAGAAACCACCCCAAATCCAAGAGATTTACAGGAGTTATGCGGATCCACTGACCATTCCACAAGGTTCTGCTCCATTTATGACTCTTACGTTCACCCTTTCTTTGCCGTCGTAAGGTGCAGATAATGTGTCTCAGGTGAAGGGTTTCAGCCCGAAACATTTCCACAGATGCTGCCTGACCTGCTGTGCTCTTCCAGCATTTTGTGTGTGTTGCTTTGGATTGCCAGCACCTGCAGATCTTCTCCAGTAGATAGTGTGTAGCTTGGTTTGACACGATAGAACCCTTCAGTGGTGTTTAAGTGATGGGTATTGGCTATTCAGATGAAAAGAACTCCAATCATTCCCCCAGGACTTTATAGGAAATCGCCTTCAATTAGTTGACCAGTGACCAAAAGCTAAACAGAAAGAATCACATCAACAGTATAGCTCCTGGAGTTATACTGGATAAACTGGATACATTTTACCTTTCAAATAACTTCCATCATTCACAGTGTTCAATTAAAGAATATATCTGAATGACCATCTCTGCTCTGGATGGGTACAGATGCAACAAGACTGCACTTTCTGTCACTAATATAATGGCCCAGTGCATCCCGGGGTCTCTATTTCCGTTTCTGAAGCACGTTGCTCAGGAAAACAAATCCAATGAGATGCAAGTAACAAAAATACTGGACTTGCACAAATTTTCCATTACTGTCCCGAGCCATCTAACAGCCAGTTGAGGAAACCTCACTATTGCAGGCAAATCTGGCAAAAAATTTGCAAACAGCATTTGCATAAATAACAGCTGGGTGAGTGCCTAGTTAATCGTTTTTTTTGTGGTGTTGATTGAAATTTGATAGTTAAGATAATGCCAGATAATTAGGGTTACTACAATAAATAAATAAATAAATAAATAGAACTGCAAAACGAGCTAATTTGACTTTTATAAAGTGTTTTTCAATTGCTGGACTGAAATCACACCACTGGTAACCTAAACAGATATGGCCCTTGTGGCTAAAGGGATCAGGGGATATGGAGAGAAAGCAGGTACAGGGTTCTGAGTTGGATGATCAGCCATGATCATACTGAATGGCGGTGCAGGCTTGAAGGGTCGAATGGCCTACTCCTGCACCTATTTTCTATGTTTCTATGTTTGAAGCTGTAAGAACAGAGTGAAGCAATCAAAATAACATGAATCTGGTAATAATTTTGTTCTTTGTTGTATTTACAACAGATTCAGAGTTACATTTTTTTTTGTTTTGTTTTCTTGCAGCTATATAGGACCCTGGTCAGGCCCCACTTGGAGTACTGTGCTCATTTCTGGTCGCCTCACTACAGGAAGGACGTAGAAACAATAGAAAGGCTGCAGAGGAGATTTACAAGGATGTTGCCTGGATTGGGGAGCATGGTTTATGAGAATAGGTTGAGTGAACTCGGCCTTTTCTCCTTGGAGCGACGGAGGATGAGAGATGACCTGATAGAAGTGTACAAGATAATGAGAGGCATTGATCGTGTGGATAGTCAGAGGCTTTTTCCCAGGGCTGAAATGGCTAGCATGAGAGGGCACAGTTTTAAGCTGCTTGGAAGTAGGTACAGAGGAGATGTCAGGGTTAAGATTTTAAGCAGAGAGTGGTGAGTGTGTGGAACGGGCTGCTGGTGGCGGTGGTGGGGACAGAAACAATAGGGTCTTTTAAGAGACTCCTGGATAGGTACATGGAGTTTAGAAAGATAGAGGGCTATGGGTAAAGTCCAGGTAGTTCTAAGGTAAGGACATGTTCGACGCTGCTTTGTGGGCCAAGTGGCCTGTATATTTTGCTATAGGTTTTCCATGTTTCTATGTAGAGATGAAGTAGACAGTGAGGTGGAGAGGAAGACGAGAGTTGGGTCAGGAGATTTGTTGCGGGTAGTGACTGGGAGAAGATATCAATCCACATTTCTCCTTTCACAACGCAAACCCGTCCAGGGAAGATCTGACTTCGGGTGGAACCAGTGTAACAATGCTCCTTCAGTGTGCTGTACACCACACTTCTGTCAGATCCCCTCACATACCAGAAAAGTTTCTTGCCGATCTGGAGGGTTTGTGGGTGCCGAGAGGAAATTTCGCCTGTGTTAGGAAACAGTCTGTTAGAAAGTCCACAGTGTATTTTCACTGTCACTGTGTAATAGTTGGGAAGCTGTTTAGTTTTTGGCATCCTGTTTTTGTAGTTGATCGGAGCCACTCACTGCCCACAGTTGATACAACTTTTGAGAAATGTCAGTACAATTTCATATGCTTTATGCTTGGCTTAGTGACTTGCTGAAATTATAGTGATTTATGCATTGCTACTGAAAAATACTAGTATTTCTGTCCACACTGTGTACCTTTCCACCATCTACTTAGCTTTTCAAACTGATTTTGAGAAACACAATAATCTAAATCCCAGTTACTTCACCAAGCGAATCTGCGTTCATACTTTGATAATAAATGTACTTTGACTTTGACTGCGTTAGCATTATTCTAATTCAAAAACCAATTACAATTGAGGAAGACCATTTGGCACTGAGGCCATTGATTGCAGCATCTCTTTTCAGCCATTTGATTCTTGAACCTACCGGCATAACCCAAATCACTAGAGTTTAGCAGCATTTTGATCACTTAGCAATCACTTTGGACTTCCTTTTGTTCCAATTGTATTCTTGTAAATTCTTGTAAAAGTCATGTTTATGTACGTTTAATTTAAGTTTTTTGTGTGAATAATATTATGCTATGTGCCTGTAAGGCTGCTGCACATTTTTCACCTGTGAATGAATATACTTTGGTATATGACAGAAACAAAATCTCAATTTTGATTTTAAGTAATGACAGGATTTCAAGTTACAGAGATTTACAGCATGGAAGCAGCCCAACTTGTCAGCACCAGCCAAGATGTATACCTGAGCTCAATCCATTTTCCTTGCACTTAGCCCATAACCATCCAGGACGTGAGCCTTTCCGAATGTCGTCCTCTCTGCCATCTGACTTCTTAACGGACTTTGAACCCATGAACACTACCTCACTACATTTTTTAATTTTTATTTTTGCACTACTTATTTAATTGAACTATTTAATATACATATATGAACTGGAGACTGAGGCTTTGGGCCTACTCTGACTGCTCCAGGAGCAAATCTTGGGTTCAGTCTGGTTTATGTTGGCTTGCTTCTATTGTTTGCATGATGTGTGTTCTCTCTCTCTCTCTCTCTCTCTCTCTCTCTCTCTCTCTCTCTCTCTCTCTCTCTCTCTCTCTCTCTCTCTCTCTCTCTCTCTCTCTCCTCTCTCTCTCTCTCCCTCTCTCTCTCTCTCTCTCTCTCTCTCTCTCTCTCTCTCTCTCTCTCTCTCTCTCTCTCTCTCTCTCCTCTCTCTCTCTCTCTCTCTCTCTCCTCTCTCTCCTCTCTCCTCTCTCCTCTCTCCTCTCTCTCCTCCCCAGTGGTTTTTGCTTTTTTTTAATTGGATTATTTAGGTTTCTTGCTTTGTGGCTGGCTGTAAGCTGACAAATCTCAAGGTGTGAGCACTATGGTCTGTTGTCTATGATCTCTGGCCCAGGTTCTGTGGTATGTGCTCTGTGGTCTGTCGTCCCTGGGCTAAGCTCACCAGTCTGTGCTCTACTCTCTGTGGTCGATGGTAATAAATGTTTATTATTATTTACAGTTCTTTACTCCGATACTATGTATTGCATTGTACTGCTGCTGCAAAGACAACAGATTTCACGACATGTTGGTGATGTTAAACCTGATTCTGATTCTGACAGTGTAATTGTACCTGTTTCAACTGCTCCCTTTGGAAGCTTGCTCCAGATACCTACCCCCTCCTCCTTTGTCTGAAAAAGTTGCCCTCAGGCCCCTTTTAATTCTTTTCCCTCTCACCGTAAAACTACACCCTCTAGTTTCAGACTCCACTACCCTGAGAGAAAGATAGTAAGGATCTTATCACAACCCTTCTGTGAGGGAATCATTTCATCACATTTTGCGTAAAGAAAAAAAACAGCTTTTACTGTAGTTTGAATTTATGATCTTTTGTCAAACTCTCACACTCAAGATGAAATTGAATTTCTTGACTGCCAGTCACAAAATAGCAGTGTTGTTGTTGTGTTGGGTGGTGGGAGGGGGGGGGGAAGAATGGTGTTTGGCATGCTTCAGCAAAGGAAGTTGCATACAATATTATTTTCTAAGTTTATTAACATATACACGTGTGTAAAACTTCCCAGGACATGCGAGAGCAACTCCAGACAGACTGTTCATAAAGTGGCTGCCATTCTTGGTCACAAACCTTGGGAAAAGGCAAGTCAGGTTTTAGTAAATTTCTCTTCTTTTGCATGGTTTTATTCTCTCCAGAGCATTTTTGTGCCACAGTTTAGTCTATAGCAATGGGATTATGGGAATAAACTCATAGGACAGCCACACAGAAGAAGGAAGAGAGGGGCAGTCAATGCACTGAGAAGAACCCCAAGATAAACATATAAAATCAAATATTTCTATTTGTTCTCTTCACCATTCCTCTCTTTTTATTTCATTAATAGGTATTCAATTTTCATCTATTTTTTTCAGTTTTTATAAAAAGTCATGTTCTGAGGCAGTAACTTTCTTGCTCTCCCTAAATGCCACCAGCCCTGCTAAACATTCCCACCATTTTGTGATTCTAAACCTGGCAATTATTAATGGCAACAGTTTAACTCCTGGAAATGTGCAACTGTATTGTAAGAAATTTAATGACTTGACCAAATATGGCGAGGTAACTTGCACACATTTCCATTCTGTTTTCCTTCTTTGTCCAGTTATTTCACTCTTACTAATGCTGGAGGGACTCAGTAGGCCAGGCAGAATCTATGAAAGAGTATTGCTGACGTTTCAAGTTGAGACACTTTGGCAAGACAGGGGAAAAAAATGATGAGGAGTCAGAGTTAAAAGGTGGGAGGAGGGGAGGAAGGAACACAAGGTGACAGGAGAGGGTGGGATAGGGATGAAGTAAAGATCTGGGAAGTTGATTGGTGTAAAACATACAGAGCTGGAGAAGGGGGAATCTGATAGGACAGGACAGAAGGTCATGGAAGAAAGAAAAGGAGGAGGAGTACCAGAGGGAGGTGATGGGCAGGTAAGGCAATAAGCTGAGAGAGAGAAAAGGGAATGGGGAAGGGGGACTTCATTACCAGAAGTTGGAGAAATCAATGCTTATTTCTTCAGGTTAGAGTCTACCCATATGGAATATAAGGTGTTGCTCCTCCAATCTGAGTGTGGGTTCATTGTGACAGCAGAGGAGGCCACGAACTGACGTGTTGGAATGGGAATGGGATGTGGAATTAAAATGGGCGGCCACTGGGAGATCCCGCTTTTTCTGTCCGACAGAGCGTAGGTGCTCAGTGAAGCGGTCTCCCAATCTACATCGGGTCTCACTGATATACTGGAGGCCTCACAGGGTACGGTAGATGACCCCATCAGACAGGTGAAGTGTCACCTCACCTGGAAGGACTTTTGGGGCCATGAATGGTAGTGAGGGAGGAGGTGTAGCACTTGTTCCACTTACACTTATGTGGCTGGAGTTCCTCCAGCATTTTCTGTGACGATTTCTCAAACATCTGGTAATGCCCTTCCTCCTTCCCCATTTCCCATTCCCTTTTCGCTCTCTCTAACCTTATCTCCCTACCCGCCCATCACCTCCCTCTGGTGCTCCTCCCCCCTTTTCTTTCATCCATGGCCTTCTGTCCTCTCCTATCAGGCTCCCCCCACTCCAGCCCTGTATCTCTTTCACCAATCAACTTCCCAGCTCTTTACTTCACCCCTCCCCGGTTTCACCTATCACCTACTGCTTCTCCCTCCCCTCCTCCCACTTTCTAACTCTGACTCCTCATCCTTCTTGCTCCAGTGTTGTTTGTGATAGGTCTGAGAGTTGTCCAGGCCTTGCTGCATCGGACAAGGACTACTTCATTTACTCCGGAGTTGCAAATGGAATTCAGTATCACACAATTATCAGTGAATAGTTTCCGACTTCTTACCAGCTAAAGCTAATTGGAAATAAGGCACAGTCCCAAAGGCTCCTGAAATGATATCTAGTACTAGGATGACGGGCCTCCTGCAGATCTGAATCCAGCTGAATCTTACTTCCCATTACCTTCGATTTTGCCACATTTCCTGGTGAAAAGCTTGATGTCAAGGAAAGTTGGTATTGGCCTCTATTCCAGTGCTTAACTGTTTCGTCTATCTTTGGACCAAGTGTGTAAAAGATCTGAAATGGATTATTTTATAGAATCCAAAAGGAGCATCGGTTGGCAGGTTACTGGAGTAGATATACATTTTCCAAATTAGTTTCAAATACTTTCCTTGATGGCTGTTAGTGGACTATTAATACGGCAGTGAGCCAAATGGGTTTGTCCCAGACTCTAAACCTCAGCGTCTTCATCCCCCACATCAGAATCTTGAATGCTCCCATCATATTCCTTCACTATTATCCACTGTTCCAATGCAGAGGAAGGTTGACTGTATGAGCAGAAATGGAGAACATGAGCAGGCATTTCAGCCCTTCCCTCCGACCCCTGCGAAAGGCAAACCCTCAGCCAAGTTCTCGGCATTTCATCTGATGGGATTTAGGAGGTGATTTTGAGGAGACGCCATTGGGCATGGAAGGAGGAGAAGGAGGAGAACACGTGCAAGCACATGGCATAATACCACTGTCAAATCTCAGGAGCAAATCTAGAAAATTAAATAGCACAAGCATGATTGCACGTTACCCTACAACCTACACCTTCAATGGATAAATACCTTGCCTGTCTGTGGCATTTACTTACAGTATGTTGTGATTGAATTGCTTCACCCCGGTGCTGCATAGCCCACACTGACAACAACCACAAGTACCAAATTATCACAATTATCACAATGTTGTGCCTAAAGCACAACAGAATGGCGAGTCATTTCACTTGGGAAATAGTATGAGTCATCTTCCCGTAATGAAAACAGTAACAGGTCTAAGTGGGACAATAATTACTGACCGGCCTCTGCCTAGGAGTTAGATTGTACCTATTTTGAATACTAAGAGATAACTGTATATAGCAATTTGATTGGCTGGAAAGGATCAAGGAGCTCCTGGGTGAGGAACACGGCAGTGTAGCAGTTAATATAGTTGCATTACAATGCCACCGATCTCCAGTGAGGAATCAATTCCCGCTGCTGTCTGTAAGGAGTTTGTACATTCTCCCCGTGACCGCGTGGGTTTCCTCTGTGTGCACCTGTTCCCTCCCACACTCCAAAGATGTACGGGTAGGGTCGGGGTTAGTAAAGTTCAGGGAATGTTATATTGGCGCTGCCTCAGTCAATCGCCGCTGATTTGATTTGACACAAAGGGCGTATTTCATTGATGTACGGGCAGCAAATAAAGTGAAACCGATCTTTAAATCTTTCAATTATTATAAAGTAAGGATGAATGACTGGAGACATAAGAGAGACTGTAGATGCTGAAACACACAAAACATACTGTCTGAAGTTAGCAGAGCAAGGTGCTGACTGACTGCAAGTGAAATGATGGTTTGTTTTAGAGCTACAGGGTCAGCTATCACAGAAGCGAATTATGCCCATGACAACCATCAGTATTTATCTGTTCTAATCCCATTTACCAGCAGTCAGTACATAACCTTGATTCCTTTGCAATTTAGGTGCTCATCTGAATTGAATTGAATTGAATTTCAGTGTATTGTCATTTACTTGCAATGCAGTTAAAAAATGAGACAACGTTCCTCCAGAATGATATCACAAAAGCACACGACAAAACAGACTACACCAGAAAATCCACATAATGTTTGGCAATCCCCAAATCCAGAGTCCGGAGAGGCTGCTGCGTATTATTATCGCGCTACCGTCTAGTGCGTTCCCCGGAAAGGAGCTCCAAATCCACCAGACAAAACAAGACTACCCAGACACACCAAGTCAGGTGACCAACTCTACCACCCAACAAACCAAAAACTGAAGCTACAAGACCTATATAAAACCACACAGTTACATATAGTTAAAGT
This sequence comes from Hemitrygon akajei, assembly GCF_048418815.1. Taxonomy (NCBI): domain Eukaryota; kingdom Metazoa; phylum Chordata; class Chondrichthyes; order Myliobatiformes; family Dasyatidae; genus Hemitrygon; species Hemitrygon akajei. Next base: position 42,690,971 of record NC_133132.1, on the reverse strand, counting down.
TAACATACAGTTACAACAGTGCAAACAATACCATAATTGATTAAAAAAACAGACCATGGGCACAGTAAAAATAGTCCAAAGATGTTAAAAGACTATAAGTTCAAATACTTCTTAAATGCCCCTTCAGGCACTACCAAACCAATTCCAACGATTTCTGGGTGGAAAGGCTCTTTTTCAGATACCCTTTAAAGCACTTCCCTTTCACCACGATGACTACGACCCATTATTTATGCGGAGTGAGCATGAGAATTAAAAAGCAAATGGCTCCTGTCAGCACTTTTTGGTGGGTTTGAGATCATAGGGTAATTAGGCACTTGGCAAGAGCCAATAAAAAGAAGCTAAGCTTAAGCAGAGTGGCCACTGTGGGAGCGGCCATTGTGTGACTGGGACAGGGTTAGAGTGAGGAGCTCGAGCTTTGGCTCTGTGAGGTTAGGTGGAGGCTCGGGCGAGTTTCTTATTGCAGATTTACAGCAGTGGGAATGTCAGGCAAGATAATGGGATGCTCTTCTTGTGGGATGTGGGAAGATAGGTTGACCTCCAGTGTCCCTGACAACTACATCTGCAGGAAGTGGCACCACAGGCAGGTAGGGTCATAAAGAAAGCTTTTGGCACATTGGTCTTCATAAATCAAAGTATTGAGTGCAAGAAATGGGATGTTATGTTGAAGCTGTATAATACTTTGGTGAGGCCTAATCTTATTGTGTGCAGTTTTGGTCAGCTACCTAAGGAAAGATGTAAAGGAGATTGAAAGAGCACGGAGAAAATTTACAACGATGTCACCAGGTCTGGAGGTTCTAAGTTATAAGGAAAGATTGAATAGGTTAGCACTTTATTCCTTGGAATATAGAATACAGAGAGGAGATTTGATACAGGTATATAAAATTATGAGGGTATAGAGGGAGTATATGTATTCAGACTTTTTCCACCGATGTTGGGTGGAATGACAACCAGAGGACATGGGTTAAGGTAGAAAGGTGAAAGTTTAAGGGGAACATGAGGGGAATCTTCTTCACACAGAGGGTCACGTAACTGTGGAATGAGCTGCCAGCACAAGTGGTTCAGGTGAGCTCGATTTCAACATTTAAGAGAATTTTGGATAGGGACATGGATGGCCAATAAAGTGAGGAGTCAGACAGGGTTGTGTTCGATCACCAGACCTGTTCTCCCTGTACAGTGAAAACATCATGAGAACCACACAAGACCTGCCTGGAATAAGTATAGGAGGATACAATATCAACAACCTCTGCTGTGCGGATGATACAGTACTGACAGCAAACAGTGAAGTAAATTTACAGAAACTAGTATCTACCATCAACACAGAGAGCGAAAGGCGTGGCCTAACCTTAAACAAAAAGAAAACTGAAGTAATGGTAATATCAAAGAAACCTGATATCCCAAACTGTAGGATCGTATTGGGAAATGAAATCCTGACACAAGTTCACAACTTCAAGTACCTTGGATCATGGGTAACATCTGATGGCAAATGTGAAACAGACATAAAAGCAAGAATAGCAATGGCAAGAACAGCACTTACAGAAACGAGAAACATCCTCACGAACAAGAAAATAGCGATTGACATCGGCCTTAGAACTCTCAGCTGCTACATATTGATGTATGGTTGCGAGTCATGGACCATCACAAATGCAATGGAAAAGAGAATCAATGCAACGGAGATGTGGTTCCTCAGAAGAATGCTATGCATATCATATACGGACAGGATAACCAACGAAGAAGTTCTACAGAGAACGAAAACAAAACGTACATTACTTTAAAAAAATCAGAAAATAGCAATCAAAATTCTTCGGGCACATCGTGTGAAGAGAGACATTAGAATATTTAGTTACAACCGGAAAGCTGGAAGGAGAAAGAAGCAGAGGCTGACAGAGAATGAACATGATAGATGGATTAACATCACGGTTAGAAACAGGGGAGGCAATAACTACAATTCGAAGGGTCAGGGACCGTGATGCATGGGGGGGGGGGGGTCCCAACCCCCTGTCAATAATTTCCTCCTCCCAACACCAGCATGCAGAGAGTGTGAAGGAGGATATGCAGTGGGAAAGGCATAATTGCAGTCAGTTGGATGGGTTGAAATGTGTCTACTTTAATGCGAGAGGTATCAGGGATAAGGCCAATGAACTTAGACTATGGGTGAATACATATGGAGTTGTGATCATTACAGAGACTTGACTGTCAGAAGGTCAGGAATGGCTGCTCAGTGTTCTGGGGTTTAGATGTTTCAAAAGGGACAGAGAGGTAAAAGAGGTGGGGGAGTGGCATTGCTAATCAGGGGTAGAATTAGGACTGCAGAGAGGGAGGACATTGTGGAGTGATTGCCTGCAGAGTCAGAGTGAGTATATGTCAGAAACAGGAAGGAACAATCACTGCATTGGGAGTATTCTATAGACCCGATCCCCAATAGCAACAGACACTGAGGGGCAGACTGGGAGGCAGATTTTGGAAAGGTGTGAAAATATCAAGATTGTTATCATGGGTGACTTCAACTTACATAATATTGATTGGCTTCTCCTTAGTGCAAAAGGTTTCGATGGGGTGGAATTTGCTCGGTATGTCCAGGAAGGAATCCTGACACTGTATGTAGTGAGGCCAGCTAGAGGGAAGGTTATACCGGATCTGGTACTAGGCAATGAACCTGGTCAGGTTACAGATCTCTTGATTTTGGAGACAGTGGCCACACCCCTCTACCTTTACCATGGCCTTCAGCAGGGGTAGGTGCAGACGGTATGGGAAAGTATTTAATTGGGGGAAATGGAATTATCATGCTATCAGGAAAAAACATGGGTGCATAAATTGGCAACCGATGCACTCAGGGAAATGCACTATGCAAATGTGGATATTGTTCAAGGAGCACTGACATGGGGTTCTGGATAGGTCTGCCCCACAGAGGCAGGGAAACAATGGAAGAGTGAACAACCGTGGTTGACAAGAGATGTGGAACATCTAATCAAGAGGAAGAAAGAAATATTGTTATGGTTTAGTAAACAAGGATTCGACGGCATGAAGAAACTTGAAAGTACCTTAAAAATGGACTTTAAAACTTTTACATGAGAAGGCCTTGGCAAGTGAGATGAAAGAAAACACAAATGAGCTCTACATGGATGTGAAGAACAGGAGGATGACAAGAGTGAGTGTAGGACCAAGCAGGAATAAAAGAGTCTTACGTGCCTTGTGGAGGAGGAGGTAGGCCAGGTCCTTAACGAATACTCTGCTTCACTATACACCAACGAGAGGGACTTTGGCGAATGTGAAGTCAGCGTAGAAAAGGCTGATATTCTGGAATATGCTGGCATTAAGAAAGTGGGTGTGTTTTAGCCTCTGACAAGACAGAATATAGCCCAGGTTACTGTGGGAAGTAAGGGAAGAGATTGCTGCCTCTTTGGCGAGGAGCTTTGCGTCCTCACTCGCCACAGGCGTAGTGCCCGAGGACTGGAAAGTGGCAGATCAGTGAGTATTCCATCAGTACTAGGCAAACTGCTGTAAAAGATTCTTAGAGACAGGATTTATGGAGAATCATAGTCTGATTAGGGATAGTCAGCGTGGTTGGCAAGTCAGTCCTCAGCACCCTGACTGAATTCTTTGAGGGGGTGACAAAACATATTGATGATGGCAAGTGTGGTTTATATGGACCTTAGTAAGGGATTTGACAAGGTTTTCCCTGGAGGCATGGGATCCTGGGAAACATGGCTGCATGGATTCAGTGTTCGCTTACCCACAGAAGGCAGAGAATGGTAGTACATGGTCTGTATTCTGCCTGGAGGCCAGTGACCAGCGGCGTTCTTCAAAATCTGTTCTGGGACCCGCTCTTTGTCATTTTTATAAATGACTTGGAGAACAAATTTAAAGGGTGAGTTAGAAAATTTTCAGATGACATGAAGTTTAGCGGTGTGCATAGTGTAGCAGGTTGCCATAGGTTACCGATAGGATGTTAGTACAATGCAGAGCTGGGCAGAAAAGTGGCAGGTGGAGTTCAATCTGGAAAAGAGTGAAGTGATTCACTTTGGAAGGTCAGAATTGAAGGCTGAAAACAGAGTTGATGGCAGGATTCTTAACAGTGCGTGAGGCTCAGAAGGATCTTGGGGTTCACGTCCCCAGATCCCTCAAAGTTGCCGTGCAAGTTGATAAGGTTGTTAAGAATGCATATGGTGTGTTGGACTTCATTTGTCAGGCGATTGAGCTCAACAGCTGAGAAGTAATGCTGCAGCTCTGTAAAACTCCAGTCAGATCTCACTTGTGTTCTAATGTGTTTCTTCCTGGTCACTTCATTATAGGAAGGACGTGGAAGCTTTAGAGATGTTACCAGGAAGCCTCCTCGATTAAAGGGCACTTCTTTTGAGGATGGTTTGAATGAGCTAAGGCTTTTCTCTTTGGAGAGAAGGGTGATGAGGAGTGAATTGACAGAGCTGTATAAGATGATAAGAGGTATAGATAGAGTGGACAGCCAGTGACTTTTTCTCAGTGTGGAAGTGGGTGAAGCGAGGGCGCACGATTTTAAGGATGTCTGAGGTAGTTTTTTCTTACGTGGAACATATTGCCAGGGGTGGTGGTAGAGGCAGATACATTCAGGACAATTAAGAGACACATGGATGAAAGGCAAGTGGAGGGCTCTGTGTGAGGGCAAGGCTAGATTCAACTTGCAGGAGGTAGAGGAGTTAGCACAAAGTTGTAAGCCAGAGGTCCTGTACTGTACAAAGTCCTTACAGGCAAGGACGGGAATTGAACCCAGGTCGCCTGGGCTGTAACCACTTCACTACTGTGCCACCCTGTGCTTCCTACTATCTGCTCCATCTATGCTTCTCTTCACTTTGTATCTCAGCCAGATTCTTTCTCAAACTCCTGCACTCCAAGGTACACAACCCCAACTCAGCCAGCCCCCTCCTCATTACTGCACTGAAATGTTTCATCCCGGGCAACATCCTGTTGAAACTCCTCTGCACCCCTCACTGGTGTAATCACATTCTTTCTGTCGTCTGGCTACTGGAGCTGCAAGATAGAGGGAAAAGGCAATTCCGTGTGAATTTGAAGACAGTGTACAACAGTTGTAAGAGGGTTTGCAGGCCATTACTTCCTTTAAGACTAAACCAAACAGATTAAATGCTTCACCCCCAATGAGTTCAACATCTTTTATCCTCGCTCTGAAAGGGAGAATAAAACTACACCTGTGCAAATCCAAAAGCATCTGGTGACCCTGTGATCTCTGCCTCGGAGGCTGACGTCACAACGTCCTTCAGGATTGTGAATCGTCACAAGGCATCAACCCCTGATAATGGAGATGGCTGGGTACTGAAGCTCTCACCGCTGCAGTCGGAGGTTCCCACCTGCTTCAAAAAGCCATCAGTCATGCCATTGCCCAAGAAGAGCAGGGTGAGCTGCCTCAATGACTCTCACCTGTCACGTCTACAGTGACGAAGTGCTTTGAGAAGTTGGTCAAGACTAGAATTATCTCCTGCCTGAGCAAGGACCTGGACTCATGACTGTGGCTAGGCACAACTCAAACACGATCTATAAATTTGCCAACAACATCACTACGAGAGGCAGAATCAGAGATGGTGACGAGGAGCTGCACGTGAGTGAAACTGATCAGCTGGTTAAGTGGTGTCACAACAACTTTGCATTCAACGTTCAAAGAACTGATTGTGGACTGCAGGAATTCACGCCAGTTCTCCTTGAAAGGGAGAGCAGCTTCAAGTTCTGGACATCAAACCTCAGAGGATAGACCCTGGCCCCAACATATTGACGCAATCACAAAGAAGAGACAACAGTGGTTCTATTTCATTAGGAGTTTGAGAAATTAGTTATGTCACCAAGGACGCTAGCAAACTTCTACAGATGTATGGTGGAGAGCATTCTGACTGGTGTGACCACTTGGTGTGAGTGCTTGAATGCACAGGATTGCAAGAAGCTGCAGAAGGTTGTATAGTCAGCCAACTCCATCGTGGGCGTAACACTCCCAATATTCAAGGATATCTTCAAAAAGCAGTAGCTCAGGAAGGAGGTATCCAACGTTGAGGACCCTCACCATCTAGAACATGGCCTCTATTTATTACTACTATCAGGGAGGAGCTACAGGAGCATGAAGACTCACATTCAATGATTTTATCCATATAGCCCTGCCCAGCAAACCCTGACAACCCCGATTTGATTGGTTGGTTAGTATCCGTCTGTCTCGAAGGACAATGGGTGACGGTGATTATCATCACAGGCCTGGGTGAGAGGTATGAAGATCCGGAGATGCCCAGTCATCAAGATCCCCCTCTCAGCCAGCGTAGTCCAAAGGAAAGCTTATGAAGCAATATGTTTGGCACCAGCTCGACTGCAGGTGCTGCCGGAAGGATGTTCAATGATGTCCAGCTACCTTAGAGGTTCCACTCTAGATTTGCTGTCTGGGATTACTCCCGTAGCCTTCGTCTCTCCCGAGGCTGCCCACAAGGCGATGGGGCTATTTACCCACCCCTGGGGATCTGGTTCATGAGCACCAGGGCGTGTCCACACAGCAGTGAGCTTGCGTGCTACATATGCAGAGGCTAAACCTCCTCCCCAGTCTCTGTAGCTCAGTCTGAGTCCGAAAGAAGTTCAGTTTCCATGCGTCACCAGTGAGGAGGCACTAATGAGGTTTGCTGTTGGAGAGGCTACGTACTGGCAGGGAGAGACTTAAACATTCAGCTCTCCTTTTCACAAGACTGCTAGCCAGCGGTGGCAGCTGAAAGTGAGAGCAACAAGCACTTCCCACTACACTACCACACTAGATGCATTACAACAACCATTTTGTCACCCAATTTAACCCTAACTTAATCGCAGTAACATTTACAATGACCAATTAAGCTACCCGGTAGGGCTTTGGACTGTGGGAGGAAATCGAAGGACCTGGTGAAAACCCGTGCATTCCACGGGAGAATGTACAGACTCCTTACAGAGGACGCCTGGGTTGACCTCCAAACTCCAAAGCCCTAAGCTTAATACTCTCATGCTAACCACTATGCTACTGTGGCACCCATTTAGGAAGACCTTCTTCCCCTCCGCCATCGGATTTCTGAGTGGCCCGTGAGTCCCTTGAACACTACCTCACTGCTCCTCTTTTTCACTGTTTGTTTCTTTTTATTTATTGTAGTTTATAGTAATTTTATGTCCTGCTCTCTACTGCTGTCACAAAGCAAAGAATTTCAGTGCTATCCGTGATAATAAATCTGAATCGATGTTTTATAAAACAGTACGATAACGTTCCAGCTGTCATATTCTACACCCTGGCTAATGAAGAAGAATATCTTGAATGCCTTCATGTGCATTGATTTTTTTTCTCTTTGAGAGATCCTTGGACGGGTACGCTGAAGTTTTTCTGTTCTTCAGTACACTCCAGCATCCTGTTATTATTCTGAATGTTCTGTCTTTATAATTTCCTTCAAATTATACCACCTGGAACATCAGTATTAATTTCTATCTGCCCATCTTGTTAACTAATCAATATCATCCTGTGGCCAATGCAAATCTGACATACTAACAATCTCACAACAACTTTTGTGCCATTAGCAGACTTCTTGGTCATATCCAACTTGTTCATGGGCATGAGGGTCCCAGGATCGATCCGTAAGACCATAAGATATTGGAGCAGAATTATGCCTTTCCACCATTTGATCATGGCTGATCGATTTCCATGTCAACCCCATTTCCCTGCCTTCTCCCCGTGAGCTTTCTTGCCCTGACTTAACTAGAATCTATCAAACTCCACCTTAAGTACACTCAATGACCTGGCCTCTGCAGGCACCTGTGGCAACAAATTCCACACATTCATCACCCTCTGGCTAAAGAAATTCCTCTTCATCTCCTTTCTAAATAGTCGTGCCTCTGTTCTGAGTTTGTGCCCTCTGGTCCTGCACTCCCCTACCCTTGAAAACATTCTCTCCCCATCCACTCTATCCAAGGAGTACACAAATGGTCACAGGTTTTCAATCTCATTAACAACTGTGCCTCCTGCTAGCAAGCCAGTTTTGGGTCAAATTTTCCAAGATTCCATGGAAGCCATGAACTTTAACATTTTGGATCAGTTTTCAATGTAGGACCTCGTGAAATTACTTACTGAGGTCTTGCAGACTGCATCAACTCCACTGCCCCTTTGATGCACTTTGTTACACTTTGAAACAGATCTCTTACGAGTTTCTCCAAGGTCCAAGTTCCCAACAGTAGCTTTGAAGGTGTTTGAGTTACTCAAATTTGCTATTAATATAAGAGAACATCATTAACTTACCCCTCAGAAGCAACCCTGCCCTGGCACCCCGCAGAAATATTTTCAGATAAGCGTCCAATTCAACATTTAAAATGGAGAAATTGATGATTGCTGAAAAGTATGCAGTTGTAGATTAGATTTTAATCTTGAATCCATAATCTTGAACAAAGTGAATAATATTTTATAGCAATAAAGTCCCCCTCCCTAAAAAAAATAGAAAACGGGATACTGGGAAAGAAGGGTCGAAATGTCAAAATCCTGTATTACACTATCATCAGTTTAAATGCAATTTGTAGCGTAAAGTGAACCAAATAAATTTATATCTTTTTAAATTTAACTGAAGAAGCTCAACCTTACTGTTGTTAAAATTCTAGTGATATGCTAGTTTCTAGGTGACTAAGACAGAATTGCTTAGTTTTATATTCAATGCTATTATAAGAGGAAAATTTCTAGAGAGACGCACAACACGAGCATCAGATAAAGAGACCAAATCTACACATAAAACTCTGCAAGACCTAATGTAATTTAGCAAGACATCCTTGCTCCTGTACTCAGACCTTCCTGATATGAAAGCCATCTGCCTTCCCAACTGCTTGTTGCACCTGAACGTTTGCTTTGCTCAAATGGTGTACAACTGCAGCTGGGTCTCACTGCTCAACTTCTCCTTTTCTCAGTCTATTACCATTCGGAAAATAATCTGTCTTTTTGGCTTTCCAAACCGTGTCACGCAGCATCTGGCGTGCACTTGCCCGCTCACCAAACTTGCCCGAGTCATATTGGAGCTTCTTCTTCCACACCCCTTACAACTCACAGTTGCCCCCAGTGTTTGACACCAGCATTGTGGGTTAGGTTTATTTCCAAACCACTGATATCTATGGAAGGCTGAGGCTCCAGAGCTGATCAATGCCACACCGACTTAATCACACTGTTCACCTCTTGGACAGAGATCTATTTGTTCATCCCAGTTGTTGTGTCTGTGATGCAGTCATAGGGGTACAGTATATCACAGGTACATCACCTTCAGCCCAATTTGTCCATGCTGACCAAGGCACCCACCTCAACTACACACATTTATCATGGACCCCTAACCGAGGGGTCTGTGAACCCAAGGTTGGGAACGGCTGCTCTAAACCTTTCATATCCATGTGCCTGTCCAACTGTCTTTTCTCATCCTAAGCCCATGTGTTATATTTTCAGACTCCCCTAAGCTGGAAATCCGTCAACCAATTCTCAGTGCATGCTAGTGTTTACCCCAGATCTAATATGCTTTCCTCTGAGAGGAGCACAAACTTGTGGTTTGGAGGCTTGCCTGCCTCAATGATGCAGAGAACTATGTTAGCTGGAATCAAGGTTTTATGCTTTGGCTGTTGGTAGGGTCACCCCTGCCAAACAGGTCAAAGGGCAGAGGCCAGACTAAGAGTGGTCCACCGATCCTCCAGATTCGGGGGTTCAGCTCAGGCTGACAACCCTGACTGGTAAAACAAAATTGTTACAGAAACACCAATGAAGAATCCTCCTGCATCTGAGTGTGATGATATTCCTAAGTCTCCATCCGGGACTTGCATGACTGACAGTAGTGAAAACTGAGAGGAAGCTACTGACACGATGAACACCGCCAGAAATGGAGGACCTTCATTGCTGTCTTAAATGCCAGCAGTGTAAGTAAGTAAGTTAAGTAAGTTACTTACAGTGTAAGTAAGTAAGTTATGTGCTTTAATTTGAGTTTTGCGCTCAGGACATTATCAAAAATTTAACTACTCAAGATCCACTGGTTCTTCCTTACTTATTCTACTAATTACATCATCTGACTTCACCCAAACCCATCAATGCTTTCAAGTGGGACATTTTACAATAGAATCCAGGACGTTCCTCACTGCTTCAAATTAATTTATGACCATATGGTAAAAGACCCTGATAACGAAGCCACAGAAAGGTGGATTTGAGTCTCATTTCAGAAAAAAAGGTATGTATGCAAAATACAACTCTTAAACTTGTCTTGTCCCAATAGCCATAGAATAAAGAAAACCATATTAGTTGAAAGAAAGACATCAATCCTCCCCCCCCCCCCCCCGGCTTGAAAGAAAAAGAAACAAAAACTCGCAAACCCCAAGCACCCCCAACCCCTCCCTCGCACAAAAACTAACAAATCACCCTAACCCCAGCCCACCAATCCGCAACTGAAAAGAAAGGGCAAGAACACAATAAAAACGTTGAACTAATAGAGGCCCATATGAACTACAGTGCAATCCATAAATCTCAGAATTTTGATAACATCCCCGAGAGCATCGGAAACCAGCTGCCCCTCTGACAGCAGCGACACGAACCGGTGGCCTCTCCGAGGAAAGCGACACGAACCAGCGGTCTCTCTGAGAACCGCTCGCTCTCCTCCGCATTGCCTCCATGCTTCAATCTTACTCGCGCTCTTGCCAGCGAGAAATGTGGTTGTACGTGGCTCCTCATCTTGTCTCTGAGCTTCCCCTCATGGTAGCTTGTGCTCCTACCTCACTCCTGGAGTTTTCTCTGGGACAACAGAGTGCTAGCTCACCCAAACTACAGTGTGTAAAACACAGTTAACAAAAACAAAATTAAGATTAAAAGAAACAATAAGTAGAAGACTCAATGAAATGATCATCTATGCGGAAGATGTCGCACAAGAAATCATTGCTTGCTAGCATCAGCCTGACCACACTTCTTGACACAAAAGAGCTTAAACTTACATAGCACCTTTTATGATTTGTTCACATGCCACCAAATACTATATGAACCTCAACTCCTTGGTAGCATCTTCTGCAACTTTTCTGTGGTTGCCATCACTTCATTGTGGTCAGTGCAGCGATGGCAGGATATGCAAGCTCTGGGTACAGATCCTGAGAAGACCTGCAGAGATCCTGTTCTAAACCATGAATTTGTGTGCTAACTAACCCACTGCTGATGTTCAGAATTTTTTTGGCCAATTTCGTGACCTTTCTCAGAGCATCCGTGTGGAGTATACTCCTTATACAGCACATGTCCAGTGGTGAACTCCTTTACCTCAGTGTGAGACAATGAATACAGATGACAGCAGGTCAGACAGCATCTGTGGGAAGAGAAACAGAGTCAATGTTTCAGGTTACTGAACCTATATCAGAGACAAAGACATAAATAGACATGTTAAAATGCAGAAAAGCTGGCAGAAGGGTTACACTGGACAAAAAGAGAATGTATGACTAGATGAGGCAGTGTTGCCATGGTGATGAATTACATCCAGTGGCCACTTCATTAGGTACCTCCTCTACCAAATAAAATGGCCGCTGAGTGTATGTTCATGGTCTTCTGATTCTGTAGCCCATCTGCTTCTAGGTTCAACATGTTTTGCATTCAGAGGTACTCTTCTGCACAGCACTTTTGTAATCTGTGGTTATTTGAGTTACCGTCGCCTCCCTGTCAGTTTGAACCAGTCTGGCCATTCATCTCTGACAGGATTCATTAACAATGCATTCTTGCATTGAAACAGATTAGATCTGCTCAAGGGTTCTCTTGGTAAAAGGGAGGAAGGAAGACATTTCAGAGGCACGTACGTGGGGAGTCTCAACATTGGAACAAATGTGACAGGGTCAGAGGAACTGGGAGAATGGAACGGTGTCTATATAGGAGACAGGGTGGGCAGATGTATCGTCAATATGACTGTGGAGTCTGAAGGCAATTTACTAAATGTCTGTGACACACCTATTCCCTTATGCAGAGGTCCAGAAAGGAACAATGTTCAGAGCTAAACGTTGTCTCGGATACCAGGGGCATCTCTGCAACTTCTAATGAAATTAGTGCCAAAGAATTTGTTGCAGCCACTTGGGAGAGCAGAAAGGGCCTCAGTGTAATATCTTATCCAAAATCACCATTTCAGTTTATTGAGCAATGTCTTTGCACCACAGTAGAAAGTCAGTTCAGATTTCCAGCCTCAAGTGTTAGAAGCAGCCTTAAGCCTACTGATTCAAAAGTAAAAGGAGCCAGAAAGTTGTAACAGAGGCAGTTTGAATGGATGTGAAAACAAAGTACAAAGGCCCACTTTCAATTATATTTCTCATTTCTCATTCATTCTCTAGATATTGGCATCTCTGGAAAGACCAAGGTTCATTGTCCGTCCTTAATTACCTTTAAGAAGTGATGGCAAGCTGCTTGCTTGTACCAACCCTGGCAGTCCGATACAATTAAGTGAAGACACAAGCGACAGCAAATGCTGGAATCTGGAAGAGTGAGCAAACTGCTGGAGGAACTTAGTGGATCAGGCAATATTATTGTCCAGATGCAGAGTTTTAATCCAAGACATCGGCAATTCCTTCTCCTCTATAGACTATGCTTAAACTACTGAGTTTCTCCTGCAGATTGTTTGTTGATCCTGATACAGCCAAGTATATTATTAGGTTGTTTTAGAAGTTAAGAACCAACAACATCACTGTGGGATTGAAGTCACATATAGACTTGACCAGGAAGAGCACTTACTTTTCTAAGAGGTGGTTGTGTTTCAGATGGGTTTTAAAGACAATATGATATTACCATGGTCCCCAGGTTGATGGTATCTGAACTCTCGTCTCTATATCTGGGAACTTGCATACTTGTCCAGGAACAGCTGCTATACTATCATACATTACAAGGTTAACAGCTGTGAAAATAATTTTGATTATTACAGTCAGATGCTGCCATTAGTGATTGGCTGTGGAGGAATTTTAATCAACAAGTATTGTTTCACTGCAGCTTGATTAAGTGCAATGTGAAGAATTGTGGCAATTTCTCTGCGTGTTACCACAACCTACAGGGTTGAATCATTGCACAACACAATCCACACCAAAGGTGTTTCACAATGCATCCTCCATTGGACTAACAGAAACTAATTAATCCCAAACCTTGGGGCATTTTTAGAAGTGTAACAGTGGGCCATTTGCATAAAGGTGGGGGATGAGGAGCAGCTGGAGAACTAGGAAGGGTGCTGACTGGAAAGAGCTAACTGTAATGAGAGGGGAGTCACTAACTTTTTGGGGATTCTGTCTTTGTTTTGAGACCCATATGGATAGATGGACAGTCAATGAAAGTCAAGAAACCACCAATGGTAGTAATCTGAAAGAAAACTTAGAAAGCACTGGGAACACTCAGCGGATCAGGCAGGATCTATGGAAAAAGAGTGTTAACATTTCAGAAGTGGGTAGGAGAGGAAACAGATTGGTTTTAAGCTATTAAGATGGACATGGGAAGGGATAGATAGGAAAAAACGAATGTCTCTGAGGGGTGACATCAATACTGACAAGTTACTGATGAAGTTATTTGGCGAGAGATTAACGAGAACAATTAGAGAGAGAGAGAAAAGCCCTGAACAAAAGAAGTAAAGGCTGTGAAATGCTGAACTCTAACCAGGAGGTCAGACCATGATTAAGAAGGAAAAACTTAAACATTTTTAGTCTGTGGCAGACATCAAGAAATAACCACAGATAGTGCTGGAGATACTCAGCACCAGCCACAGAGCATCCGTGGCAAGAAAGTCAAGAGCTAATATCAGGCGAATGTCACTTCTGATGCCACAGCGGGTGCCTGGTCCGCCAGGTCTTTTCAGCTTTCTATTTAATTCAGATTTGCGGCATCTGCAGTTTTTCATCTAGCATCAGGCAGTCAGGTGTTCAGTACTCTCATATAATTAACTGAAAATCTCATTGTTCCCAGCCTAATTTACCATATCATCTTCAAAGGGCGAATCCGCAGTAGAGGGCCCATGTTATGACCAATTATTGACGCAGTATAGAATCGGGTGGGAGCTGTGTACACGCAGTACAGAGTGACACACATTCTACTTTCCCAAAGACCCATCTCAGCTTATTCTGCTTTTGCTGGAGATCTGAGATACGGTATATAAAAATATATTCTGGCAACACTCATCAGGTCGGTCAGTGCTTAAGGAGGTAGAAGAATATTGAACTTTTTATCCTGAAAGCAATCACTAAAATGGAGACTCTATCTCATCACACCTGACTTGCTGAGGACGCATGGCAGCTTTAACTTGCAGATTCAGTCGAATTCAGCTCAGATTCTATACATAACAATCCAGGTCTTCAAACTTCATTGTTTGTAAACCGCTTTGGAATATTTTGAGAACGTGCCGAAGCAGTTTACATCCCGTTTTCAATTCATGCTTTTACAAATGAGCAACCAGTCTTCTTTGAAGCTTGTTGTGGCCTTTTACTTATTTATGACAACTGGACTGTCCATCTGACCAGTGGACAGTGATCATCTGCCGGAACTCTCACTCTGACTCAACAGTGCCAAGATGTAGTGTGACAGTCCAACCACCAATCCCACAGAACATAAATAAACCAAAGCTTTACCCCAAGCTGTCTCAGACTGAACAAACTTTTCCGAAAGAGAATTCTGACAAGGAGGGGATCGTTTCATTGCCACAGAGAGTCTGGTGTTTGTCACTTACAGTTACAGTTCTGCTGCTTTGAATAGTGTAGATTTGTGTATGTGTGTGCATTGGAACAGTAAAATATATGTAAATAGGTGAAAAAAGTATCAGGTGTTTCAAAAAGAATATGTTTTCTGATTTAACTCTTCCAGTGCCTTCCTTGGTGATATTATCAAACCACTTGAAAAGTACTGAAAGCATTGAAAGTAGAACACAGAACAGAAACAAGCCCTTTGGTCTACAGTGTTGTATGCCAAATGCCAACTAAACTAATTCCTTCTGCTAACATAACCTCCAAATCCTTACACTTCCTGCACATTCATGTGTCTACCTAAATACCTCTGTCGTATTTGTCTCAAGACCAGCCTAGGCATCACACAACTCTCCACGTAAAAAACTTATCCGTACAACTCCTTTGTCCTTACTCCCTCTCACCTTGAATGCATGTGCTCTTGTGCTAGGCATTTCAAACCTGGGAGAAAGATATCGGCTATATACTCTATCTTTGCCTCTCATAATCTCATAAATCTCTGTCAGATCTCCCCTCAGCTACACCAGAGCTTTATAAAGCTTCAACATAACTTCCCCACTGTTGAATTCATTTCCGCAGCTAATGAAGGCAAGTTTGCCATATGCCTTCTTTGCCACCTTATCTGCCTGTGTAGCCACAGGGCATTATGGACTTAGAGCCCAAGATCCCTCTGTGCATCAACAGGTCATGCCATTAACAGTACCATTTCTTTATGTTTGATCTCCCAAAGTGCTATTGGCTGGGTTAAACTCCATCTGCCATTTCTCCACCCATCCCTGCAAGTGATCTGTATCCAGCTGTATCCACAGCCAATCTTCTATACGAGCCACAACACCACCAATCTTGGATTGTCGGCGGACTTATGGCATATGACTTATGGACTTAAAGGGCCAGTAGGGCCTACTCTGCGTTGTATCTTTAAGTAAAATAAAATACTTTAAATAAAATAAAAATGGAATCAATGAAAATCATACACTAATAAAGACTGAGAAACAGCAAAATGTGCTAAAGAAAACAAGAAATACAAATAAAATAATAAATAAATAAACAATGGATATTGAGAATGTAAGTTGCAGAGTCCTTGAAAGTGAGTCTACAGGCTGTGGAATCAGTTCAGAGTTGAGGTGAGTGAAGTTATCCATGCTGGTTCAGGAGCCTGATGGTTGAGGGGTAGTAACTGTTCTTGAACCTGGTGGTGTGGGACCTAAGGCTCCTGTACCTCCTTCCCGATGGCAGCAGGGAGAAGAGAGCGTGTGATAATGGATATTGCTTTCTTGTGACGGTGCTTCACGTAGATGTGCTTAACGATGAGGACGGCTTTCCCTGTGATGGAGTGGGCTGTATCTAGAACTTTCTGTAGGTTTTGCCGTTCCCGGTGTTCCCGTACCAGGCTGTGATGCAGCCATTCAGGATACTCTCCACTGTGCATCTGTAGACGTTTGTTAATGTTCTAGATGACATGATGAACCTGCGCAAGCTTTAAAGAAAGTAGAGGCACTGCGGTGTCTTCATTGAAATGGCACTTACATGCTGATCTCAGGACAGGTCCTGTGATATGATAACACCAAGGAATTTACTGACCTTCTCCATCTCTGATCAGCTAATGAGGACTGGCTCATGGATCCCTGGTAACCTTGTCTCTTGCTTTTCTCAATAACCCGGGGTATATCCCATCAGACCTGGAGATGTATCTACCTTAATGTTCTTTAAGGGACCCAATGTTACCTCCTTCTTTATCTTCAAATGTCCCAGCAAATTAGCACAGTGCATTCTTTACATCCTATCCTCCACATCCTTCCCTCTGGTATATACTGATGCAAAAGCATTTGTTTAGGGCCCGACACATAACCTCCACCTCCAAGCACATGTTCCCTCCTTTAGTCCTCCCACTACTTATCTTCCTCCTCTTGATGTGTGCATAGAATGCCTTGGGATTCTCTTTACCTTTACTTGCAAAGGACTTTTCATGGCTACTCCAGGCTTTCCTATTCCCTGTCTTGAGTTCTTTATAATCCTCAAGGACTCTTTGATTTTAGCTTCTTAAACTGCTTTGGACTGTGTGATCAACACACTCATAATGCCGGAGGAACTCAACAGGCCAGGCAGCAGCTATGGAAAAGAGTACAGTCAAGACCCTTCATCAGGACTCCTGCCGAAGGGTCTCGGCCCGAAACGTCGACTGTACTTGCTTTCCATAGATGCTGCCTGGCCTGCTGAGTTCCTCCAGCATTTTGTGCGTGTCGCATGAATTTCCAGCATCTGCGGATTTTCTCTTCTTTGTGATTGGACGGCGTGATGTCAAGCTCCTTGAGTGATGCTCATTTCATACTCATCCAGGCAAGCGAAGTGTATTCCATTACACTTGTGGTTTGCAAATGACAGAGAGAAGTTCTGAAATGTTACTAGTTGAATTACATCATGAGATAGCCAGTGTCCAATTTGTTATTGCCATCATGACATTTATTTGGCTGATCTAGCTGGACTTATGATCAATGATGACGCTCCTCATGATATAGGCACTCAATTATAGTACTGACATTAAATATGAAGGATATGCCATGATGATCATTACTTAGCCCTTTTGGGATATGATAAATATTTGCCACTTAGTAGGGCATGCCTGCTTGTTGGCCATATAGACAAGCACTCTTTATTAGCTGAGGAGGTGTGTATATAATTGAAACTAATTCAAAGCAAAAATCCCCTTTTCTGATCTTATGATGGAAGAACATTGAAGCAGCTAAAGATGGTTGAGCATTAGGAACTACAGGGGGGGAAAAGGGCCACAGTGGTTGACAAGAAAGTCAGAGATTGCATAGCTTTAAAAAAAAGGAAGTATGACAGAGCTAAGGTGAGTGGGAGGACAGATGATTGGGAAATTTTTAAGGAACAACAGAACTTAACTAAAAAGGCAATACGGGGAGAAAAAATTAGGTACAAACACAAGCTAGCCAGGAATATAAAGGAGGATAGCAAAAGCTTTTTTAGGTATGTGAAGAGAAAGAAGATAGTTAAGAACAATGTTGGGCCCTTGAAGAATGAATTGGGTGAAATTGTTATGGGAAACAGAGAAATGGCAGAAGAATTTAACAAGTACTTTAGATCTGTCTTCACTAGGGAAGACACAAGCAATCTCCCAGATGTATGGATGGGCCAAGGACATAGGGTAACAGAGGAAATGAAACAGATTGACATTAGGAAGGAAACGGTGATGAGTAGACTGATGGGACTGAAGACTGACAAATCCCCAGGTCCAGATGGTCTGCATCCTAGGGTACTAAAGGAGGTGGCCCTGGAAATTGCGGATGCATTGGTAATCATTTTCCAATGTTCCTTAGATTCAGGATCAGTTCCTGAGGATTGGAGAATGGCTAATGTTATCCCACTTTTTAAGAAAGGAGGGAGGGAGAAAACAGAGAACTATCGTCCTGTCAGCCTAACATCAGTAGTGGGGAAGATGCTAGAGTCCATTATTAAAGATGAAATAGTGGCATATCTAGATAGCAGTGAAAGGATTGGGCCAAGCCTGCATGGATTTACCAAGGGCAAATTATGCTTGACTAATCTATTGGAGTTTTTCGAGGATGTAACCAGGAAGTTAGACAAGGGAGATCTAGTGGATGTAGTGTACCTCGATTTTCAGAAGGCATTTGATAAGGTCCCACATAGGAGATTGGTGGGTAAAATCAGAGCTCATGGCATTGGGGGGAAGATATTGACATGGATAGAAAACTGGTTGGCAGATAGAAAGCAAAGGGTAATGGTGAATGGGTGTTTCTCGGAATGGCAAGTGGTGACAAGTGGGGTGCCACAGGGCTCGGTATTGGGACCACAGCTGTTTACAATTTACAACAACGATTTAGATGAAGGCATTGAGAATAACATCAGCAAGTTTGCTGATGATACTAAGCTGGGTGGCAGTGTGACATGTGATGAGGATGTTAGGAGAATTCAGGGTGACTTGGATAGGCTGAGTGAGTGGGCAGATACTTGGCAGATGACATTTAATGTGAATAAGTGTGAGGTTATCCACTTTTGGAGTAAGAACAGGAAGGCAGATTATTATCTGAACGGTGTAGAGTTAGGTAAGGGAGAAATACAAAGAGATCTAGGAGTCCTTGTTCATCAGTCACTGAAGGTGAATGAGCAAGTGCAGCAGGCAGTGAAGAAGGCTAATGGAATGTTGGCCTTTATTACAAAGGGAATTGAGTACAAGAGCAAGGAAATCCTTTTGCATTTGTACAGGGCCCTGGTGAGACCACACCTGGAGTATTGTGTACAGTTTTGGTCTCCAGGGTTAAGGAAGGACATCCTGGCTGTAGAGGAAGTGCAGCGAAGATTCACGAGGTTAATTCCTGGGATGTCCGGACTGTCTTACACAGAGAGGTTAGACTGGGCTTGTACACGCTGGAATTAAGGAGATTGAGAGGGGATCTGATTGCAACATATAAGATTATTAAGGGATTGGACAAGATAGAGACAGGAAATGTGTTCCAGATGCTGGGAGAGTCCAGTACCAGAGGGCATGGTTTGAGAATAAGGGGTAGGTCATTTAGGACAGAGTTAAGGAAAAACTTCTTCTCCCAGAGAGTTATGGGGGTCTGGAATGCACTGCCTCAGAAGGCAGTGGAGGCCAATTCTCTGGATGCTTTCAAGAAGGAGCTAGATAGGTATCTTATGGATAGGGGAATCAAGGGATAAGGGGACAAGGCAGGAACCGGGTATTGATAGTAGATGATCAGCCATGATCTCAGAATGGTGGTGCAGGCTCGAAGGGCCGAATGGTCTACTTCTGCACCTATTGTCTATTGTCTATACAGATCTAAATCTGTCTCCATCTTGATTCCCCTTTACCGGCGGCAGCCATTCCTATCAAATCTCTGTCAGTTAGTTCCTTCATCCATGTATGGAGCAGAGTTGCGATGATATCTGGAGCTGAGTGATCCTGGCAAAACCTTAGATGGGTTTTGGTAAGTGAGTCATTGGTAGAATAAGTGTTTTTTTGTTGATACAGTCAATGACATCTTCCCGCACTTTGTCACTTTGCTGGCAATTGAATGTAGATTGATTTAGGGTTAATTATCCATATTGGATTGTTTTGTGTCTATGTGAACAGGACACATCTGAATGATTTTCCACATTGTTGGTCAACTCCAGCATTATCACTGTTGACTAGAGATACAGCTATTTCTGGGGGCTCAGGTCTTTACTAATACCCTAGGGTCACTGCAGTATCTCTAGAGCTCTTAGCTTTTTCATATCACCCAGTGGTTTGAAGACTGATTTCTGTGATCCATTCCACAGCTGTGCCTGAAAATCTTTCAGCCCTGTTAGCTTTCACACACTGGAGCCTGCCACCATTGAGGATGGTTGAACACTTGGTAATTCCTTCTCCTATTTCCTGTTTAATTCATAACTAGATATGCAAAAAGTGCAGGACTTGTTCGGCACAACTTTGTGGGCCGAAGGGCCTGTATTGTGCTGTAGGCTTTCTATGTTTCTATGTAATCTGTAGATTGTGCAAATGTTTAGTTCTGCCTGTTACATGATGTTTTTATTATTTAATGTACAAATGGTCCTACTCTATATCTCCGCCTGGTTGTTGCTTCGTATTTGTGAATTGCACCTCAGGCACTTTTTTCCCCTTAATCAGCTATCGACCCATCACAGTGATGGGGAGGAGATGGAAAGTGGACACTTTGCAAAAATAAAATTTCTCCAGTGCAAATTGAAGAATAGTGATAAATTGTGCCAACTTCTTTGATAGTGTGAAGAAAATGTTATATTTTGGGATGTAATATTGGAGATGTCCGATTAAACTTTCCAAAATAAAGCAGGGTGCTACACGTTGTTATGCATTTAGCAAGATTCAAAACCTCACCTTTGATTATGATGATGATGATGACGTTGACTCGGGCCTGAGAGGCCAGTGTTGGACATTTTCATGCCTTACAAGGCGCGGAACGAAAGAATGTGGGGCGCGCCACTCCTCACACAGACATTTCTCAGTATTTTTCTTTATTTTATAAGATCAAGTTGTGAGCTCAACACTCAACCCAGTACAGATGGAAAGCATACTCGGGAACGGGCCGACTGGATTCGAACCCGGGAACCTCCATTCCGGAGTCCAGCGCTGATGTCACTGTGCCACCAGCCAACAATTTGCTCTAGGCAACTGCATTAGCTCTAGGCCATTTAGACCATATGGCTATAAGGCATGGGAGCAGAATTAGGCCATTCAGCCCATTGAGTCTGCTCTGCCACTCCATCATGGCTGATTTATTATCTCTCTCAACCCCATTTTCCAGCCTTCTCCCTGTAACCATTGATGTCCTGGCTAATCAAGAGCCAATCGATCGCTGTTTTAAATACACCCAATGACTTGGCCTCCACAGCCATCTGTGGCAATGAATTCCACAGATTCACCACCACCTAGCTAAACAAATTCCTTCTCTTCTGTGTTCTAACCAAACACAACTCTATTCTGGACTGTGAACTCTCCCACTACAGGAAACATCCTCTCCACATCCACCCTATCTTGGCCTTTCAATATTTGATAGATTTCAATGAGATCCCTCCTCATTCTTCTAAACCGCATTGAGTACAGGCCCAGAGCCATATGTTTATCCACCCGTTCCCGGAATCATTCTCGTGAACCTCCTCTGGACTCTCTCCAATGCCAGCACACCTTTTCTTAGCAATGATGCCTAAAACAGCTCACAACACTCCAAGTGCAGGCTGACCAATGCCTTATAAAGCCTCAGCATTACACCTTTGTTTTTATATTCCAGACCTATTGACATGAGTGCTAACATTGCATTTTCCTTCCTTACCACCAACTCAACCAGCAAGTTAACCTTTAGGGAATCGTGCCCAAGTCCCTTTCACCTCGGATTTTTGAATTTCTCTTCCCGTTTAGAATATAATCCACACCTTTATTAATTCTACCAAAGTGCATACCCACTTTAGTTAGTCTGATGATTTTGAGTTAAGCATTATGAAAAAAGATTTCTGGCAAATCAAGAAAATGTGCACATGGAGTTATCTTTATCAAAGTATTTTTAGAGGAAGACCAGGATTAGTTTCTTTATGTTGCATGCTGAGTAGAAAGCCTACTGGAGACAGTGCCCAATATTTTACCCAGATTCTCTGACCCACACTCTCTGCAAATGTGTTACCCTAATGCAGAACTAACTCTCGTAGGCAGTAATGTGAAAATTTGTTTCAATCCCAGAAGCTGACAGCTTGTAGGTTTCCCCCCCGTCAACACATTATTGCAACCGAATGGGTTTTGAATCCTCCTTACGCATGAAAACACAAAGAATAACTTTGGTGAATTAATGTCAGGGTTTTGCAATTGTAATGATAAGAAAATGACGAGCACTTATCACTGTACTTTGATACTGCCAGCAGCCTCTAGATCATACTTGTGCAGAGTTCAACATGAAACTCCAAAGCAGGGGTTCCAACCTGTTGCCCATGGACCTCTTACTCAATGATATTGGTCCGTGGCATAAAAAAGACTGAGAACCCCTGCCTCAAAGCTTTTGTTAGTTATTGCCTTCCTGCCGGCAGGTGAACGAGTTTGTCTTCATTGGTTAATCAAAGT
The DNA here is from genome assembly GCF_048418815.1 of Hemitrygon akajei. Lineage (NCBI taxonomy): Eukaryota > Metazoa > Chordata > Chondrichthyes > Myliobatiformes > Dasyatidae > Hemitrygon > Hemitrygon akajei. The sequence goes on along the minus strand of NC_133132.1, from coordinate 42,668,671 downwards.
AAATCACCTCACAAGAATTTCAGAAGGACTTCATTGGCTGCAATTCTTTTGAATTTCCAAAGGGAAAGTGACAGGCAGTAGAAGATCCATAAGTTCTTCCTTTAATTTCAACTGTTAGCAGGGGAGCACCAAGCTTTTGGGAGTGCACTTAATGAACAATCTCACTGACCCTTTCTTTGGTCAAGAAAGCACAGCAGCATCTCCACTTCCTGAGGAGATTGAGACAAGTGAGGATTCCCCACTCCCTGCCATTTTAATCAATTTTTACAGGAGCACCCTCGAGTGTCCTGACCTGCTGCATCACCGTCTGGTACGGGATTTGCAAGCTGACTGCAAGTGAAGGATTGTGAGGACAGCTGAGAGGATCATCGGGGTCCCTCTTCCACCCAGGCAAGATATTTGTGATCCGCAGCGTCTGCAGTTGTATTTTTGTGTTTTGATTTGTCCGGAGCGCTGCATAGGCAGGGAATTTGGCATTGTCAAGAATCCCTCCCCTCCATCCAACAACCACACCATCAGGCAGTACGTACCATGGCTTTAGGACAAGAACTGTTAGGATGGAAAACAGCTTCCTTCCTCAGGCCATAAGACGTCTGAACTTCCTGCCACCACCCAGGTCTCATCACGTGTGAAACGCCAGTGGTGTTATACTGTTTACTTTTTAACTTGTATCGTATATGCACCTGATTACTTGTTAATTTATTTGTAGTAATATTATTTTATGTGTTATGGGCTGTATGTGAGTTATATGTACAGCGTTGTGCACCTTGGTCTGGAGGAATGTTGTTTCGTTTGACAGTATTAATGTGTCTGGCTGAATGACAATAAACTGAAATTGAACTGAAAGTGTTTTTTTTAAAGCAAACCATTATCTCACCAATATTTGGCCCAATGACTCTCCTGCAGTTGGGAAATCAAGCCTGATTTCCATAGCAACACTGCCATAGTATTATAACAGAGGCAGCAACTGTAAGACCCTGAGACTTTGGAATAGAAATAGGCCACTTGGTGCATCGAGTTTGCTCCACTATTCAATCATGGCTGACATTCTTTCCCGCTCAACATCATTCTTCAGCATTCTCCCCGCAACTTTTGATGCTCTTACTAATCAAGAACCTATCATCCTCCTCTTAAATATACCCAATGACTTGGCTCCACAGCTGTCTATGGCGATGAATTCCACAGATTCACCCCTTCTTGCTACAGAAATTCCTCCTCATCTTTGTTCTAAAGGAACATCTTTCTATTTTGAGGCTGTGCCTGCTGGTCCTAGGCTCTCCCAATATTGGGAGGATCCTCTTCACAACCACTCTATCTAGGCCTTTCAAGATTCTGTAGGTTTCAATGAGATCCCCTTTATTCTTCTAAACTCTTGAGAATACAGACCCAGAGTCATCAAACACTCCTTATACGTAAACTCTTTCATTCCTGGGATTATTCTTATAAACCTCCTCTGGTACCTCTCCAATGCTAGTATATTCTATCTTAGCTATGGAGCCTGAAACTGCTCACAATATTACAACAACCAGTTAACCTACTAACCAGAACGCCTTTGGACTGTGGGAAGGAACCGGAGCACCTGGAGGAAATCTACAAGGTTCATGGGGAGAAGGGAGAAGCTCCTTATACATGGTGCCAGAACTGATCTCCAAAGTCCAAACTCCGGAATGTCTTGAGCTGTTAAAGCATCAAACTAACTGTTATCCTTCCGTGAGATCCCACTGAAATAACAATAATTAAGTACTTCTGCAGCCTTAAACTTACAGTTGTGATAAAGAAAGTGGGCCTTGGAAAGCTAGAGTCAGATTTATACATGCAGAAGTTTGGGCACCCTTGGTCAAAATTTCTGTTACTGTGAATAGCTAAGCGAGTAAAAGATGACCTGATTTCCAAAAGGCATAAAGTTGAAGATGACGCATTTCTTTAACATTTTAAGCAAGATTACTTTTTAATTTCCATTTTTTACAGTTTCAAAATAACGAAAAAGGAAAAGGTCCCGAAGCAAAAGTTTGGGCACCCTGCATGGTCAGTACTTATTAACACCCCCTTTGGCAAGTATCAGTCTTTCAATTCTTGTTTGGGGGATTTTCGCCCATTCTTCCTTGCAAAAGCCTTCTAGTTCTGTGAGATTCTTGGGCCATCTTGCATGCACTGCTCTTTTGAGGTCTATCTACAGATCTTCGATGATGTTTAGGTCGGGGGACTGTGACAGCCATGGCAAAACCTTCAGCTTGTGCCTCTTGAGGTAGTCCATTGTGGATTTTGAGGTGGTTTAGGATCATTATCCTGTTTTCCATCCTCTTTTCATCTTCAGCTTCTTTACAGATGGTGTGATGTTTGCTTCCAGAATTTGCTGGTATTTAATTGAATTCATTCTTCCCTCTACCAGTGAAATGCTCCCCGTGCCACTGGCTGCAACACAAGCCCAAAGCATGATCGATTCACCCCCGTGCATAACAGTTGGAGAGGTGTTCTTTTCATGAAATTCTGCACCCTTTTTTTCTCCAAACATTCCTTTGCTCAATGCGGCCAAAAACTTCTATTTTAACTTCATCATTCCACAGGACTTGTTTCCAAAATGCATCAGGCTTGTTTAGATGTTCCTTTGCAAACTTCTGATGCTGAATTTTGTGGAGAGGATGCAGGAAAGGTTTTCTTCTGATGACTCTTCCATGAAGGTCATATTTGTGCAGGTGTCACTACACAGTCGAACAGTACTCCACCACTCCAGAGTCTGCTAAATCTTCCTGAAGGTCTTTTGCAGTCAAACGGGAGTTTTGATTTGCCTTTCTAGCAATCCTACGAGCAGTTCTCTCGGAAAGTTTTCTTGGTCTTCCAGACCTCAACTTAACCTCCACCATTCCTGTTAACTGCCATTTCTTAACTGAGGAATTATTAACATTACAAACTGAGGAAATGGCTACCTGAAAATGCTTTGCTATCTTCTTCTAGCCTTCTCCTGCTTTGTGAGCATCATTTATTTTAATTTTCAGAGTGCTAGGCAGCTGCTTCGAGGAGCCCATGGCTGCTGATTGTTGGGACAAGGTTTGAGGAGTCAGGGTATTTATAAAGCTTTGAAATTTGCATCACCTGGCCTTTCCTAACAATGATTGTGAACAAGCCATAGCCCTAACAAGCTAATTAAGGTCCGAGACCTTGGTAAAAGTTATCTGAGAGCTCAAATCTCTTGGGGTGCCCAAACTTTTGCATGGAGCAAATCTCTTTTTTTTCACTCTAAAACTGTACAAAACAAAAATAATACAGTAATCTTGCTTAAAATGTTGAAAAGAATGTTTGATCTTTAACTTTATGAATTTTGGAGATCAATTCATCTTCTACTCACTTAACTATTCACAGTAACAGAAATTTTGACCAAGGGTGCCCAAACTTTTGCATGCCACTGCAGCTTGAATCTTACAAAACAGCTAACTATATATTTTTTCTCTCTTTTATTTCACTGACTTGCGTTGCAACAATAGACCTTGGGCTCCTTTAGTCTTTTATTTGCCCAGCAGTTTGTCTTAGACTTCCTCTGGCAATCAGCAGGCACCTTCAAGGAATGTAATTGTTGATAATTAATGTTCCGTTTTGTGTCAGATTCAAAGAATGTGTTAAACCTGGAGTGCACAGAAGACTGGCTTTAAAACAAAAACAGAAACGCCAGTCACTGACCTTCAGTAACTTCAGAAAGCATGAGGCACTAAGTACGGTATGAAAAGGCTGACAGTATAGGGATGTTTGTGTTTAGTTAGGCAGGGGTGTCTGCTAAGGAAGACAAATAGTGCTTCGCAGTAGCTCAAATGGTTGAGTGCTTGACTCCTAACAGAAAGGTCATGGGTTTCAGGGTTATCTGCCACTCAAATTCACTAAAGATTTTAATTTCATCCGGTAATGCACTGGTTAAAAGTTTATTTAAAAGCTTCCCTGCACAACATTTTAAAGGACTCCTAAAGAAAAGGGGTTTACAGGAGCATATTGAATATTGAACTAACTCCTTAGCTGCAAGAATGTTGTCACTTTCAGCTGAGCTGATGTATATGATGGAAAAGCATTTACACTTGAGGCATGAAGGAAGGAAAAAGTAGAATATATTCTTTAATTTACCCAAAGTGAATTGCTACTCTTAATGTCCCTTGATGAACAGGCTTTACACTAATCACGGACCTCTCTAGACCATCCCAAATTAAAACAGAAAACATTGCCAATAAATGATCCAACATCCATAAAAAGTCTGCTTATGCTATTTCAGAGGCTGGACCACCTTTAGCTTTAAGGTGTGATACTAACGCAAATTTTTCTTGTGTCACCAACTCTTTAACTTCACCAAAGGCTGGCTGTGAAAGGAGGAGAGTTGGGCACGGGGCCCACCCCGTAAAAACACAGAGCTACAGAAATGTCAACAGAACCTCCAAAGATCCCATCCCTCAGAGAGGAAGGATACACCAAGAAGAGGGGATACACCGGGGAACAACTTGAAAGGGTGGCCCAGGGCAGAGGACTCTGGCAGGCTACTGTTGGCAACCTGTGCCCCAGAACGGGTGATGGGCTTAAGTAAGTGATCAATATTTTCTGTTATTCATTTTTTTTTCCAAGATCTGCAGACTTCCCTGTTTTGAACTATATAGAAGAGAAGAAGAGTAATTACAGAAGAGAAAAATATGTTTAACTGAACATTGACTTATATGGTTTGAGCTGAAAACAGACTGAAATAAAGATCATGATTAAAAAAAAACTTTCTTTCACTTTTTCTCTTGTTCCATTGCGTCTGATTGTGCACAAAAAAAATCCCTTATCAGTGTCAGCTGATAGAACTCAAAGCTCAATCAAATATATTCTTGCGTACACTGTTGGAAACAGAGCAAAGGCTTTCTAGCAGATTGTTGACATTCTAACATGTTGTCAAAGTGGGAACTTAATGACAATTTTGAAAACATTGACAATAAAAATGACTAATCCTGCATGTTACATCACATACGAAATGAATTCAGCCGTGGGTACATTTCCTGTTTTGTAGCTGTGCCTCAGAAAGTGCGGTTTCACCTTTTTGTTCCAGAATTTATTGCGTTGCAGCTTCCTTTAAAGAGTATTCGAAAGTGAGGCCATTTGGCCTCACATATTTATGCCAGCTCTTTGAAAGGTTTGTCAAACTAATTCCGCTCACATACATTATCATTTTAGCCCTAATGTTTTACTTATATAATGTTTTATGTATTTTACAAAATACATAGATAAACGTGTGAATAAATGAATTGGGATTATGCCTTTAATTTTATATGGTTGGGAGTGAATTGAATAAGAATATAACTAATGCTGCCCATTTTGCCCAGATAAATTGATTCCACATCTTCAAAATCTGCTGAAGTCCTTTTGATTCCCATATTCCCCATTTCACAAATTTCCTCCACTACCCTAACATAGTTTTCACCTCTAAAATGATCCCAAACCTCCAATGGTTCATTATTGCATGGTTCTGCTTCTGTCACTGAAGATCCAATGTGTACCTGGAGCCCAGGTTTAGTCTAATTTCAAGAGCTCTCCCTCCAAGAATTGTTATTCAACAGTGGCTGGATGGGAGATGCCAGAGAGTATGGTGGATAACCGTTTGTCAGGTTGGAGGCCGGTGACTAGTGGTGTGCCTCAGGGATCTGTACTGGGTCCAATGTTGTTTGTCATATACATTAATGATCTGGATGATGGGGTGGTAAATTGGATTAGTAAGTATACAGATGATACTAAGGTAGGTGGCGTTGTGGATAATGAAGTAGGTTTTCAAAGCCTGCAGAGAGATTTAGGCCAGTTAGAAGAGTGGGCTGAACGATGGCAGATGGAGTTTAATGCTGATAAGTGTGAGGTGCTATATTTTGGTAGGAATAATCCAAATAGGACATACATGGTAAATGGTCGGGCATTGAAGAATACAGTAGAACAGAGTGATCTAGGAATAATGGTGCATATTTCCCTGAAGGTGGAATCTCATGTGGATAGGGTGGTGAAGAAAGCTTTTGGTATGCTGGCCTTTATAAATCAGAGCATTGAGTATAGGAGTTGGGATGTAATGTTAAAATTGTATAAGGCATTGGTAAGGCCGAATTTGGAGTATTGTGTACAGTTCTGGTCACCGAATTATAGGAAAGATATCAACAAAATAGAGAGAGTACAGAGAAGATTTACTACAATGTGACCTGGGTTTCAGCACCTAAGTTACAGGGAAAAGCTGAACAAGTTCGGTCTTTATTCTTTGGAGTGTAGAAGGTTGAGGGGGGACTTGATAGAGGTATTTAAAATAACGAGGGGGATAGATCGAGTTGACATGGATAGGCTTTTTCCATTGAGAGTAGGGGAGATTCAAACAAGAGGACATGATTTGAGAGTTAGGGGACAAAAGTTTAAGGGTAACACGAGGGGGAATTTCTTTACTTAGAAAGTGGTAGCTGTGTGGAATGAGCTTCCAGTAGAAGTGGTAGAGGCAGGTTCGGTATTGTCATTTAAAGCAAAATTGGATAGGTATATGGACAGGAAAGGAATGGAGGGTTATGGGCTGCGTGCGGGCCAGTGGGACTAGGTAAGAGTAAGCGTTCAGCACAGACTAGAAGGGCCGAGATGGCCTGTTTCCGTGCTGTAATTGTCATATGGTTATATGGTTATCGATTATTTCTGCAGATCCTCGGTTAGTACAACAGTGTATGAGATTGATCGCATTCACTCTTACGTTTCTTCTAAAATCCCTGTTAAGTTATGGTCAGCATCATCAGCATCAGGTATTGCAAGTCCAGATGCAGTGCTGTTTATGAACTGTAAAGCTCCTTCTTTCTGTAAGATACTCCATAGTGTGAACTCCTAGTAGTTTCCATTCACTTTATTGTCATGAACTTTATAAAGACATTTGTGGAATGCTATGTCCCTACAAAATCATTCGAAGTCTTCCTCAAGCAGGAGCCCTGGATGAACCAAGAGAGGCAAAACTTCCCGAGGGCTAAACCAGTGGTGTTTAGGACTGAGGATCTGGGACAGTACAAAAGGTGCAGATAATGACCTTCAGAAGGCCATCTCACGTGCAAAGTGGCCATCAATCCCCTCGACAACTGTGACAGGGCTTGAATGCCATCACCTCCTGCAAAGCAAAACCAAGCAACATAAATGCTAATAAGCTTTCACACCCAGATGAGCTCAATGCCTTTTATGCTCGCTTTGACCCACAGAAACATGGAGGCACCTTCATGAACTCCCACAGCCCCGTAGTCTCTGAGGTCAACGCGAGAGCATCCTTCAGGAGGGCAAACCCACGGAAAGCATCTGGCCCAGACTGCGTAGCTGGGCGGGTACTGAAGACCTGCGCTCGTCAGCTAGCTGGAAACTTTACAGATATCTTCAACTGCTTGCTTCGGTATTCTGAGGTACCCATTTGCTTCAAGCAGCCATCAATCATACAGGAAGAATGTGGTAACCTGGCTCAATGACTAGCATCAAGTAGTGCTTGCATCCACCATGGTGAAGTGCTTTGAGATGTTACTCATGAAGCACGTCAACTGAGAAGTGACCCGCAACTGCTCCAATTCACCTCCTGTCACAACAGGCCGACAGCAGATGCCGTTTTCAATGGCTCTTTACTCAGCCCTGGAAGACCTGAACAATGAAGATACGTAGGTCAGGATGTTTCTCATTGACTACAGCTCTATATTCAACACTATCATCTCCTTGAAACTAGTCACTTAGCTGTGCAACTGGATCTGTGATTTCCTCGCGAGCAGACCCCAGATAGTCTGGACCGACATCTCCTCCACTCACTATCCACACAGGAGCGCCACAGGGCCGTGTGCTAAGCCCCCTGCTCTACCTGCTTTGCCCTTAGAATTGTATGGCTAGGGACAGCTCCAATGCCATATTTAAACTTGCTGATGTAAACGACGTTGTTGATCGAATCAAAGTTGGTGACAAATTGACATACAGGAGGGAAGTTGAAAACCTGATTGATTGGTGCCACAATAAGAACAATGTCAGCAAAACCAAAGTACTGATTATTGACTACAGGTCCATGAGCCAGTCCTCTTCAGGGGAACAGAGGTGGGCGGGGGGATGGTTTTAATTTCCTTGGTATTAACATATCAGAGGGTCTGTACTGAGATCATGTACCATCACAAAGAAGGCACAGCAGCACCTCTACTTTCTTGGAAGTTTACGTGGATTCGGCACGTCAGCAAGAAGTTTTGACAAACTTCTGTCGCTGCACAGTGGGGAGTATCCTAACCGGTTGCATCATGGCCTGGTATAGAAAGACCAGGCTGCAGAAAGTGGTGGACACATTCCAGTTTATCTCGAGCAAGGCCCTCCCTGCCAGTGAATATACTTCCATGGAGTGCTGCCACAGGAAAGCAAGGACCCCACCCTCTAGGCCATGCCCTCTTCTTGCTGATACCATCAGCCAGGAAGCATAGAAGCTTTAAGCTTCACACCAGGTTCAGGAACAGTCATTATCCTTCAACCATCACGCTCCTGAACCGAGTTGGATAACCTACTATCAGAAAATGATTCTCTGTCCCGACTCACTTTCAAGGACTCTTTACAACTCGTGTTCTCTGCATGATTTTTTTTGGCACAACTTGTCTTCTTTTGCCTATTGGTTGTTCGTCGGCCTTTTTCTGTTTAGGTATAGCTTTTTGTACAGTTCCATTGTATTTTTCCCCCCTATAAATGCCTTCAAGCAAATGAATCCCAAGGAAGTATATGGTAATGAATATGTACTTTGTGGGTGGGAGGGTGGAGATGCATCTCTACCAAAGGAGGTGTAAGGTGCTCCTTCCCTCCGCTAGCCTGCAGGCCACCCTTGGGTGAGATGTAGCACCTGCTTAGACCACCCCACCCCCCCACACCCCGAGCAGGGTCATGTTGAGCCATAGGAACAGGTGGTGGATGGTCGTATGAGCAGCCGGTGCAGATCACAAGTCCTGGTTATGTGACCACTGAAGCCAGGCAGACAATCTCTGAAGAGTAGTAATAATGGTTGGGGTCACCCAGCTTGTAAAGACACTGCCCAGAAGGTGGCAATGGCAAACCACGTCTGTAGAAAAATTTGTCAGGAACAATCATAGTCATGTCACCACGATCGTCCACGTTGTATGACATGGTTCATGCTGATGATACATACTTTGGTAATAAATTTACTTTGGAATTTTACATTTTGATATTCATAGTCCCATGGATTCATATGAAGTAATAATGCCAGAGTGGGGTTATGAATCATTAAAAACCCAAATATATGGAAGGTGCTTATAGATGATCAATTAACTAAAGTGAAAATAAAATTGTCAAAAACAACAATTAAAATAGTATTCTTTTAAGAATATAGAATAGTTGTTTGCAGGAAGTCGCCAGAAGAGTCAAGCTGAAGCCAGAATCAGATAAACTGATCTTACTGATTGGCAGAAAAGGTGCAAAGGGTCACATGATCTATTCTGTTTCAGTTGCTAGATTTATGCTAGATTTATTCGGGTTCCAAACAAAAAGAGGGGGGGCAAAGGGGTAAATGCAAGTTAAAAAAAAAATCAAATTCTCAAGAAGTACAAAGAAACATTTTAACACACACACATGGATAAGTTGGGGAAGAGCCACTGAAGGTGGAGACAGAGTAACAGCACAATGCGTTGAAAATAAACTTCCTGCAAATTTCACAAAGGAAGAAAATGAAAAAGAGACTTCACCAGAGAATGAGCATTAAAAGGATATTGAAACAAACATGATAGTGAGACAATGATTGATAAATACACAAACCTCCTCAAGGAGATTTATATTTTCCAGCCATATGGCTCCCAATCCTCTTAGCATGACTACTGGCGTCTTTGCAAGAGGATCTAGCTAGCAAGAGGCCTTTAAATCTCAAATGAGTTTCTTTTTATAATAAATGTAATAAATTCATATTAAACTATATTAATGTATAGGTTTATTTCAAAGTTCAAAGTAAATGTTATTATCGAAGTACATAAATGTCACCATATACTACCCTGAGATTCATTTTCCTGTGGGCGTACTCAGCAAGTGCATGGACTGGTAATCGTAACAGGATCAATGAAAGATCAGCCAGAGTGCAGAAAAGAGTGCAAATGCAAATATCAATGATGGCTGGTTCTTCGCTTGCGAAGATCAGGAGGGAATATCTCCATCGCTGTGGGACTTCCCTTCCCACCTGCGCTGTGTAGGATAGTGAGGATCGGTGCGCATGGACCAACTCCACTCTTCATTCTACAATGGCACAGCAAAGCTGCAGCCACTGCAGCGATCGCCAAGCTGTAGGTTGAATGTCAGAGATTTCCATCTCCTAGATAGAATGCCTGGCCAGGTTAACGAGTCCCATCTACGCATAAGACCGTAAGATATAGGAGCAGAAGTAGGCCATTCAGCCCATTGAGTCTGCTCCGCCATTCAATCTTGGGCTGATCCAATTCTTCCAGTCATCCCCACTCCCTTGCCTTCACCCCATACCCTTTGATGCCCTTGCTAATCAAGAGCCTATTTATCTTTGCCTTAAATACACCCAATGACTTGGCCTCCACAGCCACTCGTGGCAACAAACTCCACAGATTTGCCACCCTCTGAATAAAGTAATTTCTCCGCATCTCTGTTCTAAATGGATGTCCTTCAATCCCAAAGTCGTGCCCTCTTGTCCTAGAATACCCTACCCGGGTTTGGAATTGGAGTTGTCCTTCTCCTAGGCTGATGAGCCCAGCCTGCCCATCCATTTATACCACTGGGCACTCGGTCGCACTATGACATAGCAAGCAGTAAGAACAGGGACACCACGTCCCTGCTATGGGCACAATAGTGTAGGAGAAGCTATATGCGAGTGACCTCCTGCATGGCAAGCCAAACAGTGGTCCTGCGGCGATCACTACACCTGGAAAGAGGCTATGGGAGATGCTTCACCTTCCTTAAGTGGGCAGGACGTCCAGACCAGGACTCAACCATCCCCGCAAATATAAATAAATAGCAATAAATAATGAGAACATGAGATAATGAGACAAAGAGTCCTTAAAGTGAGATCATCGGTTGTGGGAACATTTCAATGAAGGGGCGAGTGTAGTTATACCCTTCTATTCAAGGGCCTGATAGTTGAAGGGTGGTATCTGTTCTTGAACCTGGTCATGTGTGCGAGTACCTTCTACCTGATGGCAGCAGAGAGAAGAGAGCATGACCTGGGTGGTATTTAAAGTAAAGTTAAATTTTAAGGTTTTTCCCAGGGCTGAAATGGCTGCCACAAGAGGACACAGGTTTAAGTTGCTGGGGTGTAGGTACAGAGGAGATGTCAGGGGTAAATTTTTCACTCAGAGAGTGGTGAGTACATGAAATGGGCTGCCGGCAATGGTGGTGGAGGCGGATACAATAGGGTCTTTTAAGTGGCTTTTAGATAGGTACATGGAGCTTAGTAAAACAGAGGGCTATGGGTAAGCCTAGTAATGTCTGAGGTAGGGACATGTTCGGCACAACTTTGTGGGCCGAAGGACCTGTATTGTGCTGTAGGTTTTCTATGTTAGTAATTATGTTCAAAAGAAGGGGACGCTTCTCGAGGTGTCAGTGGAAATCGGTGTAAAACTAGGGGGGCTATGTACAGCTCAGAATGTTTGAAGTGGTTGACCATCAGCACAGTGCAGTCCATCTGTTCCAAAATTTCTCCCAACTTGCTATAGTGGAATTAGAATACATCTGTGCTCACAGCAGTACAAATTCATTGGTATAACGTGATCATAGCAAGCTAACTAATATATGGGGACTGGAATAAATGCCCGTCTGAAAGGCAGTTCCACGTGCATGCAAACAATAGGCTAGTAGATGATCATATGTGAGAGCTGTAAATTAACCGACTTGACTCAAGCAATCTCAATGTCAGTCTCACAATGTTTTTAAACTAGACACGATATCATTTAATATCAATAAGCCTGATGGACGGAGTGACATCGATAGCAAAGTAGCAGTCACACAGCAGCCACATGATCTGGGTTTGATCCTGACCTTTTGGTGGCGTCAGCATGGACTTTACATGTTCTCCCTGTGACCCCGCTAGCTTTTCTCCAGTATGAAGGGGTGTGGGCTGGTAGGTTGCCGGACTGTTGTAAATTGTCCTGGTGGTAGAGCACGTGGGGAGCTGATGGAATGGGAACAGTGCTCGATGGGTCAGTGTGGATCTTTGGGGACTAAAGGTCCTGTTTCCACATTGTCTCACTCTTTGAGAGAATACAAAACCACGTTTGATATCTGAGCCCCCAGAAGGAAATTAAGGGAAAAGGGCCAGACTCCTGACTGTACAGGACAGTAAGCTGCCCATAAACATTATGAGAATTGGTAACATTCCTTCATCATGGAAACAACATATACACTTCTTTCCTTGCAGGATCATTCAAGCATTGCTATATATTATGGAATTTGTAGCCCAGAGATGTAAGTGTATATAGGTGTAAGCTCATACCAGCTTAAAACATTGAAATTCATTTCATAATCAGGAACTTTAAAATACAATATTGGTAATTATCACCTGTTTGTATGTGACCATCCTGTAAAGATGAAAACGGACCTTGCTTAGCCTGACTGACCTATTAGGACCATTCCCATTCTCTGAAGTAACTCAGCAAGTCTCTCATTTGAAGGGGAATTGGAAATAAACAATAGAAGTCTATTGAAATTCATAGTTTGCAATAGCCAGAGCAGTAGGAAGATCACCATGTGCTGTCAGTGGTAACGATATTTGGTTCAGATGTTGAATGAACAGCCCCACGGAAGCCTTGATATTATTGCACAATAGTAGAAGGTCTTCTCAACGCCGCGGTTTCTGTTCTGTAGCAAAAACATTGCACATACACTCAGCGGCCACTACAGGAGTGTGCCCAATTAACTGGCCACAGGCGTAGTACTTGATGTGGTCTTCTGTTGTTGTAGCCCATTCACTTCGAGGTTCGATGTGCTGTGTGGTCAGAGATGTTTTTTCTGCACACCACTGTTGGAACGCGTGGTTATGGTCGCCTTCCTGTCAGCTTGAAATAGTCTGGTCGTTCTCCTCTGACGTCTCTTCTTAACAAGGCATTTTTACCCGCAGAACTGCCACTCACTGGATGTTTTTTTGTTTTTCACATGATTCTCTGTAAACTCAAGAGATCGTTATGCATGAAAATCCCAGGAGATCAGCATTTTCTGAGATACTCAAACCACCCTGTCTGGCACCAGCAGTCAAGTCACAGTCAAAGTCACTTAGCTCACATTTCTTCCCCATTCTGATGTTTGGTCTGAACAACGACTGAAGCTCTTAATTATGTCTGCATGCTTTTATGCTCTGAGTTACTGCCACATGATTGGCTGATTATATATTTGCATCGGTACAGGTGTACCTAATAAAGTGACCACTAAGAACGTGGATGTGTTTTTGGTTCCTTTTGAGAAAGATTGTTGCTGCTGAGTCACATTGTCCCTCTTGGGGCAGAGACTGCTGACAGCAGTTCATCAGACTCCTCTGTCCTGGAGAGTCTTTCAAATTGTCCCCAGGTGTAGCCTATCTTCTTGGATCCGTTCTCTCACAGTGTTGAGCTCTTTGGAGCTTCTGCGAATGCTTCTGTATCTCTAGATTTTTACGGGATGGGGTTGCTAGCTCCATGCTCAGCCCTCCTCTTTCTGCAGCCATGCTTGGGACCATCCATGGTGGAGCTACTGGGACAGGTGCCGAGGTTCTTTTAAAGTGGAGATTCTTCCTTTTTCAGCTTTGAACAATGAGCTAGCAAGGAATCAGGGGTCTCCCACCGAAGGATAAGGAAAATTCCACCTTGTTACGTCATTACAAATTGCCTCAATAAGAATGTAGCAAACTTGACCTGACAAAACCATTAACAATCTTAATAACCAAAAATCAAGGTGACTAACATTTGGACTAAAAGTGGCACCGTTCTTCATATAAACGAAGTTTACTGCAAGTACATCTAATATTCATACAAATGAATTATGACCCGATTTGACCTCATGATATTACCCAGTGCTTCATGGTTTATTGTTTTCTCTTACTGCTTTGAATAAAATTAACTCTTAAAATTGTTCATCACATTCGTTGTGCTGTCCATGTGGATTTCCTGTTTACTTAGCAGGGTAAGAGTTTAAGGTTGGATTATAAACAAGAAATATCCTGTTGAAATGGCCTTGTTTATACAAATGTCAAAGTCACTGATTTCATTGCAACACAATGACCAGACTCTCACAAAGGCATTAATTCACACAATATCCTGTCGGCCTAGATTTGCGCATTTACTGTTTCTTTTTCATTTGATCTAAGTGCTGGGAGCATGATACAACGGGGAAGCTAAATTTACAGCATTTGTACCTTTGCCATTATATTCAAACATGGAAAGTGTGTCATCGGTACAGCTATTATCTTTTCGTGTACTTCTCGTCCCTTCTTCCTTTACCGCTCCAGATCATCAGCCCACCAAAGATTTTACAATTTGCAGAGTTCTAGTCTTATGGCACCAGTTCACTTTTCATACCTTGCCCCAACAGCCTGCATAAAAATGGTCAATACCGGGTCATTATTTAAAGTGTTGTCCTGTATAAATCCGGTCATGTCCAAAGACAGACATAGAGAAGGCCTATTTTTATTTTATTTTATTTTGGATAGCACAGTCTGTCCGACAGCATCAACAGATGAGCCACACAGCCCGCCCAATCTCACTGGATACTTTGTTGCCGGAACCTGCCCAAAGCTGTAAGGAGAATGGTGGCCAACTTTTGCCAATGTCATCAGATGGACGGTGAGCACAGCTTGTCCAACTTTATCCAACGGAGGCACAAAGATCTGCAAATGCCGGAGGAAATCGTCAGATCAGGCAACGTCTCTGGAAGTAATTGTATGGTTATAATTTCATGTCAAGTAATCGTCTGAGTCATGCAAACTGATAACACGTTATGTGGTCAAATCATATCCTGGCCAATCTTATTCTCTACTCTGTGGGTAAAAATTATGCCGGTAAAAGTTAATTAAAATAAAAACCTAACACATTGCATGATTCTGGTGAAACCATTGTCAAATTGTTTTATTTTGCTGTTCCTATTGGTGTATCATTATTTTCATTAAACTAAGCTTCATGGTGATGATACGAGATTTGCATACACACACACACAAACTATTTAACGATGAGGAGACTCATTCAGTTCATTTCAATGTCGGTCTAGGACTCTCCGCAGTCTTCCTACCATTGCTTTAATAATTCCAGGATGTTTGCCTTCACTCTGGGTCACACCCATCAGTAATAGGATTCCATGCTATAAATATATGTGTCCAATTAAATAATTGGCAGAAGTAATAAGGGAGAGATCAGGAAACAGTTTCTCATGCAAGTAATTGTGGAATCTTGAACTACCTATTAGAATGGATAGTGGCATTGAAAACACACAGTATATCATGTTTAAAGATCAACCAGATGAGCATTTGAAGACCTGTAACCTCCATGGCTACACACCAACAGCTGAGAAGAGGAAAATTTCTAAGTAGCTCCAGTTTTGACTGGTAGACTACAGCTGAGCTGCAGGGCCTCAATCTGTGCTACAGATTCCTATGATGCAGTGATTAGTAAAAGTGTACAGCAGCTTTGAAAGCAGCTAAAACATACATTTTTCTATAATGACCATTTCCCAAGAACTGTTCTGTTGGACTAACCGGTCTGGGAATTTCTGAGGGAAGCAGAGAGGATGTAGAGGAGGTGGAAAATGGCTGAAGAACCAGATGTGTTGGGAATGCAAAGACCAGCCAAATGCAACAGCAGGACCTTCTGCTTTAGTTTTTTTTGCATGATTGTCAGGAAAATAGGCATTATGAAAGGGGGGAAACATGCCAGGTCAACTAGGAGCCAGAAGCTGGCAACTGAAAGGGAGGAGGGAGGGTGCAGTTTAGTGCTTAGATGGGCTGCAGTGGCTGAGAATGTGAAATAACCAGTCTCACCAAAGACTGATGGTGTAGCTTCAACAAGACAGTCTTCTTTTTCGTTCCTCCACTGCTTGGTCAGGTTGAAATCTTGCATAACGGTGATAACACGAAAGCATAGGAACTTAAGATACAGGCCCTTTAACCCTGCTCTGCCATTCATCAGCACAATGGCTAACCTTCCACTCACTCTCAATTTCCAGCGTTATCCCATATTGCTTGATTCCCTCAATGCTTAGAAAATTATTAAATAAAATAGCAACCAAGGTTCTACAGCTGACCAAGTTGGAGAATTCTAAATGTTCCACCCTTTAAATGAAGAAATTTAATTTCATCTCAGTCTTCAATGTTCTATTTAATCCTCAGACTGTGCCCACCTGATCCCAGATCCAAAAGTGAGAGGGAATAATAAGCACAAAGAGATTCTGCAGATGCTGGCAGTCTTCAACAATGCACACACAAAGGCAGCATCCTGTTGATGGGGCTCAGTCTGAAACATTGACTGGTCGTTGTCCTCCATAGACGCTTCTTGACTTGTGGAGTTCTTCCAGAACTTTGTTACCCTAGTCTACTCAACCTCTCCTTCCTGGCCAAACCAGTCATCCCTTGAACCAATACAGTGATTTTTTTTTTTTTCGCTGCACTCTATCAATCTCAAATTCTTGCTTTGGGTGAGGAGACCAGAAGGGTAAAAAGAAATTCCATTTGCAGTCTTAACAAGGGCCCTATACAATTGCAATAAAACTTGGATACCACTGTAAAGCAAATCCTCTCAACTAAGATGAACTATTTGTTTGCTGTGCCCACGTTGGCCTTTCACAATTTTTATGCACAAGTACAGCCAGGTTCCTTAAACATGATCAGTACCCAAACCCTCATCATTTTCTCTGCTTTTCTGTCAAGTACACCGTGGTGGATGACCTCACATTTTTGCA
The DNA here is from genome assembly GCF_048418815.1 of Hemitrygon akajei. NCBI lineage: Eukaryota > Metazoa > Chordata > Chondrichthyes > Myliobatiformes > Dasyatidae > Hemitrygon > Hemitrygon akajei. Next base: position 42,651,799 of record NC_133132.1, on the reverse strand, counting down.
TGTTATATTTCATCTACCAAAGATTCCAATTGTCTACCCTATCAATGTTTCTCATAATTTTAAAACCATCACCCAGGTCTCCCTTGAGCTTCCAATGCTCTGAGGAGAACAACCCAAGTTTGTCCAACTTATTCAACATAACCCAGGCAGCATCCCGATAAACTTCTTCTGCACCTTTCCCACAATTTCCTCATCCTTCATATGATGACCAGAACTGCTAACAATACTCCAAGTGTGGACTGACCAAGTTTTTAAATAGCTGCAGCGTGACTTCTTTACTCTTATACTCAACTCCTCTACCAACGAAGACAAGCATGCCAGATGGCTTCTTTACCATCTTACCAAGTGCCTTGCCACTTTCAGTGAAACATGGACATGGACTTCAAGATCCCTCCACACTTCAATGTTATTAAGGGGCATTCCGTTAACTGTATTCTTTGTCCTTCTATTGGACCACTCAAAATGCAACACCACACATTTGCCCAGATTAAACTTCATCTGCCTCTTCTCTGCCCATATATGTAATTAATCTCTAACCAGCTGTATTTGTTGAGAGCCTTTTACACTGCTCACAACTCCACTGATCTTGGTGTTATCTGCAAACTTGCTAATGCATCCTTCTACATTTTTGTCCAAATCATTTATGTATTTCACAAACAACAGCAGGCCCAGACTCAATCCTTATGAAACACCATTGGTCATCATAGACTTCACCAGAATAACAGCCTCTACCCCTATTCTCCTTCTCCTATGGGCAAGCCAGTTCTGAATTCAGATTTGCAAAATATCCTGGATCCAATGCAACATTATCTTCTGACTCAAGCTGCTATGAGGGCCCTTGTCAAATGCCTTAGCTACCATCTAGCTAACGTTGACTACATTACTCTCATCAAAGTCTTTTGACACTTCCTCTAAAAACTCTATCAAGCTTGTAAGGTAAGACCCATTCTGCCCAAAACACTGCTGCCTGTCCCTAAGCCTTTCCAAAAGCATAGAAATCTTACCCTTCAGTATCCTTTCCAATAGCTTCACTATCACTGATGTGACAATCAGTGGCCTATGACTACTCGGATTGTCCCTGCTTCCTCTCCTGGACCCAGGTAAAACATTTGCTACTCTCCATTCCTCAGGGACCTCACCTGTTGCTAGTGAGGACATAAAGATCCTTATCACCACCCCTAACTGCACCCTCAAAATTCTGACAAATTAGTCAGACACGATTTCCTTATAAATTCACATTAATTCTGCTCTATCCTGTTATTCTTTACAAGGCAACCACACCTTCCCCTTGAGGTACTAGAAGTGCCTGTTTTCCTGCTGTCACAAGCTGACTCAGGTTGCATGCCATCTTGTCGGACAAGGGTGAGGGAACTGTGGATTACAAATGTTTTGTAATCCAAATGGGTGACGTGCCTGCTTCAGCTGAATAGCTGCGATTCTGTGCCAGGAGGGAGCTGTGCAGCCGAGGACTGGAGCAGAGTTTGAGGAAGAGGCAAAACATGTTAGTGTAGGAAATGAGTCCTCGCTGGTAGAACAATCTGTTGATTGATGAGGGATATGCACATATGGATGCTACTTTCATTCAAGGTCTATCCACACCTTCAGATAGACTAGAAAATGTCATGGATCTATTTTAAAGACAACTAGGATAGACATCACTAATATCTTGTCCATTAATTGCCAATAACAAGCAAAACAGGTTCACTCATTTCATTACTGAAAGCTGTAGGTAGATGATTGATGCTTGGTCTAAAAACAACTTATTGCAACTTACTGAATACTATTCACAACTGGCAAAGCATTACAGAATGAGTGATAGTGGGTCACTGAAATAAATATGGAGCATCAGTTAGAGAGAACTGAACGAACAAAACTGTTGGCAAGCTTACTGATCAGACCTGGGAGAAGATTCAGTGAATTAACACTAATCAAAATAGAGAATTTTTACTGAATAAATATTTAAATAACTGGTAAAGGAATTCACTGAATAAATAAAACCAAACTGTAAGGGCATTCAAAGATTCAAGGATTTCAAGGTTCAAAGGTTACTTTTATTGTCAAAGAATGCATCTACAATACAACCCTGACATTTGTCTTCTCCGGGTGGCCATGAAATATGGAAAGACCATGGGGGTTGCTGAAAGAAAAAACATCAACCCCCCCCCCCACATGAATAAAAGAAACAAAACTCACAAATTCCAAAATACCCCACCCCTCCTGAATAGGAAAAAAACCAGTGACAATAGCAACTAATCCCCAACCCCTCCCCTGCAAAAAAAACTGTCTGCCCCGTGTTTGACCCATCTCCCTCGCTTTGCACTATGGCCATCGCGGAGCGGATGTGATGGTACAGGAGTCCTGCGTCCCACGCCGCCTGGTTGGGGAACAGTTGTTTCTCTGCTGCCATCGGGCTCCTGGACCAGCTTCACTCGCCTCAGTGATGAACTGACGACACGGCTCAGAAACTCGTTCGTGTTCTACTTTTTTTCCCTATTTGCACGATTTGCCCTCTTTTGCAAAATCAATATTCATCATTCTTTGTCTGTTGTGTTTCTTTATTTCGTGGGTGTTGGCAAAAAGATGAATCTTAGACATTGGATATAGTATCTTTATTTTGATAATACATTCTGATGCATTGCAGCTACATGATGTGGAAGGAGATGGATCCCCATTGTGGTTCCTGTTGACCACATCTGTAGCAAGTGTTCGTTACTTGAAGAACTTGGGCTCAAAGTTAATTACCTAGAATCTAAGCGACAAACACTGTGATGCGTCAGGGAGGGGAAGAGTTACCTGGACACTGTGTTTTGGGAGGCAATCACACCCATCAAGTTTGATCTGCGAAAGGGAAAAGAGGGTGTGACACAATTTTCTGTCATGAGGATCAAGAGTCCTAGTGCCCAGGTCAGGGACATCTCATCTGACCTGTAGAGGAATCTGGAGGGGGAGGGGAAAGGTCTGGTTGTTGTGGTCCATGTGGGTACCAATGATGTAGGACGAACAAGGAAAGAGTGAATTTGAGGGCCGAAATGTAGATGCAACAAAGGTCATGCTCTCTGAAAAAGTAGAAATTAGCACAGGGTTAATAAGAGCAGGGAGCTAAGTGTGTGGCTCAAAGATTGGTGTGGGATGAAAAGATTTAAATTTGTTGGGCATTGACACCAGCACTGGGGAAGAAGCAGCTTTTCTGATGGGATGAGCTCCACCTAAACCCCACTGGAACCAAGGTCCTGGCAAATCACAAAACTAGAGCTGAAAGCTAAATAGCAGGGTGGGGATGGGTTCTACATCTTGGTAAAATTTGGATAGAGTGAAAGGGAAGGAGAGCACAGGAGAGATTACTTCAATCTCCAGAATAAATAAGACAAAAAGTATATATATATAAGGATAAGTATTTAATTTCAGGCAACATGGAGACAAAATTTTAAAAAAAGATTGTTTAATACAGGACCAAAGGTGTTAAGTCTGAATGCACATACTCTACAAAATAAGATAGATGATCTTGTAGTGCTGTTAGAAATTGCCTGATAGGACTTACTGAACATCCTGGGTCATGGTTGAAAGCTTAAAATCCAAGGTTACACGTGATATTGAAAGGATGGGTAGGTGGGCATTTGGGAAGGGCATGAGGTGGCTTTGTCAGTAAAGAAAATGGAACCAAGTCCTTAGAAAGCAATGCCATAGCGTCAGAAAATGGAGAATCCTAGTGGGAAGAGTTGAGAAACTGCAAGAGTGAAAAGACCCCGATAGGAATTATATACAGACCTCAGAACAACAATCAAAGGATCCTGCATAATCCAAAGATTCACCAATCACTTGGTGAAGAATTTCATTCCCTCTCTTTCTGGAACAGGCAACTCTTTCTAGTGCTGTGATTCCAGACACACCAGCCAGAAGAGAGAAAAACAACTGCATGAATGTACATGTGAAACCTTATATGAATTTTGGACATTTCATAAAGAACTCTTATTCTTTAAAATCAAGAGTACAGTATTGCTAAATCTCTCAAAGGATAAAACTGCCAATCAGGAATCAATCTGATGAACCTTTGCTGTACTCTTTTTACTGAAAGGATATGTTATTGGTATCTTCCACAGTAAAGAATGATGCAAAATACTTATTCATTTCATCTTGTTCCCCAGTACTACCTCTCCAGTATCATTTTCTAGCAGTCAAATGTCCAATATTGCCTTTATTTTACTCTTGATAGACCTGAAAAACTTCTGGTATCCTCTTTTATATTATTGGCTAGCTTAGCTTCATATTTCATCTTTTCTCTCTTCATTGCTTTTTTGCTTTTTGTTTAAAAGCTTTCCACTCCACTAGTTTCCCTCTAAATTTTGCTATATTGTATGCCCTCCCTTTCATTTTCATGCTGTCTTTGACTTCACTGGTCAGCCACCATTGCCTCATCCTTCCTTTAGAGTAATTCTTCATCTTTAGATGATCCTGCATCATCCAAATTACTCACAGAAAACTCCAGCCATTGGTGCTAGTTATCCGTGCTAGTGTCCCCTTCCAATCAGCTTTCGGCAGCTCCTCTCTCATGACTCTTACTCAACTATGATACCAATATGTTTGATTTTAGCTTCTCTCTCTCAAACCGCAGGCTGAATTCTATCACATCATGATCACTGCCTTGTTGGGGTTCTTTTACTTTGAACTCCCTAATCAAATTTTTTTGATTACACAACTCCCAAGCCAACTTGGCCTTTTCCCTAGTGGGCTCCACCACAGACTGTTCCAAAAAGCCATCTCGTAGGCATTCCACAAATTCCTTCTCTTGGAATCCAGTACCAACCAAATTCTCCCAATCTATCTGCATATTGCAAATCACCATGACCATCACAACATTGCTCTTTTCACCTGCCCTTTGTAATTTGTACCTCACATCCTGGTTACTGTTTAGAGGCCTGTATCCAACTCCCATCAGGCCTTTTTAACTCTTGCAGCTTCATAACTCCACCCACAAGAATTCTACATAGAACATGGCACAGTACATGCCCTTTGGCCCACGTTATTCAGCTGAACCTTTAACCCATCCAAGATCAATCTAATCCTTGCCTGCCATACAGTCTTCCATTTTTCTTTCCCCATCCATGTGCCTGTCTAAGACATTATTAAATGTTCTTAACATATCTACCTTTACACCACTCCTGGCAGCAAAGCCACACACCTACTACTCTCTGTTTAAAAAACCTGCCCCTGACATCTATACACCCCACATCCATATCCTGACGCAGGGTCTCGGCCCAAAACATCGTCAGCACTTCTCCCTATAGATGCTGCCTGGCCTGCTACGTTCCACCAGCATTTTGTGTGTGTCGCTTGAATTTCCACCATCTGCAGATTTCCTCATGTTTGTCCATATCCATTACTCGGTCTTCATCGATATGTTTTGTTACTTCCTCATGTTCCTTTCTAGCTCTCATAAGTCCAATCTTAAACTCCTTCCGTCCTATGGTATTCTGATCCTGTGTCACTTCTCCCTAAGGATGTGATCTAATGTTTTACCGATAGATTCACCATATCCCCTCTGCCCAGTTGCCTGTCTTTCCAATAGGATGTGCAACCTTGGATGTTTAGCTGCCATCTGTGAAATTTGTAAATGATCCTGTAATAATAAATGGAGTTCCACTTTACGAAATTCAGGACTTGGAGAGAAAGCAGGAGAGTTTAAAAGTGGTAGGTCTAGGAATTGACTGTGAGTTTCATTTAAAAGAGGAAAGTTTGCTAATTCACAGTTAATAGTTGAATAGCCAATTGGCAAATTAACAGCAACCATTAAAAGTCAGGTAGTGTCACAGAGAGTGGTCGTTGTAAGAGGAAACACAAAGTACACTGCAGATGCTGTGGTCAAATCAACACGTACAAACAACCTGGAGGAACTCAGCAGATCAGGCAGCATCCATTGAAACGAGCGGTCAACATTTCGGGCCGAGACCCTTCATCTGTCCTGACGAAGGGTCTCAGCCCGAAACATTGACCGCTCGTGTCAACGGATGCTGCCCGACCTGCTGAGTTCCTCCAGGTTGTAAGAGGAAGCTTGGTAAAAAACCTACGGTGCCCTACCGTTTATTGTGTGAGATCTACCCTGGTTGGTCCTACCAAAGTGTAACACCGTGACTTGTCTGCATTAAATTCCATCTGATATTTTTCAGCTCATTTTTCCAGCTGGTCCAGATCCTGCTGCAAACTTTGATAGCTTTCTTTGCTTTCCACTATGCCCCTAATCATGGCGTCATTCACAAATTTGATGATCCAGATGACAAACAACAACGATCCCTATGCATTCCACTAGTCGCAAGCCTCCAATCAGAGAGTCAACCACTTTCTGACTTCTCCCAAAAAGCCAATGTCAAATCCAATTTACTGGCTCATCCTGAGTGCCAAGTGACTGAACCTTTATGACTGACCTCCCATACGAGGCATTGTCAAATGCCTTGCTAAAATCCATGTAGACAACATCCACTTTCATCAACTTTCCTGCTAACTTCCTCAACAAACTCTCTTAATATTGGTAAGACACCATCTAGCAAGCACAACCCCATGTTGACTATCCCTAATCAGACCTTGTCTATCAAAATACCTGATGCACCATCAATAACTCACTCTGAGACGTAAAAGCGAGGTATCGGCTTTTATTGACTGGAAGAAGAAACAAGCAGTGAGTGACCACCATACTACATCCTGGGGACTGAGAGGCCGGGCCCAGACCTCCATCACCTTTATACAGGGGTCTGTGGGAGGAGCCACAGGAGCAGTCATCAGGGGCGTGTCCAGACAGGTATATGTAGTTCACCACAATACCTACACATCCATTCCCTTAGAAAATGTTCCAATAACTAACTCACTAGTGATGTCAGGCTAACCAGCCTAATTTTTTCTCAGCTTACTTTTAGAGCCTTTCTTAAACAATGGAACAACATTAGCTATCCTCCAATCCTCCAGCACCTCACCCACAGCTAAGGACCTTTAAATATGTCTGTTAGGGCCATGCAATTTCTGCTCTATGTCCAGTGGAACACCTTGTGAGGTACTGTGGATTCATCCACCCTTTATTACCTGGAGACCACAGTCAGTGTGGATCAGAAGTAATATCTCCTCCTTGCTGACAATCAACACCGGCGCACCTCAGGGGTGTGTACTTCACCCACTGCTCTACGCTCTATATACACATGACTGTGTGGCTAAGCATAGCTCAAATACCATCTATAAATTTGCTGATGACTCAACCATCGCTGGTAGAATCTCAGATGGAGACGAGAGGGCGTACAGGAGTGAGATATGCCAACTAGTGGAGTGGTGTCGCAGCAACAACCTGGCACTCAACGTCAGTAAGACAAAAGAGTTGATTGTGGACTTCAGGAAGGATAAGACCAAGGAACACATACTAATCCCCATGGAGGGATCAGAAGTGGATAGAGTGAGCAGTTTCAAGTTCCTGGTGTCAAGATCTCTGAGGATCTAACCTGGTCCCAACATTTCAATGCAGTTATAAAGAAGATAAGACAGCAACTATATTAGGAATTTGAAGAGATTTGGTAGGTCAACTAATACACTCAAAAACTTCTTTAGATGTACTGTGGAGTGCATGCTGACAGGCTGCATCACTGTCTGGTATGGTGGGGCTACTGCACAGGACCGAAAGAGGCTGCAGATAATAAATCTAGTCAGTTCCATCTTGAGTACTAGCCTACAAAGTACCTAGGACATCTTCAAGGAGCGGTGTCTCAGAAAGGGAGCATCCATTATTAAGGACCTTCAGCACCCAGGACATGCCCTTTTCTCACTGTTCATCAGGTAGGAGGTACAGAAGCCTGAAGGCACACACTCTGCAATTCAGGAACAGCTTCTTCCCCTCTGCCATCTGATTCCTAAATGGACATTGAAGCTTTGGACACTACCTCACTTTTAAAAATATATATTATTTCTGGTTTTTGCACAATTTTTAATCTATTCAAAGTACATATACTGTAATTTATTTATTTATTTATTCATTCATTCATTCATTCATTTATCTATCTATCTATCTTTTTTCTATATTGTGTATTGCTTTGAACTACTGCTGCTATGTTAACAAATTTCACGCCACATGCCGGGGATAATAAACCTGAATCTGATTCGGATTCTTCTTCTGAGATGGCGATGAGGAGGCGTACGGGAGTGAGATAGATCAGCTGGTTGAGTGGTGCTGCAACAACAACTTTGCACTCAACACCAGTAAGTCCAAGGAGTTGATTGTGGACTTCAGGAAGGGAAAGCTGAGGGAATTACACTGAAGGATCAGCAGTGGAAAGGGTGAGCAGTTTCAAGTTTGAGGGTGTCAGCATCTCTGAAGATCTATCCTGGGGCAAGATATTGATGCAATTACAAAGATGCCATGATAATGGCTACCCTTCATTAGGTGCCTGAGGAAACTTGGTTTGTCACCGAAGTCTCTCACAATTTTCTACAGATGTACCTGCGAGAGCATTCTGACTGGTTGGATCACCATCTGCACATGGCTGGACAAAGCTGCAAAATCAACCAGCTTTATCACGGGTACTAACCTCCATAGCATTGAGGACACTTTCAAAAGGCAATGCCTCAAGAAGGTGGCATTCATAATGAAGGACCCTTGTCAGAATAAGGGGGTGGGATCTCATTGAAACCTTTTGAATGTTGAAAGGCGGAGATACAGTGGATGTGGAGAGGATGCTTCTTGTGGTGGGAGAGTCCAGCACCAGAGAGCACAGACTCAGAATATGACGTCCATTTAGAACAAAGATGAGGGGGAATTTCTTTAGCCAGAGAGTGATGAATCTGTGGAATTTGTTACCACAGGCAGCTGTGGAGACCAAGTCATTGGGTCTATTTAAGGCGGAGATTGATAGATTCCTGATTAGTCAGGATGTGAAAAGTTACAGTGAGAAGGCAGGAGAATGGGGCTAAGAAGGAAAAGGATTAGCCATGATTAAGTGGTGGAGCAGACTCAATGAGCCGAAAGGCCTTATTCTGCTCCTATGTCTTATGGTCTTATCACTCGGAGCATGCCTTCTTGTCATTGCTACCGTCAAGCCTGAAGACACACACTCAACATTTCAGAAACAGATTCTTTCCCTCTTCCATCAGATTTCATGAACCCATGAACACTGTCTCACTATTCGTTGCACTCTTTTTTGCACCACATATTTCATTTAAATTTTTAGCTATACTTCTTACTGTAATTTATAGGTTTATCATTATTATTATGTATTGAAACGTATACTGCTGCAAAACAAAAAAATCATGACATGTGCCAATTACTTTTACTCTGATTCCGATTCCAATTTGCCTCCAGAGAGTAAGCACCTCCTCTTCTGTAATCTGTGTATATTGTCCATACCTCACGGCTGCTTTGCCTCACTTCTATAAACTCTGCGTCTATCTCCCAAGTAAATACAAATGCAAAAAATCCTTTTAAGATCACCCCACTTACTTTGGCTCCATGGTGAGGCCACACTTGGAGTACTGGGTACAGTTTTGGTCATTTTGTTAGAGGAAAGGTATGGTTAAACTGGAAAGAGTGCATAAAATATTTAACCTGATGTTGCCAGGACTAGAGCACCTGAGTTATACACTGCCTGGGGTGGTGGTAGAAGTAGATACATTAGGGAGATTGAAGAAACTCTTAGACACACAGATCAAGGAAAAATTGGGGGCTATGTGGGAGGGAAGCGTTAGGTTGATCTTGGAGGAAAGGGTAAGCACGGCATTGTGGACTGAAGGGCCTATACTGTCTGAATAGTTCTACGAGATGTTGGCCAGACTAAACCTTTATTCCTTGGAGTGTAGGAGAACGATGGCTGACCTTTATTGAAGTTTACAAAATCACAACAGGCCTCAATAAAGCGGAAGGCAACAATCCTTTCCTCAAGCTCGGGGAGTCCAAGGATTTAGGGCATGAGACAAAAATTTTACAGGAACTTCAGGAGCAACTTTTTCATGCAGGGGGTGAGTATATAGTCTAAGCTGCGAGAGGAAGTGGTTAAGGCACATGCAATAATTGCTCTACATGCGAGAAGAGGGTGGGGTCTTGGAGGAATGGGGGTTAATGTGGAAATTGGGAATAGATGCATGAGTGCCATAGTCAGCACGAACTCATTGGGCTGAAGGGCCTGTATTTGTGCTGTACTGATCTGACTCATGCTAAGAACCAGTATACACTCTACCTTACCAATCACCTTTTGAAACTACATGTTACTTATCAATGAATTATGTCGAAGGGTACCATGTCCCTTTGAATATTTAAACTATTTCACCATTTTACTTGTTTCTCCCAACTTTGCACATGATATCCCATCTGACAGTTCCTCACCCACAAACCTATTGATAACTCCAAATTCAAAAATAGCTCACTTAATTCTACTCCTAAAAGCCAATTCTTAATTTGTTTCCCATGCTGCGCTCTGGGCCACGATCCATAAACTTGCCTTGTGAGCCTGTTGACTTTAATCGGCAAGAGGGCTAGAGGTGAGATCAGGAGATACTTCTTAAAGCACAAGTGGTCGTGACCTGGAAAGCTCAATCAGAAAGCATGGTAGAAACAGATTCAATAATCAATTCCACAAAGCAATTGGGGGGGAAAAAACCTAGAAGAAAACTAGTCTATAGGAAAAAGACAGGGAGGTGAAACTAGTTAGATTACTCTTTTAATCAGCTGACACAGATGACTCTGGTAGTCTGGTAATTGTGTATGTCAGTCCTTGGAGGTCAGTTTTGTTCGGGCGTCTCAGTTCAACATGCCAGCATCACATGAGTGATTTACGTACCTATTCTGAAACCCTGATAAGGTGTTGTGAGTACCTCAGTCACACCGAGTCTCCATTTCCAGGATTTAATTCAGGAGCTCATGCTGGACTGCACCAATCTCAGAACCTATCACATTATCGAAAGATTATAACAAATACATCCACTCTAATCTACCCTCTGATTCCTCTTTCTTGAACTTCAGTTGATTAAACAATGGGCAAATAAACCACATGGTCCACAGGATCCTGGACTTCCTGTCAGATCACCGGCAGGTGGTAAGAGTGGGCTCCTTCTGACAGATGCCCCTCTGACCCTCAACACAGGTGCCCCTCAGGGCTGTGTACAAAGGCCCCTCCTTTACTCCCTGTATACCCATGACTGTGTTGCCACCCACAGCTCCAATCTGCTAATTAAATTTGCTGACGACACTACACTGATTGGCCTAATCTTAAATAATAACGAGGCAGCCTACAGAGAAGAAGTCATCACCCTGACACAGTGATGTCAAGAAAACTACCTCTCCCTCAATGTCACAAAAACAAAGGAGCTGGTTGTGGACTACAGGAGGAATGGAGACAGGCTAGCCCCTATTGACATCAATGGATCTGGGGTTGAGAGGGTGAACAGCTTTAAGTTCCTACAAGGGCATAATCATCACCGAGGATCTCACGTGGTCTGTACATACCGGCTGTGTGGTGAAAAAGGCACAACAGCACCTCTTTCACCTCAGATGATTGAAGAAGTTTGGTAAGGGCTCTCAAGGGCATAATTGAGAGCATCCTGACTGGCTGCATCACTGCCTGGTATGGGGACTGTACTTCCCTCAATCGCAGGACTCTGTAGAGAGTGGTGCGGACAGCCCCAGTGTATCTGTAGATGTGAACTTCCCACTATTCAGGACATTTACAAAGACAGGTGTGTAAAAAGGGCCTGAAGGATCATTGGGGACCCGAGTCACCCCAACCACAAACTGTTCCAGCTGCTACCATCTGGGAAACGGTATCACAGCATAAAAGCCAGGACCAACAGGCTCCAGGACAGCTTCTTCCACCAGGCCATCTGACTGATTAATTCATGCTAACACAACTGTATTTCTAAGTTATATTGACTGTCCAGTCGTACATACTATTTATCATGAATTACTATAAATTGCACAATTAGACAGAGATGTAACGTAAGGAGTTTTACTCCTCGTGTATGTGAAGGATGTAAGTAATAAAGTCAATTCAATTTGATTCATAGTTGTCGTGAGTCAATTAATCCCATCTGGAGTGCCAGGAAGTTATACTAATGCTGACTACATTTTCTCGTCACTGTTACCCAACAGCGTCCACTGGATAAATTCATGTCTGGACATTCCGGATTAAGCTGCCTTTGAAATATGGTCACTCAGTGAGGTTGCTCTCGAACTGATTTTAATCAGGAAGTATGCTTAGTGGGCAACAGAAAAGATATCAGCGCTGTATACTGCTAGCCAAGATCAAAATGACCCCGTTTCCTGGGTTTTTACTGAGGAGGACTGAGCTATTTGTCAGTATGGTTATTTAATATTTTACCGCAAGCGGAAAATAAAAGTTGGTTCCTAATGAGGAAAGGACAAACAAGACAAATGTTTCAAACCCGACTGATGACGCTTAACTCTGAATTTCAGCAATTCTTCCGTCTTCTGGGTGCCATGGTGTGCTTTGAGATCATTTCCAAGAGTGCAGACCAGCGGCCTTTTAATTACTCTCAGATCAGGTAACTTGTCATTTAACTGGTTGTTGCACACACAATTTTTTTGCCTACATGAAATAAAAATTAAATAATGGTCCTTTCCAGCCCAAGAGTTCATCGGTACTCTAAAGTACAGATTTCATGAAGATCGTGGATAAAGGAATGATTTCAGAAGCAGTGAAGTGAGACAGAATCAAAATCATTTGATTGATGTAAAACAAATATGATTAGTTAAAAGGACAGACACCTTACAGTCATTTTAAATTGCATACTTCACTGTTTACAGGCTTAGGTCATTTAATTTAATTGCCACTGTCTTTCTTAGCCCTATAATTTGGTTACTGTTGTTTGTAGTTTTATGATCAGAGCAAAGCGCTTTAATAGCATGCTTTCATATTTACGACATACATTCTTAATACTTTCTGCACGGGTGGAATATAGATACTTAAATTTGACAATGTACTCAGCCCATGACCAGGAACATGGGCACTTCAATCATGCAAGTTCTGTAAACAATGCTTCAAATCAGACGTCACATTTAGGAGTCTTTTGTTGAGCTGAAGCTTTTTCCTGTTTGGGTGGTACTGTCACGCAACTCATCCAGAAAAATCACTTCCTTTCCTCTGCATTTGGTTGCCAGCACCATAAAAAAAATGCATCCACGTGGATGGGAACAGAGCCCTGCTCCAATTGTTATTGTTTGTTAGAATAACTTCATTTGTATCATTCTCTTGAGTGGCCTGGGTATATCTGAGTAACTCCCCTCTGATTTAACCCCATCACTAGCCCCGTCCCCCATTCCCACATTTCCTAGCAGCTGTGGCTCCAGTCTATGGTAAATTCATGACCCTCTGCTTGCGGTGATGATGACAATTGAAACGCAGCCCAAGGGGTCCAGTGTAAGCTCGCGAAGTTAAGTCAGGGTAACATTATGGCTCCATCCACAATCTCTTAATTCAGCTTCCTCTTCATTGCTGCCAGTGATTGCCAATATCTCATTAAATTTGGTCCCATCTCTCAGAGATATGCGTCTAATCGTTTTCAGTCATATCTGATCTCCTCTATCTCCTCTAGAAACTCAGTGGAGAGCATAAATTTTCAATCTCTCTTTGTGCTTCAGTTAGACTGGAAATCCTTAGATCAGGTCCAGCCAGACAGATCTGAAAAAAATTAATTTTCAATGTGGAAGATTCAAATGAGGCACTCTTTGGGCTATGGTGGGGTGGGTGTGTACACGAGGTCTCCTATGAGATGACTATGGAAGGTTAAGAAAAACTAACAGTGTACTGCACACTTATACATACAACATTTCAGATTTCTGGGTTGTTTCATTACTGATGTTGTGAGAAGACACATGGATATTCTATTTTACTTTACACTTTCCAATTTTCATGAAAATGTGCATATTTATCAATTTGGCAGGTGATACCACCTTCTCAGAAAAGTGGAAAGTAAAGAAGGTTGTCTAAGGTTACAACAGGATATAAATCAATATTAGATATTAGAAGCAAGGGGGCAGCTGGGACAAAGAGTAGGTCCCAGGAACCAGAAGGAAGTCTTTGGGTGGAGACTGAGGACAGGCGTTGTGTCCTGAATGAATACTATCATCTGGGAGAAGGACATGGAGGATAGAGATTCAGGGCAGATATACACTGAACTCTGGTATTAGTATAGAAAGGCTAGATAGATTCTTAATTGGTCAAGACACGCAGGGATACAGGGAGAAGACAGGAGATTGGGGCTGAGAGGAAAATTAGATCAGCCATGATGAAATGGTGGAGCAAACACAGTGGGCCAAATGGCCCAATTCTGCTCCTAAGTCTTGTGGTCGTAAGGGCAGCATAGACATATTGAGACATAGTTTCTATGCTGTGCAACTCTATGACTAGGTAACATCTAGATTAGAAGTTGAAGGACAATTCAGTGAACAGTATGGGGTTCAGTAATGGTACTCAACTTGTGGCTCTATGTTAACTTAGATATTGGTACAAACATTCTCAGGTCATTTGATGCTGACTTGTTCTCCACTATTGACAGCCACCATGGTGGTTCAGGAACTATTCACAGGATCTCTCTCCTTCTTTAAAGTAACACGTGGCTAAATTTTTGGTCAGAGTTCTTAAATGGATCATCAAGAAAGATTTTAATAAAATTTCACTTATAAGGTGCAGGAAGTAGCGAGTGAGAGAGTGACATCATGCAGGACAGGAGCCATTTGAAAACTGCAAGTCTCGTTGGGAGTGAGTCTTATTCAAGCCAATAAAAAGAAAGGAGGTGTAAGTGGAGTGGCCATTTTGGGAGTGGGCCAGTGTTAGAGTGGTCAGGCTGTGGCTCAAAAGGCTTCAGCAATAATAGGGGGAGACTAAAGGTGCTGAGTCGTTTGGAGTCATTTAGTTGATTGTAGAACTTAAGCTTATGAAGTTAAAGCCAAAGTTAGAACAAGTATAGACAGGGTGGTAGTTAGGGCAGAGGAATGCTCCTCCTGTAAGATGTGGAATTGCAGGGTACCGAACAGTCTCCCTGATACATCTGCCAGAAGTGCACCCAGCTTCAGCTCTTGACTGACAAGGTAAAGAAACTGGAACTGGAGCTGGATGTACTCAGGACCAGCGAGGAGGTTGAAAACCTTACAGATGAGTCATTTACTGAGGTGGTCTCACCCAGAGTGCAGGATTCAGATAGCAGATGAGTGACCGCCAGGAGAAGTAAGGGAAGTTAGCAGTTAGTGTGGAATTTCCCTGAGGTTATCCCCCTCAGCAACATGCATACCCCTTTGGATACAGCTAGGGTGGGGGATGATCTATCATGATCTATCAGGACAGACTAGCAACAGCCAAGCCAGGGCACTGGCTCTGGGCTCAGCAGGGAATGGTAAAGATTAGGAAGTTCAAGGTAAAGGAACCCTTTAGAGACAGTGATCATAATATGATAGAATTCACCCTGCAATTTGAGAGGGAGAAGATAAAGTCAGATGCACCAGTATTACAGTGGAGTAAAGGGAATTACAGAGGCATGAGAGAAGAGCTGGGCAAAGTTGATTGGAAGGGACACCAGAAGAAATTATGGCAGAACGACAATGGCCGAAGTTTCTGGGAGCAATTCAGAAGGCACAAGATAAATACATCCAGAAGATGAAGGAGTACTCTAAAGGGCAGATGAGGCAACCATGGCTGACAAGGGAAGTCAAAGAAAGCATAAAAAGAGGGGGCATATAATATAGCAAAAATTAGTGGGAATTTGGAGGATTCGGAAGCTTTTAAAAACCAACAGAGGCAATTAAAAAAGCCAGAAGGAGAGAAAAGATTAAATATGAAGATAAGCTAGCCAATGATATAAAAGAGGACACCAAAAATGTTTCAGATATACAATATAAAAAGAAAAGAGAAGCAAGAGTGGATTTCACACCACTGGAAAATGGCACGGGAGAGGTAGTTACAGGGGACAAAGAATTGGTGGACAAACCTAATAAGTATTTTGTGTCAGTCTTCACTGTGGAAGACACTAACAGTATGCTGAAAATTGGAGGCTGTCGGTAGAGAGGGTAGTTGCTATTGCTAGGGAGAAGGTGCTTGGGAAGATGAAAGGTCTGGACCAGATGAAAAGTCTGCACCTGGACCAGATGGACTACACCCCAGGGTGAAGAGATTGCGGAGACATTAGTAATGACTAGCTTCTGGAATGGTTCTGGAGGACTGGAAAATTGCAAAAGTCACTCCACTTTCTAAGAAAGGAGAAAAGCAGAAAAAAGAAGATTTTACACCAGTTAGCCTGACTTCAGTGGTTTGGAAGGTTTTAGAGTCCATTATTAAGGATGAGGTTTTGGGGTACTTGTAGGCACATCATGAAATAGACCAAATTCAGCATGGTTTCCTTAAGGGGCATACTTGCCTGACAAATCTGTTGGGAATTCCTTGAAGAAAGAACAGGCAAGATAAACAAAGGAAAGTCATTGGATTTTGGTTACATGGATTTTCAGAAGGCCTTTGACAAGGTGCCACACATGAGGCTGCTTAACAAGATAAGAGCCCATGGTATTACAGGAAGATACTAGTATGGACAGTAGGTTGGTTGACTAGCAGCAGGCAAAGAGGAGGTATGAAGGGGGCCTTTTCTAGTTGGCTGCCAGTGACGAGTGGGTTTCCACAGTGGTCGTTGTTGGGACCACTTCCTTTCACGTTATACGTCAATGATTTGGATGATGAAATTGATGGCTTCATGGCCACATTTATGGGCAATACAAAGATAGCTTGGAGGGGCAGGTAGGGGTGAGGAAGCAGGGAGCTGCAGAAAGACTCAGATTGGAAGAATGGATGGAAGGAATACAGTGTAGGGAAGTGTGTGGCCATGCACTTTGGTAGAAGGAATAAAGGAGTAAACTATTCTATAAATGGGGAGAAAATTTAAAAATCAATGTTGAAAAAGGGCTTGACAGTTCTTGTGCAGGATTCCTGAAAGGTAAACTTGCAGGTTGAGTCAGTGATAAGGAAGCCAAATGTAATGTTAGTATTCATTTTGAGAGGGATATAATAGAACAGGATATAAAAGCAAAGATGTAATGCTGAGGCTTTATCTGGCATTAATCAGACTGCACTTGGCAAGCAGTGAGCAGTTTTGGGCCACTTATCTAGGGCTGACATGGGAGAGGATCCAGAGGAGGTTCATGATAATGAATCTAGGAATGAAAGGGTTAAAGTGTGAAG
Organism: Hemitrygon akajei; assembly: GCF_048418815.1. Taxonomy (NCBI): domain Eukaryota; kingdom Metazoa; phylum Chordata; class Chondrichthyes; order Myliobatiformes; family Dasyatidae; genus Hemitrygon; species Hemitrygon akajei. The sequence goes on along the minus strand of NC_133132.1, from coordinate 42,634,610 downwards.
AGTATTTGTTGGCTCTGGCCTGTACTTGCTGGAGTTTCAAGGAATGAGGGGGAATATCTAGATAGAGTGGATGTGGAAAGGGTGGTTCTTTCCTATAGTGTGTGAGTTTAGGACCAGAGGGTACAGCCTTAGAACAGAGGCGAGGAGGAATTTCTGTAGACAGAGAGTGGTGAATCTGTAGAATTCATGGCCACAAATGGCCATGGAGGTCAAGTCATTGAATATGTTTAAAGTGGAGGATGATAGGTTCTTGATAATTCAGGACATCAAATGTTGCAAGGAGAAGCCGGCAGAATGGGGTTGAGAGGGACAGTAAATCATGGTCCAATCCTGCTCCCTTGTCTTATGGACTTATAGTCTAAATTATGTCTGGAAAAGCAGTGGCATTAAATCTATAGTTATATTCTTAATGGTTGCCCTTTCAGATGCTGAGCGGGCAGGTGTATATTCACATCAGTTTATATTTTTATTTCATATTTTAGAATTAAAGTTATCCTATCGATTTCATTCTTCGAACTGACGCTTCTGCTAAAACTGTCTTTCTAACAACCCATGTTTCTGCCCTAGATTCCAGGAGGGAGAATATCTGCTGTGGGAGGAGAGGATACTACCCTGAGTAAGTAATACTAGTTACTCTCCTTTTTGAACGTTCCTTTGAAGATTTGCTTGAATTTCAGTTCTGTAAGCTTTGAGGTGATAAATGATTCCTGTCTGAGACATGCAGACTCCCCTGTAGGTAGCAGGAGAGGGTGGAAAGGGAGGAAGGGTTGGTAGGTGTAGGAGATGGTGCAACCCTTCTGCCATCTTTGCTGTGTATCTATTGTTCATAAGCCAAAAAGGTGAGGAGAAACACCTTGAAATTCTCAATTTTGAGATTTTCCTCCTCCTGGTCAAGGAAATCACATGAATTGGCGATGAAGTGATTGTTTTTCTAGGAGGCTTTGATGACATCCTTGAATTAATTCCTCTCTGTTGCTGTGATAGAACTCAGGCTAGAGCATCTGTTTGGTATCACCGGGCAAGCAGTGCTCCCCACCTATCCTAGCTGGTACTGAGTGGAAATAGAATCTAGATATTGGGATCACTGGCCTGGAAAGGGCAGCAGTGTTTATTTAATTATCCTGCCAGGGAATTTGGAAGTATTTGTGAAAATCATATCGGTGGTATCATTGTTTTAGACCTCCGCTTGACAGTGCAGCGGAGGGGTTCATTGATTAATATGCAAGGGGCTCTACTGCCATTGAGTTTTCGCAGTTCACCATATCATAGTAGCAAGACCCCGTGATTTATCAGGACAGCCATCTGGGAAGCAGCAGGGCCATTCTGGGCCAAGCCCATTTCTCACTGCTGTGGTCAAGCAGAGATGCAGAAGCCTGAAGACCCACACCACCAGTTTTAGGAGCAGCTAACTACCTTCCTACATCCATCAGAAGTCTTGAACAACCGGCACAGTTCTAATCCTACCTTAGCCATAGAATACTGCAGACTACGTCTTGCACTTCATGGATTTGTCACCAATCATTATTTTTTGCTGAAATATCTTGATATCTTCTCTTTTTCTTCACCGTCTTGTATAATTTATGTGTTGTCTGAATCTATGCACCAGTAATGTTGCTGCAGGCAAGTTTTTCATTATATTTGTAATTCACTGTATTTGAGCACATGAAAAATAAACTCATCTTTGTCAGGCCTACACTGACAGGCACATCTCAGTCTCCACCCAGCTAACAAGAGTCACCTGCTACTTGTTTCCAACTCATTACCTGCAGCTTATTTCAGCACAGCTCTCAACTGCAATCTTTGTTCACCCACGGAACCAGCCAGCTTATTATTTTTTCAGATAATTAGTAAATCATCGTTTGCTGCTAAATCGTCTCCTCTGCTCGGCTTTTGTGTCAAGCCTCCTCTATGCTTCCTGACAGAATGGACGAACCAACGATTAACCCACAGAGTTTGCTCACCTAAAGGAAGTTGTCCATGAAGCAGCAGGAATTCATTGACCATCTGCTTGCCCCTCTCAACCAACTTTCTGTCTCAGCCACTTGCTCCTAACCTTCAGTTACCTTATTGCCTTGTCATGTTAAGTATCTGTTCTGTCTTGTTTTGTGTCCCCTCCTGGCTTGTTATTTCGCAGTTTATTAGAAAAACATCATTTACTGCTAAATCATCTCCACTGTTCTGCTTTTGGGTCAAGCTTCCTCTACCTCTCCTGACAACTTTGCATTTGTTGTCGCCAACTATGCCTTGGTGATCTTAAAGCGATAACTCGGCGAGAAAAGGACACAGGAAATGAGTATTCTGTTTTTGTCCCCTCTCCTGCAGGCAGAAATGGAAGTGGTGTTCACTTCCCTTGATAGATGCTACTTGACCCTCTGAGTTCCCGCAGCATTCTGTGTGTTCCTCCTGTTCTCAGTATCTGCAGTTTCTCCATCTTCCTCTCCTGCAACGTTCAGAAGCTTCACCTCTCCCCAGAGGTTCCCCTGCGTAAGGCCAGTTCGCAGCCTATCAGTTCCAACCCTACAGAGGATAGCATTCAGCTTCAGCTTGTCTAATACAAGCCTTTCCTCATTGGCTCAGCTCAGCAACAAGTGCCTCCTTTGAAAGGATGGACCTCACCTGTAATGTATAGGACTCCCTGTGTTAATGGGTCTAACCCCATATTAATGTGGCCATTATTTTTAAATTGGGATGAATTAAAATCTAAATGAGCTTTACACTTCCCCATCTTGCACAAATGTCTTAACATTCCGGGAATGCACCAAACTTTAAGGACACGCAAGAACCCTTGATATTATTGGGTTTTTTTTAGCTGAGCTCTACCTCATTGGTTGTTACATGCTATCATCGCTCTAAATCTAGCAGAATGATTTTTGCTTTCAGAGGTCATGCTCTATTTTCTTGAAAATATTGTACATTGGAATTCTTCCTATGATTTTGTACCTTCACAAGCAGTGGCAATCCTCTCTCAATCAACAGCTTCCTGATTGTTTAGATAAGTACCTTACTGCTACTAAAGTTATCTTTCCCTATTGGTTTCCTGCATTGTATTCTATAGGGGGTAGAGGTGTGGAGATAAGTTTCTACCAAAGGAGGTGTAAGATGCTCCTTCCCTCTCCAAGGCTGCAGGTCACCCTTGGGCAAGGTGTAGCACCTGCTTAGCCCCCAGTCAGGGTCATGTGAAGCCATGGGAGCAGGTGGTGGACGGTTGTATGAGCATCTGGTGCACATCACAAGTCCTGGTCATGCGACCACTGACGCCAGGCAGGCAATCGCTGAAGAATATTGATAATGGCTGCGTGTCACCTGTTTTGTAAAGGCACGTCCCAGAAGAAGGCAATGGCAAACCACTTCTGTAGAAAAATTTGCCAAGAACAGTCATGGTCGCCCATGAGATACAACGTGGTACTTAATGAATGGTTCTACAAGAACCTAAGCACCTTTGAAATAGAAGCAGGAGCATCTTCTACCATCCAATGTTCATGAGAGATCCCACACTTCTAAAGGATCACATTTAGAACACTGCCCTCTGTGGCAGAGAATTCCAAAAGCTCACTGGTCCTTCACCAGAGAAGCTTCTCGTCACCTCAGTCACAACCGGCCAATCCCTAATCCACAGTCAGATCAATTCCCTTCTGTTGAAAATTATTCTTTTTTTCTGAACTTCTACACTCCTTCCAATTTCTCAGTCGTTAAATTAAGTCCCTTAGGTTTTGAAACATGCACACACTATTTTCATGACCTAGTTCCTAATTTTAATCATCTCCTTGTCGTCTGCTTTCTCATTGGACAGTTCAAAAAGATGTCCAAGAATGTTAGGGTCAGCAAGTGCCCTAATCAGGGGCTAAGTGAGAAGGAAGTGAGTTTTATGATAAAAGTGAGCCTTTTGTTTATTCAATTTTCAGGATTTGGAACTTCTGCCACAGCGCAAACGTTTATTGCCAATTCCAAATGACCTTTGAGAAAATGATGGTGAGCAACCTTTTGAATTGCTGCAGTCCTTCCGGTGAGGGTGTTGCCCCAGTGCTGTTGTAGGGCAGGGAGTTCCAGGACTTAGACCCAAGCTGCTGAAATCTGACGAGGAACGGGCAAGAGCAGAGAACGGAGCCAAGCAATGGCAGAGGAAGAAGAGTCGGGATTATTGTTCACACCCAGGAAACCCCAGGACTCAGGCGCAAAGAGTTAAGTGTGCTGCCATCAATATCCAGTGGCAGCTCCTTTTCTTGTGAATGACGATAACCTTGTTTCAACTCGGAAGGAGCTGCTGCAAGTACAGCTAATTCCACGTGATTTTGCTGCACGGACATTCGGGAGTCATCCCATCAGCTATTGCCTACGGATAGCGAATAATAATATGACCAACCTGCCAACGAGTGCGATCATCTAGTTCATTTTACAACAAAGGTTAATTGGCCTATTACGTTATGATATGGCCATCGTCTGTAAAGTCCAGACTATGGATCAGAAACAAAGACAGAATGAGACTCTAGAGTCAGTTTTAAGTATTGCCCTCAAAACAGTGAGATCCTGGTGAAGAGTCTCAGCTCGAAATGTCAGCAGATTATTCCTATCCTTAGATGCTGCCTGAACTGCTGAGCTCGTCCAGCACATTGTGCGCATTGCTCTAGATTTTCAGCATCTGCAGTACCGCATGCAGCAGTAAATTTATAATCCTGTTATCCCGGATAATGTTATAACCCTGTTAATCCAGATAATGTTATAATCCTGTTAACCTGGCTCTGGCATTTTCCCCCCTTCCTTTCCTGTCCTGAAGAAGGGTCTCAGCCTGAAATGTCGACTGTTTATTCATTTCCATAACGCTGCCTCACCTGCTGAGTTCCTCCAGCATTTTGCGTGTGCTGCTCTGGGTTTCCAGCATCTGCAGAATCGTTTGTGTTTATGAACCTGGTTAATGTGGTGCCTTTTGAATGGGATGCCCTGCAGGTGCAAGATATGACTGTTTGGCACACACCCATTTCACTACACAAATCTTCAAAGCTGCTTGTCATGAAGGATGGAAAATGATCGAGTCTGTCAAAATTACTGCAGGTGAAAGAGAATAGCTGGCTTGACAATTAAGCTTGATATTACTTCACTATATCCATGAAGAGTAGGAATGCTTTATAACTATAACCAGTCTTAGTTCTCCCTCTGCCTTTCCATTCTCCAAGGTACCAATGATTCCTGTCAGTGTTTGAAGACCCATAGCCTTTCGTGATCCACACACTCAATCTCAAGCAAGGCAACTTCAACCCTAATGAAGCCAGATGGAACTCACAGCAAGTCACAAAAAGCACCTTCTGTACAAACCATCGTGGAGGCTTTCATCGGCCACAAGTTTCAAAAGCTCAGCAGATGTGGGCAACAGACATACAAATGGGAGTTAATGACTTCTCCAAGAAAGTTTAGTGATCAGGAACTGATCATAAAACAGGTATCATCCCAACCTACTATCCATAATTATGAAAGAAAATCACAGTGATACACTCAGTCATACAGAGCCACAGTACCCACGCCACTAAGCACCCACTGACTAGTATTAATTCCCAGTTTATTCACCCCACTCTCCCATTACCTTCCCTTGCACCCCACTCCCACCAAGGCCACGTGCCAGATTTTGTGCAGCACTCATCTGCACAGAATCAGAATCAGGTTTACTATCACTGACATACCATAAATTGTGAAATTTGTTGTCTTCGCAGCAGCAGTCCAATGCAATACATAATAATAGAAAAAAACATAGTAAGTATATTTGTATCCCTCTAATCTATGCAAACGTGGCTTGTTGGCTAACTCTGCTACCAGCCACGTGACTCAGCCACCTTTCACTAACAATATATGCCTAGGGTCGGTATGGTTCGGGGTTCAAGCAAGCAGGGATGTTGTAATGTTCCAAATAAAGAAACCTTGATTTGAGTGAATTCTGTGTAAATACTGCCAGTACACAATTGTTGGTTAGTGAGAAATAATAGACTGTACACTCCATAAAATTATAAAGGAAGTATATTTACCAATTTCAGCTTTATAAGTTTTTAAAAGAAAAGGGGGCCCATTACAGGTAAACCAGTCTACTGTGCACATGACCATTGGAGCTTGTCTCTTCCAAAGCTGGACATAAACTTTACAAATGGTGCCAATCCCCTGGTTTGCTAGAAAACACCCGCCACGGTCCCAACTTCCCTCAAAGTCCATCTCGAACAAGTTGGCTCCCTCTCAGACGTATTGGCCCTCCTCCTCAGAGCCGTTCATCTGCACAAAGCGCTTCTTGCAACGGAGACGCTCCTTGCCAAGGCATTCCGCAACATCTTCCCTTCGGTCCCACTCCACAGCTCCTGCCAAAAGACTCCAAAACCAGACTACTGTCCGTCACGAATCTCGCTCCACCCCACTCTCTCTAGAGCCTTTTCCATATCCTACCCCCCTGATTGGCTGATGCAACATTCCTGCGTTGAATAGCAGAGTTTCTATCTTTAGCTGAAGTCAAAACATTTTGCCAGCAGGACACACTGCTTTTGCAGAAAACTGCAAAAATAGTTAAATTAAATTAGTAGGGCAAAAGTAAAACTAAAAAAGTAGTGAGGTAATATTCATGTGTTCAATGTCCATTCAGAAATTGTATTACACAGGGGAAGGAGCTGTTCATGAATCATTGAGTGTGTGCCATCAGGCTTCTGTACCTCCTTTCTGATGGTAACAATGAGAACAAGGCATGACCTGGGTGATGGGGGTCCTCAATGATGGATGCCACCTTTTTAGAGGGTTGCTCCTTGAAGATGTCCTGGTTACTAGGAAGTTAATGCTCATGATGGAGCTGACTCAGATTACAACTCTCTGCAAATTATTTCGATCATGTGCAGTAGCCACACCGCCCCTCCAGCCATACCAGACAGTGATGCAGCCAGTTAGAATCCTCTCCACGGTACACCTGCAGAAACTTGTGAGTGTCAAATCTCCTCAAACTCCTAATGAAATATGGATGCTGCCATGTCTTCTTTGTAGCTGCATCGATATGTTGCTTCCAGGGTAGATCCTCAGAGATGTTGACACCCAGGAAAATGAAATTGCTCACTCTTTCCACTTCTGATCCGTCTATGAGGACTGGTGTGTGTTCCCTCATCTTACGTTTCCTAAACTCCACAATCAGCTCTTTTCTCTTGCTGGCGTTGAGTGCAAGGTTGTTGCTGTAACGCCACTCAACTAAGTAGTACATCTCGCTCCGGTATGTCCCTTTGTCACCATCTGAAATTCTGCCAACATTCGTATCATCAGCAAATTTATAGATGGTATTTGAGTTGTGCCTAGCCACACTGTCATGGGCGTAGAGAGAGTAGAGCAGTGGGCTAAGCACACACCCCTGAGGTGCGCCAGGGTTGATTGTCTTCGAGATGGAGATGTTATTTCCACACAGATTATGGTCTTCTGGTTAGAATGTCGAGGATCCAGTGGTAGAGGGAGGTACTGAGGCCTAGGTTCTAGAGCTTTCCAATCCAAACTCTACAAATGATTGTGCCAAATGCTGAGCTATAGTCAATAGACAGCATTCTGACATAGGAATTTGAATAGTCCAGGTGTAGAGCTCCAAGGCCATATGGAGAGCCAATGGGATTGCACCTGCCGTAGACCCATTGTGGCGCTAGGCAAATTGCAGTAGGTCCTGGTCCTTTCTGAGACAGGAGTTGATTCTAGCCATGACAAACCTCTCAAAGCATTTCATCACCATGTATGTGAGTGCTACTGGGCAATAGTTATTAAGGAGAGTCCATTTCACCTTACTTGGCTGAATTGAAGAAATTGTCCAAGCATTGCTAGTTTAGAGATGGGCTTAGTGGTGCACAGAGAAATCATTTAGTGGGGAATCTTACAAGAAAGCATTCAAAAACAGCTCCTAACTGAAGTACAACTCACATATAAATGGACAGCTGAAATTTCTGTATCAAGGGAAACAGCAGCTGGAGACACAATTGAGTCGCAGTCAGGTATGAAAGGGAGCGTGAACTAAATTGCAGCATCTAAATCGAATCCTGCCTGGCCAAACAAATTGTGTTACTGTTGTGGCAGAGGCTTACGTACACCAGACCAATGCAGGTTTAAAGGGCAAAACTTGTAGAATATACAACAAAGTAGGACACATACAAAGAGCATGTCAGGCAGTCAAAAACAAATGGACTGCACAGAGCAGTTTCGAACAGAGCCTTGCACACTGTTGATGAAAAATCCAATAATGATGGGAGTGGCACAGGACTGTGTAGCCTTGAGATTTACCTTATTAAAACTAACAAGAGACAAGAAATATGGCTTACAGCAGACTTGAACAGCAAAATAATTAAAGCAGAATCAAACACTGGCTTGGCTCTTTCAGTCATTCCACAAAATGAGTTTGAATGGTATTTCAAAGATACTAAACTGACGCCTGCAGATATCTGACTAAGAACTTGTACTGGAGAAAAATTAACTCCTGTGGGAATGACATTCATTACAGTGAAATATAACAACCAACAAGTAGGTACAGAGGAGATGTCAGGGGTAAATTTTTTTTACGCAGAGAGTGGTGAGTACATGGAATGGGCTGCCGGTGACGGTGGTGGAGGTGGATACAATAGGGTCTTTTAAGAGACTACTGCATAGGTACATGGAGTTTAGAAAAATAGACGGCTATGGGTAACCCTAGATAATTTCTAAAGTACATGTTCGGCACAGCATTATCGACTGAAGGGCCTGTATTGTGCTGTAGGTTTTCTATATTTCTATGTTTCTAAGCCACATTGGGCTTGTACGTTGTAAAAACAGGAGGGACAGCATTGTGGGGATGTGATTGACTGAGACAACTTGTGGCTATCCCTCGAGGTCGAGGATGATGGTCTTCGTTCCGTTGATCTATCACAGAGCGAAGATGCCTGTGCGTGTATTTGTTTAACGTGTACTTGATGTTGCACTCCAAGAAGCACGCGATACTTCACAAATCAACCAACTGATTCCAATGGCATGGCAACCACGACGATTGGACCTGATGGATTTGTTGCAGCCTTCATCCGCCTTCACAGCCGTTGAGTTCGAAGTAACCGTCCTCCTGTTCCACTGTTGAGGTCTTGGTTGAATTGTTCTTTGTCAGGGACCTCACCTTCGACCTTACCACCATGGGTGACCCTACCATGAGCATAGCTCCAGACGGCATCGCTCTCGGGATTTCAGGACCACACAAGCTTCTCCATCACGACAAGGTGACAATCCATGGAGAAGATTGAGACAACTACAACTTGATTGGAGATCCATCCACCATTTGCATGCCACATCCGCTGAAAGCAAATTAAGGCAGGTACTGGATGATGCCACTGCAGTGTTCAATGATGGGACTGGAAATCTCAAACATATCAAGTGTTAAATGAAGATGCCACACCCAAATATTACAAAGCCCGTCCGGTTCCTTATACCATCTGTGATAAAGTAGCCAGTGAGTTAGATCGCATGGAGGCAGAGGAAATTCTTTCTGAGGTTGAGTGGAGCCTACGGGCCATGCCAGTAGACCCAGTAGCCAAGAAAGATGGGTCTGTCAGGACCTGTGGTGATTTTAAGATCACCATCAACCTCGTACTGAAAGTAGATCAATGCCTTCTGCCCAGGATCAAGGATACCTTTCTGGAAGAAAACACTTTAGCAAAGTGCCCAGTCATGATGGCCAGGAGCTGAACTTGGTTACCAGAGGCTATTTGAGGCACACGTCACTGGGAGCATTTAATAGGTAGTAGGAGCTTGTCCCCATTACCACACCTAGTTATAACAACCTACTAAATATACTACAGTACATACATAAGATGACTAAAGAGTAATACATTACATATTTGAGTTGAGATGCATTCCTAAGCAGGGAGTAGTGTAGTGTACTCAATACTTCAGTAATACTTGAGCAGTATTTTTTGATGAAATATTCATTGTTTACATAATTTGTTATATGTATTGAATGGCATGCTTCATTGTGCCGCCGTATCCTATGTGAGCACCTCAATAAAGAAGAAGAAACCACTGTAAGTACTCGAGTATCCCCAGCTCCTGTGTCTCTCTTTGTTTTAGTTTCCAGAGTTACCAAACATACATTGCAATAGCAATGGGCCTGTGAAATGGGAAACAGCCATTTCCCCACACAGCTCTGCTGAAAATGAAAGCAAGTTCGAGAAAGGAATGAGGACAACAGAAGGCCAACGTATTTTGAAAGCATGCCTTTGAGCTAAGAGGATATCTAGATCAGCCACAGGAAAGAGAGTTGGAGAAATAAAACAAATGAGGAAATCCTGTCACTTAATGCAGCCCTGCTCTGCCAAAGCACCATTACAGCAGTCCCTGTGAGAGGCAGCATTGCCAACACTGCCGTACAGAAATAGCATTATTATTTTCTGACAACTCTGAGCAGCTTTAGAAAGGCTGCTGTAAACATTGACAGATGAAAGTTACTGTAGTGGTGCCAGTTCCCTGGCACTTCCACTGCAAGGGAAATCAGAAAGCAAAGTCAGTTCCGATTCACTTGAACGTAATTCTTGTTTGCAGCAAAATGAGGGACGGCATTGTTAAAGATCTGAGAACTGGACGTGTGCCCAGCGACATTGAATGGCGTGAGTGTCAGGCCAAAAGAGGGAAGCATTGTATATACAGGATTTTGGAAGCAGGTGCTCCTTTTGTAATGATATCTGGATAATAATACCATGGTAACTCATCTGTGTCTTATTACTGAAAGGAATTCCCTTGCTGACAAAACATAGAGCAGTTCACCACAGGAACAGGCTCTTCAGCCCACAATGTTGTGCCAAGCCAACTAAATTAGTGACCAAATACCCAACTAATCTAATCCCTTCTGCCTACTCAATGCCAACATTAAGCTATTCCCTGCACATTCATGAGCTTCTCGCAGGGCGTTTTGAACAGCTCGATTTCATTTACCTCCACCACCTCTCCAGGCACCCACCACCCCTCACCTCCTTTGAAACTAATCCCTCTCACTTTAAATGCGTGCCCTCTGGTATTTGACAATTACTACCCTAGGGGAACAAAATGATACTAGCCGTCTACCCTCTCTGTACCTCTCTTATTCCTATAAACCTCTATCAGGTCTCTCATTGGCCTCTGACACTCTTGGGAAAACAAACCAACTTTGTCTAACCTGTCCCTTTAACCCTCTAATCCAGGCAGCACCCCAATGTACCTCTTCTGTGTCCTCTCCAAAGTGTCAACACCCTTCCTTGCATCACTCCAGCTGTGGCCTAACTAGAATTTTATAAAGCTGCAACCAAACTTCTTGACTCCTGTCCTCAGTTCCTTGACTAATAAAAGCAAGAAGGCCACATGCCTTCTTTATGACCCTATCAACCTGTGAAACCACTTTCAGGGAGGTATGAACGTGGATCTCAAGGTCCCCTCTGTTCATTAACATGACCTTTCTAAGTGCAACATTTCATATACAGATCAGGTTAAACTCCAACTGCATGCCTGCAACTGATTTATATTCCAAGATGTCCCTTGTCAATCTTCTATGCTGTTCACCACGCCTCCAATCTTTATCTTGTCTGTAAACTTACCAACCCACCATCTAGATTTTCATCCATATATTTACTTACTTAAGTAATTTTAATTTATATACATAAATTTATTTATGTACTTGCTTATTTATTTATCATGAGCAGCAGAGTTCCATGCAGAGTATCAGTAGTCACTGACCTCTGGCCAGAATAAGTCCCATCAACCACTAGTCTATGGGCAAGCCAATTCTGAATCCCAGACAGTCAATTTCCCATTGATCTCAAGCATCTTAATCTTTTGGTTGAGCCTCCTATGAGGGATCTTGTCAAATACCTTACGAAAATGCATGTAGGAAACATTCACAGTCATATCTCCATCAATCACTTTCATCACCGCCTCGAAAAACCCAGTCAAGTTAGCAACAACATAACTTGCCCCGCACAGACCCATACTGACTGCCCCTAATTAGGCCATGGTCTTCCAAATGTTCATAAATCCTGTCGCAAAGAATCCTCTCCACTGACGTGAGATTCACTGGTTGAAGGATTCCAGTGTTATCCTTGTTTCCCATCTTGAATAATGGAGCTACATAAACTGCTCACCAGTCCTCCAGAACATTGCTCTGACCTATTCAGAGCATCTTGACTCTTTGCCAATGAACAACTTCACCAGACAGCCTGCATACAAATGCCATATTTTACCTGATGAAGGACAATTGACCTGAGATATTCATTCTGCCTCTTTGTCCACTGTGGCTCTACTAAGAACGTTCGACATTTTCTGCATTTGGCGCAGATTTTCAGCGTCTGCAGGGTTTTTAGTTCATATTTGAAATCTGTCTGATATAACAAACCTTTGACAGTCATTTGGTAAAAGAAAATATTAGATTAAATGTAGTTTTGGGACAAGGCACAGTTTAAAGGCAGGGTGAATAATGTGGCCTGAGATTAGTTTGTTCTGAAATGAGTGACTGACCCCTTGTCTCTGCAAAACCTTTCCACCACTACCAAGCCTATGTCAAGAGCATGATAAAATCACAACTTGCCTAGAAGACTGTAGCTCTAATAACAGTCAGGAAGTCCAACCCATGCAGGATAAAGTAGCTTCAACCATGAGAATATGCTGGAAATCCAAAACAACGCACACAAAATGCTGAAGTAATTCGGTAGGTCAGGCAGCATCTATGGAAAAGAGTAAGCAGCCAATGTTTCAGGCCAAAACCCTTCAGGTCTGGAAAAAAAGTAGCAGCTTCATTTGCTTGACTTCACATCCAACATCTTCAGAATCAGAATCAGGTTTAATATCACCAGCATATGTCATGAAATTTGTTAACTTTGCGGCAACAGTACAATGCAACACATAATAATCGAGAAAAAAACTGGATTCCAGTAAGTGTGTATATATAATAGTTAAATTAAGTGGAGCAAAAAATAGAAATAAACAAGTGGTGAGGTAATGCTCATGGGTTCAATGTCCATTTAGGGATCGGATGGCAGAGGGGAAGAAACTGTTCCTGAATCACTGAGTGTGTGTCTTCAGGCTTCTGTACCTCCTTCTTGATGGTAGCAATGAGAAGAGGGCATGTCCTGTGTGAGGGAGGTCGCCTTTTTAAAGCACTGCTCTTTGAAGATGTCCTGGGTACTACAGAGGCTAGCATCCATAACGGAGCTAGCTAACCTTACAAATCTCTGCAGCTTGCGTCGATCCTGTGCAGACCATTCCCTCCCCAAGCCAGATGGTGATGTAGCCAATTAGAGCACTCTCCACAATACATCTGTAGAAACTTGCGAGTGTTTTTGGTGGCAAGTCTCGTCAAACTCCTAATGAAATACAGCCTTTCTCTCCTAATGAAATATAGCCTCCTCTGCAGCAACTTTTCTAGACTTCTTTGAGTGTCTCCCACACAGAAGTACAAGGACTTGGAAACTTGGAAACATAATTGCCCTTCCAAGTTCCTCATGTGGAAATATATGACCTTATCTTTGCAGTTGTTGGGGCAACATCCTGGACGTCCTCCAACTCAACAGGACTACAGTTGCAGCAATACAGGAAAGCAGCTCAGCAATAAGTAACCCCTCTAGAAACATCCACATTCCCAGGAAATAAAAAAGCAAAATGCATTTTCAATTCCATTCAGTTTCAATTTCTGATTTCAAACCTGTTCTCTTCTTTGTCAGTCTGCAGAGGCCTTTTTATTGGATACACCTGTACACCTGCTCATTAATGCAGATATCTAATCAACCAATCATGTGGCAGCAACTTAATGCATTAGAGCATTCAGTCATGGTCAAGCGGTTAAGTTATTGTTCACAGCAAACATCAGAATGGGGAAGAAATGTGACCTAAGTGACTTTGACTGTGGAATGATTGTTGGTGCCAGACAGGGTGGTTTGAGTATCTCAGAAACTGCTGACCTCTGGGATTTTCACACACAACAGTTTCTAGAGTGCACAGAGAATGGTGGGAGAAACAGAAAAACACCCAGTGAGGGGCAGTTCCATGAGCAAAAACGCCTTGCTAATGAGAGAGGTCAGAGGAGAACGGCCAGACTGGTTGAAGTTGACAGGAAGGTGACAGTAACTCAAACAACCACATGTTATAACATCTCTGAATGCACAACACGTTGAACCTTGAAATGGATGGGTTACAGCAGAAGAAGACCAGATTGGGTTCCACTTCTGTGGCCACTTTATTAGGTACCCATTAGGTACCTCATAAACTGGCCCACTGAGCATATTTCCATCAGTTTCAAAATGCTGATTACACAGCACCTTTCTCCGTTGCCCTGTGGTATGTTGCTATGCCTTGCAAGTGTGGAGGACAAGTCACAATACATAATAGAGCCATGCCAGCATTTCATTGTGGGAGATAGATCCTTTTCACATCGTGGATTATCCTGGTCTCAGTTTAGCTCGGGTTTCTCTCACCTCCCCAAAGAGTGGTACAATATAGCTTCTCTGCCTTTATAAGCTGCAGGACTTAAGATCTTAATTCAATGCCCATGGTAGCTCATTGATTAAGCTACTTGGCTCGTAGTCAAAGGCCTGAGGCATTGATACAACACCAATTTGGAAGATGGAAGAACTTACTTCAAATAATTAACTCATTTGGGATAAGGATCTAGTCTCAGTGTCAGAGATCATGAAATATCCAGGCTGCCTTCTAAACCTGGTCAGTTCATTAATACATTTCATGAAAGGAAATCTGTCCTTCTGATCCATTCTGGCCTGTCATGATACCAGAAAACAGCTGACACCTAACTGTCTCCTCAGTTCAGGGCAGTTAGAGACAGACATTAAACGCCAGCCGTCCCAGCAATATCATGAAAGACTAAAAAGAAACAACGACCAGAACAGCTCCTGAAGTGTTGCTATGGAGATAGCATAGATACTGGAAAGAGTGGGGTTGCTTTTCTTTGAAGTTGCGCTGAGTTTCCGACATCCCAGCCAATGGTTCTGAATGGACATCACCTAAACCTTCTGTTAGCAGGAGTTTTGCATGTTGCTATGAGAAGGTGTCTGTTTTTTTTCAGTTAAGTGCAAGCTAAGGTGTGAAATTGGGTCAGAGAAACCTCCTGGATAGCTCCCAATTCTATGCTGATATTGCTGATCTCAACTGAAATGCAAAATGGAATTGGTTTCTTATTGCCACGTGCACCGAGGTGGATTGGAAAGCTTGCCTGCAAACTATTCATACAGATCCATTCATTCCACAGTCTCACTGGGGTAGAACAAGGTAACTGCTACGCTGACTCTTTACTCTTTTCCACAGATGCTGCCTGGCCTGCTGAGTCCCTCCAGGATTTTGTGTGTGATGCTAGAACAATAACAGAATACAGAATAAAGTCTAGCAGCTACAGAGAAAGTACAGTGCAGGTAGACAATAAAGAGCAAGATAATAATGGAGGTGATTATCAGGTGAAGAGTCCACCTTATTGTACTAAAGAACCACTATAACGACGGTATAGAAACTGGCCTTGGTACGTACTTTCAGGCTTTTGTAAATGACAGAGGGAGAAGCGAGAATGGGTGGGGTCTTTGATTATGCTGACTGCTTTGCTGGAGCAGACAGAGTTCATGACTGGTTTCTGTGATATTTTGGATCAGTTACCAATCGAAAGATCGCAAATCTGATCATTTTCACGTTATTATAAAGAATTAACAGTGACCATTCAGCCCAGTATATCTATGACTAAGTGATTTTTCTCCACATCTCTCCTCCCACATACAGTACCAAGCCACCTCCTGCCAGCATTTCCTTCTATTCCTTTTCTCCTGCCTGCTTCTCTCTACAAGCACCAGTATTTTCTTCTTTTGACATTCTGATATGGAGAAAGAGCAAACTTAACTTTTCTGTAAATATCACTGGTCTATTTTGACATGTCTAAACAATTGCAGGTATTCGTGTTCTTGGAGGGAGGGTGTGATGATAATTATTATTTAAAAAAATGATGATTTACATTCTTATTCCACTGAGGAGAGCTAGCCAATTGAGTGTTTCCAGTACTTTCTGTTTTTATGATGAAAGAGGCAAGTTAATTCTGCCCACCCACAAAGTCAACGCATTCCATTTGGAAACAATGTTCTGATTACTTACCAGGAAGTAGGATTTCTTACCAACAGAGCTTGACGGTTTATGTAACACACCCAAACCAACTGGATCAAGCAAAGAGAGAGCACGTGGGCTCTCCCTACATTTCAGGTGCTGTCTACCTACATCTGAAATTTTAATGGGTTAAAATGCAGATATCTTTTATAAACAATCTACGAGAGCTAAAATTCACAAGACAGAAGTAGCTAAAGTGGCTTGTTTTTCCAAAGGGTTAAAATGCTTGGTTTGAGGGTCTTTATTACTCTTGAGGCAGTTCTGTGTTTACATGCATGAAAGGCAAACTGAGAGCACAAGGCTTTTATAACATACTTTTTAACTAGTTAACTCTCCGCCCAGCCTTTACCCATCTCAGAATGACCATTTAAAGTCCAAAAAGGTAATTATTACTGGGATATGACAGACACATAGTCACTTAAAGTGCTGCCTGTTCAAATGTCGCCTATCTGACGATCATTAAAATGGTGGCACTGACGGGATATAAAGCTGCTCGTCTCCTAGTGATGGGATCAGATTTCAGCTTTATGGCATCTCTCTGACTACGCACTGGCATTTATAAATTACTGTTTAGCGGACAAAAATCATTGTAATGCTCTGTCCTGCTCTTCATCCCGTGGGAAAAGTTAATTTAAAGGAGGCGCAGTGAAGATGAGTGACACGATAAACCCAATAAGAGATAACCTGCCCGTTGGCAGCTCAGCCGTATTCTTCATAAGGTTCAAGAATGGACGTTTCTGTCATTTCCGCGTGGTAAATTAGGACAGCCACACAGTTAGAAGGCGGCCGTGAATATTGCTGCACAAGTTGGGACAGCCAGTTCTCAACAGACAAACGTTGCCTTTCAGCACAATATGGAATGTAAATCCTTGGGCGCCACAGTAGCGTAGCACTTAGCACAATATTTATTTATAAATAAATAAATAAATAAATAGATGTTCCATCAGATCACAGCTGAACTATGTCTCAACTCTGATTATGCTTTCTGAAGGGAGCCTCTCCTGAGGATCAACAAACACCACAGATGAGTGTTTCACTGTCTTGCTGTGGTACCTGACAAATGAATCCAGCCAGAAGTTCACCTTTGATGCCATTTTCACGTCAGAAGTGGGCAGAAATCTGGTGATTACAGATACATTGACTCTTGGCCAATAACTGGAAAACTGTCCCAGAGCATAGCAGGCAACTAAAATGTAATGAGCAATGTCCCAGTTAACATGGCATTGGCTTGGGAACAGAACAACATCAAGCAACTTGCTGAAAATGGCATACCAAGGATATTTTTCTCTGCTGTAGTTTTTAATCACTCATATCCATAATTAGAAAACCATACAAACCCCACTTCAAAGAGCCCAGAAGCCTGAGACCAGAAAGTATAGGAATAAAGTGTTTAAAAATAAAAAAAATTTTAAATGAAAGGAACTGATAAATGACATCAAGGAAATTCCAAAGTACTTAAAGAGGAAGAAGATAACTAGGAAAAGCGTGAATCCCATTTAGATCCGCTATAAATGGGTAACCAATGTGTATAGGTGAAGATTGTGGCAAATATCTTAAGATAATGATACGACGACGAATAAAATATAAGAAGTCATTTTAGCCCTATGAGCTGGTTCTGGCTTAAAAAACAAAGTGAATGGTTTTACATCAGGTCTAATTTCCTGTTACAAGTTGTCCTTCCTCATGTGCTCTGATCTTCTTACCTTGAAGGCCAATATACTCGTTCTAATTGCTTCCTAAATCTGCATGTGATTAACATACAAGGACACCCGAAATCCTCTGAACATCAGCACTTTTACATTACTCACCATCCAGAATCTTTTTTTTTGTTTCCTTTTAACCAAGTCTTCAACTTTCTCCACATTATATTCCATTTGCTAAGACACTGCATTCATTTAGCTTGTCTACATCCCCATTCATTTTTGCCCTTGTGTTTTACACTGTTTTTGGATGGATATCTATGTTTTCTTCTGTTCCATTGCTTTGTTCTGCATTGTAATTTTTGTCTTGGTCTGTAAAGGAACCATGTTAATTGTTGCTAATCTTCTCCCTTTGACATATGTTTAGCAACAGTTATAATTTGCTTTTGCATTTCTTCCTTGATTAATCTAGAATTCTATTTTCCTTTTCTTTTTAATATCCTGAAACTCCTTTGCCGGGTTCTAAATCTGCAGGCTACCACTATTTCTATCAGTTTATAAGACCATAAGACATAGGAGCAGAATTAGGCCATTTGGCTCATTGAGTCTGCTCCACCATTTCATCATGGCTGATCCATTTCCCTCTCAGCCCCAATCTTCTGCCTTCTCCCCGTATCCTTTCATGCCCTGACCAATCAAGGATCTATCAACCTCTACCTTAAATTTACTGAATGACCTGGCCTCCATAGCCACCTGCAGCAAGTTTCCACAGGTTCACTACTCTCTGGCTAATGAAATTCTTCCCAATACGGTTCTAGTTGGACGTCCATCTATTCTGATGCTATGTCCTCTCGTCTTAGACTCCCCCACCATAGCAAACATCCTCCCCACATCTACTCTAATGAGGCCTTTCAACATTCAATAGGTTTCAATGAGATTCCTCCCTCCCCCACTTCTGAATTCCAGCAAGTACAGGCACAGAGCCATCAAATGTTCCTTACATGATAACCCTTTCAATCTTGGAATTATGAGGCTCTTCCTTTAATCTAATGCTATATTTAATCTCAATTTGTAGCCATGGTACGAGTACTTTTCCTGTAGGATTTTTATGCTTTTATGATCTATATATTTGTTGTAAACTACGTTCAACCCATACAATATTAGTCATTGGTTGATTATCGTCATATATTTTAATACAGTTTTCCAATGTTCCATAGTCAAACTCTGTCTTATAACTTTGTACTGTAGTTTGTTTGTTTAGAGTTCAGATCCTGGTTTTAAATTAAACTAAATCACTCTCAATGTTAATAAAAAAATTCTTTTCTTTTGTGATTCCAAAACACCCTTTTATTGCATGATTGTCAAAGAATCTATTTTCATTGCACAATTCTAGAACCAACATTCCATTCTCTCTCACAGGTTCCTCAACATACCGATCCAGAAACCAACAATGTGCTCTTCGTGAATTCCTCATTATTACTACTACTAATCTGGTCCACCCAGTCTATATCTAAAACCTTCATATCAATATTTCATTTTTCTTTTACACGCATATCCAATTTTCTATTCCTATGGCCTAAATTGTTAATACCCTATAGAGGAGGATGCAATAGACAATACCAGTCAAATTTTCTGCCCCTTGCTGTTTCTGCCCAAACTGATCTGCTTTATACAAATGTTTGTAATTTTACAGGCTGTCTTTTTACTTCCTTGTCTTTATCACTCCCCTTCCTCCCCCCCCCCCCCGTTTTTAAAACCCAATTTCGCTTACCTAGTCTAAACTTCAGCACCTTGAAGAATTTAATTCCTGATGTTGGTGTTTTTGCAACCGTGACACCACAGTTCCTATCAGCTCATAATGATGTACTTTTATCAGTGCTGTCAGTTTTTCGCATCCTGTTCAGAATGCCGCATAGATGCAGACACAGACCCTGCAATCCATTTTCACTATTCTGGCTCTAAATGGAGGGAAGAGGAGAAATTCTGTTGCATTTACATGATTTCCCAACAGACTCTGGTCATCATTCCTCTTTAATGACCTAAATACCATTCTAGAACGAGATAGAAATCTAGCACAATCTAGAAATACTTCCCTCCAATTAATTAGTTCAATGGCTTACAGTTACCTGATTCACTAGAACATGTCCCGGGTCAACTCAAGTGAAGCTCATCAGGGCTTCTTTGTTCACCAGTACCACTTACCCATGTCCTGTAAATTGAAACCCATTTCTCCCACACCCAACTTTGCAGGGTCTGACTCTGCTAGTTTCCTTGTAGCTCAGGCAGCAATCCAGATTTTACTGGCTTGTCAATTCAGCTTTTTAGCTTGGATATAAGCTGCTCTTCCAACTGAACTTACTTTTGCTCTAACTAATCTCCAGCCCGATAGAAAAACCCTTCACCCTGTCAGCACGGTCTTGAGGCTCACGCTCACAACTTCAGAGACCAATGCCTAACTACTCTTCCCTATATCACTATCACATTCCTCTTCACTTCAGCATTTGAAATACCTTCCAGCACCATGTTGCTATGACCAGTTTGCTCCTCCTCCACTCTCTGCACATCCCAAGGATTTGCATACCTGTTGGACAAGTGCAAGGGCTGAGACTCCTGCAACACTGCCCTCTGCATTCCTTGGCTTGTAGTAACACCTTTCCTGTCCCTCTTGACGAATCAGTTCTCAATTACATCATGCCTCCTGACAGCGCCCTGAAAAATGGCCTTGCCTTAATACATCACGTGTCCTTACCTTGCAGTCCATCTCACTATTAACGCTCAGTGGAAAGCTCCTGTGCTGCAGAGACTTGTTACAGATGTGGTTGCCATGGATCTTGCTGACTTAATGCTTAAATTATCCTTCTGAAGTAGTTTCCAGTTAAAAACGTGAAGAACTACAGAAAGAACAGCATGTTCAATCCAAAGCTGGCTGAGTGCAGGAAGCAAAGTGGAGCAGTTAACCAGTTCTTCTGCGATGGCAAGGCTATTACCAGTGCGATTTCACAGCGCCTTCATCTTACATCTTTGCAGTAGAGAGTTAAAGTTTGCAGATGATGTGATTGATGGTGGGTGAGGGAACTTTAGACAGTAGGAACATACAGATTGATTGTTTGGGCAGAAATGTGACAAATGTAACTTAATTTTTGGAACCACAAAGACGAGAGATGGAAGATCAATGGACACGTTATACGATTTGTAAGGGCCTGTTTCCTTACTTGGAGGTGTCCTGCAGGGCTACCGACCTAAAGCTGGAGGCTGGGACTAGGCTGAGTAGCTCTTTACCAACGGCACGAACAGAATGGCATAAATCTCCTGTGATTTTCTAATTCCCTCCGTGAGGTCGTTATCTGTGTCGGGAGACCATTTGTATATGAAGTAAGTGTACTTATGCTGAGAAATGACTTTAATTGTTGCAGACACTGAGGTCACTTTAGTCTGCATTCATGAAAATCTTAATAGCCTTCTTTTATGCATAGATATTGGGGGGAGGGGTGTTGGTTAGTTTGGGTAAGCAGATCCGCAGTTTTTAAGTACAATTTATTTTCATAGAGTCACAGAACAACAGAAGACTACAGCACAGAAACAGGTCCTGCGGCCTATCTAGTCCATGCTGATCCATCGACCTGCACCCTGCACCCAGATCATAGTCCTCCATACCCCTCCCATCCATGAGCCTATCCAAATTGCTCTTAACTGTTGAAATCGAACCCAGATCAACCACTTCCACACTCTCACCACCCTCTCTGAGCGAAGAAGATCCCCCTCCTGCTCCCCTTAAACATTTCACCTTTCTCCCTTAACCCATGAACTCCCACCTAACCTCAGTGGGGGGGGGGAAGCCTGCTTTCATTAACCCTATCTATACCCCTCATAATTTTGTATATCTCTATCAGATCTCCCCTCGTTCTCCCACACTGCGACAAGGCATATTGGTAAAGGTAGTACAGTAGACATGGTGGTATGGATTTTAGGAAGGCATTTGATAAGGCTCTCGACAGCAGGCTAATTCACAAGGGCAGGAGCCATAGGATCTAGCAAAACCTGTCTAAGTGGATTCAGAATGGGCTTGCCCTCGGAAGGCAGTGGGTGGCAGGAGATGGGGTCTGCTCTGGCTGGTGATCAGTGACCGGTTGTGTTCTGCAAGGATCTGTCCCAGGACCCCTGCTTTTGGTGATTGCTTTTATCATCTTGGATGAGGAAGTGGAAGTGTTTAGTAAGTTTTCAGGTGACATGAGCGTTGGTAGTGTGGTGGACGGTGCAGAAGGCTGGTGTGGACATCAACAAGATGCAAAGCTGGGCTGCGAAGTGGCAAACGGAATTCAGTGCAGAGAATTGAGACTCGCTTCGGAAAGTCAAGTTTGAAGGTAGAGTTCAGGATTAACGGCAAAATTCTTGGCAGTGTGGAGGAACAGAGAGATTCAGAGGTCCGTGCCCATAGATTCCTCAAAGGTGCCGTGCAATTTGATAGAATGATTAGGTGTGTTGGTTTCGTTAGGGGAATTGAATCCAAGAGCTGCAAGGTAATGTTGGAGCTCTGTAAAATCCCAGCTAGACCACATTTGGAATATTGGCTAGGAAGGATGTAGAAACTACTGAAAGAGCGCTGAGGAGATGTATCAGGATGATGCCTGGATTGCATAGTGTGCCTTATAAGGATAAGCTGAGGGAGCTAGGGCTTTCCTCTTTGGAGTGAAGGAGGATGGGGGGCAACCTGATGGGGGTGTACAAGATGATCCAGTGGGCAGGCAGATACTTTTTCCCGGGGTAGAAATGGCCAATACAAAGGTCATCTATTTAAGGAGATTGGAGGAAAGTGTAAAGGGGTTGTGATAGGTGAGTTTTTAACTACAGAGAGTGGTGAATTCGTGGAACGCACAGCCAGAGGTGGTGGTTGAGGTAAATACATTAGAGGCATTTAAGAGATTCTTAGATGGGCACATGATGGATAACAGAAAAATGGAGGGCTATGTGGAAGGGAAAGCTTAGATTTATCTTAAAGTAGGTTAAAGCCCGACACAACATTGTGGGCCAAAGGGTCCGTACTCTGCAGCAGTGTTGTATGTTCTACTTCCTTTAAGTTATTTTCTTCTGGTTACTATCCTGCAGGGCGAGAAAATCACTTGTCATGGTAATTGGAATCAAAGATTATCATGGATTTATGATTTAGTAAAGACAATTATGGACATTTGTAAGAAAAGAGAATGAGTTCTGTTGCTTATTTATATGTATTCATTGTTTTCCTATTCAAAAAAGTAGAACAGAGACCGATTGAAATAAATGAACCATTTTAGAAAACCCGTTCAAAAATTGTTAGTATTAATCTTTTCAAAATTCAAAGTTCAAGGTAAACTTATTATCAAAGTACATATATGTCATCATATACAACCTTGAGATTTATTTTCTTAGAAACATAGAAAACCTACAGCACAATACAGGCCCTTCAGCCCACAAAGTTGTGCCGAACATGTCCCTACCTTAGAAATTACTAGGCTTACCCATAGGCCTCTATTTTTCTAAGCTCCATGTACCTATCCAAAAGTCTCTTAAAAGACCCTATTGTATCCACCTCCGATTGCCGGCAGCCCATTCCACACACTCACCACTCTCTGAGTAAAAAAACTTAATCCTGACATCTCCTCTGTACCTACTCCCCAGCACCTTAAACCTGTGTCCTCTTGTGGCAACTATTTCAGCCCTGGGGAAAAAACCTCTGGCTATCCACATGATCAATGCCTCTCATCATCTTATGCACCTCTATCAGGTCACCTCTCATCCTCCTTCGCTCCAAGGAGAAAAGGCCAAGTTCACTCAACCTGTTCTCATAAGGCATGATCCCCAATCCAGGCAACATGCTTGTAAATCTCCTCTGCACCCTTTCTATGGCTTCCACATCCTTCCTGTAGTGAGGCGACCAGATCTGAGCACAATCCTCCAAGTGGGGTCTGACCAGGGTCCTATATAGCTGCAAAGTGGCATTCTCAATAAATCTACAGAATAATAACTATAAGAAAATCAATGAAAGACCGCCCAACTTGAGTGTTCAGCCAGAGTGCAGAAGACTAGAAACTAAGCAACTACAAAAAGAAAGAAATAATAATAATAAACAAATAGCAATAAATATCAAGGACATGAGATGAAGAGTCCATTAGATACATAGATAATTTATTAAGTGTCAGAGTAGCATTACAAGTGCACAGATATACAAATATTAGTAGAGAAGTAAGAAAGAAGAAAGATAAGTTACCTCAAAAATACAATGTAATCTTTGAAATGTAAATCTGTTAGAAGATCACTTCCCTGGCTATAGGTTGACTCATTAAAGAGCCTGATTGCTGAGGGTAAGAATGACCTCATATAGCACTCTTTGGAGCAGTGCAGCTATCTTAGTCTATTTCTGAAAGTGCTCCTCTGTTCAGCCAAGGTGGCATGCAGAGGGTGAGAAACATTGTCCAGAATTGCCAGGATTTTCTGGAGGGTTAAGTGGGTCAATGATGGTGAAAGTGGAGTGAAGTTATCCTCTTTGGATCAGGAGCCCAATGGTTGAGGTAGTAGCTGTCCCTGAATCTGGTAGTGTGAGTCCCGAGACTCCTGGACCTTCTTCCTGATAGCAGCAGTGAGAAGAGAGCATGTCCTGGGTGGTGGGGGTCCCTGATGGTGGATGCTGCTTCTTTACCCGTGATGGACTGGGCTGTTTCCGCTACTTTTTGAAGGATTTTCTGCTCAAGTGCATTGGTGTTTCCATAGCAGACTGCGATGCCTAAGGAAGTGGTGCTGCCATGCTTTCTTCATAATTGTACTTACATGTCCAGGATAGGCCCTCCAAAATAATAACACTGAGGAATAAAAAGTTGTTGACCCTCTCCACCTCTGATCTTCCAATGAGGACTTGCTCACGAACCTCTGGTTTCCTTCTCCTGCAGTTAATAATCAGCTCCGTGGTGTTACTGACATGGAGTTGTGGCACCACTCAGTCAGATTTTCAATCTCCTTCCAATGTGTGCTGATTCTTCATCACCTTTGATTCGGACTACGGTAGAAGTGTCTCGTCAGCAAACTTGAATATGGCATCTTTTAAAGAGGCAACTGAAAAATAATGTGATTTATAAATAGCCTTGTCATTGTACTTCATTCATAATATTAAAAATGTGAACACGAAATTACAAGCTTTGGTGCGTATTCATAAATGGGCAAGGAAGGGAAAATAAACACACCATACTCTCAGTTAGTAATGATGACAAATATGCTATCTTGCATTTGGATTTTTTGAGAGCTATGCACAAAGCAGTAGTTTCATCAGTCATATTACTCCTAGGGTTAAAAATGACCAATTTCATCACTGACAGCAATGAATGTGCCAGTGAAAATACTGTCAATATTGCCACGCCAGTTTTTTTCAGACAGTTAAATTTCAGGAATGAAATTCCAGAGTTTTAGAAGCTCACTGTCTTTGATCCAATCATGAACTGATCTCTTTCGATAATTTCTGGTTCAGCTCTGAAGTAGATTCACTCTTGCCTGCAGCCTGAGATATATGGGACCTGTGGTGAATTGGCTTGCCCATAGAAGAGGAGGGCAGTGGAAAGGTTGAAGGTCTGTGACTCGTGATTTTATTTAGGGATACGACACAGTAACCGGCCCTATCAGCCCATAAGCCTGTGCTGCTCAATTACGCACATTTGACCAATTAAACTACTAACCTCATGGAGTCATAGTGATAGAGCACTACCACACATAAATAGGCCCTTCGGCCCATCTATTGTGTGCTGAACCATTAATCTGCCTAATCCCATCGACCTGCACCCAGACCACAGCCCTCCATACCCCTCCCATCCATGTACATTCCTACTTTCTCTTAAATGTTGAAATTGACCCCGCATCTACCACTCAGGCAGGTAACTCACTCCACCCTCTCAGCATCTCAGCACCTACTTCAGGATGCTGCTTATCAACTATAGCTCAGCATTTAACACCGTCATTCCTACAGCCCTGATCAAAAAGCTACAGAGCCTGGGCCACTGTACCTCCCGCTGCAACTGGATCCTCGACTTCTTAGCTGGCAGAGCACACTCTGTGCAGATCGGAAATAACATCACCACCTCACTGACAATCAACACTGGCGCACCACAAGGATGCGCGCTTCGCCCACTGCTCTACTCTCTCCACACCCATGAGTGGGTGGCTAGGCAGAGCACAAATGCCATCTACAAATTTGCTGAGGACACAACCATTCTTGGTAGAATCTCAGATGGTGACGAGAGGGCGTACAGGAACGAGATATACCAGCTAGTTGAGTGGTGTCACAGCAACAATCTTGCACTCAACATCTGCAAAACCAAAAAACTGATAGCGGACTCCAGGAAGGGTAAGATGGGGGAACACAAACTAGTCCTCATAGAGGGGTCAGAAGTGGAGAGAGAGAGAGAGCAATTCCAAGTTCCTTGGTGTCGATATCCCTGAGGAACTCCTCTGGACACAACATATTGATGCAGCTATAAAGAGGTCAAAACAACGACTACGTTTCATTAGGAGTTTGAGGAGATTCGGTCTGTCAACTAAAACACATGAAAGCTTCTACAAATGTACCATGGAGAGTATTCTGACTGGCTGCATCACCGTCTGGTATGGGTGGGCGTGGTTGATGAGGTTACTGCACTAGATTGAAGTAAGTTGCAGAAACTTGAAAATTAATCAGCTCCATCATGGATACCACCCTCCATAGTATCCAAGACGTCTTGGAGGAACGATGCCTTAAGACAGCGGCATCCATCATTAAGGACCCCCACCACCCAGGACATGTCCTTTTCTCATTGTTACCATTAGAAAAGAGGTACAGAAGCCTGAAGGCACACACTCAGCAATTCGGGAACAGCTTCTTCCCCTCTGCTACCCGATTTTTAAATGGACATTGAACCCTTGAATACTATATCAATAGTTTTTTATTCCTTTTTTTTACCTGTACTTATTTTAACTTACCTATTTAATGGATAAATATATATATATATTTACTGTAATTCTGTTTTGCCCACTAAATTTATTTCTCATGTATTTCGTTGTCCTGCTGCCGTAAAGTTAACAAATTTCACGACATATGCCGGTGATATTACACCTGATTCTAATTCTGGTTCCCCTTAAACATTTCACCTTTCACCTTTAACCCATGACCTCTAGTTGTAGCCTTACCCGACCTCAGTGGAAAAAGCCTGTTTGCACTTATCCTATCTATACATCTAATAATTTTGTTTACAATCTCACCTCAATCTTCCCCCACTGCACTGGCAATCTTTCCTGTTCCTCCTCAGTCCTAATGCAGGATCTTGACCCAAAATGCCCACTTACACCTTTTGCCTCCACAGATGCTGGTTAACCTCCTGAATTCTTCCAGCAGTGTTTTTTTAACACAAGAAACATCGTTAGTTAAGGACGGTCCTGTCAGTGATGTTTCTGAGTTCATTCTTTTCGACCAGCCCAGCAACTTCACACCGTAAAGTATCCTCTTACAGGTAGGTGGTATATTCTCCCATTATCCACCTACACGATGGTAATTTACAGTGTGCAATCAAACTACAGTACTGTGCAGAAGTCTCAGGCACATATATATGAGGGGTGATTGATAAGTTCGTGGCCTAAGGTAGAAGGAGATGAGTTATACAGCTCTCGTTACATGCACATGCAGTTCAACTCTTTGAGTGATTATGCAGAAAGTTTGAATTTAATAACTCATCTCCTTCTACCTTAGGCCACAAACTTATCAATCACCCCTCGCATAGTGTGGGTGCCTACGACTTTTGCACGGTACTGTATTTGACAACATGGAGCGGAAAGTAAGTTTGTAAATCTCGCGGGTGAAAAAGATGTTGAGAATGGTGAGGATGGAGCCCTGCAGGTGGTAGAAACAGAGAGCAAGGGGTGGGTGCAGTCACACCCAGCCCTGAGACACCAGGAAAGGTCATTTGAATCCAAACAATTGGTTTATTGATCATTACAGAGTGTCTCTCTGGTGCTTCCCACTCCCTTACCCTTTTCCCAATGATGATTCCCCTAACCGCTACCCACACTCAGTCCACAATAGAGACCCATATCAGAATCAGGTTTATCATCGCTCACACACTGTACGTCACGAAATTTGAATTTTCGCGGCAGCAGCAGTGCGATACATAAATACAGTACCGTGTAAAAGCTTAGACACCTTAGCTATATACAGTATGTGTACCTAAGACACTTGCACAGCTCTGTACCAACCAGCCCATTCTTTGAGATATGGGAGGGGAGCAGAAAACTCATGTAGTAACTAGCGGAACGGGCAAACTCCACACAGGCAGCACCTGGCGCCAGGACTGCTGGAGGACAGAGGCAGAGGCACTCTCTCCTACTCCTCATGCAACCAGTATAATTATTATTATTAGTGAGGTAGACAGCAATAAATAATAGTGCAGTGAATCTTTATATAATCAAATATCAACAAAAAGATGTTAAGGGTTAACCACTTTAATTAAAGAAAGGTTTACACACAGTTTGTCGTCCCACCATATGGGCTCGTTTTTATTTTGGAACATTTAAAACATCGTAAAGATTTGCATTTACTGCTTATTCCTGTGCCTAAAGCTACCTTACTGTTACTCACCAGGACAGCAGTAGGAGTAGTTCATTTTATTAAACATTTTACTGGCAAAGTATCAGACTTCTCGCTTCTCTAGCCCTGGTAAAGTCCTTTCTGCTCAACTTCAGCCTCAACAAGAACAGATAAAGTGATAGAGATATTTTGGTGTCAGTTATTTCTGTTTTACTAATATCCATATGACTTACATTCAGCACCAAATGCTTACAGGTGTCATATCAATCTTTTCCACAGGCAACAGCATTTCATTGACAGCTCCCCTGACCTTTTCACGTTTGCCAGGGAATTGCAGCAAGTTAAAATAAACGACTTGAAAAACCCTGCAGAGAGTTTTCGTATCTTTGCTTCAGGAACCAATTGTGACAATAAAGATTTGCATTTACTGCATTTATGCTTACTGTTAAAGGATGAAGACCCAAAACTATTCAATGTGTGATAGCTCTCAGTTGCTCAGGAACTTCGTTCGGCTGCACTGAACTGGACGGAGCTGAGCACTGGTAATAGCGGAGGCTTGACTCTATTGGTAGCTCTTTCATCATTCATTTGGAAGGCCAGCACCGCTCTTTGGTACTTATGCACACCCTGACAACCATTACTGATCCAGTTTCCTCTCACAGACCAAGAATGCATGGGTTTCATGTCAAAGCCTCTGCAAGTTGTCCATAGGTTATAGAATCTGCAGGGAATTAATCGGAGAAGGGAGGAATAAAATGGAATTAGTGTGGAATGGATACACGATGGGCAACACAGGTCTGATGGGCCAAAGGCATGCCAGTGTGCTGTATGATTCTGTAACGCCTCTATAACACACAGGTTCCATCTGCATTAAGATTTTCAACCTCACTCGCCTGAAAAATGAGTTATTTACCTACAGAGTAGTCAGCTTTTATGAAGCTTATTTCCACGGAAACCATGCTATTTAAAATGGCAGCACTCAAAATGCAATCTTTGTCCTCAATGGGATCTCCGCCCTCACTTCCGATGACCTCAAGTACAGCTGCCCATGTGCCTTATTTCCTTTGTCCATGGAGGTTAGGGATATTCTCATCTTAGCTTACTGACCGCTACAGATCCATGACACCTCTAGTTAGTCTGCTGTTCTCCAATTTATTATGAAGGTCACCTTAATTCCAAACTCAAGGGAATTTCATCTACTTTTGCTGCAGTCCATAGATGTTAGCAGAGCAGAAACAAATATTGGCCTGGCCTGCAGATTTCTCCAAATGTGGGCATATATAGATGAGGTGATGAGGGAAACGTGGTTGAGGTTTGTAGGTTTGAACAGACTTTTAATAGGTTGCTACACAGCAGGCTTGTTATCAAAGTTATTATCTGGAATGAGTGGCCAGAGGGTGGAAAACGTAAAGGGCTGAAGAAGAAGGAATTTGATAGGAGAGGAGAGAAGGCCATGGAAGATAAGGAGGAGGGGCAGCAGGAGAAGGTGATAGGGGTGATAGGCAGGTGAGGAGAAGAGAAGAGGTAAGACAGGATAGTGGCTGTGGACCGACATGATGGAATGGGAACGGGGATTGGAATATAAGTGGTTGGCCACTGGGAGATCCTGCTTATTGTGGACAGAGCAAAAGGGATTGACAAAGCAATCTGCTAATCTACGTCGGATCTCGCCGACGTAGAGGAGGCCTCACTGGGAGCATCAAATACAGTAGATGACCCTGACAGACTCACAGGTGAAGTGTTGCCTCATCTGTAAGGACTGTTTCGGGCCTTGCATGGAGGCGGTGGAGGAGATAAGTGGGCAAGTGTAGCACTCCTTCCACTTGCAGGGGTAAGCACTAGGAGGGGGATCAGCATGGAGGGACAAATAGACAAAGGAATCACAGAGTGATCTCTGTGGAAAGTGGAGAGTGTTGGAAGATGACAGAAGTTGTGGAGAATAATGTGCTGGATGCAGAGGCTCATGGGGTGGTAGGTAAGAAGAAGAAGAACTTCATCACTGTTAAGGTGGAAAGAAGATGGCGTGAGGGCAAACGTCCGGGAAATGGAGGAGATGCGGGAGAGGACAGCATCATTGGTGGAGGAAAGGAAACCCTGTTCTTTGGAGAGGAAAGCCTCATATTTGGAACAGATAATGGTGGAGATGGAGGAACTGAGAAAAGGGAATGGCATTTTTACAAGTGACAAGGTGGGAAGAAATATAGTTAAGAAAGTCGTGAGAGTCAGCAGGTTTACAAAAGATATCAGTAGACAATCTGTCTCCAAAGATGGAGACAGAGATTGAGAAAGACGAGAGTTGCCCTCACCTGCAACTCCTCTATATCCCGGACAT
The DNA here is from genome assembly GCF_048418815.1 of Hemitrygon akajei. Classification (NCBI taxonomy): domain Eukaryota; kingdom Metazoa; phylum Chordata; class Chondrichthyes; order Myliobatiformes; family Dasyatidae; genus Hemitrygon; species Hemitrygon akajei. Next base: position 42,603,967 of record NC_133132.1, on the reverse strand, counting down.
CTGCCCACAGCCCACCTTCATGCTGCCTTAACTGGGATAAACCATGAAATATTACTTTAGTTTTATGTGGTATTGATTTTGCAGCCAGTTAGAATTATGTATTTTTGTATATTTCCTAGTAATAATTAATTCAACATGATAGCCAAAAACAATGAGTTAGTATGTTTGGTGACAGTTAATAGCATTGAATGATTAACCTGCCCTTTTGTACAGTCACAAGATAATGTTAAAAAATTCGAACTACTCATTTATTCTGAAATGAAACTATTTGTTTCTAATATTGTTTGCTAACAAGTTCGTTTTCAGTTGGATAAGTGAGCATAATTACGGAAATTAGCACAAATTTGTTAAAGGTGAATCCTGTCTAACTAAATTGGCAGTTTCTTTTGCTGAGGGGGCAAGGAAGGAAACTTGGTTCAGGTCCGTAGGCTTTTTACAGGTGCTTAATAGGTTGCTATATGGCAGGCTCGTTCTCAAAGTTAGTATCTGGAATGAGGAGGTGGTGGAAGCATCTAAGCAGGTACTTGAATGAGCAAGACATAGAAGAAATCTTTGTTCCTGCAAGTGACTGGGATTAGTATAGATAGGCACGATGGTCAGCATAAATGTAGTGGGCCAAAGGCACTGCTTCTACACTCTACAACGCCAAGACAACTGACGTGTCATGTCCACTTCTGGGCACCACACTCTGGGAAGATCTACAGATTTTTGACAAGACCTGAAGAGACTTGTTAAAGTAAACTTAGTTATATGGATGCACTAGAGACGGGTTGTTCTTGGAATCAGAAGATTCAAGGTTCAAAGTTGAAAATAATTTTTATTATCAAAGTATACAGACGCCACCATATACAACCCTGAGATTAATTTTGCATATTGTGCATACTCAATAAATCTATAGAATAATATCCATAGCAGAATCAATGAAAGACTGCCCAACTAGAGTGTTCAGCCAGAATGCAGATGAGAACAAACTGTGCAAATAAATAAATACATAAATAAATAAATAGATAGATAAATAAATAAATATCAAGAACATGAGATGAAGAGACCTTGAAAATGAGTCCACAGGTTGTAGGATCGTTTCAATGACGAGGCAAGTGAAGCTATCCGCTTTGGTTCAAGAGTTTGATGACTGAGGAGTAGTACCCGTTCCTGAAGCTGGTGGCGTGAGTTCAGAGGTCTTGTACCTTGTTCCTGATGGTAGCAGCAAGAAGACAGCATGACCTGGTAGAGTTGTTCAATATAATAAAGGATACAGTTAGAATGCATATAAGGAAACTGTTACCATGGGGGAGGAATCAAGCGGCAGACAATGGTGATTGGAGAATGAATGAAGAGTGGTTCTGAGGGGAATTTTTTGGTAAAAACAAAGAAACACAATAGAACCCATAAAAAGCCCACACGACAAAGACCGTCAAACACCCTAGGTGACAAAAAAAACAAACAGTAAAAAAAAACAAATAACACACACAGATCATGAACTGCAGAGTCTCAAAAGTGAGTCCACAGCCATGGAGCCAGTTCAGCGTTGCAGCCGGTCCAGGAGCTCAATGACTGCTGACCACAGCCATGGAGCCAGTTGAATGCTGAGGCGAGTGCTGATGGCTGCAGGCCACACCTGCAGAGTCAGTTCAGTACGGAGGCAAGTAAACCTCATGGAGTAGTGAGTTGAACACCAGTCCGTCCTTTTCCCTCTGCTTTGACAACTTGGTCTTTTCAATCTGGATCAGCGCTTAAATCAGCCAAAGATCAGTTCAATTTTCACTCTCGGGCCCCAGTCCGTAGCTTCAACCTGACCTCAGGTTTGCTTCGGCAATGAGCAAGCTTCAGTTCATTTCTCGCTGCACGGCCTAGGCCCTGCTACTTTGATCCTGCCCCAATTACGCTCCAGCAATGGCCACCACGGCCATACCTGCATTCTCGAGAGTCCAGTTCACTGAATCGTGCAGGAACCCTGCAGCAAAAACGCCAGGTCGTACAGACTTTTCAAAAGCACAACTCCCAAAGGGAAATTACAGGCTACGGATTGCAGTGATCGTACTCCAGATAAAGTGCAATTAATAGAATAGTTAGCAGTTTTGTTTGGTGGCTGTAAAACATCATTGTGTCTCACCAGCACCATCTTTAACAGGCTTACGACCTTCTGAGAGAAAGGGGTATTATCTCATCTCTGTCATAAATGGGTGACCACCTATTTTTAAACAATGACCCCCAAGATTCAGATTTTCCCAAAAACTTCTTTACCACATCCACCCTATCAAGACCTCTCAGAATCATAAAGGGTAAACATTCAGTGGGCTGTTGTAATGATTCTGCGATTCTGTACCTTAAACATTTTCTTGCTGATCTATTAAGAAAACGAGTTTTAAGTATTTCACTCAGCCCAGCACAAAACTGGCAATCAGAATTCCAGGAGACTATAATTAACATTTCAAATACACCTATTGCCACATCTGAAGCTAAAGGCTGGGAGTTGGCATTGTGGGGCAAAGGCCATTTGTTTCATTATTCATTGTGTAAATGAGCAAAGCACCTGTGATTTGACTTTTCAACTTATATGGATTTCATTTGACAAGGCAAAATCTCATCCTTCATCACCGTGTGCAATGTCAGCTGTTGCTTATGGCTCAGCAGCTGGAAATCCTGCTTCTGAATCAGGAACAATATGTCTTCATAAGATCAGAGCACAAACTTATTCTTCCTCTTCTTGTTGTTCTTCTTCTTCTTCCTCATCTTCTTCTCCTTTCTCTTGTCTTTCTACTACTCCTTCATCCTCTTCTTCTGTTGTCTTCCTCAGCCTCTTCCTCTTCTTTCTCCTTCCTCGTCCTTCTCCTTCTCCCTCTTCTTCTTATTCCTCTTCTTCCTCTTCCTGTAGTCCTTCCTCTTCTTCTCCTTTCTCTTGTCCTTCTACTACTCCTTCTTCATCCTCTTCTTCCTGTTGTCTTCCTCGTCCTCTTCCTCTTCTTTCTCCTTCCTCGTCCTTCTCCTTCTCCCTCTTCTTCTTATTCCTCTTCATCCTCTTCCTGTAGTCCTTCCTCTTCTTCTCCTTTCTCTTGTCCTTCTACTACTCCTTCTTCATCCTCTTCTTCCTGTTGTCTTCCTCGTCCTCTTCCTCTTCTTTCTCCTTCCTCGTCCTTCTTCTCCTTCTTCCTCTTCTTCTTATTCCTCTTCTTCCTCGTCCTGTTGTCCTTCCTCTTAGATAGATAGATAGATAGATAGATAGATACTTTTTTCATCCCCATGGGGAAATTCAACATTTTTTCCAATGTCCAATACACTTGTTGTAGCAAAACTAATTACATACAATACTTAACTCAGTAAAAATATGATATTCATCTAAATCACTCTCTCAAAAAGCATTAATAATAGCTTTTAAAAAGTTCTTAAGTAGTTTACTTAAATACATTAAATACAATGAACCCCGGCACTTTAACATATCTTACTCCTGGCGGTTGTATCTTCTTCTCCTTCCTATTGTCCTTCTTCTCCTTCTTCTGCCCCTTCTTTCCCTTCATCTTCCTCCTCTTCCTCTTCTTCTTCTTCTTCTTCTTCTTCTTCTTCTTCTTCTTCTTTTTCCTCTTCTTCTTCTCTGTGTAAAAATTACAAATTCCATGACATATGTCAGTGATAATAAACCTGATTCTGATTCTAAAAATGGCTGCTTGATGGTCTGCAAGGACTGAACGAACCTGTTTCCCCTCTGCGTCTCTCTTTGACTCAGGGAAGGTTATCCAGTCTTCACGGCTGGCTGGCACTGATCTAATGAAACTATTTCAGAGATTAGGGAGACAATTGTGGTATCCTAGCCAATAATTATCTTTCACTAAACACTGTTACAAACAAATGATTTTTTCATGATCACAGATTTTGCTGAACTGAACAGTCACTTAACAGCAATGATTTCACTGTAAAAATATTTAATAGGGTGCAACATTTGCTAAGTCCACAACAGGTGCTACAGAAATTCAGTTTTTCTCTTTTTTTCTATATTTGCTCTGTTTCAGACTCCTCAGAAACAGCTTAGATCTGACAGAAGCCATTTGCAAATGAAAGCAGGTTTACACATTTTTTAAACTTAACATTATCTCTTGGAAAACATACTTAAATCTTTCTTTCAGTCTAATCTACAAATGAAGTAGAAATGAGAAAAAGGTGATGCAATTTGAAAGAATGTTGATGAAGAACAAAAGATTAAACTTTAGATTGCCCTCAACTCCTATTTAATGTAAATTCTGCTTTTCTAGTTTGAAGCAAGTTTCAAACTGTTTAATATAAATTCTGTTTTTCTATTTTGAAGCCAATTTCCTTACAACAGTTCAACCCTTTCAACAAACACACACACTCTGCTCTGTGTCATACGTTCATTCATCACCTTATTTGAACTGCACCTAGGCCTTTCCTGGCCTCTAGGCTAACGGCATACATTGGCGTGAACTCTACTTTGTAAGCCTTGAAACTTCCAATTTGTTTGTGTGTTTTCTTGAAATGAAATGGTCATTAGTTGACTCTTGCCTGCAGGCTGAAAATTCTTTGTCAGGGTCGTGCATGAGCCCAGTCTTATATCTTTATTCCAAACAACATAAGGTGGTAAGTGTTCAGTTAGCAGTATTGACGGCCTCCAGTGAAGTTGCAAAGTGGCTCATGTGCCATCATTTTAATGATACTTGCACCATTCGGCAGGCTGGCTCGATCTAATTTAAGATTTAAATTAGCGCATTTACCTTCAGAAGGTGTCTAAAGGGTATGTCAGCGAATGCCTAAGAAGAATTGCGAAAGAGGAAAGAAGTACTAAAAAGGGAGAAATCCTTCCTTGCAAACAGCCTTAGGTGAAGGAGGTGTTTTGTTAGCAAGCAGTTTATTTTCCTCGATCTGCATTCCTTTCCTGAATAGCTTTGTGTTGATGTTTCACCACATTAACATTCTTCAAGTGATACAGAAATCCTTGGTCGGCCATTTAAAGCATGATTTATTTTCTGACACCTTCACTGTAGCTTTCTCTTGCAATCTCCTATATGTTTTAGACTTGAAGCTCAGGACACGTATTTCCTTTTCACTTTTCTAATTAAAACTTCTCGCAGGCCCTGTGGATAATGCCTTCAATCAAGGAAATGATTTAGAATTGTTAACCACAATGATTTGAAACTTTTGCAGCGTCAAAAGACCTTTGCAGGTTCAGAGAAGGTTGCTCCGCACATGGCTAAAAAAATGACTTATCAACAAAGATATGTTAATTAACAATTCAGTAATGAGGAAAAATTGGATTGGCTGTGTTTGTTTTCCTTGGTACAGAGGAGGACAAGGAGGGACCTGATAGAAAGATACTGTAAGGTATGAATCTATTTCTTTTAGAGCAATGATTCCCCCCCCCCCCACTTAGAACTACATATTGATTTGCTGTCTGTGCATGGGCATTCTCTCTCTCTCTCCCCCTCCATCTTTCCCTCCCTCTTCCCTCCCTCTCCCCCTCTCTCTCCCTCACTCTTTCTCTCTCCTCACTCTCTCTCTCTCTCTCTCTCTCTCTCTCTCTCTCTCTCTCTCTCTCGATAGCTAATATTGTTTCGCTGTTTAAGAACAACTCTAAGAATAAACCAGGAAGTTATAAGCCAGTAAGCCTGACCTCAGATGTGGGTAAGTTATTGCAAGTTATTCTAAGGGCCATATATATATATATGCACTTGGATGGACAAGAACTGATTATGTTTAGTCAACATAGCTTTGTCAGTGGTAGGTCATGTCTAACCAATCTTATAGAGCTCTTGAAGGAAGTTACCAGGACATTTGATGAAGGTGAGGCAGCGGATGTTGTCTACATGGACATCAGCAAGGCCTCTGACAGGTCCTACATGGGAGGTTGGTCAAGAATGATCAGTCTCTTGCCATTCAAGATGAGGTAGTAAATCGGATTAGACATTGGTTTTGCGGGAGAAGCCGGAGAGTGGTAGAAGACAGTTGCCTCTCTGACTGGAGGGTGTGACTAGTGGTGTGCCGCAGGGATCAGTGCTGGCTCCATTGCTGGTTGGCATTATATATCAACGACATGGATGATAATGTGGTAAACGTTATCTGCGGCTGATACTGAGAATGGGGGCATGGGACAGTGAAGAAGTGTACTGCAGCAGGATTTGAACCGGCTGGAGAAATGGGCTGAAAAACGGCAGATGGAATTTAATGCAGACAAGTGTGAAGTGTGGAACTTTGGGAGGACAAACCAGGGTAGGACTTAAACAGTGAGCAGTTAAGGAGTATAGTAGAATGGAGGGATCTGGGTTTACTGATCCTTGAAAGTGACATCACAGGTAAATAGGTCTTAAATAAAGCTTTTGACATACTGGCCTTCAGGGATGTAAGTACTGAGTACAGGAGTTGGGATGTTATGTTGAAGTGATATAAGATGATGAGAATTAGTTTGGAATATTGAGTCCAGTTTTCAGCAACTACCTACAGGAAAGATGTCAAGAAGATTGAAAGAGTGCGGAGGAAATTTACAAGGATGTTGCCAGGACTTGAGGATCATAATTATAGGGAAAGGTTGAATAGGTTAGGACCTTATTCCCTAGAATGTAGGAGAATGAGGGGATATTTGACAAAGGAACACAAAATTATGAGGTTTCTAGATAGTGTAAATGCAAGCAGGCTTTTTCCACTGAGGCTGAGTGAGACTACAACTAGTGGCCATGGGCTAAGGGGGAAAGGTGAAATGTTTAAGAGGAACGTGAGGGGAATCTTCTTCACTCAGAGAGTGGTGAGAGTGTGGAACGAGCTGCCAGCACAAGTGGTGGAAATGAGTTCAATTTCAATGTTTACAAGAAATTTGGATAGGTACATGGGTGGGAGTGGTTCAGAGGGCTATGGCTCTGTGTGCAGGTCAACGGGACTAAGCAGATTAATTTGTTTGGCACGGACTAGTTGGGACAAAGGGCCTTTTTTTGTGCTGTAGTGTCCAATGACTCTCTGGCCATGTGAAGGAGCTCAGAAGAAAGGAATTAGAATCATGAAGGGGTAGAGGCATCAAAATAACAAAAAATTTAATCCTACACTACATCGATGACTTGCTACGCCCTGCTTCCTGCACCCGTGCTGAGCTCGTCAACTTCATCAACTTTGCCTCCAACTTCCACCCTGCCCTCAAGTTTACCTGATCCATCCATTTCTGACAGCTCCCTCCCCTTTCTCAATCTCTCTGTCTCTATCTCTGGAGAAAGTCTACCTACTGATATCCACTGATTCTCACAGCTACCTGGACTATACCTCTTCCCACCCTGTCACTTGTAAAAATGCCATCGCCTTCTCACAGTTCCTCCGTCTCTGCCAAATCTGGTCTCAGGGTGAGACTTTTCATTCCAGAACTAAGGAGGTGTCCTCCTTTTTCAAAGGGGGGGGCTTTCCTTCGTCCACCATCAATGCTGCCCTCAATCACATCTCTTCCATTTCGCGCACGTCTGCTCTCACCCCATCCTCCCACCACCTTATCAGGGATAGGGTTCTTCTTATCCTCACCTACCACCCCACTAGTCTCCACATCCAGCACTTAATTTTCCTCAACTTCTTCCATCTCTAATAGAATCCCACCACTAAACATATCTTCCCCCACCCCAACTTTCTGCTTTCCGCAGGGATCGCTCCCTATGTGACTCCTTCGTCCATTTGTCCCTCTCCACTGATCTCCCTCCTGGCACTTATTCTTTCAAGCAGAACAAGTGCTACATCTGCCCCTACAGCTCCCTCCTCACTACCATTCAGGGCCCCAAACAGTCCTTCCAGGTGAGGCGACACTTCACCCGTGAGCCTGTTGGGTTCATCTACTGTATCCGACGCTCCTGTATGTCAGTGAGACCCGATGTAGATTGGGAGATCACTTTGCTGAGTAGCTTCACTCTGATCACCAGAAAAAGCGGGATCTCCCAATAGCCACAAATTTCAATTCCACTTCCCATTCCCATCCCTACATGTCCATCTGTGGCCACCTCTGCTGCCGCAATGAGGTCACACTCAGGTCAGAGGAGCAACTCCTGATATTCCTTTTGTTGGCCTCCAACCTGCTGACATAAGCATCGATTTCTCAAAATTCCAGTAATTGTACATCCCTTCTACTTCACCATTCCTCATTCCCATTTCCCACTCTCACCTTGTCTCCTTACCTGCCCACTACCACCTTCTGGTGCTCGTCCTCCTCCCCTTTCCTCCATGACCTTCTGCCCCATCAGATTCCCCTTCCTACAGCCCTTTTTCTCTTCTACTAATCAACTCCCCAGCTCTTTACTTCACTCCCTCCCCTCTTCAGGTTCCACCTATCACCTACCACCTTGCACTTCTTCCTCCCCTCCCCCCAACTTTCTTTGCACTGACCCCATCTTTTTTCTCCAATCCCGATTAAGGGGTCTCGACCCGAAATGCCGACTGTTTACTCTTTTCCACGGAGGCTGCCTGACCTGCTGAGGGCCTCCGGCGTTTTGCGCGTGTTGCCAAAAAAAAATTGCTCATTACCAACCTGGCTGAACGAGGGCAGTTGTGTATTCTGCTCAGCTGAAACTGTGTTGGGGGGGTAGGGTGCGGTTGGGAACCGTTACATATTGAAATTTTAGAAGTAATGTTACTGTGGAGGGGAGGAGTGGTTGCAAGCATTTTGGTAAGGACTTTGCTTTCCTTGCAGTCTTGCCGATCTTGTGCCTGCAATATCAATTTGTCCCAGGATTACCCCAATAACTCAGGTACTAATTGGAGATACAATGGAACAGACAGTAGAGTTGCTTCCTGACTGCTCCAGTAACCCCAGTACATTGCTGACGTTAGGACAGAAACATAGAGTTGGCACATTCTCCCTGTGACTGTGGGCTTCCTCCTATTTCCTCCCACGTCACAAAGGTTGCTAGGTTGATTGACCACTGTTAATTGCCCTCAGTATGTGAGAGGCAGAGTCTGGACTCAGTCGATGACAATGAAACGAGAACAAAATGGGATGAGCACAGGATTTGAGTAACCAGGCACTCGATGTACAGGGTTGGTTTAGAGAGTGGGTCAATCAGCCTGCTCCCGTACTTATGGCCTACAAAACCATGATTATGACAGTGTCCGACAGCCACGCAGTAACAACCTTGCAAAAGGGGTGACATCACCTCATGAAACCCTAATGTGGAAATTGTATCAGGCTAAAAAACCAACTGATGACATGAAGTGTGAGGTTAAATATTCCACATGAGCTAAAATAATATAGATATGGCAACTCTTCTGTTTCACACCAGGCAAACAATTTTGTTTCAATGGAGCTGCGCTGAAAAAATCTATGTTCATTTCTGAGAAAGTATATCCAAATTTTCCAAGAATTTACAAGCTCCATTCTGTAGCACTTCATGTAATATAGAACTTAGCGTGCAAAGGCAGGTTATTTGGCCCAAAAAGTTTTGTTTAGTCTTTAACTCCTGAAGAAGGGTCTCGGCCTGAAACATCAACAGTTTATTCATTTCCATAGATGCTGCCTGACCTGCTGAGTGCTCCAGCATTTCAAGTTGTGTTGCAAAATGCTAAACTGCTGTTTACGCTCCACTGGAGCCTCTCCCACCTTCTTCATCTCCGTCTATGATTGAAACACTTGCGGCCTGGTCTAGGCCCGGAGCCTTTACTGCAGCAGTGCCCAGGTCCTAGTGTGAGGTGCGATATGCCGGTTAGACAATTTAAGCACCAGCCCGGATCAGAGGCGAGCGCCGATTTCACTCACTCTCCATGATGTTCTCTCCTCGCTCCAGGGCACTGGAGCCTTTCCCTGTTCCGCTGTTTGGTCAATGTAAACAGCAGCCCAGATAGGCTGAAAGGACCGGGCGTCTGGATTTGGGGTGAGAACCCATTTCGCTTGTTCTTTGCGATGGTCACTCCTCTCTCTCTCTATGGCGCTGAGGCTATGAAGACTGAGCTGTCTGCTGTGCTCCATGCCCAGTAATATGATGAACTGGTAAGTCAGGCTTAGTACCAATTCCAGGCTGCTGCGGGATTTGGATCCGAGCACCCAGTTTTGGTCCAGAATGCTGTTGTTCGCTTCAATTGTTTGCATGATCTTGCCTTTTTTTTAATCTTTCTCTTGCGCATTGAGTGTTGGTCTTTTATTTTTAATTCTTTATTTTCTTTAATTGGGTTCTTTTGGGTTTCTTGCTTAGTGGCTACCCGTGAGCAAACAAATCTGAGGATCGTATAGTTTGTACGTTCTTTGATAATAAGTGTACATTGAACCCTGAATCTTTGAAACACTGCTGCCAGGCTTAGAAAGAAGCACAGCTCTTCTGCTAGTTGGGCTCTTAGTTTGCCCGGAATAATAAAACTATCATGTCATAATTTACATGCTTTATTCTTGCCGCTTCTAACGAAAATGGAAATTTACAAAACAAAATATTTCAATATGTTCTTAATGAATATTGGCTTCATCCACCAATTGGCTTGTCAGTGTCTGATGCAGCGATAGTACAGATCCGTTTTAGAAGTGACATTATGTGTACTATTGCATGACCACAATTGAAATCAGATGATACAATGCCAATTTAATCTGTATTCACTGAGCACCGAAAAGAGTTCGCCTGATATTTTCCTCTTATTCAGAACCTATTTTTCCAAAAGGGTTGGATCCTTGCTGGGCTATGGATGCACGAGTGCCAGTACACGGCAGCGCCTGGGCCAAGAAGCCATTTGTTATTTACATATGAGCCTCGATAGTGAGAATGAACAGGCTGTTCCTTGTTGAAATGCAGCCAAACCCAGTTGTGCAATTAGCCTATGCACTAAAAGGTTAAGTATTCCCAGAGACTAGCTAGGTAGAGACAAGAACAGTGACTTCTTGATACGACAGCAGTGCTGTGTGCCCTCTGCAGAATAAGCAGTGGGCAAGTTGGAGTTAGTTTGGGGATGACCTCAAGGTTTTTAAAATATTAGACAGGAATTGAAATTGATTTACTATTGCCATGTGTACCAAGATGCAGTGAAAAGCTTGTCTTGAATATAGTTCAAACACATCAGATCATTACACAGTGCATTGATGTAGGACAAGGTAAAACCATGCAGAATAAAGTGTAACAGCTACAAGAGATGCAGATCATAATGAGCCAAAACCAACACAGGGTGAAAATTTAGACTTAAGGTTTATTCTTCCTCATTGCGACTAGAAGCAAATAGTGTTTAATGTTCAAAGTTTTCTTTGCTTCATTAATGACTGCAATGGTGATGCATCCTCCACACATACTGAGCACGTCAACTTCATCAACTTTGCATCCAACTTCCGCCCTGCCCTTAGATTTATTGGTCAAATCTCTGACACCTCTCTCCTCTTTCTTGATAATCTGTCTCTGTCTTTGGAGACAGGATGTCTACCAACATCTTTTACAAACACACTGACGCTCACAGTTACTTCCCAACTGTAACATTGGAACAGGCTCATGGGTCTGGTGCGCGAGACAGAAACACTGACTGCAGATAAGTATATTTGTCATTTATTTACACACAGTAAAAATTCAACCATTCATGTTCCCCCAAGTTACAGGAACTGCACAGCTGAATATTCAACAAACATATTCAGCTAAAAGCACACACGGAGCATACCTTCCCAATGGTTATGTGCTCCGCTTGCCTTAAACAAAGCCTCTTCCACGTGCTAATTTATATCCGGGGTATTTGAAACAGGATGCTAATGGGAAAAGCAGCTACAGTCTCTAAACTAACCAATCATGACAAAGTGGCTTTCAACAGGCAGAATAAGCTACAACACCCCATGAAAGCAGCGACCATTGATATTCCAACCCTCTGACTACTACGACTCTCGCAAGCTCCCTAAGTCACATATAAAACACAAGAGAAAATACCCAGTGTTCTAAACCCAATAGTCACCCCCTCCAGTGTTCTACAGTGGTCTACCAGCTTTTCCACGCCTCCAAAGGCCACCAGCGCCACCTTGGAGTGTAATAGCTGATGTGCTGCTCCCCCACTTGATCTTATACACGGACTCTCAGATACAGTCGTCAGGTGAGTGACGTTAGCCGAACCGTCAGGAATGTAGGCGCAGCATTTCTTGACCCATAGCAGTGCAAGTGCCACCTTTCTTCGTGAGCGAGGGTTTTTAAGGTCATCAAAATCAGATCCTGGGACTGTCTGGTTGTACCATGCTAAGAATGGCTATCATTCAAAACCCGTAATATCCCTCTTACCGACCAGCTTGGGCAAGGCGCTCTTCCAGGGCACGAGGTTGATGTACATATGGCACCACCCTGTGGGAACCATGGGTAGGGCTCAGAACTGCATATCCAGTGAGCGCCATTCAGTGTCCAGTGAGTGCCCACCTTCACAACACCATTTGGTATAGGCACGGCCATCCCAGGATAGTGTGCCTGCTCACACTTGCCATCCCCCTTGCACCTGTACTCAACGTACCCCCTACACCGGTACTCTGTCAGGTGGGGAAATCGCTTTATGAGTCAGAACCTTCCAATTAAACAAATAGCATGTAAGGAAATACCAGCCCTTAAAGCACTTAATCCACCAGGGCTATTAAGGCTTGTCTCTTAAGGCTGTTTCCATACTCCAGGTTGAGGTTGTCTGGAAAAGACTACTCCCTCCCATCTCCCCCAAATCAGAATGCCAAAACCTGAGAAGCCAGATAATTTCACCTAATTTCTAAATTATTTCTAAATAAAGCTAGATAATTTCTTTGTCGTCAATGGATTGATATTAGTGGCATCCTTTCTACAATGTAGTAAGGAGTCCTCGTACAAATTCAGCAATCTATATCCGTTGGCCCAATGTGCAAATTCAAACACGTAACAACAGTCCTACTGGAATTTCTCCCCAATGGTTATGTCCCTCTGAAATATTGGCATCTCATATCCGGGAAAAGTTGCCTAAATTTCTACCCCATTAACACAAATTTCATATGGTCGGTATGAAACGAGTCATTCCTAAAACTAATTGCGTAGGAAAGCAAGTACAAAGTAACACATTAAGACACAAGCACGGAATAGATTAAGAAAACACAAAACAAAATAATAAATTAGAACACAAAACTCAAAGCCCAGGCTGTATTCCTCTCCTTTAAAGTTTCGTATGAAACTGTAAAAACTTAAAACAGTTAATTTCTCACAGAGAAATCACACACTTATCAGAAAACTGAGAAGGAAAAATCACCCAGGTCTAACACATTCACAGAACTCTGCCCTTCCCCCTCAACAGACTTCCTTTCTACCTTCCCCGGACAGGACTCCCTCCACATTGCACAGAGGGTGGGGGTGGGAACCGCATTTACCTGCCCTTCCAGGACCCCAGCTTTGAGCAACCCTAAAAACATTTCTTTACAGGATCTGCAGGATCCCCCACTCCCCGTCTGCTTTTCCAACTTCTAGGCCTGGCTGCGTGCACCCTCTTCAACATACTCTAAACCTTGTAATAACTGAATCACTGCACTTATAGAATGGCCGATAGCTGGTGCTATTAAAGACAATGCTAGCCCTTTCATTTGGGAAGCTGCTGCCGTAACCACATGTCTTATCAGTCCAGAAGTTCATTCAATATCCTCTGGCAGGCTACCACAACCATGGTATAATTCTCACTGACATAGCATCTTAGTACCCCTCTCTACTGTGCTCCATTTCACTTGGGGTTTTAAATTCCATTCAGAAAGAGAGTTATACTTGAATTTAACTGTGGCAGTTACTTGATCCCATGGTGATGCATAATGCTCAGGGAAGCAAGCAACATTCTTAGGACATTATTGATCACGTTTTGGGATGATAGGCTCCCTACAGCATCCATCTCTCTTTTAGATATGCTCACTGTGGTACCCCCTCATCACATATTCTCATAAACCTTGAGGCCAAAGACTCCCCAGCCTTTGTTTTCATCTATCCCCTAATCTCGCTAATTCCTTAGTGGAGAATTCCCTGATCTCTATTGCCCCAAAGATGTCCATTGTACCACCCACCACGCATTCCTGAGCCTCCTTCGCCTCCCTCTCCTGAGAGGAAGCAACTTCAGGCCGATGCCCCCCATGACAGGTGTGGGAACGTGTGGACACTGGCCTGGCCTGCACTGTTTTGTACACACAGGGGAGACGGCAATCATTTGGGGAAGGAATTTTCAGAACTCCACTCTACCCCTTCTTCCCCATCATCCTCACCTTCTAGCGAGACTTCCCCATCTCCCAGCCCTAGAGAAGGATCATCGCTCCACTTCATCATGGCTCAAACCTTAACATTGTCGGGCTGCCAGCCAGCTCAGCACACAATGTCTACTTGCTGTGGTTTCATTAGCTGACAAACTATCTTTATATGTCACGGTCCTGATCGTTTATTCCCTAGATTCCTCTACTTCCCTTTGATTGTGCCACGGTTCCAACCGTTAATTTCCCATTTGCTTCTAATTCTCTTTGATGACGGCACACCTGGTTTCCATCAGGACCTGCAGTATAAAAACCCCAGCATTTCAAACCCTAGTTGCCAGATCGTTGGTTCTACCTGTGTGGTGATTAACGTTTCCCGTCCGCTTAGAACCCTGTGTTCTAAGTTTTACTCCAGTTTCAGGGTTTGCCTGTGAAGCCCCGTCTCTCCGTGTCAAGGTTCTTCCTGTTAGATGTCCAACGTTCACATCCACATCTGCATCCTAACTCAATCTCCGTGCCCGTGTCCTGAACTTGGGTTCGCTTCATTCACTCATTGTAACATTATATTCTTATCCTCCAACTTCGCATCTTGAGTCTGGGCCATCAACAATGACTCTCTTAGAATAATTACAGCGCCGACTGAGATTTTCCAATTCTTTCTTAAGACCCACTTATCATTTTATACGAATGTCTTACAGTCACTGCGAACAGCCTGAAAGCATCGCACCAGCTGTCCTTTCTCCTGGGAAACCCCAATGATTTAAGTATGGAAACAATGTGGTGTCCCATTTCAACACCGACAAAATCTAACTGGTTTGACCAATCTGCTGGCGTGAAAATAACCCATCAGTAGGTCAGCATTCTTCAAAAGCCCCCACTATTATCTGTCCACCCTGGGACTGTGCATCTCCAAAGGTGGGAGTGGGGCATCCTCTCTTTTAAAAAAATGAATTTCTGCTTCAGCAGCTGTACCCTGCTCGCAGCACCAAAATGTAACACTGAAATGAGGTTCACAGGTCAAGCGAGACAGAAAACAATGACTGTGTATATTAATCATTTATTTACAGACAGTAAATATTTCAACCAAACGTTCATGTTCCCCAACTACAAAGCTGAATAAGCATACATTCAGCAAACGTACTTAGCTAAAAGCGCACACAGGGCACACCTTCCCAATGGTTATGTGCACTGCTTGCCTAAAACAAAGGAAGAGAGAGCAACCCTCTTCCACGTGCTATTTTATTCTTGGAATATTTGAAACTGGACACCAATGGGAAAAGCAGCTGCAGTTTCTAAACTAGCCAGTCACGACAAAGCAGAATAAGTCACACCCCCCACAGGACACCCACCCTGCCACTTGTAAAAATGCTATTCCTTTCTCTCACTTCCTCCATTATGCCACAGTTGTTCACAGAATGAGTCTTTCCATTCCAGGATATCCAAGAGGTTCTCTTTTTTTCTGGAAACTCCATTTCACCACTATCAAAGCCGCTCTCACCCATGTCTCCTCCATTTCCTGCACATCCACCCTCACCCCGTCCTCCCGCCCAACATTACCATGATAGGGTTCCCCTTGTCCGTACTTACCACCCCCGCTTGCTTCAGCACCCAATACATTATTCTCTGCAACTTCCAGCGTCTCCAGTCTTCCCGTCTCCCCTCCTCTGCATTGTTCAGAGCAATCACTTTCTTCGTGCCTCACTTATCCACTCATCCCTCCTGGCACTTAAACCCGAAACCACAACAAGTGCTACACCTTGAGTTGGAGACGTTTCCTTGCGGGCCTTATGCGCCAATTTTTAAAAAGCAAGCGGGACCTGTCGGATGTTGTCTGCAGAGTGGGAGATCCCAGAGGGAGTTGAGACAGTTCCCTGTGTACTCTCTGTTCCAGTTTTAAAAAGCAAGCAGGACCTGTCGGGACCAGTTGGCTCTTGTCTGTGGAGCAGGAATTTACTTGGGTTATTAGTCACTTAGCAAAGGCCATCAAAAAGAAGTTAGGTTTAAGTGGAGCGGCATTTGAGGGGGGTCAGAGTGGGAGGCTTTGCCCAAAAGGCTTCGTTGAGAACAGGGGTAGGATAAGGGCACTGAGTCATTTGGAACCATTTATTTGATTGTAGAAATTAAGCTTATGAAGTTAGAGGCAACGGTATAACAAGCTTGGTGAGAAGAAGCTGAGTAAGGACCCAAATGAGGGTGAAACTCAAAGGTTTCAGAGAGAAGGCACAGTAAGAAGAGGGAAGATTTTTTTGTTGTTGTCTGTACATCCCTAGTCTTTAATTCAGTGTAGGCAGGATAGTAGTGAGGGCGGAGGCATGACGGTGTAAGAGGTGACATTTCTGTGTCCTTAACAGTCTCGATAATGAATACATCTGTGGGAAGTGCACCCAGCTTGGTCTCCTAACTGACAAGGTCCAGCAACTGGATCTGGAGCTGGATTTATTTAGGACCATCCATAGATTAAACTTTCACTGAGGTGGTCAGACTCAGGGTGCAGACTTCAGACAGTGGACGGATGACCACGTGGTAATGGTGCATAAGCAGTCAGTGGAGGGTTCCCCTGTGGCCATTCTCCACAGCAACAAGTTTATCCCCTTTGGATACTGCCGGGGTGGAGGGGGATGACGTAACAGGGTATAGCAGCAGCAAACCCGTGGTACCGTGCACCTGCAGAGTATTCTCAAGGAGACTGGTGAACAGGTTGTGGTTGTGGTGCAGGTTGGCACCAATGACACACTGAAGATAGAACGGGGAAAGAGGTCCTGCACAGTAAGTATAGGGAGTTAGGAAAGAGGCTGGAGAGCAGGACCTCCAAGGTAGTCATCTCCAAATTTCTCCAAGTGTCACTGCTAGTTAGGGCAGGAATAGGGTAACAGTACAGGTGACTGAGGAAGTGGTGCAGGGGGGCAGAGTTTCGTGCTCTCGGATCTTTGGAACTTCTTCTGGGGAAGAGGTGATCTGTACAAGAGAAATGGGTTGCATCTGAACTGGAGGGAAACCAATCTCCTGGCCAGGAGGTTTGCTAATGTCACTCGGGAGGGTTTAAACTAGCTAGACAGAGGGTTGGGAACTAGAGCAGCAGGGCAGAAAGTGGAGGGATGGCGAGGAAGGAATATGCCAGAGTAAGTAAAACAGACAGGAGCAAAGTAATAGATACGATGGGATGGACAGTATGACAATTGTGTATTTATAGGAGTACTATGGGTAAAGGTGATGGACTTAGAGCATTGATTAGTAAACGGAACTATGTTGTGGTCATTACAGAGACCTGGTTAAGAGAGGGCTAATATACCAGGGATTTAATGTTTTAGAAAAGCTGGGGAGGCAGGTAAAAGAGGAGGGGGTGGGGTGCACTTCTAAACAGGGGCAATATCGTAACAGAGGGGACATAATGGAGGGCTCATCTGCTGAATTTAAATAACATAAACTTTGGGATTGTACTGAAAATTCCCTAATAGCCACAGGGACATTGAGGAATAGATATGCAGGCAGATTAAGGGAAGGTGTAAAAACAATAGGGTTGTTGTCATGGGGGAATTTAACTTCCCTAATATAAACTAGGACCTTCTTAATGCAAGGGGTTGAGATGGGGCAGAATTTGTTAGGTGAATCCAGGAGGGTTTCTTAAATCAATATTTAAGAAATATTCTTCATCAATCGTGGAATTGAATTTAGGAGCCAAGAGGTAATGTTGCAGCTATGTAGGACCCTGGTCAGACCCCACTTGGAGTACTGTGCTCAGCTCTGGTCACCTCACTACAGGAAGGATGTGGAAACCATGGAAAGGGTGTAGAGGAGATTTGCAAGGATGTTGCCTGGATTGGGGAGCATGCCTTATGAGAATAGGTTGAGTGAACTCGGCCTTCTCTCCTTGGAGCGAAGGAGGATGAGAGGTGTATAGGATGATGAGAGGCATTGATCGTGTGGATAGTCAGAGGCTTTTCCCCAGGGCAGAAATGGTACCACAAGAGGACATAGGTTTAAGGTGCTAGGGAGTAGGTACAGAGGAGATGTCAGGAGTAAGTTTTTTACTCAGAGAGTGTGAGTGTGTGGAATGGGCTGCCGGCAAAGGTGGTGGAGGCGGATGCAATAGGGCCTTTTAAGAGACTTTTGGATAGGTAAATGGAGCTTAGAAAAATAGAGGGCTATAGGTAAGCCTAGTAATTTCTAAGGTAGGGACATGTTTCGCACAACTTTGTGGGCCGAATGGCCCGTATTGTGCTGTAGGTTTTCTATGTTTAATATGTATAGTCCAACAAGAGGAGGAGCTGTACTGGACCCGGTGTTGGGTAATGAACCTGGGCAGGTGACCAAACTTTCAGTGAGTGAGCAATTAGGGAACAGTGACCACAAATCCTTTAGTTTTAAGGTAGCTACAGATAAGGGTAAGTGTGGACCTTGTGGGAGACTATTAAATTGGAGCAGAGAAAATTGCAAAGGCATTAGGCAGGAACTAGGGAGAGTTAATTGGGAAAGCTGTTTCTGGGCAAGTCCATATCCAACACATGGAGGGCTTTTAAAGATCAGTGGCAGACCACAGGACTGATATGTTCCTGTCAGAAAGGACAAGGTAAGAGAACCTTAGATATCAAGAGAGGTGATGAGTTTTGTCAAGCAGAGAAAGGAAAACTTATGTAAAGCTTAGGAAGCTAGAATCAAACAGAGGATTATAAAGAACCCAGAAATAACTCAAGAAGGGAATTAAGAAAGCCAGAAGGGGCTATGAAAAGTCCTTGGCAAGATGGATTAAAGATAATCCCATGGCATTTTCTACATACACTGTACATTAAGAGCAAGAGGATAACTAGCAACAGGGTAGGACCACTCAAGGTTAAAGGGAGAACATTTGCTTGTATGCAGAGGATTTGTGTGATGTCCTTAATGAGTGCTTAGCATCAGTATTTTCCAATGAGAAGGATGTGGAGGTCAGTGCTGAGCATATTGATATGCCAGGGCATTTCGAGGTTAAGTAAGAACATCCAAGAGTGATACCCAACAGTCCGGAAAATTTGCCAGCCTGGCACCAGTCCACTAAAGTCCAGAGGGTGCTGGATTATCAGAGATTTTCTGTAGCTCCCTTCTATAAAAAGTGGACATTTCCTATTGAGTTCAATTTGGGGCACACAAGATTGTGTTTAAGGTGAAAAGATGGACATTGCCTTGACTAGGCAACTTCATTACTTTTTATTGCAAGTTCATATTTTTTACTGAGCTTATTATTTTATTTTACAAGAACTCGTGCTTTTTTACTGTGAGAGCCTATCATAATTTACAACTAAAGTGCAATGCATTTTATGTGAGAGTTCACTTTTTACGGTGAGCTCATCAGCTTCTTACAGAGATAAATTGTTAACCCGTTTATTGAGGGGACAACACATTTTACAATGTTCATTACTTTTTATTATGCAACTTCGTTGTCTTTTGCTATGAACTTATTTTGACCATGAGAATTTATAACTCTCTCTTGCATTTGAATCCAATTGATTTCTGCAATAAACAACTCCTTCAGTAGTTATAACACACATTTAACATAGAGAATGTAACACTGCAAGATCTTCTCCAAGCACCTTACAGACAAGTTAATGAAGGGGTGCTAAGCATTTAGAAGAGGGGTTGGGAAAAGGGAACAAGCCTGTTTTGCAGAAAATTTTTGAAAGCTAAGATAAAGGTAGAGAGACTTCAGGATCTGTATGAACTTTGTACCGTAGATTCCGGACTACAGAGCGCACCTGATTAAAAGCCGCTGGCTCTAATTTTAGAAAGAAAATCAATTTTGTACTTGTACAGGCCGCACCGGATTTTCGGCCGCAGGTGTCCCACGTTGTAATATGAGATATTTACACAGAAAGATATTACACGTGAGGATTTATTAACATTTAATTAAATCCATATGGTAACATAAACAAATACATATTGCAAATGCTTTTTTTCGAACCGTGCCTGTAACACGGCTACTTTTAAATATACGTTGCGTATACTTTTTTACTGAACAACATTCCAATATCTCCCAACGACTGGTAAAAAATATATATACTGCAGCCTACCAGGAAAACTTATTGATCGCCTTTAACTTAAAAGTAGCGTTCGCTCAGATCTAATGCTGCTCGCGTAATGTGCTCGCCCCCTCCTTCCCGTTTATCGCAAACGGCATTTTTCCCACAAGACGCGGTGAAACCGGGTGTGACGTCATAACATCCCGCGATGTAATACAGAAAACAAATATAGTTAAAACTCTTCTAACTTTAACTAACAAATGAATTACTAAGTGAAAATATTATAAACTAAATAACTGCCATAAAGGCAGCACAATGCTTTTCTTCGAGTGTTTTCCATGTTGATGAGGGTGAGTACAAATGACTGATTTACAATAATTTAATTGTGAAAGTGCGCTTGATTTATCGTACAATTTCATTGGACCTCTGTGAACTACTCATCAATTTTATTGGTCTACTGTTACGAGGCAAAATGTTTTTGGCGGCATGAAAAAAAACCATGCATTAGCCGCACCGTAGTAAAGGCCGCAGTGTTCAAAGCTGTTCAAAATGTGGGAAAAAAGTAGCGGCTTATAATCCGACATCTACGGTAATAATTATTTAATGTCACGCTGAAATTAGTTGTTTTGGAGCAGTTGTAGATTACAAAGGGAATCCCAGAAGTTGTCTTCAAGCTGCTGAAAGCCCTTGTCTTTGTATGGAATAGAAGGAATGCCATTCGGACCCCTCACACTTTAGAATATTCCCATCAATTCCATCTCCCCACTATTTTCCTGTAACTTTTTCTCTCCCACTTGCCCATCAGCTCTCTCAGATTCTTCATTTACCAATAAACCCTCAAACCAGAACATTTCAGGATGTGGGTGGTAACTGGAACATAAGGGGGAAAAACATGTGACTACATGAAAAATGTACAAGCTCCATTTTGACCCTGGGTTGGGATTCAGCCGGGATCTTTTCTTTAAATTTCAAAAACAGACAATATTCATAATAAAAATATACTGTATACAAAGGAAGAAATAGTCCAAAAAACAGTTATACCTTCATGCTCAATATATTTAGTAGTGTAAGTTTTTTTCTAAGGACAAAAAAACCCATAGTATGATGCCAGTCCTGTTGCTCCCTGGAGTGACATTCAATTCACATTGTTTGAGGACTTCCCCACCCTACTCCACAACCCACTTATGTTAGTAGAAGATCTCTACACTGTAGTCCTTCCCCACAGAGCCTTATCATTGTCTGCACTGAGCTTGAGTGCATCCCTCAGCACGTACTCCCACAGCCTGGACCATGCCTGTCAACAACATTCCCTTATATGTGACTCACGCTGCCAGAACTCCAAGTTTCAAGATGGCCAAAGAGTGTTTTTCACTGAGCTGACGACCTTCCAGCAGCACTTGATGTCTGTTTCAGTATGTGTCCCTGGGAACAGACCGTGGATCAGAGATCCTGAAGACTGGACGTAGAAGACTGAAGTCAGCAAGTCCAGAGGTTGAGGCCCAAAGGTCAAAGCTCCATGTCTAGACATTGGAGACTCGATGCCTACAAGTCTGAGAGTCCAGAGCCAAGGATTAGAGGCTGTCTGGAAATGTAGAGAAAATTAACCCAAATGCAGAGCAGCAAAGACAATTTAGCAGCCAAAGATATTTTGCTAATAAACTACAAAATAACAAACCTCGAGAGGCCACAAAACAAGAGAGAACAAGATATCTGAAGGCTAGGGTAAACTGCTTGAGGCTGGCTGGTTCCTATGAGTGAACAAGGACAGTGGCTCAGAACTGGGATTAAATAGGCTGCAGGTGACAGGTGCCTCCTTTTAGCTGGATGGAGACTGGGAGGTGCCTGTCTGTGCAAGCCTGACAGAAGCAACCTGCCCTGAGGTTGGAGGCCTGTCTGCGTAGATGGGTGTGGGGAGGTAGGGAAATGGCTTGTTTTGCTGTTGATGTTTTGTTTTGTTGCTGTTGATGATGCTGAATATCGTAAATATGCTATGTGACGATACCTGTGAGCTGCCTCTAGCAGATCCTTAGGTTGGATTGGCTGTTAATGCAAATAGCATATGTCATTGTGATGTATAAGCTAATACACTGTAAATCTGAGTCCTCTGTTTTGCAGCTACTGGGGATAAACCATAACATGGACCCACCACAGCCACCCCACATTGGGAGCAATATATCTTCTATACAGGAAGGCCCTATCTGGGAGAGCTCTTCTCATCAGCAGTCAAGTGATGTCTGAGTTCTTGTTGGTCTGATCTGTCAATGAGGCATTCTACTGGACGTTTTGGACCATTTGTTCACAGAACAAATCCACAGAACCCATAGAATCCCTTCCCGCAGCGTCTGTAAAAAATTCCGTGCTGACCACTATCTGACAGATTTGTGCTCAATGGTCTTTACTTGGAAATGCTCTTCCACAAAGAACAGGTAGTACACAGCGACAGCCTGCTGCCTGGGGCTTTGCATGGTAAAAGGTCCAGGCCTATCTTCTGTAACACCAGGGGCAGGTCAAACCTCAACACATGCCTACACGTTGTGTGCACACATTGCCTGATGCAGCCAGAGATGAGGATGGTCATCAGGATGAGGGCAATATGTGAACATATCTAGGAACCATACTGATACAGTTTTATGCTATTCTGTAGGGACGTGCGTCAAGACCCATCGGATTCACTTCATGTTGGTGCCCCAGACAGGCTAGAAGACATCCCAGGTGATTACTGGGGCAGACCTGAGAGCATCTTGCAGCCAATGACCAAGTTCTTCCCAGTTATCTGCAGAAAGTACTATTTATGCAGACACAGTTTATGTTTGACTTTCACAATATGCTTTAGCCAATTCTGATTGCTCTTCTGAACCTAGCACCTTCAGATAGTCATCCCTGATGGTGAAGGGGGGGCCAGATGCTGAAGAACATGGCTTTGTTCTTCATGTAGTTGACTCTGGCACCTAGTGTCAACCCAAACAGGTTACAGATGCTGACCCATCTGTAGATTCGAGCAACAGGCAGCAGCCTCATACATTCTATGTTTTAACTTGTGTGCCTCCTGTGTCTGGCAGTGTCACCCCACAGATCAAAGTTCAAAGTTCAAAGTAAATTTATTATCAAAGAACATATATGTTACCATACGATTAATTTTCTTGTGAGCATTCACAGTAAACACAAGAAACACAATGAATGACTGCACCCAACAGGACGGACAAACAACCAGTGTGGAAAAGCCAGCAAACTGTGCAAATGCAGAAAGAAAAATAATAATAAATAAATATAAAGAACATGAGTTGAAGAGTCCTTGAAACTGAATCCATAGGTTGTGGGAACAGTTCAGTGTTGGGGTGAGTGAGGTTGAGTGAAGCTATTTCCCCCCCCCCCACCCCCGCGTCAAGAGCCTGATGGTTGAGGCATCATAACTGTTCCTGAACTTGGTGGTGGGCATCCTGAGGGACCTGTACCTTCTTCCTGAAGGCAGTAGCATGAAGAGAGCTTGGCCTGGATGATAGATGCTGCTTCCCTGTGACAGTGCTCTATGTAAATGAGCTCAATAATAATGGACTGGGCCATATCCATTATTGCGTAGGCATTTCCATTCAAGGGCATTGGTGTTTCCATACCGGGCCATGATGCAACCAGACATATACTCTCCACCACATATATAGAACCATAGAACATTACAGTACAGAAACAGGCCTTTTGGCCCTTCTTGGCTGTGCCGAACCATTTTTCTGCCTAGTCCCACTGACCTATAGAAGCACAGAACATACTCTATAGAAGTTTTTTCAAAGTTATAGATGAGATGCAGAATTTACACAAACTTCTAAGGAAGTAGAAGTGTTGCTGTGCTTTTTTTTGTAATGACACTTATGTGCTGGAGAAATCGAAGCTGCTGATGCGCTTCGCCTCTGCTCCTCTGATGAGGACTTCCTCGTGGAGCTCTGGTTTCCCGCCTGAAGTCGATACTCAGCTCCTTGGTCCTGCTGACGTTGAGTGAGAGGTTGTTGTAGTGGCACCACTCAGCCAGGTTCTCAATCTCCCTTCTATGTTGCTGATTCGTCACCACCTTTGATTCCGCCAACATCAGCAAACTTAAATATGGCATTGGAGTGGTGCTTGGTCTCACAGTCCCAAGTGTAAAGAGAGTGGAGCAGTGGGTTAAGTACACAGCCTTGCTGTGCACCTGTGCTGTGATTGTGGAGGAGATGTTGTTGCCAATCTGAACTGACTGGGATCCATAAGTGATGGAACTGCAGATCCAGTTGCACAAGGAGATATTGAGACCAAGATCTTGAAGCTTATTGACTAGCTTTGAGGGGATGATAGTATAGAATGTTGAGCTATAGTCAATGAAGAGCATCCTGACATATGCACCTTCAGCCAGCCACAGAGACCTAACTGATGATGGATCTCAGCCCAAGACATCACCTGTTTACCCTTATCCTTCGATGCTGCCTGGCCTGCTGAGTTCCTCCAGCATTTTGTGTGTTTGCTTGGGTTTCCAGCATCTGCAGATTTTCTCTTGTTTATGCCTCTTCACAGTACAGATGTTCCAGAGCAGTGGAGTTCAACTACTGACTCCCTCCCCAAAACCCATTTTGAAGACTGTATCCAATGTGCACATGTATCATGGCCTACTGAAAGCCTTCTCTAGATCCAAGCTAGCATTTTGAAGATGAGGAAGCAGTTGTCCTTCACGTTCTGGCCAATAGCTGTATCAAAATTAAGTTATCTAATCATGAGATAATTAATTGTTAATGAGAGACTGCTTTTCATAAATTAGCAAAAGCAAAATCCCAAAATAATATAACAGTAATTTTGAGTTTAGTGTATTTCATTGGCTGGAAAAGATTTTGGGAAGCCAATGTAAATGTATTTTTGATGGAGTGTTCAACCTCTCACTGCTGCAATTGAAGGTTCATACCTGCGTCAAAGGGGCATCAAGCAAGCAGAGCAGGGTGAGCTGCGTCAATGACTATCACCCAGTAGCACTTGCATCTTCTGTGATCAAGTGCTTTGGGGGGTCATCATTGCTAGAGTTAACTCCTGCCGAAGCAAGGTCCAGTACCCACTGCAATTTGCCTGCCGCCACAACAGAAAACACAACTCCATCAAAGGGTCAGCAGTGGAAGTGATGAACAGATGCAAGTTCCTGGGTGTCAACATCTCTGAAGATCTATCCTGGGCCCCACATACTGATGCAATTACAAAGCGAGCATGCCAACGGCCATATTTCACAAGGGGTTTGAAATGTCACCAAAGACTCTAGCAAATTTATAAAGAAGTACAGTGGAGAGCATTCTAACTGGTTGCATCGCCATCTGACGTGGAGGGATCACTGCACAGGGTTGAAAAAAAGCTGCAGAGGGTTGCAAACTCAGCTAGCTCCATCCATGGGCTCCGGCCTCCCCACCATCAACAAAATCTTCAAAAGGCAGCATCCATCATTAAACACCCCCACCACCCAGGACATGCCCTTTTCTCATTGCTACCATCAGCGAGCAGGTGCAGGAGCCTGAAGACACACACTCAACATTTTAGGAATAGCTTCTTACTCACTATATTTTTCAATGGTCCATAAACTTATGAACGCTACCTCATTATTTTGCTCTTTCGATATATATGTATATATTTCTCATGTAACTTACAGAAATTATGTATTACTGCCACAAAACAACACTTTTCACAACATACTGTACATATATCAATGGTAATAAACTTGGTTCTGATTCTGACTGTGTACGTGAGGTGATGGAATGTAACTATCATATTAATGTTACATCCTAGAAAATGCTTCAAGTATCAAAGCCATCTTCTTCAGTTCCCGTAACATTGGCTTCATCCTCACGCTGGAAACCATGGAAAGTGAGATCAAAAATGACCTTCAGACGATATTAACCGACCCATTGCTCAAACTGTCTTGTTTCAGCTCTGTAAAATTGTTTGAATCTGGTCAGCTCATTGAAGCCCTCATCCATGGTTACCTGTCAATCGGATCACATCAATGCCTTCCTGATTCCACTCGCAGAAAACCTGGAGTTATCCATGTCTCTGTTGAGTGTGACCTAGCTTGTATCAACAGCCCAGCATTTACTGCATCATTATATGACGTTTCCAGGGGAAGTGATGCCTTGTTGTTATACTTCCCAGGCTTTTTGTTCAGATTCCTCCATGTTCCTAGTCTCCTTGATCCTACTGCTTACAGGTAGAAGCTGATCTATTGAGTATTTCCTGCATTTTCTGTTTGTACTTCTAATATCCTGCAGCTCTGTAAACCTTTTAAGTAGCTATTATTCTATTTTTGGACTCCAAATGAAGTAGAATACTATATATGCTGTAAATATTTAGTGCAATGTTCATAATCATTAACAGTTTTGAGTTGGCATTTCCATCTCATTTCAAAATTAGCTATCTCTGGCAAAAGCAACAGACAGCACCATGCACATTGCCTCCAGCTGCGTATCTCTGTGCTGTAGTTATCCAGAAATATACAGTATCTAATTGAACTTATTGATATAATTCTTCTAATTATTACGTAGCACTTTTCCTAGTTCTGCAAAGAAACCCCACTGTGCTCAAAGTTCAAAATAAATGTATTATCAAATTACATATATATCACCATATACAACCCTGAGAATCATTTTCTCTCCACCATGCTCAATAAATCCATAATAGAATAATAACCATAACCGAATGTGATGTTGTTACATTTGCAGAGCTCTACACACATAGAAACTTTAAGACATCATCTATGTTGCCCAAGTTTTCAAATGCCCTTTCTAAAAACTTCTGTGTAGCTTGAACAATCATTTTCTTATAGCTTTAATCATAGAGTTATGGAAATGTACAAAATCAGAGTATGTCATTCAGCCACACAATAGCACAGTGGTTAATGCCAGTAATCTCGATGCGGGGTTCGATTCTGACCATTGCAAGGAGTTTGTACATTCTCCCTATGACTGCGTGAGAGATTCTTCCAAGTGCTCCAGTTTCCTCCCACATTCCAAAGACGTGCAGTTAGGCTTAGGGTTAGTGAGTTGTGGGCATGCTTTGTTGGCACCGGAAACTTGTGGGCTGCCCCATCACAATCCTCTGACTGTGTTTGTTGTTGACGCAAAATGGCACAATTCAAAATATGTTCCAGCACTTTGACATTCATGCGACAAATAAGGTTCATCTTTAATCTTTAAATCTTTGGCTGACCAACAAACAACTTTTACACTACCTTTTTTATTCTCAAAGATTCCCATTGACTCCCCACAGATTCTACCATTTACCCATTCCTGGGCATTATTTATGATGACTAAATATCCAACCAAATGGCACTTCTTTGGAAAGTGGGAGGGAACTGGAGCACTCAGGGGAAACCTGAAGAATGTGTGAAGCCCACATATAAAGAACCAGTGGTTAGAGTTGGGCTTGCATTGGAGGAGCTGTGAGGTAGAGCTCTACCAAATGCCCATTAGTTTGATCCATTCGAAACGTCCTTTACAGGGATTCGCAAATTCAGAAATTTTGCATTCCTTTCATCATGACGATGATCATTTCCAGTTTGGTTCGTGATCGTTTAGGAACATCACAAGCACCTGCAGATATGATCCACTTCAGCACATCTGATGTTCTTCCCAATGTCAGGCGTACTCCTGTTGACATGGTACCAATGAAATAAATACAAGAATTCTGCAGATGCTGGAAATCCAGAGCAACACGCTCAAAATGCTGGAGGAACTCAGCAGTCAGGCATCATGTATGAAAGCAAACAGTCAGTAATTCTGGCCAAGGCCCTTCATTAGGTCTGAAAAGGAAAAGGTGTGGGGAGGAAAAGGAGCACAATCTGGCAGGTGGGAGGTTAAACCAGGTCAGGGGATGGGTGGGTGGCTGTGGGTGGGGATGGATAGGAAGAAGTGAGAAGCTGGGAAGTGATTCTATGGTGTTCTCTATGTTTTCTGGCTGTCTGCAAGAAGACGAATTTCAAGGTTGTATACTGTATGCAACAATAATAAATGTACTTTGAACATTGATCACGGTGGGAGGGGCTAGCAAAGATGGCGCCAGAGGGTTTTGTAAAACCAGATGACTTCTTCAAGTTCATCCTTGAAACAGTTTATTCTTCTTCTCTCAAGCCTTTCTTTCCTTTTCAATGTGGCGGGTGTTCTGTCAGAGTCTGTGACCTACAGCCCAAACTACGGTTCTCTACAAGTGGTGGGTTTTGGACAGGCCGAGTGGTGGCCCGGCGTTTCGTTGTCTCCAGGAGCGGCCTGGGAGACGTGTGCCTTCCGGGAGCAGTCCAGCAGATGACCTGGTTCCCTGCTGATTTCGCAGACTGAAACATCCTGGGAGACTGAAACACTGGGACAACAGGCAGCTGTCGGAAGAAGGCCCCTGTACTCGAGCAATCCCTCTCCCTCTCTTGATGGAGGGTGAGATCCTGTTGGTCCTCGAGTGGGGGGGGGGGGCGGCGAGCTTGGAGAAGAAACGTGGAAGACTAACATTGGAACAGCGAGCTACTGGTCTCCCACTCTCATTGTAACAGGAGTGACCTCTCTCTCCCTTGCTGGTGAGAGAAAGCCCGTATTAGATGAGCCTGTGCCAGCTTTGTGGGCTGCCGTTGTTATTGGACTCTGGGTCAAGGTCTCTTTGGGGGCTTTTCCTATTGCTTGCATGGTGGTGGTGGGGGTGAGAAGTGGTCGGTGCTTCAGCTGGTGCAAGTAAGGGGAGGGGTGCTTTGGCTCTGTGTTGTTACTATCATTCAGTCTTTGGGATTTCTTGTTTCGTGGATGTCTCTGTGAAGAGAAGAGAGCATGACTTGGGTTGTGGGGGACCCTAACAATGGAGGCTGCTTTCCTGCATCAACATTTCATAGAGATGTGCTCAATGGTGGGGAGGGCTTTACCCATGATGGGCCCACTACTTTTTTCATCATCATCATTGTCATCTTTATTATTGTAACTATTCTCTCATCATAATCCTCTCCTTCCAGTATACACACTATTACTTACCCCTCTAATGGAATGCATACTCTTCAGACAGAAAACAGAGGAACACTGTCATAAGACCATTAAGATATCGGAGTAGAAGTAGGCCATTCAGCCCATCGAGTCTGCTCTGCCATTCAATCATAGCTGATCCAGTTCTTCCAGTCATCCCCACTCCCTTGCCTTCTCCCCATACCCTTCGATGCCCTGGCTAATCAAGAATCTATCCATCACTGCCTTAAATACACCCAATGACTTGGCCTCCACAGCCACTCATGGCAACAAATTCCACAGATTTACCACCCTCTAACTAAAGTAATTTCTTCGCATCTCTATTCTAAATAGATGTCCTTTCATCCTGAAGTTGTGCCAGCTTGTCCCTTACCATGGGAAATAACTTTGCCAGATCTAATCTGTTCAGGCCTTTTAATATTTGGAATGTTTCTATGAGATCCCCCCCTTCATTCTCCTGAACTCCAGGGAATACAGCCCAAGAGCTGCCAGACATCCCTCATACAGTAACCCTTTCATTCCTGGAATCATCCTCGTGAATCTTCTCTGAACCCTCTCCAATGTCAGTATATTCTTTCTAAAATAAGGAGCCCAAAACTGCACACAATACTCCCAGTGTGGTTTCACGAGTGCCTTACAGAGCCTCAATATCACATCTCTGCTCTTATATTCTATACCGCTAGAAATTAATCCAAACATTGCATTTGACATCTTCACCACTGACTTAACCTGGAGATTAACCTTTAGGGTATCCTGCACGAGGACTCCCAAGTCCCTTTGCATCGCTGCATTTTGAAATTTCTCCCCATCTAAATAATAGTCTGCCCATTTATTTCTTCCACCAAAGTGCATGACCATACACTTTCCAACATTATATTCAATTTGCCACTTCTTTGCCCATTCCCCTAAGCTATCTAAATCTCTTTGAAGGCTCTCTGTTTCCTCACTACTACCCACTCCTCCACCTATCTTTGTATCATCAGCAAATTTAGCGACAAATCCATTAATTCCATAGTCTAAATCATTGATATACATCGTAAAAAACAGTGGTCCCAACACCAACCCCTGTGGGACTCCACTGATAACCAGCAGCCAGCGAGAATAGGATCCCTTTATTCCCACTTTCTGTTTTCTGCTGACCAGCCAATGCTCCACCCATGCTAGTAACTTCCCTGCAATTCCATGGGCTCTTATCTTGCTAAGCAGCCTCATGTGCGGCACCCTGTCAAAAACCTTCTGAAAATCCAAGTACACCACATGTACTATGTCTCCTTTGTCTACCCTGCTTGTAATTTCCTCAAAAAGTTGCAGTAGGCTAATCAGCCAGGAATTTTTCTTTCAGGAAACCACGCTGGCTTTGGCCTATCTTGTCATGTGCCTCCAGGTAGTCTGTAATCTCATCCCTAATAATCGATTCCAAAAACTTCCCAACCACTGATGTCAGGCTGACAGGTCTATAGTCTCCTTTCTGCTGCCTCCCACCCTTCTTAAATAGTGGAGTAACATTTGCAATTTTCCAGTCATCCGGTACAATCCCAGAATCTACTGAATCTTGAAAGATCATCGTTAATGCCTCTGCAATCTCTCCAGCTACTTCCTTCAGAATCCAAGGGTACATTCCATCAGGTCCAGGAGGTTTATCCACCCTCAGACCATTAAGCTTCCTGAGCACCTTCTCCGTCGTAATTTTCACTACACAAACTTCACTTCCTTGATACTCTTGAATGTCCGGTATACTGCAGATGTCTTCCACTGTGAAGACTGATGCAAAGTACGCATTCCGTTCCTCTGCCATCTCTCATCTCTCATTACAATATCTCCAGTGTCATCTTCTATTGGTCCTATATCTACCCTCAACTCTCTTTTACCCTTTATATACTAAAAAAGCTTTTAGTATTTTCTTTGATATTAGTTGTCAGCTTCCTTTCATAATTCATCTTTTCCTTCCTAATGACCTTCTTAGTTTCCTTCTGCAAGTTTTTAAAAGCTTTCCAATCTTTCCACTAGCTTTGGCTTCCTTGTATGCCCTCTCTTTTGCTTTGACTTTGGCTCTGACTTCACTTGTCAGCCATGGTAGTGTCCTTCTTCCATTCAAAAATTTATTCTTACTTGGAATATATCTGTCTTGCACCTCCCTCATTTTCCTCAGAAACTCCAGCCATTGCTCCTCTGCTGTCCTTCCTGCAAATGTCCCTTTCCAGTTGACTTCGGCCAGTTCCCCTCTCATGCCATTGTAATTTCCTTTATTCTACTGAAATACCGACACATTGGAATTTAGTTTCTCCTTCCCAAATTTCAATGTGAGCTTGATCATATTGTGATCACTGTTCCCTAAAGCTTCCTTAACTGTCAGCTCTCTTATCACCTCTGGATCGTTGCACAACACCCAATCCAGCACAGCTGATCCTCTTGTGGGCTCACAACAAGCTGTTCTAAAAAGCCATCCCTTAGACATTCTACAAATTCTCACTCTTGAGGTCCAGTACTGGCCTGTTTTTCCCAATCCACTTTGATGTTAAAATACCCAACAATTCTCATGACCTTACCCTTCTGACATGCCCTGTCTATCTCCTGCTGTAATTTGTAATCCACATCCCAGCTGCTGTTTGGAGGCCTGTATACAACTGCCATTAGGGTTCTTTTACCCTTGCCATTTCTTACCTCAACCCATAGAGACTCTACACCTTCCGATCCTATGTCATCCCTTTCTAATGATTTAATATTATTTCCTATACACAGAGTTTACACACCACCCCCTCTGCCTACTAACCTATCTTTCCAACACACCGTATATCCCTGGACATACAGCTCCCAATGGCAGCCATCCTTTAGCCAAGTTTCAGAAATGGCTACGACGTCATACTCGCCAATCTGTAGCTGAATTTCAAGAACATGCATTTTATTTCTTATGCTGTGTGCATTCAAATATATCACATTCAGTCCAGTATTTGTTGCTTTCTGTTTTAACTGCACCATGCCTCTATTGCCCTGTAAATCATGCCACAGGCTGTGATTATGCCTCATCTCCTGCCTGTCTTTTCTATCATCTCTGTTGCACGCTATCTTTGATTTATTTCTATTTTCCCCTTCCTCAGCCCTATCACTCCAGTTCCCATCCTCCTGTCAAATTAATTTAAACCCTCCCTAACAGCTCTATTAAACCTGCCTGCTAGGATATTGGACCCCTTTGGGTTCAGGTGTAACCCATCCTTTTTGTACAGGTCTTACCTCCCCCAGAAGAGGGCCCAATGATCCAGGAACCTGAAGCCCTGCCCCCTACACCAGTCTCTCAGCCACGCATTAATATGCCTGATCATGTTATTCTTGCACTCATTAGCACGTGGCACAGACAGCAATCCTAATGGAGGTCCTGCTTTTCAGCTTCCTACCCAACTCCCTGAATTCACTCTTCAGGATCTCCTCCCTTTTTCTACCTATGTCATTGGTACCAACGTGTACCAAGACTTCTGGCTGTTCACCCTCTCCCTTCAGAATACTCTGCACCCAATCCGAGACATCCCATACCCTGGCACCTGTGAGGCAACACACCATGCAGGCATCTCTATCATATAACCATATAACAATTACAGCACGGAAACAGGCCATCTCGGCCCTTCTAGTCCGTGCCGAACGCTTACTCTCACCTAGTCCCACCGACCCACATTCAGCCCATAACCCTCCATTCCTTTCCTGTCCATATTCCTATCCAATTTTACTTTAAATGACAATACCGAACCTGCCTCTACCACTTCTACTGGAAGCTCGTTCCACACAGCTACCACTCTCTGAGTAAAGAAATTCCCCCTCATGTTACCCTTAAACTTTTGCCCCCTAACTCTCAACTCATGTCCTTTTGTTTGAATCTCTCCTACTCTCAATGGAGAAAGCCTATTCACGTCAACTCTATCTATCCCCCTCATAATTTTAAATACCTCCTTCAAGTCCCCCCTCAACTTTCTACGCTCCAAAGAATAAAGACCTAACTTGTTCAACCTTTCCCTGTAACTTAGGTGCTGAAACCCAGGTAACATTCTAGTAAATCTTCTCTGTACTCTCTCTATTTTGTTGACATCTTTCCTATAATTGGGTGACCAAAACTGTACACAATACTCCAAATTCGGCCTTACCAATGCCTTATACAATTTTAATATTACATCCCAACTCCTATACTCGACGCTCTGATTTATAAAGGCCAATATACCAAAAGCTTTCTTCACCACCCTATCCACATGAGATTCCACCTTCAGGGAACTATGCACCATTATTCCTAGATCACTCTGTTCTACTGCATTCTTCAATGCCCTACCGTTTACCATGTATGTCCTATTTGGATTATTCATACCAAAATGTAGCATCTCACACTTATCAGCATTAAACTCCATCTGCCATCATTCAGCCCACTCTTCTAACTAGCCTAAATCTCTCTGCAAGCTTTGAAAACCTACTTCATTATCCACAACGCCACCTACCTTAGTATCAGCTGCATACTTACTAAACCAATTTACCACCCCATCATCCAGATCATTAATGTATATGACAAACAACATTGGACCCAGTACAGTATCAGGCTGACAGAACCCGCTGTTCCCCTTATTATGGAATCCCCTATGACTACTGCATTCCTTATCTTCTTCTCTCCCTTCAGCACCATGGATCCAGGCTCAGTGCCGGAGACCCAATTGTCATGGTTGTCCTCTGTCAGGTCACCCCCCTCAACAGCATCCAAAACGAGATAATGATTACTGAGGGGGTGGCCACAGGGATGCTCTCTACTATCTGAGCTCTTCCCTTCCCTTCCCTGACAGCCACTTGTCTAACTCCTACAGCCTCGGCGTGACTAACTCCCTAAAGCTCCAATCTATCTCCTGCTCACTTTCCCTAAAAAGCTGCAGATCATCAAGCCACAGCTCCAGATCCCTAACACAGTCTCTCAGGAACTGCATCTCGGTGCACCTAGCGCAGACGTGGCCATCTGGGAGACTGAAAGAATCCCAGGAGTCCTACATCTGACACCCAGCACAAAGTACTAACCCTACAGACATGCTCTCTATTCCTCAAAAAAATTTATAAGCTGCGGCTGAAATACCTGTCTGGTGCAACATGGTACCTGATGGTGATGGAGCGTGCATAGATGATCAAGTTAAAGGGGGTGCTATAATCAACATGAAAGCTTGTTAGCAAGCAAATCTCGCAGGTAACAGATGGCGCCTGCTGTCCGTTCGGTTAATGGATTGGAGCCCCTCCTGCCTATCCTCCCTTGTCCACGCCAATAGTGGGCCCACATCCGTAGGCATCTCAACTCCGAAAGCCGAAGTTTAGAATTGTTTGTGTGTGTGTGTGTGTGTGTGTGTGTGTGTGTGTGTGTGTGTGTGTGTGTGTGTGTGTGTGTGTGTGTGTGTGTGTGTGTGTGTGTGTCTAGAGCTAATTACTTTTAAATTCTTATAGAATTCATCGTCACAAGTCCTGAAAGATCATGACATTCTTTCAGCATTGCTCCACAGTCAAGGGACGATTCTTATGAACAGGTAGCATATGCCATCCACTTTCTTCCCGGCTCCTCATATGAAGCCCGAGAACACAGGCTTCCCTCCTGACATCTGGTTGAATTCCGAGAGCTGCGTCGCTCTCCACGACCGCCATGGAAACCAGCACGCGCATTGCTATTACAGGAAGTGTGTGCTTGAAGTCTGACACCCTTCTGGGATTAGTGAATGGAAAAGTGCCTGCAGCCATGCTAAACTGCTTTCAGGAGCCGCATGCTTCCCATTGTCATGCCTGATTAATGATTGTACAAAGGTAGTTTTGGACATTGTTACAGTTTTTCATGTGACCAAATTGCATGTTAACATAAAACAAAGGGCCAATTTAATGCATGAACAAAGTGTGAAATCAGACTCCCGTATGAATCACAGAAAATACTGAGACTTAATAAATGAGGGTTCTTTGTTAGTTATTATTGCATTTTATCTCTTTCAGTAACATTTATAATTAAAATAACCTATTCATAAAGCATCCTTTTTGGTTCCTTAAACCGTTATTTTTTCACAGATTTTATTCTAATTACATTGGCCAAGTGCAGGGTTTTGGCCATATCCAGAGGGAAATTAACCATGTTGTTTCCGTCCATACTTGATGACAACAGCCGGGACTCACAGTCATGACCATTTTCAGGACTGACCCCATTCTGAAAAACAGCCAAATGTGGACAAATGTTCCCAGCTCTGGCTCCTTATCAAGTTTTATCGATCAAGATCAAGCTTGGTGCTTGTGCCTTCCAAAACATGGACTGTTGGCACTCATTATCTTGACTCACATATTATCAGTCAAAGTGTTCAATGCTTTCAGAAACGACGTTATGTGAAAAAGAAAGGGTGAGAGACAGCCTAATAAATGTAAAAGTAAGCTTAACTGCTTACTTCTTTGGATGTCATTGGATTACACTTTTCATTAATGTTTTCATTGCACCAACAAAGGCAATTAGAAATTGAACAATATAAAACAGGAATACAAATAAGTTACACTTTTCTGCCGAGCCAATAAATCACATGCACAGAGCATTGTGAATCATCTCTGGTGTCCCACTTAGCAATCCTTACTTATCTGTCTAGAAAGTTTGAAAACAAATCTATTTACTTGTCAAAATCACATAGGTAGGAAACAAAGCACAAGGCCACAGCAATAAGCACTTTTCTCCAGAGGCATCATAAAACTAATATGCTATCTTTTAACAGGGGGGGCCATTAAGTAGAAAGTGGGATGTCATCATAGAGCAATCAGCATCATTTGGCCTGTAGTTAATGTATAACTGTTGATATGTCAAATCTAAGAATTGTCAGTGTTCATAACACTATGTCACCTGGGCAACAGGTTACTTAGAGAACAGGTCTTGTCCTTCTGCCCTCTGCTCCATTAGGTAACCTTTATATTTGTTAACACTTATTAACCTTAAAGAGCCCTTACCATTATGTTATGGCTGATTTATGCATTGTTTGTGTAATATAAGATTACTGCTTGATAGCATAATTTGCTGACCAAAGCCATAGACTCGTTTGCCTAGGATTCCTCTTCAGTGTGATTATGGACAGCAATATAACAATTATTTTTTAAAACACAACCTTTGCCAAACACTTATTAAATATAATGTCTAACATTTAATTGCTGGCCTCTTTCCCCCTCCTATTTTAATTGAGTTTGTTTTGTGAAGTAATTTGTTAAGTAGAGCAACTTGTTTGAGTTAGCCACATAGTAATATTCCGTCAGTCCTGCATTTAACTGTTTGTGTTCAGGTCAGAGTGAGCTGCCAAATTAGACCTCAAATCTGCATGTCAAAGGTGGCTTATTGAACAAATGACCAATAGCATTGGAGAATCAGATTCTCAATGGCGTTCTTTTTAACCAGAGAACTGAATTATTACATAGCAAACACGAGGAAATCTGCAGATGCTGGAAATTCAAATCACACACAAAATGCTGGTGGAACACAGCAGGCCAGGCAGCAACTATAGGGAAAAGCACTGTCAATGTTTCGGGCCAAGATTCGGGTCTCGGCTCGAAACGTTGACAGTGCTTCTCCTTATAGATGCTGCCTGGCCTGCTGCGTTCCACCAGCATTTTGTGTGTGTTGTTTGAATTATTACATGGTCTATCTGATTAACACGAAAAACATTTTATTATTTTATTCTGCATTCTGTTATTTTCCTTTGTACTATCTTAATGCATTGATCAGATGAAATAATCGTTATTGATGGCGTGCAAAGTTTTTCACTGTACCCTAGAGCACATGACAATCATAAAGCAATTTCCCGAAATGAGAATGTTGCGTTTCTGAATGACTTAACCTTAAACTACCATTTTGAACAGATTCCATGCATGCCTTTTTTCCATGACTTGTGACAGTAGCTTTCACAGGCAAGCAACAAGACTCTTACCAACGTAAAGTCATTCAGTACAATTGACCACTGAACTAACAAAGAAGGGCATTTCATCTGTCAGATCAGCACAGTGGAACTGAATTCCTGCAACACAAGAAAAAAATTAGCTTGTATTTATTAGATGTACTGCAGGAAACTAGCCTTAATATTACTACATCTATACCATAGAGAGATAATGGTGACCTCCAGCTGTCAGGCCAGAGTTAATATTGCACCAATTTCTCCACCCGGCTGGTAAAGCCACCTTTTATTACCACCAAAGAAATGGATCAGCAGATTTAAGGCTTTGGTTCAGTTGGATCTCACTCTCTAGCTTCGCATTTAAAATGTTTCCTAGTCTTTTTTCCTCCTTCCTTTCTTAATCGTAAAACACGCCCTGATGAATCAACTAAGCATTCATGTCAGCACCGGTTATCCTTTACTAACAAGAGGCAATATTGGGTACGCAACAACACACACAAAATACTGGAGGAACTCTGCAGGTCAGGCACAGGGAAGAGATAAAGGTAAGAAGTCAAGTTGCCATTTCAACAAGAGCTCTAATTTGCATGTGCTGATGCAAAATATGATAATGATGAGAGTAACACAGGACTGCGTAGCCTTGAGATTTACAATGTGAAAACCAACAGTAGCCAAGCAATATGGCTTACACCAGATGTGAACAGCAAATTAATTAAAATGGAATTGGACATTGACTTAGCTGTTTCAGTCATTACACAAAATGAGTTTGAAAGGCATTTCTAAGATACTGAACTGAAGACTGCAGATACCTAACTAAGAACATACAACACTTACAACATGCTGGAGGAACTCAGCAGGTCGGGCAGGATTCGTGGAAATGAGCAGTCAACGTTTCAGGCCGAGACCCTTCATCAGGACTTATGAGGGAGGTATTAGGGACCCTATAAAGAAGGTGGGGGGAGGGTGGGAAGGAGAAGGCTGGTAGGGACTTATACTGGAGAAAATGTAACTCCTGTGGGAATGACATTTGTAACAGTGAAATACAACAACCAACAAGCCACATTGGTCTTGTATTTGGTGAAAATGGGAGGGCCAGCATTGTGGGGTTGTGATTGGCTGAGACAACCACAACTTGATTGAAGCTCCATCCACCATTTGCATGCCTCATGCCCTGCAATAGAGTCAAGTGAAAGCAAATTAAGAAAGGTACTAGATAATCCCACACCAGTCATCAAGGATGACATTAGAAAATTCAAACATATCAACGGTAAAATAGTTTAAAGTGAAACTGCTGCATTCAACTTTTACAAAGCCCGTCTAGTTCTTCATACCATCCATGACAAAGTAGCCCGTGAGCTAGATCACATGGAGGCTGAAGGATTTCTTTCCAAGGCTGAGTGGAGCACATGGACAACACCAGTAACCCCAGTAGCCAAGAAAGATGGATTTTTCAGGATCTGTGGTGATCTTGAGGTCACCATCAATCCAGTACTGAAAACAGATCAATGCCCTCTGCCCAGGATAGAAGATACCTTCACAAACCTTTCTGGAGGAAAACACTTCAGCAAAGTGGACTTACAGATGGAGATGTGAGAAGAGCCCAAATTGTTTCTCACCGTAAACACTCTCAAAGGGCTTTATCGCTACAATAGGCTTATTTATCTTTGGAGTAGCATTTTGGCAGAAAGCTATGGACCAAGTGCTGCAAGGCTGCCCTGGTACTCAGGGTTACCCGGATGATATCATTGTATTGGTGAAAATGACAAGGGACATCTGCAAAATCAAAAGATAGTGTTAAAAAGATTAGAAGGTTATGGGCTCAGAGCATGAATTCTTTAAACCAAGCATCACTTACTGCGGTCACACCATTGACGCGCAAGCATCGCACAAGTGTGCTGAGAAAATTCAAGCAGTGGTGGGTGCCAAGTCCGAAAGACATGTCACAGTTGCTGTTCTTTTTAGGATTTGTCAATTACTATATCAAGTTCCTGCCAAACCTGGCTCCTGTACTCTACCCCTGAGATCATTACTACAAATCAGGAAGAAATAGCAATGGACAGAGCAGTGTGTGGTGGTTTTCCAAAAGGTAAAGGACATAGTGACGTCAGACACTGTACTCACACATTATGATCCACATCATCCAGTGAAGCTTGCCTGTTACATCTCACTTTATAGTATTGGTGCAGTCGTGTCACATGCTATGAGTGGTGGAAATAAAGCCCCATACCCTTTGCATCACGTCCCCTTGTGAAAAATTATGCTGATTGACCGAAAGGCCTTGATCATCATCCATTGCTATCTATGCCCTATCCATGGAAGTATGTTCAATTAACAGAAGCAGCACAAATCCAGAGAAGAGCTTTGGCTTTGGAGGACACAATTACAAGACTGAATTCAAGAGGACAGCTAATCATGGAAATGCCGATGGTGTAGGGCTTTCAGTACCATTAGCTGTGGTGTTAACTGTTCAGTCTAACAAAATGACTTCTCTGTATTGTTATAATGAAATGGCTTCTCTGTAATGTTATTTCATGCTGTAATGGGTTTCTGTGTCTGGAATGATTGGGTTATAACTGCAGATAAGGGGGGGGGAACTAACCAATGGAGAATTGTTATGCTATCTTGTATGTGTGAGCTGAGCGGGAGTTCGGGGTCTTTTTCGGGAGTCAAGCGAGGAGGAGGGGCGTGTGAGGAGCGGACAGCGGTCCAGGGTGGCAGATATTGGACGTCGGCAGTTGGGATTGTGGCCAAAGGCTCAGAAGATCATTGTGGATGGAACCAGAGGCGTGAGCTCCAACATATTAAAATATTATGTGCACAAACTGATAAACTTACTGATTTGGCGTCTTTAGGTTATCTAGTTCTACTAACCCATCACCAAGAAATAACTATAAAGTTGCAATTATTTACTCGCCTTTGGTGTATTGTCTGATATTTGTGCTGCGAGCATGTACTGGGGGGGGGGGGCATTACACCACATTTACACCAAAGTTTTGCACTGTTGGCAGGGTGACGGCGGTTCACCCTAGGCGAACGGGGGTAAATTGGGGCACGGATGCTACAATGGATTGCCCCATTTCACCTTGGTGAAAAGAAATACCTGAAAGTTGTACAGAAGGGGACAGTCCTCTTGACATATTCTCTCTACTGCAAATTAAAAGTCTCCCTATTACAGTAGCGAAGATCCAAAGGGTAACTAGAAAAGACCCCACAATATCTCAGGTCTACATGATAACCAAAAATGGCTGGCATGTGCAGCAGAAGTTCCGGTTTCCTCGTTTTTACCAGTGAACTTCAGGAAGGGGAAGTCGAGGGAACACACACTAGTCCTGATCAAGGGGTCAGTAGTGAAATGAGTGAGCAGTTTCAAGTTCCTGGGTGCCAACATCTCTGAAGATCTATCCTGAACACAGCGTCTTGATGCAACTGTGAAGAAGGCACCCAGGAGCTATATTTCACTCAGTGTTTGAGGAGATATGGTGTGTCACCAATGACTGTAACAAATTTCTACAGATGTACTGAGGAGAGCATTCCAACTGGTTGCATCGCCATCTGGTATGGAACGGCCAGTGCAGAAGATCAGAAAAAGTTGCAGGAGATTGTAAATTCAGCCAGCTCCATCATGGGCACAACACTCAACACCACTGAGGACTTCTTCAAAAGGGCTCAGAGATATGGATAATCATACTCAGAGATATGGATAATCATAATGGATTCCCATCAGCCCGGACATATTTCTTCTCATTACTACCATCAGGGAGGAGGTACAGGAGCTGGAAGACACACACTCAATGTCTAAGGAACAGCTTCTTCCCCTCTGCCATCAGATTTCTGAACGGTCCATGAACCATGAGCACTACCTCACTACTTTGCTTTCTTTTTTTTTGTCA
Organism: Hemitrygon akajei; assembly: GCF_048418815.1. Lineage (NCBI taxonomy): Eukaryota > Metazoa > Chordata > Chondrichthyes > Myliobatiformes > Dasyatidae > Hemitrygon > Hemitrygon akajei. The sequence goes on along the minus strand of NC_133132.1, from coordinate 42,563,098 downwards.
AGATGGTGCCAGAGAGTGGAGACTTTTCACATACAGCCCTGAAGGGAATCATCAAATATTTCAGTTTACGACTATCACTGCTGAAATTTACTGTCACAGCCACAGGTACTTCAGTAAGCAACTCTGTCTTTTTTTAAACTTTAAAAAGAATCGATCGATCCTCAAAGTTGGCAGACTCCAGAATGCAGACCCCAGGTAGTGAGTGTCGTTCCCCTGCGTGACAGCTTGGCTAATGTGCGGGGGCTGCAAGTAAAATTGAAAGACCGGGTTCTGAGCCCCTCCCCCCTCCTTACCATTCTCCTGGCTAATGTACGGTCTCTGGGAAGTAAAATTGAAGACATCAGAGCATGACTGCAGTACCAGGGGTGGGAGCGGGAGGTGGGAAACATCAGAGACTGGTGCGTACTTTGCTTTACAGAGACGTGGCTCACCCTGGACACAGCTCTTCAGCCCTTGGGCTTCACCGTCCACCACATGGTCTGGACAGCGGCAATAGATAAAGGCAGAGGTGATGGCGTTTGCTTCGCGATTAACTCAGCGTGGTGCACAGATGTGGCAGTTTTGTCTCAGTCATGCTCCCATGACCAGAACATCTAGTGGTCAAGTGTCATCCATTTCATCTGCAGAATGAGCTCATCCTGTTTGGAGGGTATATTTCACTCCTGCCAAAGTCAGCTTGGCACTGGAGGAGCCGAGCATCATGATCAGCACACCCCGATGTCTTCCTCATCATTATGGGGGACTTCAACCAGGCCAGCTTGAAGAAGCCTCTGATCAACTACCACCAACATATCACCTGTGGAAGAAGAAGAGCCAACACAAATGACCACTGGTAACGGAAACTGTGGACGGTCTGAGAGATTAACAGTCCACTGAAGGCTAGATCGGTGGTATTCAATACAGGTGATAGAGAACATGTCCAGATACAATCTGCAGAAGGTTATGTTAAGAGTGAAAAAGCAATTCCGAGTGAAACTAGAGATGGAATCAGATGTACGCCAGCTCTGGCAAGGTGTGCAGGCCATTACAACAAACAAGGCGAAACATGGCATCATAAATGGCCGTGAAGCTTCACTCCAATGACCTCCATGCCTTTTATTAAGGCATTGAAAGGGCAAATAAAACCATACCTCTTTGAATACCTGCAGCATCTGGTGACTCTGAGATATCTGTCTCAGAGGCCGACTTCATAATACCTTTCAAGGGGGTGAACCCTCACAAGGCATCTGACCCTGATGGTGTAACCAGTAGAGCACTGAAAACTTGTGCCTACCAACAGGAAGGAATCTCCAAGGATACCTTCAAGCTCTCGCTAATGCATTTGAGCTTCCCACCTGCTTCAAAGGGGCATCAATCCCATAAGTACCCAAGACGTGTAGGGTGAGCTGCCTCAATGACAATTGCCCGGTTGCACTCACATCTACTGTGATGAAGTCACAGAGGTTGATCACGGCCAGAATTAACTCCTGCTTAAGCAAGGAGCTGGAACCACCACAACAGGTCTACAGTGGATGCAGTCTCATTGACTCTTCACTTAGCCTTGGACCTTCTGGACAACAGCAATAGCTTCCTGATGAAGGTTCTCTGCCCAAAACACTGACTGCTTATTCCCCTCCATAGATTCTGCTTGACCTGCTGAGTTCATCCAGCATTTTGTGCGGATGACATGCACCTGTTAATTTCAAGCTTCTCTTCTATTGTTGCAATAGTCATGGGGGATTTCAATATGCAGGAAGATTGAGAAAATCATGTTGGTGCTGGATCCCAAGAGTGGATTTTCTAGAATGCCTATGAAATGGTTTTTTAGAGCAGCTCATGATTGAGCTAACTAGGGGACCAGCTATTCTGGATTGGGTGTTGTGTAATGAATTGGAATTGTTTAGAGAGCTTAAGGCATATATGTCAAACTCAAGGCCCGCAGGCCAAATCCGGCCCACGGAGGAATTATCTTTGGCCCGCGAGATAATATCTAATTACTATTAAAGCTGGCCCCAGTAATCGAAGCGCCTATGGTGTATGATATGGCTAATGCTGAGTTTATTCAGGTACCAGGTTTTCAGGGTTTTTAGTGTTTATTCGGCAGTCTTGCTCGGCAGTCTTCTTCATAAGAAACGGAATTTGTAAAGTGAAACACTTTGTAGTTATAGCAGAGACTGAGACACATGAGAGCAGGCTGAAAAAACGGAGGCAACGAAAGCTGCGTTCGTACGCGTCCGACTGATCCGGCCCGCATGAAGCTGCATTTTGCTCAATCCGGCCCGTGACCTAAAATGAGTTTGACACCCCTGGCTTAAGGTAAAAGAACCCTAAGGGGAAAGTGATCATAATATGATCAAATTCCCCCTGAAATCTAAAGTCAGATGTGTCAGAATTACAATAGAGTAAAGGGAATTACAGAGGCATGAGAGAGGAGTTGGCCAAAATTGACTGGAAAGTAACTAGCTGGGATGATGGCAGAGCAGCAAAAAGCAAAGCAATGATGCTTGAATTTCTCGAAGCAAATCAGAAGGCACAGGATATACACATTGCAAAAGGGAAGAAGTATTCTAAAGGAAAGATGACAACACTGTGGCTAACATGAGAGGTAAAGACAACATAAAAGACAAAATAATAGAGCAAAAATTAGTGGGAATTTAGAGGATTGGAAAGATATTAAGAAACATCAGAAGGTAACTGAAAATAGGTCATTAAGACCTATTAAGCTAGCTAATAATATTAAAGAGAATACCAGGTTTCTTCAGATACATGAAGTGTAAAAGAGAGGTGCTAGTGGATAATGGACCACTGGAAACCGGTGCCTGTGAGGTAATCATGGGGGACAAAAAATGGCAGACAAACTGAATAAGTATTTGCATCAGTCTTCATTGTGGAAGACACTCGCGGTGTGGTGGAAGTTCCAGAGTGTCAAGGGTCAGAAGTGCATGAAGTTACCATTATTAGCGAGAAGGTCTGAAATGTCTAAATGTAGATAAATCACCTGGATCGGATGGTCTACACCCCAGGGTTCTGAAAGAGGTGGCTGAAGAGATTGTGGAGGCAATAGTAATGAGCTTTCAAGAATCCTTAGATTCTGGAATGGTTCCAGAAGACTGGAAAATTGCAAATATCACTCCACTCTTCAAAAAGGAAGAGAGACAGAAGAAAGAAAATGATAGTCCAGTTAGCCTGACGTCACTGATTATGAAGACGTTGGAGTCGATTGTTAAAGATGAAATCTCAGGGTACTTGGTTGCACAATGTAAAATTGGCCATAGTCATCATGGATTTCTTAAGGGAAAATCTTGCCTGACAAATCTATTGGAATTCTTTGAACAAATAACAAACGGGATAGACAAAGGAGAATTGGTTGATGTGGTGTACTTCGATTTTCAGAAGACCTTTGACAAGGTGCCACACATGAAACTGCTTAACAAGTTACAAGCCCATGGTATTACAGGAAAGATCCTAGCATGGATAAAGCAGTGGCTGATTGGCAGGAGGCAAAGAGTGGGAATAAAGGGAACTATTTCTGGTTGGCTGCCAGTGACTAGTGGTGTTCTACAGGGGTCCACATTGGGACCACTTCTTTTTATGTTATATGTCAATGACTTCCATGATAGAATTGATGGCCCTGTTGCAAAGTTTGTGAATGATACAAATATAGGTGGAGGGGCAGGTAGCCTTGATGAAGTAGAGAAGCTACAGAAGGACTTAGACAGATTAGGAGATTAAGGGTCTGGGGTGAGGAAGGTGAATGCAGTGTTAGCATTCATTTCAAGAGGACTAGAATATAAAAGCAAGGATGTAATGTTGAGACTTTATAAAGCACTGGTGAGGCCTCACTTGGAGTTTTGTGAGCAGGTTTGGGCCCCTTATCTTAGAAAGGATGTGCTGTCAATAGAGAGCATTTAAAGGAGGTTTACAAAAATGATTCCAGGATTGAATGGCTTGTTATATGAAAATAATTTGATGACTTTGGGCCTGTATTCACTAGAATTCAAAAGAATGAGAGATGACATAATTGAAACCAATCAAATGGTGAAAGGTCTTGATAGGGTGGATATGGAGAGGATGTTTCCTATGATGGGGGAGTCCAGGACCAGAGGACACAGCCTCAGAATGGAAGGGTGTCCTTTCAGAATGGAGATGAAGAATTGCTTTAGTCAGGGAGTGGTGAATCTGTGAATCTGTTACTACAGGTGGATGTGGAGGCCAAGTCTTTATGAATATTTAACACAGAGGTTGACAGATTCTTGATTGGTCAGGGCATGAAAGGATTCAGGGAGAAGGCAGGAGATTGCAGCTGGGAGGGAAGATGGATCAGTCATGATGAAATGGCAGAATAAAAGGTAAGGATAACAAGTGTAGGGAAATTTGGTTTTCAAGAGATATTGAAGGCCTGGTTAAGAAAAAAAAGGATGTGCATAGCAGGTATAGGCAAGTGGGAACAAATGAGGTACTTATGGAGTACAGGAAATGCAAGAGAACACGTAAGAAAGAATTCAGGAAGACTAAAAGCTGGTATGAATTTGCTCTAGCGGACAAGATGAAGGAGAATCCTAAGGGGTTCTACAGATATGTTAAGAGGAAAAGGATTACAAGGGACAAAATTGGTCCTCTGAAAGACCAGATTGATAAACCATGTGTGGAGCCAAAACAGATGGGAAGATCAAAAATGCATTCTTTGCATCTGTATTTAATGGAGAGATGGTAACAGAATCTATAGAAGTGAGGGAAAGCGGCAACAACTTCATGGACCCTGTACAGATTACAGAAGAGGAGATGTTTGCTGCCCTGAGGCAAATCAGGGTGGATAACTCCTCAGGGCCTGACAAGATGTTCCCTTGGACCCTGTGGGAAGCAAGTGCAGAAGTTGTTGGGGCCCTAGCAGAGATATTTAAAACATCCTTAGCAACAGGAGAGGTACCAGAGGATTGGAGGTTAGCTAAAATTGTTCTGCTATTTAATATAGGCTCTAAATAAAAACCAGGAAGTTTTAGGCCGGCAAGTCTGATATCAGTTGTGGAAAAATTATTGGAAGGTATTCTAAGGGACCAGATATATAAGTATTTGGGTAGACATGGACTGATTAAGGATAGTCAGCATGGCTGGTCACATTTAACCAATCTTACAGAGTTATTCGAGGAAGTTACCAGGAAAGTGGATGAAGGTAAAGCAGTGGATGTTGTCTACATGGACTTTTGTAAGGCCTTTAACAAGATCCTACTTGGGAGGTTGGTCAAGAAGGCTCAGTCACTGGGCATTAAGGATGAGGTAGTAAATTGGATTAGACATTGGCATCGTGGGAGATGCAAGAGAGTGATAGTTGAGAGTTACTTCTCTGACTGGAGGCCTGTGACTAGTGGTGTACCACAGTGATCAGTGTGGGTCCACGGTTGTTTGTCATCTATATCAATGATCTAGATAATAATAGAGTTAACTGGATCAGCGAATTTGCAGATGACACCAAGATTGGGGGTGTAGTGAACAGTGAGGAAGGCTATCGTGGCTTGCAGAGGAATCTGCACTAGCTAGAAAAATGGCAAATGGAATTTAATGCAGACAAGTGTGAGCTTTTGCACTATAGTAGGACCAGCCAGGGTAGGTTTTACACAGTGAACGGCCGGGCACTGAGGAGTACGGTAGAACAAAGGGTTCATAATTTGTTGAAAGTGACATCACAGGTAGATAGGGTCATAAAGCAAGCTTTTGTCACATTGGCCTTCATAAATCAATGTATTGAGCACAGAAGATGGGATGTTATGTTGAAGTTGAATAAGACAATGGTGAGGCATAATTTGGAGCATTGTGTGCAGTTTTGGTCACCTACCTACAGGAAAGATGTAAACAAGATTGAAAGAATAGAGAGGAAATTTACAAAGATGTTGCTGGGTCTGGAGGACCTGAGTTATAAGGAAGGATTGAATAGGTTAGAACTGTATTCTTTAGAACGTAGAAGACTGAGAGGAGATTTGATAGAGGTACATAAAATTATGAGGGGTACAGAGAGGGTAAATGCAAGCAGGCTTTTCTCCACTGAGGTTAGGTGATACTACAACCAGAGGTCATGGGATAAGGGTGGAAGGTTAGAAGTGTAAGGAGAACGTGAGTGGAAACTTCTCCACTTCCAAGGGTCACGACAGTGTGGAATGAGCTGCCAGCACAAGTGGTGCGTGTGAGCTCAATTTCAACATTTAAGAGAAGTTTGGACAGGTACGTAGATAGTAGGGATATGGAGGGCTGCTGTCCCAGTGCAGGTCAATGGGAGTATGCACTTTAAATAAGTTTGGGCATGGACTAGATGGGCTGAATGGCCTGCTCATGCGCGGTAATTCTCAATGAATAGCCACAGTATTTTTTGCTAATTTATTTACAGGATGTGGGTGTTGATTGTGTGGCTGGCATTCATTGCTCAACTCCAATTACACCAGGTTAATCACCTGGATTGCAGCATGCCTCCTGTTGAAGGTGCCGTTGGGAGAGGGAATTTCAAATGTTAGATCCAATATTAAAGGAAAAGCAAAAACAGGCTTCCAAGAAAGGATGATGTAAGACCTTGAGAGCATTTCATCAGTGGTGTTCTCCTGCACCTGTTGCCAATGTCCTTCTTGGCAACGGAGGTCACAGATTTGAGAGATGTTATCAGCATTCGCTCAGCAACGCTTAAGGTAGTTGACGGTGCACTGATCACGTGATATACTTTATCACATAACCACTGAGCTTCTTGAGTACAATCGGAGCTACATCCTTATTCTGTCATAAGGCTCGTTCCTTTCAAATTGGTTTAAAAAAAACTTCAGGGCATCAGTAGGTCGGTCACTTTGCACAGGACACCCAGCCCCTGACCTAATTTTAAAGGCACAGTCTTTTCGTGTGGCTAGGCCAGTTAGGTTTCTGGTCAAAGATAATCACAAGGGTGTTGGTGGTACAAAGCAGGACATCAGAAGAAAAGCTTCTCATGCCAGTATTGCTCATCTGATGTAGTTTGTTGATTCAAGCAACTATTTCTTTATTAAACATGCCGCCCAGATTTCAAAATGAGTACCAGTTTGATTGCATTCTCTGTAATTAATTTTATTTCCTCTTTTCAACTTTTAAACCATATTTACACGTCCTGTGTGTTTTGGAAACATTTCAGTTGATTCAAAGCTGTATGGTTTGGGGTTTGTGGGATATATTTATATATATTTGGTACTTTGAGATCATAAACCGCAAGATGAATTGGTATTGCACCCAGACAACCATCCAGACATACTTGCTTATTTACTGCAGCATATCTAATTTGAAAAATATATTGTTAAATTTTCACATGATGTTTCTTTTTAAATTTCTTTTATCCGGGGATCCTTCTACATAGAGTGAAGATTAATGGTTTGTAAGGACAGTATCAGGCTGACTGCATTGCAGCTCTGTGATTAAACAAGTTGTCGTCAGGCCTGACATTAGAGTAGGCTGCGTCTTTTGATTCCATCAACCATACGCTTTGTAACTCTAAAACATAAAACTAATTGAAAAGAAAAGCACAAAGCCAGGGATAACTCATGCACGTCTCATTTTTACTTCAGCAAGGCATGCACTTATGACATGGTAGTGTAACGACATATGCCGTTCACATACTTTTACATATAACCCACAGCAAATTATATGAACAAAGAATGCTTAACCAAGCAATATATTTACAATATTACTGAAATACAAAACACTCCTACCTGCTTAGCTATAAATTCCAACTCAATATAGAACGCATATGTACCATATACTATATAATACGACTACTGTACTATATGGGCATCCACATCATAGTAAATTTTCAATTGCACCATTCAGGCCTAAAGACTTAATCGCTGTGGAGGATTTCTTACTTTTATGAGATAACGTCTTTCCTGACAAGAGGGATCACTCTGATTGGCAGGTGAGACAGGGTCTGGGGCCTCCTCCATAAGACATGGGAGCAGAATTAAGCCATTTGCCCATCGAGTCTGCTCAGCCATTCAATCATGGCTGATCCTTTTCCCCCCTCCTTAGCCCTACTCCCCAGCCCTCTCCCATAACCTTTGATGCCATGTCCAATCAAGAACCTATCAAGCTCTGCCTTTAATACTTTCAATGACCTGGCCTCCACAGCTGCCTGTGGTAATAATTTCCACAAATTCACCAGCCCTCTGTCCAAAGAAATTTCTCTGCACCTCTGTTTTAAATGGATGCCTCCCTATCCTGAGACTGTGCCCCCTTGTCCTACGCTCCCCCATCATGGGAGGCATCCTTTCCACATCTACTCTGTCTAGGCCTTCCAACATTTGAAAGGTTTCAATGTGATCCGTCCTCATTCTTCTGAATTCCAGCAAGTACAGACCCAGAGCCATCAAACGTTCCTCATATGATAACCCTTTCATTCCAGGAATCATCCTTGTGAACCTCCTTGGAACTCTCTCCAATGCCAGCACATCTTATCTTAGATGATGAGCCCAGAACTGTTCACAATACTCAAGGTGAGACCTCACCAGTGCCTTATAAATCCTCAGCAACACATCCCTGCTCTTGTAGACCGCCTGAAATGAATGCTAACATTGCATTTGCCTTCCTCACCTGCAAGTTAACCTTCAGGGTGATCTGTACAAGGACTCCCAACTCAGATTTTTGGATTTTCTCCCTATTAAGAAAATAGTTTGCACATTTATTTCTATTACCAAAGTGCATGACCATACATTTTCCAAGACTGTATTTGATTTTTCACTTTTTGCCCATTCTCTGAATCTGTCTAAGTCCTTCTGCATCCTACCTGTTTCCTCAACACTACCTGCCCCTCCACCAATCTTCGTATCATCTGCAAACTTGGCAACAAAACCATCTATTCCATCATCTAAATCATTGAGGTACAGCATAAAAAGAAGTGATCCCAGCACCAACCCCTGTGAAACACCACTAGTCATTGGCAGCCAACCAGAAAAGGACCCTTTTATTCCCACTCCTATCGATCAGCCAATGCTCTAACCATGTTAGTAACTTTCCTGTGATACCAAGCAGCCTCTTGTGTGGCACCTTGTCAAAGGCCTTCTGCAAGTCGAAATATGAAACGTCCACTGCATCCCTTTTATCTATCATACATGCAATCTCCTCAAAGAATTCCAACAGGTTTGTCAGGCAAGATTTTCTTTAAGAAAACCATGCTGACTTTGTGCTATCTTGTCCTGTGTCTCCAAGTACTCCATAGCCTCATCCTTAACAATTGACTCCAGCATCTTCCCAACCACTGAGTTTTGATCACTTCTGTAGTCCCTCACTGAGACCGCTTGACCAGGAGTGAAACATCGAACCTCCTTCATTGAGGATCCCTCAATTTCCCTCAGCTGTTTGTCCTGCATCCTCCTTCTGAGACTGGGTTTGAGGAGATCCCAGCATGACTACAGGGGGTGGCCCAAGAACTGTGTTAGGTGGTGATTTGTTGGTTGTAGAGTGTGCTGCATTGTGATATGAAGTGAGGAAACCAGCAAGCTTCTGATTCAGTGCAGTGTGTTCCGCTGACATTACCTGCAGTGCATTCTTTAGACTCTGGACAAACATTTCTGCCAAGCCATTTGTAGCTCAGTGCTGATGTAATATGTCTTATTCCATTCATTTTGTGGAATGACTGAAACTGTTCCCCCACAAACTGTGGTTGATTGTCGCTGACTAAGTGCTCTGGAACACCGATCCTTGAGAACAGGCTTCTTAACATATCAACAGTAGGAGAGGCTGAATTGGAGGCAATTGGGAACTCTTCTGGCCACTCTTTAGCTGCATCCACTACTATCAAGAAATTTGTGCCCAGGAATAGTCCAGAAAAATACACACGTCCTCTACCAAGGCAGTGGGGGCCATTCCCAGGGATACAGCACACTGCTCTTGACATCACCTGGACGTTTTGTCATCCTGAACAAGTTGCTCGATCTGCTGATTTATCGTAGGCTACCAGTCAAAACTTTGAGACAATGCTTTCAGTTGGACCATGCCTAGGTGACCAGCATGTAACTCTTCCAACTATCAGCCTGGGTGGTACGACAATTCTCAATCCCCACATAAGGCAACCCCCCCAACAAGGCAAGTTCATCCTGGCACAGGTAAAAATGAAGAAACTGGAATTTTGCTGCACGTTCCAGCCATTTTATATGACCATGCAGACCTGAGACAGTGTGGGGTCTTTGCTGGTTTGCCTTTGGATCAGCTCTGCTGTAATAGGCAGACCTTCGATTTGCGTTAGGGAGAATATGTCAAGGGGGTGGCCCCTTTTATAAATTTTTCAGGTATTTCCTTTCCCAGGGGCAAACGTGCCAATCCATCAGCATTTTCATGAGTAGTTGCCCTCCTGAATTTGATCTTGTAATTGTGTCCTCCAAGGAATAGAGCCCATCTCTACATTTGTGCTGCTGCTGTCAGTGGAGCACTTTTCTATGGATTAAAAATGGGCACGAGTAGTTGATGATCAGTAACGAAGGTAAACTCTCTCCCATTCAGGCACTGCTTGAAATGTTTTATGTACCAAAGGCCTCTCTGTCAATCTGTGCATAATTTTTCTCTGCAGTGCTAAGGGAACATAATGCAAAGGCTGTGGGGCTTTCACTTTCATCACTCATAACATGTGACGTGACTGCACCTATACCAGAAGACGAGTTGACACCAGCAGGCTTCACTGGACAATGTGGATCACAATGTGGGAGTACAGTGTCTGTCATCACCACTTCCCTTACCTTTTGGAAAGCCACCTCAGACTGCTTTGAGCATTTCCACTTCGTCCTGATCTGTAGTAATAAGTTCAAGTGGTGAAACACAGTAGCCAGGTTTGGCAGGAACCTGTTATAGTAATTGAAAAATCCTAAAATGGATCACAACTGTAATACATCCTTTGGCCTTGGGACATCCACCACTGTTTGTATTTTGTCAGCACACTTGTGTAATGCTTGTGCGTCAATGGTGTGACCACAGTAAGTGATGATAAACTTAAAGAATTTGCACTTGTGTCATGATCTGAGCACATAATCTTCTAATCTTTTTAGTACTGTCTTGAGATTTTTTAGATGCTCCTTGTCATTCTTGTGGATAACAATGATATCATCCAAGTAATACTTTGGTATCCTTACCACACCTGGTCCATAGCTTTCTGACAGAGTGCAGGTGCAGATGCCACTCCAAAAATAAGGTTATTATAGTGATAAAGCCCTTAGTGAGTGTTTATGATGAGGAACGTTTTGGACTCTTCTTCTTCTTACAACTGTAGATAGGCCTCAGCTAAGGCCACTTTGTGTTTTCCTCCAGAAAGGTTTGAAATCCTCTATTGTGGGTAGAGGATATTGGCCTACCTTCAAAATAGGGTTCATGGTGACCCCTCTATTCTGGATAGAGGATATTGGCCTACCTTCAAAATAGGGTTTATGGTGTCCCCCAAATTGCCACAGATCCTGACAGACCCGCTCTTCTTGTTTACTGGGGCCACTGGCATTGTCCACGTATTCTGTGTTTTCACTTCAAAATATTTTATGTGTATTCCCTCGTCAATGCAGGCAGATATATTATGTAGTGGACGTATTTTTGTAGCCTCAAAGCGTTGCAATTCAAATTGGAATAAAACAAATCAAGTAAAGATATAACCATCCTCAATTTAATCTGCATAAAGTCAGGTTTGTTTTTAAAGAGAAAAGTATCTACCTGTATCAATATGATGGAGAAAGATTGCTATACTTGGTTAATTTCTGAATTGCTCAACACTCGGAGCCAGGCGATGCATCATACTGACGAAGAATCATTGAACTGAAATGTTAACTCTGTTTCTCATTCCACAAATGTTTTATGACCCGCTAAGTGTTTCCAGTATTCTCTTTTATTTCATGTTTCCAGCATTTGCAGTACTTTGCTTTCCAATGCTATTTTTGTTTCAGACAATGAGTGCTAATTACTACCCCTGCTCTTGTTTTTTCCCTTCCCATTCTCTGCTGATTTGCTGTCTTGTACCATATCTTTAAAAGCCTTCTGGCAATCTGCTAACATTATCAAAGCTTTAGTCACCTCAGGGAAACCTTGAAAACGTTGCTCCCTCACTAGCACATCAACACTTGAATGTCATGTGTTTGCTATCAAGGAACTAGTTGAACAATTGCTAAGCATTGTAGGCCCATGAGGTCTATTTTGGTGCATTGAAAGCAACCTAGTCCCTGTAGAAAGATACCCAACAAGCAACTACTTTTTCAGGATAGCAAGCAACGTGACATAATTTATGAAGACAATTAAAAACACAGGGGGGTAATTTTCCATGTTCGAAAGCAAAGGACTCCATATTTAATTGCCCAACTTTAGTTAACTAGCCCTGTCCTTCTGCCCGTATCACAAGCGGCCATTTCTGATTCTTACCATTTTGGCTCAATTTTTCTTTTGCCATTCATTTAGTCTGGCCTGCTGAGCAAGCCTCACAGTCATGCTATTAACAACACATTGCACAGACAAGGAAGTTTGATCTGAATCTAACTGATACTCTTACTGCTACATAAAATCATTTGGTTTCACACTATGCTCCAACCATCCCTTCCCCAACCTCCTCTACTACTGAAAACTAACTTGTTTTCCCACTTGCCTTATCCTGATGAAAGATTGCAGACTCGAAATATTAACTGTTCCTCTTTCCACCGTTTCTCTTGCCTGGCCTACCGAGCATTTCCAATATGATCAGTTCCTATTTCAGATTTCCAGCATCTGCACATATTCAATGTTCAGAAAAGTCATCCTGGATTCAAATTATTCCTTACAATGACTCTTTGGACATTTGGAACTTTCCACATGCAGCTTATTAATTTTGAAATAAAACAAAGTAGAGACTAGGCTTTCCTGTTCTCTTGTGTAGCCTTTTAAACCATGCAAATTCATTAGTGTAAATGAATGGTTAACAGTATGAGCTGCTATACCCTAGCCTTGTGCCAATCTTCTTTCTTCACTACAAATTCATCCAAGCACATGATGAATGGTGAGCATGGAGCACCGCGGCAGGGGTGTGGGACACATGTCAGAGAAGGAGTGCAACGAGCAGATACAGACACAACTAGCCCTGAGACACCAGCAAGATCATTTGATTCACGACCAGACTATCTAACAGTTTCTTCCCCCAAGCTATCAGACTCCTCAATACCCAGAGCCTGGACTGACACCTTACTGCCCTATTGGCTTGTTTGTTATTTATTGTAATGCCTGCACTGTTTTGTGCACTTTAGTAAGTCCTGGGTAGGTCTGTAGTCTAGTGTAGTTTTTTTTCTGTGTTGTTTTTTTACGTAGCTCAGTCTAGTTTCTGTACTGTGTCATGTAACACCATGGTCCTGAAAAAACATTGTCTCATTTTTACTATGTACTGTACTAGCAGTTATGGTTGAAATGACAATAAAAAGTGACTTGACTTGACTGGATTCCATTTTTTTTTATTGATCTTTACAGAATGTCGCTCTGCTACTTCCCTGTCCCTTCCCCTTTTCCCAACCATGATTCCTCTCTCCCTGTCCCCTTCCCACTCACAGTCCACAACAGAGACCCACATCAGTTTATCCTCACTCACATATGTCATGAAATTTGTGTGTTTTTTTGTGTGGCAGCAGTACAGAGCAATACATAAAATTACTGCAGTGCTGCACAAAAGTCTTAGGCACCCTAGCTATATACATACAGGTCCCTAAGATTCTTGCACAGTATTGTAGGTGTGTAGTGAGCTAGTCTGACAACACAATCGCTGCTTCAGAAATAAGGCTCAAATTGTTTTACATTTAAAAGTAGCTGATGGGCTTCCCACTCAGCCCGAGTAGGAAATTTGAGAAAAAATTGCTGAAATCTGATTGGATTATAATCTAGTATCAAGAAAATAATGGGAATACATTTAGAGTCATAGCATGATTAAGCAGATAAATACTGATTGTATTTGACAGATTTATTAAACATCTGTGATATATCATATAAAAAGTTATTCCATGAGCTAAGAGCTCCAGTTAATGGGTAATAGATTCCCATTGATAAATGATTAGAAAAATGGGTTCATAGAAAAGAACAGCACAGAAACAGGTCATTCGGCTCATCTAGTCCACACCAGACCATTTAAACTGCCCAGTCCCATCGACCTGCACCAGGTCCATAGCCCTCCATACTCCTCCCGTCAACGTACCTGCCCGAACTTCTCTTAAACTTTGAAATCAAGCTCACATGCACTCTCGATCTCGCTCTCGCAAACCTCTGCGTGAAGAAGTTTCTCCTCATGTCCCCCTTAAACATTGATGGACCATTTTCAAGTTGGCAAGCTGGAACTATTCAGATGCCATTGGAATCTGTGCTAGGGTCTCAACCTATTTGCAATCAAGATAAAATCTCAAAGAGCTGTGAAGGCCAAATCACTAAATATAATCAAGGTCCATAGGGGTGCTGAGGGTAGGAAAAACAGACAGGAAAGAAGTGCTGAAACCAAAATTGGATCCAGAATCAGGCAGGAGGAGTCACAGTGTATACACCACCACAACTTTTTAAGTTTTAATTCTGACTCACCATCAGATTTGCATAAATAACTTCAAAGATATGGCCTCTGACAAGAAAGTCATCCTTCATGTCCAAATTTAGCCACAATTTTCTCAAAGAGTGAAGTAATTCTCATGAGGCTGTGAATTATTCGGGCCTCAGGTTGAAATGGCTGCCAGGTCCTGATCGTATCATGACAGCCGGGCAATGTTGTAATGAAGAATCTGCTGGATTTGTTCAACTGCAGTCAATACCTACTGAATGGGATTTCTGGAATAAATCCCTGGATATTCCCCTGGATTAGTAAACTGGGAATTTTAATTTCCAACGCCTTCAATTTCTGTTTGGTGAGCAGGATTTAATATTTTGGAAATAATTTTTAAAATAGATTTCAGAGGGAATAATCACAGAAGTTAAGAAAATAAACATAAGAACAGAAGAAAGAGGAGCAGAGATGGGCCAGTTGGCTCCTTGAGCCACAACTTAGTAATATTACAACCATTCTTATCTTGGCCACAAATCCCCTTTCATACACTTTCACCCTTTACCCTTTGACTAACAATCAATAAATAACTCCACTTCCACATCTCTCAACAGTAGAAAACTCCCAGGATTCACAACCCTCTAAGAAAATAAATTTCTCATCTCTATCTATTAAACCTTTATTCTGAAATTCTGCACGTCTCTATACTCCGAATCAGAAAGTTATCCCTTGGCGTCTCACCAAATCTCCTTCAGAATCTCAAGTTTCAGTGAGATAACCTCTCATGTTTCTAAACTGCAAAGGGTATAGTGCAGCCTGCTTAACCTTTCTCCA
This sequence comes from Hemitrygon akajei, assembly GCF_048418815.1. Taxonomy (NCBI): domain Eukaryota; kingdom Metazoa; phylum Chordata; class Chondrichthyes; order Myliobatiformes; family Dasyatidae; genus Hemitrygon; species Hemitrygon akajei. Next base: position 42,547,797 of record NC_133132.1, on the reverse strand, counting down.
AACATCAATTCCTTTAATAACTAAAAATAAAATTAATTGTGACTTCCTTGGTAGTCAGTCCTGCATCCTCTCCTGCACCCTTTCTCAACAACTGAGCTTTATAAATTACCTCTTTAAATATCTGTCACTATTCACCATCATAGCCTTACTGTATTTGCCCAGTTCACTCTCTCTCTCTCCTAATAATCATTGTATTTGTTTTAATTTAAATCTAAATTAAGATTATTTGTTATTTGCAGCTGATAGAAAAGAAACAGCTGTAATTGAATGAATTCATGCTGGTTCTGCCTAACTTTAATTTAGCAAAGATAGAGTGATATTTTGTTTTATAAGTGACAAGAGGTTGGAGGAACTGGAAAAATTTCTCCGTCTGGACTGAAACAATAGATGCTCATTCATTTGCAGGTGCTTCCCTGGTCTATGAGAAATCATTCTCCAATTGTTATGCCAGGATGTGTGCCCGTGCTGCTGACGAGTACATTTTAGCAAAGGAAGACGTGGAGTTGGCAGCATTTTACCTGACACATGGACTCCGTGCACTGTCAGGCTGTTTGTCCTGTTATTACTGTGCTTCTCTGACATCCGAAAAATTTTCATTCATTTTCAATAGCACACAAGTCATCCAGGGAGGAAGGCTTACAGTACAGGATGAGGCCAGTCATCACTGCATACCATATTAATCAACTTCCTTCAGGAAAGCATTGAAGGGCTGGCCATGAAGGAACGTGCAGAACAACAGTAACACTACAATGGCAATAACAGTTGCTCTAAGTCCCATCGTGGTTATTTGATGCACCCTATTGGTAGAAAGGGTGTACTACACTATGTGTATTGACGCTTTCAATTTAAGTGAAGTAAAATTGCAAACAAAATCTGACTAAAAAGTTAAAAGAAAGTAAGATTTCTCTCCTTTATTTATACATATGTTTGGATTGGGGGTGGGATAGTGCAGAAGTTACTAGCAAGACCAGCATTCGTTGCCCATCGGTTAGTATGGTGAGCTCCCTTTTAAGGGTAAGGGTACTCCCGCTGTACTGTTGATAGGAAGTTCCAGGAAGTGAACCCAGTAATGATGAAGGAGTGGTGATATATTTCAAGTCAGGATGGTAGGTGACTTGGAGAGGATAGTGCCCTCCCTGCCACTGTGAACATCTTCAAGAAATGGGTCCTCAAGAGGCAGCATCCATCAGGGACATGCCCGCTTCAAGCTACTGCCATCGGGGAGGAAGGACATGAGCCTGAAGACCCATACTCAACGTTTTAAGAACAGCTTTTTTTTCCTCCTGCCATCAGATTTCTGAAGTCCATGAGTGCTGCCTCATATTTTTGTATCTTACAGTAATTCTCATGACTTGCGCTGCACTGCTGCCACTAAACATCAAATTTCATGTCGGTGATAATGAACCTCATTCTGATTCTGAGCTGGAGTCCCCATACTCCTGTTGTCCTTACCCCTTTCTGTGGTACAGGATCTGTAGCTACTGAACGAGCAGTTGCAAAGAGGAACTGCAGTTCGTTTGCGATGGCCCAAGCTGCGACGTTGATGCACTGGTGCTGGAGAGAATGAATGCTGACGATGATGAGAGGGGTCCCAATAAAGTGTGCTGCATGGTCCTGTATGTTGTCAAGCTTCTTGCGTTGGAATTAGTCATTCAGTTACGTGGAAAGTATTCTCTTTTCCTCCTGACTCAACCTTTGTAGCAAGTGGACAAACTGTAGATGCCAGGTGCAACATGATATACTGGCCTTCTTACTTATTAGACTGGTACCATTGCGTTTCTGAATTTTGGTAGCCCCCAGCTGCTGATGGCAAGATATTTGATAATGGTGCTGCCATTGAAAGCGATCAGGCTCTTCTTTCTTGTTGAAAGTGTTTATTGTCTTACAGTTCTGTTATTGTTGCTTCCTCATGCCTCAGAATCAGAAAAGCTTTAATATCGCTGCCTTAAACGATGTGAAATTGCTGAAGTGCTTTTCGATCTTTCAGCAAAAAGAGGATGTACATGCTGAATTAAATTTCTGTTAGGAAGTGAAAATAAAACCATGGTCTGGGTTTTCCACTGGACAATAAAATACCACCTGGTTCAGTAATTCATTTGTAATTTCACTGAATGCTCACAAATAAGTGGGGACAGTTCGTGTGGGCAAACTACGTCAACCACGGTCAGATTACAAATAGGATTGCGTTTTGAAACTGCTTTTTAGCCTACTCTAGATTTTCACTGATCATTGTCTAAGGCTGCTCACCCCAAAGGATGAAACAAAACAACAGAGGATGAAAAATAAAACAGTTTGATTAGCGGGGAATAAGATTGTATCTTTGAAAAACAGAAGGAAAAAGAGATTTGTTTCTAAATGGTAAATTGAATGAAAATTGTTTTCAATTACTTTCCATCCTCTTCAGTTCAATGTGCTAAAATTCGACCATACTAAAAATCAGTAGAATAACGTTCCTTTTTATTTTAAACACATACTACAAATGTCTCTAAATAGCAAGCAAATTATAACACAGCTTTAGCTTGAACCGTTCCCTCATGCAAAATATCCACGTAAGAACCTAACATTTCAAACTAGATTAGGATATTGGATTGTTATTGTCCTCCATGTTAGAAAATGCTTCAGGGAGACCTCAAAGAGAGAAATAAAGCAAAATTGTCTGTGCCGGTGTTCCAACATTCCAATCTGATTTAAGGCATTTGGATGACTTTCTGAAAATTGTTTAAAGGCAAGGGTGTGCACAGAAAGAGAACAGAGATGAATAAATTACCTTTCTTCCTTCATAAAGGGTAGGAGTGAAGATGTTTGCTGAAGATTATATAATGTATGCATTTTCTGCTTCTCAGATTTAGTCTGTACTCATATGCAAGAAAATCTGGATAATACTCAAACTTGGGATGAAAAGTGGCAAAAAAGCATTGGCACCACACAAGTGCCAGAGAATAAATTTTATACACCTGTTCTGTCAGGCACTTCTCATTCTGAATCCAGCCTGACAAATCTCGCTGGTCTGTCTTCCAGTGACTGGGTGAAAAGGAGGTACGAGCAATTCAAACCCCAGCAGATGAAGCCAGTCAGCTTCCCCACCTCACCATGTGTTAGGAGTGATTTGAGGTAAAATAAAATTTTTGTCAGCTATTTCTATTCCTCGCTTTCCCACCAGGAGTGTACCTCAGGTTTCAAGGAGATCCAAGGTAAGTACATTGGTTCAACAGGCACAATGGAACCAGGGGTGAGGTATAGAAGAACTGTGGCTGTCTGCAGAATTTTCCTTGGATCTAAAGAGAAATTTGAGATTAAGTTGCAATTTATGTGGCTGGGCCACGTCCAGGATGGTAGACTGCCAAAGGACATCCTCTACGGAGAACTAGCAACGGGCAAGAGGAACGTTGGTAAAACAAAGACCTCTGCAAGTGCGACATGAAAGCCTTAAAAATCAACACAGAGTGCTGGGAGGATACAGCAGATGGCCGCAACAAATGGCGAGGTACTCTTCAGCAACACCTAGAGCAAGGTGAGAGAGTGACCCTGAGTCAGCTTGAGGAGAGGAGAGCTAAACGGAGAGCACAGCGGACAACAATTCCACGATGCCCTACACATGCAGCAACTGTGGCAGAGCCTGCTGTTCCAGGATCGGCCTCAATAGCCACAGTCAACACTGCTCGACAAACCAGTGACTACCAGAGGCGCAGTACCCATGGTCCACCACGACTGAAGGAGGCCATGCACACATGATGTATTGGAGTGTGGGTTTCCATAACACCACTCCAGTGGATTAAGATGCAATAAGGCTGACCTGAACTTCTTTAAAAAATGTATTTATTCATTTAAGCTAAGCCAGCATTTATTGCCCATCCCTAGCTGCCCTTGAGAAGGCAGTGATTGGCTGTCTTCTTGAACCGCTGCAGTGCCTGAGGTGTAGGTACATCCACAGTGCTGGTAGGGAGGGAATTCCATGATTTTGACCCAGTGACAATGAAGGAACGGAGATATGTTTCCAAGTCAGAATGGTGAGTGACATGGAGGGAGATTTCCAAGTGGTGATTTTCCCAGGCACCTGCTGTTCTCGTCCTTCTAGGTGGTAGTGGTTATGGCTCTAGAGGTGCTGCCTTAGAAAACACAACTGGGGGCAAAATCAAAAAGGCTGATGGATACAGGACTGAAGGTATTATATTTGAATGCATGCAGTATACAGAATTTGTATTGCAATTAAGAGATTAGCAGGTATAGTGTTGTGAGTCCACTGAGTTGTGGCTGATAGAAAATTATAACTGGGAGTCAAGCAGTAGTAAATCAAGGTAAGGGGACTTCTGTGTTGTCTAGAAGACACTCTACCACTCATCCTAGAGGTTCTTCAGTTCTAATCCTTGACGAGTAAGTATTAGCTCTCCTGTGTTGGGCCATCCGTTGGTGAAGTGGTTGTTGATCTGTGCAGTCCTCATTCCATTGGATAGCATATACAATATTGCTCTGTTTATGTTTGGCAGTAGGATCCTTGGGGTGGACGAGTTTCTGGCTGAGTGTGTTTGTAGTTTTTAAAAACACAGGGATCTGGTGTTCATTGAAAATCCTTCTGAATTCTCTGAAACTCCAGCTACATATGGGATGACTATGTTTTTCCGTCTGCTTTGCTCCTTACCTCTGTCTGTTGGGCTGATGTCCTTGCTGGGTTTTTTTTTTCTTGCTGCCTTCATGAAAATGGATGGTCTAACATAGGAGGGTTAACGCTTCATGTCAAGACTCAGCTGTATTTCTACACCTAAAGGACAAGGGACACTCCTTTGATGCTAACAATATGCACATTTTGGACAGGGAGGACAGGTGGCTTGCAAGAGGGGTTAAAGAAGCCACCTTTGTCAAACTAGAAAACCCATCCCCAAACAGAAGGGTGAGGTATGACACTACCTGTCAGCTGCTTACAATGCAGTCTTAATATATCTACCCCGACACCTCCACAATAGTTCATACCTCCATTCATGCAAAGATAAGACTGATGATCCTCTCATTACCTTATGACTCTTAACAACCCTCATGTGGTTACTATACCTTTAAACAACTCACAGAGTTTATAAACCAGAAAACTACCCACTATGGATTAGAACTGCAGAAGCCCCTCGGATGAGTGGTGAAGTGTCTTTTAGACAATACAGCAAGTCCAGTTGCCTTGACTTATTACTGCTTGATGTACAATGACCTGGAAGAGAGAGAACCTTCATAGACATAGAGCTGAGAGATTAACATCAAAGAAGATACAGTGCATCAAAAGGACAAGTAGGTAGATGGGGGGGGGGGGGGGTGTGGCTCTGATGGTAAAATAAAATCCTTAGAAAGAAGTTACATAGGATCAGAAGATGTGAAATCCCTGTGGATGGAGTTAAGAAACTGCAAGGGTAAAAAGATCCTGACTGGAGTTATATACAAGCCTCCAAACAGCAGCCAGGACAAGGGATACAAATTACAATGGTAGATAGAAAAGGCATGTGAAAAGGGCAATGTTACAATATTCATGGGGGATTTCAGTACGCAGGTGGACTGGGGAAATCAGTTTGGTGCTGGATCCCAAGAGATGGAATTTGTAGAATGCCTACAAGATGACTTTCTAGAGCAGCTTGTGGTTGAGCCCACTAAGGGGAAGGTAATCCTGAATTGGGTGTTGTATAATGAACCAGATTTGATTTGGGAGCTTAAGGTAAAGGAACTCTTGGGAGCCAGTGATCATAGTGTGACAGAATTCACCCTGCTGTTTGAGGAGGAGAAGATAAAGACATGTATATCAGTATTACAGTGGAGTAAAGGGAATACAGCAACTCCACTGTCTAGATGTTCCAAGGTTGAGTGAAGAGCCAATGAAATGGCATCTGCTATTGAACTGTTGTGACAGTAGGCAAATTGGAATGGATCCAAGTTGCTTCTCAGGCAGGAGTTGATATGTTTCATCACCAGCCTCTCAAAGTACCTCATCTCAGTGGACGTAAGTGTTACAGGTCAATAGTCAATGAAGCAGATTACCACATTCTTCTTATGCACTGGTATAATTAAAGCCTACTTAAGACAGGTGGGTACCTCAGACTGCCAGAGCAAGAAGTTAAAGATATCGGTGAACACTCTAGCCCGTTGATCAGCACAGGTCTTCGGTACTTAGTTGGTACCCTGCCTGGGCCAAATGCTTCCCGTTGGGTTCATCCTCCTGAAAGAAGCTCTCATGTTGGCCTCAGACTGAAGTCACAGGCTCACTGGAGGACCTGGAAGTTTGTGAAGGTTCCTCCATGCTTTGATGGTCAAAACAGGCACCTGAGAGTGAAGGCATGTTGTCACCTCTGTCACTTAGTTTCACTTTGGAGGAGTGATTCTCAGTGATTCAGATTTGGTTCAGAAGTGCCACTTTGCACTTGAGATGGCTTTCTAGAGATCATGCCTGGACCTCTCATATCTTACTTGATCCCCTGACCTGAATGCCCCTGATCTGGCCCTCAGCAGGTTGTGGATCTCATGATTCATCAAGGGCTTCTGGTGCCATGGTTTCTTGAAATAACCAGGAGACGCAGAAGATTCTTCGAGAAATTTAAGCCTTTATTTGCAAACAAAAGCTGAGACAATTAATGAACGTGTCACTAATTGCCCGCCGAGCCTAATACACAGTATTCTTTATAGTAATTTCTTATCTCAGTTACATTATCATACCCTATCCGCTTGCAACCGCTTATCACCAGCACATTAGCTTCTCGGTTTGCCACCAACATTTTTGTTCAGTAGCTTATACTTGTTCTAGTCTACTCCTTGGAACACGTGTCCCCCTTCCCGGCCTTGACTGGTTTTCATACCATCACACCACTCCACGATCCTGTCTACCACAGTTGTCTCTACATGCTTACTTTCACTGTTAGCCTCATTCTTAAGGCACTGATGCGTTCAATAGTACAGAGACAATACAGAGATTACATTCTGGCTAATAAGTTGGATACATAGTAAATATAAGGCTGGTTTTTCACTGTTAGCTACATTCTTAAGGCACTGATGTGTTTAATAGTACAGAGGCAATACAGAGATTACATTCTGGCCAATAAATTGGATACGTAGCAAATAGCAAACACAAGGCTGGCTACATAGTTCTGGCCACACAGCAAACGATGCAACTTTGTTCTCCAATATTCTCCTGCTCACACTCTGGTTGGAGAAAACTGAATGATTTTGTGTGGACACACTCATCTACAACTGTTTTTAGAAAGTCCTTGACAACCACGGTGCATTCATTCAGATCCTCTGAGCCCTCGGACATGGCCCAGTCCACTGACTCAAAGCAATCTCGTAGCCACTTCTCCACCTCCCACAACCACCTCTTCATTGTCCTTACCTCTTGATCTTTGCTCTTTGCTTCTTCCTGTATGCAAACAGCAGAAGGACAGCCAAGTGATCCCAACATGCAGTCTAGGCATGGAACGGTAGGTGTTTCTATTCATAGTAAATAAGTGGTCAAGTGTGTTGCAACCCCTGATGCTGTAAGCGATATGTTGATGATAACTGGGCATAGATTTCTTCAAATCAGCCTGATTGAAGTCCCCAGCAATAACTTGAAAGGTGTCAGGGTAGGCTGTTTCTTCTTTGCTGACGGCCGTACTCAGTACTTTGAATTCCTGTTTAACATCTGTCTTTGGCGGTATGTAAATTGGAGTCAGGATCATGGAGGTGAAGTATCTTAGTAAGCAGGATGGTCAATACTTAATCATTAGAATTTCCAGGTTGGTCTGTCCCGGCTTATGTACTGGTTTGCATACCACACAGATCGTTGGGACACAACATCCACGGTCGATCACGACCTCCAGGTTGGGGGATCAAGCATGTGACAAGACCACTACATCCATTCACCACAAAAAGCTCATCATGAAACACACAGACCCCCCCACCTATTGCCTACTCTGAATCAGCAGTCTGGTCCATTCTGTGTATCGAGAAGACCTTGAGTATTACCAGCATATCTGGCGTGTCTGAAGTGACCGCGGTTTACTAGTGCCATCACATTCAGGGGTGTCAGGGGTCAGAAGTGTAGCTGCTTTTACTAAGGAGAAGGTGCTTGGGAAGCTGAAAGGTTTGAAGATAGGTAAGTGACTGGACCAGATGGACTACATCCTAGAGTTCTGAAAGAGGTAGCAGAAAAGATTGTGGAGGCATTAGAAATAATCTTTCAAGTATCACTAGATTCTGGAATGGTTCCAAAGGACTAGAAAATTGTAAGTGACAATCCACTCATTAAGAAGGGGGTGGGGCAAAAGAAAGGAAATTATACAGCAGTTAGTCTGAGCTCAGTCATTGGGAAAATGTTAGAGTCCATTGCTAAGGAAGAGGTTTTGGGGTACTTGGAGGCACAGGATAAAATATGCCAAAGTCAACATGGTTTTCTTAATGAAATATCTTGCCTGACAAATCTGTTGGAATTCTTTGAGGAAATAACAGGTAGGATAGACAAAGAAGAGATAGTGAATGTTATTTAATTGGATTTTCAGAAAGCCTTTGACAAGGTGCTGCACATGAGGCTGCTTAACAAGATAAGAGCCTATGGTATTATAGGAAAGAAACTAGCATGGATAGAAGATTGCCTTCTGCCAATCAGACAAAGAGTGGGAATAATGGGGGCCTTTGTGGTTGGCTGCAGTGACTAGTGATGTTCCACAGGGGTTGGTGTTGAACCACTTCTGTTACTGTTATATATGAATGACTTGGATGGCAGTTTGATGGCTTTGTGGAAGCTTGCAGATGGTACAAAGATAGTTGGAGGGGCAGGTTGTGTTGAGGAAGCAGGGATTCTGCAGAAGGACTTAGCCAGATTGGGAGAATGGGCAAAGAAGTGGCAGATGGAATAGTGTTCAAAAGTGTGTGGTCATTTACTTCAGTAGAAGGAATACAGGTGTTGACTAAACATGGAGAAAATTCAAAATTCAGAGGTATGAAGGAACTTGGGAGTCCTCGTACAGTACGCTCTAAGCGTCAATTTGCAGGCTGAGTCAAATGCAATATTAGCATTTATTTCAAAAGGCAAGAATATAAGAGCAAGGCTATGTTGCTGAGGCTTTATAAGGCACTTGGGATATTGTGAGCTGTTATGGGCCGCTTATCTAAGGAAGATTTTCTGGCATTGGAGAGGGTGCAGAGGAGATTTACAAGAATGATTCTGGGAATGAAAGGGTTAATGTAGGAGGAGCATTTGCTGGCTCTGGGCTTGTACTCATTAGAGTTCAGAAGAATGAGGGGGGATCTCAGTGAAACCTAATGAATATTGAAAGGTTTAGAGTGGACATGGAGAGTATGTTTCCCATAATGGGCGAGTCTAGGATCAGAGGCACAGATCTTTAGAACAGAGATGAGTAGGAATTTCTTTAGCCAGAAGGTAGTGAATCTGTGGAATTGCAATGTTGTAGTGTATATTTACAGTGGAGGTTCTTAGATCATGATTAGTAAGAGCATCAAAGGTTACAGGGAGAAGGCAGGAGAATGGATTGAGAGAAATAATAGAACGTCCATGATAGAATGGCAGAGCAGACTTGATAAGTGAAATAGTCTAATTTTGCTCCTATATCTTATGGTCTTCTCCAGTACCAGTCTCCATTACACTGAGACTGTGTTGGTGTCAGTGTAAAATTCACATGTGCTCAAATTCACATGGACCATTTCTGACACTTTTCTCTGTCTCCATCTCAGGAAATAAACTATCCACTGAAATTTACTGTAAACCCAACTCCCCCAGGTTCTTAGACTACACCTTTTCCTACCCTGCCTTTTGTAAGGATGCCATTCCTTTCTCCCAGTTTCTGCATCTCTCTCAAGATGAGGCTTCCTGTTTCAGGACATTTGGAATGTCCTCCATTTATAGACGCATGGATTTCCTTCAGCTTGTGGTTGTTGGAGACAGATTCCACATCTCCTCCGTTTCTCGTAGTTCTACTCTCACCCCATCTCTTTCTAAACAGAACAGAGATAGAGTTCCCCTGATGACCACCTTTCACCATAATGCCACGCTCTGACATTTTCACCAGCTACAATGTGATCCAGCCACACCTTCTCTTCTTCACCACTTTTCAGCTACTGCAGGGGCTGCTTCCTCAAAGCCTTCCTGGTCTACTCATCCCTCAACACCCATTCCTCCCCCCACCTACTGCTGGATCTCTTCTCTGCCCTTACAGTAGATGTAACACTTGTTGTTACACCTCCCTCACCACCATCCTGGGACCTAAACTATGCTTCTAGATGAGTTAAAGTGTCCTATGTACCTCTCCCAACCTTGTCTATTGTTCCCAATGTGGCCTCCTCTATTTTAGCAAGATGAAATGCAAACTTGACAACCATTTCTCAGAACATCTGCGATGACCCTGGGATTTCCGTCTCTGAGACGGACATGAGAGCATCCTTCAGGAGTGTGAACTCACGGAAAGCATCTGGCCCAGATGGGATACCCGGCCGAGTACAGACAATCCGTGCTGACCTACTGGCTGCAGCGTTCAACAATATCTTTAACCTCTTGCTTCGCCAGTCTGAGGTACACAACTACTATAATCCATAGCACCTACATCCACTGTGATGAAGTGTCTCGAGAGGTTGGTGATGAAACCTATCAACTCCTGCCTGAGAAGTGACTTGGATCCTCTCCAATTTGCCTACTGTCGCAACAGGTCAACGGCAGAGGCCATTTCATTGGCTCTTCACCCAAACCTGGACAATGAAGATGTACACATCAGGATGTTCTTCGTTGACTACAGCTGTCATCCCCCCGAAACTGATCAATAAGCTTCAAAACCTTGGCCCCAATACCTCTTTGTGCAATTGGATCCTTGGTTTCCTTATGTGCAGACCCCAGTCAGTTCCTGTCCTCCACAATCTTCAGAAGCACAGGTGTACCACCGGCCTGTGAGCTTAGCCCCTGCTTTATGTGCATAAACCAGCATATACAGTACCAGTCAACAGAATATTTAAATCTTAAAGGGACACCCTTGTACTACGAGCATTAGCAGGCACAGTATAAACAGGAGGAATCACGTCTTTATTAATCGCTCCCATATGGTTTAACTCATTAACTCATTATTCATATATAAACATGTACTGTATATTTAAGGATAACTGCTGATGTAGAATGGCTATCATATTTATTACGGGCTTTAAGAAATATGTCATAGTGCGAGGCACTTTGAACATAATCCAAATTCTTACGTATATGCATTAGCCACTGAATAAAATTTCGATTACAGGATTTGAAAGTGAAAGCTTCATTTTAGTCCAGCTAATTTTAGTGAATCTTCGGAGGTTTATATTAACTAATCCGTGCCAGACATACAGATGCCTGCAGCCTCTGTGTGTGGTTCCCTTTATTTACTTTTCGTTTAGCTGCTGTTTCCAATCAGGACACCAGGGGAAATTTCCATTGCTCAAAGGGACGGCAGGATGTGGTTGACCACCTCAAGGACTAAATGATGACTGGAGTGCAGTTTGCGAAGGCGAACTCATTGCAATACAGTCAGGTTCCCCTCGCTTCAGCATTCAAGCTTTCTGTCTATAGGTGGTCCACGTATGAATTTGATAGGCACCGTGTCTCTTTTTCTTATGCTAATAGTGCAACAGACAGGAAGTGCCCCATTAATTACCTTTGCAAATGTGCAAAAAACAATAGTGAAGGAGGCATTGTTTGCTTGAAACAAAACTACCATTATGTTCCAGTATCCTACTCATCTTCTATTTTCTTTTATGCTCCTATGTCAAGTTTACAGCAGCAAGTTAAACTACTGAATTTTAAATTTATAGTTTCCATTAATCCACATGTGGTGCTGTGGGTTTTGCAGCAGTGGTTGGGTGTCGAGGTGCCTAGCAGTACATGGCATAGCTGGCCAGCGGTGTGAGGCGTCAGCAACATACTTTGAGGCCAGCGGTCCCAGGTTCGAATTCCTCGCATGCTCTCCATCTGCATTGGTTCAGCATCAAGCTAGTAACCTGGCCCTCATTTTAAAAAAAGTCAAATGCCAAGGAAATGGCAAAAAATGCCGCCCGATGCACCATACGGCACAAAAAGGAAAAACAAACACCACCAATGGCAACAGTGGAAAGATGAGCTATAAACTTGCACATATTCATACTCTTCAAATTTCACAAGTAGTCACATTCTTGTGTGCTGTCTATTTGCTCAGATCACATAGGCTGAGTGCGTGATTTGAGCAAAACCATTATCTTCTGCTTAATTTAAATCTTGACCAGCTTGTACCCCAGAGACCACCCGTCCTGGTCTCTAATCCTTCCTCTTCCCTCTTTAGCTTGGCCATTTTAGAGTCCATAGAGTCATAGAAAAGTATGGTGGCATCCAGTGCATGTCAAACCATTTAAACTGCCTAGTCTCATCTACCTGCACCTGGACCACAGCTCTCCATACTCCTCCCATCCACGTACCTATCCCAACTTCTCTTAAACATTGAAATTGAGCTCACATGCACCACTTGTGCTGGCAGCTTTTCCACATTCTCATGACCGTCTGAGTAGTTTCCCCTCATGTTCCCCTTAAACTTTTCACTCTTAACCCATGACCTCCAGTCGTAGTCTCACCCAACCTCAGCTGGAAAAGCCTGCTCGCAGTTACCCTATCTATCTATACCCCTCATAATCTTGTATGCTATCAAATTTCCCCTCAGTCTTTTACCTTCCAAGGAATAAAGTCCTAACATATTCAATCTTATAACTCAGGTCCTCCAGCAACATCCTTGTAAGTTTTTTCTGTACTCCTTCAACCTTATTTACATCCTTCCTGTTGACTCTGTCTTCAAACACAGCCCAAATATCTGTGAAGTCTCAAGTATACGTCAGACACAAAAGACTGCTGATGACGGAATCTGGAACAATAGATAATATGCTGGAGGAACTCAACATGTTGAGCAGCATCTTTAAGAAGCAATAAATTGTCAATGTTTCAGGGCTAAACCCTACATCAGGAATGAGGGTAGAGAGGTAAAACAGCCAGCATAAAGAGGAGAAAGGGAGTGATGAGAAAGAATTCCAATTTAAGTGGTAGACTGAGGAGGGGTGGTAAGATGTCAGGCAGATAGGGGATGTGAGGGGTGTGGAGTTGCAAGACAATGGTAAATGAATGATCTGGAGGCAGACAGAGACAGAGAGAGGAAAAAGTACACAGACAGAGAAAGGTCTGGAGAGGGGAATGTGAAGATGGGAGATAGCTGCTAGAGAGAGTTAAGTAGGAAAACAAAGCGCTATCGGTGCTGGATTTAAATTAGCAAAAGAGGTAAGAGTAGAAACCATTAGGGGAGAGTTGTACAGCAGTTGGAACCAAGTGGGGGTGGAGGAAAGAACCTATGTGTGAAGTGGGTGGATAGAGCTGAGGGGGAAGGGGACACAGATGGGTAAAGGAGGACTGGGGGAGGGTGGAGCGGGTGCAAAATGGGACGACTGGAGGATAAGAAGGAAATGGAGGGGGAGAGAAAGGAAAAGTGTGTTGGAGGAACAGAATATCTAAAATTGGAAAAATGAATATACATTGGTGACCCAGGTGGAGTATGAGAAGTTGTAGGTACTCCAGGTCGCATTGGGCTTCTTCCTGGCAGTAGATTTGGCCAAGGTTGGACAGGTCAGTGCGGGAAAGGGAGTTCAAATGGTCTTCAGCTGGGACTTGGGAAGGTCATTGTGGACTGACTTCAAAGTTCAAACCAAATTTATTATCAAAGTACATATACATCATCATATACAATTCTGAGATTCCTTTTCTTGTGGGCATACTCAGTAAATCCAAGAAACATAACTGAATCAATGAAAGACTGCACCCAACAGGGTGACAAACAACATGCAAATGAAAATAAACTCTGCAAATACAAAAGATAAAAATGAAACAATAATAATAAATATATAATAAATATTGAGAACATGAGATGAAGAGTTATTTAAAGTGAATCCCTGGATTTTGGGAACAGTTCAGTTCAGCGATGGGGTGAGTGAAGATGAATGAAATTATCCCTCTAGTTGAAGAGCCTGATGGTTGAGGGGTAATAAATGTTCCTGAACACGGTGGTGCAGGTCCTAAAGCTCCTGTACCTTCTTCCTGATGGCAGCAATGGGAAAAGTTCAGGACCTGGGTGGTGTGGGGTCCTTGATGATGAATGCTGCTTTCCTGTGACAGCATTCCATTCTGATATGCTCAATGGTGGGGAGGGCTCTAACCATGATTGACTGGGGTGCATCCAGTACTTCTGTATAATTTTCCATTAAAGGGCAGTACTGGTGTTTTCATAACAGGTCATCAATATACTCTGCACATCTATAGAAATCAAAGTTTTAAATGTCATGCCAAAACTTCACAAACTGCTAAGAAAGTAGAGGAGCTGCTGTGCTTTCTTCATAAAGGCACTTCGATACTGGACCCAGGACAGATCCTCTGAAATGATAACTACAAGGAATTTAAAGTTGCTTACCCTCTCCACTTCTGATCCCCCGATGAGGACTGGCTCATGGATCTGTGGTTTCCTCCTCCTATAGTCAATAATCAGCTCCTTGGTCTTGTTGACATTGAGTGAAAGGTTGGTTTTGTGACACCAATCAGCCAGATTTTCAATTTTACTCCCACAATACTGCACAATACTGTGAAAATGTCTTAGGCATCCTAGCTATCTATATCTATCTATATATATATATATATATATATATATGAGCCTAAACTTTTGCACAGTACTGTAAATGCCAACAATTTGCAGTATGACATTAAAACCACAGATGCAAATATTTCTAAAGGGGAATAGCTTTAGTTAAATAAATGTATCCTGATACTTAATTAGACATCACACATGGTTATGACACATGGTTCTGAATTGCTACCTTTCAGATTAATCAAATCTATGCCTCCTTTATCTCATAGACAAAATAGTTTTATGCACTTGGTCAGTGTTCATTCAACAGGAGGTCTCATGAAAGATCATCCATGTCAACATTAAATCTATTTTTCTCTCTCCAAATGCCTCTTGACTTCCTAAACATATCCAGCTGATTACTGTTTTTGTTCGAAATTTTCAATATGTCTTATTTTCCTTTAATTAAATTAGTTATCTCATTCCTTCATGTGCAAGGGACGGCTCTACTTATTGTGGCTACTTTCCCCATGACACCCTTTGGCTTCAGTTTTGCTGAGGCTCCTTGATGCTACGTTCATCAAATACTGATCTGCAGTCAAGGACTTTCTCCTTCTAGAAATCAGCCCTTTTGGCTATGCTTGAACCAAGGTTGTGATGAGCCAAGTGGTCCTCACAAGATCCAAACTGGGCATCATCGAACAGCTTACTAGTGAGAAGGTGGAACTTGTTATCACAGTGTAAGTCATGTATTTAGATCCTCAGAATACTTTTGATTAAAGTCCCTCAGGTAGGTTAATCGACTAGGTTAGAACATCGGAATGATAGTTAACATAGTTAGAGATTGCTGTTGAACAGAAAATAAGGGTACAAATAAATGGGCCCTTCTCAAGTTGATGGGTTGTGGCAAGCATGGTAGCAGGATTTGCTACATGAGTCCTAGCTTTATATGAATGTTTTGGTTGAGAGGACCAAATGTCAGAAAATGCAGACGGTATAAGCCCAGGTGCTGTTGTGAATCCACAGTATGGTATCAGGAGTCTTTGGCGCATATGGAAGAGCTTACTGAGTGGGTCAGAATACAATAGATAGAATATAGTATTGAAATATTTAAGATCATCCACTTTGGTGCATATAACAAAAAAGGAGAGAACTTGTTAACTGATGAGATATTGAGTATTGGATTCTGCAGATGCTGCAAATCCAAAGCAACAGACACAAAACTCTGGAGGAGCTCAGCAGGTCAAGCAGCATCTATGGAGGGGAATAAGCAGCTGTCATTTTGGGCTGAGGCCCTTTATCGAGACTGGAAGAGAGGAGGAAGAAGCCAAAAGAAGAAGAGTGGGGGAGAAGGAGAGGTATTGAGTACTGTTGATGTTCAAGGAGCTGTTAATCTACTTGTTTGCAAACTTGCATGTGCAGTGCATGTTTAGGAGGGTAAGTAACCTGTTTGTCTTTATGAATAATCAAGCATGAGTTAGCCTTTGCAAACTGCTCTTGGGTCATCATTTAGTTCTTGTGGTGGTGAACCACATCCTCTATGTTTGATTATACAGCTAAATTAATCTATTGTAATTGTATAATACCTTAGCCAGACTGCACCTAGACGACTGTGTGCAATTATGATCTTCTTATCTAGGAAAACATGGATTTGATGCTGAGGGAATGCAGGAAAGATTCACCAGTCTTGTTCCAAGGATGGTGTGTTTGTCAAATGAAAAGAGACTGAGTGGAGTGTGGATCTCAACATAACTTACAAAATTAGTAAAAGGTTTGACAAGGTAGATACACAGAAGGTGTTTCCCTGACTGAGGCATCTAGAACTGAGAAAGAGGAGGAGCATAAACTTTTAGAGTAAGGGCAATAACTTTGGGACTAAGACAAGAAAACAAAATCTTCAATTTGGAATTACATATCCTATAAAATTGTGGAAGCTCAGTCCTTGAGCTCATTCAAAACACAGCAATAGATGAAAGTCAGAAAAAAATGTAGATTCTGGGAATCTGAAATAAAAACAGAGAATACTAAATACACTCAACAGGTCAGGCAAAATCCAGAGAAACAGCGCTAACGTTTCACATCAGGGAAATAAAGGGTCACCTATATTCTATGTTGTTGTTTCAGAGAGCAATTGATTTCTGAACATTAAGTGAATCAGGGAGTATGGGAATGATGCCGGAAAAATATATGAGAAGATTGCCCATGATCTTGATAAATGGTGAAGCAGGTCTGAAGAGCCAGATGGTCTTTTGCTGCAATTTTTAATGGGCCAGCCTCATCCATCACAATCCCAGGTACATTCTGACCAATATAAGGTGTTCTGAAATGGTTTTTTTTTAAGACACTTTGTATCAGCTTGCCACATATTTATTATTCACATCCAGCACTCACCATAATCAATGACAGGGATGTTTATAGAGCCTCCTTCTACCATTAGCTGATTAATGATCCACCATCCTTCACAACTAGATGAGACAGGAGTGCAGAATCTTCCTCTGGTTTATTTGCTGAGAGATTGCTCAGCTCTGCTTGTTGTTTTGCTATTTAGCATGGAAGTACAGTACATATTTCTGTACTGACACAGGCAGGGACAACAGGGGCAAGCAGGATGGCCATTGTGTGAGTGGGCCACTGTTGGAGTGGCTTTGGCTCATCAGGCTTTGGTGAAATCAGGTGCGGGCAAAGTACTGTAAGTATCTGGTAAGTTTCTACTTCTTTATTCTTCATTCCTCGACTGCTGGGCTTAGTTAGTGCAGTGAGAATGGCTCCAGGAGCTGGGTTTTGTTCCGTGCGTGTGAGATATGGGAATTCTGGGAGATCTCCCAGCTCTGGGATAACCACATCTGCACCAGGTGCACCGAATGCAGCTCCTCAGAGAATGCATTAAGGAACTGGAGTTGGAGGTCGATGGGCTCATACGGGAGACAGGGAAAGTGATAGAGCAAAACTTAGTGGGAAGTTAGAGGGATTGGGAAGGTTTTAAAAACCAACAGAAGGCAACTAAAAAAGTCATAAAGAAGGAAAAGAAGAAATACAAAGGTTAGCTGGACAATAAAATTAAGAAGGATACAAAACTTTCTTCAGATATATTAAAAATAAAGGAGAGGCAAGAATAGATATTGGACCACTGGAAAATGATGCTGGAGAGCTGGTAATGGGGGACAAGGAAGAAGAAGATGAACTGAATAAGTATTTTGCATCGTTCTTCACTGTGGAAGACACTAGCAGTATGCTGGATGTTCGAGTGTCAGGGCAGAAGTGAGTGAAGTTGCCATTACTGGGGAAAAGGTTCTTAGGAAACTGAAAGGTCTGAAGGTAGATACATCACCTGAACCAGATGGTCTACACCCCAGGGTTCTGAAAGAAGTGGCTTAAGAGATTGTGGAGGCATTCATAATGATTTTTTCAAGAATCTATGGATTCTGGTATGGTTCCATAAGATTGAAACATTGCAAATGTCACTAAACTATTCAAGAAGGGAAACAGGCAGAAGAAAAGAAATTATAGGCCATTTGCTCTGACCTCAGTGGTTGGGAAGGTGTTGCAGTGTTAAGGATGTGGTTTTGGGGTAGTTGGAGGCATATGATAAATAGGCCAAAGTCAGCATTGTTTCCTTCAGGGAAAATCTTGCCTGTCAAGTCTGTTAGAATTCTTTGAAGAAATAACAAGCAAGATAGAGAAAGGTGAGTAAGTTGATGTTATTCACTTGGATCTTCAGGCGGCCTTTAACAAGGTTCCACAGATTGGCTGACTGGCAGAAAGCAAAGAGTGAGAAAGGAACCTTTTCTGGTTGGCTGCTGGTGACTAGTGATGTTCCACAAGAGTCACTCCTACGTCATACGTCAATGATTTTAATAACGGAATTGGTGGCTTGTGTCCAAATTTGTGCATGAGACAATGATAGGTGGAGGGGCAGGTAGTGCTGAGGAAGCAGGGAGTCTGCAGAAGGACCTGGACAGATTAAGAAAATGGGCAAAGAAGTGGCAGATGGAACACAGTGTAGGAAAGTGCATGGTCATGTACATTGCTAGAAGGAATAAAGGTGTTGTCTAATATCTAAAAGGAGGAAAATTCAGAAATCAAAGATGTAAAGGGACTCGGGAGTCCTTATGTGGGATTCCCTAAAGATAAACTTGAAGGTTTAGACAGTGGTAAGAAAGGCAAATGCAAAGAAAGGACTAGAATATAAAAGCAAGGATGTAATGCTGAGGCTTTATAAAGCATTGGTCAGACCACACTTGGAGTATCATGAGCAGTTTTGGGCCCCTCATCTAAGAAAAGATACGCTGGCATTGAAAAAGGTCCAGAGGAGGTTCACGAGAATGATTCTAGGAATGAAAGAGTTAATGTATGAGACGCATATGATGGCTATGGGTGTGTACTCACTGGAGTTTAGAGGAATGGGGGGGGGGGGGGATCTCATTGAAACTTATCGAATATTGAAAGGCCTAGATAGAGTGGATGTGGAGAGGATGGTTCCTATAGTGGGGAGTCAAGGTCCAGAGGGTTTCCTATAGTGGGGAGTCAAGCCTCAGAATAGAGGGATGTCCATTTAGAACAGAGATGAGGAGGAATTTCTTTAGCCACAGGATGGTGAATCTTTGGAATGCATTGCCACAAACAGCTGTGGAGCCCAAATCATTGGGTATATTTAAACAGAGGTTGATAGGTTCTTGATTAGTAAGGACATCAAGGGTTAAGGAGAGAAGCTGGAATGGGGTTAAATCTGCCCTGATGGAATGGCAGAGCAGACTCAATGGTCTAATTCTGCTCCTACTGTATATCTTAGGGTCTTATTGTCTTATACTCACATCCTTCTACAGATGTACAGTTATCGTCATCGTCGTGGCTATCCCTCGAGGTCAAGGATGATGGTCTTTGTTCCGTTAATCTATTTATGGGCTCTCAAGTGGCTTATGAGTCCAATCTTGGCTTTGAAAGTTCTTCTGCATTCAGGACAGGTAGTTCCAGACGGCAGATCAGGCTTTGGTTGTTGCTGCCTCTCTTTCCGTTTTCTTCTCTTTTCTTCTAATTCTGCACATCTGTTGGCTTCGAAAGTTGCTGTTCCTTCTTGGATGATGGCTTGCCAGAGTTTCCTGTCTTTGGCATTGGTTTCCCAATTGTTGATGTTGATGTTACATTTCTTCATGTTGGCTTTTAAGATGTCTTTGAATCTCTTCTGTTGTCCGCCTCTTTTATGTTTGCCTTCTTTAAGCTGGGAGTAGAAGATCTGTTTCGGCAGACGTTCGTCTTTCATCTGAACAACATGACTGCTCCATCTTAGTTGGTTCTTGATGAAGTAGGCTTCAATGCTTGTTGTTTTTGCTTCATTTAGCACACTGACGTTGGTTCTTCAATCTTCCCAGCTGACATTTAAGATGTTTTCAAGACAGTACAGCATTGATGGAACTTTTCAAGTGCCTTCAGATGTCGTCGGGATGTTGTCCAGGTTTCTGATGCATACAGGAGCGTTGGGATCACCACTACTTTGTACACTAACATGATCATGAAAGACTCTTGTTCGAAGACATCCAAAAGCTGTTCCAGCGCATATAAGATGATATTGGATCTCATCATTAAGGTCGACATTGGAGGAGAGGTGATTTTCAGGATACGGAAAGTGGTCCATGTTTTCCAGGGTTGTTTCGCCAAGTTAAATTGATGGTTCTATCCAATTTGTCTCAGTTGGTGATGTTTGGTAGATGATCTGAGTCTTCTTGGAATTGATGGTAAGCCCAAGTTTTGTGTATGCACGGTTGAAGGCAGTGAGAATCTGTTGTAGGTGGTTTTCTGAAAGAGCTGCAACACCGTTGTCATCTGCGTATTGGAACTCGATGAGGGAAATCGTGGATGTCTTGTTTTTGGACTTGAGACGGGCAAGATTGAAAAGTCTGCCATCTGTTCTGTAGACAATTTCGATTCCTGGGGGTAGGTCGTCCTTGATGATGTAGATGATTGTCGCAGTGAAGATGGTGAACAAAGTTGGGGCAATCACGCATCCCTGTTTTACTCCTGATCTAATTTGAAAAGGCTCACAGTTACTGTTGCTGACCATGACTGTGGCAAGCATGCCATTGTGGAGGAGTCTCAGGATTCGAATGTACTTTTCAGGACATCCATAGGTGGATAGGACATTCAGATGTGCAGTAGAGAGCATCTTATCATGCTGCATCACTGCATAGTATGGAAACTGCACTGTGGTGGACAGGAAGGATGCATGACAGAAAGTCAAAACTGCCCACCACATCACTGGCAACAGCCTACACACCATTAAAAACATCTGTACAGAGAAGTACAGGATAAAGGCAAGTAACATCATGAAGGATCCCATCTACCCTGTTCACGGACTGTACGTCCCACTCCCATCAGGCATCAGGCTATGTAGTATCCACGCCAGGACCACCAGATCCAAAAACAGTAACTTCTCCCAAGCATTGCGGCTGATCAACACTTCCACCCATTAACCCACCCCTCTACACCCCCAAGTATCAATCTATGTATATACAATATCTTAAATATTCATATTTATTGTGTCCCTTTTTTGTGCTGCATTGGATCCAGAGTAACAATTTTGTTCTCTTTTACACTTGTGTATTGGAAATGACGTTAAACAATCTTGAAACTCATGCCTCTATGGTTCCCTTTACTTCCCTGCAATACCAATACATCTGACTTTATGTTCTTCCACTCATACTGCAGGGTGAATTCAATCATACTGTGATCAGTACCTCCTTATGGTTCCTTTACCTTAAACTCTATAATTAAAAATTGTTCATTATACAACACCCAATCCAGAAATGTCTTTTTCCTAGTGGGCTCAACCACAAGCTCCTCTAAAAAGACATCTCGTAGGCATCCTCCATATTCTTTCTCTTGGAACTCAGCACCAGCCTTATTTTCCCTATCTACATGCATATTGAAACCCCCATTGACTCTGATAATATTGTCCTTTTTGCATGCCTTTTCTATCTCTCTTTGTCATTTGTACCCCACATCTTGGCTACTATTTGGAGCCCTACATATAACTTCCATCTGTTCTTTTTACCCTTTCAGTTTCTTATGTCTATGTGCAAGGACTGTACATCTTCCTTCTAAGTATTTGATTTCAATTCTTTAGCAGAAGACCCACCCACCCCATCTGCCCACCTATCTGTCCTTTCGATATGATGTGGATCCTTGGATGTTAAACTCTCAACTGTGATCTTTTCTCAGCCCACAACAACATATCTGCCAATTTCCGTATTTTATATTCTGTGTGCTTTCAGATAGAACACCTTTAGTCCTGTATTCAACATCATTTTTAAAATTTTGTTTCCATGTTACCAGAAGTTAAATTCTTATTCCTTTCTATTCTTCTGCTCTTTTTATTTATTCTGGAGACTTTCATAACCTCTTCTGCACATTCCTTCCCTTTTACTTTCTGCTCCACTTTTCCAATCTGTTGCACCCATACCCTTACTATTTAGCTTAAAGCTCTAGCCACATTGCACCAGCTATTTAATTTCATTTACTCACATTGGATCCATAGACTTCGATGCCTCAACCATTCATATGCTTGTCAAGAAATTTCCACCACCTCCTCAGCCACTGTATTCCAGATTCCATCCACTTACTGGGTGGGAAA
Source organism: Hemitrygon akajei (assembly GCF_048418815.1). NCBI lineage: Eukaryota > Metazoa > Chordata > Chondrichthyes > Myliobatiformes > Dasyatidae > Hemitrygon > Hemitrygon akajei. The sequence continues at coordinate 42,525,585 of NC_133132.1, read as the reverse complement.
AATTCTCTCTAAGATCCCATCTTTCGCTTGTGCTCTTTTATTTTAGACATTCCCCACCAAAGGAAAATGATATAGCCTATCTATTCCCCTCATAATTTGGTATACTCGTATCAGGTCAGCCTTCAGTGTCCTCCACTCCAGGAAACAAAGTCAGTCAATTCCGTCTCTCATCATAACTGAAGTGCTCCAACCAGGCAATATCCTGGGGCATCCTCTCTGATGTAATCATATTGCCCTCTAGTATGGTGACCAGAACTGCACACAGTATTCCTAGTGTGCACTAACCAATGTTTTATGAAGTTATAATATTTTGTCCCAGCTCTTACAATTCTATGGCAAGCATTCCACCCTTGTTATGGGCAAGTTCTGATCATCAAGCTCTTGACAGGGTAGATAGACATGGCAGGTGGTAGGAAACTTTTCCCCATAGTAGAAATGTCAAAAACTAGAGGACATAAGACTACGGTAAAGAGGAAAAGATTGGTGGGGATCTGAGGAAGGCTTTTTCACAATAGATAAATGGATGTTTGATCAATGAAGAGCTAGAGGTTTAGGGAGAAAAATTCTGTAAATTCAAAGCTACATACTTCTTAACATTCTGTTGGGGTCATATGCTGTATCTACTGCTCCCGGTGTGGCATCCTGTATATCAGTGAGACCTGACGTAGATTGGGAGGCTGCTTCACGGAGAAAAAGTGGGATCTCTCAATGGCCAGCCATTTTAATTCCACTTCCCATTCCCATTCCGATATGTCTGTCCATGGCCTCCTCCACCCCTGTGATGAGGCCACACTTGGGTTGGAGGAACAACACCTTATATTCTGTCTGAGTAGCCTCCAACCTGATGGCATGAACATTGATTACTCAGACTTCCAGTAATGCCTTCCACCCCCCCTTCACCATTCCCCATCCACCTTTTCCCTCTCTCACCTTATCTCCTTACCTGCCCATCACCTCCCTCTGGTGCTCCTTCTCCCCCTTTCTTTCTTCCATGGCCTTCTGTCTCTTTCACCAATCAACTTCCCAGCTCTTTACATCATTCCTCCTCCTCCAGGTTTCACCTACCACCTGGTGCTTCTCTCTTCCCTCCCCCCGCCTTTTAAATCTACTCCTCAGCTTTCTTTCTCCAGTCCTACCGAAGGGTCTCGGCCTGAAACGTCGACTGTACTCTGTTCCACAGATGCTGCCTGGCCTGCTGAGTTCCTCCAACATTTTGTGTGTGCTGCTTGGATTTCCAGCGTCTGCAGATCTTCTTTTGTTTGTACTTCTTAACATTGCTCTGTTGGAAAAACCTTCCGTTTCCACTTACATATTCAACTTGCTTCTTAGGTAGCCAGTTACTTGCATGCTTACTTCAGGGGGAGAAGTTTGTCCTGGGTTGCACTAATAGGGTGAAGTACATTTTGCACTAGTACCTAAACTTAATTTTCAAGAAGTATAATAGAAATAATTGTACCCTGTATTTAGTGCGGATAATCAAGGATAAATATTTAACACAAATTATCTTCATGCTCATAACTGCAATCCCAAAATGATCCAAGAGGTCACCCATGTATTGCAAAGAAGGCTAATGAAGTAAAATCAGATTGGAGCAACACTCCAATAATAGAGTTGAGCGTTTATAGTGTGGCATCTCATCACGCCATGGCAGTATGCAACCAGTTCAAACTAATGGTTTGGAGCAACAGACGAAGGAGCTGGAGAAAGGCAGTAGGTCTGGCCACGACTATGGAGGGAAATGGTCAATGCCTCAGGTCAAGACAATTCATCAGGACTCTAAACTAATAGCTTCCATTTCATTTCATGCTGCTGCCGACTGATAATTTCATATAGTTCTTCATTACCAGCTGCCCTCTAATCAGGAACTAATGACATTTTATGAATATCACTGATCATTCACCAAGCAAGCCAACAATTTGTAGACTGCATTAAATACTTTACATGTGAACATATGAGTCTGGAGCGGGAGCAAATCTTCAAGTCTGCACTATCAGTTACAAAGATCATGACTGCTCTGGTTGCAACCATTTCACATTTATCCCCACTGACCTTCCACTCTTTTGAACACCAAAAGACTCCAAATCCAGTCTTACAGCTGAAAGCCTGCTGGCACATTGAAGCACGTCACTGAGATTCCACGTTTGTGATGCATGCTTGTTCGTTTCAACTGAATTCAGAACTTTTTTTTCTCTCCTTTTCACAGTTCGTGTTTTTAACAGATAAAGTTAGGAGTGGGTGGCATTACCGCCTACTGACTCTGTTCGACATACTTTGCCCACTCAAACTGTAACCACTTAGGTGGGTGAATGGCACAAAATTACTAATAAGTCATTAGAGCAGGTGGCGCCTTATCATCCAGTGGAAAGCCAAGACCACAGTATTATTTCCACTCCCTAACAGAGTTTTGTCTTAGTAACTTGGAGGAGGCTTATGGAGCCATGGTGGCTTAGCGATTAGCACGACACAATTACAGCTTGGGGTGTCAGAGTTCGGAGTTCAGTTCTGACATCCTCTGTAAGGAGTTTGTACATTCCTCCCTGTGAACGCGTGAGTTTCCTCCGGGTGCTCTGAAGACAGACCGGTTAGTGTAAATTGTCCCGTGATTAGGCTAGGTGGTTTGTTGGCAACTGCAGCTCATTGAGCCAGAAGGGGCTGTTCCACACCGTATCTCTACATAAATAAAAATATTTTCATCCACCACTGATGTATTGTGTTTGCAGTGTAAGTCATACAAAAAGCACTGCATTTCTTCTACAATATTCTCTAAATCTGCAGTATCTACTGCCAAGAAAAGCAATGACTTCAGTTTAATATGCACATTATGTAACACTTTCCCTTCTGGCTCTTGGTATTCCCCCTTCCAAATCACACTTCATACCAATCGACAAATATTTTGTCAATTATTCATCATCACCGAAATGTGCTCCCCTGTGGCAATATGTGACCCCCCACTTCACCAAAAGAACTGTGGGGGTGGGGGGGTACAGTCGCGTAGCGGTGGCATATCCTATTACAATGTCAGCAACGCATGTTAAACTCTGCCACTATCTTCAAGGAGTTTGTACATTCTTCCCGCGACCTTGTGGGTTTCCTCCCACATTCCGCAGACGTACAGGTTTGTAAGTTAATTGGTCGCATGGGTGTCATTGGATAGCATAGGTTCATTGGGCAGAAGGGCCTGTTAGACTGTTGTATCCACATATAAATAAAATAAAGACCGCAGCTCATCACCACCTTTCATATGTTTTGGTGAATCCCACATCTCCAAAAAATTAACAAATACAACTTCTAGTCACATTAACTTGACTTCAGAATGAGTGACATACAAACAAGTGGATGTTGTCAATATTAATGAACATTTAACTATCACACCAGCCAATCCTTTTCCCAGCAACACTTAAGAATGGAATTCTGAGCTCAGACTGTTAAAGAATTTTCTTTGTGTTCTTGTCATAGCCGCAATAATTTTCTGAAAGAATCAAAATCAGGTTTAACGATGCAACAGCAGTACATTACAAACTAAAAAAGAAACTATAAATTAGAAGAAGAAATACAGTATATTAAAATTAATTTAAGTAATGCAAAAAGAGAGCAAAGAAAGAAAAAAATAGTGAAGTAGCGTACATGGTGCACTTTGTAAAATTGATGGTGTACTATAATCCCAAAGCATACTATAATAGGTTGAATTACTAACACTGAAGGATTAAAACATTTCAGCTTCCTAACCCTCCTCTCCATGGGCACCCATATTAAACTGTCGAGCCAGTGAGCTTGGAACTGACTTCTAGTCACAATTGCATTTTCAGACATGTAAATGCTGCACCCAACTAATTCTTGTACTGTGCCCTTTATGGGACTCATGCTAATTGCAGGTTTATTATGCACGTTCAATCCATATATTAATATTGTCCTCAGTTGCTTCATAGGATCGTGGCAAAATGATCCAAGGGGAACTTCAGTAATGGAACTTTTAAAGCAAAATAGAAGACAGATTAAGTCAGATGTTTTGGGGATGCAATTAGAAAGAAAGATTCAACAAATAGTCAAACCACTGAATCCTTGATTGGTAGAGTAGAAAAGTTCTAACAAAGTGTCTGCACCAGAAACTAGGCTCCTCTTTGCTAAGATGCCATCTGATCTGCTGAATAACCCCAGCCTTTTCTGATTTTATAACACAGAATGAGATTATTCAGCCATTGGAACATGCAATAACTCTTTGTAGGAGCTACCATATGGCAAATATGAATCCTGTAAAGATATACCAACAGAAGAAATATAAAATAAAATAAAATATGGTCTCCTGATTAAAAGGCTCCCCTGAAAATAAAGGGAAATTATATGAAAAGAGAATGGGACGAGTTGGGTTATTTGGCAGTCTTGCGATTGCATGGCAGTTAGGCACTTGCCAAGGGTCAATAAAAAGATATTAGTTTTAAGTGAAGGAGTCATTGTGGAAGCAGCCATTGTTATGGTGGGACAGGGTTAGTGTGGGGGTGCTTGAGGCTTTGGCTCAAGAGGCTTCAGCGAGAAGATGCAGAGGCTAAGGTAGGTTTCTGTTAAGTTTCTTTCTTTCTTATTGCACAAATAGAGCAGTACAAATGCCAGAGAGGACAGTGGAATGTTCCTCTTGCAGGATGTGGGAAGACAGGGAGACCTCCAATGTGCCCGATGACTACACCTGCAGGAAGTTCATCCAACTGCGGCTTCTAACCAACCGCATTAGGGAACTGGAGCTGCAGCTGGGAGAATTCTATATCATTCAGGAGGCTGAGGGTTAACTGACAGGAGATACAGGGAGGTAGTTACAGCCAAGGTGCAGGACAAAGGTAACTTGGTGACTGTCAGGAGAGGCAAAGGGAATAGTAGCCTGTGCACGGTACCCCTGTGGCCATTCTCCTCAATAATAAGTACACCACTTTGGATACTATTGGGGGGTGGGAAGGACCTAGCAGATGAAATCCACAGCAGTTCTCTAGCACTGAGACTCACTCTGTGGCTACGAAGAGATGAGCAGTAGTGATAGGGGATTCATTGGTTAGGGGAACTGTAGAAGAGAGTGAGATTTGTGGATGGTATGTTGATTTGCAGTTGACAGGGTCAGGAACTTCTCCATAGAATTCTTAAGGGTGAGGCTGAGCAGCCAGACGTCATGGTCTACATTGGTGCTAATCACATTGGCAGGAAGAGTGACGAGGTCATATAAAGAGAGTTCAGGAAGTTAGGTGCCAATTTAAAGGACAGGACCTCAAGGATTGTTACTCATGCCATGCGCTGGCGAGGCCAGAAGGAGGAAGATAACAACTTAGCACGGGGCAAAATGTGGGCAAATGAGTAGTTTAGATGGGAGATCTTGGACAGCATGAACTAGTTGGGCCAAATGGTCTGGTTCAGTGTTGTATGACTCATTATCAACAGGAGGGGAGGGGTAGATCAGAATGTAGGGTATAGTCTCTTCTAGTCTCTATTTCGTAAAGTCCCTCTGTCCTATACTCTGAGCATGCTCATTTGTTACCATAATGCCATAAGAATGAAGCTACCACCACACTCGCAGCTTGAAGTAAATGAACATCATTCCCTGCCATAAAACTCCTTCTCCCTTCCCATTATCCTCAGCATGGGTGACCCCCTCCCATGGCTGTGTGCTAAGTCCACTGCTGTACACTCTGTTTACACATGACCGCATGGCCAGCAGACATCTGAGCAATCACACTGAGTTCACCGACGCCACGACAGTGCTGGGGCTGCTCACCAACAGCGATAAGACAGCATTCAAAGAGGGAGGAGGGAAAAGAGCTCGAGTCCATTCTCAATCATCAGTAAAAAGACTGGAAGTATCAGTGGCATTGCTTTAAATAGGTACTGTCTTACTAATAACCGATATGTCAATGTCTAGCTTATGTTACACTAGTTGACTTCAGACCTTAACGTGGTCTTAGTTCAAGCATGGAGCAAGGTGAGGTGAGAGACAAAGTTCTGGACACCAAGGCAACAGTTGACCAGGTGTAGCATTAGGAACCATGGCAAAACTGAAGCCAAAGGACGTCAAGGGGAAATTACTGAGTTGTGTCTATTTCAATGCAAGCAGTACTTTGAGTAAGGTGGGTGAGCTTAAAGCATGTATCAGCACATGGAGTTGTGACACTGTAGCCATGTTTGCAGGAGGGCCAGGACAAGCAGCTCAATGTTATGGGACTCTGATCTCTCAGATGTGAAAGAGCCAGAGGGATGAAAGAGGGAGGGGTGGCATTACCAGTCAGTGGAAATATTATGACAGTGCTCAAACAGGACCAACTGCAGAGTTCATCTACAGAGGTTAAATGGGTGGATCTGAGGAATAAGAAAGGGATGATAATATTTATGGGATTATGTTATGGACCACCCAATAGTCAGTGGGATTTAGAGGTTCAAATTGGTAGAGGGATAGCAGGCAGGTGCGAGAAATGTAAAGTTGTGATCATTCGTGACTTTAACTTTCATATTAACTTTCATATTTCATATTAACATATTCACATATTAACTACGGCTCCCATACTGTAAAAAGAGTGGGCGGGATAGAGTTTTTCAAATGTGTTCAGAAAGTTTCCTTGATCAATATACACTCAGTTGCTGCTTTTTTAGGTGCAACTCATTAGTGCAAATATCTAATCAGCCGATCATATCACAGCAATATCATGCAGACGTGGTCAAGAGGTTCAGGTGTTGTTCAGACCAAACATAAGAATGGGGAAGAAATATGATCTAAGTGACTTTGACAGTGGAATGATTTTTAGTACTAAACAGGGTAGAATGAGTATCTCAGAATCTGCTGATCTCCTGGAATTTTCAAGCACAACAGTCTCTAGAGTTTAGAGACTGGTGAGAAAAGTGCAAAAGCAATAAAAAAAAATCCAGTGAGTGGCAGTTCTGTGGGCAAAAACGTCTTTTTAATGAGAAAGTTCAGAGGAAAATGGCCAGACTGATCCAAGCTAACAGGAAGGCAACAGTAACTCAAATAACCACACCTTAAATCAGTGGTGTGCAGAAGAGCATCTCTGAACGTTGAGCCTTGAATTGGATGGGCTTCAGCGGCAGAAGGCCACATACACTCAGTGGCACTTTACTGGGCATAGGAGGTATTTAATAAAGTGAGTCCTGAGTGTATAGAGGTTCCAACTAGAGAGGGTGTGATTCTGGACATCCTTTAGGGGATGAGGCAGGGTAGATGACTGAAGTATGTGTAGGGAACACTTTAGATCCAGTGACCATAATGTGATTAGTTTCAAGATAATTATGGAGAAGTCTGATCCTCCAGTTAAGATTCTAAATTGGGGAAAGGTCACTTTTGACAGTATCAGAAAGGATCTGGCAAGTGTGGATCGGGACAATGGATTACAGAGGAAGAGTTGCAAGAAGGCTGCATCCATCATCAAGGATCTCTCATCCAGGCCATATTCTCTTCTCACTACGACCATCGGGCAGGAGGCACATGAGCCGTAGAGTCCATATCATTAGATTCAGGAACTGTCCTGAACCAGCAGGATTATCTTCACTCATCTCAATGTTGAACTGACTCCACAACCTATAGACTCACATTCAAGGACTCTGCAACTCAGTATTATTTATTTGGTATTGAGGGGCAGCTATTTAATTCCTTCAAAGTGAAAACACAGTTGAAGAAGGCATTTACCATGCCTACTACCATTGGTCAGAATAATGGGCACCAGAATTGTGACATCATGGTAAGGCCTAATTTGAAGTATTGTATGCAGTTCCAGTCACTTACCTAGAGGAAAGATGTCAATAAGATTGAAAGAGTACAGAGAAAATTTACAAGGATTTTGCCAGGACTTCATCTCAAAGGGAACAGTTGAATAGACTAGGACTTTATTCCCCAGAGCATAGAAGAATTGGGGAGATTTGATAGAGGTATACAAAATTATGAGGGCTATTGATAAGGTGAATGCAAGCAGGCTTTTTCTACTGAGGTTCGGTGAGATTAGGACAACAGGTCATAGGTTAAGGGTGAAAGGTGAAATTTTTAAGGAAAACCTGAGGGGAAACTTCTTCACTCAGAGCGTGTTCACGGTGTGGAATGAGCCGCCAGCTGAGGTGTAGATGTGGTTTTCATTTCAACATTTAAGAGAAGTTTGGAGAAGTACATGTATGGGTGACGTGTGAAGGATTGATGGAACTCAGCAGAGTAACAGTTCAGCAAGTACTGGATAGACCAAAGGGCTTCTTTCTGTGCTGAAGTGCTCTACGATATATTGACATTAAGAAAGAGGAAGTGCTGGATCTGCTGATAAACATTAGGGTAGAAAGGTCCCCAGGGCCAGATGGGATATACCCTAGGTTAGTATGGAAAGTGAGAGAAGAGATTACTGCATCATTGGTAATGATCTTTGCATCCACACTGGTCACAGGAGTAGTACCAGATGACTGAAGGGTAGCAAGTGTTATTCCTTTACTCCAGAAAGGGAGAATTGATAACCCTGAGAATTATAGACCAGTGAGACTTACTTCAGAGGTGGCAAATTATTGGAGATTTTTCAAGATAGGAATTATGAGCATTTGGAGAAGCATGGGCTGATTAGGGATAGTCAGCATGGCTTTGTGAGGGACAGACCATGGCTCATGAGTTTGATTGAATTCTTTGAAGATGTGACAAAGCACATAGACAAAGGTAGAACAATAGATGTGGTGTATATGGATCTTAGTAAAGCATTTGATAAGGTAGGCTCTTACAGAATGTCAGGAGGCATGGGATCCAGGGACACTTGGCTGTGTGGATTTGGAATTGGCTCGCCCATAGAGAGCAGAGAGTTGTTGAATTCTGAGGCCGGTGGCCAATTGTTTCCACAGGATCTGTTCTGTGACCCCTGCTTTTTGTGATTTTTCTAAATGACTTCAATGAGGAAATGGAAGGGTGGGATTTAGTAAGATTGGAGACAACAGGAAGTTTGGTGAAGCTGTAGATAATGTGGAATGTTGTTGTAGGTTACAACGGGATATTGAGAGGATGCAGAGCTGGCTGAGATGTAGCAGATGGAGTTCAACCTGGAGAAATATGAAATGATTCCATTTGGATACTCAAAATTGAAGGCAGGGTATAGGATGAATAGCATGATTCTTAGCAGTATGGAGGAACAGAGTGATCTTGGGGTCCGAGGCTATAGTCCCTTCAAAGTTGCCGCACAAGTTGATAGGACTGTAAGAAGATGTATGGTGTGTTGGCCTTCATTAGTCAAGGGACTGAGTTCAAGAGCCATGAGGTAATGTTGCAGCTCTATAAAACCCTGGTTAGACCACACTTGGAATATTGTGCTTAGTTCTGTTGCAAAATTATAGGAAGGATGTAGAAGCTTTAGAGAGGGTGTAGAGGAGATTACCAGGATGTTGCCTGGATTAGAGAGCATGTCTTATGAGCACGTCTTATGTGAGCTAGTGCTTTTCTCTTTGTAGTGAAGGAAGGTGAGAAGTGACTTGATAGAGGTGTACAAGATAATTGAATGGATGGCCATTCAATTCCCAAGGACAGAAATTGCTAATACCAGGGCTATAACTTTAAGGTAATTGGAGGTAAGTTCCGTGGGGATGTCAGAGGTAATTTCTTTACACAGGAAGTGGTGAGTACATGGAACAGTCAGCCAGGAGTGGTAGTAGAGGTAAATATATTAGGGGAATTCAAGAAACTCTTAGATAGGCTCATGAATGAAAGAAGTATGGAGGGTTCTGTAGGAAAGAAGGATTAAATTGATCTTAAAGTAAGCTAAAAGGTTGACACAACATTGTGGGCTGTAGTATTCTATGTTCTATGACTCCGTAATGGAAATTGGTAGCTACCTAATTAGTCCTCTCTTCTCATTCTGATAGCCTTTGAAGATTTTCCCAGACAAGCTTCTTGCTCGAAAGATACTACTTGAATTTTCTTGCCACCCTTTGATGCAGTGACTTCCAAAACATAGGAACTCACCGCAAAATACTGTCTCTTCTTTTCCATTTCCTCTTCAACAATTAGTGAAAACAGTTTGTCATTTAATTTTTCACAACTCTGCTTGACTTTGGACACCGTTATTAAATCTGACAATCTTCGATGCTCTCAGGAGAAACAGTCCAGCTGCTCCAAAGGCTCTGTTCAACTGAAGTCTCATCACTCGTACTGTCTTAGTCAATCTCTCCCGCACCAAATTTAACTTCAAGACACAGAAAATGTCACAATTTTCCAAGAAAAGTCTAAACTGTGGCTTATAAAGAGTTGGCACATCTGATTTCAAGAAAAACAAAAAACAAAAGTAACATCTTTAATTGCGCCTAATTAGCTTGGTATTGCAAGCAAAAGCTTGAACCTTGGCTAAGTAGAAATTGAAATATTTGTAGTTGCTGCTTGACACTGAGCAACAATCGTGTGTAACAAGCGAAAAATACTCGATGAAACTGATATGAAGAACAACGACATTGAGAGCAGACAAAAAATATTAAGTTAGTTGGGTAATATGATACTGGAAGTGTAGCTGAAGCTTTATGTCTTTGACTCTCTTCCAGTTGGAGCAGGAGGTGCATATGCAAACAGCATAGATATTTTCTAAGGGGTGCTGGACCGGATGCAGCTTTGGGGTGTTCTGTGTAACCTGGAATGTTCTTTATTAGAAACTTCATTAAAGTAAAATTAATAAAATGTGATCCCCAAAATAAAGTGCTCCACTTTATTGGATGAAAATGGGAGCGGGTGATAAATCAGAAACAGAAAAGGCTAGAGAAACAAAGTACCGTAAGCATTTCAGATCAAGGGTCCTTTGTCAGATAAAAGCTCAGACAGAGCCTTCAGCACAAGAAGTTTGCTCTGCTTCTCTTCCCACAGAAGTGGCCTGACTTACTGAGTATTTCAAGCATGTCCTGTTTTAATTCTTGATTTGCAGCATCCGTAGTTTTTTTCCTTTGATCTTCATTTGCTTCTGGATATCAGAATCAGTTTTAGTATCAGCAGCATACGTTGTGAAATTTGTTGTTGCAGCAGCTCACACTGCATTACGTAATAATAAAAACTATAAATTACAATAAGAAGTATATATTTAAAATAAATTAAATCTGTAGTGCAAAAAGAGAGGGAAAACACTAAGGTAGTGTTCATGGGTTCATTGCTAGTGAAGGAGAAGAAGATGTTCTCAAAAGCTGAGTGTGTGCCTTCAGGCTCTTGTACCTGTAGTAATGAGAAAAGGCCATGTCCTGGATGATGGGGTCCTTATTGATGGACGTCACCTTTTTGAGGCATCGTCTTTCGAAGGTGCCCTCAATGCTGGGGAGGCAAGTGCTTATGATGGAGCTGGCTGAGTTCACAACTTTCTGCAAGTTTACCTTATCCTGTGCAGTGACCCCTCCATACCAGATGATGATGCAACCAGTTAGAATGCTCTCCACGGTACATCTACAGAAATTTGCAAGTCTCTTTAGTGACATACTAATTCTCCTCAAACTCCAAATGAAATACAGCTGCTGTCAGGCCTTCTTTGTAATTGCATTAATGTGTTGGGCCCAGGATAGATCCTCAGAGATGTTGACACCCAGGAACTTGAAACGGCTCACCATTTCCACTACGGATCTCTTGATGAGGATTAATATGTGTTCTCTTATCTTATCCTTCTTGAGGTCCACAGTCAGTTCCTTGGTTTTTCTGTCATCGAGTGCAGTGTGATTGCTCCAATGCCACTCAACCATCTGATCTATCTTGCTCTTGTACACTCCTCTTCACCACATGAAATTCTACCAACAATAGTTGTGTTGTTGGCATACTTATTCATGGCGTTTGAGCTGTGCTTAGCCACCCAATCATGCGTGTATAGAGAGTAGACCAGTGGGCTAAGCGTGCATCCCTGAGGTGCGCCAGTGTAGATTGTCCGCAATGTTATTTCTGATCTGCACAGACTGGTCTCCCAGTGAGGAAGTCAAGGATGTAGTTGAGGGAGGTAAAGAGGCACAGGTTTTGGAAATTGTTGATTTCTACTGAGTATCATCATCATCATCAGGTGCCGTGCCCAGTTTGAGCTTTGACTGCCATGGCCCACACACTCCTGTTTCGGGTCAAGTGGATCAATTCATTGGTATCCATTTCCAGTTCTCTGGCTGCTGTCACCATCATCATTTGTCTTTGCCTTCCTCTTGCTTTCTTCCCTTCAAGCTTTACCATAATTACCGTGCATTCTAACTCCTCTTTCCTAATCACATCCAATGAAGTTATATTGCCCTTCATGATCTCATACATTATTTCTCTTTTTGTGCTTGCTCTGACATCCTCGTTAGATATTTGTTTCGTCCATGATATTCTTTGCATCTTCCTCAAAAACCTCATCTCTGCTGCTTCACTTCCTTTCCTCATGTTACTAGATATTGTCCAATATTCTGAGCCATATAACATAACTGGAGAAACATAACATTTCAGTACTCTAAGGCAGATTGTCATGCCTAGTTTAGTGTTGGTCAGTATACTCTTCATTCTCGTAAAGGTGTCTTTTGATGTCCATGTCACACCTGCCATCTGATGTCACCCAGCTTCCTAAGTAGCAAAAGTTCTGTACTTGTTTTATGTCCTCCCCATTTATTCTCAGCCTGCAGATAGGAATCTCCTTCTTTTTGGATATCACCATACATTCTGTCTTTTTGCAATTGATAGATAGACCCATTTTTGCACTTTCTTCAACAACTATATCAATTAAGTTTTGTAGTTCTTCCTCTGCACTTGCAATTAACACGGTGTCATCCGCATATCTGAAATTATTGATATCTTCATCACCAACTTTGATTCTCAAGATGTCTCTTATTTTTTTCTAATATTGTTTCACTATACACATTAAACAAATCGGGGCGAAAACACACCCTTGTCTAACGCCTCTCTTGATTTTCGTAAACTGACTCACTTCTCTATCTATTCTTACAGCGGCAGTTTGTTCCCAGTACAGATTTCTGATTAGGCGGAGGCCTTTCGAATCTAGGTCTAGAGTTTCCTGTAATATTTCAAATAAGTTATTGTGCTTCACTTTATCAAATGCTTTTGTGTGGTCGATAAAACAAACAAATCTTTTTGCACTTGAATAGCTCATTCTGACATCAATATCGCATTTTTCTTTCACAAAACCACATTGTTCTTTACCTATTTCAGCTTGTATCTTACTTTTAGCTCTTGTCATCAAAATTCTTATAAGTATCTTGGTGATATGACTCATTAAACTTATGGTCCTATGTAAATTGTTCTAGGTTTCTTAGGAAGAGTGATAAATACTTATTTTTTCATTTCTTCTGGTATTATTCCAGTCTCATAAATGTCATTGATTAAATCAGTAAGTTTTTCAGTTCCATAATCTTCAAGGGCGATAATTTGTTCTATTATTAATTCATCAGGACTTGCTGCCTTTCCTTTCTTCATCTTATTTATTGCATTACGAACTTCAGATTTTAAAATACTTGGACCTTCAATGTTCTTCTTAATTTCTGGTTTTTCGCCTCAATCGTTTTCAAACAATTCCTGAATATACTCAGTCCATCTGTTCATAATCTCATCTCTTTCCATGATAATGGTACCGTCCTTTGCTTTCAAACATCCACCTGAAGAACAGAGAAGCTTTTTACCAGTGATATTCTTGATTTGTCAATGTAACCTCTTTGGATCGGTAACGGGGATTCTTTCCAGTTGCTCACATTCCTGGTTTAACCATTCTTTGGCTTTTTGCTATAAGCTTTTAACTTTTTTATCTAAGGACTTATATTCTATAGGATTTGCTTTCTTCTGTCTCCTTTCTTCCATTAGATTTTTGAACTCATCTTCATCCATTTATTCATTGTGCTTTTTTCTTTTTTAGGAATCACTGACTTTGCTGATTCTACCAAGGCATCCTTTAGAGAGCTAATCTTCATTTCTACATGATTTCTATCATCTTCAACAGGTTCTATTTCTAGACTTTGAAATCTATTCCTTACTTCAATTGTAAATTTTCTGTCTTAAGTTTTCTTCTTTAATTAATTGCGAGTAGTCAAGGGATTGTTCAGGTTTTTGCTTCAGTTTTTCTTTTACACGACATATTATTGGGTTATGGTCACTATTACAGTCTGCACCTGGATATGATTTGCATTGAGTCACTGAGTTTCTACATCTTTGGTTTACAGTAATAAAGTCGATTTCATTTCTAGTGTTATAATCTGGACTTTTCCAGGTCCACAAGCAGCTTAGATGGTTTTTAAAGTAGGTATTCATAATGACCTGATTATTCATCTTGCACCATTCTACCCATTTCTCGCCTCTTTCATTTCTTTCCCCTAGTCCAAATTTTCCTATGGTATTTCCATCAGCACCTTGTCCTACTTTAACATTTAGATCTCCCGTGACAATAACAATATCTTGAGATTTGCATCCATTCTTTGCTTGTTCAAGCTCTTCATAGAATTTATCTATATCCTCATTTGTTCCATCTGTTGTTGGTGCATATACCTGTATAATTGCTAAATCAAATGGTTGTCCTCTGAATCTAACAAGGTGCACTCTTTTTGATATTGCCCAATGTCCTAAAACACTTTTTGCCATGTTTTCATCCATAAGAATTCCTACTCCATTAGTATGGGATGTTCCACAAGAGTAAATTAGTGTTGTATTTCTATTCTGATGTGATCCAGTACCTGTCCAACAAACTTCGCTAATCCCATGATGTTAATCTTTAGTCTTTCCATTTCATTTATCACATTGTCCAATCTTGCTGCTTGATATAGAGTTCTTACATTCCAAGTGGCAATAATTTTCTTTTGTGAATTTTACTTGAATTTTATGAACAGTAGCTTGATGATGGTCAGGGATCCCCTGCTGCCCAGAATCAACCCTACCAAGAGAAGTTATTCAGAATTGTCTTGAAGATCCTCTGACACTGTTATTGTGCGATACATTTTGTGAGTTTGACCATGGTTTTCTTAGCAAGTAGATTCTAGGAAACCTAGTATCTAGCAATGGTGGTTTGTTATGGCCTTCCGCTGGGCAAATTGAAGAAATTGCCATTTCTCTTCCCAAATGTTCATCCACCTGTACTATAGCCGTTGTCATTTGAGGTCCTAGCTCATCCGCCCTCTCTGTCATAAGTTCAGTTACTGAACCTGCTGGATCTGCCATTGGCCTTCACTCGTATACTGAGCAGGAACCCTTGCAGGTGCTACTGTTCCAGGTCAGAGCGATCCTGGCAGCAATGAATGACTAAGCGGTAACTCCACTTTCCCCAAATCTCTGGAAGTCCCCAAGCAGAGCCTCATCACCGGTTGCAGTCCAGAGTCATACTCAGGACTGGAACTGAGTGTGTGATTGTGTTAAACACTGAGCTGTAGTCAATAACCAGCAGCCTGATGTAAGCATTACAGTTGTCCAGGTGACCCGAGGCTGACTGGAGAGCCAATGAGATTGCATCCGCTGTGGATCTATTGTGGCCATAGCAAATTGCAGCGGATCCAGTTCCTTGTTTAGGCAGGAGTTGATTCTAGCTAAGACCAACCTTTCAAACACTTCATCACAATAAGTATGAGTGACACTCTGTAATAGTCATTGAGGCAGCTCAACCTGCTCTTCTTGGGCTCTGGCATGATTGTCACCCTTTTGAAGCAGGTGGAAAACTCCAACTGCAGCAGGGAGAGATTGAGGACACCCTAAGCATTACAGCCAGTTGGTTGTTACAGGTTTTCAGCGCCCTACCAAGTACACCATCAGGGTTCACCCTCTCAAAAGATGTTCTGATGTCGGCATCCAAGACGGAGATCACAGGGTCACCAGGGCTTGCATAAAAGGTGTTGAACTCATCTGGGAGTGAGGCATCAATGGCATTCATGACATTAGGTTTCGCTTTGTAGGAAGTAATGGCCTGCAAACCCTGCCAGAGCTGATGTGCATCCAATTCTGTCTCTAGCATCAATATGAATTGTTTTCTCACCCTTAAAATAACCTTCTGTAGGTTACACCATACTCTTGTGTAGTTCTGGGTCACCAGTATTGAATGCCATGGATCTATCCCTCAGCAGACTACAAAACTCCTGGTTCATCCATGGTCTTTGGTTTGGGTATGTTGTGAATCATTTACAGAGATGCATAAGAAATAAAAACTTGACAAGCCATATTTAAGAACAGCTTGTTTCTACATTTAAAACACCATGAGATACTTCTCAGCCAGCCTGTTAACGTTCTGTTCATTGTTTTAAAAAATGCCCATGCAGTTACAGTAAGAATGTTGTATAAGCGGAAGTGTGAATTTAACTTGATTTGAAAATGACACAGGCTATGATTGTCAGAGATATCCATAAACATTCAAATTCTCTGCCAATTTTGACGAACAGTAAACTCGGAGGCTTGGCTTAGTAGTTATTTTAGCTTTCTTCTGCTAATAGGCATTCCTCTTTATAGTCAAAAGAGCATGCCTTCTATTGGGTGTTGCCAATCAGTTTGGAACCACCTTTGTTCAGGAAATTGTCACTCAGGATTAGTTATCAATGCAACAGGTTCAGGAAATCCAGGCCAATAACATCAAATATTAACCCACACAACAACCAATTAATCTAGAATTATCAATATTGTTTATTTTATTTGAAGAAAGTAATCCAGATAATACATTAGCAGTTCAGAAAAGATATAACAAACTAATATCTAAATTGGGTGGATTGTCCAATAAGTAAAGGCTAGACAAGTTATTGAAGTACAGAAGAGTAACGGAGGACTTAATTGATAGAATTTTTATAAACAAAATAAACTTCATTCATAATTTTAAGAAATATTTACAAGAAAAAACATGCAATGCCGTTTCATTTTTACATTCATAGACAACGTATATGTGGCATTTCTCAAAACCGATAGCACTGTTGCCATGCAAGTGGCCTTCTGAAGTGTTCACTACTACAATGATTGAGGAGCTTCTTCATCCAACCCCACCCTCTCTGTATTGTAGTAGTAGAGCCCTGTGGTCCTCCCCCCACTGAGCCCTTGCAGTGACTGCACTGAGCTTCAATTCACCCATCAGCCACCTGGAATGGATCGGTCAGTATCATTCCTCTACAGATGTGCTGGCAGACAATCAGTTTTTGGGTAGACCAAAGAGCCTCTTTTACCAGGATGATGATCTTCCAGCAGCACTTGATGTCTGTTTCTCTGCGTGTCCCTGGGAACAGCCTGTAGATCACAGAGTGCTTTGTCACGCAGCTGCTGGGTCTGAACTGTGACATGTGCCCTTGCATCTTTCACCACACTCTCTTCGCGAACCAATACGTTTAGGATCCTGCAGGGTTCTTCTAAGGGCAAATGCAAAGAAGATTTTTTCTCTTCTAGCATGATATAATCCAGATGTCCCTTTAATAAGGATTGGCCATTTAGGCAGAGGGACAGTGAACTCTGAGGATAGGTCTCTCTTTCTTCAAAGGCAGTATGAACAAGTTCTTGATTACAGCAGCAGGCTAGTTTACAAAGACAGGAGGGTCAAAAGCTGTTTATTGAAGATAAGTCATGATATCAGATTTGAATAAGTGAAGCAGGACCCCTATGGATATAGAACCATTAGCAAAATCAATTAATTAAACTAAAATTCAACCATGGTGTCTTAATTTAGATATTTATGCAATCTATTTTTTGTTACATTGATTAGTTATATATCTGTTTACATAAAATGATTATTACTTGCAGTAGGAATTGAGAAATCTCCAGGTCAAGATTCTTGCAGCATTCCAAGGCTATTTCTATACTTTTCCTCTTCTCAGATGTCCTGCTTCTTACTCTTTCTCAGAAGCCATCAACTCTCCTTTTATTCATAAGCCACTTTCCTCCACTAAAGAGTAATTTGTAACCCCAATTTACTTACAAGCATGTCCTGGATGTGGGAAGAAACCAGAACAGCTGGAGAATACGATCGCAGGGAGGGCATGCAAACTCCACACAGATAGCATTCACAGTCGGAACCAAACAAGATCCCTGGACCTGTGATGTAGCTGCAATAACTGATGCACCAATAAGCTTTTAATCACTCTGGTAGCGGCTCTTAGGCAAGCGAAGTCAAGATTTTCATGGGCTTGCCATATTTATTTCTATGCTAAATAGTAAGTTCAGGAAAGTTCAAGAGATCTCATATTACTTCTATTCTTGATTTACTAACAAATCATTGTGTTTACTGCTTGTGCTAAATACAGCAAATGTTCAAAGTAAATTTATTATCAAAGTACGTATACATCACCATGTACTACTTGAGATTTGTTTTCTTGTAGGTATTTACAGGAAAATAAAGAAACATAACAGAATTTATGGAAAACCATAAATAACAAAGACTGGCAGACAATCAATGTGCAAAATATTCTATTTACTTTTTTCTGCTGTAAAAAGACAAATCGTGCAAATAATTTAAAAAAAGATAATAGTCATAGTCATAGAGTCATTGCAGCACATAGAGCCCTTTGGCCCATCTAGTCCATGCCAAACCATTATTGTGCCACAGGGTCATTGGAGGCTGTGGGGGCTTGTGAAGATGCCTCCATGTTCTGTCAATCAAAGCAAGCAGAAGCTCATCTTGGAGCAAAGCCCTGTTTTCAATTATGATGCTTAGTTTTGCTTTGTAGGAGATGATGGCATTCAAGCCCTGCCACAGCTGTTGAGCATCCTTCAGCGATTCAAGTTTGGTCTGGAATTGCCACTTTGCATGTGAGGTGGTTTTCCATTGGGCAGACCTGGACCTCTTGTACTTCGCTAGATCACCAGTGTTAAACACCACCTCAGCAGATTGTGGATCGCTTTGTTCATCCAGGGACTTTGGTTGGAGAATATTGAATGATTTTGTCGAGTGTCTTTATAAAGTCTGTAACAACCATGGCATGTTCTTCCAGGTCTTCTGATGAGTCCCTGAGCATGGCCCAGCCCATCGACCCAAAGGAATCGTGTAGCCTCTCCTCTGCCTCCCATAACCACCTCTTTGAGGTCCTTACTGTTGGTGCCTTGATCTTTAGCCTCTGCCTATAGGTAGAGGACAACCAGACAATCAGATTTCCTGAAATGAGGTTGAGGGATGGAATAGTAGGCATTTTCTTGATGGTAGTGTAGCAGTGGCCAAGTATGCTGTTTCCACTGGTACTGCAGTTGATATGCTGATGGTAACTGGGCAGGGTTTCTTCAAGCAAGACTGACTGAAGTCCTCGTCAAAGATGTGAAAGGCGTCAAGGTAGAGTGCTTGATTGACAGCGCATTTGGGCTGCATCAGGATCACGAAGGAGAACTCTGTCAGTCAGTAAAACAGTTGGGACTTAATTTCCAGGTCAGGAGAACACATTTGCAACAAGACCCAAGCACCATGATGAAGCAGACCCCACTGGTTCTATCAGTACCTGATGCCGTTGTCTCATCCATCCAGTGGATAAAGGACTCCTCAGTGCTGTGTTTGGAATGTCAGGGGTAAGCCATGTCTCAGAAAACAGAGAACACAGCAATCCTTCAGTTCCCTCCAATACAACAACCTTGCCACTAGGAACTCCATCTTGCTCTCCAGTGACTGACTGTACATTAGTCTGTAATATGCCCGGTACTGGAATTCAAGTTCCCCATCGCTTCAGCCTTGCTTGAAGTCCAGTCTGTCTTCTGTGCTTTCTGTGGTGGCCATAGTGGACCAGCCAGTTCTTGAGAGTCAAGTTCACCAAGTACTTCAGGAGATTATAAAATAGCTAGTGCATCTAGATGATTCAAAAGTGTGCTTCTTAAAGAGAAATTACAGGCTGCAAATTGCAGTGATAACAGTTCAGAAGATATATATCTAGTAGTTTTGTGAGGTGCCCACAAAATGCCATATATCACCAGCACCATCTTGATCCTATCTTCCTCCCTCACCTGGTTTAAACTACCACCTGCCAGTTTATGGGTGGGGAAGGGGAGGTGAAGTAAGAAGCTTCGAGCTGATGGGTGGAAAAGGTAAAGGGCTAGAGAAGGAGGAATCTGATAGGAGAGGACAATGGACCATGGGTGAAAGGGAAGGAAGAGAGGAATCAGAGAGGAGTAATAGGCAAGTGAGGAGAAGGAATGGGGTAAGAGGAGATTCATCATGCCCCAGTATGGCAACTACTCTGTCCAAGGCCATAACTGCAGAGAAATGACCTTTGACTCTTAGCAATTTTTATCGACGCACCACAGAAGGCATTCTATCTGAATGCGTATCAGCTTGGAATGGCAACTGCTCTGCAAGGAGCTGCAGAGTGGTGTGGACACAGCTCAGCACATTATAGAAACTCACCTCCCCTCCATGGACTCTGTCTATACTTCTTGCTGCCTCGGTAAAGCAGCCAGCATAATCCATGACCCTACCCACCCTGGAAATTCTCTCTTCTCTCCTCTTCCATTTCGCAAAAGATACAATAGCCTAATAGCATGTGCCACCTGACTCAAGGATAGCTTCTATCCCAGTGTTATAAAACCATCAGATGGACTCTTAATCTCTCACTCTGTCTCATTATAGCCATGCACCTTACTTTCTGACTGCACTGAGCTTTATCTGAAACTATATCAATTTATTCTGCATCTTGTTATTGTTTTCCCCAGTGCTATCATGATATATTGCTGTAATGAAATTAACTGTCAGGATAACAGTTCAAAATTCAAAATAAATTTATTTTCAAAGTACGTGTATGTCATCATTCAATACCCTGACTTTCATTTTCTTGCAGGCGTTCACAGTAGAACAAAAATATAATACAGTCAATGAAAAACTACACACAAAGACTGACAAACAACCAATGTGCAAAAGAAGACAAGTTATGCAAATAATAATAGTAAATAAATAGATGAATAATATGGAGAGTGCCACTTGTGACGTAAAGGGACAGAACTTAATTGAAATATGTAAGACTCTGAAGGGTCCCCATTATAGGCCACCTAATGGGGAGCGTGAGTTGGAAGAGCAAATGTGTAAGGAGATAGCAGATATTTGTAGTAAACACAAGGTGGTGATTGTGGGAGATTTTAATTTTCCACACATAGATTGGGAAGCTCATTCTGTAAAAGGGCTGGATGGTTTAGAGTTTGTGAAATGTGTGCAGGATAGCTTTTTGCAACAATACATAGAAGTACCGACTAGAGATGGGGCAGTGTTGGATCTCCTGTTAGGGAATGCGATAGGTCAGCTGACAGATGTATGTGTTGGGGAGCACTTCGGGTCCAGTGATCACAATAGCATTAGCTTCAATATAATTATGGAGAAGGACAGGACTGGACCTAGAGTTGAGATTTTTGATTGGAGAAAGGCTAACTTTGAGGAGATGCGCAGGGATTTAGAGAGAGTGGAATGGGTCAAGTTGTTTTATGGGAAGGATGTAATAGAGAAATGGAGGTCATTTAAGGGTGAAATTATGAGGGTACAGAATCTTTATGTTCCTGTTCGGTTGAAAGGAAAGATTAAAGGTTTGAAAGCGCCATGGTTTTCAAGGGATATTAGAAACTTGGTTCGAAAAAAGAGGGATGTCTACAATAGATATAGGCAGCATGGAGTAAAGGAATTGCTCGAGGAATATAAAGAATGTAAAAGGAAACTTAAGAAGGAGATTAGAAAAGCTAAAAGAAGTTACGAGTTTGGTTTGGCAAATAAGGTGGAAGTAAATCCGAAAGGCTTCTACAGTTATATTAAAAGCAAGAGGATAGTGAGGGATAAAATTGGTCCCTTAGAGAATCAGGGTGGTCAGCTATGTGTGGAGCCGAGGGAGATGGGAGAGATTTTGAACGATTTCTTCTCTTCGGTATTCACTAAGGAGAAGGATATCGAATGGTGTAAGGTGTGGGAAACAAGTAAGGAAGTTATGGAACCTATGACAATTAAAGAGGTGGAAGTACTGGCGCTTTTAAGAAATTTAAAAGTGGATAAATCTCCGGGTCCTGACCGGATATTCCCCAGGACCTTGAGGGAAGTTTGTGTAGAGATAGCAGGAGCTCTGACGGAGATCTTTCAGATGTCATTAGAAACAGGGATTGTGCCGGAGGATTGGCGTATTGCTCATGTGGTTCCATTGTTTAAAAAGGGTTCTAGAAGTAAGCCTGGCAATTATAGACCTGTCAGTTTGACATCAGTGGTGGGTAAATTAATGGAAAGTATTCTTAGAGATAGTATTTATAATTATCTGGATAGACAGGATCTGATTAGGAGTAGCCAGCATGGATTTGTGCGTGGAAGGTCATGTTTGACAAACCTTATTGAATTTTTTGAAGTAGTTACGAGGAATGTTGACGAGGGTAAGGCAGTGGATGTAGTCTATATGGACTTCAGCAAGGCCTTTGACAAAGTTCCACATGGAAGGTTAGTTAAGAAGGTTCAGTCGTTAGGTATTAGTGCTGGAGTAATAAAATGGATTCAACAGTGGCTAGATGGGAGATGCCAGAGAGTAGTGGTGGATAATTGTTTATCGGGATGGAGGCCGGTGACTAGCGGGGTGCCTCAGGGATCTGTTTTGGGCCCAATGTTGTTTGTAATATACATAAATGATCTGGATGATGGGGTGGTAAATTGGATTAGTAAGTATGCTGATGATACTAAGGTAGGAGGTGTTGTGGATAATGAGGTGGGTTTTCAAAGCTTGCAGGGAGATTTATGCCGGTTAGAAGAATGGGCTGAACGTTGGCAGATGGAGTTTAATGCTGAGAAGTGTGAGGTTCTACATTTTGGCAGGAATAATCCAAATAGAACATACAGGGTAAATGGTAGGGCATTGAGGAATGCAGTGGAACAGAGAGATCTAGGAATAACAGTGCATAGTTCCCTGAAGGTGGAGTCTCATGTAGATAGGGTGGTGAAGAAGGCTTTTGGAACGCTGGCCTTTATAAATCAGAGCATTGAGTACAGAAGTTGGGATGTAATGTTAAAATTGTACAAGGCATTGGTAAGGCCAAATTTGGAATATTGTATACAGTTCTGGTCACCGAATTATAGGAAAGATATCAATAAATTAGAGAGAGTGCAGAGACGATTTACTAGGATGTTACCAGGGTTTCAGCACTTAAGTTACAGAGAAAGGTTGAACAAGTTAGGTCTCTATTCATTGGAGCGTAGAAGGTTGAGGGGGGATTTGATCGAGGTATTTAAAATGTTGAGAGGGATAGATAGAGTTGACGTGAATAGGCTGTTTCCATTGAGAGTAGGGGAGATTCAAACGAGAGGACATGATTTGAGAGTTAGGGGGCAAAAGTTTAAGGGAAACACGAGGGGGTATTTCTTTACTCAGAGAGTGATAGCTGTGTGGAATGAGCTTCCTGTAGAAGTAGTAGAGGCCAGATCAGTTGTGTCATTTAAGGTAAAATTGGATAGGTATATGGATAGGAAAGGAGTGGAGGGTTATGGGCTGAGTGCGGGTAGGTGGGACTAGGTGAGATTAAGAGTTCGGCACGGACTAGGAGGGCCGGAATGGCCTGTTTCCGTGCTGTGATTGTTATATGGTTATATGGTCTTAGCAAGGTGGACATGCAGAGGTTGTTTCCTCTTGTAAGTGACCTTGAACTGTAATCAACTGTTTTAAAACAAGAGGTTATCCAGTTCAGAAAGAGGAGTCAAAAAGATTTCTTTAATCTTAAGAATAACTCTTCCTCAAAGGGCAATAGAAGCAGATTCTTTGCAACACACACAAAGTACTGGAGGAACTCAGCAGGCCAGGCAGCACCTATAAAAAAAGTACAGTCGACGTTTTGGGCCAAAACTCTTCGGCAGAGACAGATATTCCTTGGAGTCACAGAGAAGTACAGCACAGAAACAGGCTCTTTGGCAGACCTAGTCTATGCCAATCATTTAATCTGCCTACTCTCTTCGGCTTGCACAGGGATCATAGCCCTCCATATCCCTACTATCTATGTACCTATCCAAACTTTGCTTAAACATTGAAATCGAGCTCACATGCATCACTTGAGGTGGCAGCTCATTCCACACTCTCACAACCTTCTGAGTGAAGAAGTTTCGCCTCATGTTCCTCTTAAACTTCTCACGTTTTACACTTAACCAATGATTTCTGGTTGTTGTCCCACCCAACCTCAGTGGAAAAATCCTATCTGTATTTACCCTATCTATAACCCCTCATAATTTTGTATACCTCTATCAAATCTCCTCTCAATCTTCTACGTTCTAAGAAATAAAGTTCTAACCCGTTCAACCTCTCCTTATAACTCAGGTCCTCCAGACGTGGCAACATCCTTGTAAATTGTCTCTGCACTCTTTCAATTTTATTTACATCTTTCCTGTAGGTAGGTGACCAAAACTGCACTCAATACTCCAAACTGGGCCTCACCAATGTCTTGTACAACTTCAACATCCCATCCCCTGTACTCAAGACATTAATTTATGAAGGCCAATGTATCAAAAGCTTTCTTTATGACACTATCAACTTGTGACACCACTTCCCAGATCCCTTCGTTCTCGCACACACCTCGTCCTCTACCATTTACTGTGTAACATAAATGGGGGATGATGAATAGGAATGCAGAGTTGGGGTTACAATCAGATCCACAGTGATATTATTGAATAAGGTGAGTAGGAAGCCATACTCCTGCTCATCATTCATGTCATTGTCTGTTCTCTTTCTGTGTGATTTACATCTTGCCTCTACTCTGTACTTAATGGAAAAGATAGAAATTGAGCAGTAGTCCCATTATGTTTCCTATACTTTGAACCTAAGAAATTAGAGATACTCTTCTTGGACCTAAACCTTGACATTTTTTAAATAATTTAAATTTGAAAGATGAAAGATATTTTTGGATCTTGAGAAGGTATTTAGAAATATTCTCATGAGTTATGTTCTTAAATAAAAAAAAGATTTTATGGATAATTAGTCGATTTTAGCTCTCAAAATTTAGTCTGGCAGACATCTAGAGACACTGGTCTGATTTACCTGCACCAATTGTGGAGAATGAAAATTTGATCTGTTCTGATAATGTTCTACTGCAATGTGAACCTGTTTACCGATCAGCTAATGTTTCCCATTGGGTTTAGGTAAGAGACGGATTGGAATTATGCTGTTAGAATCTTTTCAGCCTCATACTGCAGAGAGTCAAGCCATTTGCCATCCAAATTCATGTTTCATCTAATAGACCACCGCCTACTACTACGATCTATTTTATTGGAAGGAAATTGTTATTTGGAGTAATTTAAAATTTAGTAGATGCATAGAGGATGGACATACGTGAACTAAAATACAAAGAGTGTCTTTTTAACTACTTAATTCTTTCATTCTGTATGATTTTAGTATAACCACAACACTTGGTAGTAGAAAATGTAATGTAGCAGGAAAGCATTGTAAACACGTGTGTTTATGATGCTGTAAATTCTGCAAACTGGAGAGGCCGCTTATCTGCAGATTAAAATGGTTTTATATCTAGTATTTCAGTGAGTCATATTCCAATTTATGGGCAGTGCAGCAGTCAATTTTAATTAGGAAATAGTAAACATCAAAGTGCCATGATGAGCAGAATTGCTCATGGCAGAGCAAAATTGATGGGCTGAATGGCCTAATTCTGCTCCTATATCATATGGTCTAAACTAGCTCATCACGCCTTAAAAAGGCATCCGCATAAAATATAGTCTCATTAGCAGCAGCGCCAATCACAAAATAGAAAATGGATGAATGCCTTATGTTGATGAATTGTAATAGTTATATAAGGTAACATTATCATCAATTCCAGATGCATTTTTAGGTTTGTTGTGTTTGTTGAGAATTAGGGAACCCAGTAGCGTCAGCAAGGAAGCAGTATCAGTAAAACCATGAATCATGGATGGCATGCAAAACATAGTTTTTCACTCTCCCTCAGTATATGTGACAACAATAAACCAATTTACCAATTGATCAATTCCGCACAGCCCCCAACACTTAACTGTGCAGCACTGAAGAAACAGTGTTAGCCTTTATAGGCATATTGCCACATGGCAATTGTACAGCAGCAACACATGCCTAACCTGCCATGGAGGAGATGGAACACTGCAGGAGAGAGGGAGACATTTCCCATAATTACTCAACACGTACAAACAAGCTGGAGGAACTCAGCAGGCCGGGCAGCACCCGTGGAAACGAACAGTCAACGTTTCGGGCCGAGACCCTTCGTCAGGACTGAAGAAGGAGGGGGCAGGGGCCCCCTAAAGAAGGTGGGGGGAGGGTAGGAAGGTGCCAGGTGAAAAACCAATCAGAGGAAAGATCAAGGGGTGGGGAAGGGGAAGCAGGGAGGGGATAGGCTGGAGAGGTGAAGAAGGAATGTAAGGGGAAAGCACTATGGGTAGAGGAAGAAGGCAGAATCATGAGAGTGGTGATAGGCAGCTGGAAGAGGAGGCAGAGTGAAAGTGGGATGGGTGAAGGGAGAGGGAGGGAATTATTGGAAGTTGGAGAATTCGATGTTCATACCAAGGGGCTGGAGACTACCCAGACAGTATATGAGGTGTTGCTCCTCCAACCTGAGTTTGGCGTCATCATGGCAGTAGAGGAGGCCATGTATGGACATATCCAAATGGGAATGTGAAGCAGAGTTGAAGTGGGTGGCAACCGGGAGAACCTGTCTGTTGTGGTGGGCGGAGTGGAGGTGCTCGACAAAGCGGTCCCCCAATCTGCGTCGGGTCTCGCCGATGTAGAGGAGGCTGCACCGGGAGCACCGGATGCAATAGATGACCCCAACAGACTCACAAGTGATGTGTTGCCTCACCTGGAAGGACCGTTTGGGGCCCTGAATGGTGGTAAGAGAGGAGGTGTAGGGACAGGTGTAGCACTTACTCAAAGGGTCTTGCAAGATCGGACCAATGAGGTGCATGCAATGGGAGAGGTCCTGGGTACAGGGTGGCCAGAAGTCATGCAAATTTGTCCCTAGGAAGGACATGTAGGTGGTTGCTAAAGCAGTCACCTCTAGGAGTGAGAGGCTTGCACATTGGAACAATGCCGAAAAAAATTTGAATTATATCCTTCTGTTAGATATCTTCATGTGATTGGCCTTGCTCCTGCTCTGGCCGTGACCCTGAGGCTCAGGTTTGTCTTGCTGCACTTCCTCCTTCACAGCTGCTGCTGGTTTGCAGTCTCGTGCAGCATGCAACACATAGTCATGATGGCACCATTTCCACAGGGCATGTACGCTCTTGGGTGGTCTGAGATAACTAAATGCTATAAAATTACACATGAAATGGAGATCTTGAAAAAGCCATTCAGCCTAATCACCACTTACGCTCTGTGACTCTCATCCTCTCTTTTCCCATTTATATTGGCCTCGACCCTCTTCCATTCCTCTTTGAATGCTCTACCAATCTCACCTTAAATGTATCTTTACTATTCACCTCAACCACTGCCTGTAGTAGCAAGTTCCACATTCTCACCACTCCAAAGTTAAAGAAGTTCTTTACCCCTCAATCCCCTGTTGGATTTCTAGCAGGTTTTATTGTTTCACTTCAAGTGGAAACATTTTCTCTTCTTCCACTCTATCAAAACCTCTCATAATTTTAAAGACACCTATAGGGCACCTCTCAAAAGAAACACTGTTTTTTCACTATTTCCCATGATATGGCATCCTGGCATTTCTACCATCATCTTGTAAATCTTATCTGCACCCTTTTCAGTGTCTTTACGTGTATTTTTGAACTGAATGAATGAATTGACTTTATTTCTTACATCCTTCACACACATGAGTAGTAAAAATCTTTACGTTACATCTCCATCTAAATATGCAATACGCAATCATTATAATTTATAATAAATAGAACAGTCAAATCAGCGTGAGTTAATCAGTCTGATGACCTGGTGGAAGAAGCTGTCCCGGAGCCTGTTGGTCCTGGATTTTATGCTGTGGTACCATTTCCCGGATGGTAACAGCTGGAACAGTTTGTGGTTGGGGTGACTCGGGTCCCCAATGATCCTTCGGGCCCTTTTTTCACACCTATCTTTATCAGTGTGTTGTTTCGCATAAAAACGATAGGCGTCCACACTAAACATTTAAAAAAATACTTCTGTCCACATTAAAACGGATATTACGGCGAATCTTCTCCTACTGTGTATGCGCAGGACACATCTACCAAAAACAAGCGACATGTTTGGTGTCAAATCTCGCTGTGAAAGACGGTGCGCGTTTGTTCAGTTACAGACTAGAAAAACTTAAACAACGGACAGCTGTTGGCTCTTGCGCAGGAGGATTTAAAACTAAAAAAACAAATACTGGAGCATATGGAGGCAACCAACAGGGAGTTCACGGACAGTATGACCTGGCTGATGACAAACATTGAAAAACTGACGAACTCTGTTGCATTAATAAAGCCCCTTGTTAAATGTATGAACCATGTCTGCATCAGTGTTATCTTGTATTTCCATACAATGTTACATTAGGCTGTTACACATCTATTGTCAGAGAAATACTTGCATAAATAGGTAAACCACCTTCATATGAGAAAGGACAGAAAACAGGGCAAAGTGAGTACACTTATTTATTCAGTAAGTTATGGGTCAAAGTATTTGATGAGTACATTTCTAACTCTTCTGGCTTCAGTCTCGTTGCCGTCAGTTCTGAAATTGTTAGGTTGCGTTCCAGAAAACAATGAAATGGCGCGCTGCCGTCACCATCTGTTCCGGCACGTCATGACAGTGTTTTTAGATTTCTCCAGTTACCCCGTCCACACTGCTCCAGCCAATCCGACGTTTTCAAAATTACACACTCTGGAGAGCGTTTCTGAAAAGCTCCATTTTCGGGGGACGAAAACACCGTTTTAGTGTGGACAGAGGGTAAAAACGAAGAGAAAAAGCTTCGGTTACGGATTTATCCGGTGTAGTGTGGACGTAGCCTTAATGCTATAATGGGTTTCTGTAGCTGGAATGTTTGGGTTGCAAGGGGGGCACAGACGCTACACATGTATGGCTTTCATGTTTCATTGCTGCCTGCCTGGCTTGCTCTGGGCAGCCTTTGGCACACACATGAGAGCACTTTCCACTGAGCTACAACTATTTAAAAACAGTGGTTACAAAAAGACAAATGAATATAATTTCTATACATGAAGACTGAGACCTCCAATGCAAGCTTGAACATAGGCTTGCATACACCCATGCAGTGATGCATGGGAAAATGTGCAAACCTGCGTTAGTCACAGTGAGCAACGAGATGCATAAGGAGTGACATAAACAAAGAACAATGGGAAGCTGTAAGGCTATGCACTGTCTTTGCAGGTCAATGTGGAACAGGTGGGACACATCCCTCTGTCACTGGTTTTTAGGAGTAGCCAAACATATTAACCAAATGTTTCTACTAATACAGTTTACTGAGCCACATGAAAAATAAACTCTTCTTGGGCTTCCAGCCAGTTACAGGTTTAACCGACGTTTCAATGACAAATACCCCTGTTCCCCTGTTGTCCATCCTCAACCAATCAGGTTTTCACTGTCCCAGCTTGTATACAATCAAATTCCAGTTCTTACTTAGAGCGAGACCTTCTTCTTTGTTAAAATTCTTTCCCTCTAGTTTTATTTCAAAGGCTTCCTTCACCAGGTGGTCCCAAAGCTCACTGGCGAGGCACAGTAGTTTTGTGCCATCGAAGTCAATCCTACGGCCATTGCGAATGCAATGTTTTGCTACTGCCGATTTCTCTGGGTAACCCAAACGGATACACCTCCTGTCCTCCTTGATGCGGGTTTCCCCACCTGGCCATTATATGCTGCTCCGTATTCACAGGGAATCCTGTAAATGACAACTGTCCTGAGTCCCAAGTCATCTTTGACCCACATATGCTGTTATTTGAGCTTCCTAACAGGTTTGTGGATGGTATTAATCCGGTATTTCTTCAGGATCCTGCCGATCCTTCCAGAAACAGTGGAAATATAGGGAAGACAGGTGGCAACGACAATTTCCTGGTTTTCTGTCAGGCCTTTTAACGGTCCAATTGATTTCTGTCGGCTTTTAGCCATTCTGTAGAAACATCGTGGATAATCAGCTTATTTCCTCGTGGAGACTTCCTGGGTCTGAAATAGTTTTAAGTAAAAAGAACCACACTACATTGGGAGGGCTGATGGTTTCTGTTAATGTTGAGGTACAAGTCTGTGTGAGTGGGTCCCTGAGGCTACCATCCGGTTTCCGTCGAATTTGGAATGCCCAGGAGTGGGAGGCAACCATTCTCCATTGGAAATAAAACTAGAGAACAAGAATTTTAACAAAGGTGAAGGTCTTGCTCTAAGTTAGAACTGGAATTTGATTGTAAACAAGGTGGGACAGTGGTAACCTCATTGATTGAGGACTAACCAATCAGGGGTGATGGTTGATGGGGGGAGATATACCAGTAGACATATACCAGTAGACATGCCTAGACGTCATCCTTGATGAAGGTGGCAGAGTTTGTCATCAAAATGTCGGTAAAAATCGATACCTGTACCTGTCTGGAAGCCTGAGAAGAATTTAGTCGTCAAATACACCAGGAAAGCACTAGATCCTTTTCCAAACTGAAAATGCTTTAAGTACTCATCAAGCCAAGCAAAATCATTAGGAAAATTCAAATAAAAGGACATGACCAAGAAGACTGACCTGAATTTTCTCTTCAGAGTTTTATTCTTAAGATATCTAATATCTCCAATACGTTGCTTTTAAATTCTGTCACCTGCTAGTCCATACCTTTTTGCTTCCTGATGATCTTTTCCTATTGACTTCTGCCATGCTGAAATAGTTTGTAATACACATTGTGCACCAGAAAAGGATCATCTTCTATGAATCTTTGCCTATCTTATAAAAATACTTAGAGATTTGACATTAATTCAGCAGGCTATTAGCAGCTATGCCTGGTGTTTAATGTTCACATTCCACCCCTGCAATTCAGAAAGTTATTTTCTTATCAGATTATGAAAGCTTCTTGTAAAGTGTAATGCTGAGAGCTATTTTCACCTCCTTTGACACTGTTTTTTTAGTGGGGAAATCCATGTGCTAAATATAGCAATACGACACGTTTGTTTATGAATATATTCTGCACTGGAAAATATCTTTATTTCTGGCCATGGGTATTTTCCCCCAATAAGCCTAAGAGGAATGAGTATAGCAAATTTATTTTAAATTGTCCTACACTAATTAACTATTCATTTAAAAACTAGTGATTTTAATGACCAAGAGACAAAAACTAGAATCTTGGCAATTTTTCTTCTTTTCGTGCAATATTTAATCAAAGGGAAGAAAGTTTTGCGTTTATTTGGTGTCTTTCACCTGGAAGTTCTGAAATATATTAAATTCAATCAAGTAACTTTGATACGCCAAAGTTGTAAAATAGAGCATCAATATGTATTTTATATCTTACTTTCCAAAAAGCTTCTTGTAAAGTATTCAGCGCATGATAAAAGATTTTCATCACAGTCTGAATACTTGCATTTAGTTGAGTTACACTTAGTGCATGTTACAAAAGCAAAATTACAGCTTAAATAGATCATTACTGCCATCTTGTGGGATGAATTATTCAACAGTTTTACCATTTTTATCACTGTAAATGTGTGTGTATACACACACACACACACACACACACACACACACACACACACACACACACACACACACAAAATATAATCAGAAAAAGTTGGAAATATTTGGTAGGTCTTGCAAATCTATGAAGAGATGCAACACAGACACTTAAAAAAAAAATTTTAAAACACAAAATGTTGACAGAACTCAGCAGGCCAGACAGCATCTATCGGAGGAGGTAGTGACGACATTTCGGGCCGAAACCCTTCATCAGGAGTGAAGTAACATGGGATGGTCGAGGGGGGATAAGAAGTGGGGGGAGGGATAAAGTAGAGAGCTAGGAAAGATAGGCTGGAGAGAAATGGGCTGGGGGAAGGTGGAGAATTATGGGAAATAAAAGAGAAAGAAAGGTAGGGCTGGGGGGAGATAATAGTGAGGGGGGAAAAAGAGAGAGAAAGAGAACCAGACTAAAATAATAGATAGGGATGAGGGTAAGGGTGGGGGCAGGGGTATCAATGGAGGTCTGTGAGTTGAATGTTCATGCCGGCAGGTAGGAGGCTACCTAGGCGGGAGATAAGGTATTGCTCTATCGACCTGCATGTGGCCTCATCTTAACGGTAGAGGAGGCCATGGACAGACATGTCGGAGCGGGGGTGGTCTGTGGAATTGAAGTGTGTGGCCACAGGGAGATCCCACCACTGCTGGAGGACTGAGCACCGGTGTTCGGTGAAACGGTCTCCCAGTCTGCGGCGGGTCTCCCCAATGTATAAATGGCCACACCGGGAGCACCGGATACAGTATATCACCCCAGTTGACTCGCAGGTGAAGTGGTGCCTCACCTGAAAGGACTGTCTGGGGCCTAGGATGGTGGTGAGGGAAGAAGTGTGGGGGCAGGTGTAGCACTTCTTCCGTTTGCAGGGATGAGTGCCCGGAGGGAGGTCGGTGGGGAGGGATGAGGGGGGATGAATGGACAAGGGAGTCGTGTAGGGAGCGATCCCTGCGGAAAGCTGAGAGTGGGGAGGAGGGGAAGATGTGGCTGGTGGTGGGATCACGTAGGAGGTGGCGGAAGTTACGGAGGATTATATGTTGGATCTGTAGGCTGGTAGGGTGATAGGTAAGGACCACCATTCTAGGCCCCAGACAGTCTTTTCAGGTGAGGCACCATTTCACCTGCGAGTATTACCGTCAAGATGAGGCCACACGCAGGTCGATAGAGCAATACCTTATCTCCCGCCTAGGTAGCCTCCTTCCTGCCGGCATGAACATTCAACTCACAGACCTCCGTTGATAACCCTGCCCCCCCCTTACCCCCATCCCTACCTATTATTTTAGTCAGTTTCTCTTTCTCTCTCATTTTTTCGCCCCTCACTATTATCTCCCCCCAGCCCTACCTTTCTTTCTCTTTTATCTCCCATAATTCTCCACCTTCCCCTAGCCCATTTCCCTCCAGCCTATCACTTCCCAGCTCTCTACTTTATCCCGCCCCCCACTTCTTATCCCCCCTCGACCATCCCATGTTACTTCACTCCTGATGAAGGGTTTCGGCCTGAAACGTCGTCACTACCTCCTCCCATAGATGCTGTCTGGCCTGTTGAGTTCTGCCAACATTTTGTGTTTTTTAAAAATTTATTTCCAGCATCTGCAGATTCACTCGTGTTACAGACACTTCAATGTCTTTTCAAAGTCTCAATGCTTTGGCACTTAAAATAGGTCTTAATTTGAAGACATTTAAAAGCAGAAAACTCTGGGAATGTGCAAAGGGTCAGGCCATCTGGAGACAAGAAAACAGTCATTATTACAAGTCAATGATATTTTGTCAGCACTGGGAAAAGATAGAAATGGAGCAGGTTTTAGTAACAAAGGAAGGGTAAGAGAACAAAGAGAACGAATGTGTAAATCTGTGATAGGGTGAAGACTAGAGAGAATTAAATGACTGAATTGGTAGTTGCACTGGCTGAAGGGGGAGGATTTTGCAATATTTGCAAGAGGTGTAAATAGTATGAAACAGATTAAATATGGATAGATTACAGAGCTAGACAGCATTGAAACAGGCCCTTTGGCCCAACTCATCCAAATGACCGAGGTGCCTACCTGAACTAGTCCTGCATTTGGCTCATATCCCTCTAAACCTTTCTCATACATGTATCTATCTCAATTCCTTTCAAATGGTGTAATTGTTCTCAGATCTACAATTTCCTCTGATAGTTTATTCCATATAACCGCCACTCTTTGAAAAGCTTGTCCCTCAGTGCCTGTTTATATTTTTTTCTTGAATCTATATGCCTTCTAGGTTTAGACTGGAACATGGATTATCCATTTACTTTGTTTACGCCCTTCATAATTTTAAAAAGCCTTTATAAGGCCACGCTCTCAGCCTCAAACTCTCCAGGGAATAAAAAGCCCTAGCCTATCCTTATATCTCAAGCACTCCAGAATCAGAATCTGGTTTATTATCACTGGCATGTGTCGTGAAATTTGCTAACTTAGCAGCAGCAGCTAAGGCAATACATAATATCGAAGCAGGAAGAAAATAAATAAGTAAATAAATAAATCAATTACAGTATATATATATTGAATAGATTAAAAATCTTCCAAAGTGAAATAATATATACCGTATTTAAAAAGTGAGGTAGTGTTCACTGGTTCAATGTCCATTTAAAAATCGGATGGCAGAGGGGAAGAAGTTGTTCCTGAATCGCTGAGTGTGTGAGGCTGGGTGACATACCCTGGGTGATGGTGATCCTTAACAATGGACACTGCCTTTCTGAGACACCACTCCTTGAAGATGTCCTGAGTAGTTTGTAGACTAGTACCCAAGATGGAGCCGACTAAATTTACAATCCTCTGCAGCTTCTTTCGGTCCAGGCATAGCTCCACACCCTACCCCTCACCCAGACAGTGATGCACCCTGCCAGAATGCTCTCCACAGTACAGCTATAGAAGTTTTTGAGTGTATTTGTTGACATGCCAAATCTCTTCAAACTCCCAATGAAGTATAGCTGCTGTCATGCCTACTTTATAACTGCATCGGTATGTTGGGACCAGGTTAGGTCCTCAGAAATCTTGACACTCAGGAACTTGAAACTGCTCGCTCGCTCCGCTTCTGATCCCACGGGGATTGGTATGTGTTCCTTCGTCTTACCCTTCCTGAAGTCCACAATCAGCTCTTTCGTCTTACTGACGTTGAGTGTAAGATTGCTGTTGTGACACCACTCCACTAGTTGGCATATCTCACTCCCGTACACCCTCTCATCACCATCTAAGATTCTACCAACAATGGTTGTATCATCAGCAAAATTATAGATGGTATTTAAGCTATGTCTAGCCACACAGTCATGGGTATAGAGAGAGTAGAGCAGAGGGCTAAGCACACACCCCTGAGATGCACCAGTGTTGATCATCAGCAAGGAGCAGATATTAACCATATAACATATAACCATATGACAATTACAGCACGGAAACAGGCCATCTTGGCCCTTCTAGTCCGTGCTGAACGCTTACTCTCACCTAGTCACACTGGCCCGCACTCAGCCCATAACTCTCCATTCCTTTCCTGTCCATATACCTATCCAATTTTACTTTAAATGACAATACCGAACCTGCCTCTACCACTTCTACTGGAAGCTCGTACCACTCTCTAAGTAAAGAAATTCCCCCTCGTGTTACCCTTAAACTTCTGCCCCTAACTCTCAACTCATGTCCTCTTGTTTGAATCTCCCCTACTCTCAATGGAAAAAGCCTATCCACGTCAACTCTATCTATCCCCTCATAATTATAAATACCTCTATCAAGTCCTCCCTCAATCTTCTATGCTCCAAAGAATAAAGACCTAACTTGTTC
Organism: Hemitrygon akajei; assembly: GCF_048418815.1. Classification (NCBI taxonomy): domain Eukaryota; kingdom Metazoa; phylum Chordata; class Chondrichthyes; order Myliobatiformes; family Dasyatidae; genus Hemitrygon; species Hemitrygon akajei. Next base: position 42,490,346 of record NC_133132.1, on the reverse strand, counting down.
AACCTTTCCCTGTAACTTAGGTGCTGAAAACCAGGTAACATTCTAGTAAATCTTCTCTGTACTGTCTCTACTTTGTTGACATCTTTCCTATAATTCGGTGACCAGAACTGTACACAATACTCCAAATTCGGCCTTACCAATGCCTTGTACAATTTTAACGTTACATCCCAACTCCTATACTCAATGCTCTGATTTATAAAGGCCAGCATACCAAAAGCTTTCTTCACCACCCTATCCACATGAGATTCCACCTTCAGGGAACTATGCACCATTATTCCTAGATCACTCTGTTCTACTGCATTCTTCAATGCCCTACCATTTACCATGTATGTCCTATTTGGATTATTCCTACCAAAATGTAGCACCTCACACTTACCAGCATTAAACTCCATGTGCCATCGTTCAGCCCACTCTTCTAACTGGCCTAAATCTCTCTGCAAGCTTTGAAAACCTATTTCATTATCCACAATGCCACCTACCTTAGTATCAGCTGCATACTTACTAATCCAATTTATCACCCCATCACCCAGATCATTAATGTAAATGAGAAACAACATTGGACCCAGTACAGATCCCTGAGGCACACCACTAGTCACCGGCCTCCAACCAGTTATCCACCACTACTCTCTGGCATCTCCCACCCAGCCACTGTTGAATTTTACTACTTCAATATTAATACCTAATGATTGAACCTTCCTAACTAACCTTCCATGTGGAACTTTGTCAAAGGCCTTACTGAAGTCCATATAGACAACATCCACTGCTTTACCCTCATCAACTTTCCTCGTAACCTCTTCAAAAAATTCAATAAGATTTGTCAAACATGACCTTCCAAAATATTACCACCAATCAATTACACAGATTGTGGTCTTCCGGTTAGGAAGTCGAGGATCCAATTGCAGAAGGAGGTACAGAGGCCCAGATTCTGTAACTTATCCATCAGGATTGTGGGGATGATGGTGTTAAATGCTGAGCTATAGTTGATGAACAACATCCTGACATAGGCGTTTGTATTGTCCAGGTGGAGCCATCGAGATTGCATCTGCTGTTGACCTATTGTGGTGATAGGCAAATTGCAGTGGGTCCAGGTCCTTGCTGAGACAGGAGTTCAGTCTAGTCATGACCAAACTCTCTAAGCATTTCATCACTGTAGATGTGAGTGCTACTGGGTGATAATCATTAAGGCAGCTCACATTATTCTTCTTAGGCACTGATATAATTGTTACCTTTTTGAAGCAAGTGGGAACTTCTGCCCATATCAGCAAGAGGTTGAAAATGGCCGTGAATACTCCCGCCAGTTGGTTGACACAAGTTTTCAGAGCCTTACCAGGTACTCCATTGGGGCCTTCTGCATTGCAAGGGTTCACCGTCTTTAAAGACAGCCTAACATTGGCCTCTGAGATGGAGATCACAGGGCCACCGGGTGCAGCAGGGATCTTCACAGCTGTAGTTATATTCTCCCTTTCAAAGCGGGCATAGAAGGCATTAAGTTCATCTGGTAGTGAAGCATCACTGCCATTCATGCTATTGGGTTTCATTTTGTAGCAAGTAATGTCTTGCAAACCCTGCCAGACTTGTCGTACATCCAACATCACCTCCAACCTCGCTCAAAATTGTCTCTTCACCCTTGAAATAGCCCTCCGCAAGTCATACCTGGTTTTCTGGTACAGACCTGGGTTACCAAACTTGAATGTCGCAGATGTTGCCTTTAGCAGACGACGTACTTCCTGGTTCATCCACGGCTTTTGGTTTGGGAATGCACAGTAAGTCTTCGTCCACACACACCTGCCACATAGGTTTTAATGAAGTCGGTAACAACTGCAGCATACTCATCCAGATTTGAAGGTGAGTCCCTGAATATGGTCCAGACCACCGATTCAAAACAATCCTGTAAGTGTTCCTGTGCTTCCCTTGTCCATACATAGCTTTTTGGTTCTCACTACTGGTGCTCCAGTCTTCAGTCTTTGCCCACACTCAGGGAGTAGAAATACAGCCAGGTGATCAGACTTCCCGAAGTGAGGGCGTGGTTTAGCACGGTAGGCATTCTTGATGGTGGTGTAGCAATGGTCCAGTGTGTTGTTTCCTCTAGAATTGCAAGTGATCTGTTGATGGTAATTGTTTAGTGATCCTCCAAAACGATGGTGTTAGGGTGAGCTGTTTCGTGCATGTTGATCCCATTGCTCAGATCATCTAAAACCTGATTGGCATTGGCCTGAGGTGGAACGTATACTGCTACCAAAATGATCACGGTTCAAAAAATGATTAAAATGATCATCTCCAGTTCCAGTAACTAGAAGTACAAGAAGAGATACAAAATGTTGACATTCAAATGTGTGAGATACAAGATAGAAATGGATTCTTATGTGAAATTGTTGAATTTGACATTACGTTCTGAAAGCTGAAACATGATAGATTGTCAGGTAAGGTGCTGAGAAACTGTGTGAGACCAAAGGAAAAAAGGTCAGAGTAGGAGAGGCATGGAGAATTAAGATCACGCTTGTTGAATGAAAGGAAGTGTTCTGAAAAGGTCATCCAACTTGAGTTTTATTTATTCAATACAGACTGCAGGAACCACACTCTCTATTCTGTACACTCAGTAATATCTAAAGAATTCAATCAAATTGGTAAGACATGATCTCCTACCAACAAAGCCAAACTGACTTTCACTGATAAGTTCCTGATGTTCCAAGTACAGATTGATCCTGTCCTCCGGGATTATTTTCCAATAACTTGCCTACCATTGACATGAGATTCAGAGAAACTATAATTACCTTGTTACTCTTCGCCATCTTTATCGAATTGCTGTCCTCCTTTCTTCGGGCACATCACTTCCAGGCTCATGAAGTTTTCAAAATCCCTGTAAGGGCCTCAGCTAACCCCATCCTTGCCTCCCTTACATATAGTTATTTGACAAAGTGACATGAGAAGGGAACGTTCATTACAGATATGCAAGAGTGGTTCAGATTATATTATTTTTCTGATTTTCAAAGTCATATAGCAGTACAGCGCAAGAACAGGCCATTTGGCCCATTCAATCCATGTCAAGCTGTTGGTCTGCCTAGTCCCACCAGCCTACACCTAGGCCATAGCCATAGCCCTCTCATCCATGTACTTATCCAAACTTCTCTTAGTGGTCTTCAGTGTCTTGCTTTCTTTAATACACTCTAATAACTTTATACATAAAAACATATTTATTTTCATTGTTTTTAACATGTAAACAAAATGTGAGGTATTAAAAGGTCAATTAAACTGACATTTATTGACTAACTGAAAAGGTCTTAAATCCTGGCCTAATAAAGCAAAAGTTAATGTGTTAAAACAGCAATAACATATCATTAAAGAACACTATAAATGAACTGCCAACACAGATGCCTTGTGCAGGAAGGCACAGAGTCGACTGTACTTCCTTAGAAGGTTGGCGTCATTCAATGTCTGTAGTGAGATGCTGAAGATGTTCTATAGGTCAGTTGTGGAGAGCGCCCTCTTCTTTGTGGTGGCGTGTTGGGGAGGAAGCATTAAGAAGAGGGACGCCTCACGTCTTAATAAGCTGGTAAGGAAGGCGGGCTCTGTCGTGGGCAAAGTACTGGAGAGTTTAACATCGGTAGCTGAGCGAAGGGCGCTGAGTAGGCTACGGTCAATTATGGATAACTCTGAACATCCTCTACATAGCACCATCCAGAGACAGAGAAGCAGTTTCAGCGACAGGTTACTATCGATGCAATGCTCCTCAGACAGGATGAAGAGGTCAATACTCCCCAATGCCATTAGGCTTTACAATTCTACCGCCAGGACTTAAGAACTTTTTAAAAGCTATTATTAATGCTTTTTGAGATAGTGATTTAGATGTATATCATATTTTTTACTGAGTTAAGTATTGTATGTAATTAGTTTTGCTACAACAAGTGTATGGGACATTGGAAAAAAAAAGTTGAATTTCCCCATGGGGATGAATAAAGTATCTATCTATCTATCTATCTATCTATCTATCTATCTATCTATCTATCTAACTAAAAATCTCAAAGCTCCTTCCTGAGCAAGCAAAATTTGAAGCAGCAAATACAACTTTTTCTCCATAATATCAAGATTCAAGTTTATTTATTACATGTACATCAAAACATAGAGTGAAATGCATCGCTTGCGTTAACAACCAAAACACCCGAGGGTGTGCAGGGGACAGCCCACAGTTGTCGCCACTCATTCCACCGCCAACATAGCGTGCTTACAATGTTCAGCAGAACAACACAGAACACATCAGGCAACAACACAAAAACACCAAAACAAGCCCTGTCCTCCCTCACACCCACACAAATAGTCTTCCAGCCCCAGGAAAGGCCACCTTCTTTGGCTTCCAGTAGACTTGGTCATGGACACTGGGCTTCAACTTCCCCAACAGGTTTGCAGAGATTCACAGACTTAGGGTGCCAGCCAACTCCAAGATCAATCTAACCCTTTCCTCCCACATAGCTGTTAATTTTTCATTTACACCAGAGAATAACTGCTCTGATGGGCCAATAATGTCATTACGTCGCCTTGAACAGTCACTAGCACAATAAAAGACTGTGTATTTTATCCTAAAAGCAAAAATCCAAATTAAAAACGGTCAACCCTGAAAGTACTCAGTAGGTCAAGTAACATTTGCGGAGAGAAAAATAAAATCAGGATTTCAGGTTGGTGACCTTTTATCAGACCTTTCATCAAACCATGTTTTGATAGCAAATCATTGGTCTGAAATCTTAACCAGTTTCTCACAATGTTTATGAAGTCAATAAAGACTTTAAGCTTACAATTTGCAGAAAGAGTTTAGGTTCTAAGGACTTGCGGAGAAGTTCCAACATTTCTCTGTTTTTATCACCATTTCCTGGTCTAGAACTCACAATGCTCATTTGCGTTTTCCTGGCAAGTGTCAGTTTTCAGAGAAGCATCAGAAGAATAGTTTAATGGCACTCTGATTGCCTCCAGTTACAATATTTGCCCCACAATTGCCCAATCTCAGGAGAAGGGTTAGATTGATCTTGGAGTTGGCCAGAGCCCTGAGTCTGTGAATCTCTGCGTGAACAGGGGAAGTTGAAGCTGAATCTCACTTACATTCAACACAGACTTTCTAACTCCCACAGCTATCTACACAATAACTCTTTCCACCCTGTCTTTCCATCCCTTTCTCCCAGTTTCTCTGTCTCCACTTCATCTACTCTCAAATTGAGGCTTTCCATTCCAGGACATCTGAAATCCTCCTTTTTCAGGCTTCTTTTCTTCTGTAATGGACAGAGCCCTCTCTTGCTTTTCTTCCGTTTCTCAGATCTTTGCTCTCACCTCACATTTCCACAAACAGAAAGAAAAAGAGTTCCTCTCTCATCACTCTTCAGCCTACTAAGTTTGCATGCAGCACATCACTCTACATTCTACCATCTACAGCCTGTAATGTCTCCAAGCAAAATAAGAAATAGAGCTTCATAACAATACCCTGTAGGAGTAAGTTTAAAATTCATAGAGTCATAAAGCACAAAAACACTGCTTCCACATGCTGAGTCAACACTGACGATCAAGTACCCTTTGGCACTCATCTTATAACAATTCTGTGGTTCTTCTCCCCACATTTTCATCAAGGACACAATAAGTTAGAAGAAAATGCCACTTCACTACTTGAATTAGCCTTCCAATTCAAAAAATATACTTGATTTCGCTCAGGCCTCGATTCCTGTTTCATACACCCTTTGAATTAGTTTATCAAAGAATATTTCCTGTGTTCTGGTCTCTGCCACCCTCCAAGATAGAGAATTCCAGAGATTCATCATCCTCTCCAGGAAGATACCCCTTAAGACCTTAAGTCATAGAAGCAGAATTAGGCCATTTGACCCAACAAGTTAACTCTACCATTTATGGCTGATTAATCTTCCTTCTCAAAGTCATTCTCCACCTTCTCCCCATAACCTTCACGCCCTTACTACTCAAAAACCTATCAACTTCCACTTTAAGAATACCCAATAAATAGCTATCTGTGACAATAAATTCCACAGATTCACCACCCTCTGGCTAAAGAAATTCTTCATCTCTGTTTTGAAGGGATGTCTCTCTATTCTGAAGCTCTACTCTCTGGTCTTACACTCTCCCACTATTTGAGACATCATCTCCACATCCACTCTATCTTTCAACTACACATCGCAATTTAAATGACAGCTCCCTTATAGCAATGTTTCTTCATTTCAGATTCTTCCTCTGGTGGAATCACCTCAACATCTGAAACTTTCTATTAGAATCTTCTATTTCAGTATGATCACCTTCCACTCATCTAAACTTCAAAATGTATAGGCCAACTCATCCATATTCAAAGTTCAAAAAAGATCAAAGTAAAATTTATTATCTGCGTGTACACACATGTCACTACCTACAACACTCTCCATTCCTCCTACTACTTATGTGCAACTTCATATGTTTAAACAGGTCTAATGTGTGGATCACTTAATTGCTGATTTTTTTGACTGGTTTTGGAATTTTACCAACATTTATACAGTACTTCCAACAAATGGTGACAATCTTTAAAAAATTGGCAAGAATAGGAGGACTTTATGCTATTTTCAGGCCAGCCAGACATTCTTAATCCATTAACTACTTTTAGGATACATACTTCCTAATTATCACTTTAAAGAGTGCCACTGCTCCTACATTTTTCGTTTCCTTTTCTTATCCTAAGTTGTGAATGTAATTCTTTGTGCTTTCATTCTTTCGTGGGCAGAAAATTTAGATTCACTTTGCCTAGCCTCTCACAATTTTAAATGTTTCCATCAATATATTCAAAATGCTTGAAATCCTCCACTTGAAACCAATCTCTACCCAGATATGCCACTGGCTTAAAATAACTCTTACATCTGGTAGATTCCCCACAATAAGACTGACAAAATATTTGCTGCACCTACAGCATATGTAATGACAGGTTTCCTTTCAACTCCAAGTACTGTTATTTCTTTTCATTTGTCACGAGCAAGGCATCCATAAGACCATAAGGTGTAGGAACAGGTTTAGGCCATTTGGCCCATTGAGTCTGCTCCACCATTCCAGGATCAGTATTACAGCGGTGTAAAGGGAATTACAGAGGCATGAGAGGTGAACTGGCCAAAGTTGATTGGAAGGGGACACTAGCAGGGATGATGGCAGAACAGCAATGACGGGAGTTTCAGGGGGAAAATTGAAAGGGACCATGCAGATACATCCAAGGTGAAGACGTATTCTAAAGGGAGGATAAGGCAACTATGGCTGACAAGGAAAGTCAAGAATAGCATAAGTGCAAAAAGAATCAAGAGGACATATAATACAACAAAAATTAGTGGGAAGTTAGAGGATTGGGAAGCTTTGAAAAACAAACAAAAGGCACCAAAGAAACATAAGGAGAGAAAAGATGAACTTTGCAGCCAATAATATCAAAGAGGATACCAAAGTTTTTTTTCCAGATATATAAAGAGTAGAAGAAAGGCAAGAGTGGATATTGAGCCACTGGAAAATTATACTGGAGGGGGACAAAGAAATGGCAGACAAACCTAATAGGTATTTTGCATCAGTCTTCACTGTGGAAGACAATTAGAGAATGTCAGGGACCTGAAATTAGTGTAGTTACTATTAGTAGGGAGAAGATGCTTAGGAAACTGCAAGATCTGAAGGTAGATAAGTCACTTGGACCAGATAGACTACAGCCCAAGGGTCTGAAAGAGGTAGCTGAATTGTGGAGGCATTAGTAATAATCTTTCAAGTATCACTAGATTCTGGAATGGTTCTGGAAGAATGGAAAATGGCAAATGTTACTGCACTCTTTAAGGAAAGGAGGCAGAAGAAAGGAAATTATAGGCCAGTTAGTCTGACTTCAGTAGTTGGGAAGATCTTGGAGTCCATTATTAAGGATGAGGTTTTGGAATATGTGGAGATGTATGATAAAGTAGACCAAAATCAGCATGGTTTCTTTAAGGAGAAATTTTGTCAGACAAATCTGTTGGGATTCTTTGAGGAAATAGCAGATAGGATAGACTAAGTAGAGTTAGTGGATGTTGTTTACTTGGATTTTCAGAAGGCTGATGACAAAGTGCCCATATGCAGCTGCTTAACAAGATAAGAGCCCAAGATATTACAGAAAAAAATATTAGCACAGATAGAAAATTAGCTGATTGGCAGGAGGGGAAGAGTCATAATTAAGGGGCCCTATTCAGGTTGGATGCTGGTGGCAGAAGATGTTCTGCAAGGGTTGGTATTGGGACCACTTTTTTCATGTTATATTTCAATGATTGTTTTGATGGCTTTGTGGCCAAGTTTGCAGATGATACAAAGGTGGATGGGCAGGTACTGCTGAGGAAGCAGGGAGCCTGCAGAAGGACTTGGGCCGACTGGGAGAAAGGGCAAAGAGTTGGCAGATGGAATATAGCGTTGGGAATTGAATGGTCATAAACTTTGGTAGAAGGAATAAAGGCAGAGACTATTTTCTAAATGGGGAGAAAATTCAAAAAGCAGAGGTGCAAAGGGACTTGGGAGTCCTTGTGCAAGATTCCCTAAAGGTTAACTTGCAGGTTGAGTCGGTGGTAAGGAAGGCAAATGCAATGTTAGCATTCATTTTGAGAGGATAAGAGCAAGGCCATGATGCTGAGCCTATATTAGGAACTGGTAAGCATTTATGGGCCCCTTATATGAGAAAAGATATGCTGGCACAATGGAGAGGGTCCAGCGTAGGATCATGAGAATAATTCCAGGAATGAAAGAGTTAACAATGAGGCATGTTTGACGACTCTTGGCATTTCTGGAGCTTAGAAGAATGAGAAGGAATCATATTGAAACCCATTGAATATTGAAAGGCCTGAATAGAGTGGATATGGAGACAATGTTTTCTCTAGTGGGTGAGTCTAGGGTCAGAGGGCAAAGCCTCAGAATATGGGGATATCCTTTTAGAAAAAAGATGATAAGTTATTTCTTTAGCCAAAGGGTGGTAAGTCTGTGGAATGCATCGCCACGGACTGCTGTGAAGGTCAAGTCATTGAGTATATTTAAAGTGGAGGTTAATAGGTTCTTGGTTGGTCAGGGCATCAAAGGTTATGGGGAGAAGGCAGGAGAATGGTGTCGAGAGGGATAATAAATCAGCAGTGATGGAATGGCTGCTCCTATATTCTTATGGTCCATTGTTGATGATTTATTATCCCTCTTAACCCCATTCTCCTGCCTTTTCCCCATAACCTTTGACACCCATACTAATCAA